>NC_090298.1:0-1435000 GCF_039906515.1 Pseudorca crassidens
TCACCCGTCCCCTAATCCTAACCCGTACGCTGACACTAACCCGCGCCCTCACACGTCCGCTCCCCCTAAAGCGTTGTCGTACCCTCACCTGGACCCTAAACCGTCCCCGTCCCCTAACCCTAACCCTAGCCCGAACCCTAACCCTAACCCTTCCCCGAAGCCTGACCCTCACCCGTCCCCTAATCCTAAGCCGTACGCTGACACTAACCCGCGCCCTCACACGTACGGTCCCCCTAAAGCGTTGTCGTACCCTCACCTGGACCCTAAAGCGTCCCCGTCCCCTAACCCTAACCCTAGCCCGGACCCTAACCCTAACCCTTCCCCGAAGCCTGACCCTCACCCGTCCCCTAATCCTAACCCGTACGCTGACACTAACCCGCGCCCTCACACGTCCGCTCCCCCTAAAGCGTTGTCGTACCCTCACCTGGACCCTAAACCGTCCCCGTCCCCTAACCCTAACCATAGCCCGAACCCTAACCCTAACCCTTCCCCGAAGCCTGACACTCACCCGTCCCCTAATCCTAACCCGTACGCTGACACTAACACGCGCCCTCACACGTCCGCTCCCCTTAAAGCGTTGTCGTACCCTCACCTGGACCCTAAACCGTCCCCGTCCCCTAACCCTAACCCTAGCCCGAACCCTAACCCTAACCCTTCCCCGAAGCCTGACCCTCACCCGTCCCCTAATCCTAACCCGTACGCTGACACTAACCCGCGCCCTCACACGTCCGCTCCCCCTAAAGCGTTGTCGTACCCTCACCTGGACTCTAAACCGTCCCCGTACCCTAACCCTAACCCTAGCCCGAACCCTAACCCTAACCCTTCCCCGAAGCCTGACCCTCACCCGTCCCCTAATCCTAACCCGTACGCTGACACTAACCCGCGCCCTCACACGTCCGCTCCCCCTAAAGCGTTGTCGTACCCTCACCTGGACCCTAACCTGTCCCCGTCCCCTAACCCTAACCCTAGCCCGAACCCTAACCCTAACCCTTCCCCGAAGCCTGACCCTCACCCGTCCCCTAATCCTAACCCGTACGCTGACACTAACCCGCGCCCTCACACGTCCGCTCCCCCTAAAGCGTTGTCGTACCCTCACCTGGACCCTAACCCGTCCCCGTCCCCTAACCCTAACCCTAGCCCGAACCCTAACCCTAACCCTTCCCCGAAGCCTGACTCTCACCCGTCCCCTAATCCTAACCCGTACGCTGACACTAACCCGCGCCCTCACACGTCCGCTCCCCCTAAAGCGTTGTCGTACCCTCACCTGGACCCTAAACCGTCCCCGTCCCCTAACCCTAACCCTAGCCCGAACCCTAACCCTAACCCTTCCCCGAAGCCTGACCCTCACCCGTCCCCTAATCCTAAGCCGTACGCTGACACTAACCCGCGCCCTCACACGTACGGTCCCCCTAAAGCGTTGTCGTACCCTCACCTGGACCCTAAAGCGTCCCCGTCCCCTAACCCTAACCCTAGCCCGAACCCTAACCCTAACCCTTCCCCGAAGCCTGACCCTCACCCGTCCCCTAATCCTAAACCGTACGCTGACACTAACCCGCTCCCTCACACGTCCGCTCCCCCTAAAGCGTTGTCGTACCCTCACCTGGACCCTAAACCGTCCCCGTCCCCTAACCCTAACCATAGCCCGAACCCTAACCCTAACCCTTCCCCGAAGCCTGACACTCACCCGTCCCCTAATCCTAACCCGTACGCTGACACTAACACGCGCCCTCACACGTCCGCTCCCCTTAAAGCGTTGTCGTACCCTCACCTGGACCCTAAACCGTCCCCGTCCCCTAACCCTAACCCTAGCCCGAACCCTAACCCTAACCCTTCCCCGAAGCCTGACCCTCACCCGTCCCCTAATCCTAACCCGTACGCTGACACTAACCCGCGCCCTCACACGTCCGCTCCCCCTAAAGCGTTGTCGTACCCTCACCTGGACTCTAAACCGTCCCCGTACCCTAACCCTAACCCTAGCCCGAACCCTAACCCTAACCCTTCCCCGAAGCCTGACCCTCACCCGTCCCCTAATCCTAACCCGTACGCTGACACTAACCCGCGCCCTCACACGTCCGCTCCCCCTAAAGCGTTTTCGTACCCTCACCTGGACCCTAACCTGTCCCCGTCCCCTAACCCTAACCCTAGCCCGAACCCTAACCCTAACCCTTCCCCGAAATCTGACCCTCACCCGTCCCCTAATCCTAACCCGTACGCTGACACTAACCCGCGCCCTCACACGTACGCTCCCCCTAAAGCGTTGTCGTACCCTCACCTGGACCCTAAACCATCCCCGTCCCCTAACCCTAACCCTAGCCCGAACCCTAACCCTAACCCTTCCCCGAAGCCTGACACTCACCCGTCCCCTAATCCTAACCCGTACGCTGACACTAACCCGCGCCCTCACACGTCCGCTCCCCCTAAAGCGTTGTCGTACCCTCACCTGGACCCTAAACCGTCCCCGTCCCCTAACCCTAACCCTAGCCCGAACCCTAACCCTAACCCTTCCCCGAAGCCTGACCCTCACCCGTCCCCTAATCCTAACCCGTACGCTGACACTAACCCGTGCCCTCACACGTCCGCACCCCCTAAAGCGTTGTCGTACCCTCACCTGGACCCTAAACCGTCCCCGTCCCCTAACCCTAACCCTAGCCCGAACCCTAACCCAAAACCTTCCCCGAAGCCTGACCCTCACCCGTCCCCTAATCCTAACCCGTACGCTGACACTAACCCGCGCCCTCACACGTCCGCTCCCCCTAAAGTGTTGTCGTACCCTCACCTGGACCCTAAACAGTCCCCGTCCCCTAACCCTAACCCTAGCCCGAAGCCTAACCCTAACCCTTACCCGAAGCCTGACCCTCACCCGTCCCCTAATCCTAACCCGTACGCTGACAGTAACCCGCGCCCTCACACGTCCGCTCCCCCTAAAGCGTTGTCGTACCCTCACCTAGACCCTAAACCGTCCCCGTCCCCTAACCCTAACCCTAGCCCGAACCCTAACCCTAGCCCATCCCCGAAGCCTGACCCTCAGCCGTCCCCTAATCCTAACCCGTTCGCTGACACTAACCCGTGCCCTCACACGTCCGCTCCCCCTAAAGCGTTGTCGTACCCTCACCTGGACCCTAAACCGTCCCCGTCCCCTAACCCTAACCCTAGCCCGAACTCTAACCCTAACCCTTCCCCGAAGCCTGACCCTCACCCGTCCCCTAATCCTAACCCGTACGCTGACACTAACCCGCTCCCTCACACGTCCGCTCCCCCTAAAGCGTTGTCGTACCCTCACCAGGATCCTAAACCGTCCCCGTCCCCTAACCCTAACCCTAGCCCGAACCCTAACCCTAGCCCTTCCCCGAAGCCTGACCCTCAGCCGTCCCCTAATCCTAACCCGTTCGCTGACACTAACCCGCGCCCTCACACGTCCGCTCCCCCTAAAGCGTTGTCGTACCCTCACCTGGACCCTAAACCGTCCCCGTCCCCTAACCCTAACCCTAGCCCGAACTCTAACCCTAACCCTTCCCCGAAGCCTGACCCTCACCCGTCCCCTAATCCTAACCCGAACGCTGACACTAACCCACTCCCTCACACGTCCGCTCCCCCTAAAGCGTTGTCGTACCCTCACCTGGACCCTAAACCGTCCCCGTCCCCTAACCCTAACCCTAGCCCGAACCCTAACCCTAACCCTTCCCCGAAGCCTGACCCTCACCCGTCCCCTAATCCTAAGCCGTACGCTGACACTAACCCGCGCCCTCACACGTCCGCTCCCCCTAAAGCGTTGTCGTACCCTCACCTGGACCCTAAACCGTCCCCGTCCCCTAACCCTAACCCTAGCCCGAACTCTAACCCTAACACTTCCCCGAAGCCTGACCCTCACCCGTCCCCTAATCCTAACCCGTACGCTGACACTAACCCGCTCCCTCACACGTCCGCTCCCCCTAAAGCGTTGTCGTACCCTCACCTGGACCCTAAACCGTCCCCGTCCCCTAACCCTAACCCTAGCCCGAACCCTAACCCTAACCCTTCCCCGAAGCCTGACCCTCACCCGTCCCCTAATCCTAAGCCGTACGCTGACACTAACCCACGCCCTCACACGTCCGCTCCCCCTAAAGCGTTGTCGTACCCTCACCTGGACCCTAAACCGTCCCCGTCCCCTAACCCTAACCCTAGCCCGAACCCTAACCCTAACCCTTCCCCGAAGCCTGACCCTCACCCGTCCCCTAATCCTAACCCGTACGCTGACACTAACCCGTGCCCTCACACGTCCGCTCCCCCTAAAGCGTTGTCGTACCCTCACCTGGACCCTAAACCGTCCCCATCCCCTAACCCTAACCCTAGCCCGAACCCTAACCCTAACCCTTCCCCGAAGCCTGACCCTCACCTGTCCCATAATCCTAACCCGTACGCTGACACTAAACCGCGCCCTCACACGTCCGCTCCCCCTAAAGCGTTGTCGTACCCTCACCTGAACCCTAAACCGTCCCCGTCCCCTAACCCTAACCCTAGCCCGAACCCTAACCCTAACCCTTCCCCGAAGCCTGACCCTCACCCGTCCCCTAATCCTAACCCGTACGCTGACACTAACCCGCACCCTCACACGTCCGCTCCCCCTAAAGCGTTGTCGTACCCTCACCTGGACCCTAACCCGTCCCCGTCCCCTAACCCTAACCCTAGCCCGAACCCTAACCCTAACCCTTCCCCGAAGCCTGACCCTCACCCGTCCCCTAATCCTAACCCGTACGCTGACACTAACCCGCGCCCTCACACGTCCGCTCCCCCTAAAGCGTTGTCGTACCCTCACCTGGACCCTAAACCGTCCCCGTCCCCTAACCCTAACCCTAGCCCGAACCCTAACCCTAACCCTTCCCCGAAGCCTGACCCTCACCCGTCCCCTAATCCTAAGCCGTACGCTGACACTAACCCGCGCCCTCAAACGTACGGTCCCCCTAAAGCGTTGTCGTACCCTCACCTGGACCCTAAAGCGTCCCCGTCCCCTAACCCTAACCCTAGCCCGAACCCTAACCCTAACCCTTCCCCGAAGCCTGACCCTCACCCGTCCCCTAATCCTAAACCGTACGCTGACACTAACCCGCTCCCTCACACGTCCGCTCCCCCTAAAGCGTTGTCGTACCCTCACCTGGACCCTAAACCGTCCCCGTCCCCTAACCCTAACCATAGCCCGAACCCTAACCCTAACCCTTCCCCGAAGCCTGACACTCACCCGTCCCCTAATCCTAACCCGTACGCTGACACTAACACGCGCCCTCACACGTCCGCTCCCCTTAAAGCGTTGTCGTACCCTCACCTGGACCCTAAACCGTCCCCGTCCCCTAACCCTAACCCTAGCCCGAACCCTAACCCTAACCCTTCCCCGAAGCCTGACCCTCACCCGTCCCCTAATCCTAACCCGTACGCTGACACTAACCCGCGTCCTCACACGTCCGCTCCCCCTAAAGCGTTGTCGTACCCTCACCTGGACTCTAAACCGTCCCCGTACCCTAACCCTAACCCTAGCCCGAACCCTAACCCTAACCCTTCCCCGAAGCCTGACCCTCACCCGTCCCCTAATCCTAACCCGTACGCTGACACTAACCCGCGCCCTCACACGTCCGCTCCCCCTAAAGCGTTTTCGTACCCTCACCTGGACCCTAACCTGTCCCCGTCCCCTAACCCTAACCCTAGCCCGAACCCTAACCCTAACCCTTCCCCGAAATCTGACCCTCACCCGTCCCCTAATCCTAACCCGTACGCTGACACTAACCCGCGCCCTCACACGTACGCTCCCCCTAAAGCGTTGTCGTACCCTCACCTGGACCCTAAACCGTCCCCGTCCCCTAACCCTAACCCTAGCCCGAACCCTAACCCTAACCCTTCCCCGAAGCCTGACACTCACCCGTCCCCTAATCCTAACCCGTACGCTGACACTAACCCGCGCCCTCACACGTCCGCTCCCCCTAAAGCGTTGTCGTACCCTCACCTGGACCCTAAACCGTCCCCGTCCCCTAACCCTAACCCTAGCCCGAACCCTAACCCTAACCCTTCCCCGAAGCCTGACCCTCACCCGTCCCCTAATCCTAACCCGTACGCTGACACTAACCCGTGCCCTCACACGTCCGCACCCCCTAAAGCGTTGTCGTACCCTCACCTGGACCCTAAACCGTCCCCGTCCCCTAACCCTAACCCTAGCCCGAACCCTAACCCAAAACCTTCCCCGAAGCCTGACCCTCACCCGTCCCCTAATCCTAACCCGTACGCTGACACTAACCCGCGCCCTCACACGTCCGCTCCCCCTAAAGTGTTGTCGTACCCTCACCTGGACCCTAAACAGTCCCCGTCCCCTAACCCTAACCCTAGCCCGAAGCCTAACCCTAACCCTTACCCGAAGCCTGACCCTCACCCGTCCCCTAATCCTAACCCGTACGCTGACAGTAACCCGCGCCCTCACACGTCCGCTCCCCCTAAAGCGTTGTCGTACCCTCACCTAGACCCTAAACCGTCCCCGTCCCCTAACCCTAACCCTAGCCCGAACCCTAACCCTAGCCCATCCCCGAAGCCTGACCCTCAGCCGTCCCCTAATCCTAACCCGTTCGCTGACACTAACCCGCGCCCTCACACGTCCGCTCCCCCTAAAGCGTTGTCGTACCCTCACCTGGACCCTAAACCGTCCCCGTCCCCTAACCCTAACCCTAGCCCGAACTCTAACCCTAACCCTTCCCCGAAGCCTGACCCTCACCCGTCCCCTAATCCTAACCCGTACGCTGACACTAACCCGCTCCCTCACACGTCCGCTCCCCCTAAAGCGTTGTCGTACCCTCACCAGGACCCTAAACCGTCCCCGTCCCCTAACCCTAACCCTAGCCCGAACCCTAACCCTAGCCCTTCCCCGAAGCCTGACCCTCAGCCGTCCCCTAATCCTAACCCGTTCGCTGACACTAACCCGCGCCCTCACACGTCCGCTCCCCCTAAAGCGTTGTCGTACCCTCACCTGGACCCTAAACCGTCCCCGTCCCCTAACCCTAACCCTAGCCCGAACTCTAACCCTAACCCTTCCCCGAAGCCTGACCCTCACCCGTCCCCTAATCCTAACCCGTACGCTGACACTAACCCACTCCCTCACACGTCCGCTCCCCCTAAAGCGTTGTCGTACCCTCACCTGGACCCTAAACCGTCCCCGTCCCCTAACCCTAACCCTAGCCCGAACCCTAACCCTAACCCTTCCCCGAAGCCTGACCCTCACCCGTCCCCTAATCCTAAGCCGTACGCTGACACTAACCCGCGCCCTCACACGTCCGCTCCCCCTAAAGCGTTGTCGTACCCTCACCTGGACCCTAAACCGTCCCCGTCCCCTAACCCTAACCCTAGCCCGAACTCTAACCCTAACACTTCCCCGAAGCCTGACCCTCACCCGTCCCCTAATCCTAACCCGTACGCTGACACTAACCCGCTCCCTCACACGTCCGCTCCCCCTAAAGCGTTGTCGTACCCTCACCTGGACCCTAAACCGTCCCCGTCCCCTAACCCTAACCCTAGCCCGAACCCTAACCCTAACCCTTCCCCGAAGCCTGACCCTCACCCGTCCCCTAATCCTAAGCCGTACGCTGACACTAACCCACGCCCTCACACGTCCGCTCCCCCTAAAGCGTTGTCGTACCCTCACCTGGACCCTAAACCGTCCCCGTCCCCTAACCCTAACCCTAGCCCGAACCCTAACCCTAACCCTTCCCCGAAGCCTGACCCTCACCCGTCCCCTAATCCTAACCCGTACGCTGACACTAACCCGTGCCCTCACACGTCCGCTCCCCCTAAAGCGTTGTCGTACCCTCACCTGGACCCTAAACCGTCCCCATCCCCTAACCCTAACCCTAGCCCGAACCCTAACCCTAACCCTTCCCCGAAGCCTGACCCTCACCTGTCCCATAATCCTAACCCGTACGCTGACACTAAACCGCGCCCTCACACGTACGCTCCCCCTAAAGCGTTGTCGTACCCTCACCTGAACCCTAAACCGTCCCCGTCCCCTAACCCTAACCCTAGCCCGAACCCTAACCCTAACCCTTCCCCGAAGCCTGACCCTCACCCGTCCCCTAATCCTAACCCGTACGCTGACACTAACCCGCACCCTCACACGTCCGCTCCCCCTAAAGCGTTGTCGTACCCTCACCTGGACCCTAACCCGTCCCCGTCCCCTAACCCTAACCCTAGCCCGAACCCTAACCCTAACCCTTCCCCGAAGCCTGACCCTCACCCGTCCCCTAATCCTAACCCGTACGCTGACACTAACCCGCGCCCTCACACGTCCGCTCCCCCTAAAGCGTTGTCGTACCCTCACCTGGACCCTAAACCGTCCCCGTCCCCTAACCCTAACCCTAGCCCGAACCCTAACCCTAACCCTTCCCCGAAGCCTGACCCTCACCCGTCCCCTAATCCTAAGCCGTACGCTGACACTAACCCGCGCCCTCAAACGTACGGTCCCCCTAAAGCGTTGTCGTACCCTCACCTGGACCCTAAAGCGTCCCCGTCCCCTAACCCTAACCCTAGCCCGAACCCTAACCCTAACCCTTCCCCGAAGCCTGACCCTCACCCGTCCCCTAATCCTAAACCGTACGCTGACACTAACCCGCTCCCTCACACGTCCGCTCCCCCTAAAGCGTTGTCGTACCCTCACCTGGACCCTAAACCGTCCCCGTCCCCTAACCCTAACCATAGCCCGAACCCTAACCCTAACCCTTCCCCGAAGCCTGACACTCACCCGTCCCCTAATCCTAACCCGTACGCTGACACTAACACGCGCCCTCACACGTCCGCTCCCCTTAAAGCGTTGTCGTACCCTCACCTGGACCCTAAACCGTCCCCGTCCCCTAACCCTAACCCTAGCCCGAACCCTAACCCTAACCCTTCCCCGAAGCCTGACCCTCACCCGTCCCCTAATCCTAACCCGTACGCTGACACTAACCCGCGCCCTCACACGTCCGCTCCCCCTAAAGCGTTGTCGTACCCTCACCTGGACCCTAAACCGTCCCCGTCCCCTAACCCTAACCCTAGCCCGAACTCTAACCCTAACCCTTCCCCGAAGCCTGACCCTCACCCGTCCCCTAATCCTAACCCGTACGCTGACACTAACCCACTCCCTCACACGTCCGCTCCCCCTAAAGCGTTGTCGTACCCTCACCTGGACCCTAAACCGTCCCCGTCCCCTAACCCTAACCCTAGCCCGAACCCTAACCCTAACCCTTCCCCGAAGCCTGACCCTCACCCGTCCCCTAATCCTAAGCCGTACGCTGACACTAACCCGCGCCCTCACCCGTCCGCTCCCCCTAAAGCGTTGTCGTACCCTCACCTGGACCCTAAACCGTCCCCGTCCCCTAACCCTAACCCTAGCCCGAACTCTAACCCTAACACTTCCCCGAAGCCTGACCCTCACCCGTCCCCTAATCCTAACCCGTACGCTGACACTAACCCGCTCCCTCACACGTCCGCTCCCCCTAAAGCGTTGTCGTACCCTCACCTGGACCCTAAACCGTCCCCGTCCCCTAACCCTAACCCTAGCCCGAACCCTAACCCTAACCCTTCCCCGAAGCCTGACCCTCACCCGTCCCCTAATCCTAAGCCGTACGCTGACACTAACCCACGCCCTCACACGTCCGCTCCCCCTAAAGCGTTGTCGTACCCTCACCTGGACCCTAAACCGTCCCCGTCCCCTAACCCTAACCCTAGCCCGAACCCTAACCCTAACCCTTCCCCGAAGCCTGACCCTCACCCGTCCCCTAATCCTAACCCGTACGCTGACACTAACCCGTGCCCTCACACGTCCGCTCCCCCTAAAGCGTTGTCGTACCCTCACCTGGACCCTAAACCGTCCCCATCCCCTAACCCTAACCCTAGCCCGAACCCTAACCCTAACCCTTCCCCGAAGCCTGACCCTCACCTGTCCCATAATCCTAACCCGTACGCTGACACTAAACCGCGCCCTCACACGTACGCTCCCCCTAAAGCGTTGTCGTACCCTCACCTGAACCCTAAACCGTCCCCGTCCCCTAACCCTAACCCTAGCCCGAACCCTAACCCTAACCCTTCCCCGAAGCCTGACCCTCACCCGTCCCCTAATCCTAACCCGTACGCTGACACTAACCCGCACCCTCACACGTCCGCTCCCCCTAAAGCGTTGTCGTACCCTCACCTGGACCCTAACCCGTCCCCGTCCCCTAACCCTAACCCTAGCCCGAACCCTAACCCTAACCCTTCCCCGAAGCCTGACCCTCACCCGTCCCCTAATCCTAACCCGTACGCTGACACTAACCCGCGCCCTCACACGTCCGCTCCCCCTAAAGCGTTGTCGTACCCTCACCTGGACCCTAAACCGTCCCCGTCCCCTAACCCTAACCCTAGCCCGAACCCTAACCCTAACCCTTCCCCGAAGCCTGACCCTCACCCGTCCCCTAATCCTAACCCGTACGCTGACACTAACCCGCGCCCTCACACGTCCGCTCCCCCTAAAGCGTTGTCATACCCTCACCTGGACCCTAAACCGTCCCCGTCCCCTAACCCTAACCCTAGCCCGAACCCTAACCCTAAGCCTTCCCCGAAGCCTGACCCTCACCCGTCCCTTAATCCTAACCCGTACGCTGACACTAACCCGCGCCCTCACACGTCCGCTCCCCCTAAAGCGTTGTCGTACCCTCACCTGGACCCTAAACCGTCCCCGTCCCCTAACCCTAGCCCGAACCCTAACCCTAACCTTTCCCCGAAGCCTGACCCTCAACCGTCCCCTTATCCTAACCCGTACGCTGACACTAACCCGCTCCCTCACACGTACGCTCCCCCTAAAGCGTTGTCGTACCCTCACCTGGACCCTAAACCGTCCCCGTCCCCTAACCCTAACCCTAGCCCGAACCCTAACCCTAACCCTTCCCCGAAGCCTGACCCTCACCCGTCCCCTAATCCTAAGCCGTACGCTGACACTAACCCACGCCCTCACACGTCCGCTCCCCCTAAAGCGTTGTCGTACCCTCATCTGGACCCTAAACCATCCCCGTCCCCTAACCCTAACCCTAGCCCGAACCCTAACCCTAACCCTTCCCCGAAGCCTGACTCTCACCCGTCCCCTAATCCTAACCCGTACGCTGACACTAACCCGCGCCCTCACACGTCCGCTCCCCCTAAAGCGTTGTCGTACCCTCACCTGGACCCTAAACCGTCCCCATCCCCTAACCCTAACCCTAGCCCGAACCGTAACCCTAACCCTTCCCCGAAGCCTGACCCTCACCCGTCCCCTAATCCTAAGCCGTACGCTGACACTAACCCGCGCCCTCACACGTACGGTCCCCCTAAAGCGTTGTCGTACCCTCACCTGGACCCTAAAGCGTCCCCGTCCCCTAACCCTAACCCTAGCCCGAACCCTAACCCTAACCCTTCCCCGAAGCCTGACCCTCACCCGTCCCCTAATCCTAAACCGTACGCTGACACTAACCCGCTCCCTCACACGTCCGCTCCCCCTAAAGCGTTGTCGTACCCTCACCTGGACCCTAAACCGTCCCCGTCCCCTAACCCTAACCATAGCCCGAACCCTAAACCTAACCCTTCCCCGAAGCCTGACACTCACCCGTCCCCTAATCCTAACCCGTACGCTGACACTAACACGCGCCCTCACACGTCCGCTCCCCTTAAAGCGTTGTCGTACCCTCACCTGGACCCTAAACCGTCCCCGTCCCCTAACCCTAACCCTAGCCCGAACCCTAACCCTAACACTTCCCCGAAGCCTGACCCTCACACGTCCCCTAATCCTAAGCCGTACACTGACACTAACCCGCGCCCTCACACGTACGCTCCCCCTAAAGCGTTCTCGTACCCTCACCTGGACCCTAACCCGTCCCCGTACCCTAACCCTAACCCTAGCCCGAACCCTAACCCTAACACTTCCCCGAAGCCTGACCCTCACCCGTCCCCTAATCCTAACCCGTACGCTGACACTAACCCGCGCCCTCACACGTACGCTACCCCTAAAGCGTTGTCGTACCGTCACCTGGACCCTAAACCCTCCCCGTCCCCTAACCCTAACCCTAGCCCGAACCCTAACCCTAACCCTTCCCCGAAGCCTGACCCTCACCCGTCCCCTAATCCTAACCCGTACGCTGACACTAACCCGCGCCCTCACACGTCCGCTCCCCCTAAAGCGTTGTCGTACCCTCACCTGGACCCTAAACCGTCCCCGTCCCCTAACCCTAACCCTAGCCCGAACCCTAACCCTAACCCTTCCCCGAAGCCTGACCCTCACCCGTCCCCTAATCGTAACCCGTACGCTGACACTAACCCGCGCCCTCACACGTCCGCTCCCCCTAAAGCGTTGTCGTACCCTCACCTGGACCCTAAACCGTCCCCGTCCCCTAACCCTAGCCCGAACCCTAACCCTAACCTTTCCCCGAAGCCTGACCCTCACCCGTCCCCTAATCCTAACCCGTACGCTGACACTAACCCGCTACCTCACACGTCCGCTCCCCCTAAAGCGTTGTCGTACCCTCACCTGGACCCTAAACCGTCCCCGTCCCCTAACCCTAACCCTAGCCCGAACCCTAACCCTAACCCTTCCCCGAAGCCTGACCCTCACCCGTCCCCTAATCCTAAGCCGTACGCTGACACTAACCCACGCCCTCACACGTCCGCTCCCCCTAAAGCGTTGTCGTACCCTCATCTGGACCCTAAACCATCTCCGTCCCCTAACCCTAACCCTAGCCCGAACCCTAACCCTAACCCTTCCCCGAAGCCTGACTCTCACCCGTCCCCTAATCCTAACCCGTACGCTGACACTAACCCGCGCCCTCACACGTCCGCTCCCCCTAAAGCGTTGTCGTACCCTCACCTGGACCCTAAACCGTCCCCGTCCCCTAACCCTAACCCTAGCCCGAACCATAACCCTAACCCTTCCCCGAAGCCTGACCCTCACCCGTCCCCTAATCCTAAGCCGTACGCTGACACTAACCCGCGCCCTCACACGTACGGTCCCCCTAAAGCGTTGTCGTACCCTCACCTGGACCCTAAAGCGTCCCCGTCCCCTAACCCTAACCCTAGCCCGAACCCTAACCCTAACCCTTCCCCGAAGCCTGACCCTCACCCGTCCCCTAATCCTAAACCGAACGATGACACTAACCCGCTCCGTCACACGTCCGCTCCCCCTAAAGCGTTGTCGTACCCTCACCTGGACCCTAAACCGTCCCCGTCCCCTAACCCTAACCTTAGCCCGAACCCTAACCCTAACCCTTCCCCGAAGCCTGACACTCACCCGTCCCCTAAACCTAACCCGTACGCTGACACTAACACGCGCCCTCACACGTCCGCTCCCCTTAAAGCGTTGTCGTACCCTCACCTGGACCCTAAACCGTCCCCGTCCCCTAACCCTAACCCTAGCCCGAACCCTAACCCTAACACTTCCCCGAAGCCTGACCCTCACCCGTCCCCTAATCCTAAGCCGTACGCTGACACTAACCCGCGCCCTCACACGTACGCTCCCCCTAAAGCGTTCTCGTACCCTCACCTGGACCCTAACCCGTCCCCGTACCCTAACCCTAACCCTAGCCCGAACCCTAACCCTAACACTTCCCCGAAGCCTGACCCTCACCCGTCCCCTAATCCTAACCCGTACGCTGACACTAACCCGCGCCCTCACACGTACGCTACCCCTAAAGCGTTGTCGTATCCTCACCTGGACCCTAACCCGTCCCCGTCCCCTAACCCTAACCCTAGCCCGAACCCTAACCCTAACCCTTCCCCGAAGCCTGACCCTCACCCGTCCCCTAATCCTAACCCGTACGCTGACACTAACCCGCGCCCTCACACGTACGCTCCCCCTAAAGCGTTGTCGTACCCTCACCTGGACCCTAACCCGTCCCCGTCCCCTAACCCTAACCCTAGCCCGAACCCTGACCCTAACCCTTCCCCGAAGCCTGACCCTCACCCGTCCCCTAATCCTAACCCGTACGCTGATACTAACCCGTGCCCTCACACGTATGCGCCCCCTAAAGCGTTGTCGTACCCTCACCTGGACCCTAACCCTTCCCCGTCCCCTAACCCTAACCCTAGCCCGAACCCTAACCCTAACACTTCCCTGAAGCCTGACCCTCACCCGTCCCCTAATCCTAACCCGTACCCTGACACTAACCCGCGCCCTCACACGTACGCTCCCACTAAAACGTTGTCGTACCCTCACCTGGACCCTAAACCGTCCCCGTCCCCTAAACCTAACCCTAGCCCGAACCCTAACCCTAACCCTTCCCCGAAGCCTGACCCTCACCCGTCCCCTAATCCTAACCCGTACTCTGACACTAACCCGCGCCAGCACACGTCCGCTCCCCCTAAAGCGTTGTCGTACCCTCACCTGGACCCTAAACCGTCCCCGTCCCCAAACCCTAACCCTAGCCCGAACCCTAACCCTAACCCTCCCCCGAAGCCTGACGCTCACCCGTCCCCTAATCCTAACCCGTACGTTGACACTAACCCGCGCCCTCACACGTACGCTCCCCCTAAAACGTTGTCGTACCCTCACCTGGACCCTAACCCGTCCCCGTCCCCTAACCCTAACCCTAGCCCGAACCCTAACCCTAACCCTTCCCCGAAGCCTGACCCTCACCCGTCCCCTAATCCTAACCCGTACGCTGACACTAACCCGCGCCCTCACACGTACGCTCCCCCTAAAGCGTTGTCGTACCCTCACCTGGACCCTAACCCTTCCACGTCCCCTAACCCTAACCCTAGCCCGAACCCTAACCCTAACCCTTCCCCGAAGCCTGACCCTCACCCATCCCCTAATCCTAAGCCGTACGCTGACACTAACCCGCGCCCTCACACGTACGCTCCCCCTAAAGCATTCTCGTACCCTCACCTGGACCCTAACCCGTCCCCGTCCCCTAACCCTAACCCTAGCCCGAACCCTAACCCTAACCCTTCCCCGATGCCTGACCCTCACCCGTCCCCTAATCCTAACCCGTACGCTGACACTAACCCGCGCCCTCACACGTCCGCTCCCCCTAAAGCATTGTCGTACCCTCACCTGGACCCTAAACCGTCCCCGTCCCCTAACCCTAACCCTAGCCCGAACCCTAACCCTAACCCTTCCCCGAAGCCTGACCCTCACCCGTCCCCTAATCCTAACCCGTACGCTGACACTAACCCGCGCCCTCACACGTCCGCTCCCCCTAAAGCGTTGTCGTACCCTCACCTGGACCCTAAACCGTCCCCGTCCCCTAACCCTAACCCTCGCCCGAACCCTAACCCTAACCCTTCCCTGAAGCCTGACCCTCACCCGTCCCCTAATCCTAACCCGTACGCTGACACTAACCCGCGCCCTCACACGTCCGCTCCCCCTAAAGCGTTGTCGTACCCTCACCTGGACCCTAACCCGTCCCCGTCCCCTAACCCTAACCCTAGCCCGAACCCTAAAACTAACCCTTCCCCGAAGCCTGACCCTCACCCGTCCCCTAATCCTAACCCGTACGCTGACACTAACCCACGCCCTCACACGTCCGCTCCCCCTAAAGCGTTGTCGTACCCTCACCTGGACCCTAAACCGTCCCCGTCCCCTAACCCTAACCCTAGCCCGAACCCTAACCCTAACCCTTCCCCGAAGCCTGACCCTCACCCGTCCCCTAATCCTAACCCGTACGCTGACACTAACCCGCGCCCTCACACGTCCGCTCACCCTAAAGCGTTGTCGTACCCTCACCTGGACCCTAAACCGTCCCCGTCCCCTAACCCTAACCCTAGCCCGAACCCTAACCCTAACCCTTCCCCGAAGCCTGACCCTCACCCGTCCCCTAATCCTAACCCGTACGCTGACACTAACCCGTGCCCTCACACGTCCGCACCCCCTAAAGCGTTGTCGTACCCTCACCTGGACCCTAAACCGTCCCCGTCCCCTAACCCTAACCCTAGCCCGAACCCTAACCCAAAACCTTCCCCGAAGCCTGACCCTCACCCGTCCCCTAATCCTAACCCGTACGCTGACACTAACCCGCGCCCTCACACGTACGCTCCCCCTAAAGTGTTGTCGTACCCTCACCTGGACCCTAAACAGTCCCCGTCCCCTAACCCTAACCCTAGCCCGAAACCTAACCCTAACCCTTACCCGAAGCCTGACCCTCACCCGTCCCCTAATCCTAACCCGTACGCTGACACTAACCCGCGCCCTCACACGTCCGCTCCCCCTAAAGCGTTGTCGTACCCTCACCTGGACCCTAAACCGTCCCCGTCCCCTAACCCTAACCCTAGCCCGAACCCTAACCCAAGCCCTTCCCCGAAGCCTGACCCTCACCCGTCCCCTAATCCTAACCCGTTCGCTGACACTAACCCGCGCCCTCACACGTCCGCTCCCCCTAAAGCGTTGTCGTACCCTCACCTGGACCCTAAACCATCCCCGTCCCCTAACCCTAACCCTAGCCCGAACCCTAACCCTAACCCTTCCCCGAAGCCTGACCCTCACCCGTCCCCTAATCCTAACCCGTACGCTGACACTAACTCGCGCCCTCACACGTCCGCTCCCCCTAAAGCGTTGTCGTACCCTCACCTGGACCCTAAACAGTCCCCGTCCCCTAACCCTAACCCTAGCCCGAACCCTAACCCTAACCCTTCCCCGAAGCCTGACCCTCACCCGTCCCCTAATCCTAAGCCGTACGCTGACACTAACCCACGCCCTCACACGTCCGCTCCCCCTAAAGCGTTGTCGTACCCTCACCTGGACCCTAAACCGTCCCCGTCCCCTAACCCTAACCCTAGCCCGAACCCTAACCCTAACCCTTCCCCGAAGCCTGACCCTCACCCGTCCCATAATCCTAACCCGTACGCTGACACTAACCCGCGCCCTCACACCTCCGCTCCCCCTAAAGCGTTGTCGTACCCTCACCTGAACCCTAAACCGTCCCCGTCCACTAACCCTAACCCTAGCCCGAACCCTAACCCTAACCCTTCCCCGAAGCCTGACCCTCACCCGTCCCCTAATCCTAACCCGTACGCTGACACTAACCCGCACCCTCACACGTCCGCTCCCCCTAAAGCGTTGTCGTACCCTCACCTGGACCCTAACCCGTCCCCGTCCCCTAACCCTAACTCTAGCCCGAACCCTAACCCTAACCCTTCCCCGAAGCCTGACCCTCACCCGTCCCCTAATCCTAACCCGTACGCTGACACTAACCCGCGCCCTCACACGTCCGCTCCCCCTAAAGCGTTGTCGTACCCTCACCTGGACCCTAAACCGTCCCCGTCCCCTAACCCTAACCCTAGCCCGAACCCTAACCCTAACCCTTCCCCGAAGCCTGACCCTCACCCGTCCCCTAATCCTAACCCGTACGCTGACACTAACCCGCGCCCTCACACGTCCGCTGCCCCTAAAGCGTTGTCGTACCCTCACCTGGACCCTAAACCGTCCCCGTCCCCTAACCCTAACCCTAGCCCGAACCCTAACCCTAACACTTCCCCGAAGCCTGACCCTCACCCGTCCCCTAATCCTAACCCGTACGCTGACACTAACCCGCGCTCTCACACGTCCGCTGCCCCTAAAGCGTTGTCGTACCCTCACCTGGCCCCTAAACCGTCCCCGTCCCCTAACCCTAACCCTAGCCCGAACCCTAACTCTAACCCTTCCCCGAAGCCTGACCCTCACCCGTCCCCTAATCCTAACCCGTACGCTGACACTAACCCGCGCCCTCACACGTCCGCTCCCCCTAAAGCGTTGTCGTACCCTCACCTGGACTCTAAACCGTCCCCGTCCCCTAACCCTAACCCTAGCCCGAACCCTAACCCTTCCCCGAAGCCTGACCCTCACCCGTCCCCTAATCCTAACCCGTACGCTGACACTAACCCGCGCCCTCACACGTCCGCTCCCCCTAAAGCGTTGTCGTACACTCACCTGGACCCTAAACCGTCCCCGTCCCCTAACCCTAACCCTAGCCCGAACCCTAACCCTAACCCTTCCCCAAAGCCTGACCCTCACCCGTCCCCTAATCCTAACCCGTACGCTGACACTAACCCGCGCCCTCACACGTCCGCTCCCCCTAAAGCGTTGTCGTACCCTCACCTGGACCCTAAACCGTCCCCGTCCCCTAACCCTAACCCTAGCCCGAACCCTAACCCTAACCCTTCCCCGAAGCCTGACCCTCACCCGTCCCCTAATCCTAACCCGTACGCTGACACTAACCCGCGCCCTCACACGTCCGCTCCCCCTAAAGCGTTGTCGTACCCTCACCTGGACCCTAAACCGTCCCCGTCCCCTAACCCTAACCCTAGCCCGAACCCTAACCCTAACCCTTCCCCGAAGCCTGACCCTCACCCGTCCCCTAATCCTAAGCCGTACGCTGACACTAACCCGCGCCCTCACACGTCCGCTCCCCCTAAAGCGTTGTCGTACCCTCACCTGGACCCTAAACCGTCCCCGTCCCCTAACCCTAACCCTAGCCCGAACCCTAACCCTAACCCTTCCCCGAAGCCTGACCCTCACCCGTCCCCTAATCCTAACCCGTACGCTGACACTTACCCGCGCCCTCACACGTCCGCTCCCCCTAAAGCGTTGTCGTACCCTCACCTGGACCCTAAACCGTCCCCGTCCCCTAACCCTAACCCTAGCCCGAACCCTAACCCTAGCCCTTCCCCGAAGCCTGAACCTCACCCGTCCCCTAATCCTAACCCGTACGCTGACACTAACCCGCGCCCTCACACGTCCGCTCCCCCTAAAGCGTTGTCGTACCCTCACCTGGACCCTAAACCGTCCCCGTCCCCTAACCCTAGCCCGAAACCTAACCCTAACCTCTCCCCGAAGCCTGACCCTCACCCGTCCCCTAATCCTAACCCGTACGCTGACACTAACCCGCTCCCTCACACGTCCGCTCCCCCTAAAGCGTTGTCGTACTCTCACCTGGACCCTAAACCGTCCCCGTCCCCTAACCCTAACCCTAGCCCGAACCCTAACCCTAACCCT
Source organism: Pseudorca crassidens (assembly GCF_039906515.1). NCBI lineage: Eukaryota > Metazoa > Chordata > Mammalia > Artiodactyla > Delphinidae > Pseudorca > Pseudorca crassidens. The sequence goes on from NC_090298.1 coordinate 18,944, forward strand.
TCCCCGAAGCCTGACCCTCACCCGTCCCCTAATCCTAACCCGTACGCTGACACTAACCCGCGCCCTCACACGTCCGCTCCCCCTAAAGCGTTGTCGTACCCTCACCTGGACCCTAAACCGTCCCCGTCCCCTAACCCTAACCCTAGACCGAACCCTAACCCTAACCCTTCCCCGAAGCCTGACCCTCACCCGTCCCCTAATCCTAACACGTACGCTGACACTAACCCGCGCCCTCACACGTCCGCTCCCCCTAAAGCGTTGTCGTACCCTCACCTGGACCCTAAACCGTCCCCGTCCCCTAACCCTAGTCCGAACCCTAACCCTAACCTTTCCCCGAAGCCTGACCCTCACCCGTCCCCTAATCCTAACCCGTAAGCTGACACTAACCCGCGCCCTCACACGTCCGCTCCCCCTAAAGCGTTGTCGTACTCTCACCTGGACCCTAAACCATCCCCGTCCCCTAACCCTAACCCTAGCCCGAACCCTAACCCTAACCCTTCCCTGAAGCCTGACCCTCACCCGTCCCCTAATCCTAAGCCGTACGCTGACACTAACCCACGCCCTCACACGTCCGCTCCCCCTAAAGCGTTGTCGTACCCTCATCTGGACCCGAAACCATCCCCGTCCCCTAACCCTAACCCTAGCCCGAACCCTAACCCTAACCCTTCCCCGAAGCCTGACCCTCACCCGTCCCCTATTCCTAACCCGTACGCTGACACTAACCCGCGCCCTCACACGTCCGCTCCCCCTAAAGCGTTGTCGTACCCTCACCTGGACCCTAAACCGTCCCCGTCCCCTAACCCTAGCCCGAACCCTAACCCTAACCTTTCCCCGAAGCCTGACCCTCACCCGTCCCCTAATCCTAACCCGTACGCTGACACTAACCCGCTCCCTCACACGTCCGCTCCCCCTAAAGCGTTGTCGTACTCTCACCTGGACCCTAAACCGTCCCCGTCCCCTAACCCTAACCCTAGCCCGAACCCTAACCCTAACCCTTCCCCGAAGCCTGACCCTCACCCGTCCCCTAATCCTAACCCGTACGCTGACACTAACCCGCACCCTCACACGTCCGCTCCCCCTAAAGCGTTGTCGTACCCTCACCTGGACCCTAACCCGTCCCCGTCCCCTAACCCTAACTCTAGCCCGAACCCTAACCCTAACCCTTCCCCGAAGCCTGACCCTCACCCGTCCCCTAATCCTAACCCGTACGCTGACACTAACCCGCGCCCTCACACGTACGCTCCCCCTAAAGCGTTGTCGTACCCTCACCTGGACCCTAAACCGTCCCCGTCCCCTAACCCTAACCCTAGCCCGAACCCTAACCCTAACCCTTCCCCGAAGCCTGACCCTCACCCGTCCCCTAATCCTAACCCGTACGCTGACACTAACCCGCGCCCTCACACGTCCGCTGCCCCTAAAGCGTTGTCGTACCCTCACCTGGACCCTAAACCGTCCCCGTCCCCTAACCCTAACCCTAGCCCGAACCCTAACCCTAACACTTCCCCGAAGCCTGACCCTCACCCGTCCCCTAATCCTAACCCGTACGCTGACACTAACCCGCGCTCTCACACGTCCGCTGCCCCTAAAGCGTTGTCGTACCCTCACCTGGCCCCTAAACCGTCCCCGTCCCCTAACCCTAACCCTAGCCCGAACCCTAACTCTAACCCTTCCCCGAAGCCTGACCCTCACCCGTCCCCTAATCCTAACCCGTACGCTGACACTAACCCGCGCCCTCACACGTCCGCTCCCCCTAAAGCGTTGTCGTACCCTCACCTGGACTCTAAACCGTCCCCGTCCCCTAACCCTAACCCTAGCCCGAACCCTAACCCTTCCCCGAAGCCTGACCCTCACCCGTCCCCTAATCCTAACCCGTACGCTGACACTAACCCGCGCCCTCACACGTCCGCTCCCCCTAAAGCGTTGTCGTACCCTCACCTGGACCCTAAACCGGCCCCGTCCCCTAACCCTAACCCTAGCCCGAACCCTAACCCTAACCCTTCCCCAAAGCCTGACCCTCACCCGTCCCCTAATCCTAACCCGTACGCTGACACTAACCCGCGCCCTCACACGTCCGCTCCCCCTAAAGCGTTGTCGTACCCTCACCTGGACCCTAAACCGTCCCCGTCCCCTAACCCTAACCCTAGCCCGAACCCTAACCCTAACCCTTCCCCGAAGCCTGACCCTCACCCGTCCCCTAATCCTAACCCGTACGCTGACACTAACCCGCGCCCTCACACGTCCGCTCCCCCTAAAGCGTTGTCGTACCCTCACCTGGACCCTAAACCGTCCCCGTCCCCTAACCCTAGCCCGAAACCTAACCCTAACCTTTCCCCGAAGCCTGACCCTCACCCGTCCCCTAATCCTAACCCGTACGCTGACACTAACCCGCTCCCTCACACGACCGCTCCCCCTAAAGCGTTGTCGTACTCTCACCTGGACCCTAAACCGTCCCCGTCCCCTAACCCTAACCCTAGCCCGAACCCTAACCCTAACCCTTCCCCGAAGCCTGACCCTCACCCGTCCCCTAATCCTAACCCGTACGCTGACACTAACCCGCGCCCTCACACGTCCGCTCCCCCTAAAGCGTTGTCGTACCCTCACCTGGACCCTAAACCGTCCCCGTCCCCTAACCCTAACCCTAGCCCGAACCCTAACCCTAACCCTTCCCCGAAGCCTGACCCTCACCCGTCCCCTAATCCTAACACGTACGCTGACACTAACCCGCGCCCTCACACGTCCGCTCCCCCTAAAGCGTTGTCGTACCCTCACCTGGACCCTAAACCGTCCCCGTCCCCTAACCCTAGTCCGAACCCTAACCCTAACCTTTCCCCGAAGCCTGACCCTCACCCGTCCCCTAATCCTAACCCGTACGCTGACACTAACCCGCGCCCTCACACGTCCGCTCCCCCTAAAGCGTTGTCGTACTCTCACCTGGACCCTAAACCATCCCCGTCCCCTAACCCTAACCCTAGCCCGAACCCTAACCCTAACCCTTCCCTGAAGCCTGACCCTCACCCGTCCCCTAATCCTAAGCCGTACGCTGACACTAACCCACGCCCTCACACGTCCGCTCCCCCTAAAGCGTTGTCGTACCCTCATCTGGACCCGAAACCATCCCCGTCCCCTAACCCTAACCCTAGCCCGAACCCTAACCCTAACCCTTCCCCGAAGCCTGACCCTCACCCGTCCCCTATTCCTAACCCGTACGCTGACACTAACCCGCGCCCTCACACGTCCGCTCCCCCTAAAGCGTTGTCGTACCCTCACCTGGACCCTAAACCGTCCCCGTCCCCTAACCCTAGCCCGAACCCTAACCCTAACCTTTCCCCGAAGCCTGACCCTCACCCGTCCCCTAATCCTAACCCGTACGCTGACACTAACCCGCTCCCTCACACGTCCGCTCCCCCTAAAGCGTTGTCGTACTCTCACCTGGACCCTAAACCGTCCCCGTCCCCTAACCCTAACCCTAGCCCGAACCCTAACCCTAACCCTTCCCCGAAGCCTGACCCTCACCCGTCCCCTAATCCTAAGCCGTACGCTGACAGTAACCCACGCCCTCACACGTCCGCTCCCCGTAAAGCGTTGTCGTACCCTCATCTGGACCCGAAACCATCCCCGTCCCCTAACCCTAACCCTAGCCCGAACCCTAACCCTAACCCTTCCCCGAAGCCTGACTCTCACCCGTCCCCTAATCCTAACCCGTACGCTGACACTAACCCGCGCCCTCACACGTCCGCTCCCCCTAAAGCGTTGTCGTACCCTCACCTGGACCCTAAACCGTCCCCGTCCCCTAACCCTAACCCTAGCCCGAACCCTAACCCTAACCCTTCCCCGAAACCTGACCCTCACCCGTCCCCTAATCCTAACCCGTACGCTGACACTAACCCGCGCCCTCACACGTACGGTCCCCCTAAAGCGTTGTCGTACCCTCACCTGGACCTTAAACCGTCCCCGTCCCCTAACCCTAACCCTAGCCCGAACCCTAACCCTAACCCTTCCCCGAAGCCTGACCCTCATCCGTCCCCTAATCCTAAACCGTACGCTGACACTAACCCGCGCCCTCACACGTCCGCTCCCCCTAAAGCGTTGTCGTACCCTCACCTGGACCCTAACCCGTCCCCGTCCCCTAACCCTAACCCTAGCCCGAACCCTAACCCTAACCCTTCCCCGAAGCCTGACCCTCACCCGTCCCCTAATCCTAACCCGTACGCTGACACTAACACGCGCCCTCACACGTCCGCTCCCCTTAAAGCGTTGTCGTACCCTCACCTGGACCCTAAACCGTCCCCGTCCCCTAACCCTAACCCTAGCCCGAACCCTAACCCTAACCCTTCCCCGAAGCCTGACCCTCACCCATCCCCTAATACTAAGCCGTACGCTGACACTAACCCGCGTCCTCACACGTACGCTCCCCCTAAAGCGTTCTCGTACCCTCACCTGGACCCTAACCCGTCCCCGTCCCCTAACCCTAACCCTAGCCCGAACCCTAACCCTAACCCTTCCCCGAAGCCTGACACTCACCCGTCCCCTAATCCTAACCCGTACGCTGACACTAACCCGCGCGCTCACATGTACGCTCCCCCTAAAGCGTTGTCGTACCCTCACCTGGACCCTAAACCGTCCCCGTCCCCTAACCCTAACCCTAGCCCGAACCCTGACCCTAACCCTTCCCCGAAGCCTGACCCTCACCCGTCCCCTAATCCTAACCCGTACGCTGACACTAGCCCGCGCCCTCACACGTATGCGCCCCCTAAAGCGTTGTCGTACCCTCACCTGGACCCTAACCCTTCCCCATCCCCTAACCCTAACCCTAGCCCGAACCCTGACCCTAACCCTTCCCTGAAGCCTGACCCTCACCCGTCCCCTAATCCTAACCCGTACCCTGACACTAACCCGCGCCCTCACACGTACGCTCCCACTAAAGCGTTGTCGTACCCTCACCTGGACCCTAAACCGTCCCCGTCCCCTAACCCTAACCCTAGCCCGAACCCTAACCCTAACACTTCCCCGAAGCCTGACCCTCACCCGTCCCCTAATCCTAACCCGTACGCTGACACTAACCCGCGCCCTCACACGTCCGCTCCCCCTAAAGCGTTGTCGTACCCTCACCTGGACCCTAAACCGTCCCCGTCCCCTAACCCTAACCCTAGCCCGAACCCTAACCCTAACCCTTCCCCGAAGCCTGACGCTCACCCGTCCCCTAATCCTAACCCGTACGTTGACACTAACCCGCGCCCTCACACGTACGCTCCCCCTAAAGCGTTGTCGTACCCTCACCTGGACCCTAACCCGTCCCCGTCCCCTAACCCTAACCCTAGTCCGAACCCTAACCCTAACCCTTCCCCGAAGCCTGACCCTCACCCGTCCCCTAATCCTAACCCGTACGCTGACACTAACCCGCGCCCTCACACGTACGCTCCCCCTAAAGCGTTGTCGTACCCTCACCTGGACCCTAACCCGTCCCCGTCCCCTAACCCTAACCCTAGCCCGAACCCTAACCCTAACCCTTCCCCGAAGCCTGACCCTCACCCGTCCCCTAATCCTAACCCGTACGCTGACACTAACCCGCGCCCTCACACGTCCGCTCCCCCTAAAGCGTTGTCGTACCCTCACCTGGACCCTAACCCGTCCCCGTCCCCTAACCCTAACCCTAGCCCGAACCCTAACCCTAACCCTTCCCCGAAGCCTGACCCTCACCCATCCCCTAATCCTAAGCCGTACGCTGACACTAACCCGCGCCCTCACACGTACGCTCCCCCTAAAGCGTTCTCGTACCCTCACCTGGACCCTAACGCGTCCCCGTCCCCTAACCCTAACCCTAGCCCGAACCCTAACCCTAACCCTTCCCCGAAGCCTGACCCTCACCCGTCCCCTAATTCTAACCCGTACGCTGACAATAACCCGCGCCCTCACACGTACCTCCCCCTAAAGCGTTGTCGTACCCTCAACTGGACCCTAACCCGTCCCCGTCCCCTAACCCTAACCCTAACCCGAACCCTAACCCTAACCCTTCCCCGAAGCCTGACCCTAACCCGTCCCCTAATCCTAACCCGTACCCTGACACTAACCCGCGCCCTCACACGTACGCTCCCACTAAAGCGTTGTCGTACCCTCACCTGGACCCTAAACCGTCCCCGTCCCCTAACCCTAACCCTAGCCCGAACCCTAACCCTAACCCTTCCCCGAAGCCTGACCCTCACCCGTCCCCTAATCCTAACCCGTACGCTGACACTAACCCGCGCCCTCACACGTACGCTCCCCCTAAAGCGTTGTCGTACCCTCACCTGGACCCTAACCCGTCCCCGTCCCCTAACCCTAACCCTAGCCCGAACCCTAACCCTAACCCTTCCCCGAAGCCTGACCCTCACCCGTCCCCTAATCCTAACCCGTACGCTGACACTAACACGCGCCCTCACACGTCCGCTCCCCTTAAAGCGTTGTCGTACCCTCACCTGGACCCTAAACCGTCCCCGTCCCCTAACCCTAACCCTAGCCCGAACCCTAACCCTAACCCTTCCCCGAAGCCTGACCCTCACCCATCCCCTAATACTAAGCCGTACGCTGACACTAACCCGCGCCCTCACACGTACGCTCCCCCTAAAGCGTTCTCGTACCCTCACCTGGACCCTAACCCGTCCCCGTCCCCTAACCCTAACCCTAGCCCGAACCCTAACCCTAACCCTTCCCCGAAGCCTGACCCTCACCCGTCCCCTAATCCTAACCCGTACGCTGACACTAACCCGCGCCCTCACACGTACGCTCCCCCTAAAGCGTTGTCGTATCCTCACCTGGACCCTAACCCGTCCCCGTCCCCTAACCCTAACCCTAGCCCGAACCCTAACCCTAACCCTTCCCCGAAGCCTGACCCTCACCCGTCCCCTAATCCTAACCCGTACGCTGACACTAACCCGCGCGCTCACACGTACGCTCCCCCTAAAGCGTTGTCGTACCCTCACCTGGACCCTAAACCGTCCCCGTCCCCTAACCCTAACCCTAGCCCGAACCCTGACCCTAACCCTTCCCCAAAGCCTGACCCTCACCCGTCCCCTAATCCTAACCCGTACGCTGACACTAGCCCGCGCCCTCACACGTATGCGCCCCCTAAAGCGTTGTCTTACCCTCACCTGGACCCTAACCCTTCCCCATCCCCTAACCCTAACCCTAGCCCGAACCCTGACCCTAACCCTTCCCTGAAGCCTGACCCTCACCCGTCCCCTAATCCTAACCCGTACCCTGACACTAACCCGCGCCCTCACACGTACGCTCCCACTAAAGCGTTGTCGTACCCTCACCTGGACCCTAAACCGTCCCCGTCCCCTAAACCTAACCCTAGCCCGAACCCTAACCCTAACACTTCCCCGAAGCCTGACCCTCACCCGTCCCCTAATCCTAACCCGTACGCTGACACTAACCCGCGCCCTCACACGTCCGCTCCCCCTAAAGCGTTGTCGTACCCTCACCTGGACCCTAAACCGTCCCCGTCCCCTAACCCTAACCCTAGCCCGAACCCTAACCCTAACCCTTCCCCGAAGCCTGACGCTCACCCGTCCCCTAATCCTAACCTGTACGTTGACACTAACCCGCGCCCTCACACGTACGCTCCCCCTAAAGCGTTGTCGTACCCTCACCTGGACCCTAACCCGTCCCCGTCCCCTAACCCTAACCCTAGTCCGAACCCTAACCCTAACCCTTCCCCGAAGCCTGACCCACACCCGTCCCCTAATCCTAACCCGTACGCTGACACTAACCCGCGCCCTCACACGTACGCTCCCCCTAAAGCGTTGTCGTACCCTCACCTGGACCCTAACCCGTCCCCGTCCCCTAACCCTAACCCTAGCCCGAACCCTAACCCTAAACCTTCCCCGAAGCCTGACCCTCACCCGTCCCCTAATCCTAACCCGTACGCTGACACTAACCCGCGCCCTCACACGTACGCTCCCCCTAAAGCGTTGTCGTACCCTCACCTGGACCCTAACCCGTCCCCGTCCCCTAACCCTAACCCTAGCCCGAACCCTAACCCTAACCCTTCCCCGAAGCCTGACCCTCACCCATCCCCTAATCCTAAGCAGTACGCTGACACTAACCCGCGCCCTCACACGTACGCTCCCCCTAAAGCGTTCTCGTACCCTCACCTGGACCCTAACGCGTCCCCGTCCCCTAACCCTAACCCTAGCCCGAACCCTAACCCTAACCCTTCCCCGAAGCCTGACCCTCACCCGTCCCCTAATTCTAACCCGTACGCTGACAATAACCCGCGCCCTCACACGTACCTCCCCCTAAAGCGTTGTCGTACCCTCAACTGGACCCTAACCCGTCCCCGTCCCCTAACCCTAACCCTAACCCGAACCCTAACCCTAACCCTTCCCTGAAGCCTGACCCTCACCCGTCCCCTAATCCTAACCCGTACCCTGACACTAACCCGCGCCCTCACACGTACGCTCCCACTAAAGCGTTGTCGTACCCTCACCTGGACCCTAAACCGTCCCCGTCCCCTAACCCTAACCCTAGCCCGAACCCTAACCCTAACCCTTCCCCGAAGCCTGACCCTCACCCGTCCCCTAATCCTAACCCGTACGCTGACACTAACCCGCGCCCTCACACGTCCGCTCCCCCTAAAGCGTTGTCGTACCCTCACCTGGACCCTAAACCGTCCCCGTCCCCTAACCCTAACCCTAGCCCGAACCCTAACCCTAACACTTCCCCGAAGCCTGACCCTCACCCGTCCCCTAATCCTAACCCGTACGCTGACACTAACCCGTGCTCTCACACGTCCGCTGCCCCTAAAGCGTTGTCGTACCCTCACCTGGACCCTAAACCGTCCCCGTCCCCTAACCCTAACCCTAGCCCGAACCCTAACCCTAACCCTTCCCCGAAGCCTGACCCTCACCCGTCCCCTAATCCTAACCCGTACGCTGACACTAACCCGCGCCCTCACACGTCCGCTCCCCCTAAAGCGTTGTCGTACCCTCACCTGGACCCTAAACCGTCCCCGTCCCCTAACCCTAACCCTAGCCCAAACCCTGACCCTAACCCTTCCCCGAAGCCTGACCCTCACCCGTCCCCTAATCCTAACCCGTACGCTGACACTAACCCGCGCCCTCACATGTACGCTCCCCCTAAAGCGTTGTCGTACCCTCACCTGGACCCTAAACCGTCCCCGTCCCCTAACCCTAACCCTAGCCCGAACCCTAACCCTAACCCTTCCCCGAAGCCTGACCCTCACCCGTCCCCTAATCCTAACCCGTACGCTGACACTAACCCGCGCCCTCACACGTACGCTCCCCCTAAAGCGTTGTCGTACCTTCACCTGGACCCTAAACCGTCCCCGTCCCCTAACCCTAACCCTAGCCCGAACCCTAACCCTTCCCCGAAGCCTGACCCTCACCCGTCCCCTAATCCTAACCCGTACGCTGACACTAAATCGCGCCCTCACACGTCCGCTCCCCCTAAAGCGTTGTCGTACCCTCACCTGGACCCTAAACCGTCCCCGTCCCCTAACCCTAACCCTAGCCCGAACCCTAACCCTAACCCTTCCCGGAAGCCTGACCCTCACCCGTCCCCTAATCCTAACCCGTACGCTGACACTAACCCGCGCCCTCACACGTACGCTCCCCCTAAAGCGTTGTCGTACCCTCACCTGGACCCTAACCTGTCCCCGTCCCCTAACCCTAACCCTAGCCCGAACCCTAACCCTAACCCTTCCCCGAAGCCTGACCCTCACCCGTCCCCTAATCCTAACCCGTACGCTGACACTAACCCGCGCCCTCACACGTACGCTCCCCCTAAAGCGTTGTCGTACCCTCACCTGGACCCTAACCCGTCCCCGTCCCCTAACCCTAACCCTAGCCCGAACCCTGACCCTAACCCTTCCCCGAAGCCTGACCCTCACCCGTCCCCTAATCCTAACCCGTACGCTGACACTAACCCGCGCCCTCACACGTCCGCTCCCCCTAAAGCGTTGTCGTACCCTCACCTGAACCCTAAACCGTCCCCGTCCCCTAACCCTAACCCTAGCCCGAACCCTAACCCTAACCCTTCCCCGAAGCCTGAACCTCAACCATCCCCTAATCCTAAACCGTACGCTGACACTAACCCGCGCCCTCACACGTACGCTCCCCCTAATGCGTTGTCGTACCCTCACCTGGACCCTAACCCGTCCCCGTCCCCTTACCCTAACCCTAGCCCGAACCCTAACCCTAACCCTTCCCCGAAGCCTGACCCTCACCCGTCCCCTAATCCTAACCCGTACGCTGACACTAACCCGCGCCCTCACACGTACGCTCCCCCTAAAGCGTTGTCGTACCCTCACCTGGACCCTAACCCGTCCCCGTCCCCTAACCCTAACCCTAGCCCGAACCCTGACCCTAACCCTTCCCCGAAGCCTGACCCTCACCCGTCCCCTAATCCTAACCCGTACGCTGACACTAACCCGCGCCCTCACACGTCCGCTCCCCCTAAAGCGTTGTCGTACCCTCACCTGAACCCTAAACCGTCCCCGTCCCCTAACCCTAACCCTAGCCCGAACCCTAACCCTAACACTTCCCCGAAGCCTGAACCTCAACCATCCCCTAATCCTAAACCGTACGCTGACACTAACCCGCGCCCTCACACGTACGCTCCCCCTAATGCGTTGTCGTACCCTCACCTGGACCCTAACCCGTCCCCGTCCCCTTACCCTAACCCTAGCCCGAACCCTAACCCTAACACTTCCCCGAAGCCTGACCCTCACCCGTCCCCTAATCCTAACCCGTACGCTGACACTAACCCGCGCCCTCACACGTACGCTCCCCCTAAAGCGTTGTCGTACCCTCACCTGGACCCTAAACCGTCCCCGTCCCCTAACCCTAACCCTAGCTCGAACCCTAACCCTAACCCTTCCCCGAAGCCTGACCCTCACCCGTCCCCTAATCCTAACCCGTACGCTGACACTAACCCGCGCCCTCACACGTACGCTCCCCCTAAAGCGTTGTCGTACCCTCACCTGGACCCTAACCCGTCCCCATCCCCTAACCCTAACCCTAGCCCAAACCCTAACCCTAACACTTCCCCGAAGCCTGACCCTCACCAGTCCCCTAATCCTAACCCGTACGCTGACACTAACCCGCGCCCTCACACGTACGCTCCCCCTAAAGCGTTGTCGTACCCTCACCTGGACCCTAAACCGTCCCCGTCCCCAAACCCTAACCCTAGCCCGAACACTAACCCTAACTCTTCCCCGAAGCCTGACCCTCACCCGTCCCCTAATCCTAACCCGTACCCTGACACTAACCCGCGCCCTCACACGTACGCTCCCCCTAAAGCGTTGTTGTACCCTCACCTGGACCCTAAACCGTCCCCGTCCCCTAACCCTAACCCTAGCTCGAACCCTAACCCTAACCCTTCCCCGAAGCCTGACCCTCACCCGTCCCCTAATCCTAACCCGTACGCTGACACTAACCCGCGCCCTCACACGTCCGCTCCCCCTAAAGCGTTGTCGTACCCTCACCTGGACCCTAACCCGTCCCCGTCCCCTAACCCTAACCCTAGCCCAAACCCTATCCCTAACCCTTCCCCGAAGCCTGACCCTCACCCGTCCCCTAATCCTAACCCGTACGCTGACACTAAGCCGCGCCCTCACACGTCCGCTCCCCCTAAAGCGTTGTCGTACCCTCACCTGGACCCTAAACCGTCCCCGTCCCCTAACCCTAACCCTAGACCGAACCCTAACCCTAACTCTTCCCCGAAGCCTGACCCTCACCCGTCCCCTAATCCTAACCCGTACGCTGACACTAACCCGCGCCCTCACACGTACGCTCCCCCTATAGCGTTGTCGTACCCTCACCTGGACCCTAACCCGTCCCCGTCCCCTAACCCTAACCCTAGCCCGAACCCTAACCCTAACCCTTCCCCGAAGCCTGACCCTCACCCGTCCCCTAATCCTAACCCGTACGCTGACACTAACCCGCGCCCTCACACGTCCGCTCCCCCTAAAGCGTTGTCGTACCCTCACCTGGACCCTAAACCGTCCCCGTCCCCTAACCCTAACCCTAGCCCGAACCCTAACCCTAACCCTTCCCCGAAGCCTGACCCTCACCCGTCCCCTAATCCTAACCCATACGCTGACACTAACCCGCGCCCTCACACGTCCGCTCCCCCTAAAGTGTTGTCGTACCCTCACCTGGACCCTAAACCGTCCCCGTCCCCTAACCCTAACCCTAGCCCGAACCCTAACCCTAACCCTTCCCCGAAGCCTGACCCTCACCCGTCCCCTAATCCTAACCCGTACGCTGACACTAACCCGCGCCCTCACACGTCCGCTCCCCCTAAAGCGTTGTCGTACCCTCACCTGGACCTAAACCGTCCCCGTCCCCTAACCCTAACCCTAGCCTGAACCCTAACCCTAACACTTCCCCGAAGCCTGACCCTCACCCGTCCCCTAATCCTAACCCGTACGCTGACACTAACCCGCGCCCTCACACGTACGCTCCCCCTAAAGCATTGTCGTATCCTCACCTGGACCCTAAACCGTCCCCGTCCCCTAACCCTAACCCTAGCCAGAACCCTAACCCTAACCCTTCCCCGAAGCCTGACCCTCACCCTTCCCCTATCCTAACCCGTACGCTGACACTAACCCACGCCCTCACACGTACGCTCCCTCTAAAGCGTTGTCGTACCCTCACCTGGACCCTAAACCGTCCCCGTCCCCTAACCCTAACCCTAGCCCGAACCCTAACCCTAACCCTTCCCCGAAGCCTGACCCTCACCCGTCCCCTAATCCTAACCCATACGCTGACACTAACCCGCGCCCTCACACGTCCGCTCCCCCTAAAGCATTGTCGTACCCTCACCTGGACCCTAAACCGTCCCCGTCCCCTAACCCTAACCCTAGCCCGAACCCTAACCCTAACCCTTCCCCGAAGCCTGACGCTCAAACGTCCCCTAATCTTAACCCGTACGCTGACACTAACCCGCGCCCTCACACGTACGCTCACCCTAAAGCGTTGTCGTACCCTCACCTGGACCCTAACCCGTCCCCGTCCCCTAACCCTAACCCTAGCCCGAACCCTAACCCTAACCCTTCCCCGAAGCCTGACCCTCACCCGTCCCCTAATCCTAACCCGTACGCTGACACTAACCCGCGCCCTCACACGTACGCTCCCCCTAAAGCGTTGTCGTACCCTCACCTGGACCCTAACCCGTCCCCGTCCCCTAACCCTAACCCTAGCCCGAACCCTGACCCTAAACCTTCCCCGAAGCCTGACCCTCACCCGTCCCCTAATCCTAACCAGTACGCTGACACTAACCTGTGCCCTCACACGTACGCTCCCCCTAAAGCGTTGTCGTACCCTCACCTGAACCCTAAACCGTTCCCATCCCCTAACCCTAACCCTAGCCCGAACCCGAACCCTAACCCTTCCCCGAAGCCTGAACCTCAACCATCCCCTAATCCTAAACCGTACGCTGACACTAACCCGCGCCCTCACACGTACGCTCCCCCTAATGCGTTGTCGTACCCTCACCTGGACCCTAACCCGTCCCCGTCCCCTAACCCTAACCCTAGCCCGAACCCTAACCCAAAACCTTCCCCGAAGCCTGACCCTCACCCGTCCCCTAATCCTAACCCGTACGCTGAAACTAACCCGCGCCCTCACACGTACGCTCCCCCTAAAGCGTTGTCGTACCCTCACCTGGACCCTAACCCGTCCCCGTCCCCTAACCCTAACCCTAGCCCGAACCCTAACCCTCACCCTTCCCCGAAGCCTGACCCTCACCCGTCCCCTAATCCTAACCCGTACGCTGACACTAAGCCGCGCCCTCACACGTCCGCTCCCCCTAAAGCGTTGTCGTACCCTCACCTGGACCCTAAACCGTCCCCGTCCCCTAACCCTAACCCTAGCCCGAACCCTAACCCTAACCCTTCCCCGAAGCCTGACCCTCACCCGTCCCCTAATCCTAACCCGTACGCTGACACTAACCCGCGCCCTCACACGTACGCTCCCCCTAAAGCGTTGTCGTACCTTCACCTGGACCCTAAACCGTCCCCGTCCCCTAACCCTAACCCTAGCCCGAACCCTAACCCTTCCCCGAAGCCTGACCCTCACCCGTCCCCTAATCCTAACCCGTACGCTGACACTAAATCGCGCCCTCACACGTCCGCTCCCCCTAAAGCGTTGTCGTACCCTCACCTGGACCCTAACCCGTCCCCGTCCCCTAACCCTAACCCTAGCCCAAACCCTATCCCTAACCCTTCCCCGAAGCCTGACCCTCACCCGTCCCCTAATCCTAACCCGTACGCTGACACTAAGCCGCGCCCTCACACGTCCGCTCCCCCTAAAGCGTTGTCGTACCCTCACCTGGACCCTAAACCGTCCCCGTCCCCTAACCCTAACCCTAGACCGAACCCTAACCCTAACTCTTCCCCGAAGCCTGACCCTCACCCGTCCCCTAATCCTAACCCGTACGCTGACACTAACCCGCGCCCTCACACGTACGCTCCCCCTAAAGCGTTGTCGTACCCTCACCTGGACCCTAACCCGTCCCCGTCCCCTAACCCTAACCCTAGCCCGAACCCTAACCCTAACCCTTCCCCGAAGCCTGACCCTCACCCGTCCCCTAATCCTAACCCGTACGCTGACACTAACCCGCGCCCTCACACGTCCGCTCCCCCTAAAGCGTTGTCGTACCCTCACCTGGACCCTAAACCGTCCCCGTCCCCTAACCCTAACCCTAGCCCGAACCCTAACCCTAACCCTTCCCCGAAGCCTGACCCTCACCCGTCCCCTAATCCTAACCCGTACGCTGACACTAACCCGCGCCCTCACACGTCCGCTCCCCCTAAAGCGTTGTCGTACCCTCACCTGGACCCTAAACCGTCCCCGTCCCCTAACCCTAACCCTAGCCCGAACCCTAACCCTAACCCTTCCCCGAAGCCTGACCCTCACCCTTCCCCTAATCCTAACCCGTACGCTGACACTAACCCGCGCCCTCACACGTCCGCTCCCCCTAAAGCGTTGTCGTACCCTCACCTGGACCTAAACCGTCCCCGTCCCCTAACCCTAACCCTAGCCCGAACCCTAACCCTAACACTTCCCCGAAGCCTGACCCTCACCCGTCCCCTAATCCTAACCCGTACGCTGACACTAACCCGCGCCCTCACACGTACGCTCCCCCTAAAGCATTGTCGTATCCTCACCTGGACCCTAAACCGTCCCCGTCCCCTAACCCTAACCCTAGCCAGAACCCTAACCCTAACCCTTCCCCGAAGCCTGACCCTCACCCTTCCCCTATCCTAACCCGTACGCTGACACTAACCCACGCCCTCACACGTACGCTCCCTCTAAAGCGTTGTCGTACCCTCACCTGGACCCTAAACCGTCCCCGTCCCCTAACCCTAACCCTAGCCCGAACCCAAACCCTAACCCTTCCCCGAAGCCTGACCCTCACCCGTCCCCTAATCCTAACCCATACGCTGACACTAACCCGCGCCCTCACACGTCCGCTCCCCCTAAAGCATTGTCGTACCCTCACCTGGACCCTAAACCGTCCCCGTCCCCTAACCCTAACCCTAGCCCGAACCCTAACCCTAACCCTTCCCCGAAGCCTGACGCTCAAACGTCCCCTAATCTTAACCCGTACGCTGACACTAACCCGCGCCCTCACACGTACGCTCACCCTAAAGCGTTGTCGTACCCTCACCTGGACCCTAACCCGTCCCCGTCCCCTAACCCTAACCCTAGCCCGAACCCTAACCCTAACCCTTCCCCGAAGCCTGACCCTCACCCGTCCCCTAATCCTAACCCGTACGCTGACACTAACCCGCGCCCTCACACGTACGCTCCCCCTAAAGCGTTGTCGTACCCTCACCTGGACCCTAACCCGTCCCCGTCCCCTAACCCTAACCCTAGCCCGAACCCTGACCCTAAACCTTCCCCGAAGCCTGACCCTCACCCGTCCCCTAATCCTAACCCGTACGCTGACACTAACCTGTGCCCTCACACGTACGCTCCCCCTAAAGCGTTGTCGTACCCTCACCTGAACCCTAAACCGTCCCCATCCCCTAACCCTAACCCTAGCCCGAACCCGAACCCTAACCCTTCCCCGAAGCCTGAACCTCAACCATCCCCTAATCCTAAACCGTACGCTGACACTAACCCGCGCCCTCACACGTACGCTCCCCCTAATGCGTTGTCGTACCCTCACCTGGACCCTAAGCCGTCCCCGTCCCCTAACCCTAACCCTAGCCCGAACCCTAACCCAAAACCTTCCCCGAAGCCTGACCCTCACCCGTCCCCTAATCCTAACCCGTACGCTGAAACTAACCCGCGCCCTCACACGTCCGCTCCCCCTAAAGCGTTGTCGTACCCTCACCTGGACCCTAACCCGTCCCCGTCCCCTAACCCTAACCCTAGCCCGAACCCTAACCCTAACCCTTCCCCGAAGCCTGACCCTCACCCGTCCCCTAATCCTAACCCGTACGCTGACACTAAGCCGCGCCCTCACACGTCCTCTCCCCCTAAAGCGTTGTCGTACCCTCACCTGGACCCTAAACCGTCCCCGTCCCCTAACCCTAACCCTAGCCCGAACCCTAACCCTAACCCTTCCCCGAAGCCTGACCCTCACCCGTCCCCTAATCCTAACCCGTACGCTGACACTAACCCGCGCCCTCACACGTACGCTCCCCCTAAAGCGTTGTCGTACCTTCACCTGGACCCTAAACCGTCCCCGTCCCCTAACCCTAACCCTAGCCCGAACCCTAACCCTTCCCCGAAGCCTGACCCTCACCCGTCCCCTAATCCTAACCCGTACGCTGACACTAAATCGCGCCCTCACACGTCCGCTCCCCCTAAAGCGTTGTCGTACCCTCACCTGGACCCTAAACCGTCCCCGTCCCCTAACCCTAACCCTAGCCCGAACCCTAACCCTAACCCTTCCCGGAAGCCTGACCCTCACCCGTCCCCTAATCCTAACCCGTACGCTGACACTAACCCGCGCCCTCACACGTACGCTCCCCCTAAAGCGTTGTCGTACCCTCACCTGGACCCTAACCTGTCCCCGTCCCCTAACCCTAACCCTAGCCCGAACCCTAACCCTAACCCTTCCCCGAAGCCTGACCCTCACCCGTCCCCTAATCCTAACCCGTACGCTGACACTAACCCGCGCCCTCACACGTACGCTCCCCCTAAAGCGTTGTCGTACCCTCACCTGGACCCTAACCCGTCCCCGTCCCCTAACCCTAACCCTAGCCCGAACCCTGACCCTAACCCTTCCCCGAAGCCTGACCCTCACTCGTCCCCTAATCCTAACCCGTACGTTGACACTAACCCGCGCCCTCACACGTCCGCTCCCCCTAAAGCGTTGTCGTACCCTCACCTGAACCCTAAACCGTCCCCGTCCCCTAACCCTAACCCTAGCCCGAACCTTAACCCTAACCCTTCCCCGAAGCCTGAACCTCAACCATCCCCTAATCCTAAACCGTACGCTGACACTAACCCGCGCCCTCACACGTACGCTCCCCCTAATGCGTTGTCGTACCCTCACCTGGACCCTAACCCGTCCCCGTCCCCTTACCCTAACCCTAGCCCGAACCCTAACCCTAACCCTTCCCCGAAGCCTGACCCTCACCCGTCCCCTAATCCTAACCCGTACGCTGACACTAACCCGCGCCCTCACACGTACGCTCCCCCTAAAGCGTTGTCGTACCCTCACCTGGACCCTAACCCGTCCCCGTCCCCTAACCCTAACCCTAGCCCGAACCCTGACCCTAACCCTTCCCCGAAGCCTGACCCTCACCCGTCCCCTAATCCTAACCCGTACGCTGACACTAACCCGCGCCCTCACACGTACGCTCCCCCTAAAGCGTTGTCGTACCCTCACCTGAACCCTAAACCGTCCCCGTCCCCTAACCCTAACCCTAGCCCGAACCCTAACCCTAACCCTTCCCCGAAGCCTGAACCTCAACCATCCCCTAATCCTAAACCGTACGCTGACACTAACCCGCGCCCTCACACGTACGCTCCCCCTAATGCGTTGTCGTACCCTCACCTGGACCCTAACCCGTCCCCGTCCCCTTACCCTAACCCTAGCCCGAACCCTAACCCTAACACTTCCCCGAAGCCTGACCCTCACCCGTCCCCTAATCCTAACCCGTACGCTGACACTAACCCGCGCCCTCACACGTACGCTCCCCCTAAAGCGTTGTCGTACCCTCACCTGGACCCTAAACCGTCCCCGTCCCCTAACCCTAACCCTAGCTCGAACCCTAACCCTAACCCTTCCCCGAAGCCTGACCCTCACCCGTCCCCTAATCCTAACCCGTACGCTGACACTAACCCGCGCCCTCACACGTACGCTCCCCCTAAAGCGTTGTCGTACCCTCACCTGGACCCTAACCCGTCCCCATCCCCTAACCCTAACCCTAGCCCAAACCCTAACCCTAACACTTCCCCGAAGCCTGACCCTCACCAGTCCCCTAATCCTAACCCGTACGCTGACACTAAGCCGCGCCCTCACACGTCCGCTCCCCCTAAAGCGTTGTCGTACCCTCACCTGGACCCTAAACCGTCCCCGTCCCCTAACCCTAACCCTAGCCCGAACCCTAACCCTAACCCTTCCCCGAAGCCTGACCCTCACCCGTCCCCTAATCCTAACCCGTACGCTGACACTAACCCACGCCCTCACACGTACGCTCCCCCTAAAGCGTTGTCGTACCTTCACCTGGACCCTAAACCGTCCCCGTCCCCTAACCCTAACCCTAGCCCGAACCCTAACCCTTCCCCGAAGCCTGACCCTCACCCGTCCCCTAATCCTAACCCGTACGCTGACACTAAATCGCGCCCTCACACGTCCGCTCCCCCTAAAGCGTTGTCGTACCCTCACCTGGACCCTAAACCGTCCCCGTCCCCTAACCCTAACCCTAGCCCGAACCCTAACCCTAACCCTTCCCGGAAGCCTGACCCTCACCCGTCCCCTAATCCTAACCCGTACGCTGACACTAACCCGCGCCCTCACACGTACGCTCCCCCTAAAGCGTTGTCGTACCCTCACCTGGACCCTAAGCTGTCCCCGTCCCCTAACCCTAACCCTAGCCCGAACCCTAACCCTAACCCTTCCCGGAAGCCTGACCCTCACCCGTCCCCTAATCCTAACCCGTACGCTGACACTAACCCGCGCCCTCACACGTACGCTCCCCCTAAAGCGTTGTCGTACCCTCACCTGGACCCTAACCTGTCCCCGTCCCCTAACCCTAACCCTAGCCCGAACCCTAACCCTAACCCTTCCCCGAAGCCTGACCCTCACCCGTCCCCTAATCCTAACCCGTACGCTGACACTAACCCGCGCCCTCACACGTACGCTCCCCCTAAAGCGTTGTCGTACCCTCACCTGGACCCTAACCCGTCCCCGTCCCCTAACCCTAACCCTAGCCCGAACCCTGACCCTAACCCTTCCCCGAAGCCTGACCCTCACCCGTCCCCTAATCCTAACCCGTACGCTGACACTAACCCGCGCCCTCACACGTCCGCTCCCCCTAAAGCGTTGTCGTACCCTCACCTGAACCCTAAACCGTCCCCGTCCCCTAACCCTAACCCTAGCCCGAACCCTAACCCTAACACTTCCCCGAAGCCTGAACCTCAACCATCCCCTAATCCTAAACCGTACGCTGACACTAACCCGCGCCCTCACACGTACGCTCCCCCTAATGCGTTGTCGTACCCTCACCTGGACCCTAACCCGTCCCCGTCCCCTTACCCTAACCCTAGCCCGAACCCTAACCCTAACACTTCCCCGAAGCCTGACCCTCACCCGTCCCCTAATCCTAACCCGTACGCTGACACTAACCCGCGCCCTCACACGTACGCTCCCCCTAAAGCGTTGTCGTACCCTCACCTGGACCCTAACCCGTCCCCGTCCCCTAACCCTAACCCTAGCCCGAACCCTGACCCTAACCCTTCCCCGAAGCCTGACCCTCACCCGTCCCCTAATCCTAACCCGTACGCTGACACTAACCCGCGCCCTCACACGTCCGCTCCCCCTAAAGCGTTGTCGTACCCTCACCTGAACCCTAAACCGTCCCCGTCCCCTAACCCTAACCCTAGCCCGAACCCTAACCCTAACACTTCCCCGAAGCCTGAACCTCAACCATCCCCTAATCCTAAACCGTACGCTGACACTAACCCGCGCCCTCACACGTACGCTCCCCCTAATGCGTTGTCGTACCCTCACCTGGACCCTAACCCGTCCCCGTCCCCTTACCCTAACCCTAGCCCGAACCCTAACCCTAACACTTCCCCGAAGCCTGACCCTCACCCGTCCCCTAATCCTAACCCGTACGCTGACACTAACCCGCGCCCTCACACGTACGCTCCCCCTAAAGCGTTGTCGTACCCTCACCTGGACCCTAAACCGTCCCCGTCCCCTAACCCTAACCCTAGCTCGAACCCTAACCCTAACCCTTCCCCGAAGCCTGACCCTCACCCGTCCCCTAATCCTAACCCGTACGCTGACACTAACCCGCGCCCTCACACGTACGCTCCCCCTAAAGCGTTGTCGTACCCTCACCTGGACCCTAACCCGTCCCCATCCCCTAACCCTAACCCTAGCCCAAACCCTAACCCTAACACTTCCCCGAAGCCTGACCCTCACCAGTCCCCTAATCCTAACCCGTACGCTGACACTAACCCGCGCCCTCACACGTACGCTCCCCCTAAAGCGTTGTCGTACCCTCACCTGGACCCTAAACCGTCCCCGTCCCCAAACCCTAACCCTAGCCCGAACACTAACCCTAACTCTTCCCCGAAGCCTGACCCTCACCCGTCCCCTAATCCTAACCCGTACCCTGACACTAACCCGCGCCCTCACACGTACGCTCCCCCTAAAGCGTTGTTGTACCCTCACCTGGACCCTAAACCGTCCCCGTCCCCTAACCCTAACCCTAGCTCGAACCCTAACCCTAACCCTTCCCCGAAGCCTGACCCTCACCCGTCCCCTAATCCTAACCCGTACGCTGACACTAACCCGCGCCCTCACACGTCCGCTCCCCCTAAAGCGTTGTCGTACCCTCACCTGGACCCTAACCCGTCCCCGTCCCCTAACCCTAACCCTAGCCCAAACCCTATCCCTAACCCTTCCCCGAAGCCTGACCCTCACCCGTCCCCTAATCCTAACCCGTACGCTGACACTAAGCCGCGCCCTCACACGTCCGCTCCCCCTAAAGCGTTGTCGTACCCTCACCTGGACCCTAAACCGTCCCCGTCCCCTAACCCTAACCCTAGACCGAACCCTAACCCTAACTCTTCCCCGAAGCCTGACCCTCACCCGTCCCCTAATCCTAACCCGTACGCTGACACTAACCCGCGCCCTCACACGTACGCTCCCCCTAAAGCGTTGTCGTACCCTCACCTGGACCCTAACCCGTCCCCGTCCCCTAACCCTAACCCTAGCCCGAACCCTAACCCTAACCCTTCCCCGAAGCCTGACCCTCACCCGTCCCCTAATCCTAACCCGTACGCTGACACTAACCCGCGCCCTCACACGTCCGCTCCCCCTAAAGCGTTGTCGTACCCTCACCTGGACCCTAAACCATCCCCGTCCCCTAACCCTAACCCTAGCCCGAACCCTAACCCTAACCCTTCCCCGAAGCCTGACCCTCACCCGTCCCCTAATCCTAACCCGTACGCTGACACTAACCCGCGCCCTCACACGTCCGCTCCCCCTAAAGTGTTGTCGTACCCTCACCTGGACCCTAAACCGTCCCCGTCCCCTAACCCTAACCCTAGCCCGAACCCTAACCCTAACCCTTCCCCGAAGCCTGACCCTCACCCGTCCCCTAATCCTAACCCGTACGCTGACACTAACCCGCGCCCTCACACGTCCGCTCCCCCTAAAGCGTTGTCGTACCCTCACCTGGACCTAAACCGTCCCCGTCCCCTAACCCTAACCCTAGCCCGAACCCTAACCCTAACACTTCCCCGAAGCCTGACCCTCACCCGTCCCCTAATCCTAACCCGTACGCTGACACTAACCCGCGCCCTCACACGTACGCTCCCCCTAAAGCATTGTCGTATCCTCACCTGGACCCTAAACCGTCCCCGTCCCCTAACCCTAACCCTAGCCAGAACCCTAACCCTAACCCTTCCCCGAAGCCTGACCCTCACCCTTCCCCTATCCTAACCCGTACGCTGACACTAACCCACGCCCTCACACGTACGCTCCCTCTAAAGCGTTGTCGTACCCTCACCTGGACCCTAAACCGTCCCCGTCCCCTAACCCTAACCCTAGCCCGAACCCTAACCCTAACCCTTCCCCGAAGCCTGACCCTCACCCGTCCCCTAATCCTAACCCATACGCTGACACTAACCCGCGCCCTCACACGTCCGCTCCCCCTAAAGCATTGTCGTACCCTCACCTGGACCCTAAACCGTCCCCGTCCCCTAACCCTAACCCTAGCCCGAACCCTAACCCTAACCCTTCCCCGAAGCCTGACGCTCAAACGTCCCCTAATCTTAACCCGTACGCTGACACTAACCCGCGCCCTCACACGTACGCTCACCCTAAAGCGTTGTCGTACCCTCACCTGGACCCTAACCCGTCCCCGTCCCCTAACCCTAACCCTAGCCCGAACCCTAACCCTAACCCTTCCCCGAAGCCTGACCCTCACCCGTCCCCTAATCCTAACCCGTACGCTGACACTAACCCGCGCCCTCACACGTACGCTCCCCCTAAAGCGTTGTCGTACCCTCACCTGGACCCTAACCCGTCCCCGTCCCCTAACCCTAACCCTAGCCCGAACCCTGACCCTAAACCTTCCCCGAAGCCTGACCCTCACCCGTCCCCTAATCCTAACCAGTACGCTGACACTAACCTGTGCCCTCACACGTACGCTCCCCCTAAAGCGTTGTCGTACCCTCACCTGAACCCTAAACCGTTCCCATCCCCTAACCCTAACCCTAGCCCGAACCCGAACCCTAACCCTTCCCCGAAGCCTGAACCTCAACCATCCCCTAATCCTAAACCGTACGCTGACACTAACCCGCGCCCTCACACGTACGCTCCCCCTAATGCGTTGTCGTACCCTCACCTGGACCCTAAGCCGTCCCCGTCCCCTAACCCTAACCCTAGCCCGAACCCTAACCCAAAACCTTCCCCGAAGCCTGACCCTCACCCGTCCCCTAATCCTAACCCGTACGCTGAAACTAACCCGCGCCCTCACACGTACGCTCCCCCTAAAGCGTTGTCGTACCCTCACCTGGACCCTAACCCGTCCCCGTCCCCTAACCCTAACCCTAGCCCGAACCCTAACCCTCACCCTTCCCCGAAGCCTGACCCTCACCCGTCCCCTAATCCTAACCCGTACGCTGACACTAAGCCGCGCCCTCACACGTCCGCTCCCCCTAAAGCGTTGTCGTACCCTCACCTGGACCCTAAACCGTCCCCGTCCCCTAACCCTAACCCTAGCCCGAACCCTAACCCTAACCCTTCCCCGAAGCCTGACCCTCACCCGTCCCCTAATCCTAACCCGTACGCTGACACTAACCCGCGCCCTCACACGTACGCTCCCCCTAAAGCGTTGTCGTACCTTCACCTGGACCCTAAACCGTCCCCGTCCCCTAACCCTAACCCTAGCCCGAACCCTAACCCTTCCCCGAAGCCTGACCCTCACCCGTCCCCTAATCCTAACCCGTACGCTGACACTAAATCGCGCCCTCACACGTCCGCTCCCCCTAAAGCGTTGTCGTACCCTCACCTGGACCCTAACCCGTCCCCGTCCCCTAACCCTAACCCTAGCCCAAACCCTATCCCTAACCCTTCCCCGAAGCCTGACCCTCACCCGTCCCCTAATCCTAACCCGTACGCTGACACTAAGCCGCGCCCTCACACGTCCGCTCCCCCTAAAGCGTTGTCGTACCCTCACCTGGACCCTAAACCGTCCCCGTCCCCTAACCCTAACCCTAGACCGAACCCTAACCCTAACTCTTCCCCGAAGCCTGACCCTCACCCGTCCCCTAATCCTAACCCGTACGCTGACACTAACCCGCGCCCTCACACGTACGCTCCCCCTAAAGCGTTGTCGTACCCTCACCTGGACCCTAACCCGTCCCCGTCCCCTAACCCTAACCCTAGCCCGAACCCTAACCCTAACCCTTCCCCGAAGCCTGACCCTCACCCGTCCCCTAATCCTAACCCGTACGCTGACACTAACCCGCGCCCTCACACGTCCGCTCCCCCTAAAGCGTTGTCGTACCCTCACCTGGACCCTAAACCGTCCCCGTCCCCTAACCCTAACCCTAGCCCGAACCCTAACCCTAACCCTTCCCCGAAGCCTGACCCTCACCCGTCCCCTAATCCTAACCCGTACGCTGACACTAACCCGCGCCCTCACACGTCCGCTCCCCCTAAAGCGTTGTCGTACCCTCACCTGGACCCTAAACCGTCCCCGTCCCCTAACCCTAACCCTAGCCCGAACCCTAACCCTAACCCTTCCCCGAAGCCTGACCCTCACCCGTCCCCTAATCCTAACCCGTACGCTGACACTAACACGCGCCCTCACACGTCCGCTCCCCCTAAAGCGTTGTCGTACCCTCACCTGGACCTAAACCGTCCCCGTCCCCTAACCCTAACCCTAGCCCGAACCCTAACCCTAACACTTCCCCGAAGCCTGACCCTCACCCGTCCCCTAATCCTAACCCGTACGCTGACACTAACCCGCGCCCTCACACGTACGCTCCCCCTAAAGCATTGTCGTATCCTCACCTGGACCCTAAACCGTCCCCGTCCCCTAACCCTAACCCTAGCCAGAACCCTAACCCTAACCCTTCCCCGAAGCCTGACCCTCACCCTTCCCCTATCCTAACCCGTACGCTGACACTAACCCACGCCCTCACACGTACGCTCCCTCTAAAGCGTTGTCGTACCCTCACCTGGACCCTAAACCGTCCCCGTCCCCTAACCCTAACCCTAGCCCGAACCCTAACCCTAACCCTTCCCCGAAGCCTGACCCTCACCCGTCCCCTAATCCTAACCCATACGCTGACACTAACCCGCGCCCTCACACGTCCGCTCCCCCTAAAGCATTGTCGTACCCTCACCTGGACCCTAAACCGTCCCCGTCCCCTAACCCTAACCCTAGCCCGAACCCTAACCCTAACCCTTCCCCGAAGCCTGACGCTCAAACGTCCCCTAATCTTAACCCGTACGCTGACACTAACCCGCGCCCTCACACGTACGCTCACCCTAAAGCGTTGTCGTACCCTCACCTGGACCCTAACCCGTCCCCGTCCCCTAACCCTAACCCTAGCCCGAACCCTAACCCTAACCCTTCCCCGAAGCCTGACCCTCACCCGTCCCCTAATCCTAACCCGTACGCTGACACTAACCCGCGCCCTCACACGTACGCTCCCCCTAAAGCGTTGTCGTACCCTCACCTGGACCCTAACCCGTCCCCGTCCCCTAACCCTAACCCTAGCCCGAACCCTGACCCTAAACCTTCCCCGAAGCCTGACCCTCACCCGTCCCCTAATCCTAACCCGTACGCTGACACTAACCTGTGCCCTCACACGTACGCTCCCCCTAAAGCGTTGTCGTACCCTCACCTGAACCCTAAACCGTCCCCATCCCCTAACCCTAACCCTAGCCCGAACCCGAACCCTAACCCTTCCCCGAAGCCTGAACCTCAACCATCCCCTAATCCTAAACCGTACGCTGACACTAACCCGCGCCCTCACACGTACGCTCCCCCTAATGCGTTGTCGTACCCTCACCTGGACCCTAAGCCGTCCCCGTCCCCTAACCCTAACCCTAGCCCGAACCCTAACCCAAAACCTTCCCCGAAGCCTGACCCTCACCCGTCCCCTAATCCTAACCCGTACGCTGAAACTAACCCGCGCCCTCACACGTACGCTCCCCCTAAAGCGTTGTCGTACCCTCACCTGGACCCTAACCCGTCCCCGTCCCCTAACCCTAACCCTAGCCCGAACCCTAACCCTAACCCTTCCCCGAAGCCTGACCCTCACCCGTCCCCTAATCCTAACCCGTACGCTGACACTAAGCCGCGCCCTCACACGTCCGCTCCCCCTAAAGCGTTGTCGTACCCTCACCTGGACCCTAAACCGTCCCCGTCCCCTAACCCTAACCCTAGCCCGAACCCTAACCCTAACCCTTCCCCGAAGCCTGACCCTCACCCGTCCTCTAATCCTAACCCGTACGCTGACACTAACCCGCGCCCTCACACGTACGCTCCCCCTAAAGCGTTGTCGTACCTTCACCTGGACCCTAAACCGTCCCCGTCCCCTAACCCTAACCCTAGCCCGAACCCTAACCCTTCCCCGAAGCCTGACCCTCACCCGTCCCCTAATCCTAACCCGTACGCTGACACTAAATCGCGCCCTCACACGTCCGCTCCCCCTAAAGCGTTGTCGTACCCTCACCTGGACCCTAAACCGTCCCCGTCCCCTAACCCTAACCCTAGCCCGAACCCTAACCCTAACCCTTCCCGGAAGCCTGACCCTCACCCGTCCCCTAATCCTAACCCGTACGCTGACACTAACCCGCGCCCTCACACGTACGCTCCCCCTAAAGCGTTGTCGTACCCTCACCTGGACCCTAACCTGTCCCCGTCCCCTAACCCTAACCCTAGCCCGAACCCTAACCCTAACCCTTCCCCGAAGCCTGACCCTCACCCGTCCCCTAATCCTAACCCGTACGCTGACACTAACCCGCGCCCTCACACGTACGCTCCCCCTAAAGCGTTGTCGTACCCTCACCTGGACCCTAACCCGTCCCCGTCCCCTAACCCTAACCCTAGCCCGAACCCTGACCCTAACCCTTCCCCGAAGCCTGACCCTCACTCGTCCCCTAATCCTAACCCGTACGTTGACACTAACCCGCGCCCTCACACGTCCGCTCCCCCTAAAGCGTTGTCGTACCCTCACCTGAACCCTAAACCGTCCCCGTCCCCTAACCCTAACCCTAGCCCGAACCTTAACCCTAACCCTTCCCCGAAGCCTGAACCTCAACCATCCCCTAATCCTAAACCGTACGCTGACACTAACCCGCGCCCTCACACGTACGCTCCCCCTAATGCGTTGTCGTACCCTCACCTGGACCCTAACCCGTCCCCGTCCCCTTACCCTAACCCTAGCCCGAACCCTAACCCTAACCCTTCCCCGAAGCCTGACCCTCACCCGTCCCCTAATCCTAACCCGTACGCTGACACTAACCCGCGCCCTCACACGTACGCTCCCCCTAAAGCGTTGTCGTACCCTCACCTGGACCCTAACCCGTCCCCGTCCCCTAACCCTAACCCTAGCCCGAACCCTGACCCTAACCCTTCCCCGAAGCCTGACCCTCACCCGTCCCCTAATCCTAACCCGTACGCTGACACTAACCCGCGCCCTCACACGTACGCTCCCCCTAAAGCGTTGTCGTACCCTCACCTGAACCCTAAACCGTCCCCGTCCCCTAACCCTAACCCTAGCCCGAACCCTAACCCTAACCCTTCCCCGAAGCCTGAACCTCAACCATCCCCTAATCCTAAACCGTACGCTGACACTAACCCGCGCCCTCACACGTACGCTCCCCCTAATGCGTTGTCGTACCCTCACCTGGACCCTAACCCGTCCCCGTCCCCTTACCCTAACCCTAGCCCGAACCCTAACCCTAACACTTCCCCGAAGCCTGACCCTCACCCGTCCCCTAATCCTAACCCGTACGCTGACACTAACCCGCGCCCTCACACGTACGCTCCCCCTAAAGCGTTGTCGTACCCTCACCTGGACCCTAAACCGTCCCCGTCCCCTAACCCTAACCCTAGCTCGAACCCTAACCCTAACCCTTCCCCGAAGCCTGACCCTCACCCGTCCCCTAATCCTAACCCGTACGCTGACACTAACCCGCGCCCTCACACGTACGCTCCCCCTAAAGCGTTGTCGTACCCTCACCTGGACCCTAACCCGTCCCCATCCCCTAACCCTAACCCTAGCCCAAACCCTAACCCTAACACTTCCCCGAAGCCTGACCCTCACCAGTCCCCTAATCCTAACCCGTACGCTGACACTAAGTCGCGCCCTCACACGTCCGCTCCCCCTAAAGCGTTGTCGTACCCTCACCTGGACCCTAAACCGTCCCCGTCCCCTAACCCTAACCCTAGCCCGAACCCTAACCCTAACCCTTCCCCGAAGCCTGACCCTCACCCGTCCCCTAATCCTAACCCGTACGCTGACACTAACCCGCGCCCTCACACGTACGCTCCCCCTAAAGCGTTGTCGTACCTTCACCTGGACCCTAAACCGTCCCCGTCCCCTAACCCTAACCCTAGCCCGAACCCTAACCCTTCCCCGAAGCCTGACCCTCACCCGTCCCCTAATCCTAACCCGTACGCTGACACTAAATCGCGCCCTCACACGTCCGCTCCCCCTAAAGCGTTGTCGTACCCTCACCTGGACCCTAAACCGTCCCCGTCCCCTAACCCTAACCCTAGCCCGAACCCTAACCCTAACCCTTCCCGGAAGCCTGACCCTCACCCGTCCCCTAATCCTAACCCGTACGCTGACACTAACCCGCGCCCTCACACGTACGCTCCCCCTAAAGCGTTGTCGTACCCTCACCTGGACCCTAACCTGTCCCCGTCCCCTAACCCTAACCCTAGCCCGAACCCTAACCCTAACCCTTCCCCGAAGCCTGACCCTCACCCGTCCCCTAATCCTAACCCGTACGCTGACACTAACCCGCGCCCTCACACGTACGCTCCCCCTAAAGCGTTGTCGTACCCTCACCTGGACCCTAACCCGTCCCCGTCCCCTAACCCTAACCCTAGCCCGAACCCTGACCCTAACCCTTCCCCGAAGCCTGACCCTCACCCGTCCCCTAATCCTAACCCGTACGTTGACACTAACCCGCGCCCTCACACGTCCGCTCCCCCTAAAGCGTTGTCGTACCCTCACCTGAACCCTAAACCGTCCCCGTCCCCTAACCCTAACCCTAGCCCGAACCTTAACCCTAACCCTTCCCCGAAGCCTGAACCTCAACCATCCCCTAATCCTAAACCGTACGCTGACACTAACCCGCGCCCTCACACGTACGCTCCCCCTAATGCGTTGTCGTACCCTCACCTGGACCCTAACCCGTCCCCGTCCCCTTACCCTAACCCTAGCCCGAACCCTAACCCTAACCCTTCCCCGAAGCCTGACCCTCACCCGTCCCCTAATCCTAACCCGTACGCTGACACTAACCCGCGCCCTCACACGTACGCTCCCCCTAAAGCGTTGTCGTACCCTCACCTGGACCCTAACCCGTCCCCGTCCCCTAACCCTAACCCTAGCCCGAACCCTGACCCTAAACCTTCCCCGAAGCCTGACCCTCACCCGTCCCCTAATCCTAACCCGTACGCTGACACTAACCCGCGCCCTCACACGTACGCTCCCCCTAAAGCGTTGTCGTACCCTCACCTGAACCCTAAACCGTCCCCGTCCCCTAACCCTAACCCTAGCCCGAACCCTAACCCTAACCCTTCCCCGAAGCCTGAACCTCAACCATCCCCTAATCCTAAACCGTACGCTGACACTAACCCGCGCCCTCACACGTACGCTCCCCCTAATGCGTTGTCGTACCCTCACCTGGACCCTAACCCGTCCCCGTCCCCTTACCCTAACCCTAGCCCGAACCCTAACCCTAACACTTCCCCGAAGCCTGACCCTCACCCGTCCCCTAATCCTAACCCGTACGCTGACACTAACCCGCGCCCTCACACGTACGCTCCCCCTAAAGCGTTGTCGTACCCTCACCTGGACCCTAAACCGTCCCCGTCCCCTAACCCTAACCCTAGCTCGAACCCTAACCCTAACCCTTCCCCGAAGCCTGACCCTCACCCGTCCCCTAATCCTAACCCGTACGCTGACACTAACCCGCGCCCTCACACGTACGCTCCCCCTAAAGCGTTGTCGTACCCTCACCTGGACCCTAACCCGTCCCCATCCCCTAACCCTAACCCTAGCCCAAACCCTAACCCTAACACTTCCCCGAAGCCTGACCCTCACCAGTCCCCTAATCCTAACCCGTACGCTGACACTAACCCGCGCCCTCACACGTACGCTCCCCCTAAAGCGTTGTCGTACCCTCACCTGGACCCTAAACCGTCCCCGTCCCCTAACCCTAACCCTAGCCCGAACCCTAACCCTAACCCTTCCCCGAAGCCTGACCCTCACCCGTCCCCTAATCCTAACCCGTACGCTGACACTAACCCGCGCCCTCACACGTACGCTCCCCCTAAAGCGTTGTCGTACCTTCACCTGGACCCTAAACCGTCCCCGTCCCCTAACCCTAACCCTAGCCCGAACCCTAACCCTTCCCCGAAGCCTGACCCTCACCCGTCCCCTAATCCTAACCCGTACGCTGACACTAAATCGCGCCCTCACACGTCCGCTCCCCCTAAAGCGTTGTCGTACCCTCACCTGGACCCTAAACCGTCCCCGTCCCCTAACCCTAACCCTAGCCCGAACCCTAACCCTAACCCTTCCCGGAAGCCTGACCCTCACCCGTCCCCTAATCCTAACCCGTACGCTGACACTAACCCGCGCCCTCACACGTACGCTCCCCCTAAAGCGTTGTCGTACCCTCACCTGGACCCTAACCTGTCCCCGTCCCCTAACCCTAACCCTAGCCCGAACCCTAACCCTAACCCTTCCCCGAAGCCTGACCCTCACCCGTCCCCTAATCCTAACCCGTACGCTGACACTAACCCGCGCCCTCACACGTACGCTCCCCCTAAAGCGTTGTCGTACCCTCACCTGGACCCTAACCCGTCCCCGTCCCCTAACCCTAACCCTAGCCCGAACCCTGACCCTAACCCTTCCCCGAAGCCTGACCCTCACCCGTCCCCTAATCCTAACCCGTACGTTGACACTAACCCGCGCCCTCACACGTCCGCTCCCCCTAAAGCGTTGTCGTACCCTCACCTGAACCCTAAACCGTCCCCGTCCCCTAACCCTAACCCTAGCCCGAACCTTAACCCTAACCCTTCCCCGAAGCCTGAACCTCAACCATCCCCTAATCCTAAACCGTACGCTGACACTAACCCGCGCCCTCACACGTACGCTCCCCCTAATGCGTTGTCGTACCCTCACCTGGACCCTAACCCGTCCCCGTCCCCTTACCCTAACCCTAGCCCAAACCCTAACCCTAACCCTTCCCCGAAGCCTGACCCTCACCCGTCCCCTAATCCTAACCCGTACGCTGACACTAACCCGCGCCCTCACACGTACGCTCCCCCTAAAGCGTTGTCGTACCCTCACCTGGACCCTAACCCGTCCCCGTCCCCTAACCCTAACCCTAGCCCGAACCCTGACCCTAAACCTTCCCCGAAGCCTGACCCTCACCCGTCCCCTAATCCTAACCCGTACGCTGACACTAACCCGCGCCCTCACACGTACGCTCCCCCTAAAGCGTTGTCGTACCCTCACCTGAACCCTAAACCGTCCCCGTCCCCTAACCCTAACCCTAGCCCGAACCCTAACCCTAACCCTTCCCCGAAGCCTGAACCTCAACCATCCCCTAATCCTAAACCGTACGCTGACACTAACCCGCGCCCTCACACGTACGCTCCCCCTAATGCGTTGTCGTACCCTCACCTGGACCCTAACCCGTCCCCGTCCCCTTACCCTAACCCTAGCCCGAACCCTAACCCTAACACTTCCCCGAAGCCTGACCCTCACCCGTCCCCTAATCCTAACCCGTACGCTGACACTAACCCGCGCCCTCACACGTACGCTCCCCCTAAAGCGTTGTCGTACCCTCACCTGGACCCTAAACCGTCCCCGTCCCCTAACCCTAACCCTAGCTCGAACCCTAACCCTAACCCTTCCCCGAAGCCTGACCCTCACCCGTCCCCTAATCCTAACCCGTACGCTGACACTAACCCGCGCCCTCACACGTACGCTCCCCCTAAAGCGTTGTCGTACCCTCACCTGGACCCTAACCCGTCCCCATCCCCTAACCCTAACCCTAGCCCAAACCCTAACCCTAACACTTCCCCGAAGCCTGACCCTCACCAGTCCCCTAATCCTAACCCGTACGCTGACACTAACCCGCGCCCTCACACGTACGCTCCCCCTAAAGCGTTGTCGTACCCTCACCTGGACCCTAAACCGTCCCCGTCCCCTAACCCTAACCCTAGCCCGAACACTAACCCTAACTCTTCCCCGAAGCCTGACCCTCACCCGTCCCCTAATCCTAACCCGTACCCTGACACTAACCCGCGCCCTCACACGTACGCTCCCCCTAAAGCGTTGTTGTACCCTCACCTGGACCCTAAACCGTCCCCGTCCCCTAACCCTAACCCTAGCTCGAACCCTAACCCTAACCCTTCCCCGAAGCCTGACCCTCACCCGTCCCCTAATCCTAACCCGTACGCTGACACTAACCCGCGCCCTCACACGTCCGCTCCCCCTAAAGCGTTGTCGTACCCTCACCTGGACCCTAACCCGTCCCCGTCCCCTAACCCTAACCCTAGCCCAAACCCTATCCCTAACCCTTCCCCGAAGCCTGACCCTCACCCGTCCCCTAATCCTAACCCGTACGCTGACACTAAGCCGCGCCCTCACACGTCCGCTCCCCCTAAAGCGTTGTCGTACCCTCACCTGGACCCTAAACCGTCCCCGTCCCCTAACCCTAACCCTAGACCGAACCCTAACCCTAATTCTTCCCCGAAGCCTGACCCTCACCCGTCCCCTAATCCTAACCCGTACGCTGACACTAACCCGCGCCCTCACACGTACGCTCCCCCTAAAGCGTTGTCGTACCCTCACCTGGACCCTAACCCGTCCCCGTCCCCTAACCCTAACCCTAGCCCGAACCCTAACCCTAACCCTTCCCCGAAGCCTGACCCTCACCCGTCCCCTAATCCTAACCCGTACGCTGACACTAACCCGCGCCCTCACACATACGCTCCCCCTAAAGCGTTGTCGTACCCTCACCTGGACCCTAACCCGTCCCCGTCCCCTAACCCTAACCCTAGCCCGAACCCTAACCCTAACCCTTCCCCGAAGCCTGACCCTCACCCGTCCCCTAATCCTAACCCGTACGCTGACACTAACCCGCGCCCTCTCACGTCCGCTCCCCCTAAAGCGTTGTCGTACCCTCACCTGGACCCTAAACCGTCCCCGTCCCCTAACCCTAACCCTAGCCCGAACCCTAACCCTAACTCTTCCCCGAAGCCTGACCCTCACCCGTCCCCTAATCCTAACCCGTACGCTGACACTAACCCGCGCCCTCACACGTCCGCTCCCCCTAAAGCGTTGTCGTACCCTCACCTGGACCCTAAACCGTCCCCGTCCCCTAACCCTAACCCTAGCCCGAACCCTAACCCTAACTCTTCCCCGAAGCCTGACCCTCACCCGTCCCCTAATCCTAACCCGTACGCTGACACTAACCCGCGCCCTCACACGTACGCTCCCCCTAAAGCGTTGTCGTACCCTCACCTGGACCCTAACCCGTCCCCGTCCCCTAACCCTAACCCTAGCCCGAACCCTAACCCTAACCCTTCCCCGAAGCCTGACCCTCACCCGTCCCCTAATCCTAACCCGTACGCTGACACTAACCCGCACCCTCCCACGTACGCTCCCCCTAAAGCGTTGTCGTACCCTCACCTGGACCCTAACCCTTCCCCGTCCCCTAACCCTAACCCTAGACCGAACCCTAACCCTAACCCTTCCCCGAAGCCTGACCCTCACCCGTCCCCTAATCCTAACCCGTACGCTGACACTAACCCGCGCCCTCACACGTCCGCTCCCCCTAAAGCGTTGTCGTACCCTCACCTGAACCCTAAACCGTCCCCGTCCCCTAACCCTAACCCTAGCCCGAACCCTAACCCTAACCCTTCCCCGAAGCCTGAACCTCAACCATCCCCTAATCCTAAACCGTACGCTGACACTAACCTGCGCCCTCACACGTACGCTCCCCCTAATGCGTTGTCGTACCCTCACCTGGACCCTAACCCGTCCCCGTCCCCTAACCCTAACCCTAGCCCGAACCCTAACCTAACCCTTCCCCGAAGCCTGACCCTCACCCGTCCCCTAATCCTAACCCGTACGCTGACACTAACCCGCGCCCTCACACGTACGCTCCCCCTAAAGCGTTTTCGTACCCTCACCTGGACCCTAAACCGTCCCCGTCCCCTAACCCTAAAACTAGCCCGAACCCTAACCCTAACCCTTCCCCGAAGCCTGACCCTCACCCGTCCCATAATCCTAACCCGTACGCTGACACTAACCCGCGCCCTCACATGTACGCTCCCCCTAAAGCGTTGTCGTACCCTCACCTGGACCCTAAACCGTCCCCGTCCCCTAACCCTAACCCTAGCCCAAACCCTAACCCTAACACTTCCCCGAAGCCTGACCCTCACCCGTCCCCTAATCCTAACCCTTACGCTGACACTAACCCGCGCCCTCACACGTACGCTCCCCCTAAAGCGTTGTCGTACCCTCACCTGGACCCTAAATCGTCCCCGTCCCCTAACCCTAACCCTAGCCCGAACCCTAACCCTAACCCTTCCCCGAAGCCTGACCCTCACCCGTCCCCTAATCCTAAACCGTACGCTGACACTAACCCGCGCCCTCACACGTCCGCTCGCCCTAAAGCGTTGTCGTACCCTCACCTGGACCCTAACCCGTCCCCGTCCCCTAACCCTAACCCTAGCCCGAACCCTAACCCTAACCCTTCCCCGAAGCCTGACCCTCACCCGTCCCCTAATCCTAACCCGTACGCTGACACTAACCCGCGCCCTCACACCTCCGCTCCCCCTAAAGCGTTGTCGTACCCTCACCTGGACCCTAACCCGTCCCCGTCCCCTAACCCTAACCCTAGCCCGAACCCTAACCCTAACCCTTCCCCGAAGCCTGACCCTCACCCGTCCCCTAATCCTAACCCGTACGCTGACACTAACCCGCGCCCTCACACGTACGCTCCCCCTAAAGCGTTGTCGTATCCTCACCTGGACCCTAACCCGTCTCCGTCCCCTAACCCTAACCCTAGCCCGAACCCTAACCCTAAACCTTCCCCGAAGCCTGACCCTCACCCGTCCCCTAATCCTAACCCGTACGCTGACACTAACCCGCGCCCTCACACGTCCGCTCCCCCTAAAGCGTTGTCGTACCCTCACCTGGACCCTAACCCGTCCCCGTCCCCTAACACTAACCCTAGCCCGAACCCTGACCCTAACCCTTCCCCGAAGCCTGACCCTCACCCGTCCCCTAATCCTAACCCGTACGCTGACACTAACCCGCGCCCTCACACGTATGCTCCCCCTAAATTGTTGTCGTACCCTCACCTGGACCCTAACCCTTACCCGTCCCCTAACCCTAACCCTAGCCCGAACCTTAACCCTAACCCTTCCCCGAAGCCTGACCCTCACCCGTCCCCTAATCCTAAACCGTACCCTGACACTAAGCCGCGCCCTCACACGTACGCTCCCACTAAAGCGTTGTCGTACCCTCACCTGGACCCTAAACCGTCCCCGTACCCTAACCCTAACCCTAGCCCGAACCCTAACCCTAACCCTTCCCCGAAGCCTGACGCTCACCCGTCCCCTAATCCTAACCCGTACGCTGACACTAACCCGCGCCCTCACACGTACGCTCCCCCTAAAGCGTTGTCGTACCCTCACATGGACCCTAACCCGTCCCCGTCCCCTAACCCTAACCCTAGCCCAAACCCTAACCCTAACCCTTCCCCGAAGCCTGACCCTCACCCGTCCCCTAATCCTAACCCGTACGCTGACACTAACCCGCGCCCTCACACGTACGCTCCCCCTAAAGCGTTGTCGTACCCTCACCTGGACCCTAACCCTTCCCCGTCCCCTAACCCTAACCCTAACCCGAACCCTAACCCTAACCCTTCCCCGAAGCCTGACCCTCACCCGTCCCCTAATCCTAACCCGTACCCTGACACTAACCCGCGCCCTCACACGTACGCTCCCCCTAAAGCGTTGTCGTACCCTCACCTGGACCCTAAACCGTCCCCGTCCCCTAACCCTAACCCTAGCTCGAACCCTAACCCTAACCCTTCCCCGAAGCCTGACCCTCACCCGTCCCCTAATCCTAACCCGTACGATGACACTAAGCCACGCCCTCACACGTCCGCTTCCCCTAAAGCGTTGTCGTACCCTCACCTGGACCCTAAACCGTCCCCGTCCCCTAACCCTAACCCTAGCCCGAACCCTAACCCTAACCCTTCCCCGAAGCCTGACCCTCACCCGTCCCCTAATCCTAACCCGTACGCTGACACTAACCTGCGCCCTCACACGTCCGCTCCCCCTAAAGCGTTGTCGTACCCTCACCTGGACCCTAAACCGTCCCCGTCCCCTAACCCTAACCCTAGCCCGAACCCTAACCCTAACCCTTCCCCGAAGCCTGACCCTCACCCTTCCCCTATCCTAACCCGTACGCTGACACTAACCCACTCCCTCACACGTACGCTCCCTCTAAAGCGTTGTCGTACCCTCACCTGGACCCTAAACCGTCCCCGTCCCCTAACCCTAACCCTAGCCCGAACCCTAACCCTAACCCTTCCCCGAAGCCTGACCCTCACCCGTCCCCTAATCCTAACCCGTACGCTGACACTAACCCGCGCCCTCACACGTCCGCTCCCCCTAAAGCGTTGTCGTACCCTCACCTGGACCTAAACCGTCCCCGTCCCCTAACCCTAACCCTAGCCCGAACCCTAACCCTAACACTTCCCCGAAGCCTGACCCTCACCCGTCCCCTAATCCTAACCCGTACGCTGACACTAACCCGCGCCCTCACACGTACGCTCCCCCTAAAGCATTGTCGTATCCTCACCTGGACCCTAAACCGTCCCCGTCCCCTAACCCTAACCCTAGCCCGAACCCTAACCCTAACCCTTCCCCGAAGCCTGACCCTCACCCTTCCCCTATCCTAAGCCGTACGCTGACACTAACCCACGCCCTCACACGTACGCTCCCTCAAAAGCGTTGTCGTACCCTCACCTGGACCCTAAACCGTCCCCGTCCCCTAACCCTAACCCTAGCCCGAACCCTGACCCTAAACCTTCCCCGAAGCCTGACCCTCACCCGTCCCATAATCCTAACCCGTACGCTGACACTAACCCGCGCCCTCACACGTATGCTCCCCCTAAAGCGTTGTCGTACCCTCACCTGGACCCTAACCCTTCGCGTCCCCTAAACCTAACCCTAGCCTGAACCCTAACCCTAACCCTTCCCCGAAGCCTGACCCTCACCCGTCCCCTAATCCTAACCCATACCCTGACACTAACCCGCGCCCTCACACGTACGCTCCCACTAAAGCGTTGTCGTACCCTCACCTGGACCCTAAACCGTCCCCGTCCCCTAACCCTAACCCTAGCCCGAACCCTAACCCTAACCCTTCCCCGAAGCCTGACCCTCACCCGTCCCCTAATCCTAACCCGTACGCTGACACTAACCCGCGCCCTCACACGTCCGCTCCCCCTAAAGCGTTGTCGTACCCTCACCTGGACCCTAAACCGTCCCCGTCCCCTAACCCTAACCCTAGCCCGAACCCTAACCCTAACCCTTCCCCGAAGCCTGACGCTCAACCGTCCCCTAATCTTAACCCGTACGCTGACACTAACCCGCGCCCTCACACGTACGCTCCCCCTAAAGCGTTGTCGTACCCTCACCTGGACCCTAACCCGTCCCCGTCCCCTAACCCTAACCCTAGCCCGAACCCTAACCCTAACCCTTCCCCGAAGCCTGACCCTCACCCGTCCCCTAATCCTAACCCGTACGCTGACACTAACCCGCGCCCTCACACGTCCGCTACCCCTAAAGCGTTGTCGTACCCTCACCTGGACCCTAACCCGTCCCCGTCCCCTAACACTAACCCTAGCCCGAACCCTGACCCTAACCCTTCCCCGAAGCCTGACCCTCACCCGTCCCCTAATCCTAACCCGTACGCTGACACTAACCCGCGCCCTCACACGTATGCTCCCCCTAAAGTGTTGTCGTACCCTCACCTGGACCCTAACCCTTACCCGTCCCCTAACCCTAACCCTAGCCCGAACCCTAACCCTAACCCTTCCCCGAAGCCTGACCCTCACCCGTCCCCTAATCCTAAACCGTACCCTGACACTAAGCCGCGCCCTCACACGTACGCTCCCACTAAAGCGTTGTCGTACCCTCACCTGGACCCTAAACCGTCCCCGTACCCTAACCCTAACCCTAGCCCGAACCCTAACCCTAACCCTTCCCCGAAGCCTGACGCTCACCCGTCCCCTAATCCTAACCCGTACGCTGACACTAACCCGCGCCCTCACACGTACGCTCCCCCTAAAGCGTTGTCGTACCCTCACCTGGACCCTAACCCGTCCCCGTCCCCTAACCCTAACCCTAGCCCAAACCCTAACCCTAACCCTTCCCCGAAGCCTGACCCTCACCCGTCCCCTAATCCTAACCCGTACGCTGACACTAACCCGCGCCCTCACACGTACGCTCCCCCTAAAGCGTTGTCGTACCCTCACCTGGACCCTAACCCTTCCCCGTCCCCTAACCCTAACCCTAACCCGAACCCTAACCCTAACCCTTCCCCGAAGCCTGACCCTCACCCGTCCCCTAATCCTAACCCGTACCCTGACACTAACCCGCGCCCTCACACGTACGCTCCCCCTAAAGCGTTGTCGTATCCTCACCTGGACCCTAAACCGTCCCCGTCCCCTAACCCTAACCCTAGCTCGAACCCTAACCCTAACCCTTCCCCGAAGCCTGACCCTCACCCGTCCCCTAATCCTAACCCGTACGATGACACTAAGCCACGCCCTCACACGTCCGCTTCCCCTAAAGCGTTGTCGTACCCTCACCTGGACCCTAAACCGTCCCTGTCCCCTAACCCTAACCCTAGCCCGAACCCTAACCCTAACCCTTCCCCGAAGCCTGACCCTCACCCGTCCCCTAATCCTAACCCGTACGCTGACACTAACCCGCGCCCTCACACGTCCGCTCCCCCTAAAGCGTTGTCGTACCCTCACCTGGACCCTAAACCGTCCCCGTCCCCTAACCCTAACCCTAGCCCGAACCCTAACCCTAACCCTTCCCCGAAGCCTGACCCTCACCCTTCCCCTATCCTAACCCGTACGCTGACACTAACCCACTCCCTCACACGTACGCTCCCTCTAAAGCGTTGTCGTACCCTCACCTGGGCCCTAAACCGTCCCCGTCCCCTAACCCTAACCCTAGCCCGAACCCTAACCCTAACCCTTCCCCGAAGCCTGACCCTCACCGTTCCCCTATCCTAACCCGTACGCTGACACTAACCCACGCCCTCACACGTACGCTCCCTCAAAAGCGTTGTCGTACCCTCACCTGGACCCTAAACCGTCCCCGTCCCCTAACCCTAACCCTAGCCCGAACCCTGACCCTAACCCTTCCCCGAAGCCTGACCCTCACCCGTCCCCTAATCCTAACCCGTACGCTGACACTAACCCGCGCCCTCACACGTATGCTCCCCCTAAAGCGTTGTCGTACCCTCACCTGGACCCTAACCCTTCCCCGTCCCCTAAACCTAACCCTAGCCTGAACCCTAACCCTAACGCTTCCCCGAAGCCTGACCCTCACCCGTCCCCTAATCCTAACCCATACCCTGACACTAACGCGCGCCCTCACACGTACGCTCCCACTAAAGCGTTGTCGTACCCTCACCTGGACCCTAAACCGTCCCCGTCCCCTAACCCTAACCCTAGCCCGAACCCTAACCCTAACCCTTCCCCGAAGCCTGACCCTCACCCGTCCCCTAATCCTAACCCGTACGCTGACACTAACCCGCGCCCTCACACGTCCGCTCCCCCTAAAGCGTTGTCGTACCCTCACCTGGACCCTAAACCGTCCCCGTCCCCTAACCCTAACCCTAGCCCGAACCCTAACCCTAACCCTTCCCCGAAGCCTGACGCTCAACCGTCCCCTAATCTTAACCCGTACGCTGACACTAACCCGCGCCCTCACACGTACGCTCCCCCTAAAGCGTTGTCGTACCCTCACCTGGACCCTAACCCGTCCCCGTCCCCTAACCCTAACCCTAGCCCGAACCCTAACCCTAACCCTTCCCCGAAGCCTGACCCTCACCCGTCCCCTAATCCTAACCCGTACGCTGACACTAACCCGCGCCCTCACACGTACGCTCCCCCTAAAGCGTTGTCGTACCCTCACCTGGACCCTAACCCGTCCCCGTCCCCTAACCCTAACCCTAGCCCAAACCCTGACCCTAACCCTTCCCCGAAGCCTGACGCTCACCCGTCCCCTAATCCTAACCCGTACGCTGACACTAACCCGCGCCCTCACACGTCCGCTCCCCCTAAAGCGTTGTCGTACCTTCACCTGGACCCTAAACCGTCCCCGTCCCCTAACCCTAACCCTAGCCCGAACCCTAACCCTTCCCCGAAGCCTGACCCTCACCCGTCCCCTAATCCTAACCCGTACGCTGACACTAAATGGCGCCCTCACACGTCCGCTCCCCCTAAAGCGTTGTCGTACCCTCACCTGGACCCTAAACCGTCCCCGTCCCCTAACCCTAACCCTAGCCCGAACCCTAACCCTAACCCTTCCCGGAAGCCTGACCCTCACCCGTCCCCTAATCCTAACCCGTACGCTGACACTAACCCGCGCCCTCACACGTACGCTCCCCCTAAAGCGTTGTCGTACCCTCACCTGGACTCTAACCTGTCCCCGTCCCCTAACCCTAACCCTAGCCCGAACCCTAACCCTAACCCTTCCCCGAAGCCTGACCCTCACCCGTCCCCTAATCCTAACCCGTACGCTGACACTAACCCACGCCCTCACAAGTACGCTCCCCCTAAAGCGTTGTCGTACCCTCACCTGGGCCCTAACCCGTCCCCGTCCCCTAACCCTAACCCTAGCCCGAACCCTGACCCTAACCCTTCCCCGAAGCCTGACCCTCACCCGTCCCCTAATCCTAACCCGTACGCTGACACTAACCCGCGCCCTCACACGTCCGCTCCCCCTAAAGCGTTGTCGTACCCTCACCTGAACCCTAAACCGTCCCCGTCCCCTAACCCTAACCCTAGCCCGAACCCTAACCCTAACCCTTCCCCGAAGCCTGAACCTCAACCATCCCCTAATCCTAAACCGTACGCTGACACTAACCCGTGCCCTCACACGTACGCTCCCCCTAATGCGTTGTCGTACCCTCACCTGGACCCTAACCCGTCCCCGTCCCCTAACCCTAACCCTAGCCCGAACCCTAACCCTAACCCTTCCCCGAAGCCTGACCCTCACCCGTCCCCTAATCCTAACCCGTACGCTGACACTAACCCGCGCCCTCACACGTCCGCTCCCCCTAAAGCGTTGTCGTACCCTCACCTGGACCCTAAACCGTCCCCGTCCCCTAACCCTAACCCTAGCCCGAACCCTAACCCTAACCCTTCCCCGAAGCCTGACCCTCACCCGTCCCCTAATCCTAACCCGTACGCTGACACTAACCCGCGCCCTCACACCTCCGCTCCCCCTAAAGCGTTGTCGTACCCTCACCTGGACCCTAACCCGTCCCCGTCCCCTAACCCTAACCCTAGCCCGAACCCTAACCCTAACCCTTCCCCGAAGCCTGACCCTCACCCGTCCCCTAATCCTAACCCG
This sequence comes from Pseudorca crassidens, assembly GCF_039906515.1. Taxonomy (NCBI): domain Eukaryota; kingdom Metazoa; phylum Chordata; class Mammalia; order Artiodactyla; family Delphinidae; genus Pseudorca; species Pseudorca crassidens. The sequence goes on from NC_090298.1 coordinate 60,543, forward strand.
TACGCTGACACTAACCCGCGCCCTCACACGTACGCTCCCCCTAAAGCGTTGTCGTATCCTCACCTGGACCCTAACCCGTCTCCGTCCCCTAACCCTAACCCTAGCCCGAACCCTAACCCTAAACCTTCCCCGAAGCCTGACCCTCACCCGTCCCCTAATCCTAACCCGTACGCTGACACTAACCCGCGCCCTCACACGTCCGCTCCCCCTAAAGCGTTGTCGTACCCTCACCTGGACCCTAACCCGTCCCCGTCCCCTAACACTAACCCTAGCCCGAACCCTGACCCTAACCCTTCCCCGAAGCCTGACCCTCACCCGTCCCCTAATCCTAACCCGTACGCTGACACTAACCCGCGCCCTCACACGTATGCTCCCCCTAAATTGTTGTCGTACCCTCACCTGGACCCTAACCCTTACCCGTCCCCTAACCCTAACCCTAGCCCGAACCTTAACCCTAACCCTTCCCCGAAGCCTGACCCTCACCCGTCCCCTAATCCTAAACCGTACCCTGACACTAAGCCGCGCCCTCACACGTACGCTCCCACTAAAGCGTTGTCGTACCCTCACCTGGACCCTAAACCGTCCCCGTACCCTAACCCTAACCCTAGCCCGAACCCTAACCCTAACCCTTCCCCGAAGCCTGACCCTCACCCGTCCCCTAATCCTAACCCGTACGCTGACACTAACCCGCGCCCTCACACGTACGCTCCCCCTAAAGCGTTGTCGTACCCTCACATGGACCCTAACCCGTCCCCGTCCCCTAACCCTAACCCTAGCCCAAACCCTAACCCTAACCCTTCCCCGAAGCCTGACCCTCACCCGTCCCCTAATCCTAACCCTTACGCTGACACTAACCCGCGCCCTCACACGTACGCTCCCCCTAAAGCGTTGTCGTACCCTCACCTGGACCCTAAATCGTCCCCGTCCCCTAACCCTAACCCTAGCCCGAACCCTAACCCTAACCCTTCCCCGAAGCCTGACCCTCACCCGTCCCCTAATCCTAAACCGTACGCTGACACTAACCCGCGCCCTCACACGTCCGCTCGCCCTAAAGCGTTGTCGTACCCTCACCTGGACCCTAACCCGTCCCCGTCCCCTAACCCTAACCCTAGCCCGAACCCTAACCCTAACCCTTCCCCGAAGCCTGACCCTCACCCGTCCCCTAATCCTAACCCGTACGCTGACACTAACCCGCGCCCTCACACCTCCGCTCCCCCTAAAGCGTTGTCGTACCCTCACCTGGACCCTAACCCGTCCCCGTCCCCTAACCCTAACCCTAGCCCGAACCCTAACCCTAACCCTTCCCCGAAGCCTGACCCTCACCCGTCCCCTAATCCTAACCCGTACGCTGACACTAACCCGCGCCCTCACACGTACGCTCCCCCTAAAGCGTTGTCGTATCCTCACCTGGACCCTAACCCGTCTCCGTCCCCTAACCCTAACCCTAGCCCGAACCCTAACCCTAAACCTTCCCCGAAGCCTGACCCTCACCCGTCCCCTAATCCTAACCCGTACGCTGACACTAACCCGCGCCCTCACACGTCCGCTCCCCCTAAAGCGTTGTCGTACCCTCACCTGGACCCTAACCCGTCCCCGTCCCCTAACACTAACCCTAGCCCGAACCCTGACCCTAACCCTTCCCCGAAGCCTGACCCTCACCCGTCCCCTAATCCTAACCCGTACGCTGACACTAACCCGCGCCCTCACACGTATGCTCCCCCTAAATTGTTGTCGTACCCTCACCTGGACCCTAACCCTTACCCGTCCCCTAACCCTAACCCTAGCCCGAACCTTAACCCTAACCCTTCCCCGAAGCCTGACCCTCACCCGTCCCCTAATCCTAAACCGTACCCTGACACTAAGCCGCGCCCTCACACGTACGCTCCCACTAAAGCGTTGTCGTACCCTCACCTGGACCCTAAACCGTCCCCGTACCCTAACCCTAACCCTAGCCCGAACCCTAACCCTAACCCTTCCCCGAAGCCTGACGCTCACCCGTCCCCTAATCCTAACCCATACGCTGACACTAACCCGCGCCCTCACACGTACGCTCCCCCTAAAGCGTTGTCGTACCCTCACATGGACCCTAACCCGTCCCCGTCCCCTAACCCTAACCCTAGCCCAAACCCTAACCCTAACCCTTCCCCGAAGCCTGACCCTCACCCGTCCCCTAATCCTAACCCGTACGCTGACACTAACCCGCGCCCTCACACGTACGCTCCCCCTAAAGCGTTGTCGTACCCTCACCTGGACCCTAACCCTTCCCCGTCCCCTAACCCTAACCCTAACCCGAACCCTAACCCTAACCCTTCCCCGAAGCCTGACCCTCACCCGTCCCCTAATCCTAACCCGTACCCTGACACTAACCCGCGCCCTCACACGTACGCTCCCCCTAAAGCGTTGTCGTACCCTCACCTGGACCCTAAACCGTCCCCGTCCCCTAACCCTAACCCTAGCTCGAACCCTAACCCTAACCCTTCCCCGAAGCCTGACCCTCACCCGTCCCCTAATCCTAACCCGTACGATGACACTAAGCCACGCCCTCACACGTCCGCTTCCCCTAAAGCGTTGTCGTACCCTCACCTGGACCCTAAACCGTCCCCGTCCCCTAACCCTAACCCTAGCCCGAACCCTAACCCTAACCCTTCCCCGAAGCCTGACCCTCACCCGTCCCCTAATCCTAACCCGTACGCTGACACTAACCTGCGCCCTCACACGTCCGCTCCCCCTAAAGCGTTGTCGTACCCTCACCTGGACCCTAAACCGTCCCCGTCCCCTAACCCTAACCCTAGCCCGAACCCTAACCCTAACCCTTCCCCGAAGCCTGACCCTCACCCTTCCCCTATCCTAACCCGTACGCTGACACTAACCCACTCCCTCACACGTACGCTCCCTCTAAAGCGTTGTCGTACCCTCACCTGGACCCTAAACCGTCCCCGTCCCCTAACCCTAACCCTAGCCCGAACCCTAACCCTAACCCTTCCCCGAAGCCTGACCCTCACCCGTCCCCTAATCCTAACCCGTACGCTGACACTAACCCGCGCCCTCACACGTCCGCTCCCCCTAAAGCGTTGTCGTACCCTCACCTGGACCTAAACCGTCCCCGTCCCCTAACCCTAACCCTAGCCCGAACCCTAACCCTAACACTTCCCCGAAGCCTGACCCTCACCCGTCCCCTAATCCTAACCCGTACGCTGACACTAACCCGCGCCCTCACACGTACGCTCCCCCTAAAGCATTGTCGTATCCTCACCTGGACCCTAAACCGTCCCCGTCCCCTAACCCTAACCCTAGCCCGAACCCTAACCCTAACCCTTCCCCGAAGCCTGACCCTCACCCTTCCCCTATCCTAACCCGTACGCTGACACTAACCCACGCCCTCACACGTACGCTCCCTCAAAAGCGTTGTCGTACCCTCACCTGGACCCTAAACCGTCCCCGTCCCCTAACCCTAACCCTAGCCCGAACCCTGACCCTAAACCTTCCCCGAAGCCTGACCCTCACCCGTCCCATAATCCTAACCCGTACGCTGACACTAACCCGCGCCCTCACACGTATGCTCCCCCTAAAGCGTTGTCGTACCCTCACCTGGACCCTAACCCTTCCCCGTCCCCTAAACCTAACCCTAGCCTGAACCCTAACCCTAACCCTTCCCCGAAGCCTGACCCTCACCCGTCCCCTAATCCTAACCCATACCCTGACACTAACCCGCGCCCTCACACGTACGCTCCCACTAAAGCGTTGTCGTACCCTCACCTGGACCCTAAACCGTCCCCGTCCCCTAACCCTAACCCTAGCCCGAACCCTAACCCTAACCCTTCCCCGAAGCCTGACCCTCACCCGTCCCCTAATCCTAACCCGTACGCTGACACTAACCCGCGCCCTCACACGTCCGCTCCCCCTAAAGCGTTGTCGTACCCTCACCTGGACCCTAAACCGTCCCCGTCCCCTAACCCTAACCCTAGCCCGAACCCTAACCCTAACCCTTCCCCGAAGCCTGACGCTCAACCGTCCCCTAATCTTAACCCGTACGCTGACACTAACCCGCGCCCTCACACGTACGCTCCCCCTAAAGCGTTGTCGTACCCTCACCTGGACCCTAACCCGTCCCCGTCCCCTAACCCTAACCCTAGCCCGAACCCTAACCCTAACACTTCCCCGAAGCCTGACCCTCACCCGTCCCCTAATCCTAACCCGTACGCTGACACTAACCCGCGCCCTCACACGTCCGCTCCCCCTAAAGCGTTGTCGTACCCTCACCTGGACCCTAACCCGTCCCCGTCCCCTAACACTAACCCTAGCCCGAACCCTGACCCTAACCCTTCCCCGAAGCCTGACCCTCACCCGTCCCCTAATCCTAACCCGTACGCTGACACTAACCCGCGCCCTCACACGTATGCTCCCCCTAAAGTGTTGTCGTACCCTCACCTGGACCCTAACCCTTACCCGTCCCCTAACCCTAACCCTAGCCCGAACCCTAACCCTAACCCTTCCCCGAAGCCTGACCCTCACCCGTCCCCTAATCCTAAACCGTACCCTGACACTAAGCCGCGCCCTCACACGTACGCTCCCACTAAAGCGTTGTCGTACCCTCACCTGGACCCTAAACCGTCCCCGTACCCTAACCCTAACCCTAGCCCGAACCCTAACCCTAACCCTTCCCCGAAGCCTGACGCTCACCCGTCCCCTAATCCTAACCCGTACGCTGACACTAACCCGCGCCCTCACACGTACGCTCCCCCTAAAGCGTTGTCGTACCCTCACCTGGACCCTAACCCGTCCCCGTCCCCTAACCCTAACCCTAGCCCAAACCCTAACCCTAACCCTTCCCCGAAGCCTGACCCTCACCCGTCCCCTAATCCTAACCCGTACGCTGACACTAACCCGCGCCCTCACACGTACGCTCCCCCTAAAGCGTTGTCGTACCCTCACCTGGACCCTAACCCTTCCCCGTCCCCTAACCCTAACCCTAACCCGAACCCTAACCCTAACCCTTCCCCGAAGCCTGACCCTCACCCGTCCCCTAATCCTAACCCGTACCCTGACACTAACCCGCGCCCTCACACGTACGCTCCCCCTAAAGCGTTGTCGTATCCTCACCTGGACCCTAAACCGTCCCCGTCCCCTAACCCTAACCCTAGCTCGAACCCTAACCCTAACCCTTCCCCGAAGCCTGACCCTCACCCGTCCCCTAATCCTAACCCGTACGATGACACTAAGCCACGCCCTCACACGTCCGCTTCCCCTAAAGCGTTGTCGTACCCTCACCTGGACCCTAAACCGTCCCTGTCCCCTAACCCTAACCCTAGCCCGAACCCTAACCCTAACCCTTCCCCGAAGCCTGACCCTCACCCGTCCCCTAATCCTAACCCGTACGCTGACACTAACCCGCGCCCTCACACGTCCGCTCCCCCTAAAGCGTTGTCGTACCCTCACCTGGACCCTAAACCGTCCCCGTCCCCTAACCCTAACCCTAGCCCGAACCCTAACCCTAACCCTTCCCCGAAGCCTGACCCTCACCCTTCCCCTATCCTAACCCGTACGCTGACACTAACCCACTCCCTCACACGTACGCTCCCTCTAAAGCGTTGTCGTACCCTCACCTGGGCCCTAAACCGTCCCCGTCCCCTAACCCTAACCCTAGCCCGAACCCTAACCCTAACCCTTCCCCGAAGCCTGACCCTCACCCGTCCCCTAATCCTAACCCGTACGCTGACACTAACCCGCGCCCTCACACGTCCGCTCCCCCTAAAGCGTTGTCGTACCCTCACCTGGACCTAAACCGTCCCCGTCCCCTAACCCTAACCCTAGCCCGAACCCTAACCCTAACACTTCCCCGAAGCCTGACCCTCACCCGTCCCCTAATCCTAAACCGTACGCTGACACTAACCCGCGCCCTCACACGTACGCTCCCCCTAAAGCATTGTCGTATCCTCACCTGGACCCTAAACCGTCCCCGTCCCCTAACCCTAACCCTAGCCCGAACCCTAACCCTAACCCTTCCCCGAAGCCTGACCCTCACCGTTCCCCTATCCTAACCCGTACGCTGACACTAACCCACGCCCTCACACGTACGCTCCCTCAAAAGCGTTGTCGTACCCTCACCTGGACCCTAAACCGTCCCCGTCCCCTAACCCTAACCCTAGCCCGAACCCTGACCCTAACCCTTCCCCGAAGCCTGACCCTCACCCGTCCCCTAATCCTAACCCGTACGCTGACACTAACCCGCGCCCTCACACGTATGCTCCCCCTAAAGCGTTGTCGTACCCTCACCTGGACCCTAACCCTTCCCCGTCCCCTAAACCTAACCCTAGCCTGAACCCTAACCCTAACGCTTCCCCGAAGCCTGACCCTCACCCGTCCCCTAATCCTAACCCATACCCTGACACTAACGCGCGCCCTCACACGTACGCTCCCACTAAAGCGTTGTCGTACCCTCACCTGGACCCTAAACCGTCCCCGTCCCCTAACCCTAACCCTAGCCCGAACCCTAACCCTAACCCTTCCCCGAAGCCTGACCCTCACCCGTCCCCTAATCCTAACCCGTACGCTGACACTAACCCGCGCCCTCACACGTCCGCTCCCCCTAAAGCGTTGTCGTACCCTCACCTGGACCCTAAACCGTCCCCGTCCCCTAACCCTAACCCTAGCCCGAACCCTAACCCTAACCCTTCCCCGAAGCCTGACGCTCAACCGTCCCCTAATCTTAACCCGTACGCTGACACTAACCCGCGCCCTCACACGTACGCTCCCCCTAAAGCGTTGTCGTACCCTCACCTGGACCCTAACCCGTCCCCGTCCCCTAACCCTAACCCTAGCCCGAACCCTAACCCTAACCCTTCCCCGAAGCCTGACCCTCACCCGTCCCCTAATCCTAACCCGTACGCTGACACTAACCCGCGCCCTCACACGTACGCTCCCCCTAAAGCGTTGTCGTACCCTCACCTGGACCCTAACCCGTCCCCGTCCCCTAACCCTAACCCTAGCCCAAACCCTGACCCTAACCCTTCCCCGAAGCCTGACGCTCACCCGTCCCCTAATCCTAACCCGTACGCTGACACTAACCCGCGCCCTCACACGTCCGCTCCCCCTAAAGCGTTGTCGTACCTTCACCTGGACCCTAAACCGTCCCCGTCCCCTAACCCTAACCCTAGCCCGAACCCTAACCCTTCCCCGAAGCCTGACCCTCACCCGTCCCCTAATCCTAACCCGTACGCTGACACTAAATGGCGCCCTCACACGTCCGCTCCCCCTAAAGCGTTGTCGTACCCTCACCTGGACCCTAAACCGTCCCCGTCCCCTAACCCTAACCCTAGCCCGAACCCTAACCCTAACCCTTCCCGGAAGCCTGACCCTCACCCGTCCCCTAATCCTAACCCGTACGCTGACACTAACCCGCGCCCTCACACGTACGCTCCCCCTAAAGCGTTGTCGTACCCTCACCTGGACTCTAACCTGTCCCCGTCCCCTAACCCTAACCCTAGCCCGAACCCTAACCCTAACCCTTCCCCGAAGCCTGACCCTCACCCGTCCCCTAATCCTAACCCGTACGCTGACACTAACCCACGCCCTCACAAGTACGCTCCCCCTAAAGCGTTGTCGTACCCTCACCTGGGCCCTAACCCGTCCCCGTCCCCTAACCCTAACCCTAGCCCGAACCCTGACCCTAACCCTTCCCCGAAGCCTGACCCTCACCCGTCCCCTAATCCTAACCCGTACGCTGACACTAACCCGCGCCCTCACACGTCCGCTCCCCCTAAAGCGTTGTCGTACCCTCACCTGAACCCTAAACCGTCCCCGTACCCTAACCCTAACCCTAGCCCGAACCCTAACCCTAACCCTTCCCCGAAGCCTGAACCTCAACCATCCCCTAATCCTAAACCGTACGCTGACACTAACCCGTGCCCTCACACGTACGCTCCCCCTAATGCGTTGTCGTACCCTCACCTGGACCCTAACCCGTCCCCGTCCCCTAACCCTAACCCTAGCCCGAACCCTAACCCTAACCCTTCCCCGAAGCCTGACCCTCACCCGTCCCCTAATCCTAACCCGTACGCTGACACTAACCCGCGCCCTCACACGTCCGCTCCCCCTAAAGCGTTGTCGTACCCTCACCTGGACCCTAAACCGTCCCCGTCCCCTAACCCTAACCCTAGCCCGAACCCTAACCCTAACCCTTCCCCGAAGCCTGACCCTCACCCGTCCCCTAATCCTAACCCGTACGCTGACACTAACCCGCGCCCTCACACCTCCGCTCCCCCTAAAGCGTTGTCGTACCCTCACCTGGACCCTAACCCGTCCCCGTCCCCTAACCCTAACCCTAGCCCGAACCCTAACCCTAACCCTTCCCCGAAGCCTGACCCTCACCCGTCCCCTAATCCTAACCCGTACGCTGACACTAACCCGCGCCCTCACACGTACGCTCCCCCTAAAGCGTTGTCGTATCCTCACCTGGACCCTAACCCGTCTCCGTCCCCTAACCCTAACCCTAGCCCGAACCCTAACCCTAAACCTTCCCCGAAGCCTGACCCTCACCCGTCCCCTAATCCTAACCCGTACGCTGACACTAACCCGCGCCCTCACACGTCCGCTCCCCCTAAAGCGTTGTCGTACCCTCACCTGGACCCTAACCCGTCCCCGTCCCCTAACACTAACCCTAGCCCGAACCCTGACCCTAACCCTTCCCCGAAGCCTGACCCTCACCCGTCCCCTAATCCTAACCCGTACGCTGACACTAACCCGCGCCCTCACACGTATGCTCCCCCTAAAGTGTTGTCGTACCCTCACCTGGACCCTAACCCTTACCCGTCCCCTAACCCTAACCCTAGCCCGAACCCTAACCCTAACCCTTCCCCGAAGCCTGACCCTCACCCGTCCCCTAATCCTAAACCGTACCCTGACACTAAGCCGCGCCCTCACACGTACGCTCCCACTAAAGCGTTGTCGTACCCTCACCTGGACCCTAAACCGTCCCCGTACCCTAACCCTAACCCTAGCCCGAACCCTAACCCTAACCCTTCCCCGAAGCCTGACGCTCACCCGTCCCCTAATCCTAACCCGTACGCTGACACTAACCCGCGCCCTCACACGTACGCTCCCCCTAAAGCGTTGTCGTACCCTCACCTGGACCCTAACCCGTCCCCGTCCCCTAACCCTAACCCTAGCCCAAACCCTAACCCTAACCCTTCCCCGAAGCCTGACCCTCACCCGTCCCCTAATCCTAACCCGTACGCTGACACTAACCCGCGCCCTCACACGTACGCTCCCCCTAAAGCGTTGTCGTACCCTCACCTGGACCCTAACCCTTCCCCGTCCCCTAACCCTAACCCTAACCCGAACCCTAACCCTAACCCTTCCCCGAAGCCTGACCCTCACCCGTCCCCTAATCCTAACCCGTACCCTGACACTAACCCGCGCCCTCACACGTACGCTCCCCCTAAAGCGTTGTCGTACCCTCACCTGGACCCTAAACCGTCCCCGTCCCCTAACCCTAACCCTAGCTCGAACCCTAACCCTAACCCTTCCCCGAAGCCTGACCCTCACCCGTCCCCTAATCCTAACCCGTACGATGACACTAAGCCACGCCCTCACACGTCCGCTTCCCCTAAAGCGTTGTCGTACCCTCACCTGGACCCTAAACCGTCCCCGTCCCCTAACCCTAACCCTAGCCCGAACCCTAACCCTAACCCTTCCCCGAAGCCTGACCCTCACCCGTCCCCTAATCCTAACCCGTACGCTGACACTAACCCGCGCCCTCACACGTCCGCTCCCCCTAAAGCGTTGTCGTACCCTCACCTGGACCCTAAACCGTCCCCGTCCCCTAACCCTAACCCTAGCCCGAACCCTAACCCTAACCCTTCCCCGAAGCCTGACCCTCACCCTTCCCCTATCCTAACCCGTACGCTGACACTAACCCACTCCCTCACACGTACGCTCCCTCTAAAGCGTTGTCGTACCCTCACCTGGACCCTAAACCGTCCCCGTCCCCTAACCCTAACCCTAGCCCGAACCCTAACCCTAACCCTTCCCCGAAGCCTGACCCTCACCCGTCCCCTAATCCTAACCCGTACGCTGACACTAACCCGCGCCCTCACACGTCCGCTCCCCCTAAAGCGTTGTCGTACCCTCACCTGGACCTAAACCGTCCCCGTCCCCTAACCCTAACCCTAGCCCGAACCCTAACCCTAACACTTCCCCGAAGCCTGACCCTCACCCGTCCCCTAATCCTAACCCGTACGCTGACACTAACCCGCGCCCTCACACGTACGCTCCCCCTAAAGCATTGTCGTATCCTCACCTGGACCCTAAACCGTCCCCGTCCCCTAACCCTAACCCTAGCCCGAACCCTAACCCTAACCCTTCCCCGAAGCCTGACCCTCACCCTTCCCCTATCCTAACCCGTACGCTGACACTAACCCACGCCCTCACACGTACGCTCCCTCAAAAGCGTTGTCGTACCCTCACCTGGACCCTAAACCGTCCCCGTCCCCTAACCCTAACCCTAGCCCGAACCCTGACCCTAACCCTTCCCCGAAGCCTGACCCTCACCCGTCCCCTAATCCTAACCCGTACGCGGACACTAACCCGCGCCCTCACACGTATGCTCCCCCTAAAGCGTTGTCGTACCCTCACCTGGACCCTAACCCTTCCCCGTCCCCTAAACCTAACCCTAGCCTGAACCCTAACCCTAACCCTTCCCCGCAGCCTGACCCTCACCCGTCCCCTAATCCTAACCCATACCCTGACACTAACCCGCGCCCTCACACGTACGCTCCCACTAAAGCGTTGTCGTACCCTCACCTGGACCCTAAACCGTCCCCGTCCCCTAACCCTAACCCTAGCCCGAACCCTAACCCTAACCCTTCCCCGAAGCCTGACCCTCACCCGTCCCCTAATCCTAACCCGTACGCTGACACTAACCCGCGCCCTCACACGTCCGCTCCACCTAAAGCATTGTCGTACCCTCACCTGGACCCTAAACCGTCCCCGTCCCCTAACCCTAACCCTAGCCCGAACCCTAACCCTAACCCTTCCCCGAAGCCTGACGCTCAACCGTCCCCTAATCTTAACCCGTACGCTGACACTAACCCGCGCCCTCACACGTACGCTCCCCCTAAAGCGTTGTCGTACCCTCACCTGGACCCTAACCCGTCCCCGTCCCCTAACCCTAACCCTAGCCCGAACCCTAACCCTAACCCTTCCCCGAAGCCTGACCCTCACCCGTCCCCTAATCCTAACCCGTACGCTGACACTAACCCGCGCCCTCACACGTACGCTCCCCCTAAAGCGTTGTCGTACCCTCACCTGGACCCTAACCCGTCCCCGTCCCCTAACCCTAACCCTAGCCCGAACCCTGACCCTAACCCTTCCCCGAAGCCTGACCCTCACCCGTCCCCTAATCCTAACCCGTACGCTGACACTAACCCGCGCCCTCACACGTCCGCTCCCCCTAAAGCGTTGTCGTACCTTCACCTGGACCCTAAACCGTCCCCGTCCCCTAACCCTAACCCTAGCCCGAACCCTAACCCTTACCCGAAGCCTGACCCTCACCCGTCCCCTAATCCTAACCCGTACGCTGACACTAAATCGCGCCCTCACACGTCCGCTCCCCCTAAAGCGTTGTCGTACCCTCACCTGGACCCTAAACCGTCCCCGTCCCCTAACCCTAACCCTAGCCCGAACCCTAACCCTAACCCTTCCCGGAAGCCTGACCCTCACCCGTCCCCTAATCCTAACCCGTACGCTGACACTAACCCGCGCCCTCACACGTACGCTCCCCCTAAAGCGTTGTCGTACCCTCACCTGGACTCTAACCTGTCCCCGTCCCCTAACCCTAACCCTAGCCCGAACCCTAACCCTAACCCTTCCCCGAAGCCTGACCCTCACCCGTCCCCTAATCCTAACCCGTACGCTGACACTAACCCACGCCCTCACAAGTACGCTCCCCCTAAAGCGTTGTCGTACCCTCACCTGGACCCTAACCCGTCCCTGTCCCCTAACCCTAACCCTAGCCCGAACCCTGACCCTAACCCTTCCCCGAAGCCTGACCCTCACCCGTCCCCTAATCCTAACCCGTACGCTGACACTAACCCGCGCCCTCACACGTCCGCTCCCCCTAAAGCGTTGTCGTACCCTCACCTGAACCCTAAACCGTCCCCGTCCCCTAACCCTAACCCTAGCCCGAACCCTAACCCCTTACCCTTCCCCGAAGCCTGAACCTCAACCATCCCCTAATCCTAAACCGTACGCTGACACTAACCCGCGCCCTCACACGTACGCTCCCCCTAATGCGTTGTCGTACCCTCACCTGGACCCTAACCCGTCCCCGTCCCCTAACCCTAACCCTAGCCCGAACCCTAACCCTAACCCTTCCCCGAAGCCTGACCCTCACCCGTCCCCTAATCCTAACCCGTACCCTGACACTAACCCGCGCCCTCACACGTACGCTCCCCCTAAAGCGTTGTCGTACCCTCACCTGGACCCTAAACCGTCCCCGTCCCCTAACCCTAACCCTAGCTCGAACCCTAACCCTAACCCTTCCCCGAAGCCTGACCCTCACCCGTCCCCTAATCCTAACCCGTACGCTGACACTAACCCGCGCCCTCACACGTCCGCTCCCCCTAAAGCGTTGTCGTACCCTCACCTGGACCCTAACCCGTCCCCATCCCCTAACCCTAACCCTAGCCCAAACCCTAACCCTAACACTTCCCCGAAGCCTGACCCTCACCCGTCCCCTAATCCTAACCCGTACGCTGACACTAACCCGCGCCCTCACACGTACGCTCCCCCTAAAGCGTTGTCGTACCCTCACCTGGACCCTAAACCGTCCCCGTCCCCTAACCCTAACCCTAGCCCGAACCCTAACCCTAACTCTTCCCCGAAGCCTGACCCTCACCCGTCCCCTAATCCTAACCCGTACCCTGACACTAAACCCGCGCCCTCACACGTACGCTCCCCCTAAAGCGTTGTCGTACCCTCACCTGGACCCTAAACCGTCCCCGTCCCCTAACCCTAACCCTAGCTCGAACCCTAACCCTAACCCTTCCCCGAAGCCTGACCCTCACCCGTCCCCTAGTCCTAACCCGTACGCTGACACTAACCCGCGCCCTCACACGTCCGCTCCCCCTAAAGCGTTGTCGTACCCTCACCTGGACCCTAACCCGTCCCCGTCCCCTAACCCTAACCCTAGCCCAAACCCTATCCCTAACCCTTCCCCGAAGCCTGACCCTCACCCGTCCCCTAATCCTAACCCGTACGCTGACACTAAGCCGCGCCCTCACAGGTCCTCTCCCCCTAAAGCGTTGTCGTACCCTCACCTGGACCCTAAACCGTCCCCGTCCCCTAACCCTAACCCTAGCCCGAACCCTAACCCTAACTCTTCGCCGAAGCCTGACCCTCACCCGTCCCCTAATCCTAACCCGTACGCTGACACTAACACGCGCCCTCACACGTACGCTCCCCCTAAAGCGTTGTCGTACCCTCACCTGGACCCTAACCCTTCCCCGTCCCCTAAACCTAACCCTAGCCTGAACCCTAACCCTAACCCTTCCCCGCAGCCTGACCCTCACCCGTCCCCTAATCCTAACCCATACCCTGACACTAACCCGCGCCCTCACACGTACGCTCCCACTAAAGCGTTGTCGTACCCTCACCTGGACCCTAAACCGTCCCCGTCCCCTAACCCTAACCCTAGCCCGAACCCTAACCCTAACCCTTCCCCGAAGCCTGACCCTCACCCGTCCCCTAATCCTAACCCGTACGCTGACACTAACCCGCGCCCTCACACGTCCGCTCCACCTAAAGCATTGTCGTACCCTCACCTGGACCCTAAACCGTCCCCGTCCCCTAACCCTAACCCTAGCCCGAACCCTAACCCTAACCCTTCCCCGAAGCCTGACGCTCAACCGTCCCCTAATCTTAACCCGTACGCTGACACTAACCCGCGCCCTCACACGTACGCTCCCCCTAAAGCGTTGTCGTACCCTCACCTGGACCCTAACCCGTCCCCGTCCCCTAACCCTAACCCTAGCCCGAACCCTAACCCTAACCCTTCCCCGAAGCCTGACCCTCACCCGTCCCCTAATCCTAACCCGTACGCTGACACTAACCCGCGCCCTCACACGTACGCTCCCCCTAAAGCGTTGTCGTACCCTCACCTGGACCCTAACCCGTCCCCGTCCCCTAACCCTAACCCTAGCCCGAACCCTGACCCTAACCCTTCCCCGAAGCCTGACCCTCACCCGTCCCCTAATCCTAACCCGTACGCTGACACTAACCCGCGCCCTCACACGTCCGCTCCCCCTAAAGCGTTGTCGTACCTTCACCTGGACCCTAAACCGTCCCCGTCCCCTAACCCTAACCCTAGCCCGAACCCTAACCCTTACCCGAAGCCTGACCCTCACCCGTCCCCTAATCCTAACCCGTACGCTGACACTAAATCGCGCCCTCACACGTCCGCTCCCCCTAAAGCGTTGTCGTACCCTCACCTGGACCCTAAACCGTCCCCGTCCCCTAACCCTAACCCTAGCCCGAACCCTAACCCTAACCCTTCCCGGAAGCCTGACCCTCACCCGTCCCCTAATCCTAACCCGTACGCTGACACTAACCCGCGCCCTCACACGTACGCTCCCCCTAAAGCGTTGTCGTACCCTCACCTGGACTCTAACCTGTCCCCGTCCCCTAACCCTAACCCTAGCCCGAACCCTAACCCTAACCCTTCCCCGAAGCCTGACCCTCACCCGTCCCCTAATCCTAACCCGTACGCTGACACTAACCCACGCCCTCACAAGTACGCTCCCCCTAAAGCGTTGTCGTACCCTCACCTGGACCCTAACCCGTCCCTGTCCCCTAACCCTAACCCTAGCCCGAACCCTGACCCTAACCCTTCCCCGAAGCCTGACCCTCACCCGTCCCCTAATCCTAACCCGTACGCTGACACTAACCCGCGCCCTCACACGTCCGCTCCCCCTAAAGCGTTGTCGTACCCTCACCTGAACCCTAAACCGTCCCCGTCCCCTAACCCTAACCCTAGCCCGAACCCTAACCCCTTACCCTTCCCCGAAGCCTGAACCTCAACCATCCCCTAATCCTAAACCGTACGCTGACACTAACCCGCGCCCTCACACGTACGCTCCCCCTAATGCGTTGTCGTACCCTCACCTGGACCCTAACCCGTCCCCGTCCCCTAACCCTAACCCTAGCCCGAACCCTAACCCTAACCCTTCCCCGAAGCCTGACCCTCACCCGTCCCCTAATCCTAACCCGTACCCTGACACTAACCCGCGCCCTCACACGTACGCTCCCCCTAAAGCGTTGTCGTACCCTCACCTGGACCCTAAACCGTCCCCGTCCCCTAACCCTAACCCTAGCTCGAACCCTAACCCTAACCCTTCCCCGAAGCCTGACCCTCACCCGTCCCCTAATCCTAACCCGTACGCTGACACTAACCCGCGCCCTCACACGTCCGCTCCCCCTAAAGCGTTGTCGTACCCTCACCTGGACCCTAACCCGTCCCCATCCCCTAACCCTAACCCTAGCCCAAACCCTAACCCTAACACTTCCCCGAAGCCTGACCCTCACCCGTCCCCTAATCCTAACCCGTACGCTGACACTAACCCGCGCCCTCACACGTACGCTCCCCCTAAAGCGTTGTCGTACCCTCACCTGGACCCTAAACCGTCCCCGTCCCCTAACCCTAACCCTAGCCCGAACCCTAACCCTAACTCTTCCCCGAAGCCTGACCCTCACCCGTCCCCTAATCCTAACCCGTACCCTGACACTAAACCCGCGCCCTCACACGTACGCTCCCCCTAAAGCTTTGTCGTACCCTCACCTGGACCCTAAACCGTCCCCGTCCCCTAACCCTAACCCTAGCTCGAACCCTAACCCTAACCCTTCCCCGAAGCCTGACCCTCACCCGTCCCCTAGTCCTAACCCGTACGCTGACACTAACCCGCGCCCTCACACGTCCGCTCCCCCTAAAGCGTTGTCGTACCCTCACCTGGACCCTAACCCGTCCCCGTCCCCTAACCCTAACCCTAGCCCAAACCCTATCCCTAACCCTTCCCCGAAGCCTGACCCTCACCCGTCCCCTAATCCTAACCCGTACGCTGACACTAAGCCGCGCCCTCACAGGTCCTCTCCCCCTAAAGCGTTGTCGTACCCTCACCTGGACCCTAAACCGTCCCCGTCCCCTAACCCTAACCCTAGCCCGAACCCTAACCCTAACTCTTCGCCGAAGCCTGACCCTCACCCGTCCCCTAATCCTAACCCGTACGCTGACACTAACACGCGCCCTCACACGTACGCTCCCCCTAAAGCGTTGTCGTACCCTCACCTGGACCCTAACCCGTCCCCGTCCCCTAACCCTAACCCTAGCCCGAACCCTAACCCTAACCCTTCCCCGAAGCCTGACCCTGACCCGTCCCCTAATCCTAACCCGTACGCTGACACTAACCCGCGCCCTCACACGTACGCTCCCCCTAAAGCGTTGTCGTACCCTCACCTGGACCCTAACCCGTCCCCGTCCCCTAACCCTAACCCTAGCCCGAACCCTAACCCTAACCCTTCCCCGAAGCCTGACCCTCACCCGTCCCCTAATCCTAACCCGTACGCTGACACTAACCCGCGCCCTCACACGTACGCTCCCCCTAAAGCGTTGTCGTACCCTCACCTGGACCCTAACCCTTCCCCGTCCCCTAACCCTGACCCTAGCCCGAACCCTAACCCTAACCCTTCCCCGAAGCCTGACCCTCACCCGTCCCCTAATCCTAACCCGTACGCTGACTCTAACCCGCGCCCTCACACGTCCGATCCCCCTAAAGCGTTGTCGTACCCTCACCTGGACCCTAAACCGTCCCCGTCCCCTAACCCTAACCCTAGCCCGAACCCTAACCCTAACCCTTCCCCGAAGCCTGACCCTCACCCGTCCCCTAATCCTAACCCGTACGCTGACACTAAGCCGCGCCCTCACACGTCCGCTCCCCCTAAAGCGTTGTCGTACCCTCACCTGGACCCTAAACCGTCCCCGTCCCCTAACCCTAACCCTAGCCCGAACCCTAACCCTAACCCTTCCCCGAAGCCTGACCCTCACCCGTCCCCTAATCCTAACCCGTACGCTGACACTAACCCGCGCCCTCACACGTACGCTCCCCCTAAAGCGTTGTCGTACCCTCACCTGGACCCTAACCCGTCCCCGTCCCCTAACCCTAACCTTAGCCCAAACCCTAACCCTAACACTTCCCCGAAGCCTGACCCTCACCCGTCCCCTAATCCTAACCCGTACGCTGACACTAACCCGCGCCCTCACACGTACGCTCCCCCTAAAGCGTTGTCGTACCCTCACCTGGACCCTAAACCGTCCCCGTCCCCTAACCCTAACCCTAGCCCGAACCCTAACCCTAACTCTTCCCCGAAGCCTGACCCTCACCCGTCCCCTAATCCTAACCCGTACCCTGACACTAACCCGCGCCCTCACACGTACGCTCCCCCTAAAGCGTTGTCGTACCCTCACCTGGACCCTAAACCGTCCCCGTCCCCTAACCCTAACCCTAGCTCGAACCCTAACCCTAACCCTTCCCCGAAGCCTGACCCTCACCCGTCCCCTAATCCTAACCCGTACGCTGACACTAACCCGCGCCCTCACACGTCCGCTCCCCCTAAAGCGTTGTCGTACCCTCACCTGGACCCTAACCCGTCCCCGTCCCCTAACCCTAACCCTAGCCCAAACCCTATCCCTAACCCTTCCCCGAAGCCTGACCCTCACCCGTCCCCTAATCCTAACCCGTACGCTGACACTAAGCGGCGCCCTCACACGTCCGCTCCCCCTAAAGCGTTGTCGTACCCTCACCTGGACCCTAAACCGTCCCCGTCCCCTAACCCTAACCCTAGCCCGAACCCTAACCCTAACTCTTCCCCGAAGCCTGACCCTCACCCGTCCCCTAATCCTAACCCGTACGCTGACACTAACCCGCGCCCTCACACGTACGCTCCCCCTGAAGCGTTGTCGTACCCTCACCTGGACCCTAAACCGTCCCCGTCCCCTAACCCTAACCCTAGCCCGAACCCTAACCCTAACCCTTCCCCGAAGCCTGACCCTCACCCGTCCCCTAATCCTAACCCTTACGCTGACACTAACCCGCGCCCTCACACGTACGCTCCCCCTAAAGCGTTGTCGTACCCTCACCTGGACCCTAACCCGTCCCCGTCCCCTAACCCTAACCCTAGCCCGAACCCTAACCCTAACCCTTCCCCGAAGCCTGACCCTCACCCGTCCCCTAATCCTAACCCGTACGCTGACACTAACCCACGCCCTCACACGTACGCTCCCCCTAAAGCGTTGTCGTACCCTCACCTGGACCCTAACCCTTCCCCGTCCCCTAACCCTGACCCTAGCCCGAACCCTAACCCTAACCCTTCCCCGAACCCTGACCCTCACCCGTCCCCTAATCCTAACCCGTACGCTGACACTAACCCGCGCCCTCACACGTACGCTCCCCCTAAAGCGTTGTCGTACCCTCACCTGGACCCTAAACCGTCCCCGTCCCCTAACCCTAACCCTAGCCCGAACCCTAACCCTAACTCTTCCCCGAAGCCTGACCCTCACCCGTCCCCTAATCCTAACCCGTACCCTGACACTAACCCGCGCCCTCACACGTACGCTCCCCCTAAAGCGTTGTCGTACCCTCACCTGGACCCTAAACCGTCCCCGTCCCCTAACCCTAACCCTAGCTCGAACCCTAACCCTAACCCTTCCCCGAAGCCTGACCCTCACCCGTCCCCTAATCCTAACCCGTACGCTGACACTAACCCGCGCCCTCACACGTCCGCTCCCCCTAAAGCGTTGTCGTACCCTCACCTGGACCCTAACCCGTCCCCGTCCCCTAACCCTAACCCTAGCCCAAACCCTATCCCTAACCCTTCCCCGAAGCCTGACCCTCACCCGTCCCCTAATCCTAACCCGTACGCTGACACTAAGCCGCGCCCTCACACGTCCGCTCCCCCTAAAGCGTTGTCGTACCCTCACCTGGACCCTAAACCGTCCCCGTCCCCTAACCCTAACCCTAGCCCGAACCCTAACCCTAACTCTTCCCCGAAGCCTGACCCTCACCCGTCCCCTAATCCTAACCCGTACGCTGACACTAACCCGCGCCCTCACACGTACGCTCCCCCTGAAGCGTTGTCGTACCCTCACCTGGACCCTAAACCGTCCCCGTCCCCTAACCCTAACCCTAGCCCGAACCCTAACCCTAACCCTTCCCCGAAGCCTGACCCTCACCCGTCCCCTAATCCTAACCCTTACGCTGACACTAACCCGCGCCCTCACACGTACGCTCCCCCTAAAGCGTTGTCGTACCCTCACCTGGACCCTAACCCGTCCCCGTCCCCTAACCCTAACCCTAGCCCGAACCCTAACCCTAACCCTTCCCCGAAGCCTGACCCTCACCCGTCCCCTAATCCTAACCCGTACGCTGACACTAACCCGCGCCCTCACACGTACGCTCCCCCTAAAGCGTTGTCGTACCCTCACCTGGACCCTAACCCTTCCCCGTCCCCTAACCCTGACCCTAGCCCGAACCCTAACCCTAAACCTTCCCCGAAGCCTGACCCTCACCCGTCCCCTAATCCTAACCCGTACGCTGACACTAACCCGCGCCCTCACACGTCCGCTCCCCCTAAAGCGTTGTCGTACCCTCACCTGGACCCTAACCCTTCCCCGTCCCCTAACCCTGACCCTAGCCCGAACCCTAACCCTAAACCTTCCCCGAAGCCTGACCCTCACCCGTCCCCTAATCCTAACCCGTACGCTGACACTAACCCGCGCCCTCACACGTACGCTCCCCCTGAAGCGTTGTCGTACCCTCACCTGGACCCTAAACCGTCCCCGTCCCCTAACCCTAACCCTAGCCCGAACCCTAACCCTAACCCTTCCCCGAAGCCTGACCCTCACCCGTCCCCTAATCCTAACCCGTACGCTGACACTAACCCGCGCCCTCACACGTACGCTCCCCCTAAAGCGTTGTCGTACCCTCACCTGGACCCTAACCCTTCCCCGTCCCCTAACCCTGACCCTAGCCCGAACCCTAACCCTAAACCTTCCCCGAAGCCTGACCCTCACCCGTCCCCTAATCCTAACCCGTACGCTGACACTAACCCGCGCCCTCACACGTCCGCTCCCCCTAAAGCGTTGTCGTACCCTCACCTGGACCCTAAACCGTCCCCGTCCCCTAACCCTAACCCTAGCCCGAGCCCTAACCCTAACCCTTCCCCGAAGCCTGACCCTCACCCGTCCCCTAATCCTAACCCGTATGCTGACACTAACCCGCGCCCTCACACGTCCGCTCCCCCTAAAGCGTTGTCGTACCCTCACCTGGACCCTAACCCGTCCCCGTGCCCTAACCCTAACCCTAGCCCGAACCCTAACCCTAACCCTTCCCCGAAGCCTGACCCTCACCCGTCCCCTAATCCTAACCCGTACGCTGACACTAACCCGCGCCCTCACACGTACGCTCCCCCTAAAGCGTTGTC
This sequence comes from Pseudorca crassidens, assembly GCF_039906515.1. Classification (NCBI taxonomy): domain Eukaryota; kingdom Metazoa; phylum Chordata; class Mammalia; order Artiodactyla; family Delphinidae; genus Pseudorca; species Pseudorca crassidens. The sequence continues at coordinate 81,069 of NC_090298.1, forward strand.
GTACCCTCACCTGGACCCCAACCCGTCCCCGTCCCCTAACCCTAACCCTAGCCCGAACCCTAAACCTAACCCTTCCCTGAAGCCTGACCCTCACCCGTCCCCTAATCCTAACCCGTACGCTGACACTAACCCGCGCCCTCACACGTCCGCTCCCCCTAAAGCGTTGTCGTACCCTCACCTGGACCCTAAACCGTCCCCGTCCCCTAACCCTAACCCTAGCCCGAACCCTAACCCTAACCCTTCCCCGAAGCCTGACCCTCACCCGTCCCCTAATCCTAACCCGTACCCTGACACTAACCCGCGCCCTCACACGTACGCTCCCCCTAAAGCGTTGTCGTACCCTCACCTGGACCCTAAACCGTCCCCGTCCCCTAACCCTAACCCTAGCTCGAACCCTAACCCTAACCCTTCCCCGAAGCCTGACCCTCACCCGTCCCCTAATCGTAACCCTTACGCTGACACTAACCCGCGCCCTCACACATCCGCTCCCCCTAAAGCGTTGTCGTACCCTCACCTGGACCCTAACCCGTCCCCGTCCCCTAACCCTAACCCTAGCCCAAACCCTAACCCTAACCCTTCCCCGAAGCCTGACCCTCATCCGTCCCCTAATCCAAACCCGTACGCTGACACTAAGCCGCGCCCTCACACGTCCGCTCCCCCTAAAGCGTTGTCGTACCCTCACCTGGACCCTAAACCGTCCCCGTCCCCTAACCCTAACCCTAGCCCGAACCCTAACCCTAACCCTTCCCCGAAGCCTGACCCTCACCCGTCCCCTAATCCTAACCCGTACGCTGACACTAACCCGCGCCCTCAAACGTACGCTCCCCCTAATGCGTTGTCGTACCCTCACCTGGACCCTAACCCGTCCCCGTCCCCTAACCCTAACCCTAGCCCGAACCCTAACCCTAACCCTTCCCTGAAGCCTGACCCTCACCCGTCCCCTAATCCTAACCCGTACGCTGACACTAACCCGCGCCCTCACACGTACGCTCCCCCTAAAGCGTTGTCGTACGTTCACCTGGACCCTAAACCGTCCCCGTCCCCTAACCCTAAACCTAGCCCGAACCCTAACCCTAACCCTTCCCCGAAGCCTGACCCTCACCCGTCCCATAATCCTAACCCGTACGCTGACACTAACCCACGCCCTCACACGTACGCTCCCCCAAAAGAGTTGTCGTACCCTCACCTGGACCCTAAACCGTCCCCGTCCCCTAACCCTAACCCTAGCCCGAACCCTAACCCTAACCCTTCCCCGAAGCCTGACTCTCACCCGTCCCCTAATCCTAACCCGTACGCTGACACTAACCTGCGCCCTCACACGTACGCTCCCCCTAAAGCGTTGTCGTATCCTCACCTGGACCCTAAACCGTCCCCGTCCCCTAACCCTAACCCTAGCCCGAACCCTAACCCTAACCCTTCCCCGAAACCTGACCCTCACCCGTCCCCTAATCCTAACCCGTACCCTGACACTAACCCGCGCCCTCACACGTACGCTCCCCCTAAAGCGTTGTCGTACCCTCACCTGGACCCTAAACCGTCCCCGTCCCCTAACCCTAACCCTAGCCCGAGACCTAACACTAACCCTTCCCCGAAGCCTGACCCTCACCCGTCCCCTAATCCTAACCCGTATGCTGACACTAACCCGCGCCCTCACACGTCCGCTCCCCCTAAAGCGTTGTCGTACCCTCACCTGTACCCTAACCCGTCCCCGTGCCCTAACCCTAACCCTAGCCCGAACCCTAACCCTAACCCTTCCCCGAAGCCTGACCCTCACCCGTCCCCTAATCCTAACCCGTACGCTGACACTAACCCGCGCCCTCACACGTACGCTCCCCCTAAAGCGTTGTCGTACCCTCACCTGGACCCCAACCCGTCCCCGTCCCCTAACCCTAACCCTAGCCCGAACCCTAAACCTAACCCTTCCCTGAAGCCTGACCCTCACCCGTCCCCTAATCCTAACCCGTACGCTGACACTAACCCGCGCCCTCACACGTCCGCTCCCCCTAAAGCGTTGTCGTACCCTCACCTGGACCCTAAACCGTCCCCGTCCCCTAACCCTAACCCTAGCCCGAACCCTAACCCTAACCCTTCCCCGAAGCCTGACCCTCACCCGTCCCCTAATCCTAACCCTTACGCTGACACTAACCCGCGCCCTCACACGTACGCTCCCCCTAAAGCGTTGTCGTACCCTCACCTGGACCCTAACCCGTCCCCGTCCCCTAACCCTAACCCTAGCCCGAACCCTAACCCTAACCCTTCCCCGAAGCCTGACCCTCACCCGTCCCCTAATCCTAACCCGTACGCTGACACTAACCCGCGCCCTCACACGTACGCTCCCCCTAAAGCGTTGTCGTACCCTCACCTGGACCCTAACCCTTCCCCGTCCCCTAACCCTGACCCTAGCCCGAACCCTAACCCTAAACCTTCCCCGAAGCCTGACCCTCACCCGTCCCCTAATCCTAACCCGTACGCTGACACTAACCCGCGCCCTCACACGTCCGCTCCCCCTAAAGCGTTGTCGTACCCTCACCTGGACCCTAAACCGTCCCCGTCCCCTAACCCTAACCCTAGCCCGAGCCCTAACCCTAACCCTTCCCCGAAGCCTGACCCTCACCCGTCCCCTAATCCTAACCCGTATGCTGACACTAACCCGCGCCCTCACACGTCCGCTCCCCCTAAAGCGTTGTCGTACCCTCACCTGGACCCTAACCCGTCCCCGTGCCCTAACCCTAACCCTAGCCCGAACCCTAACCCTAACCCTTCCCCGAAGCCTGACCCTCACCCGTCCCCTAATCCTAACCCGTACGCTGACACTAACCCGCGCCCTCACACGTACGCTCCCCCTAAAGCGTTGTCGTACCCTCACCTGGACCCCAACCCGTCCCCGTCCCCTAACCCTAACCCTAGCCCGAACCCTAAACCTAACCCTTCCCTGAAGCCTGACCCTCACCCGTCCCCTAATCCTAACCCGTACGCTGACACTAACCCGCGCCCTCACACGTCCGCTCCCCCTAAAGCGTTGTCGTACCCTCACCTGGACCCTAAACCGTCCCCGTCCCCTAACCCTAACCCTAGCCCGAACCCTAACCCTAACCCTTCCCCGAAGCCTGACCCTCACCCGTCCCCTAATCCTAACCCGTACCCTGACAGTAACCCGCGCCCTCACACGTACGCTCCCCCTAAAGCGTTGTCGTACCCTCACCTGGACCCTAAACCGTCCCCGTCCCCTAACCCTAACCCTAACTCGAACCCTAACCCTAACCCTTCCCCGAAGCCTGACCCTCACCCGTCCCCTAATCGTAACCCTTACGCTGACACTAACCCGCGCCCTCACACATCCGCTCCCCCTAAAGCGTTGTCGTACCCTCACCTGGACCCTAACCCGTCCCCGTCCCCTAACCCTAACCCTAGCCCAAACCCTAACCCTAACCCTTCCCCGAAGCCTGACCCTCATCCGTCCCCTAATCCTAACCCGTACGCTGACACTAAGCCGCGCCCTCACACGTCCGCTCCCCCTAAAGCGTTGTCGTACCCTCACCTGGACCCTAAACCGTCCCCGTCCCCTAACCCTAACCCTAGCCCGAACCCTAACCCTAACCCTTCCCCGAAGCCTGACCCTCACCCGTCCCCTAATCCTAACCCGTACGCTGACACTAACCCGCGCCCTCAAACGTACGCTCCCCCTAATGCGTTGTCGTACCCTCACCTGGACCCTAACCCGTCCCCGTCCCCTAACCCGAACCCTAGCCCGAACCCTAACCCTAACCCTTCCCTGAAGCCTGACCCTCACCCGTCCCCTAATCCTAACCCGTACGCTGACACTAACCCGCGCCCTCACACGTACGCTCCCCCTAAAGCGTTGTCGTACGTTCACCTGGACCCTAAACCGTCCCCGTCCCCTAACCCTAAACCTAGCCCGAACCCTAACCCTAACCCTTCCCCGAAGCCTGACCCTCACCCGTCCCATAATCCTAACCCGTACGCTGACACTAACCCACGCCCTCACACGTACGCTCCCCCAAAAGAGTTGTCGTACCCTCACCTGGACCCTAAACCGTCCCCGTCCCCTAACCCTAACCCTAGCCCGAACCCTAACCCTAACCCTTCCCCGAAGCCTGACTCTCACCCGTCCCCTAATCCTAACCCGTACGCTGACACTAACCTGCGCCCTCACACGTACGCTCCCCCTAAAGCGTTGTCGTATCCTCACCTGGACCCTAAACCGTCCCCGTCCCCTAACCCTAACCCTAGCCCGAACCCTAACCCTAACCCTTCCCCGAAACCTGACCCTCACCCGTCCCCTAATCCTAACCCGTACCCTGACACTAACCCGCGCCCTCACACGTACGCTCCCCCTAAAGCGTTGTCGTACCCTCACCTGGACCCTAAACCGTCCCCGTCCCCTAACCCTAACCCTAGCCCGAGCCCTAACCCTAACCCTTCCCCGAAGCCTGACCCTCACCCGTCCCCTAATCCTAACCCGTATGCTGACACTAACCCGCGCCCTCACACGTCCGCTCCCCCTAAAGCGTTGTCGTACCCTCACCTGTACCCTAACCCGTCCCCGTGCCCTAACCCTAACCCTAGCCCGAACCCTAACCCTAACCCTTCCCCGAAGCCTGACCCTCACCCGTCCCCTAATCCTAACCCGTACGCTGACACTAACCCGCGCCCTCACACGTACGCTCCCCCTAAAGCGTTGTCGTACCCTCACCTGGACCCCAACCCGTCCCCGTCCCCTAACCCTAACCCTAGCCCGAACCCTAAACCTAACCCTTCCCTGAAGCCTGACCCTCACCCGTCCCCTAATCCTAACCCGTACGCTGACACTAACCCGCGCCCTCACACGTCCGCTCCCCCTAAAGCGTTGTCGTACCCTCACCTGGACCCTAAACCGTCCCCGTCCCCTAACCCTAACCCTAGCCCGAACCCTAACCCTAACCCTTCCCCGAAGCCTGACCCTCACCCGTCCCCTAATCCTAACCCGTACGCTGACACTAACCCGCGCCCTCACACGTCCGCTCCCCCTAAAGCGTTGTCGTACCCTCACCTGGACCTAAACCGTCCCCGTCCCCTAACCCTAACCCTAGCCCGAACCCTAACCCTAACCCTTCCCCGAAGCCTGACCCTCACCCGTCCCCTAATCCTAACCCGTACGCTGACACTAACCCACGCCCTCACACGTACGCTCCCCCTAAAGCATTGTCGTACCCTCACCTGGACCCTAAACCGTCCCCGTCCCCTAACCCTAACCCTAGCCCGAACCCTAACCCTAACCCTTCCCCGAAGCCTGACCTTCACCCTTCCCCTATCCTAACCCGTACGCTGACACTAACCCACGCCCTCACACGTACGCTCCCTCTAAAGCGTTGTCGTACCCTCACCTGGACCCTAAACCATCCCCGTCCCCTAACCCTAACCCTAGCCCGAACCCTAACCCTAACCCTTCCCCGAAGCCTGACCCTCACCCGTCCCCTAATCCTAACCCGTACGCTGACACTAACCCGCGCCCTCACACGTCCGCTCCCCCTAAAGCGTTGTCGTACCCTCACCTGGACCCTAAACCGTCCCCGTCCCCTAACCCTAACCCTAGCCCGAACCCTAACCCTAACCCTTCCCCGAAGCCTGACCCTCACCCGTCCCCTAATCCTAACCCGTACGCTGACACTAACCCGCACCCTCACACGTCCGCTCCCCCTAAAGCGTTGTCGTACCCTCACCTGGACCCTAAACCGTCCCCGTCCCCTAACCCTAACCCTAGCCCGAACCCTGACCTTAACCCTTCCCCGAAGCCTGACCCTCACCCGTCCCCTAATCCTAACCCGTACGCTGACACTAACCCGCGCCCTCACACGTATGCTCCCCCTAAAGCGTTGTCGTACCCTCACCTGGACCCTAACCCGTCCCCGTCCCCTAACCCTAACCCTAGCCCGAACCCTAACCCTAACCCTTCCCCGAAGCCTGACCCTCACCCGTCCCCTAATCCTAACCCGTACGCTGACACTAACCCGCGCCCTCACACGTACGCTCCCCCTAAAGCGTTGTCGTACCCTCACCTGGACCCTAAACCGTCCCCGTCCCCTAACCCTAACCCTAGCCCGAACCCTAACCCTAACCCTTCCCCGAAGCCTGACCCTCACCCGTCCCCTAATCCTAACCAGTACCCTGACACTAACCCGCGCCCTCACACGTACGCTCCCCCTAAAGCGTTGTCGTACCCTCACCTGGACCCTAAACTGTCCCCGTCCCCTAACCCTAACCCTAGCCCAAACCCTAACCCTAACCCTTCCCCGAAGCCTGACCCTCACCCGTCCCCTAATCCTTACCTGTACGCTGACACTAACCCGTGCCCTCCCACGTACGCTCCCCCTAAAGCGTTGTCGTACCCTCACCTGGACCCTAAACCGTCCCCGTCCCCTAACCCTAACCCTAACACTAACCCTTCCCCGAAGCCTGACCCTCACCCGTCCCCTAATCCTAACCCGTACGCTGACACTAACCCGCGCCCTCACACGTACGCTCCCCCTAAAGCGTTTTCGTACCCTATCCTGGACCCTAACCCGTCCCCGTCCCCTAACCCTAACCCTAGCCCGAACCCTGACCCTAACCCTTCCCCGAAGCCTGACCCTCACCCGTCCCCTAATCCTAACCCGTACGCTGACACTAACCCGCGCCCTCACACGTACGCTCCCCCTAAAGCGTTGTCGTACCCTCACCTGCACCCTAAACCGTCCCCGTCCCCTAACCCTAACCCTAGCCCGAACACTAACCCTAACCCTTCCCCGAAGCCTGACCCTCACCTGTCCCCTAATCCTAAACCGTACGCTGACACTAACCCGCGCCCTCACACGTACGCTCCCCCTAATGCGTTGTCGTACCCTCACCTGGACCCTAACCCGTTCCCGTCCCCTAACCCTAAACCTAGCACGAACCCTAACCCTAACCCTTCCCCGAAGCCTGACCCTCACCCGTCCCCTAATCCTAACCCGTACGCTGACACTAACCCGCGCCCTCACACGTACGCTCCCCCTAAAGCGTTGTCGTACCCTCACCTGGACCCTAAACCGTCCCCGTCCCCTAACCCTAACCCTAGCCCGAACCCTAACCCTAACCCTTCCCGGAAGCCTGACCCTCACCCATCCCCTAATCCTAACCCGTACGCTGACACTAACCCGCGCCCTCACACGTCCGCTCCCCCTAAAGCGTTGTCGTACCCTCACCTGGACCCTAAACCGTCCCCGTCCCCTAACCCTAACCCTAGCCCGAACCCTAACCTTAACCCTTCCCCGAAGCCTGAACCTCACCCGTCCCCTAATCCTAACCCGTATGCTGACACTAACCCGCGCCCTCACACGTCCGCTCCCCCTAAAGCATTGTCGTACCCTCACCTAGACCCTAAACCGTCCCCGTCCCCTAACCCTAACCCTAGCCCGAACCCTAACCCTAACCCTTCCCCGAAGCCTGACCCTCACCCGTCCCCTAATCCTAACCCGTACGCTGACACTAACCCGCGCCCTCACACGTCCGCTCCCCCTAAAGCATTGTCGTACCCTCACCTGGACCCTAAACCGTCCCCGTCCCCTAACCATAACCCTAGCCCGAACCCTAACCCTAACCCTTCCCCGAAGCCTGACCCTCACCCGTCCGCTAATCCTAACCCGTACGCTGACACTAACCCGCGCCCTCACACGTACGCTCCCCCTAAAGCGTTGTCGTACCCTCACCTGGACCCTAAACCGTCCCCGTCCCCTAACCCTAACCCTAGCCCGAACCCTAACCCTAACCCTTCCCCGAAGCCTGACACTCACCCGTCAACTAATCCTTACCTGTACGCTGACACTAACCCGTGCCCTCCCACGTACGCTCCCACTAAAGCTTTGTCGTACCCTCACCTGGACCCTAAACCGTCCCCGTCCCCTAACCCTAACCCTAACACTAACCCTTCCCCGAAGCCTGACCCTCACCCGTCCCCTAATCCTAACCCGTACGCTGACACTAACCCGCGCCCTCACACGTACGCTCCCCCTAAAGCGTTGTCGTACCCTCTCCTGGACCCTAACCCGTCCCCGTCCCCTAACCCTAACCCTAGCCCGAACCCTGACCCTAACCCTTCCCCGAAGCCTGACCCTCACCCGTCCCCTAATCCTAACCCGTACGCTGACACTAACCCGCGCCCTCACACGTACGCTCCCCCTAAAGCGTTGTCGTACCCTCACCTGGACCCTAAACCGTCCCCGTCCCCTAACCCTAACCCTAGCCCGAACCCTAACCCTAACCCTTCCCGGAAGCCTGACCCTCACCCATCCCCTAATCCTAACCCGTACGCTGACACTAACCCGCGCCCTCACACGTCCGCTCCCCCTAAAGCGTTGTCGTACCCTCACCTGGACCCTAAACCGTCCCCGTCCCCTAACCCTAACCCTAGCCCGAACCCTAACCTTAACCCTTCCCCGAAGCCTGACCCTCACCCGTCCCCTAATCCTAACCCGTACGCTGACACTAACCCGTGCCCTCACACGTACGCTCCCCCTAAAGCGTTGTCGTACCCTCACCTGGACCCTAACCCGTCTCCGTCCCCTAACCCTAACCCTAGCCCGAACCCTAACCCTAACCCTTCCCCGAAGCCTGACCCTAAGCCGTCCCCTAATCCTAACCCGTACGCTGACACTAACCCGCGCCCTCACACGTACGCTCCCCCTAAAGCGTTGTCATACCCTCACATGGACCATAAACCGTCCCCGTCCCCTAACCCTAACCCTAGCACGAACCAGAACGATAACACTTCCCCGAAGCCTGACCTTAACCCGTCCCCTAATCTAACCCGTATGCTAACACTAACCTTCACCCTCACACGCACACTCACCCTAAAGCGTTGTCATACCCTCACCTGGACAATAAACCGTCCCCGTTCCCTAACCCTAACCTTAGCGCGAAACCTAACCCTAACACTTCCCCGAAGCCTGACCCTCACCGGTCCCCTAATCCTAACCCGTACACTAACACTAACCCGTGCCCTCACACGCACGCTCCATCTAAAGCGTTGTCGTACCCTCACCTGGACCCTAAACCGTCTCCGTCCCCTAACCCTAACCCTAGCCCGAACCCTAAACCTAACCCTTCCCCGAAGCCTGCCCCTTACCCGTCCCCTAATCCTAACACGGACGCTAACACTAACCCGCGCCCTCACACGCACGCTCCCCCTAAAGCGTTGTCGTACCCTCACCTGGACCCTAAACCGTCCCCGTCCCCTAACCCTAACCCTAGCCCGAACCCTAACCCTAACCCTTCCCCGAAGCCTGAACCTCACCCGTCCCCTAATCCTAACCCGTACGCTGACACTAACCCGCGCCCTCACACGTCCGCTCCCCCTAAAGCATTGTCGTACCCTCACGTAGACCCTAAACCGTCCCCGTCCCCTAACCCTAACCCTAGCCCGAACCCTAACCCTAACCCTTCCCCGAAGCCTGACCCTCACCCGTCCCCTAATCCTAACCCGTACGCTGACACTAACCCGCGCCCTCACACGTCCGCTCCCCCTAAGGCATTGTCGTACCCTCACCTGGACCCTAAACCGTCCCCGTCCCCTAACCCTAACCCTAGCCCGAACCCTAACCCTAACCCTTCCTCGAAGCCTGACCCTCACCCGTCCGCTAATCCTAACCCGTACGCTGACACTAACCCGCGCCCTCACACGTACGCTCCCCCTAAAGCGTTGTCGTACCCTCACCTGGACCCTAAACCGTCCCCGTCCCCTAACCCTAACCCTAGCCCGAACCCTAACCCTAACCCTTCCCCGAAGCCTGACCCTCACCCGTCCCCTAATCCTTACCCATACGCTGACACTAACCCGTGCCCTCCCACGTACGCTCCCCCTAAAGCGTTGTCGTACCCTCACCTGGACCCTAAACCGTCCCCGTCCCCTAACCCTAACCCTAACCCTAACCCTTCCCCGAAGCCTGACCCTCACCCGTCCCCTAATCCTAACCCGTACGCTGACACTAACCCGCGCCCTCACACGTACGCTCCCCCTAAAGCGTTGTCGTACCTTCTCCTGGACCCTAACCCGTCCCCGTCCCCTAACCCTAACCCTAGCCCGAACCCTGACCCTAACCCTTCCCCGAAGCCTGACCCTCACCCGTCCCCTAATCCTAACCCGTACGCTGACACTAACCCGCGCCCTCACACGTACGCTCCCCCTAAAGCGTTGTCGTACCCTCACCTGCACCCTAAACCGTCCCCGTCCCCTAACCCTAACCCTAGCCCGAACCCTAACCCTAACCCTTCCCCGAAGCCTGACCCTCACCTGTCCCCTAATCCTAAACCGTACGCTGACACTAACCCGCGCCCTCACACGTACGCTCCCCCTAATGCGTTGTCGTACCCTCACCTGGACCCTAACCCGTTCCCGTCCCTTAACCCTAACCCTAGCCCGAACCCTAACCCTAACCATTCCCCGAAGCCTGACCCTCACCCGTCCCCTAATCCTAACCCGTACGCTGACACTAACCCGCGCCCTCACACGTACGCTCCCCCTAAAGCGTTGTCGTACCCTCACCTGGACCCTAAACCGTCCCCGTCCCCTAACCCTAACCCTAGCCCGAACCCTAGCCCTAACCCTTCCCCGAAGCCTGAACCTCACCCGTCCCCTAATCCTAACCCGTACGCTGACACTAACCCGCGCCCTCACACGTCCGCTCCCCCTAAAGCATTGTCGTACCCTCACCTAGACCCTAAACCGTCCATTCCCCTAACCCTAACCCTAGCCCGAACCCTAACCCTAACCCTTCCCCGAAGCCTGACCCTCACCCGTCCCCTAATCCTAACCCGTACGCTGACACTAACCCGCGCCCTCACACGTCCGCTCCCCCTAAAGCATTGTCGTACCCTCACCTGGACCCTAAACCGTCCCCGTCCCCTAACCCTAACCCTAGCCCGAACCCTAACCCTAACCCTTCCCCGAAGCCTGACCCTCACCCGTCCGCTATTCCTAACCCGTACGCTGACACTAACCCGCGCCCTCACACGTACGCTCCCCCTAAAGCGTTGTCGTACCCTCACCTGGACCCTAAACCGTCCCCGTCCCCTAACCCTAACCCTAGCCCGAACCCTAACCCTAACCCTTCCCCGAAGCCTGACCCTCACCCGTCCCCTAATCCTTACCCGTACGCTGACACTAACCCGTGCCCTCCCACGTACGCTCCCCCTAAAGCGTTGTCGTACCCTCACCTGGACCCTAAACCGTCCCCGTCCCCTAACCCTAACCCTAACCCTAACCCTTCCCCGAAGCCTGACCCTCACCCGTCCCCTAATCCTAAGCCGTACGCTGACACTAACCCGCGCCCTCACACGTACGCTCCCCCTAAAGCGTTGTCGTACATTCTCCTGCACCCTAACCCGTCCCCGTCCCCTAACCCTAACCCTAGCCCGAACCCTGACCCTAACCCTTCCCGGAAGCCTGACCCTCACCCATCCCCTAATCCTAACCCGTACGCTGACACTAACCCGCGCCCTCACACGTACGCTCCCCCTAAAGCGTTGTCGTACCCTCACCTGGACCCTAAACCGTCCCCGTCCCCTAACCCTAACCCTAGCCCGAACCCTAACCCTAACCCTTCCCCGAAGCCTGACACTCACCCGTCAACTAATCCTTACCTGTACGCTGACACTAACCCGTGCCCTCCCACGTACGCTCCCCCTAAATCTTTGTCGTACCCTCACCTGGACCCTAAACCGTCCCCGTCCCCTAACCCTAACCCTAACACTAACCCTTCCCCGAAGCCTGACCCTCACCCGTCCCCTAATCCTAACCCGTACGCTGACACTAACCCGCGCCCTCACACGTACGCTCCCCCTAAAGCGTTGTCGTACCCTCTCCTGGACCCTAACCCGTCCCCGTCCCCTAACCCTAACCCTAGCCCGAACCCTGACCCTAACCCTTCCCCGAAGCCTGACCCTCACCCGTCCCCTAATCCTAACCCGTACGCTGACACTAACCCGCGCCCTCACACGTACGCTCCCCCTAAAGCGTTGTCGTACCCTCACCTGCACCCTAAACCGTCCCCGTCCCCTAACCCTAACCCTAGCCCGAACCCTAACCCTAACCCTTCCCCGAAGCCTGACCCTCACCTGTCCCCTAATCCTAAACCGTACGCTGACACTAACCCGCGCCCTCACACGTACGCTCCCCCTAATGCGTTGTCGTACCCTCACCTGGACCCTAACCCGTTCCCGTCCCCTAACCCTAACCCTAGCCCGAACCCTAACCCTAACCCTTCCCCGAAGCCTGACCCTCACCCGTCCCCTAATCCTAACCCGTACGCTGACACTAACCCGCGCCCTCACACGTACGCTCCCCCTAAAGCGTTGTCGTACCCTCACCTGGACCCTAAACCGTCCCCGTCCCCTAACCCTAACCCTAGCCCGAACCCTAACCCTTCCCCGAAGCCTGACCCTCACCCGTCCCCTAATCCTAACCCGTACGCTGACACTAACCCGCGCCCTCACACGTACGCGCCCCCTAAAGCGTTGTCGTACCCTCACCTGGACCCTAAACCGTCCCCGTCCCCTAACCCTAACCCTAGCCCAAACCCTAACCCTAGCCCTTCCCCGAAGCCTGACCCTCACCCGTCCCTTAATCCTAAGCCGTACGCTGACACTAACCCGTGCCCTCCCACGTACGCTACCCCTAAAGCGTTGTCGTACCCTCACCTGGACCCTAAACCGTCCCCGTCCCCTAACCCTAACCCTAGCCCGAACCCTAACCCTAACCCTTCCCCGAAGCCTGACCCTCACCCGTCCCCTAATCCTAACCCGTAGGCTGACACTAACCCGCGCCCTCACACGTACGCTCCCCCTAAAGCATTGTCGTACCCTCACCTGGACCCTAAACCGTCCCCGTCCCCTAACCCTAACCCTAGCCCGAACCCTAACCCTAACCCTTCCCCGAAGCCTGACCCTCACCCGTCCCCTTATCCTAACCCGTACGCTGACACTAACCCGCGCTCTCACACGTCCGCTCCCCCTAAAGCGTTGTCGTACCCTCACCTGGACCCTAAAACGTCCCCGTCCCCTAACCCTAACCCTAGCCCGAACCCTAACCCTAACCCTTCCCCGAAGCCTGACCCTCACCCGTCCCCTAATCCTAACCCGTACGCTGACACTAACCCGCGCCCTCACACGTACGCTCCCCCTAAAGCGTTGTCGTACCCTCACCTGGACCCTAATCCGTCTCCGTCCCCTAAACCTAACCCTAGCCCGAACCCTAACCCTAACCCTTCCCCGAAGCCTGACCCTAAGCCGTCCCCTAATCCTAACCCGTACGCTGACACTAACCCGCGCCCTCACACGTACGCTCCCCCTAAAGCGTTGTCATACCCTCACATGGACCCTAAACCGTCCCCGTCCCCTAACCCTAACCCTAGCTCGAACCAGAACGATAACACTTCCCCGAAGCCTGACCTTAACCCGTCCCCTAATCTAACCCGTATGCTAACACTAACCTTCGCCCTCACACGCACACTCACCCTAAAGCGTTGTCATACCCTCACCTGGACAATAAACCGTCCCCGTTCCCTAACCCTAACCTTAGCGCGAAACCTAACCCTAACCCTTCCCCGAAGCCTGACCCTCACCGGTCCCCTAATCCTAACCCGTACCCTAACACTAACCCGTACCCTCACACGCACGCTCCATCTAAAGCGTTGTCGTACCCTCACCTGGACCCTAAACCGTCTCCGTCCCCTAACCCTAACCCTAGCCCGAACCCTAACCCTAACCCTTCCCCGAAGCCTGCCACTTACCCGTCCCCTAATCCTAACACGGACGCTAACACTAACCCGTGCCCTCACACGCACGCTCCCCCTAAAGCGTTGTCGTACCCTCACCTGGACCCTAAACCGTCCCCGTCCCCTAACCCTAACCCTAGCCCGAACCCTAACCCTAACCCTTCCCCGAAGCCTGAACCTCACCCGTCCCCTAATCCTAACCCGTACGCTGACACTAACCCGCGCCCTCACACGTCCGCTCCCCCTAAAGCATTGTCGTACCCTCACGTAGACCCTAAACCGTCCCCGTCCCCTAACCCTAACCCTAGCCCGAACCCTAACCCTAACCCTTCCCCGAAGCCTGAACCTCACCCGTCCCCTAATCCTAACCCGTACGCTGACACTAACCCGCGCCCTCACACGTCCGCTCCCCCTAAAGCATTGTCGTACCCTCACCTGGACCCTAAACCGTCCCCGTCCCCTAACCCTAACCCTAGCCCGAACCCTAACCCTAACCCTTCCACGAAGCCTGACCCTCACCCGTCCGCTAATCCTAACCCGTACGCTGACACTAACCCGCGCCCTCACACGTACGCTCCCCCTAAAGCGTTGTCGTACCCTCACCTGGACCCTAAACCGTCCCCGTCCCCTAACCCTAACCCTAGCCCGAACCCTAACCCTAACCCTTCCCCGAAGCCTGACCCTCACCCGTCCCCTAATCCTTACCCGTACGCTGACACTAACCCGTGCCCTCCCACGTACGCTCCCCCTAAAGCGTTGTCGTACCCTCACCTGGACCCTAAACCGTCCCCTAACCCTAACCCTAACCCTAGCCCGAACCCTAACCCTTCCCCGAAGCCTGACCCTCACCCGTCCCCTAATCCTAACCCGTACTCTGACACTAACCCGCGCCCTCACACGTACGCGCCCCCTAAAGCGTTGTCGTACCCTCACCTGGACCCTAAACCGTCCCCGTCCCCTAACCCTAACCCTAGCCCGAACCCTAACCCTAACCCTTCCCCGAAGCCTGACCCTCACCCGTCCCCTAATCCTAACCCGTACGCTGACACTAACCCGCGCCCTCACACGTCCGCTCCCCCTAAAGCGTTGTCGTACCCTCACCTGGACCCTAACCCGTCTCTGTCCCCTAACCCTAACCCTAGCCCGAACCCTAACCCTAACCCTTCCCCGAAGCCTGACCTTCAGCCGTCCCCTAATCCTAACCCGTACGCTGACACTAACCCACGCCCTCACACGTACGCTCCCCCTAAAGCGTTGTCGTACCCTCACCTGGACCCTAAACCGTCCCCGTCCCCTAACCCTAACCCTAGCCCAAACCCTAACCCTAGCCCTTCCCCGAAGCCTGACCCTCACCCGTCCCTTAATCCTAAGCCGTACGCTGACACTAACCCGTGCCCTCCCACGTACACTACCCCTAAAGCGTTGTCGTACCCTCACCTGGACCCTAAACCGTCCCCGTCCCCTAACCCTAACCCTAGCCCGAACCCTAACCCTAACCCTTCCCCGAAGCCTGACCCTCACCCGTCCCCTAATCCTAACCCGTACGCTGACACTAACCCGCGCCCTCACACGTCCGCTCCCCCTAAAGCGTTGTCGTACCCTCACCTGGACCCTAACCCGTCTCTGTCCCCTAACCCTAACCCTAGCCCGAACCCTAACCCTAACCCTTCCCCGAAGCCTGACCTTCAGCCGTCCCCTAATCCTAACCCGTACGCTGACACTAACCCACGCCCTCACACGTACGCTCCCCCTAAAGCGTTGTCGTACCCTCACCTGGACCCTAAACCGTCCCCGTCCCCTAACCCTAACCCTAGCCCAAACCCTAACCCTAGCCCTTCCCCGAAGCCTGACCCTCACCCGTCCCTTAATCCTAAGCCGTACGCTGACACTAACCCGTGCCCTCCCACGTACACTACCCCTAAAGCGTTGTCGTACCCTCACCTGGACCCTAAACCGTCCCCGTCCCCTAACCCTAACCCTAGCTCGAACCAGAACGATAACACTTCCCCGAAGCCTGACCTTAACCCGTCCCCTAATCTAACCCGTATGCTAACACTAACCTTCGCCCTCACACGCACACTCACCCTAAAGCGTTGTCATACCCTCACCTGGACAATAAACCGTCCCCGTTCCCTAACCCTAACCTTAGCGCGAAACCTAACCCTAACCCTTCCCCGAAGCCTGACCCTCACCCGTCCCCTAATCCTAACCCGTACGCTGACACTAACCCGCGCCCTCACACGTACGCTCCCCCTAAAGCGTTGTCGTACCCTCACCTGGACCCTAAACCGTCCCCGTCCCCTAACCCTAACCCTAGCCCGAACCCTAACCCTAACCCTTCCCCGAATCCTGACACTCACCCGTCCCCTAATCCTTACCCGTACGCTGACACTAACCCGTGCCCTCCCACGTACGCTCCCCCTAAAGCGTTGTCGTACCCTCACCTGGACCCTAAACCGTCCCCGTCCCCTAACCCTAACCCTAACCCTAACCCTTCCCCGAAGCCTGACCCTCACCCGTCCCCTAATCCTAACCCGTACGCTGACACTAACCCGCGCCCTCACACGTACGCTCCCCCTAAAGCGTTGTCGTACCCTCTCCTGGACCCTAACCCGTCCCCGTCCCCTAACCCTAACCCTAGCCCGAACCCTGACCCTAACCCTTCCCCGAAGCCTGACCCTCACCCGTCCCCTAA
Source organism: Pseudorca crassidens (assembly GCF_039906515.1). Taxonomy (NCBI): domain Eukaryota; kingdom Metazoa; phylum Chordata; class Mammalia; order Artiodactyla; family Delphinidae; genus Pseudorca; species Pseudorca crassidens. The sequence goes on from NC_090298.1 coordinate 97,548, forward strand.
TCCTAACCCGTACGCTGACACTAACCCGCGCCCTCACACGTACGCTCCCCCTAAAGCGTTGTCGTACCCTCACCTGCACCCTAAACCGTCCCCGTCCCCTAACCCTAACCCTAGCCCGAACCCTAACCCTAACCCTTCCCCGAAGCCTGACCCTCACCTGTCCCCTAATCCTAAACCGTACGCTGACACTAACCCGCGCCCTCACACGTACGCTCCCCCTAATGCGTTGTCGTACCCTCACCTGGACCCTAACCCGTTCCCGTCCCCTAACCCTAACCCTAGCCCGAACCCTAACCCTAACCATTCCCCGAAGCCTGACCCTCACCCGTCCCCTAATCCTAACCCGTACGCTGACACTAACCCGCGCCCTCACACGTACGCTCCCCCTAAAGCGTTGTCGTACCCTCACCTGGACCCTAAACCGTCCCCTTCCCCTAACCCTAACCCTAGCCCGAACCCTAGCCCTAACCCTTCCCCGAAGCCTGAACCTCACCCGTCCCCTAATCCTAACCCGTACGCTGACACTAACCCGCGCCCTCACACGTCCGCTCCCCCTAAAGCATTGTCGTACCCTCACCTAGACCCTAAACCGTCCCCGTCCCCTAACCCTAACCCTAGCCCGAACCCTAACCCTAACCCTTCCCCGAAGCCTGACCCTCACCCGTCCCCTAATCCTAACCCGTACGCTGACACTAACCCGCGCCCTCACACGTCCGCTCCCCCTAAAGCATTGTCGTACCCTCACCTGGACCCTAAACCGTCCCCGTCCCCTAACCCTAACCCTAGCCCGAACCCTAACCCTAACCCTTCCCCGAAGCCTGACCCTCACCCGTCCGCTATTCCTAACCCGTACGCTGACACTAACCCGCGCACTCACACGTACGCTCCCCCTAAAGCGTTGTCGTACCCTCACCTGGACCCTAAACCGTCCCCGTCCCCTAACCCTAACCCTAGCCCGAACCCTAACCCTAACCCTTCCCCGAAGCCTGACCCTCACCCGTCCCCTAATCCTTACCCGTACGCTGACACTAACCCGTGCCCTCCCACGTACGCTCCCCCTAAAGCGTTGTCGTACCCTCACCTGGACCCTAAACCGTCCCCTAACCCTAAACCTAACCCTAGCCCGAACCCTAACCCTTCCCCGAAGCCTGACCCTCACCCGTCCCCTAATCCTAACCCGTACTCTGACACTAACCCGCGCCCTCACACGTACGCGCCCCCTAAAGCGTTGTCGTACCCTCACCTGGACCCTAAACCGTCCCCGTCCCCTAACCCTAACCCTAGCCCGAACCCTAACCCTAACCCTTCCCCGAAGCCTGACCCTCACCCGTCCCCTAATCCTAACCCGTACGCTGACACTAACCCGCGCCCTCACACGTCCGCTCCCCCTAAAGCGTTGTCGTACCCTCACCTGGACCCTAACCCGTCTCTGTCCCCTAACCCTAACCCTAGCCCGAACCCTAACCCTAACACTTCCCCGAAGCCTGACCTTCAGCCGTCCCCTAATCCTAACCCGTACGCTGACACTAACCCACGCCCTCACACGTACGCTCCCCCTAAAGCATTGTCGTACCCTCACCTGGACCCTAAACCGTCCCCGTCCCCTAACCCTAACCCTAGCCCAAACCCTAACCCTAGCCCTTCCCCGAAGCCTGACCCTCACCCGTCCCTTAATCCTAAGCCGTACGCTGACACTAACCCGTGCCCTCCCACGTACGCTACCCCTAAAGCGTTGTCGTACCCTCACCTGGACCCTAAACCGTCCCCGTCCCCTAACCCTAACCCTAGCCCGAACCCTAACCCTAACCCTTCCCCGAAGCCTGACCCTCACCCGTCCCCTAATCCTAACCCGTAGGCTGACACTAACCCGCGCCCTCACACGTACGCTCCCCCTAAAGCGTTGTCGTACCCTCACCTGGACCCTAAACCGTCCCCGTCCCCTAACCCTAACCCTAGCCCGAACCCTAACCCTAACCCTTCCCCGAAGCCTGACCCTCACCCGTCCCCTTATCCTAACCCGTACGCTGACACTAACCCACGCTCTCACACGTCCGCTCCCCCTAAAGCGTTGTCGTACCCTCACCTGGACCCTAAACCGTCCCCGTCCCCTAACCCTAACCCTAGCCCGAACCCTAACCCTAACCCTTCCCCGAAGCCTGACCCTCACCCGTCCCCTAATCCTAACCCGTACGCTGACACTAACCCGCGCCCTCACACGTACGCTCCCCCTAAAGCGTTGTCGTACCCTCACCTGGACCCTAACCCGTCTCCGTCCCCTAAACCTAACCCTAGACCGAACCCTAACCCTAACCCTTCCCCGAAGCCTGACCCTCACCCGTCCCCTAATCCTAACCCGTACGCTGACACTAACCCGCGCCCTCACACGTACGCTCCCCCTAAAGCGTTGTCATACCCTCACATGGACCCTAAACCGTCCCCGTCCCCTAACCCTAACCCTAGCTCGAACCAGAACGATAACACTTCCCCGAAGCCTGACCTTAACCCGTCCCCTAATCTAACCCGTATGCTAACACTAACCTTCGCCCTCACACGCACACTCACCCTAAAGCGTTGTCATACCCTCACCTGGACAATAAACCGTCCCCGTTCCCTAACCCTAACCTTAGCGCGAAACCTAACCCTAACCCTTCCCCGAAGCCTGACCCTCACCCGTCCCCTAATCCTAACCCGTACGCTGACACTAACCCGCGCCCTCACACGTACGCTCCCCCTAAAGCGTTGTCGTACCCTCACCTGGACCCTAAACCGTCCCCGTCCCCTAACCCTAACCCTAGCCCGAACCCTAACCCTAACCCTTCCCCGAATCCTGACACTCACCCGTCCCCTAATCCTTACCCGTACGCTGACACTAACCCGTGCCCTCCCACGTACGCTCCCCCTAAAGCGTTGTCGTACCCTCACCTGGACCCTAAACCGTCCCCGTCCCCTAACCCTAACCCTAACCCTAACCCTTCCCCGAAGCCTGACCCTCACCCGTCCCCTAATCCTAACCCGTACGCTGACACTAACCCGCGCCCTCACACGTACGCTCCCCCTAAAGCGTTGTCGTACCCTCTCCTGGACCCTAACCCGTCCCCGTCCCCTAACCCTAACCCTAGCCCGAACCCTGACCCTAACCCTTCCCCGAAGCCTGACCCTCACCCGTCCCCTAATCCTAACCCGTACGCTGACACTAACCCGCGCCCTCACACGTACGCTCCCCCTAAAGCGTTGTCGTACCCTCACCTGCACCCTAAACCGTCCCCGTCCCCTAACCCTAACCCTAGCCCGAACCCTAACCCTAACCCTTCCCCGAAGCCTGACCCTCACCTGTCCCCTAATCCTAAACCGTACGCTGACACTAACCCGCGCCCTCACACGTACGCTCCCCCTAATGCGTTGTCGTACCCTCACCTGGACCCTAACCCGTTCCCGTCCCCTAACCCTAACCCTAGCCCGAACCCTAACCCTAACCATTCCCCGAAGCCTGACCCTCACCCGTCCCCTAATCCTAACCCGTACGCTGACACTAACCCGCGCCCTCACACGTACGCTCCCCCTAAAGCGTTGTCGTACCCTCACCTGGACCCTAAACCGTCCCCTTCCCCTAACCCTAACCCTAGCCCGAACCCTAGCCCTAACCCTTCCCCGAAGCCTGAACCTCACCCGTCCCCTAATCCTAACCCGTACGCTGACACTAACCCGCGCCCTCACACGTCCGCTCCCCCTAAAGCATTGTCGTACCCTCACCTAGACCCTAAACCGTCCCCGTCCCCTAACCCTAACCCTAGCCCGAACCCTAACCCTAACCCTTCCCCGAAGCCTGACCCTCACCCGTCCCCTAATCCTAACCCGTACGCTGACACTAACCCGCGCCCTCACACGTCCGCTCCCCCTAAAGCATTGTCGTACCCTCACCTGGACCCTAAACCGTCCCCGTCCCCTAACCCTAACCCTAGCCCGAACCCTAACACTAACCCTTCCCCGAAGCCTGACCCTCACCCGTCCGCTATTCCTAACCCGTACGCTGACACTAACCCGCGCCCTCACACGTACGCTCCCCCTAAAGCGTTGTCGTACCCTCACCTGGACCCTAAACCGTCCCCGTCCCCTAACCCTAACCCTAGCCCGAACCCTAACCCTAACCCTTCCCCGAAGCCTGACCCTCACCCGTCCCCTAATCCTTACCCGTACGCTGACACTAACCCGTGCCCTCCCACGTACGCTCCCCCTAAAGCGTTGTCGTACCCTCACCTGGACCCTAAACCGTCCCCGTCCCCTAACCCTAACCCTAACACTAACCCTTCCCCGAAGCCTGACCCTCACCCGTCCCCTAATCCTAAGCCGTACGCTGACACTAACCCGCGCCCTCACACGTACGCTCCCCCTAAAGCGTTGTAGTACATTCTCCTGCACCCTAACCCGTCCCCGTCCCCTAACCCTAACCCTAGCCCGAACCCTGACCCTAACCCTTCCCCGAAGCCTGACCCTCACCCGTCCCCTAATCCTAACCCGTACGCTGACACTAACCCGCGCCCTCACACGTACGCTCCCCCTAAAGCGTTGTCGTACCCTCACCTGCACCCTAAACCGTCCCCGTCCCCTAACCCTAACCCTAGCCCGAACCCTAACCCTAACCCTTCCCGGAAGCCTGACCCTCACCCATCCCCTAATCCTAACCCGTACGCTGACACTAACCCGCGCCCTCACACGTCCGCTCCCCCTAAAGCGTTGTCGTACCCTCACCTGGACCCTAAACCGTCCCCGTCCCCTAACCCTAACCCTAGCCCGAACCCTAACCCTAACCCTTCCCCGAAGCCTGAACCTCACCCGTCCCCTAATCCTAACCCGTATGCTGACACTAACCCGCGCCCTCACACGTCCGCTCCCCCTAAAGCATTGTCGTACCCTCACATAGACCCTAAACCGTCCCCGTCCCCTAACCCTAACCCTAGCCCGAACCCTAACCCTAACCCTTCCCCGAAGCCTGACCCTCACCCGTCCCCTAATCCTAACCCGTACGCTGACACTAACCCGCGCCCTCACACGTCCGCTCCCCCTAAAGCATTGTCGTACCCTCACCTGGACCCTAAACCGTCCCCGTCCCCTAACCCTAACCCTAGCCCGAACCCTAACCCTAACCCTTCCCCGAAGCCTGACCCTCACCCGTCCGCTAATCCTAACCCGTACGCTGACACTAACCCGCGCCCTCACACGTACGCTCCCCCTAAAGCGTTGTCGTACCCTCACCTGGACCCTAAACCGTCCCCGTCCCCTAACCCTAACCCTAGCCCGAACCCTAACCCTAACCCTTCCCCGAAGCCTGACACTCACCCGTCAACTAATCCTTACCTGTACGCTGACACTAACCCGTGCCCTCCCACGTACGCTCCCCCTAAAGCTTTGTCGTACCCTCACCTGGACCCTAAACCGTCCCCGTCCCCTAACCCTAACCCTAACACTAACCCTTCCCCGAAGCCTGACCCTCACCCGTCCCCTAATCCTAACCCGTACGCTGACACTAACCCGCGCCCTCACACGTACGCTCCCCCTAAAGCGTTGTCGTACCCTCTCCTGGACCCTAACCCGTCCCCGTCCCCTAACCCTAACCCTAGCCCGAACCCTGACCCTAATCCTTCCCCGAAGCCTGACCCTCACCCGTCCCCTAATCCTAACCCGTACGCTGACACTAACCCGCGCCCTCACACGTTCGCTCCCCATAAAGCGTTGTCGTACCCTCACCTGCACCCTAAACCGTCCCCGTCCCCTAAGCCTAACCCTAGCCCGAACCCTAACCCTAACCCTTCCCCGAAGCCTGACCCTCACCTGTCCCCTAATCCTAAACCGTACGCTGACACTAACCCGCGCCCTCACACGTACGCTCCCCCTAATGCGTTGTCGTACCCTCACCTGGACCCTAACCCGTTCCCGTCCCCTAACCCTAACCCTAGCCCGAACCCTAACCCTAACCCTTCCCCGAAGCCTGACCCTCACCCGTCCCCTAATCCTAATCCGTACGCTGACACTAACCCGCGCCCTCACACGTACGCTCCCCCTAAAGCGTTGTCGTACCCTCACCTGGACCCTAAACCGTCCCCGTCCCCTAACCCTAACCCTAGCCCGAACCCTAACGCTTCCCCGAAGCCTGACCCTCACCCGTCCCAATCCTAACCCGTACGCTGACACTAACCCGCGCCCTCACACGTACGCGCCCCCTAAAGCGTTGTCGTACCCTCACCTGGACCCTAAACCGTCCCCGTCCCCTAACCCTAACCCTAGCCCGAACCCTAACCCTAACCCTTCCCCGAAGCCTGACCCTCACCCGTCCCCTAATCCTAACCCGTACGCTGACACTAACCCGCGCCCTCACACGTCCGCTCCCCCTAAAGCGTTGTCGTACCCTCACCTGGACCCTAACCCGTCTCTGTCCCCTAACCCTAACCCTAGCCCGAACCCTAACCCTAACCCTTCCCCGAAGCCTGACCCTAAGCCGTCCCCTAATCCTAACCCGTACGCTGACACTAACCCGCGCCCTCACACGTACGCTCCCCCTAAAGCGTTGTCATACCCTCACATGGACCCTAAACCGTCCCCGTCCCCTAACCCTAACCCTAGCTCGAACCAGAACCATAACACTTCCCCGAAGCCTGACCTTAACCCGTCCCCTAATCTAACCCGTATGCTAACACTAACCTTCGCCCTCACACGCACACTCACCCTAAAGCGTTGTCATACCCTCACCTGGACAATAAACCGTCCCCGTTCCCTAACCCTAACCTTAGCGCGAAACCTAACCCTAACCCTTCCCCGAAGCCTGACCCTCACCGGTCCCCTAATCCTAACCCGTACCCTAACACTAACCCGTGCCCTCACACGCACGCTCCATCTAAAGCGTTGTCGTACCCTCACCTGGACCCTAAACCGTCTCCGTCCCCTAACCCTAACCCTAGCCCGAACCCTAACCCTAACCCTTCCCCGAAGCCTGCCCCTTACCCGTCCCCTAATCCTAACACGGACGCTAACACTACCCCGCGCCCTCACACGCACGCACCCCCTAAAGCGTTGTAGTACCCTCACCTGGACCCTAAACCGTCCCCGTCCCCTAACCCTAACCCTAGCCCGAACCCTAACCCTAACCCTTCCCCGAAGCCTGAACCTCACCCGTCCCCTAATCCTAACCCGTACGCTGACACTAACCCGCGCCCTCACACGTACGCTCCCCCTAAAGCGTTGTCGTACCCTCACCTGGACCCTAAACCGTCCCCGTCCCCTAACCCTAACCCTAGCCCGAACCCTAACCCTAACCCTTCCCCGAATCCTGACACTCACCCGTCCCCTAATCCTAACCCGTACGCTGACACTAACCCGTGCCCTCCCACGTACGCTCCCCCTAAAGCGTTGTCGTACCCTCACCTGGACAATAAACCGTCCCCGTTCCCTAACCCTAACCTTAGCGCGAAACCTAACCCTAACCCTTCCCCGAAGCCTGACCCTCACCCGTCCCCTAATCCTAACCCGTACGCTGACACTAACCCGCGCCCTCACACGTACGCTCCCCCTAAAGCGTTGTCGTACCCTCACCTGGACCCTAAACCGTCCCCGTCCCCTAACCCTAACCCTAGCCCGAACCCTAACCCTAACCCTTCCCCGAATCCTGACACTCACCCGTCCCCTAATCCTTACCCGTACGCTGACACTAACCCGTGCCCTCACACGTACGCTCCCCCTAAAGCGTTGTCGTACCCTCACCTGGACCCTAAACCATCCCCGTCCCCTAACCCTAACCCTAACCCTAACCCTTCCCCGAAGCCTGACCCTCACCCGTCCCCTAATCCTAACCCGTACGCTGACACTAACCCGCGCCCTCACACGTACGCTCCCCCTAAAGCGTTGTCGTACCCTCTCCTGGACCCTAACCCGTCCCCGTCCCCTAACCCTAACCCTAGCCCGAACCCTGACCCTAACCCTTCCCCGAAGCCTGACCCTCACCCGTCCCCTAATCCTAACCCGTACGCTGACACTAACCCGCGCCCTCACACGTACGCTCCCCCTAAAGCGTTGTCGTACCCTCACCTGCACCCTAAACCGTCCCCGTCCCCTAACCCTAACCCTAGCCCGAACCCTAACCCTAACCCTTCCCCGAAGCCTGACCCTCACCTGTCCCCTAATCCTAAACCGTACGCTGACACTAACCCGCGCCCTCACACGTACGCTCCCCCTAATGCGTTGTCGTACCCTCACCTGGACCCTAACCCGTTCCCGTCCCCTAACCCTAACCCTAGCCCGAACCCTAACCCTAACCATTCCCCGAAGCCTGACCCTCACCCGTCCCCTAATCCTAACCCGTACGCTGACACTAACCCGCGCCCTCACACGTACGCTCCCCCTAAAGCGTTGTCGTACCCTCACCTGGACCCTAAACCGTCCCCTTCCCCTAACCCTAACCCTAGCCCGAACCCTAGCCCTAACCCTTCCCCGAAGCCTGAACCTCACCCGTCCCCTAATCCTAACCCGTACGCTGACACTAACCCGCGCCCTCACACGTCCGCTCCCCCTAAAGCATTGTCGTACCCTCACCTAGACCCTAAACCGTCCCCGTCCCCTAACCCTAACCCTAGCCCGAACCCTAACCCTAACCCTTCCCCGAAGCCTGACCCTCACCCGTCCCCTAATCCTAACCCGTACGCTGACACTAACCCGCGCCCTCACACGTCCGCTCCCCCTAAAGCATTGTCGTACCCTCACCTGGACCCTAAACCGTCCCCGTCCCCTAACCCTAACCCTAGCCCGAACCCTAACCCTAACCCTTCCCCGAAGCCTGACCCTCACCCGTCCGCTATTCCTAACCCGTACGCTGACACTAACCCGCGCCCTCACACGTACGCTCCCCCTAAAGCGTTGTCGTACCCTCACCTGGACCCTAAACCGTCCCCGTCCCCTAACCCTAACCCTAGCCCGAACCCTAACCCTAACCCTTCCCCGAAGCCTGACCCTCACCCGTCCCCTAATCCTTACCCGTACGCTGACACTAACCCGTGCCCTCCCACGTACGCTCCCCCTAAAGCGTTGTCGTACCCTCACCTGGACCCTAAACCGTCCCCGTCCCCTAACCCTAACCCTAACACTAACCCTTCCCCGAAGCCTGACCCTCACCCGTCCCCTAATCCTAAGCCGTACGCTGACACTAACCCGCGCCCTCACACGTACGCTCCCCCTAAAGCGTTGTCGTACATTCTCCTGCACCCTAACCCGTCCCCGTCCCCTAACCCTAACCCTAGCCCGAACCCTGACCCTAACCCTTCCCCGAAGCCTGACCCTCACCCGTCCCCTAATCCTAACCCGTACGCTGACACTAACCCGCGCCCTCACACGTACGCTCCCCCTAAAGCGTTGTCGTACCCTCACCTGCACCCTAAACCGTCCCCGTCCCCTAACCCTAACCCTAGCCCGAACCCTAACCCTAACCCTTCCCGGAAGCCTGACCCTCACCCATCCCCTAATCCTAACCCGTACGCTGACACTAACCCGCGCCCTCACACGTCCGCTCCCCCTAAAGCGTTGTCGTACCCTCACCTGGACCCTAAACCGTCCCCGTCCCCTAACCCTAACCCTAGCCCGAACCCTAACCCTAACCCTTCCCCGAAGCCTGAACCTCACCCGTCCCCTAATCCTAACCCGTATGCTGACACTAACCCGCGCCCTCACACGTCCGCTCCCCCTAAAGCATTGTCGTACCCTCACATAGACCCTAAACCGTCCCCGTCCCCTAACCCTAACCCTAGCCCGAACCCTAACCCTAACCCTTCCCCGAAGCCTGACCCTCACCCGTCCCCTAATCCTAACCCGTACGCTGACACTAACCCGCGCCCTCACACGTCCGCTCCCCCTAAAGCATTGTCGTACCCTCACCTGGACCCTAAACCGTCCCCGTCCCCTAACCCTAACCCTAGCCCGAACCCTAACCCTAACCCTTCCCCGAAGCCTGACCCTCACCCGTCCGCTAATCCTAACCCGTACGCTGACACTAACCCGCGCCCTCACACGTACGCTCCCCCTAAAGCGTTGTCGTACCCTCACCTGGACCCTAAACCGTCCCCGTCCCCTAACCCTAACCCTAGCCCGAACCCTAACCCTAACCCTTCCCCGAAGCCTGACACTCACCCGTCAACTAATCCTTACCTGTACGCTGACACTAACCCGTGCCCTCCCACGTACGCTCCCCCTAAAGCTTTGTCGTACCCTCACCTGGACCCTAAACCGTCCCCGTCCCCTAACCCTAACCCTAACACTAACCCTTCCCCGAAGCCTGACCCTCACCCGTCCCCTAATCCTAACCCGTACGCTGACACTAACCCGCGCCCTCACACGTACGCTCCCCCTAAAGCGTTGTCGTACCCTCTCCTGGACCCTAACCCGTCCCCGTCCCCTAACCCTAACCCTAGCCCGAACCCTGACCCTAATCCTTCCCCGAAGCCTGACCCTCACCCGTCCCCTAATCCTAACCCGTACGCTGACACTAACCCGCGCCCTCACACGTACGCTCCCCATAAAGCGTTGTCGTACCCTCACCTGCACCCTAAACCGTCCCCGTCCCCTAACCCTAACCCTAGCCCGAACCCTAACCCTAACCCTTCCCCGAAGCCTGACCCTCACCTGTCCCCTAATCCTAAACCGTACGCTGACACTAACCCGCGCCCTCACACGTACGCTCCCCCTAATGCGTTGTCGTACCCTCACCTGGACCCTAACCCGTTCCCGTCCCCTAACCCTAACCCTAGCCCGAACCCTAACCCTAACCCTTCCCCGAAGCCTGACCCTCACCCGTCCCCTAATCCTAACCCGTACGCTGACACTAACCCGCGCCCTCACACGTACGCTCCCCCTAAAGCGTTGTCGTACCCTCACCTGGACCCTAAACCGTCCCCGTCCCCTAACCCTAACCCTAGCCCGAACCCTAACCCTTCCCCGAAGCCTGACCCTCACCCGTCCCAATCCTAACCCGTACGCTGACACTAACCCGCGCCCTCACACGTACGCGCCCCCTAAAGCGTTGTCGTACCCTCACCTGGACCCTAAACCGTCCCCGTCCCCTAACCCTAACCCTAGCCCGAACCCTAACCCTAACCCTTCCCCGAAGCCTGACCCTCACCCGTCCCCTAATCCTAACCCGTACGCTGACACTAACCCGCGCCCTCACACGTCCGCTCCCCCTAAAGCGTTGTCGTACCCTCACCTGGACCCTAACCCGTCTCTGTCCCCTAACCCTAACCCTAGCCCGAACCCTAACCCTAACCCTTCCCCGAAGCCTGACCCTAAGCCGTCCCCTAATCCTAACCCGTACGCTGACACTAACCCGCGCCCTCACACGTACGCTCCCCCTAAAGCGTTGTCATACCCTCACATGGACCCTAAACCGTCCCCGTCCCCTAACCCTAACCCTAGCTCGAACCAGAACCATAACACTTCCCCGAAGCCTGACCTTAACCCGTCCCCTAATCTAACCCGTATGCTAACACTAACCTTCGCCCTCACACGCACACTCACCCTAAAGCGTTGTCATACCCTCACCTGGACAATAAACCGTCCCCGTTCCCTAACCCTAACCTTAGCGCGAAACCTAACCCTAACCCTTCCCCGAAGCCTGACCCTCACCGGTCCCCTAATCCTAACCCGTACCCTAACACTAACCCGTGCCCTCACACGCACGCTCCATCTAAAGCGTTGTCGTACCCTCACCTGGACCCTAAACCGTCTCCGTCCCCTAACCCTAACCCTAGCCCGAACCCTAACCCTAACCCTTCCCCGAAGCCTGCCCCTTACCCGTCCCCTAATCCTAACACGGACGCTAACACTACCCCGCGCCCTCACACGCACGCACCCCCTAAAGCGTTGTAGTACCCTCACCTGGACGCTAAACCGTCCCCGTCCCCTAACCCTAACCCTAGCCCGAACCCTAACCCTAACCCTTCCCCGAAGCCTGAACCTCACCCGTCCCCTAATCCTAACCCGTACGCTGACACTAACCCGCGCCCTCACACGTCCGCTCCCCCTAAAGCATTGTCGTACCCTCACCTAGACCCTAAACCGTCCCCGTCCCCTAACCCTAACCCTAGCCCGAACCCTAACCCTAACCCTTCCCCGAAGCCTGACCCTCACCCGTCCCCTAATCCTAACCCGTACGCTGACACTAACCCGCGCCCTCACACGTCCACTCCCCCTAAAGCATTGTCGTACCCTCACCTGGACCCTAAACCGTCCCCGTCCCCTAACCCTAACCCTAGCCCGAACCCTAACCCTAACCCTTCCACGAAGCCTGACCCTCACCCGTCCGCTAATCCTAACCCGTACGCTGACACTAACCTGCGCCCTCACACGTACGCTCCCCCTAAAGCGTTGTCGTACCCTCACCTGGACCCTAAACCGTCCCCGTCCCCTAACCCTAACCCTAGACCGAACCCTAACCCTAACCCTTCCCCGAAGCCTGACCCTCACCCGTCCCCTAATCCTTACCCGTACGCTGACACTAACCCGTGCCCTCCCACGTACGCTCCCCCTAAATCGTTGTCGTACCCTCACCTGGACCCTAAACCGTCCCCGTCCCCTAACCCTAACCCTAACCCTAACCCTTCCCCGAAGCCTGACCCTCACCCGTCCCCTAATCCTAACCCGTACGCTGACACTAACCCGCGCCCTCACACGTCCGCTCCCCCTAAAGCGTTGTCGTACCCTCACCTGGACCCTAAACCGTCCCTGTCCCCTAACCCTAACCCTAGCCCAAACCCTAACCCTAACCCTTCCCCGAAGCCTGACCCTCACCCGTCCCCTAATCCTAACCCGTACGCTGACACTAACCCGCGCCCTCACACGTACGCTCCCCCTAAAGTGTTGTCGTACCCTCACCTGGACCCTAAACCGTCCCCGTCCCCTAACCCTAACCCTAGCCCGAACCCTAACCCTAACCCTTCCCCGAAGCCTGACCCTCACCCGTCCCCTAATCCTAACCCGTACGTTGACACTAACACGCGCCCTCACACGTACGCTCCCCCTAAAGCGTTGTCGTACCCTCACCTGGACCCTAAACCGTCCCCGTCCCCTAACCCTAACCCTAGCCCGAACCCTAACCCTAACCCTTCCCCGAAGCCTGACTCTCACCCGTCCCCTAATCCTAAACCGTACGCTGACACTAACCCGCGCCCTCACACGTACGCTCCCCCTAAAGCGTTGTCGTACCCTCAACTGGACCCTAACCCGTCTCCGTCCCCTAACCCTAACCCTAGCCCGAACCCTAACCCTAACACTTCCCCGAAGCCTGACCCTCAGCCGTCCCCTAATCCTAACCCGTACGCTGACACTAACCCGCGCCCTCACACGTACGCTCCCCCTAAAGCGTTGTCGTACCCTCACCTGGACCCTAACCCGTCCCCGTCCCCTAACCCTAACCCTAGCCAGAACCCTAACCCTAACCCTTCCCCGAAACCTGACCCTCAGCCGTCCCCTAATCCTAACCCGTTAGCTGACACTAACCCGCGCCCTCACACGTACGCTCCCCCTAAAGCGTTGTCGTACCCTCACCTGGACCCTAACCCGTCCCCGTCCCCTAACAATAACCCTAGCCCGAACCCTAACCCTAACCCTTCCCCGAAGCTTGACCCTCACCCGTCCACTAATCCTAACCCGTACGCTGACACTAACCCGCGCCCTCACACATCCGCTCCCCCTAAAGCGTTGTCGTACCCTCACCTGGACCCTAAACCGTCCCCGTCCCCTAACCCTAACACTAGCCCGAACCCTAACCCTAACCCTTCCCCGAAGCCTGACCCTCACCCGTCCCCTAATCCTAACCCGTACGCTGACACTAACCCGCGCCCTCACACGTACGCTCCCCCTAAAGCGTTGTCGTACCCTCACCTGGACCCTAAACCGTCCCCGTTCCCTAACCCTAACCCTAGCCCGAACCCTAACCCTAACCCTTCCCCGAAGCCTGACCCTCACCCGTCCCCTAATCCTAACCCGTACGTTGACACTAACCTGCGCCCTCACACGTACGCTCCCCCTAAAGCGTTGTCGTACCCTCACCTGGATCCTAAACCGTCCCCGTCCCCTAACCCTAACCCTAGCCCGAACCCTAACCCTAACCCTTCCCCGAAGCCTGACTCTCACCCGTCCCCTAATCCTAAACCGTACGCTGACACTAACCCTCGCCCTCACACGCACACTCACCCTAAATCATTGTCGTACCCTCACCTCGACCCTAAACCGTCCCCGTCCCCTAACCCTAACCCTAGCCCGATCCCTAAGCCTAACCGTTCCCCGAAGACTGACCCTCACCCGTCCCCTAATCCTAACCCGTACCCTAACACTAACACGCGCCCTCACACGCACGCTCCCATTAAAGCATTGTCGTACCCTCACCTGGACCCTAAACCGTCCCCGTTCTTTATCCGTAACCCTAGCCCGAACCCTAACCCTAACCCTTCCCCGAAGCCTGACCCTCACCCGTCCCCTAATCCTAACCCGTACGCTGACACTAACCCGCGCCCTCACACGTACGCTCCCCCTAAAGCGTTGTCGTACCCTCACCTGGACCCTAAACCGTCCCCGTCCCCTAACCCTAACCCTAGGCCGAACCCTAAGCCTAACCCTTCCCCGAAGCCTGACCCTCACCCGTCCCCTAATCCTAACCCGTACACTGACACTAACCCGCGCCCTCACACGTACGCTCCCCCTAAAGCGTTGTCGTACCCTCACCTGGACCCTAAACCGTCCCCATCCCCTAACCCTAACCCTAGCCCGAACCCTAAACCTAACCCTTCCCCGAAGCCTGACCCTCACCCGTCCCTTAATCCTAACCCTTACGCTGACACTAACCCGCCCCCTCACACGTACGCTCCCCCTAAAGCGTTGTCGTACACTCACCTGGACCCTAAACCGTCCCCGTCCAATAACCCTAACCCTAGCCCGAACCCTAACCCTAACCCTTCCCCGAAGCCTGACCCTCACCCGTCCCCTAATCCTAACCCGTATGCTGACACTAACACGCGCCCTCACACGTACACTCCCCCTAAAGCGTTTTCATACCCTCACCTGGACCCTAAACCGTCCCCATCCCCTAACCCTAACCCTAGCCCGAACCCTAACCCTAACCCTTCCCCGAAGCCTGACCCTCATCCGTCCCCTAATCCTAACCCGTACGGTGACACTAACCCGCGCCCTCGCACGTACGCTCCCCCTAAAACGTTGTCATACCCTCACCTGGACCCTAAACCGTCCCCGTCCCCTAACCCTAACCCTAGCCCGAACCCTAAGCCTAACCCTTCCCCGAAGCCGGACCCTCACCCGTCCCCTAATCCTAACCCGTACGCTGACACTAACCCGCGCCCTCACACGTACGCTCCGCCTAAAGCGTTGTCGTACCCTCACCTGGACCCTAAACCGTCCCCGTCCCCTAACCCTAACCCTAGCCCAAACCCTAATCCTAACCCTTCCCCGAAGCCTGACGCTCACCCGTCCCCTAATCCTAACCCGTACGCTGACACTAACCCGCGCCCTCACACGTACGCTCCCCCTAAAGCGTTGTCATACCCTCACATGGACCCTAAACCGTCCCCGTTCCCTAACCCTAACCCTAGCTCGAACCCGAACCGTAACACTTCCCCGAAGCCTGACCTTAACCCGTCCCCTAATCTAACCCGTATGCTAACACTAACTTTCGCCCTCACACGCACACTCACCCTAAAGCGTTGTCATACCCTCACCTGGACCCTAAACCGTCCCCGTTCCCTAACCCTAACCTTAGCGCGAAACCTAACCCTAACCCTTCCCCGAAGCCTGACCCTCACCGGTCCCCTAATCCTAACCCGTACGCTAACACTAACCCGTGCCCTCACACGCACGCTCCATCTAAAGCGTTGTCGTACCCTCACCTGGACCCTAAACCGTCTCCGTCCCCTAACCCTAACCCTAGCCCGAACCCTAACCCTAACACTTCCCCGAAGCCTGCCCCTTACCCGTCCCCTAATCCTAACACGGACGCTAACACTAACCCGCGCCCTCACACGCACGCTCCCCCTAAAGCGTTGTCGTACCCTCACCTGGACCCTAAACCGTCCCCATCCGCTAACCCTAACCCTAGCCCGAACCCTAACCCTAACCCTTCCCCGAACCTGACCCTCACCCGTCCCGTAATCCTAACCCGTACGCTGACACTAACCCGCGCCCTCACACGCACGCTCCCCCTAAAGCGTTGTCGTACCCTCACCTGGACCCTAACCCGTCCCCGTCCCCTAACCCTAACCCTAGCCCGAACCCTGACCCTAACCCTTCCCCGAAGCCTGACCCTCACCCGTCCCCTAATCCTAACCCGTACGCTGACACTAACCCGCACCCTCACACGTACCCTCCCCCTAAAGCGTTGTCGTACCCTCACCTGCACCCTAAACCGTCCCCGTCCCCTAACCCTAACCCTAGCCCGAACCCTAACCCTAACCCTTCCCCGAAGCCTGACCCTCACCTGTCCCCTAATCCTAAACCGTACGCTGACACTAACCCGCGCCCTCACACGTACGCTCCCCCTAATGCCTTGTCGTACCCTCACCTGGACCCTAACCCGTTCCCGTCCCCTAACCCTAACCCTAGCCCGAACCCTAACCCTAACCCTTCCCTGAGGCCTGACCCTCACCGGCCCCTAATCCTAACCCGAACACTGACACTACACCGCGCCCTCACACGTACGCTCCCCCTAAAGCGTTGTCGTACCCTCACCTGGACCCTAAACCGTCCCCGTCCCCTAACCCTAACCCTAGCCCGAACCCTAACCCTTCCCCGAAGCCTGATCCTCACCCGTCGCCTAATCCTAACCCGTACGCTGACACTAACCCGCGCTCTCACACGTACGTGCCCCCTAAAGTGTTGTCGTACCTTCACCTGGACCCTAAACCGTCCCCGTCCCCTAACCCTAACCCTAGCCCGAACCCTAACCCTAACCCTTCCCCGAAGCCTGACCCTCACCCTTCCCCTATCGTAACCCGTACGCTGACACTAACCCGCGCCCTCACACGTCCGCTCCCCCTAAAGCGTTGTCGTACCCTCACCTGGACCCTAAACCGTCCCCGTCCCCTAACCCTAACCCTAGCCCGAACCCTAACCCTATCCCTTCCCCGAAGCCTGACCCTCACCCGTCCCCTAATCCTAACCCGTACGCTGACACTAACCCGCGCCCTCACACGTCCGCTCCCCCTAAAGCGTTGTCGTACCCTCACCTGGACCTAAACCGTCCCCGTCCCCTAAACCTAACCCTAGCCCGAACCCTAACCCTAACCCTTCCCCGAAGCCTGACCCTCACCCGTCCCCTAATCCTAACCCGTACGCTGACACTAACCCGCGCCCTCACACGTACGCTCCCCCTAAAGCATTGTCGTACCCTCACCTGGACCCTAAACCGTCCCCGTCCCCTAACCCTAACCCTAGCCCGAACCCTAACCCTAACCCTTCCCCGAAGCCTGACCCTCACCCTTCCCCTATCGTAACCCGTACGCTGACACTAACCCACGCCCTCACACGTACGCTCCCTCTAAAGCGTTGTCGTACCCTCACCTGGACCCTAAACCGTCCCCGTCCCCTAACCCTAACCCTAGCCCGAACCTTAACCCTAACCCTTCCCCGAAGCCTGACCCTCACCCGTCCCCTAATCCTAACCCGTACGCTGATACTAACCCGCGCCCTCACACGTCCGCTCCCCCTAAAGCGTTGTCGTACCCTCACCTGGACCCTAAACCGTCCCCGTCCCCTAACCCTAACCCTAGCCCGAACCCTAACCCTAACCCTTCCCCGAAGCCTGACCCTCACCCGTCCCCTAATCCTAACCCGTACCCTGACACTAACCCGCACCCTCACACGTCCGCTCCCCCTAAAGCGTTGTCGTACCCTCACCTGGACCCTAAACCGTCCCCGTCCCCTAACCCTAACCCTAGCCCGAACCCTGACCCTAACCCTTCCCCGAAGCCTGACCCTCACCCGTCCCCTAATCCTAACCCGTACGCTGACACTAACCCGCGCCCTCACACGTACGCTCCCCCTAAAGCGTTGTCGTACCCTCACCTGGACCCTAACCCGTCCCCGTCCCCTAACCCTAACCCTAGCCCAAACCCTAACCCTAAACCTTCCCCGAAGCCTGACCCTCACCCGTCCCCTAATCCTAACCCGTAAGCTGATACTAAGCCGCGCCCTCACACGTCCGCTCCCCCTAAAGCGTTATCGTACCCTCACCTGGACCCTAAACCGTCCCCGTCCCCTAACCCTAACCCTAGCCCGAACCCTAACACTAACCCTTCCCCGAAGCCTGACCCTCACCCGTCCCCTAATCCTAACCCGTACGCTGACACTAACCTACGCCCTCACACGTCCGCTCCCCCTAAAGCGTTGTCGTACCCTCACCTGGACCTTAACCCGTCCCCGTCCCCTAACCCTAACCCTAGCCCGAACCCTAACCCTAACCCTTCCCCGAAGCCTGACCCTCACCCGTCCCCTAATCCTAACCCGTACGCTGACACTAACCCGCGCCCTCACACGTCCGCTCCCCCTAAAGCGTTGTCGTACCCTCACCTGGACCTTAACCCGTCCCCGTCCCCTAACCCTAACCCTAGCCCGAACCCTAACCCTAACACTTCCCCGAAGCCTGACCCTCACCCGTCCCCTAATCCTAACCCGTACGCTGACACTAACCCGCGCCCTCACACGTACGCTCCCCCTAAAGCGTTGTCGTACCCTCACCTGGACCCTAACCCGTCCCCGTCCCCTAACCCTAACCCTAGCCCGAACCCTAACCCTAACCCTTCCCCGAAGCCTGACCCTCACCCGTCCCCTAATCCTAACCCGTACGCTGACACTAACCCGCGCCCTCACACGTACGCTCCCCCTAAAGCGTTGTCGTACCCTCACCTGGACCCTAACCCTTCCCCGTCCCCTAACCCTAACCCTAGCCCGAACCCTAACCCTAACCCTTCCCCGAAGCCTGACCCTCACCCGTCCCCTAATCCTAACCCGTACCCTGACACTAACGCGCGCCCTCACACGTACGCTCCCACTAAAGCGTTGTCGTACCCTCACCTGGACCCTAAACCGTCCCCGTCCCCTAACCCTAACCCTAGCTCGAACCCTAACCCTAACACTTCCCCGAAGCCTGACCCTCACCCGTCCCCTAATCCTAACCCGTACGCTGACACTAACCCGCGCCCTCACACGTCCGCTCCCCCTAAAGCGTTGTCGTACCCTCACCTGGACCCTAACCCGTCCCCGTCCCCTAACCCTAACCCTAGCCCAAACCCTAACCCTAACCCTTCCCCGAAGCCTGACCCTCACCCGTCCCCTAATCCTAACCCGTAGGCTGACACTAAGCCGCGCCCTCACACGTCCGCTCCCCCTAAAGCGTTGTCGTACCCTCACCTGGACCCTAAACCGTCCCCGTCCCCTAACCCTAACCCTAGCCCGAACCCTAACCCTAACCCTTCCCCGAAGCCTGACCCTCACCCGTCCCCTAATCCTAACCCGTACGCTGACACTAACCCGCGCCCTCACACGTCCGCTCCCCCTAAAGCGTTGTCGTACCCTCACCTGGACCCTAAACCGTCCCCGTCCCCTAACCCTAACCCTAGCCCGAACCCTAACCCTAACCCTTCCCCGAAGCCTGACCCTCACCCGTCCCCTAATCCTAACCCGTACGCTGACACTAACCCGCGCCCTCACACGTCCGCTCCCCCTAAAGCGTTGTCGTACCCTCACCTGGACCTAAACCGTCCCCGTCCCCTAACCCTAACCCTAGCCCGAACCCTAACCCTAACACTTCCCCGAAGCCTGACCCTCACCCGTCCCCTAATCCTAACCCGTACGCTGACACTAACCCGCGCCCTCACACGTACGCTCCCCCTAAAGCATTGTCGTATCCTCACCTGGACCCTAAACCGTCCCCGTCCCCTAACCCTAACCCTAGCCAGAACCCTAACCCTAACCCTTCCCCGAAGCCTGACCCTCACCCTTCCCCTATCCTAACCCGTACGCTGACACTAACCCACGCCCTCACACGTACGCTCCCTCTAAAGCGTTGTCGTACCCTCACCTGGACCCTAAACCGTCCCCGTCCCCTAACCCTAACCCTAGCCCGAACCCTAACCCTAACCCTTCCCCGAAGCCTGACCCTCACCCGTCCCCTAATCCTGACCCATACGCTGACACTAACCCGCGCCCTCACACGTCCGCTCCCCCTAAAGCGTTGTCGTACCCTCACCTGGACCCTAAACCGTCCCCGTCCCCTAACCCTAACCCTAGCCCGAACCCTAACCCTAACCCTTCCCCGAAGCCTGACGCTCAAACGTCCCCTAATCTTAACCCGTACGCTGACACTAACCCGCGCCCTCACACGTACGCTCACCCTAAAGCGTTGTCGTACCCTCACCTGGACCCTAACCCGTCCCCGTCCCCTAACCCTAACCCTAGCCCGAACCCTAACACTAACCCTTCCCCGAAGCCTGACCCTCACCCGTCCCCTAATCCTAACCCGTACGCTGACACTAACCCGCGCCCTCACACGTACGCTCCCCCTAAAGCGTTGTCGTACCCTCACCTGGACCCTAACCCGTCCCCGTCCCCTAACCCTAACCCTAGCCCGAACCCTGACCCTAAACCTTCCCCGAAGCCTGACCCTCACCCGTCCCCTAATCCTAACCCGTACGCTGACACTAACCTGTGCCCTCACACGTACGCTCCCCCTAAAGCGTTGTCGTACCCTCACCTGAACCCTAAACCGTCCCCATCCCCTAACCCTAACCCTAGCCCGAACCCTAACCCTAACCCTTCCCCGAAGCCTGAACCTCAACCATCCCCTAATCCTAAACCGTACACTGACACTAACCCGCGCCCTCACACGTACGCTCCCCCTAATGCGTTGTCGTACACTCACCTGGACCCTAACCCGTCCCCGTCCCCTAACCCTAACCCTAGCCCGAACCCTAACCCAAAACCTTCCCCGAAGCCTGACCCTCACCCGTCCCCTAATCCTAACCCGTACGCTGACACTAACCCGCGCCCTCACACGTACGCTCCCCCTAAAGCGTTGTCGTACCCTCACCTGGACCCTAACCCGTCCCCGTCCCCTAACCCTAACCCTAGCCCGAACCCTAACCCTAACCCTTCCCCGAAGCCTGACCCTCACCCGTCCCCTAATCCTAACCCGTACGCTGACACTAAGCCGCGCCCTCACACGTCCGCTCCCCCTAAAGCGTTGTCGTACCCTCACCTGGACCCTAAACCGTCCCCGTCCCCTAACCCTAACCCTAGCCCGAACCCTAACCCTAACCCTTCCCCGAAGCCTGACCCTCACCCGTCCCCTAATCCTAACCCGTACGCTGACACTAACCCGCGCCCTCACACGTACGCTCCCCCTAAAGCGTTGTCGTACCTTCACCTGGACCCTAAACCGTCCCCGTCCCCTAACCCTAACCCTAGCCCGAACCCTAACCCTAACCCTTCCCCGAAGCCTGAACCTCAACCATCCCCTAATCCTAAACCGTACGCTGACACTAACCCGCGCCCTCACACGTACGCTCCCCCTAATGCGTTGTCGTACCCTCACCTGGACCCTAACCCGTCCCCGTCCCCTTACCCTAACCCTAGCCCGAACCCTAACCCTAACACTTCCCCGAAGCCTGACCCTCACCCGTCCCCTAATCCTAACCCGTACGCTGACACTAACCCGCGCCCTCACACGTACGCTACCCCTAAAGCGTTGTCGTACCCTCACCTGGACCCTAAACCGTCCCCGTCCCCTAACCCTAACCCTAGCTCGAACCCTAACCCTAACCCTTCCCCGAAGCCTGACCCTCACCCGTCCCCTAATCCTAACCCGTACGCTGACACTAACCCGCGCCCTCACACGTACGCTCCCCCTAAAGCGTTGTCGTACCCTCACCTGGACCCTAACCCGTCCCCATCCCCTAACCCTAACCCTAGCCCAAACCCTAACCCTAACACTTCCCCGAAGCCTGACCCTCACCCGTCCCCTAATCCTAACCCGTACGCTGACACTAACCCGCGCCCTCACACGTACGCTCCCCCTAAAGCGTTGTCGTACCCTCACCTGGACCCTAAACCGTCCCCGTCCCCTAACCCTAACCCTAGCCCGAACCCTAACCCTAACCCTTCCCCGAAGCCTGACCCTCACCTGTCCCCTAATCCTAAACCGTACGCTGACACTAACCCGCGCCCTCACACGTACGCTCCCCCTAATGCGTTGTCGTACCCTCACCTGGACCCTAACCCGTTCCCGTCCCCTAACCCTAACCCTAGCCCGAACCCTAACCCTAACCATTCCCCGAAGCCTGACCCTCACCCGTCCCCTAATCCTAACCCGTACGCTGACACTAACCCGCGCCCTCACACGTACGCTCCCCCTAAAGCGTTGTCGTACCCTCACCTGGACCCTAAACCGTCCCCTTCCCCTAACCCTAACCCTAGCCCGAACCCTAGCCCTAACCCTTCCCCGAAGCCTGAACCTCACCCGTCCCCTAATCCTAACCCGTACGCTGACACTAACCCGCGCCCTCACACGTCCGCTCCCCCTAAAGCATTGTCGTACCCTCACCTAGACCCTAAACCGTCCCCGTCCCCTAACCCTAACCCTAGCCCGAACCCTAACCCTAACCCTTCCCCGAAGCCTGACCCTCACCCGTCCCCTAATCCTAACCCGTACGCTGACACTAACCCGCGCCCTCACACGTCCGCTCCCCCTAAAGCATTGTCGTACCCTCACCTGGACCCTAAACCGTCCCCGTCCCCTAACCCTAACCCTAGCCCGAACCCTAACCCTAACCCTTCCCCGAAGCCTGACCCTCACCCGTCCGCTATTCCTAACCCGTACGCTGACACTAACCCGCGCCCTCACACGTACACTCCCCCTAAAGCATTGTCGTACCCTCACCTGGACCCTAAACCGTCCCCGTCCCCTAACCCTAACCCTAGCCCGAACCCTAACCCTAACCCTTCCCCGAAGCCTGACCCTCACCCGTCCGCTATTCCTAACCCGTACGCTGACACTAACCCGCGCCCTCACACGTCCGCTCCCCCTAAAGCATTGTCGTACCCTCACCTGGACCCTAAACCGTCCCCGTCCCCTAACCCTAACCCTAGCCCGAACCCTAACCCTAACCCTTCCCCGAAGCCTGACCCTCACCCGTCCGCTATTCCTAACCCGTACGCTGACACTAACCCGCGCCCTCACACGTACGCTCCCCCTAAAGCGTTGTCGTACCCTCACCTGGACCCTAAACCGTCCCCGTCCCCTAACCCTAACCCTAGCCCGAACCCTAACCCTAACCCTTCCCCGTAGCCTGACCCTCACCCGTCCCCTAATCCTTACCCGTACGCTGACACTAACCCGCGCCCTCACACGTACGCTCCCCCTAAAGCGTTGTCGTACCCTCACCTGGACCCTAAACCGTCCCCGTCCCCTAACCCTAACCCTAGCCCGAACACTAACCCTAACTCTTCCCCGAAGCCTGACCCTCACCCGTCCCCTAATCCTAACCCGTACCCTGACACTAACCCGCGCCCTCACACGTACGCTCCCCCTAAAGCGTTGTTGTACCCTCACCTGGACCCTAAACCGTCCCCGTCCCCTAACCCTAACCCTAGCTCGAACCCTAACCCTAACCCTTCCCCGAAGCCTGACCCTCACCCGTCCCCTAATCCTAACCCGTACGCTGACACTAACCCGCGCCCTCACACGTCCGCTCCCCCTAAAGCGTTGTCGTACCCTCACCTGGACCCTAACCCGTCCCCGTCCCCTAACCCTAACCCTAGCCCGAACCCTAACCCTAACCCTTCCCCGAAGCCTGACCCTCACCCGTCCCCTAATCCTAACCCGTACGCTGACACTAACCCGCGCCCTCACACGTACGCTCCCCCTAAAGCGTTGTCGTACCCTCACCTGGACCCTAACCCGTCCCCGTCCCCTAACCCTAACCCTAGCCCGAACCCTAACCCTAACCCTTCCCCGAAGCCTGACCCTCACCCGTCCCCTAATCCTAACCCGTACGCTGACACTAACCCGCGCCCTCACACGTACGCTCCCCCTAAAGCGTTGTCGTACCCTCACCTGGACCCTAACCCTTCCCCGTCCCCTAACCCTGACCCTAGCCCGAACCCTAACCCTAACCCTTCCCCGAAGCCTGACCCTCACCCGTCCCCTAATCCTAACCCGTACGCTGACACTAACCCGCGCCCTCACACGTACGCTCCCCCTAAAGCGTTGTCGTACCCTCACCTGGACCCTAAACCGTCCCCGTCCCCTAACCCTAACCCTAGCCCGAACCCTAACCCTAACCCTTCCCCGAAGCCTGACCCTCACCCGTCCCCTAATCCTAACCCGTACGCTGACACTAAGCCGCGCCCTCACACGTCCGCTCCCCCTAAAGCGTTGTCGTACCCTCACCTGGACCCTAAACCGTCCCCGTCCCCTAACCCTAACCCTAGCCCGAACCCTAACCCTAACTCTTCCCCGAAGCCTGACCCTCACCCGTCCCCTAATCCTAACCCGTACGCTGACACTAACCCGCGCCCTCACACGTACGCTCCCCCTAAAGCGTTGTCGTACCCTCACCTGGACCCTAACCCGTCCCCGTCCCCTAACCCTAACCCTAGCCCGAACCCTAACCCTAACCCTTCCCCGAAGCCTGACCCTCACCCGTCCCCTAATCCTAACCCGTACGCTGACACTAACCCGCTCCCTCACACGTACGCTCCCCCTAAAGCGTTGTCGTACCCTCACCTGGACCCTAACCCGTCCCCGTCCCCTAACCCTAACCCTAGCCCGAACCCTAACCCTAACCCTTCCCCGAAGCCTGACCCTCACCCGTCCCCTAATCCTAACCCGTACGCTGACACTAACCCGCACCCTCCCACGTACGCTCCCCCTAAAGCGTTGTCGTACCCTCACATGGACCCTAACCCTTCCCCGTCCCCTAACCCTAACCCTAGACCGAACCCTAACCCTAACCCTTCCCCGAAGCCTGACCCTCACCCGTCCCCTAATCCTAACCCGTACGCTGACACTAACCCGCGCCCTCACACGTCCGCTCCCCCTAAAGCGTTGTCGTACCCTCACCTGAACCCTAAACCGTCCCCATCCCCTAACCCTAACCCTAGCCCGAACCCTAACCCTAACCCTTCCCCGAAGCCTGAACCTCAACCATCCCCTAATCCTAAACCGTACGCTGACACTAACCCGCGCCCTCACACGTACGCTCCCCCTAATGCGTTGTCGTACCCTCACCTGGACCCTAACCCGTCCCCGTCCCCTAACCCTAACCCTAGCCCGAACCCTAACCCTAACCCTTCCCCGAAGCCTGACCCTCACCCGTCCCCTAATCCTAACCCGTACGCTGACACTAACCCGCGCCCTCACACGTACGCTCCCCCTAAAGCGTTTTCGTACCCTCACCTGGACCCTAAACCGTCCCCGTCCCCTAACCCTAAAACTAGCCCGAACCCTAACCCTAACCCTTCCCCGAAGCCTGACCCTCACCCGTCCCATAATCCTAACCCGTACGCTGACACTAACCCGCGCCCTCACATGTACGCTCCCCCTAAAGCGTTGTCGTACCCTCACCTGGACCCTAAACCGTCCCCGTCCCCTAACCCTAACCCTAGCCCAAACCCTAACCCTAACACTTCCCCGAAGCCTGACCCTCACCCGTCCCCTAATCCTAACCCTTACGCTGACACTAACCCGCGCCCTCACACGTACGCTCCCCCTAAAGCGTTGTCGTACCCTCACCTGGACCCTAAATCGTCCCCGTCCCCTAACCCTAACCCTAGCCCGAACCCTAACCCTAACCCTTCCCCGAAGCCTGACCCTCACCCGTCCCCTAATCCTAAACCGTACGCTGACACTAACCCGCGCCCTCACACGTCCGCTCGCCCTAAAGCGTTGTCGTACCCTCACCTGGACCCTAACCCGTCCCCGTCCCCTAACCCTAACCCTAGCCCGAACCCTAACCCTAACCCTTCCCCGAAGCCTGACCCTCACCCGTCCCCTAATCCTAACCTGTACGCTGACACTAACCCGCGCCCTCACACCTCCGCTCCCCCTAAAGCGTTGTCGTACCCTCACCTGGACCCTAAACCGTCCCCGTCCCCTAACCCTAACCCTAGCCCGAACCCTAACCCTAACCCTTCCCCGAAGCCTGACCCTCACCCGTCCCCTAATCCTAACCCGTACGCTGACACTAACCCGCGCCCTCACACGTACGCTCCCCCTAAAGCGTTGTCGTATCCTCACCTGGACCCTAACCCGTCTCCGTCCCCTAACCCTAACCCTAGCCCGAACCCTAACCCTAAACCTTCCCCGAAGCCTGACCCTCACCCGTCCCCTAATCCTAACCCGTACGCTGACACTAACCCGCGCCCTCACACGTCCGCTCCCCCTAAAGCGTTGTCGTACCCTCACCTGGACCCTAACCCGTCCCCGTCCCCTAACACTAACCCTAGCCCGAACCCTGACCCTAACCCTTCCCCGAAGCCTGACCCTCACCCGTCCCCTAATCCTAACCCGTACGCT
The DNA here is from genome assembly GCF_039906515.1 of Pseudorca crassidens. Taxonomy (NCBI): domain Eukaryota; kingdom Metazoa; phylum Chordata; class Mammalia; order Artiodactyla; family Delphinidae; genus Pseudorca; species Pseudorca crassidens. The sequence continues at coordinate 124,153 of NC_090298.1, forward strand.
GACACTAACCCGCGCCCTCACACGTACGCTCCCCCTAAAGCGTTGTCGTACCCTCACCTGGACCCTAAACCGTCCCCGTCCCCTAACCCTAACCCTAGCCCGAACCCTAACCCTAACTCTTCCCCGAAGCCTGACCCTCACCCGTCCCCTAATCCTAACCCGTACCCTGACACTAACCCGCGCCCTCACACGTACGCTCCCCCTAAAGCGTTGTCGTACCCTCACCTGGACCCTAAACCGTCCCCGTCCCCTAACCCTAACCCTAGCTCGAACCGTAACCCTAACCCTTCCCCGAAGCCTGACCCTCACCCGTCCCCTAATCCTAACCCGTACGCTGACACTAACCCGCGCCCTCACACGTCCGCTCCCCCTAAAGCGTTGTCGTACCCTCACCTGGACCCTAACCCGTCCCCGTCCCCTAACCCTAACCCTAGCCCAAACCCTATCCCTAACCCTTCCCCGAAGCCTGACCCTCACCCGTCCCCTAATCCTAACCCGTACGCTGACACTAAGCCGCGCCCTCACACGTCCGCTCCCCCTAAAGCGTTGTCGTACCCTCACCTGGACCCTAAACCGTCCCCGTCCCCTAACCCTAACCCTAGCCCGAACCCTAACCCTAACTCTTCCCCGAAGCCTGACCCTCACCCGTCCCCTAATCCTAACCCGTACGCTGACACTAACCCGCGCCCTCACACGTACGCTCCCCCTGAAGCGTTGTCGTACCCTCACCTGGACCCTAAACCGTCCCCGTCCCCTAACCCTAACCCTAGCCCGAACCCTAACCCTAACCCTTCCCCGAAGCCTGACCCTCACCCGTCCCCTAATCCTAACCCTTACGCTGACACTAACCCACGCCCTCACACGTACGCTCCCCCTAAAGCGTTGTCGTACCCTCACCTGGACCCTAACCCGTCCCCGTCCCCTAACCCTAACCCTAGCCCGAACCCTAACCCTAACCCTTCCCCGAAGCCTGACCCTCACCCGTCCCCTAATCCTAACCCGTACGCTGACACTAACCCGCGCCCTCACACGTACGCTCCCCCTAAAGCGTTGTCGTACCCTCACCTGGACCCTAACCCTTCCCCGTCCCCTAACCCTGACCCTAGCCCGAACCCTAACCCTAAACCTTCCCCGAAGCCTGACCCTCACCCGTCCCCTAATCCTAACCCGTACGCTGACACTAACCCGCGCCCTCACACGTCCGCTCCCCCTAAAGCGTTGTCGTACCCTCACCTGGACCCTAAACCGTCCCCGTCCCCTAACCCTAACCCTAGCCCGAACCCTAACCCTAACCCTTCCCCGAAGCCTGACCCTCACCCGTCCCCTAATCCTAACCCGTACGCTGACACTAACCCGCGCCCTCACACGTCCGCTCCCCCTAAAGCGTTGTCGTACCCTCACCTGGACCCTAAACCGTCCCCGTCCCCTAACCCTAACCCTAGCCCGAACCCTAACCCTAACCCTTCCCCGAAGCCTGACCCTCACCCGTCCCCTAATCCTAACCCGTACGCTGACACTAACCCGCGCCCTCACACGTCCGCTCCCCCTAAAGCGTTGTCGTACCCTCACCTGGACCTAAACCGTCCCCGTCCCCTAACCCTAACCCTAGCCCGAACCCTAACCCTAACCCTTCCCCGAAGCCTGACCCTCACCCGTCCCCTAATCCTAACCCGTACGCTGACACTAACCCGCGCCCTCACACGTACGCTCCCCCTAAAGCGTTGTCGTACCCTCACCTGGACCCTAAACCGTCCCCGTCCCCTAACCCTAACCCTAGCCCGAACCCTAACCCTAACTCTTCCCCGAAGCCTGACCCTCACCCGTCCCCTAATCCTAACCCGTACCCTGACACTAACCCGCGCCCTCACACGTACGCTCCCCCTAAAGCGTTGTCGTACCCTCACCTGGACCCTAAACCGTCCCCGTCCCCTAACCCTAACCCTAGCTCGAACCGTAACCCTAACCCTTCCCCGAAGCCTGACCCTCACCCGTCCCCTAATCCTAACCCGTACGCTGACACTAACCCGCGCCCTCACACGTCCGCTCCCCCTAAAGCGTTGTCGTACCCTCACCTGGACCCTAACCCGTCCCCGTCCCCTAACCCTAACCCTAGCCCAAACCCTATCCCTAACCCTTCCCCGAAGCCTGACCCTCACCCGTCCCCTAATCCTAACCCGTACGCTGACACTAAGCCGCGCCCTCACACGTCCGCTCCCCCTAAAGCGTTGTCGTACCCTCACCTGGACCCTAAACCGTCCCCGTCCCCTAACCCTAACCCTAGCCCGAACCCTAACCCTAACTCTTCCCCGAAGCCTGACCCTCACCCGTCCCCTAATCCTAACCCGTACGCTGACACTAACCCGCGCCCTCACACGTACGCTCCCCCTGAAGCGTTGTCGTACCCTCACCTGGACCCTAAACCGTCCCCGTCCCCTAACCCTAACCCTAGCCCGAACCCTAACCCTAACCCTTCCCCGAAGCCTGACCCTCACCCGTCCCCTAATCCTAACCCTTACGCTGACACTAACCCACGCCCTCACACGTACGCTCCCCCTAAAGCGTTGTCGTACCCTCACCTGGACCCTAACCCGTCCCCGTCCCCTAACCCTAACCCTAGCCCGAACCCTAACCCTAACCCTTCCCCGAAGCCTGACCCTCACCCGTCCCCTAATCCTAACCCGTACGCTGACACTAACCCGCGCCCTCACACGTACGCTCCCCCTAAAGCGTTGTCGTACCCTCACCTGGACCCTAACCCTTCCCCGTCCCCTAACCCTGACCCTAGCCCGAACCCTAACCCTAAACCTTCCCCGAAGCCTGACCCTCACCCGTCCCCTAATCCTAACCCGTACGCTGACACTAACCCGCGCCCTCACACGTCCGCTCCCCCTAAAGCGTTGTCGTACCCTCACCTGGACCCTAAACCGTCCCCGTCCCCTAACCCTAACCCTAGCCCGAACCCTAACCCTAACCCTTCCCCGAAGCCTGACCCTCACCCGTCCCCTAATCCTAACCCGTACGCTGACACTAACCCGCGCCCTCACACGTCCGCTCCCCCTAAAGCGTTGTCGTACCCTCACCTGGACCCTAAACCGTCCCCGTCCCCTAACCCTAACCCTAGCCCGAACCCTAACCCTAACCCTTCCCCGAAGCCTGACCCTCACCCGTCCCCTAATCCTAACCCGTACGCTGACACTAACCCGCGCCCTCACACGTCCGCTCCCCCTAAAGCGTTGTCGTACCCTCACCTGGACCTAAACCGTCCCCGTCCCCTAACCCTAACCCTAGCCCGAACCCTAACCCTAACCCTTCCCCGAAGCCTGACCCTCACCCGTCCCCTAATCCTAACCCGTACGCTGACACTAACCCACGCCCTCACACGTACGCTCCCCCTAAAGCATTGTCGTACCCTCACCTGGACCCTAAACCGTCCCCGTCCCCTAACCCTAACCCTAGCCCGAACCCTAACCCTAACCCTTCCCCGAAGCCTGACCCTCACCCTTCCCCTATCCTAACCCGTACGCTGACACTAACCCACGCCCTCACACGTACGCTCCCTCTAAAGCGTTGTCGTACCCTCACCTGGACCCTAAACCGTCCCCGTCCCCTAACCCTAACCCTAGCCCGAACCCTAACCCTAACCCTTCCCCGAAGCCTGACCCTCACCCGTCCCCTAATCCTAACCCGTACGCTGACACTAACCCGCGCCCTCACACGTCCGCTCCCCCTAAAGCGTTGTCGTACCCTCACCTGGACCCTAAACCGTCCCCGTCCCCTAACCCTAACCCTAGCCCGAACCCTAACCCTAACCCTTCCCCGAAGCCTGACCCTCACCCGTCCCCTAATCCTAACCCGTACGCTGACACTAACCCGCGCCCTCACACGTACGCTCCCCCTAAAGCGTTGTCGTACCCTCACCTGGACCCTAAACCGTCCCCGTCCCCTAACCCTAACCCTAGCCCGAACCCTAACCCTAACCCTTCCCCGAAGCCTGACCCTCACCCGTCCCCTAATCCTAACCAGTACCCTGACACTAACCCGCGCCCTCACACGTACGCTCCCCCTAAAGTGTTGTCGTACCCTCACCTGGACCCTAAACCGTCCCCGTCCCCTAACCCTAACCCTAGCCCGAACCCTAACCCTAACCCTTCCCCGAAGCCTGACACTCACCCGTCCCCTAATCCTTACCTGTACGCTGACACTAACCCGTGCCCTCCCACGTACGCTCCCCCTAAAGCGTTGTCGTACCCTCACCTGGACCCTAAACCGTCCCCGTCCCCTAACCCTAACCCTAACACTAACCCTTCCCCGAAGCCTGACCCTCACCCGTCCACTAATCCTAAACCGTACGCTGACACTAACCCGCGCCCTCACACGTACGCTCCCCCTAAAGCGTTTTCGTACCCTATCCTGGACCCTAACCCGTCCCCGTCCCCTAACCCTAACCCTAGCCCGAACCCTGACCCTAACCCTTCCCCGAAGCCTGACCCTCACCCGTCCCCTAATCCTAACCCGTACGCTGACACTAACCCGCGCCCTCACACGTACGCTCCCCCTAAAGCGTTGTCGTACCCTCACCTGCACCCTAAACCGTCCCCGTCCCCTAACCCTAACCCTAGCCCGAACCCTAACCCTAACCCTTCCCCGAAGCCTGACCCTCACCTGTCCCCTAATCCTAAACCGTACGCTGACACTAACCCGCGCCCTCACACGTACGCTCCCCCTAATGCGTTGTCGTACCCTCACCTGGACCCTAACCCGTTCCCGTCCCCTAACCCTAACCCTAGCACGAACCCTAACCCTAACCCTTCCCCGAAGCCTGACCCTCACCCGTCCCCTAATCCTAACCCGTACGCTGACACTAACCCGCGCCCTCACACGTACGCTCCCCCTAAAGCGTTGTCGTACCCTCACCTGGACCCTAAACCGTCCCTGTCCCCTAACCCTAACCCTAGCCCGAACCCTAACCCTAACCCTTCCCCGAAGCCTGACCCTCACCCGTCCCCTAATCCTAACCCGTACGCTGACACTAACCCGCGCCCTCACACGTCCGCTCCCCCTAAAGCATTGTCGTACCCTCACCTGGACCCTAAACCGTCCCCGTCCCCTAACCCTAACCCTAGCCCGAACCCTAACCCTAACCCTTCCCCGAAGCCTGACCCTCACCCGTCCGCTAATCCTAACCCGTACGCTGACACTAACCCGCGCCCTCACACGTACGCTCCCCCTAAAGCGTTGTCGTACCCTCACCTGGACCCTAAACCGTCCCCGTCCCCTAACCCTAACCCTAGCCCGAACCCTAACCCTAACCCTTCCCCGAAGCCTGACACTCACCCGTCAACTAATCCTTACCTGTACGCTGACACTAACCCGTGCCCTCCCACGTACGCTCCCCCTAAAGCTTTGTCGTACCCTCACCTGGACCCTAAACCGTCCCCGTCCCCTAACCCTAACCCTAACACTAACCCTTCCCCGAAGCCTGACCCTCACCCGTCCCCTAATCCTAACCCGTACGCTGACACTAACCCGCGCCCTCACACGTACGCTCCCCCTAAAGCGTTGTCGTACCCTCTCCTGGACCCTAACCCGTCCCCGTCCCCTAACCCTAACCCTAGCCCGAACCCTGACCCTAACCCTTCCCCGAAGCCTGACCCTCACCCGTCCCCTAATCCTAACCCGTACGCTGACACTAACCCGCGCCCTCACACGTACGCTCCCCCTAAAGCGTTGTCGTACCCTCACCTGGACCCTAAACCGTCCCCGTCCCCTAACCCTAACCCTAGCCCGAACCCTAACCCTAACCCTTCCCGGAAGCCTGACCCTCACCCATCCCCTAATCCTAACCCGTACGCTGACACTAACCCGCGCCCTCACACGTCCGCTCCCCCTAAAGCGTTGTCGTACCCTCACCTGGACCCTAAACCGTCCCCGTCCCCTAAACCTAACCCTAGCCCGAACCCTAACCTCAACCCTTCCCCGAAGCCTGACCCTCACCCGTCCCCTAATCCTAACCCGTACGCTGACACTAACCCGCGCCCTCACACGTACGCTCCCCCTAAAGCGTTGTCGTACCCTCACCTGGACCCTAACCCGTCTCCGTCCCCTAAACCTAACCCTAGCCCGAACCCTAACCCTAACCCTTCCCCGAAGCCTGACCCTAAGCCGTCCCCTAATCCTAACCCGTACGCTGACACTAACCCGCGCCCTCACACGTACGCTCCCCCTAAAGGGTTGTCATACCCTCACATGGACCATAAACCGTCCCCGTCCCCTAACCCTAACCCTAGCACGAACCAGAACGATAACACTTCCCCGAAGCCTGACCTTAACCCGTCCCCTAATCTAACCCGTATGCTAACACTAACCTTCGCCCTCACACGCACACTCACCCTAAAGCGTTGTCATACCCTCACCTGGACAATAAACCGTCCCCGTTCCCTAACCCTAACCTTAGCGCGAAACCTAACCCTAACACTTCCCCGAAGCCTGACCCTCACCGGTCCCCTAATCCTAACCCGTACCCTAACACTAACCTGTGCCCTCACACGCACGCTCCATCTAAAGCGTTGTCGTACCCTCACCTGGACCCTAAACCGTCTCCGTCCCCTAACCCTAACCCTAGCCCGAACCCTAACCCTAAACCTTCCCCGAAGCCTGCCCCTTACCCGTCCCCTAATCCTAACACGGACGCTAACACTAACCCGCGCCCTCACACGCACGCTCCCCCTAAAGTGTTGTCGTACCCTCACCTGGACCCTAAACCGTCCCCGTCCCCTAACCCTAACCCTAGCCCGAACCCTAACCCTAACCCTTCCCCGAAGCCTGAACCTCACCCGTCCCCTAATCCTAACCCGTACGCTGACACTAACCCGCGCCCTCACACGTCCGCTCCCCCTAAAGCATTGTCGTACCCTCACGTAGACCCTAAACCGTCCCCGTCCCCTAACCCTAACCCTAGCCCGAACCCTAACCCTAACCCTTCCCCGAAGCCTGACCCTCACCCGTCCCCTAATCCTAACCCGTACGCTGACACTAACCCGCGCCCTCACACGTACGCTCCCCCTAAAGCATTGTCGTACCCTCACCTGGACCCTAAACCGTCCCCGTCCCCTAACCATAACCCTAGCCCGAACCCTAACCCTAACCCTTCCACGAAGCCTGACCCTCACCCGTCCGCTAATCCTAACCCGTACGCTGACACTAACCCACGCCCTCACACGTACGCTCCCCCTAAAGCGTTGTCGTACCCTCACCTGGACCCTAAACCGTCCCCGTCCCCTAACCCTAACCATAGCCCGAACCCTAACCCTAACCCTTCCCCGAAGCCTGACCCTCACCCGTCCCCTAATCCTTACCCATACGCTGACACTAACCCGTGCCCTCCCACGTACGCTCCCCCTAAAGCGTTGTCGTACCCTCACCTGGACCCTAAACCGTCCCCGTCCCCTAACCCTAACCCTAACCCTAACCCTTCCCCGAAGCCTGACCCTCACCCGTCCCCTAATCCTAACCCGTACGCTGACACTAACCCGCGCCCTCACACGTACGCTCCCCCTAAAGCGTTGTCGTACCCTCTCCTGGACCCTAACCCGTCCCCGTCCCCTAACCCTAACCCTAGCCCGAACCCTGACCCTAACCCTTCCCCGAAGCCTGACCCTCACCCGTCCCCTAATCCTAACCCGTACGCTGACACTAACCCGCGCCCTCACACGTACGCTCCCCCTAAAGCGTTGTCGTACCCTCACCTGCACCCTAAACCGTCCCCGTCCCCTAACCCTAACCCTAGCCCGAACCCTAACCCTAACCCTTCCCCGAAGCCTGACCCTCACCTGTCCCCTAATCCTAAACCGTACGCTGACACTAACCCGCGCCCTCACACGTACGCTCCCCCTAATGCGTTGTCGTACCCTCACCTGGAACCTAACCCGTTCCCGTCCCCTAACCCTAACCCTAGCCCGAACCCTAACCCTAACCCTTCCCCGAAGCCTGACCCTCACCCGTCCCCTAATCCTAACCCGTACGCTGACACTAACCCGCGCCCTCACACGTACGCTCCCCCTAAAGCGTTGTCGTACCCTCACCTGGACCCTAAACCGTCCCCGTCCCCTAACCCTAACCCTAGCCCGAACCCTAGCCCTAACCCTTCCCCGAAGCCTGAACCTCACCCGTCCCCTAATCCTAACCCGTACGCTGACACTAACCCGCGCCCTCACACGTACGCTCCCCCTAAAGCGTTGTCGTACCCTCACCTGGACCCTAAACCGTCCCCGTCCCCTAACCCTAACCCTAGCCCGAACCCTAACCCTAACCCTTCCCCGAAGCCTGACCCTCACCCGTCCCCTAATCCTAACCCGTACGCTGACACTAACCCGCACCCTCACACGTCCGCTCCCCCTAAAGCGTTGTCGTACCGTCACCTGGACCCTAAACCGTCCCCGTCCCCTAACCCTAACCCTAGCCCGAACCCTGACCCTAACCCTTCCCCGAAGCCTGACCCTCACCCGTCCCCTAATCCTAACCCGTACGCTGACACTAACCCGCGCCCTCACACGTACGCTCCCCCTAAAGCGTTGTCGTACCCTCACCTGGACCCTAACCCGTCCCCGTCCCCTAACCCTAACCCTAGCCCGAACCCTGACCCTAACCCTTCCCCGAAGCCTGACCCTCACCCGTCCCCTAATCCTAACCCGTACGCTGACACTAACCCGCGCCCTCACACGTACGCTCCCCCTAAAGCGTTGTCGTACCCTCACCTGGACCCTAAACCGTCCCCGTCCCCTAACCCTAACCCTAGCCCGAACCCTAACCCTAACCCTTCCCCGAAGCCTGACCCTCACCCGTCCCCTAATCCTAACCAGTACCCTGACACTAACCCGCGCCCTCACACGTACGCTCCCCCTAAAGCGTTGTCGTACCCTCACCTGGACCCTAAACCGTCCCCGTCCCCTAACCCTAACCCTAGCCCGAACCCTAACCCTAACCCTTCCCCGAAGCCTGACCCTCACCCGTCCCCTAATCCTTACCTGTACGCTGACACTAACCCGTGCCCTCCCACGTACGCTCCCCCTAAAGCGTTGTCGTACCCTCACCTGGACCCTAAACCGTCCCCGTCCCCTAACCCTAACCCTAACACTAACCCTTCCCCGAAGCCTGACCCTCACCCGTCCACTAATCCTAAACCGTACGCTGACACTAACCCGCGCCCTCACACGTACGCTCCCCCTAAAGCGTTTTCGTACCCTATCCTGGACCCTAACCCGTCCCCGTCCCCTAACCCTAACCCTAGCCCGAACCCTGACCCTAACCCTTCCCCGAAGCCTGACCCTCACCCGTCCCCTAATCCTAACCCGTACGCTGACACTAACCCGCGCCCTCACACGTACGCTCCCCCTAAAGCGTTGTCGTACCCTCACCTGCACCCTAAACCGTCCCCGTCCCCTAACCCTAACCCTAGCCCGAACCCTAACCCTAACCCTTCCCCGAAGCCTGACCCTCACCTGTCCCCTAATCCTAAACCGTACGCTGACACTAACCCGCGCCCTCACACGTCCGCTCCCCCTAAAGCATTGTCGTACCCTCACCTGGACCCTAAACCGTCCCCGTCCCCTAACCCTAATCCTAGCCCGAACCCTAACCCTAACCCTTCCCCGAAGCCTGACCCTCACCCGTCCGCTAATCCTAACCCGTACGCTGACACTAACCCGCGCCCTCACACGTACGCTCCCCCTAAAGCGTTGTCGTACCCTCACCTGGACCCTAAACCGTCCCCGTCCCCTAACCCTAACCCTAGCCCGAACCCTAACCCTAACCCTTCCCCGAAGCCTGACACTCACCCGTCAACTAATCCTTACCTGTACGCTGACACTAACCCGTGCCCTCCCACGTACGCTCCCCCTAAAGCTTTGTCGTACCCTCACCTGGACCCTAAACCGTCCCCGTCCCCTAACCCTAACCCTAACACTAACCCTTCCCCGAAGCCTGACCCTCACCCGTCCCCTAATCCTAACCCGTACGCTGACACTAACCCGCGCCCTCACACGTCCGCTCCCCCTAAAGCGTTGTCGTACCCTCACCTGGACCCTAAACCGTCCCCGTCCCCTAACCCTAACCCTAGCCCGAACCCTAACCTTAACCCTTCCCCGAAGCCTGACCCTCACCCGTCCCCTAATCCTAACCCGTACGCTGACACTAACCCGTGCCCTCACACGTACGCTCCCCCTAAAGCGTTGTCGTACCCTCACCTGGACCCTAACCCGTCTCCGTCCCCTAAACCTAACCCTAGCCCGAACCCTAACCCTAACCCTTCCCCGAAGCCTGACCCTAAGCCGTCCCCTAATCCTAACCCGTACGCTGACACTAACCCGCGCCCTCACACGTACGCTCCCCCTAAAGCGTTGTCATACCCTCACATGGACCATAAACCGTCCCCGTCCCCTAACCCTAACCCTAGCACGAACCAGAACGATAACACTTCCCCGAAGCCTGACCTTAACCCGTCCCCTAATCTAACCCGTATGCTAACACTAACCTTCGCCCTCACACGCACACTCACCCTAAAGCGTTGTCATACCCTCACCTGGACAATAAACCGTCCCCGTTCCCTAACCCTAACCTTAGCGCGAAACCTAACCCTAACACTTCCCCGAAGCCTGACCCTCACCGGTCCCCTAATCCTAACCCTTACCCTAACACTAACCTGTGCCCTCACACGCACGCTCCATCTAAAGCGTTGTCGTACCCTCACCTGGACCCTAAACCGTCTCCGTCCCCTAACCCTAACCCTAGCCCGAACCCTAACCCTAACCCTTCCCCGAAGCCTGCCCCTTACCCGTCCCCTAATCCTAACACGGACGCTAACACTAACCCGCGCCCTCACACGCACGCTCCCCCTAAAGCGTTGTCGTACCCTCACCTGGACCCTAAACCGTCCCCGTCCCCTAACCCTAACCCTAGCCCGAACCCTAACCCTAACCCTTCCCCGAAGCCTGAACCTCACCCGTCCCCTAATCCTAACCCGTACGCTGACACTAACCCGCGCCCTCACACGTCCGCTCCCCCTAAAGCATTGTCGTACCCTCACGTAGACCCTAAACCGTCCCCGTCCCCTAACCCTAACCCTAGCCCGAACCCTAACCCTAACCCTTCCCCGAAGCCTGACCCTCACCCGTCCCCTAATCCTAACCCGTACGCTGACACTAACCCGCGCCCTCACACGTCCGCTCCCCCTAAAGCATTGTCGTACCCTCACCTGGACCCTAAACCGTCCCCGTCCCCTAACCCTAACCCTAGCCCGAACCCTAACCTTAACCCTTCCACGAAGCCTGACCCTCACCCGTCCGCTAATCCTAACCCGTACGCTGACACTAACCCGCGCCCTCACACGTACGCTCCCCCTAAAGCGTTGTCGTACCCTCACCTGGACCCTAAACCGTCCCCGTCCCCTAACCCTAACCCTAGCCCGAACCCTAACCCTAACCCTTCCCCGAAGCCTGACCCTCACCCGTCCCCTAATCCTTACCCATACGCTGACACTAACCCGTGCCCTCCCACGTACGCTCCCCCTAAAGCGTTGTCGTACCCTCACCTGGACCCTAAACCGTCCCCGTCCCCTAACCCTAACCCTAACCCTAACCCTTCCCCGAAGCCTGACCCTCACCCGTCCCCTAATCCTAACCCGTACGCTGACACTAACCCGCGCCCTCACACGTACGCTACCCCTAAAGCGTTGTCGTACCCTCTCCTGGACCCTAACCCGTCCCCGTCCCCTAACCATAACCCTAGCCCGAACCCTGACCCTAACCCTTCCCCGAAGCCTGACCCTCACCCGTCCCCTAATCCTAACCCGTACGCTGACACTAACCCGCGCCCTCACACGTACGCTCCCCCTAAAGCGTTGTCGTACCCTCACCTGCACCCTAAACCGTCCCCGTCCCCTAACCCTAACCCTAGCCCGAACCCTAACCCTAACCCTTCCCCGAAGCCTGACCCTCACCTGTCCCCTAATCCTAAACCGTACGCTGACACTAACCCGCGCCCTCACACGTACGCTCCCCCTAATGCGTTGTCGTACCCTCACCTGGACCCTAACCCGTCTCCGTCCCCTAACCCTAACCCTAGCCCGAACCCTAACCCTAACCCTTCCCCGAAGCCTGACCCTCACCCGTCCCCTAATCCTAACCCGTACGCTGACACTAACCCGCGCCCTCACACGTCCGCTCCCCCTAAAGCATTGTCGTACCCTCACCTGGACCCTAAACCGTCCCCGTCCCCTAACCCTAACCCTAGCCCGAACCCTAACCCTAACCCTTCCCCGAAGCCTGACCCTCACCCGTCCGCTATTCCTAACCCGTACGCTGACACTAACCCGCGCCCTCACACGTACGCTCCCCCTAAAGCGTTGTCGTACCCTCACCGGGACCCTAAACCGTCCCCGTCCCCTAACCCTAACCCTAGCCCGAACCCTAACCCTAACCCTTCCCCGAAGCCTGACCCTCACCCGTCCCCTAATCCTTACCCGTACGCTGACACTAACCCGTGCCCTCCCACGTACGCTCCCCCTAAAGCGTTGTCGTACCCTCACCTGGACCCTAAACCGTCCCCGTCCCCTAACCCTAACCCTAACACTAACCCTTCCCCGAAGCCTGACCCTCACCCGTCCCCTAATCCTAAGCCGTACGCTGACACTAACCCGCGCCCTCACACGTACGCTCCCCCTAAAGCGTTGTCGTACATTCTCCTGCACCCTAACCCGTCCCCGTCCCCTAACCCTAACCCTAGCCCGAACCCTAACCCTAACCCTTCCCCGAAGCCTGAACCTCACCCGTCCCCTAATCCTAACCCGTACGCTGACACTAACCCGCGCCCTCACACGTCCGCTCCCCCTAAAGCATTGTCGTACCCTCACATAGACCCTAAACCGTCCCCGTCCCCTAACCCTAACCCTAGCCCGAACCCTAACCCTAACCCTTCCCCGAAGCCTGACCCTCACCCGTCCCCTAATCCTAACCCGTACGCTGACACTAACCCGCGCCCTCACACGTACGCTCCCCCTAAAGCATTGTCGTACCCTCACCTAGACCCTAAACCGTCCCCGTCCCCTAACCCTAACCCTAGCCCGAACCCTAACCCTAACCCTTCCCCGAAGCCTGACCCTCACCCGTCCGCTAATCCTAACCCGTACGCTGACACTAACCTGCGCCCTCACACGTACGCTCCCCCTAAAGCGTTGTCGTACCCTCACCTGGACCCTAAACCGTCCCCGTCCCCTAACCCTAACCCTAGCCCGAACCCTAACCCTTCCCCGAAGCCTGACCCTCACCCGTCCCCTAATCCTAACCCGTACGCTGACACTAACCCGCGCCCTCACACGTACGCTCCCCCTAAAGCGTTGTCGTACCCTCACCTGCACCCTAAACCGTCCCCGTCCCCTAACCCTAACCCTAGCCCGAACCCTAACCCTAACCCTTCCCCGAAGCCTGACCCTCACCTGTCCCCTAATCCTAAACCGTACGCTGACACTAACCCGCGCCCTCACACGTACGCTCCCCCTAATGCGTTGTCGTACCCTCACCTGGACCCTAAACCGTCCCCGTCCCCTAACCCTAACCCTAGCCCGAACCCTAACCCTAACCCTTCCCGGAAGCCTGACCCTCACCCATCCCCTAATCCTAACCCGTACGCTGACACTAACCCGCGCCCTCACACGTCCGCTCCCCCTAAAGCGTTGTCGTACCCTCACCTGGACCCTAAACCGTCCCCGTCCCCTAACCCTAACCCTAGCCCGAACCCTAACCTTAACCCTTCCCCGAAGCCTGACCCTCACCCGTCCCCTAATCCTAACCCGTACGCTGACACTAACCCGCGCCCTCACACGTACGCTCCCCCTAAAGCGTTGTCGTACCCTCACCTGGACCCTAACCCGTCTCCGTCCCCTAAACCTAACCCTAGCCCGAACCCTAACCCTAACCCTTCCCCGAAGCCTGACCCTAAGCCGTCCCCTAATCCTAACCCGTACGCTGACACTAACCCGCGCCCTCACACGTACGCTCCCCCTAAAGGGTTGTCATACCCTCACATGGACCATAAACCGTCCCCGTCCCCTAACCCTAACCCTAGCACGAACCAGAACGATAACACTTCCCCGAAGCCTGACCTTAACCCGTCCCCTAATCTAACCCGTATGCTAACACTAACCTTCGCCCTCACACGCACACTCACCCTAAAGCGTTGTCATACCCTCACCTGGACAATAAACCGTCCCCGTTCCCTAACCCTAACCTTAGCGCGAAACCTAACCCTAACACTTCCCCGAAGCCTGACCCTCACCGGTCCCCTAATCCTAACCCGTACCCTAACACTAACCTGTGCCCTCACACGCACGCTCCATCTAAAGCGTTGTCGTACCCTCACCTGGACCCTAAACCGTCTCCGTCCCCTAACCCTAACCCTAGCCCGAACCCTAACCCTAACCCTTCCCCGAAGCCTGCCCCTTACCCGTCCCCTAATCCTAACACGGACGCTAACACTAACCCGCGCCCTCACACGCACGCTCCCCCTAAAGCGTTGTCGTACCCTCACCTGGACCCTAAACCGTCCCCGTCCCCTAACCCTAACCCTAGCCCGAACCCTAACCCTAACCCTTCCCCGAAGCCTGAACCTCACCCGTCCCCTAATCCTAACCCGTACGCTGACACTAACCCGCGCCCTCACACGTCCGCTCCCCCTAAAGCATTGTCGTACCCTCACGTAGACCCTAAACCGTCCCCGTCCCCTAACCCTAACCCTAGCCCGAACCCTAACCCTAACCCTTCCCCGAAGCCTGACCCTCACCCGTCCCCTAATCCTAACCCGTACGCTGACACTAACCCGCGCCCTCACACGTACGCTCCCCCTAAAGCATTGTCGTACCCTCACCTGGACCCTAAACCGTCCCCGTCCCCTAACCCTAACCCTAGCCCGAACCCTAACCGTAACCCTTCCACGAAGCCTGACCCTCACCCGTCCGCTAATCCTAACCCGTACGCTGACACTAACCCACGCCCTCACACGTACGCTCCCCCTAAAGCGTTGTCGTACCCTCACCTGGACCCTAAACCGTCCCCGTCCCCTAACCCTAACCCTAGCCCGAACCCTAACCCTAACCCTTCCCCGAAGCCTGACCCTCACCCGTCCCCTAATCCTTACCCATACGCTGACACTAACCCGTGCCCTCCCACGTACGCTCCCCCTAAAGCGTTGTCGTACCCTCACCTGGACCCTAAACCGTCCCCGTCCCCTAACCCTAACCCTAACCCTAACCCTTCCCCGAAGCCTGACCCTCACCCGTCCCCTAATCCTAACCCGTACGCTGACACTAACCCGCGCCCTCACACGTACGCTCCCCCTAAAGCGTTGTCGTACCCTCTCCTGGACCCTAACCCGTCCCCGTCCCCTAACCCTAACCCTAGCCCGAACCCTGACCCTAACCCTTCCCCGAAGCCTGACCCTCACCCGTCCCCTAATCCTAACCCGTACGCTGACACTAACCCGCGCCCTCACACGTACGCTCCCCCTAAAGCGTTGTCGTACCCTCACCTGGACCCTAAACCGTCCCCGTCCCCTAACCCTAACCCTAGCCCGAACCCTAACCCTAACCCTTCCCCGAAGCCTGACACTCACCCGTCAACTAATCCTTACCTGTACGCTGACACTAACCCGTGCCCTCCCACGTACGCTCCCCCTAAAGCTTTGTCGTACCCTCACCTGGACCCTAAACCGTCCCCGTCCCCTAACCCTAACCCTAACACTAACCCTTCCCCGAAGCCTGACCCTCACCCGTCCCCTAATCCTAACCCGTACGCTGACACTAACCCGCGCCCTCACACGTCCGCTCCCCCTAAAGCGTTGTCGTACCCTCACCTGGACCCTAAACCGTCCCCGTCCCCTAACCCTAACCCTAGCCCGAACCCTAACCTTAACCCTTCCCCGAAGCCTGACCCTCACCCGTCCCCTAATCCTAACCCGTACGCTGACACTAACCCGTGCCCTCACACGTACGCTCCCCCTAAAGCGTTGTCGTACCCTCACCTGGACCCTAACCCGTCTCCGTCCCCTAAACCTAACCCTAGCCCGAACCCTAACCCTAACCCTTCCCCGAAGCCTGACCCTAAGCCGTCCCCTAATCCTAACCCGTACGCTGACACTAACCCGCGCCCTCACACGTACGCTCCCCCTAAAGCGTTGTCATACCCTCACATGGACCATAAACCGTCCCCGTCCCCTAACCCTAACCCTAGCACGAACCAGAACGATAACACTTCCCCGAAGCCTGACCTTAACCCGTCCCCTAATCTAACCCGTATGCTAACACTAACCTTCGCCCTCACACGCACACTCACCCTAAAGCGTTGTCATACCCTCACCTGGACAATAAACCGTCCCCGTTCCCTAACCCTAACCTTAGCGCGAAACCTAACCCTAACACTTCCCCGAAGCCTGACCCTCACCGGTCCCCTAATCCTAACCCTTACCCTAACACTAACCTGTGCCCTCACACGCACGCTCCATCTAAAGCGTTGTCGTACCCTCACCTGGACCCTAAACCGTCTCCGTCCCCTAACCCTAACCCTAGCCCGAACCCTAACCCTAACCCTTCCCCGAAGCCTGCCCCTTACCCGTCCCCTAATCCTAACACGGACGCTAACACTAACCCGCGCCCTCACACGCACGCTCCCCCTAAAGCGTTGTCGTACCCTCACCTGGACCCTAAACCGTCCCCGTCCCCTAACCCTAACCCTAGCCCGAACCCTAACCCTAACCCTTCCCCGAAGCCTGAACCTCACCCGTCCCCTAATCCTAACCCGTACGCTGACACTAACCCGCGCCCTCACACGTCCGCTCCCCCTAAAGCATTGTCGTACCCTCACGTAGACCCTAAACCGTCCCCGTCCCCTAACCCTAACCCTAGCCCGAACCCTAACCCTAACCCTTCCCCGAAGCCTGACCCTCACCCGTCCCCTAATCCTAACCCGTACGCTGACACTAACCCGCGCCCTCACACGTCCGCTCCCCCTAAAGCATTGTCGTACCCTCACCTGGACCCTAAACCGTCCCCGTCCCCTAACCCTAACCCTAGCCCGAACCCTAACCTTAACCCTTCCACGAAGCCTGACCCTCACCCGTCCGCTAATCCTAACCCGTACGCTGACACTAACCCGCGCCCTCACACGTACGCTCCCCCTAAAGCGTTGTCGTACCCTCACCTGGACCCTAAACCGTCCCCGTCCCCTAACCCTAACCCTAGCCCGAACCCTAACCCTAACCCTTCCCCGAAGCCTGACCCTCACCCGTCCCCTAATCCTTACCCATACGCTGACACTAACCCGTGCCCTCCCACGTACGCTCCCCCTAAAGCGTTGTCGTACCCTCACCTGGACCCTAAACCGTCCCCGTCCCCTAACCCTAACCCTAACCCTAACCCTTCCCCGAAGCCTGACCCTCACCCGTCCCCTAATCCTAACCCGTACGCTGACACTAACCCGCGCCCTCACACGTACGCTACCCCTAAAGCGTTGTCGTACCCTCTCCTGGACCCTAACCCGTCCCCGTCCCCTAACCATAACCCTAGCCCGAACCCTGACCCTAACCCTTCCCCGAAGCCTGACCCTCACCCGTCCCCTAATCCTAACCCGTACGCTGACACTAACCCGCGCCCTCACACGTACGCTCCCCCTAAAGCGTTGTCGTACCCTCACCTGCACCCTAAACCGTCCCCGTCCCCTAACCCTAACCCTAGCCCGAACCCTAACCCTAACCCTTCCCCGAAGCCTGACCCTCACCTGTCCCCTAATCCTAAACCGTACGCTGACACTAACCCGCGCCCTCACACGTACGCTCCCCCTAATGCGTTGTCGTACCCTCACCTGGACCCTAACCCGTCTCCGTCCCCTAACCCTAACCCTAGCCCGAACCCTAACCCTAACCCTTCCCCGAAGCCTGACCCTCACCCGTCCCCTAATCCTAACCCGTACGCTGACACTAACCCGCGCCCTCACACGTCCGCTCCCCCTAAAGCATTGTCGTACCCTCACCTGGACCCTAAACCGTCCCCGTCCCCTAACCCTAACCCTAGCCCGAACCCTAACCCTAACCCTTCCCCGAAGCCTGACCCTCACCCGTCCGCTATTCCTAACCCGTACGCTGACACTAACCCGCGCCCTCACACGTACGCTCCCCCTAAAGCGTTGTCGTACCCTCACCGGGACCCTAAACCGTCCCCATCCCCTAACCCTAACCCTAGCCCGAACCCTAACCCTAACCCTTCCCCGAAGCCTGACCCTCACCCGTCCCCTAATCCTTACCCGTACGCTGACACTAACCCGTGCCCTCCCACGTACGCTCCCCCTAAAGCGTTGTCGTACCCTCACCTGGACCCTAAACCGTCCCCGTCCCCTAACCCTAACCCTAACACTAACCCTTCCCCGAAGCCTGACCCTCACCCGTCCCCTAATCCTAAGCCGTACGCTGACACTAACCCGCGCCCTCACACGTACGCTCCCCCTAAAGCGTTGTCGTACATTCTCCTGCACCCTAACCCGTCCCCGTCCCCTAACCCTAACCCTAGCCCGAACCCTAACCCTAACCCTTCCCCGAAGCCTGAACCTCACCCGTCCCCTAATCCTAACCCGTACGCTGACACTAACCCGCGCCCTCACACGTCCGCTCCCCCTAAAGCATTGTCGTACCCTCACATAGACCCTAAACCGTCCCCGTCCCCTAACCCTAACCCTAGCCCGAACCCTAACCCTAACCCTTCCCCGAAGCCTGACCCTCACCCGTCCCCTAATCCTAACCCGTACGCTGACACTAACCCGCGCCCTCACACGTACGCTCCCCCTAAAGCATTGTCGTACCCTCACCTAGACCCTAAACCGTCCCCGTCCCCTAACCCTAACCCTAGCCCGAACCCTAACCCTAACCCTTCCCCGAAGCCTGACCCTCACCCGTCCGCTAATCCTAACCCGTACGCTGACACTAACCTGCGCCCTCACACGTACGCTCCCCCTAAAGCGTTGTCGTACCCTCACCTGGACCCTAAACCGTCCCCGTCCCCTAACCCTAACCCTAGCCCGAACCCTAACCCTTCCCCGAAGCCTGACCCTCACCCGTCCCCTAATCCTAACCCGTACGCTGACACTAACCCGCGCCCTCACACGTACGCTCCCCCTAAAGCGTTGTCGTACCCTCACCTGCACCCTAAACCGTCCCCGTCCCCTAACCCTAACCCTAGCCCGAACCCTAACCCTAACCCTTCCCCGAAGCCTGACCCTCACCTGTCCCCTAATCCTAAACCGTACGCTGACACTAACCCGCGCCCTCACACGTACGCTCCCCCTAATGCGTTGTCGTACCCTCACCTGGACCCTAAACCGTCCCCGTCCCCTAACCCTAACCCTAGCCCGAACCCTAACCCTAACCCTTCCCGGAAGCCTGACCCTCACCCATCCCCTAATCCTAACCCGTACGCTGACACTAACCCGCGCCCTCACACGTCCGCTCCCCCTAAAGCGTTGTCGTACCCTCACCTGGACCCTAAACCGTCCCCGTCCCCTAACCCTAACCCTAGCCCGAACCCTAACCTTAACCCTTCCCCGAAGCCTGACCCTCACCCGTCCCCTAATCCTAACCCGTACGCTGACACTAACCCGCGCCCTCACACGTACGCTCCCCCTAAAGCGTTGTCGTACCCTCACCTGGACCCTAACCCGTCTCCGTCCCCTAAACCTAACCCTAGCCCGAACCCTAACCCTAACCCTTCCCCGAAGCCTGACCCTAAGCCGTCCCCTAATCCTAACCCGTACGCTGACACTAACCCGCGCCCTCACACGTACGCTCCCCCTAAAGGGTTGTCATACCCTCACATGGACCATAAACCGTCCCCGTCCCCTAACCCTAACCCTAGCACGAACCAGAACGATAACACTTCCCCGAAGCCTGACCTTAACCCGTCCCCTAATCTAACCCGTATGCTAACACTAACCTTCGCCCTCACACGCACACTCACCCTAAAGCGTTGTCATACCCTCACCTGGACAATAAACCGTCCCCGTTCCCTAACCCTAACCTTAGCGCGAAACCTAACCCTAACACTTCCCCGAAGCCTGACCCTCACCGGTCCCCTAATCCTAACCCGTACCCTAACACTAACCTGTGCCCTCACACGCACGCTCCATCTAAAGCGTTGTCGTACCCTCACCTGGACCCTAAACCGTCTCCGTCCCCTAACCCTAACCCTAGCCCGAACCCTAACCCTAACCCTTCCCCGAAGCCTGCCCCTTACCCGTCCCCTAATCCTAACACGGACGCTAACACTAACCCGCGCCCTCACACGCACGCTCCCCCTAAAGCGTTGTCGTACCCTCACCTGGACCCTAAACCGTCCCCGTCCCCTAACCCTAACCCTAGCCCGAACCCTAACCCTAACCCTTCCCCGAAGCCTGAACCTCACCCGTCCCCTAATCCTAACCCGTACGCTGACACTAACCCGCGCCCTCACACGTCCGCTCCCCCTAAAGCATTGTCGTACCCTCACGTAGACCCTAAACCGTCCCCGTCCCCTAACCCTAACCCTAGCCCGAACCCTAACCCTAACCCTTCCCCGAAGCCTGACCCTCACCCGTCCCCTAATCCTAACCCGTACGCTGACACTAACCCGCGCCCTCACACGTACGCTCCCCCTAAAGCATTGTCGTACCCTCACCTGGACCCTAAACCGTCCCCGTCC
Source organism: Pseudorca crassidens (assembly GCF_039906515.1). NCBI lineage: Eukaryota > Metazoa > Chordata > Mammalia > Artiodactyla > Delphinidae > Pseudorca > Pseudorca crassidens. Next base: position 144,914 of record NC_090298.1, read on the forward strand.
CCTAACCCTAACCCTAGCCCGAACCCTAACCGTAACCCTTCCACGAAGCCTGACCCTCACCCGTCCGCTAATCCTAACCCGTACGCTGACACTAACCCACGCCCTCACACGTACGCTCCCCCTAAAGCGTTGTCGTACCCTCACCTGGACCCTAAACCGTCCCCGTCCCCTAACCCTAACCCTAGCCCGAACCCTAACCCTAACCCTTCCCCGAAGCCTGACCCTCACCCGTCCCCTAATCCTTACCCATACGCTGACACTAACCCGTGCCCTCCCACGTACGCTCCCCCTAAAGCGTTGTCGTACCCTCACCTGGACCCTAAACCGTCCCCGTCCCCTAACCCTAACCCTAACCCTAACCCTTCCCCGAAGCCTGACCCTCACCCGTCCCCTAATCCTAACCCGTACGCTGACACTAACCCGCGCCCTCACACGTACGCTCCCCCTAAAGCGTTGTCGTACCCTCTCCTGGACCCTAACCCGTCCCCGTCCCCTAACCCTAACCCTAGCCCGAACCCTGACCCTAACCCTTCCCCGAAGCCTGACCCTCACCCGTCCCCTAATCCTAACCCGTACGCTGACACTAACCCGCGCCCTCACACGTACGCTCCCCCTAAAGCGTTGTCGTACCCTCACCTGCACCCTAAACCGTCCCCGTCCCCTAACCCTAACCCTAGCCCGAACCCTAACCCTAACCCTTCCCCGAAGCCTGACCCTCACCTGTCCCCTAATCCTAAACCGTACGCTGACACTAACCCGCGCCCTCACACGTACGCTCCCCCTAATGCGTTGTCGTACCCTCACCTGGAACCTAACCCGTTCCCGTCCCCTAACCCTAACCCTAGCCCGAACCCTAACCCTAACCCTTCCCCGAAGCCTGACCCTCACCCGTCCCCTAATCCTAACCCGTACGCTGACACTAACCCGCGCCCTCACACGTACGCTCCCCCTAAAGCGTTGTCGTACCCTCACCTGGACCCTAAACCGTCCCCGTCCCCTAACCCTAACCCTAGCCCGAACCCTAGCCCTAACCCTTCCCCGAAGCCTGAACCTCACCCGTCCCCTAATCCTAACCCGTACGCTGACACTAACCCGCGCCCTCACACGTACGCTCCCCCTAAAGCGTTGTCGTACCCTCACCTGGACCCTAAACCGTCCCCGTCCCCTAACCCTAACCCTAGCCCGAACCCTAACCCTAACCCTTCCCCGAAGCCTGACCCTCACCCGTCCCCTAATCCTAACCCGTACGCTGACACTAACCCGCACCCTCACACGTCCGCTCCCCCTAAAGCGTTGTCGTACCGTCACCTGGACCCTAAACCGTCCCCGTCCCCTAACCCTAACCCTAGCCCGAACCCTGACCCTAACCCTTCCCCGAAGCCTGACCCTCACCCGTCCCCTAATCCTAACCCGTACGCTGACACTAACCCGCGCCCTCACACGTACGCTCCCCCTAAAGCGTTGTCGTACCCTCACCTGGACCCTAACCCGTCCCCGTCCCCTAACCCTAACCCTAGCCCGAACCCTGACCCTAACCCTTCCCCGAAGCCTGACCCTCACCCGTCCCCTAATCCTAACCCGTACGCTGACACTAACCCGCGCCCTCACACGTACGCTCCCCCTAAAGCGTTGTCGTACCCTCACCTGGACCCTAAACCGTCCCCGTCCCCTAACCCTAACCCTAGCCCGAACCCTAACCCTAACCCTTCCCCGAAGCCTGACCCTCACCCGTCCCCTAATCCTAACCAGTACCCTGACACTAACCCGCGCCCTCACACGTACGCTCCCCCTAAAGCGTTGTCGTACCCTCACCTGGACCCTAAACCGTCCCCGTCCCCTAACCCTAACCCTAGCCCGAACCCTAACCCTAACCCTTCCCCGAAGCCTGACCCTCACCCGTCCCCTAATCCTTACCTGTACGCTGACACTAACCCGTGCCCTCCCACGTACGCTCCCCCTAAAGCGTTGTCGTACCCTCACCTGGACCCTAAACCGTCCCCGTCCCCTAACCCTAACCCTAACACTAACCCTTCCCCGAAGCCTGACCCTCACCCGTCCACTAATCCTAAACCGTACGCTGACACTAACCCGCGCCCTCACACGTACGCTCCCCCTAAAGCGTTTTCGTACCCTATCCTGGACCCTAACCCGTCCCCGTCCCCTAACCCTAACCCTAGCCCGAACCCTGACCCTAACCCTTCCCCGAAGCCTGACCCTCACCCGTCCCCTAATCCTAACCCGTACGCTGACACTAACCCGCGCCCTCACACGTACGCTCCCCCTAAAGCGTTGTCGTACCCTCACCTGCACCCTAAACCGTCCCCGTCCCCTAACCCTAACCCTAGCCCGAACCCTAACCCTAACCCTTCCCCGAAGCCTGACCCTCACCTGTCCCCTAATCCTAAACCGTACGCTGACACTAACCCGCGCCCTCACACGTCCGCTCCCCCTAAAGCATTGTCGTACCCTCACCTGGACCCTAAACCGTCCCCGTCCCCTAACCCTAATCCTAGCCCGAACCCTAACCCTAACCCTTCCCCGAAGCCTGACCCTCACCCGTCCGCTAATCCTAACCCGTACGCTGACACTAACCCGCGCCCTCACACGTACGCTCCCCCTAAAGCGTTGTCGTACCCTCACCTGGACCCTAAACCGTCCCCGTCCCCTAACCCTAACCCTAGCCCGAACCCTAACCCTAACCCTTCCCCGAAGCCTTACACTCACCCGTCAACTAATCCTTACCTGTACGCTGACACTAACCCGTGCCCTCCCACGTACGCTCCCCCTAAAGCTTTGTCGTACCCTCACCTGGACCCTAAACCGTCCCCGTCCCCTAACCCTAACCCTAACACTAACCCTTCCCCGAAGCCTGACCCTCACCCGTCCCCTAATCCTAACCCGTACGCTGACACTAACCCGCGCCCTCACACGTACGCTCCCCCTAAAGCGTTGTCGTACCCTCTCCTGGACCCTAACCCGTCCCCGTCCCCTAACCCTAACCCTAGCCCAAACCCTGACCCTAACCCTTCCCCGAAGCCTGACCCTCACCCGTCCCCTAATCCTAACCCGTACGCTGACACTAACCCGCGCCCTCACACGTACGCTCCCCCTAAAGCGTTGTCGTACCCTCACCTGGACCCTAAACCGTCCCCGTCCCCTAACCCTAACCCTAGCCCGAACCCTAACCCTAACCCTTCCCGGAAGCCTGACCCTCACCCATCCCCTAATCCTAACCCGTACGCTGACACTAACCCGCGCCCTCACACGTCCGCTCCCCCTAAAGCGTTGTCGTACCCTCACCTGGACCCTAAACCGTCCCCGTCCCCTAACCCTAACCCTAGCCCGAACCCTAACCTTAACCCTTCCCCGAAGCCTGACCCTCACCCGTCCCCTAATCCTAACCCGTACGCTGACACTAACCCGTGCCCTCACACGTACGCTCCCCCTAAAGCGTTGTCGTACCCTCACCTGGACCCTAACCCGTCTCCGTCCCCTAAACCTAACCCTAGCCCGAACCCTAACCCTAACCCTTCCCCGAAGCCTGACCCTAAGCCGTCCCCTAATCCTAACCCGTACGCTGACACTAACCCGCGCCCTCACACGTACGCTCCCCCTAAAGCGTTGTCATACCCTCACATGGACCATAAACCGTCCCCGTCCCCTAACCCTAACCCTAGCACGAACCAGAACGATAACACTTCCCCGAAGCCTGACCTTAACCCGTCCCCTAATCTAACCCGTATGCTAACACTAACCTTCGCCCTCACACGCACACTCACCCTAAAGCGTTGTCATACCCTCACCTGGACAATAAACCGTCCCCGTTCCCTAACCCTAACCTTAGCGCGAAACCTAACCCTAACACTTCCCCGAAGCCTGACCCTCACCGGTCCCCTAATCCTAACCCTTACCCTAACACTAACCTGTGCCCTCACACGCACGCTCCATCTAAAGCGTTGTCGTACCCTCACCTGGACCCTAAACCGTCTCCGTCCCCTAACCCTAACCCTAGCCCGAACCCTAACCCTAACCCTTCCCCGAAGCCTGCCCCTTACCCGTCCCCTAATCCTAACACGGACGCTAACACTAACCCGCGCCCTCACACGCACGCTCCCCCTAAAGCGTTGTCGTACCCTCACCTGGACCCTAAACCGTCCCCGTCCCCTAACCCTAACCCTAGCCCGAACCCTAACCCTAACCCTTCCCCGAAGCCTGAACCTCACCCGTCCCCTAATCCTAACCCGTACGCTGACACTAACCCGCGCCCTCACACGTCCGCTCCCCCTAAAGCATTGTCGTACCCTCACGTAGACCCTAAACCGTCCCCGTCCCCTAACCCTAACCCTAGCCCGAACCCTAACCCTAACCCTTCCCCGAAGCCTGACCCTCACCCGTCCCCTAATCCTAACCCGTACGCTGACACTAACCCGCGCCCTCACACGTCCGCTCCCCCTAAAGCATTGTCGTACCCTCACCTGGACCCTAAACCGTCCCCGTCCCCTAACCCTAACCCTAGCCCGAACCCTAACCTTAACCCTTCCACGAAGCCTGACCCTCACCCGTCCGCTAATCCTAACCCGTACGCTGACACTAACCCGCGCCCTCACACGTACGCTCCCCCTAAAGCGTTGTCGTACCCTCACCTGGACCCTAAACCGTCCCCGTCCCCTAACCCTAACCCTAGCCCGAACCCTAACCCTAACCCTTCCCCGAAGCCTGACCCTCACCCGTCCCCTAATCCTTACCCATACGCTGACACTAACCCGTGCCCTCCCACGTACGCTCCCCCTAAAGCGTTGTCGTACCCTCACCTGGACCCTAAACCGTCCCCGTCCCCTAACCCTAACCCTAACCCTAACCCTTCCCCGAAGCCTGACCCTCACCCGTCCCCTAATCCTAACCCGTACGCTGACACTAACCCGCGCCCTCACACGTACGCTACCCCTAAAGCGTTGTCGTACCCTCTCCTGGACCCTAACCCGTCCCCGTCCCCTAACCATAACCCTAGCCCGAACCCTGACCCTAACCCTTCCCCGAAGCCTGACCCTCACCCGTCCCCTAATCCTAACCCGTACGCTGACACTAACCCGCGCCCTCACACGTACGCTCCCCCTAAAGCGTTGTCGTACCCTCACCTGCACCCTAAACCGTCCCCGTCCCCTAACCCTAACCCTAGCCCGAACCCTAACCCTAACCCTTCCCCGAAGCCTGACCCTCACCTGTCCCCTAATCCTAAACCGTACGCTGACACTAACCCGCGCCCTCACACGTACGCTCCCCCTAATGCGTTGTCGTACCCTCACCTGGACCCTAACCCGTCTCCGTCCCCTAACCCTAACCCTAGCCCGAACCCTAACCCTAACCCTTCCCCGAAGCCTGACCCTCACCCGTCCCCTAATCCTAACCCGTACGCTGACACTAACCCGCGCCCTCACACGTCCGCTCCCCCTAAAGCATTGTCGTACCCTCACCTGGACCCTAAACCGTCCCCGTCCCCTAACCCTAACCCTAGCCCGAACCCTAACCCTAACCCTTCCCCGAAGCCTGACCCTCACCCGTCCGCTATTCCTAACCCGTACGCTGACACTAACCCGCGCCCTCACACGTACGCTCCCCCTAAAGCGTTGTCGTACCCTCACCGGGACCCTAAACCGTCCCCGTCCCCTAACCCTAACCCTAGCCCGAACCCTAACCCTAACCCTTCCCCGAAGCCTGACCCTCACCCGTCCCCTAATCCTTACCCGTACGCTGACACTAACCCGTGCCCTCCCACGTACGCTCCCCCTAAAGCGTTGTCGTACCCTCACCTGGACCCTAAACCGTCCCCGTCCCCTAACCCTAACCCTAACACTAACCCTTCCCCGAAGCCTGACCCTCACCCGTCCCCTAATCCTAAGCCGTACGCTGACACTAACCCGCGCCCTCACACGTACGCTCCCCCTAAAGCGTTGTCGTACATTCTCCTGCACCCTAACCCGTCCCAGTCACCTAACCCTAACCCTAGCCCGAACCCTAACCCTAACCCTTCCCCGAAGCCTGAACCTCACCCGTCCCCTAATCCTAACCCGTACGCTGACACTAACCCGCGCCCTCACACGTCCGCTCCCCCTAAAGCATTGTCGTACCCTCACATAGACCCTAAACCGTCCCCGTCCCCTAACCCTAACCCTAGCCCGAACCCTAACCCTAACCCTTCCCCGAAGCCTGACCCTCACCCGTCCCCTAATCCTAACCCGTACGCTGACACTAACCCGCGCCCTCACACGTACGCTCCCCCTAAAGCATTGTCGTACCCTCACCTAGACCCTAAACCGTCCCCGTCCCCTAACCCTAACCCTAGCCCGAACCCTAACCCTAACCCTTCCCCGAAGCCTGACCCTCACCCGTCCGCTAATCCTAACCCGTACGCTGACACTAACCCGCGCCCTCACACGTACGCTCCCCCTAAAGCGTTGTCGTACCCTCACCTGGACCCTAAACCGTCCCCGTCCCCTAACCCTAACCCTAGCCCGAACCCTAACCCTTCCCCGAAGCCTGACCCTCACCCGTCCCCTAATCCTAACCCGTACGCTGACACTAACCCGCGCCCTCACACGTACGCTCCCCCTAAAGCGTTGTCGTACCCTCACCTGCACCCTAAACCGTCCCCGTCCCCTAACCCTAACCCTAGCCCGAACCCTAACCCTAACCCTTCCCCGAAGCCTGACCCTCACCTGTCCCCTAATCCTAAACCGTACGCTGACACTAACCCGCGCCCTCACACGTACGCTCCCCCTAATGCGTTGTCGTACCCTCACCTGGAACCTAACCCGTTCCCGTCCCCTAAACCTAACCCTAGCCCGAACCCTAACCCTAACCATTCCCCGAAGCCTGACCCTCACCCGTCCCCTAATCCTAACCCGTACGCTGACACTAACCCGCGCCCTCACACGTACGCTCCCCCTAAAGCGTTGTCGTACCCTCACCTGGACCCTAAACCGTCCCCGTCCCCTAACCCTAACCCTAGCCCGAACCCTAGCCCTAACCCTTCCCCGAAGCCTGAACCTCACCCGTCCCCTAATCCTAACCCGTACGCTGACACTAACCCGCGCCCTCACACGTACGCTCCCCCTAAAGCGTTGTCGTACCCTCACCTGGACCCTAAACCGTCCCCGTCCCCTAACCCTAACCCTAGCCCGAACCCTAACCCTAACCCTTCCCCGAAGCCTGACCCTCACCCGTCCCCTAATCCTAACCCGTACGCTGACACTAACCCGCACCCTCACACGTCCGCTCCCCCTAAAGCGTTGTCGTACCCTCACCTGGACCCTAAACCGTCCCCGTCCCCTAACCCTAACCCTAGCCCGAACCCTGACCCTAACCCTTCCCCGAAGCCTGACCCTCACCCGTCCCCTAATCCTAACCCGTACGCTGACACTAACCCGCGCCCTCACACGTACGCTCCCCATAAAGCGTTGTCGTACCCTCACCTGGACCCTAAACCGTCCCCGTCCCCTAACCCTAACCCTAACACTAACCCTTCCCCGAAGCCTGACCCTCACCCGTCCACTAATCCTAAACCGTACGCTGACACTAACCCGCGCCCTCACACGTACGCTCCCCCTAAAGCGTTTTCGTACCCTATCCTGGACCCTAACCCGTCCCCGTCCTCTAACCCTAACCCTAGCCCGAACCCTGACCCTAACCCTTCCCCGAAGCCTGACCCTCACCCGTCCCCTAATCCTAACCCGTACGCTGACACTAACCCGCGCCCTCACACGTACGCTCCCCCTAAAGCGTTGTCGTACCCTCACCTGCACCCTAAACCGTCCCCGTCCCCTAACCCTAACCCTAGCCCGAACCCTAACCCTAACCCTTCCCCGAAGCCTGACCCTCACCTGTCCCCTAATCCTAAACCGTACGCTGACACTAACCCGCGCCCTCACACGTACGCTCCCCCTAATGCGTTGTCGTACCCTCACCTGGACCCTAACCCGTTCCCGTCCCCTAACCCTAACCCTAGCACGAACCCTAACCCTAACCCTTCCCCGAAGCCTGACCCTCACCCGTCCCCTAATCCTAACCCGTACGCTGACACTAACCCACGCCCTCACACGTACGCTCCCCCTAAAGCGTTGTCGTACCCTCACCTGGACCCTAAACCGTCCCCGTCCCCTAACCCTAACCCTAGCCCGAACCCTAACCCTAACCCTTCCCGGAAGCCTGACCCTCACCCATCCCCTAATCCTAACCCGTACGCTGACACTAACCCGCGCCCTCACACGTCCGCTCCCCCTAAAGCGTTGTCGTACCCTCACCTGGACCCTAAACCGTCCCCGTCCCCTAACCCTAACCCTAGCCCGAACCCTAACCTTAACCCTTCCCCGAAGCCTGAACCTCACCCGTCTCCTAATCCTAACCCGTATGCTGACACTAACCCGCGCCCTCACACGTCCGCTCCCCCTAAAGCATTGTCGTACCCTCACCTAGACCCTAAACCGTCCCCGTCCCCTAACCCTAACCCTAGCCCGAACCCTAACCCTAACCCTTCCCCGAAGCCTGACCCTCACCCGTCCCCTAATCCTAACCCGTACGCTGACACTAACCCGCGCCCTCACACGTCCGCTCCCCCTAAAGCATTGTCGTACCCTCACCTGGACCCTAAACCGTCCCCGTCCCCTAACCCTAACCCTAGCCCGAACCCTAACCCTAACCCTTCCCCGAAGCCTGACCCTCACCCGTCCGCTAATCCTAACCCGTACGCTGACACTAACCCGCGCCCTCACACGTACGCTCCCCCTAAAGCGTTGTCGTACCCTCACCTGGACCCTAAACCGTCCCCGTCCCCTAACCCTAACCCTAGCCCGAACCCTAACCCTAACCCTTCCCCGAAGCCTGACACTCACCCGTCAACTAATCCTTACCTGTACGCTGACACTAACCCGTGCCCTCCCACGTACGCTCCCCCTAAAGCTTTGTCGTACCCTCACCTGGACCCTAAACCGTCCCCGTCCCCTAACCCTAACCCTAACACTAACCCTTCCCCGAAGCCTGACCCTCACCCGTCCCCTAATCCTAACCCGTACGCTGACACTAACCCGCGCCCTCACACGTACGCTCCCCCTAAAGCGTTGTCGTACCCTCTCCTGGACCCTAACCCGTCCCCGTCCCCTAACCCTAACCCTAGCCCGAACCCTGACCCTAACCCTTCCCCGAAGCCTGACCCTCACCCGTCCCCTAATCCTAACCCGTACGCTGACACTAACCCGCGCCCTCACACGTACGCTCCCCCTAAAGCGTTGTCGTACCCTCACCTGGACCCTAAACCGTCCCCGTCCCCTAACCCTAACCCTAGCCCGAACCCTAACCCTAACCCTTCCCGGAAGCCTGACCCTCACCCATCCCCTAATCCTAACCCGTACGCTGACACTAACCCGCGCCCTCACACGTCCGCTCCCCCTAAAGCGTTGTCGTACCCTCACCTGGACCCTAAACCGTCCCCGTCCCCTAACCCTAACCCTAGCCCGAACCCTAACCTTAACCCTTCCCCGAAGCCTGACCCTCACCCGTCCCCTAATCCTAACCCGTACACTGACACTAACCCGCGCCCTCACACGTACGCTCCCCCTAAAGCGTTGTCGTACCCTCACCTGGACCCTAACCCGTCTCCGTCCCCTAAACCTAACCCTAGCCCGAACCCTAACCCTAACCCTTCCCCGAAGCCTGACCCTAAGCCGTCCCCTAATCCTAACCCGTACGCTGACACTAACCCGCGCCCTCACACGTACGCTCCCCCTAAAGCGTTGTCATACCCTCACATGGACCATAAACCGTCCCCGTCCCCTAACCCTAACCCTAGCACGAACCAGAACGATAACACTTCCCCGAAGCCTGACCTTAACCCGTCCCCTAATCTAACCCGTATGCTAACACTAACCTTCGCCCTCACACGCACACTCACCCTAAAGCGTTGTCATACCCTCACCTGGACAATAAACCGTCCCCGTTCCCTAACCCTAACCTTAGCGCAAAACCTAACCCTAACACTTCCCCGAAGCCTGACCCTCACCGGTCCCCTAATCCTAACCCGTACCCTAACACTAACCTGTGCCCTCACACGCACGCTCCATCTAAAGCGTTGTCGTACCCTCACCTGGACCCTAAACCGTCTCCGTCCCCTAACCCTAACCATAGCCCGAACCCTAACCCTAACCCTTCCCCGAAGCCTGCCCCTTACCCGTCCCCTAATCCTAACACGGACGCTAACACTAACCCGCGCCCTCACACGCACGCTCCCCCTAAAGCGTTGTCGTACCCTCACCTGGACCCTAAACCGTCCCCGTCCCCTAACCCTAACCCTAGCCCGAACCCTAACCCTAACCCTTCCCCGAAGCCTGAACCTCACCCGTCCCCTAATCCTAACCCGTACGCTGACACTAACCCGCGCCCTCACACGTCCGCTCCCCCTAAAGCATTGTCGTACCCTCACGTAGACCCTAAACCGTCCCCGTCCCCTAACCCTAACCCTAGCCCGAACCCTAACCCTAACCCTTCCCCGAAGCCTGACCCTCACCCGTCCCCTAATCCTAACCCGTACGCTGACACTAACCCGCGCCCTCACACGTCCGCTCCCCCTAAAGCATTGTCGTACCCTCACCTGGACCCTAAACCGTCCCCGTCCCCTAACCCTAACCCTAGCCCGAACCCTAACCCTAACCCTTCCACGAAGCCTGACCCTCACCCGTCCGCTAATCCTAACCCGTACGCTGACACTAACCCGCGCCCTCACACGTACGCTCCCCCTAAAGCGTTGTCGTACCCTCACCTGGACCCTAAACCGTCCCCGTCCCCTAACCCTAACCCTAGCCCGAACCCTAACCCTAACCCTTCCCCGAAGCCTGACCCTCACCCGTCCCCTAATCCTTACCCATACGCTGACACTAACCCGTGCCCTCCCACGTACGCTCCCCCTAAAGCGTTGTCGTACCCTCACCTGGACCCTAAACCGTCCCCGTCCCCTAACCCTAACCCTAACCCTAACCCTTCCCCGAAGCCTGACCCTCACCCGTCCCCTAATCCTAACCCGTACGCTGACACTAACCCGCGCCCTCACACGTACGCTCCCCCTAAAGCGTTGTCGTACCCTCTCCTGGACCCTAACTCGTCCCCGTCCCCTAACCCTAACCCTAGCCCGAACCCTGACCCTAACCCTTCCCCGAAGCCTGACCCTCACCCGTCCCCTAATCCTAACCCGTACGCTGACACTAACCCGCGCCCTCACACGTACGCTCCCCCTAAAGCGTTGTCGTACCCTCACCTGCACCCTAAACCGTCCCCGTCCCCTAACCCTAACCCTAGCCCGAACCCTAACCCTAACCCTTCCCCGAAGCCTGACCCTCACCTGTCACCTAATCCTAAACCGTACGCTGACACTAACCCGCGCCCTCACACGTACGCTCCCCCTAATGCGTTGTCGTACCCTCACCTGGAACCTAACCCGTTCCCGTCCCCTAACCCTAACCCTAGCCCGAACCCTAACCCTAACCATTCCCCGAAGCCTGACCCTCACCCGTCCCCTAATCCTAACCCGTACGCTGACACTAAACCGCGCCCTCACACGTACGCTCCCCCTAAAGCGTTGTCGTACCCTCACCTGGACCCTAAACCGTCCCCGTCCCCTAACCCTAACCCTAGCCCGAACCCTAGCCCTAACCCTTCCCCGAAGCCTGAACCTCACCCGTCCCCTAATCCTAACCCGTACGCTGACACTAACCCGCGCCCTCACACGTCCGCTCCCCCTAAAGCATTGTCGTACCCTCACCTAGACCCTAAACCGTCCCCGTCCCCTAACCCTAACCCTAGCCCGAACCCTAACAATAACCCTTCCCCGAAGCCTGACCCTCACCCGTCCCCTAATCCTAACCCGTACGCTGACACTAACCCGCGCCCTCACACGTCCGCTCCCCCTAAAGCATTGTCGTACCCTCACCTGGACCCTAAACCGTCCCCGTCCCCTAACCCTAACCCTAGCCCGAACCCTAACCCTAACCCTTCCCCGAAGCCTGACCCTCACCCGTCCGCTATTCCTAACCCGTACGCTGACACTAACCCGTGCCCTCACACGTACGCTCCCCCTAAAGCGTTGTCGTACCCTCACCTGGACCCTAAACCGTCCCCGTCCCCTAACCCTAACCCTAGCCCGAACCCTAACCCTAACCCTTCCCCGAAGCCTGACCCTCACCCGTCCCCTAATCCTAACCCGTACGCTGACACTAACCCGTGCCCTCCCACGTACGCTCCCCCTAAAGCGTTGTCGTACCCTCACCTGGACCCTAAACCGTCCCCGTCCCCTAACCCTAACCCTAACACTAACCCTTCCCCGAAGCCTGACCCTCACCCGTCCCCTAATCCTAAGCCGTACGCTGACACTAACCCGCGCCCTCACACGTACGCTCCCCCTAAAGCGTTGTCGTACATTCTCCTGCACCCTAACCCGTCCCCGTCCCCTAACCCTAACCCTAGCCCGAACCCTGACCCTAACCCTTCCCCGAAGCCTGACCCTCACCCGTCCCCTAATCCTAACCCGTACGCTGACACTAACCCGCGCCCTCACACGTACGCTCCCCCTAAAGCGTTGTCGTACCCTCAGCTGCACCCTAAACCGTCCCCGTCCCCTAACCCTAACCTTAGCCCGAACCCTAACCCTAACCCTTCCCGGAAGCCTGACCCTCACCCATCCCCTAATCCTAACCCGTACGCTGACACTAACCCGCGCCCTCACACGTCCGCTCCCCCTAAAGCGTTGTCGTACCCTCACCTGGACCCTAAACCGTCCCCGTCCCCTAACCCTAACCCTAGCCCGAACCCTAACCCTAACCCTTCCCCGAAGCCTGAACCTCACCCGTCCCCTAATCCTAACCCATACGCTGACACTAACCCGCGCCCTCACACGTCCGCTCCCCCTAAAGCATTGTCGTACCCTCACATAGACCCTAAACCGTCCCCGTCCCCTAACCCTAACCCTAGCCCGAACCCTAACCCTAACCCTTCCCCGAAGCCTGACCCTCACCCGTCCCCTAATCCTAACCCGTACGCTGACACTAACCCGCGCCCTCACACGTCCGCTCCCCCTAAAGCATTGTCGTACCCTCACCTGGACCCTAAACCGTCCCCGTCCCCTAACCCTAACCCTAGCCCGAACCCTAACCCTAACCCTTCCCCGAAGCCTGACCCTCACCCGTCCCCTAATCCTAACCCGTACGCTGACACTAACCCGCGCCCTCACACGTCCGCTCCCCCTAAAGCATTGTCGTACCCTCACCTGGACCCTAAACCGTCCCCGTCCCCTAACCCTAACCCTAGCCCGAACCCTAACCCTAACCCTTCCACGAAGCCTGACCCTCACCCGTCCGCTAATCCTAACCCGTACGCTGACACTAACCCGCGCCCTCACACGTACGCTCCCCCTAAAGCGTTGTCGTACCCTCACCTGGACCCTAAACCGTCCCCGTCCCCTAACCCTAACCCTAGCCCGAACCCTAACCCTAACCCTTCCCCGAAGCCTGACCCTCACCCGTCCCCTAATCCTTACCCATACGCTGACACTAACCCGTGCCCTCCCACGTACGCTCCCCCTAAAGCGTTGTCGTACCCTCACCTGGACCCTAAACCGTCCCCGTCCCCTAACCCTAACCCTAACCCTAACCCTTCCCCGAAGCCTGACCCTCACCCGTCCCCTAATCCTAACCCGTACGCTGACACTAACCCGCGCCCTCACACGTACGCTCCCCCTAAAGCGTTGTCGTACCCTCTCCTGGACCCTAACTCGTCCCCGTCCCCTAACCCTAACCCTAGCCTGAACCCTGACCCTAACCCTTCCCCGAAGCCTGACCCTCACCCGTCCCCTAATCCTAACCCGTACGCTGACACTAACCCGCGCCCTCACACGTACGCTCCCCCTAAAGCGTTGTCGTACCCTCACCTGCACCCTAAACCGTCCCCGTCCCCTAACCCTAACCCTAGCCCGAACCCTAACCCTAACCCTTCCCCGAAGCCTGACCCTCACCTGTCACCTAATCCTAAACCGTACGCTGACACTAACCCGCGCCCTCACACGTACGCTCCCCCTAATGCGTTGTCGTACCCTCACCTGGAACCTAACCCGTTCCCGTCCCCTAACCCTAACCCTAGCCCGAACCCTAACCCTAACCATTCCCCGAAGCCTGACCCTCACCCGTCCCCTAATCCTAACCCGTACGCTGACACTAAACCGCGCCCTCACACGTACGCTCCCCCTAAAGCGTTGTCGTACCCTCACCTGGACCCTAAACCGTCCCCGTCCCCTAACCCTAACCCTAGCCCGAACCCTAGCCCTAACCCTTCCCCGAAGCCTGAACCTCACCCGTCCCCTAATCCTAACCCGTACGCTGACACTAACCCGCGCCCTCACACGTCCGCTCCCCCTAAAGCATTGTCGTACCCTCACCTAGACCCTAAACCGTCCCCGTCCCCTAACCCTAACCCTAGCCCGAACCCTAACAATAACCCTTCCCCGAAGCCTGACCCTCACCCGTCCCCTAATCCTAACCCGTACGCTGACACTAACCCGCGCCCTCACACGTCCGCTCCCCCTAAAGCATTGTCGTACCCTCACCTGGACCCTAAACCGTCCCCGTCCCCTAACCCTAACCCTAGCCCGAACCCTAACCCTAACCCTTCCCCGAAGCCTGACCCTCACCCGTCCGCTATTCCTAACCCGTACGCTGACACTAACCCGTGCCCTCACACGTACGCTCCCCCTAAAGCGTTGTCGTACCCTCACCTGGACCCTAAACCGTCCCCGTCCCCTAACCCTAACCCTAGCCCGAACCCTAACCCTAACCCTTCCCCGAAGCCTGACCCTCACCCGTCCCCTAATCCTTACCCGTACGCTGACACTAACCCGTGCCCTCCCACGTACGCTCCCCCTAAAGCGTTGTCGTACCCTCACCTGGACCCTAAACCGTCCCCGTCCCCTAACCCTAACCCTAACACTAACCCTTCCCCGAAGCCTGACCCTCACCCGTCCCCTAATCCTAAGCCGTACGCTGACACTAACCCGCGCCCTCACACGTACGCTCCCCCTAAAGCGTTGTCGTACATTCTCCTGCACCCTAACCCGTCCCCGTCCCCTAACCCTAACCCTAGCCCGAACCCTGACCCTAACCCTTCCCCGAAGCCTGACCCTCACCCGTCCCCTAATCCTAACCCGTACGCTGACACTAACCCGCGCCCTCACACGTACGCTCCCCCTAAAGCGTTGTCGTACCCTCACCTGCACCCTAAACCGTCCCCGTCCCCTAACCCTAACCTTAGCCCGAACCCTAACCCTAACCCTTCCCGGAAGCCTGACCCTCACCCATCCCCTAATCCTAACCCGTACGCTGACACTAACCCGCGCCCTCACACGTCCGCTCCCCCTAAAGCATTGTCGTACCCTCACCTGGACCCTAAACCGTCCCCGTCCCCTAACCCTAACCCTAGCCCGAACCCTAACCCTAACCCTTCCCCGAAGCCTGAACCTCACCCGTCCCCTAATCCTAACCCATACGCTGACACTAACCCGCGCCCTCACACGTCCGCTCCCCCTAAAGCATTGTCGTACCCTCACATAGACCCTAAACCGTCCCCGTCCCCTAACCCTAACCCTAGCCCGAACCCTAACCCTAACCCTTCCCCGAAGCCTGACCCTCACCCGTCCCCTAATCCTAACCCGTACGCTGACACTAACCCGCGCCCTCACACGTCCGCTCCCCCTAAAGCATTGTCGTACCCTCACCTGGACCCTAAACCGTCCCCGTCCCCTAACCCTAACCCTAGCCCGAACCCTAACCCTAACCCTTCCCCGAAGCCTGAACCTCACCCGTCCCCTAATCCTAACCCATACGCTGACACTAACCCGCGCCCTCACACGTCCGCTCCCCCTAAAGCATTGTCGTACCCTCACATAGACCCTAAACCGTCCCCGTCCCCTAACCCTAACCCTAGCCCGAACCCTAACCCTAACCCTTCCCCGAAGCCTGACCCTCACCCGTCCCCTAATCCTAACCCGTACGCTGACACTAACCCGCGCCCTCACACGTCCGCTCCCCCTAAAGCATTGTCGTACCCTCACCTGGACCCTAAACCGTCCCCGTCCCCTAACCCTAACCCTAGCCCGAACCCTAACCCTAACCCTTCCCCGAAGCCTGACCCTCACCCGTCCGCTAATCCTAACCCGTACGCTGACACTAACCCGCGCCCTCACACGTACGCTCCCCCTAAAGCGTTGTCGTACCCTCACCTGGACCCTAAACCGTCCCCGTCCCCTAACCCTAACCCTAGCCCGAACCCTAACCCTTCCCCGAAGCCTGACCCTCACCCGTCCCCTAATCCTAACCCGTACGCTGACACTAACCCGCGCCCTCACACGTACGCTCCCCCTAAAGCGTTGTCGTACCCTCACCTGCACCCTAAACCGTCCCCGTCCCCTAACCCTAACCCTAGCCCGAACCCTAACCCTAACCCTTCCCCGAAGCCTGACCCTCACCTGTCCCCTAATCCTAAACCGTACGCTGACACTAACCCGCGCCCTCACACGTACGCTCCCCCTAATGCGTTGTCGTACCCTCACCTGGAACCTAACCCGTTCCCGTCCCCTAACCCTAACCCTAGCCCGAACCCTAACCCTAACCATTCCCCGAAGCCTGACCCTCACCCGTCCCCTAATCCTAACCCGTACGCTGACACTAACCCGCGCCCTCACACGTACGCTCCCCCTAAAGCGTTGTCGTACCCTCACCTGGACCCTAAACCGTCCCCGTCCCCTAACCCTAACCCTAGCCCGAACCCTAGCCCTAACCCTTCCCCGAAGCCTGAACCTCACCCGTCCCCTAATCCTAACCCGTACGCTGACACTAACCCGCGCCCTCACACGTACGGTCCCCCTAAAGCGTTGTCGTACCCTCACCTGGACCCTAAACCGTCCCCGTCCCCTAACCCTAACCCTAGCCCGAACCCTAACCCTAACCCTTCCCCGAAGCCTGACCCTCACCCGTCCCCTAATCCTAACCCGTACGCTGACACTAACCCGCACCCTCACACGTCCGCTCCCCCTAAAGCGTTGTCGTACCCTCACCTGGACCCTAAACCGTCCCCGTCCCCTAACCCTAACCCTAGCCCGAACCCTGACCCTAACCCTTCCCCGAAGCCTGACCCTCACCCGTCCCCTAATCCTAACCCGTACGCTGACACTAACCCGCGCCCTCACACGTACGCTCCCCCTAAAGCGTTGTCGTACCCTCACCTGGACCCTAACCCGTCCCCGTCCCCTAACCCTAACCCTAGCCCGAACCCTGACCCTAACCCTTCCCCGAAGCCTGACCCTCACCCGTCCCCTAATCCTAACCCGTACGCTGACACTAACCCGCGCCCTCACACGTACGCTCCCCCTAAAGCGTTGTCGTACCCTCACCTGGACCCTAAACCGTCCCCGTCCCCTAACCCTAACCCTAGCCCGAACCCTAACCCTAACCCTTCCCCGAAGCCTGACCCTCACCCGTCCCCTAATCCTAACCAGTACCCTGACACTAACCCGCGCCCTCACACGTACGCTCCCCCTAAAGCGTTGTCGTACCCTCACCTGGACCCTAAACCGTCCCCGTCCCCTAACCCTAACCCTAGCCCGAACCCTAACCCTAACCCTTCCCCGAAGCCTGACCCTCACCCGTCCCCTAATCCTTACCTGTACGCTGACACTAACCCGTGCCCTCCCACGTACGCTCCCCCTAAAGCGTTGTCGTACCCTCACCTGGACCCTAAACCGTCCCCGTCCCCTAACCCTAACCCTAACACTAACCCTTCCCCGAAGCCTGACCCTCACCCGTCCACTAATCCTAAACCGTACGCTGACACTAATCCGCGCCCTCACACGTACGCTCCCCCTAAAGCGTTTTCGTACCCTATCCTGGACCCTAACCCGTCCCCGTCCCCTAACCCTAACCCTAGCCCGAACCCTGACCCTAACCCTTCCCCGAAGCCTGACCCTCACCCGTCCCCTAATCCTAACCCGTACGCTGACACTAACCCGCGCCCTCACACGTACGCTCCCCCTAAAGCGTTGTCGTACCCTCACCTGCACCCTAAACCGTCCCCGTCCCCTAACCCTAACCCTAGCCCGAACCCTAACCCTAACCCTTCCCCGAAGCCTGACCCTCACCTGTCCCCTAATCCTAAACCGTACGCTGACACTAACCCGCGCCCTCACACGTACGCTCCCCCTAATGCGTTGTCGTACCCTCACCTGGACCCTAACCCGTTCCCGTCCCCTAACCCTAACCCTAGCACGAACCCTAACCCTAACCCTTCCCCGAAGCCTGACCCTCACCCGTCCCCTAATCCTAACCCGTACGCTGACACTAACCCGCGCCCTCACACGTACGCTCCCCCTAAAGCGTTGTCGTACCCTCACCTGGACCCTAAACCGTCCCCGTCCCCTAACCCTAACCCTAGCCCGAACCCTAACCCTAACCCTTCCCGGAAGCCTGACACTCACCCATCCCCTAATCCTAACCCGTACGCTGACACTAACCCGCGCCCTCACACGTCCGCTCCCCCTAAAGCGTTGTCGTACCCTCACCTGGACCCTAAACCGTCCCCGTCCCCTAACCCTAACCCTAGCCCGAACCCTAACCTTAACCCTTCCCCGAAGCCTGAACCTCACCCGTCTCCTAATCCTAACCCGTATGCTGACACTAACCCTCGCCCTCACACGTCCGCTCCCCCTAAAGCATTGTCGTACCCTCACCTAGACCCTAAACCGTCCCCGTCCCCTAACCCTAACCCTAGCCCGAACCCTAACCCTAACCCTTCCCCGAAGCCTGACCCTCACCCGTCCCCTAATCCTAACCCGTACGCTGACACTAACCCGCGCCCTCACACGTCCGCTCCCCCTAAAGCATTGTCGTACCCTCACCTGGACCCTAAACCGTCCCCGTCCCCTAACCCTAACCCTAGCCCGAACCCTAACCCTAACCCTTCCCCGAAGCCTGACCCTCACCCGTCCGCTAATCCTAACCCGTACGCTGACACTAACCCGCGCCCTCACACGTACGCTCCCCCTAAAGCGTTGTCGTACCCTCACCTGGACCCTAAACCGTCCCCGTCCCCTAACCCTAACCCTAGCCCGAACCCTAACCCTAACCCTTCCCCGAAGCCTGACACTCACCCGTCAACTAATCCTTACCTGTACGCTGACACTAACCCGTGCCCTCCCACGTACGCTCCCCCTAAAGCTTTGTCGTACCCTCACCTGGACCCTAAACCGTCCCCGTCCCCTAACCCTAACCCTAACACTAACCCTTCCCCGAAGCCTGACCCTCACCCATCCCCTAATCCTAACCCGTACGCTGACACTAACCCGCGCCCTCACACGTCCGCTCCCCCTAAAGCGTTGTCGTACCCTCACCTGGACCCTAAACCGTCCCCGTCCCCTAACCCTAACCCTAGCCCGAACCCTAACCTTAACCCTTCCCCGAAGCCTGACCCTCACCCGTCCCCTAATCCTAACCCGTACGCTGACACTAACCCGCGCCCTCACACGTACGCTCCCCCTAAAGCGTTGTCGTACCCTCACCTGGACCCTAACCCGTCTCCGTCCCCTAAACCTAACCCTAGCCCGAACCCTAACCCTAACCCTTCCCCGAAGCCTGACCCTAAGCCGTCCCCTAATCCTAACCCGTACGCTGACACTAACCCGCGCCCTCACACGTACGCTCCCCCTAAAGCGTTGTCATACCCTCACATGGACCATAAACCGTCCCCGTCCCCTAACCCTAACCCTAGCACGAACCAGAACGATAACACTTCCCCGAAGCCTGACCTTAACCCGTCCCCTAATCTAACCCGTATGCTAACACTAACCTTCGCCCTCACACGCACACTCACCCTAAAGCGTTGTCATACCCTCACCTGGACAATAAACCGTCCCCGTTCCCTAACCCTAACCTTAGCGCGAAACCTAACCCTAACACTTCCCCGAAGCCTGACCCTCACCGGTCCCCTAATCCTAACCCGTACCCTAACACTAACCTGTGCCCTCATACGCACGCTCCATCTAAAGCGTTGTCGTACCCTCACCTGGACCCTAAACCGTCTCCGTCCCCTAACCCTAACCCTAGCCCGAACCCTAACCCTAACCCTTCCCCGAAGCCTGCCCCTTACCCGTCCCCTAATCCTAACACGGACGCTAACACTAACCCGCGCCCTCACACGCACGCTCCCCCTAAAGCGTTGTCGTACCCTCACCTGGACCCTAAACCGTCCCCGTCCCCTAACCCTAACCCTAGCCCGAACCCTAACCCTAACCCTTCCCCGAAGCCTGAACCTCACCCGTCCCCTAATCCTAACCCGTACGCTAACACTAACCCGCGCCCTCACACGTCCGCTCCCCCTAAAGCATTGTCGTACCCTCACGTAGACCCTAAACCGTCCCCGTCCCCTAACCCTAACCCTAGCCCGAACCCTAACCCTAACCCTTCCACGAAGCCTGACCCTCACCCGTCCGCTAATCCTAACCCGTACGCTGACACTAACCCGCGCCCTCACACGTACGCTCCCCCTAAAGCGTTGTCGTACCCTCACCTGGACCCTAAACCGTCCCCGTCCCCTAACCCTAACCCTAGCCCGAACCCTAACCCTAACCCTTCCCCGAAGCCTGACCCTCACCCGTCCCCTAATCCTTACCCATACGCTGACACTAACCCGTGCCCTCCCACGTACGCTCCCCCTAAAGCGTTGTCGTACCCTCACCTGGACCCTAAACCGTCCCCGTCCCCTAACCCTAACCCTAACCCTAACCCTTCCCCGAAGCCTGACCCTCACCCGTCCCCTAATCCTAACCCGTACGCTGACACTAACCCGCGCCCTCACACGTACGCTCCCCCTAAAGCGTTGTCGTACCCTCTCCTGGACCCTAACCCGTCCCCGTCCCCTAACCCTAACCCTAGCCCGAACCCTGACCCTAACCCTTCCCCGAAGCCTGACCCTCACCCGTCCCCTAATCCTAACCCGTACGCTGACACTAACCCGCGCCCTCACACGTACGCTCCCCCTAAAGCGTTGTCGTACCCTCACCTGCACCCTAAACCGTCCCCGTCCCCTAACCCTAACCCTAGCCCGAACCCTAACCCTAACCCTTCCCCGAAGCCTGACCCTCACCTGTCCCCTAATCCTAAACCGTACGCTGACACTAACCCGCGCCCTCACACGTACGCTCCCCCTAATGCGTTGTCGTACCCTCACCTGGAACCTAACCCGTTCCCGTCCCCTAACCCTAACCCTAGCCCGAACCCTAACCCTAACCATTCCCCGAAGCCTGACCCTCACCCGTCCCCTAATCCTAACCCGTACGCTGACACTAACCCGCGCCCTCACACGTACGCTCCCCCTAAAGCGTTGTCGTACCCTCACCTGGACCCTAAACCGTCCCCGTCCCCTAACCCTAACCCTAGCCCGAACCCTAGCCCTAACCCTTCCCTGAAGCCTGAACCTCACCCGTCCCCTAATCCTAACCCGTACGCTGACACTAACCCGCGCCCTCACACGTCCGCTCCCCCTAAAGCATTGTTGTACCCTCACCTAGACCCTAAACTGTCCCCGTCCCCTAACCCTAACCCTAGCCCGAACCCTAACCCTAACCCTTCCCCGAAGCCTGACCCTCACCCGTCCCCTAATCCTAACCCGTACGCTGACACTAACCCGCGCCCTCACACGTCCACTCCCCCTAAAGCATTGTCGTACCCTCACCTGGACCCTAAACCGTCCCCGTCCCCTAACCCTAACCCTAGCCCGAACCCTAACCCTAACCCTTCCCCGAAGCCTGACCCTCACCCGTCCGCTATTCCTAACCCGTACGCTGACACTAACCCGCGCCCTCACACGTACGCTCCCCCTAAAGCGTTGTCGTACCCTCACCTGGACCCTAAACCGTCCCCGTCCCCTAACCCTAACCCTAGCCCGAACCCTAACCCTAACCCTTCCCCGAAGCCTGACCCTCACCCGTCCCCTAATCCTTACCCGTACGCTGACACTAACCCGTGCCCTCCCACGTACGCTCCCCCTAAAGCGTTGTCGTACCCTCACCTGGACCCTAAACCGTCCCCGTCCCCTAACCCTAACCCTAACACTAACTCTTCCCCGAAGCCTGACCCTCACCCGTCCCCTAATCCTAAGCCGTACGCTGACACTAACCCGCGCCCTCACACGTACGCTCCCCCTAAAGCGTTGTCGTACATTCTCCTGCACCCTAACCCGTCCCCGTCCCCTAACCCTAACCCTAGCCCGAACCCTGACCCTAACCCTTCCCCGAAGCCTGACCCTCACCCGTCCCCTAATCCTAACCCGTACGCTGACACTAACCCGCGCCCTCACACGTACGCTCCCCCTAAAGCGTTGTCGTACCCTCACCTGCACCCTAAACCGTCCCCGTCCCCTAACCCTAACCTTAGCCCGAACCCTAACCCTAACCCTTCCCGGAAGCCTGACCCTCACCCATCCTCTAATCCTAACCCGTACGCTGACACTAACCCGCGCCCTCACACGTCCGCTCCCCCTAAAGCGTTGTCGTACCCTCACCTGGACCCTAAACCGTCCCCGTCCCCTAACCCTAACCCTAGCCCGAACCCTAACCCTAACCCTTCCCCGAAGCCTGAACCTCACCCGTCCCCTAATCCTAACCCGTACGCTGACACTAACCCGCGCCCTCACACGTCCGCTCCCCCTAAAGCATTGTCGTACCCTCACATAGACCCTAAACCGTCCCCGTCCCCTAACCCTAACCCTAGCCCGAACCCTAACCCTAACCCTTCCCCGAAGCCTGACCCTCACCCGTCCCCTAATCCTAACCCGTACGCTGACACTAACCCGCGCCCTCACACGTCCGCTCCCCCTAAAGCATTGTCGTACCCTCACCTGGACCCTAAACCGTCCCCGTCCCCTAACCCTAACCCTAGCCCGAACCCTAACCCTAACCCTTCCCCGAAGCCTGACCCTCACCCGTCCGCTAATCCTAACCCGTACGCTGACACTAACCCGCGCCCTCACACGTACGCTCCCCCTAAAGCGTTGTCGTACCCTCACCTGGACCCTAAACCGTCCCCGTCCCCTAACCCTAACCCTAGCCCGAACCCTAACCCTTCCCCGAAGCCTGACCCTCACCCGTCCCCTAATCCTAACCCGTAGGCTGACACTAACCCGCGCCCTCACACGTACGCTCCCCTTAAAGCGTTGTCGTACCCTCACCTGGACCCTAAACCGTCCCCGTCCCCTAACCCTAACCCTAGCCCGAACCCTAACCCTAACCCTTCCCCGAAGCCTGACCCTCACCCGTCCCCTAATCC
Organism: Pseudorca crassidens; assembly: GCF_039906515.1. NCBI lineage: Eukaryota > Metazoa > Chordata > Mammalia > Artiodactyla > Delphinidae > Pseudorca > Pseudorca crassidens. The sequence continues at coordinate 168,307 of NC_090298.1, forward strand.
TAACCCGTACGCTGACACTAACCCGCGCTCTCACACGTCCGCTCCCCTTAAAGCGTTGTCGTACCCTCACCTGGACCCTAAACCGTCCCCGTCCCCTAACCCTAACCCTAGCCCGAACCCTAACCCTAACCCTTCCCCGAAGCCTGACCCTCACCCGTCCCCTAATCCTAACCCGTACGCTGACACTAACCCGCGCCCTCACACGTACGCTCCCCCTAAAGCGTTGTCGTACCCTCACCTGGACCCTAACCCGTCTCCGTCCCCTAAACCTAACCCTAGCCCGAACCCTAACCCTAACCCTTCCCCGAAGCCTGACCCTAAGCCGTCCCCTAATCCTAAACCGTATGCTGACACTAACCCGCGCCCTCACACGTACGCTCCCCCTAAAGCGTTGTCATACCCTCACATGGACCCTAAACCGTCCCCGTCCCCTAACCCTAACCCTAGCTCGAACCAGAACGATAACACTTCCCCGAAGCCTGACCTTAACCCGTCCCCTAATCTAACCCGTATGCTAACACTAACCTTCGCCCTCACACGCACACTCACCCTAAAGCGTTGTCATACCCTCACCTGGACAATAAACCGTCCCCGTTCCCTAACCCTAACCTTAGCGCGAAACCTAACCCTAACCCTTCCCCGAAGCCTGACCCTCACCGGTCCCCTAATCCTAACCCGTACCCTAACACTAACCCGTACCCTCACACGCACGCTCCATCTAAAGCGTTGTCGTACCCTCACCTGGACCCTAAACCGTCTCCGTCCCCTAACCCTAACCCTAGCCCGAACCCTAACCCTAACCCTTCCCCGAAGCCTGCCCCTTACCCGTCCCCTAATCCTAACACGGACGCTAACACTAACCCGCGCCCTCACACGCACGCTCCCCCTAAAGCGTTGTCGTACCCTCACCTGGACCCTAAACCGTCCCCGTCCCCTAACCCTAACCCTAGCCCGAACCCTAACCCTAACCCTTCCCCGAAGCCTGAACCTCACCCGTCCCCTAATCCTAACCCGTACGCTGACACTAACCCGCGCCCTCACACGTCCGCTCCCCCTAAAGCATTGTCGTACCCTCACGTAGACCCTAAACCGTCCCCGTCCCCTAACCCTAACCCTAGCCCGAACCCTAACCCTAACCCTTCCCCGAAGCCTGAACCTCACCCGTCCCCTAATCCTAACCCGTACGCTGACACTAACCCGCGCCCTCACACGTCCGCTCCCCCTAAAGCATTGTCGTACCCTCACCTGGACCCTAAACCGTCCCCGTCCCCTAACCCTAACCCTAGCCCGAACCCTAACCCTAACCCTTCCACGAAGCCTGACCCTCACCCGTCCGCTAATCCTAACCCGTACGCTGACACTAACCCGCGCCCTCACACGTACGCTCCCCCTAAAGCGTTGTCGTACCCTCACCTGGACCCTAAACCGTCCCCGTCCCCTAACCCTAACCCTAGCCCGAACCCTAACCCTAACCCTTCCCCGAAGCCTGACCCTCACCCGTCCCCTAATCCTTACCCGTACGCTGACACTAACCCGTGCCCGCCCACGTACGCTCCCCCTAAAGCGTTGTCGTACCCTCACCTGGACCCTAAACCGTCCCCGTCCCCTAACCCTAACCCTAACCCTAACCCTTCCCCGAAGCCTGACCCTCACCCGTCCCCTAATCCTAACCCGTACGCTGACACTAACCCGCGCCCTCACACGTACGCTCCCCCTAAAGCGTTGTCGTACCCTCTCCTGGACCCTAACCCGTCCCCGTCCCCTAACCCTAACCCTAGCCCGAACCCTGACCCTAACCCTTCCCCGAAGCCTGACCCTCACCCGTCCCCTAATCCTAACCCGTACGCTGACACTAACCCGCGCCCTCACACGTACGCTCCCCCTAAAGCGTTGTCGTACCCTCACCTGCACCCTAAACCGTCCCCGTCCCCTAACCCTAACCCTAGCCCGAACCCTAACCCTAACCCTTCCCGGAAGCCTGACCCTCACCCATCCCCTAATCCTAACCCGTACGCTGACACTAACCCGCGCCCTCACACGTCCGCTCCCCCTAAAGCGTTGTCGTACCCTCACCTGGACCCTAAACCGTCCCCGTCCCCTAAACCTAACCCTAGCCCGAACCCTGACCCTAACCCTTCCCCGAAGCCTGACCCTCACCCGTCCCCTAATCCTAACCCGTACGCTGACACTAACCCGCGCCCTCACACGTACGCTCCCCCTATAGCGTTGTCGTACACTCACCTGCACCCTAAACCGTCCCCGTCCCCTAACCCTAACCCTAGCCCGAACCCTAACCCTAACCCTTCCCGGAAGCCTGACCCTCACCCATCCCCTAATCCTAACCCGTACGCTGACACTAACCCGCGCCCTCACACGTCCGCTCCCCCTAAAGCGTTGTCGTACCCTCACCTGGACCCTAAACCGTCCCCGTCCCCTAACCCTAACCCTAGCCCGAACCCTAACCCTAACCCTTCCCCGAAGCCTGACCCTCACCCGTCCCCTAATCCTAACCCGTATGCTGACACTAACCCGCGCCCTCACACGTCCGCTCCCCCTAAAGCATTGTCGTACCCTCACCTGGACCCTAAACCGTCCCCGTCCCCTAACCCTAACCCTAGCCCGAACCCTAACCCTAACCCTTCCCCGAAGCCTGACCCTCACCCGTCCGCTAATCCTAACCCGTACGCTGACACTAACCCGCGCCCTCACACGTACGCTCCCCCTAAAGCGTTGTCGTACCCTCACCTGGACCCTAAACCGTCCCCGTCCCCTAACCCTAACCCTAGCCCGAACCCTAACCCTAACCCTTCCCCGAAGCCTGACACTCACCCGTCAACTAATCCTTACCTGTACGCTGACACTAACCCGTGCCCTCCCACGTACGCTCCCCCTAAAGCGTTGTCGTACCCTCACCTGGACCCTAAACCGTCCCCGTCCCCTAACCCTAACCCTAACCCTAACCCTTCCCCGAAGCCTGACCCTCACCCGTCCCCTAATCCTAACCCGTACGCTGACACTAACCCGCGCCCTCACACGTACGCTCCCCCTAAAGCGTTGTCGTACCCTCTCCTGGACCCTAACCCGTCCCCGTCCCCTAACCCTAACCCTAGCCCGAACCCTGACCCTAACCCTTCCCCGAAGCCTGACCCTCACCCGTCCCCTAATCCTAACCCGTACGCTGACACTAACCCGCGCCCTCACACGTACGCTCCCCCTAAAGCGTTGTCGTACCCTCACCTGCACCCTAAACCGTCCCCGTCCCATAACCCTAACCCTAGCCCGAACCCTAACCCTAACCCTTCCCCGAAGCCTGACCCTCACCTGTCCCCTAATCCTAAACCGTACGCTGACACTAACCCGCGCCCTCACACGTACGCTCCCCCTAATGCGTTGTCGTACCCTCACCTGGACCCTAACCCGTTCCCGTCCCCTAACCCTAACCCTAGCCCGAACCCTAACCCTAACCATTCCCCGAAGCCTGACCCTCACCCGTCCCCTAATCCTAACCCGTACGCTGACACTAACCCGCGCCCTCACACGTACGCTCCCCCTAAAGCGTTGTCGTACCCTCACCTGGACCCTAAACCGTCCCCGTCCCCTAACCCTAACCCTAGCCCGAACCCTAGCCCTAACCCTTCCCCGAAGCCTGAACCTCACCCGTCCCCTAATCCTAACCCGTACGCTGACACTAACCCGCGCCCTCACACGTCCGCTCCCCCTAAAGCATTGTCGTACCCTCACCTAGACCCTAAACCGTCCCCGTCCCCTAACCCTAACCCTAGCCCGAACCCTAACCCTAACCCTTCCCCGAAGCCTGACCCTCACCCGTCCCCTAATCCTAACCCGTACGCTGACACTAACCCGCGCCCTCACACGTCCGCTCCCCGTAAAGCATTGTCGTACCCTCACCTGGACCCTAAACCGTCCCCGTCCCCTAACCCTAACCCTAGCCCGAACCCTAACCCTAACCCTTCCCCGAAGCCTGACCCTCACCCGTCCGCTATTCCTAACCCGTACGCTGACACTAACCCGCGCCCTCACACGTACGCTCCCCCTAAAGCGTTGTCGTACCCTCACCTGGACCCTAAACCGTCCCCGTCCCCTAACCCTAACCCTAGCCCGAACCCTAACCCTAACACTTCCCCGAAGCCTGACCCTCACCCGTCCCCTAATCCTTACCCGTACGCTGACACTAACCCGTGCCCTCCCACGTACGCTCCCCCTAAAGCGTTGTCGTACCCTCACCTGGACCCTAAACCGTCCCCGTCCCCTAACCCTAACCCTAACACTAACCCTTCCCCGAAGCCTGACCCTCACCCGTCCCCTAATCCTAAGCCGTACGCTGACACTAACCCGCGCCCTCACACGTACGCTCCCCCTAAAGCGTTGTCGTACATTCTCCTGCACCCTAACCCGTCCCCGTCCCCTAACCCTAACCCTAGCCCGAACCCTGACCCTAACCCTTCCCCGAAGCCTGACCCTCACCCGTCCCCTAATCCTAACCCGTACGCTGACACTAACCCGCGCCCTCACACGTACGCTCCCCCTAAAGCGTTGTCGTACCCTCACCTGCACCCTAAACCGTCCCCGTCCCCTAACCCTAACCCTAGCCCGAACCCTAACCCTAACCCTTCCCGGAAGCCTGACCCTCACCCATCCCCTAATCCTAACCCGTACGCTGACACTAACCCGCGCCCTCACACGTCCGCTCCCCCTAAAGCGTTGTCGTACCCTCACCTGGACCCTAAACCGTCCCCGTCCCCTAACCCTAACCCTAGCCCAAACCATAACCCTAACACTTCCCCGAAGCCTGACCCTCACCCGTCCCCTAATCCTAACCCGTACGCTGACACTAACCCGCGCCCTCACACGTCCGCTCCCCCTAAAGCATTGTCGTACCCTCACCTGGACCCTAAACCGTCCCCGTCCCCTAACCCTAACCCTAGCCCGAACCTTAACCCTAACCCTTCCCCGAAGCCTGACCCTCACCCGTCCGCTAATCCTAACCCGTACGCTGACACTAACCCGCGCCCTCACACGTACGCTCTCCCTAAAGCGTTGTCGTACCCTCACCTGGACCCTAAACCGTCCCCGTCCCCTAACCCTAACCCTAGCCCGAACCCTAACCCTAACCCTTCCCCGAAGCCTGACACTCACCCGTCAACTAATCCTTACCTGTACGCTGACACTAACCCGTGCCCTCCCACGTACGCTCCCCCTAAAGCTTTGTCGTACCCTCACCTGAACCCTAAACCGTCCCCGTCCCCTAACCCTAACCCTAACACTAACCCTTCCCCGAAGCCTGACCCTCACCCGTCCCCTAATCCTAACCCGTACGCTGACACTAACCCGCGCCCTCACACGTACGCTCCCCCTAAAGCGTTGTCGTACCCTCTCCTGGACCCTAACCCGTCCCCGTCCCCTAACGCTAACCCTAGCCCGAACCCTGACCCTAACCCTTCCCCGAAGCCTGACCCTCACCCGTCCCCTAATCCTAACCCGTACGCTGACACTAACCCGCGCCCTCACACGTACGCTCCCCCTAAAGCGTTGTCGTACCCTCACCTGCACCCTAAACCGTCCCCGTCCCCTAACCCTAACCCTAGCCCGAACCCTAACCCTAACCCTTCCCCGAAGCCTGACCCTCACCTGTCCCCTAATCCTAAACCGTACGCTGACACTAACCCGCGCCCTCACACGTACGCTCCCCCTAATGCGTTGTCGTACCCTCACCTGGACCCTAACCCGTTCCCGTCCCCTAACCCTAACCCTAGCCCGAACCCTAACCCTAACCCTTCCCCGAAGCCTGACCCTCACCCGTCCCCTAATCCTAACCCGTACGCTGACACTAACCCGCGCCCTCACACGTACGCTCCCCCTAAAGCGTTGTCGTACCCTCACCTGGACCCTAAACCGTCCCCGTCCCCTAACCCTAACCCTAGCCCGAACCCTAACCCTTCCCCGAAGCCTGACCCTCACCCGTCCCCTAATCCTAACCCGTACGCTGACACTAACCCGCGCCCTCACACGTACGCGCCCCCTAAAGCGTTGTCGTACCCTCACCTGGACCCTAAACCGTCCCCGTCCCCTAACCCTAACCCTAGCCCGAACCCTAACCCTAACCCTTCCCCGAAGCCTGACCCTCACCCGTCCCCTAATCCTAACCCGTACGCTGACACTAACCCGCGCCCTCACACGTCCGCTCCCCCTAAAGCGTTGTCGTACCCTCACCTGGACCCTAACCCGTCTCTGTCCCCTAACCCTAACCCTAGCCCGAACCCTAACCCTAACCCTTCCCCGAAGCCTGACCCTAAGCCGTCCCCTAATCCTAACCCGTACGCTGACACTAACCCGCGCCCTCACACGTACGCTCCCCCTAAAGCGTTGTCATACCCTCACATGGACCCTAAACCGTCCCCGTCCCCTAACCCTAACCCTAGCTCGAACCAGAACCATAACACTTCCCCGAAGCCTGACCTTAACCCGTCCCCTAATCTAACCCGTATGCTAACACTAACCTTCGCCCTCACACGCACACTCACCCTAAAGCGTTGTCATACCCTCACCTGGACAATAAACCGTCCCCGTTCCCTAACCCTAACCTTAGCGCGAAACCTAACCCTAACCCTTCCCCGAAGCCTGACCCTCACCGGTCCCCTAATCCTAACCCGTACCCTAACACTAACCCGTGCCCTCACACGCACGCTCCATCTAAAGCGTTGTCGTACCCTCACCTGGACCCTAAACCGTCTCCGTCCCCTAACCCTAACCCTAGCCCGAACCCTAACCCTAACCCTTCCCCGAAGCCTGCCCCTTACCCGTCCCCTAATCCTAACACGGACGCTAACACTAACCCGCGCCCTCACACGCACGCACCCCCTAAAGCGTTGTAGTACCCTCACCTGGACCCTAAACCGTCCCCGTCCCCTAACCCTAACCCTAGCCCGAACCCTAACCCTAACCCTTCCCCGAAGCCTGACCCTCACCCGTCCCCTAATCCTAACCCGTACGCTGACACTAACCCGCGCCCTCACACGTCCGCTCCCCCTAAAGCGTTGTCGTACCCTCACCTGGACCCTAAACCGTCCCCGTCCCCTAACCCTAACCCTAGCCCGAACCCTAACCCTAACCCTTCCCCGAAGCCTGACCCTCACCCGTCCCCTAATCCTTACCCGTACGCTGACACTAACCCGTGCCCTCCCACGTACGCTCCCCCTAAATCGTTGTCGTACCCTCACCTGGACCCTAAACCGTCCCCGTCCCCTAACCCTAACCCTAACCCTAACCATTCCCCGAAGCCTGACCCTCACCCGTCCCCTAATCCTAACCCGTACGCTGACACTAACCCGCGCCCTCACACGTCCGCTCCCCCTAAAGCGTTGTCGTACCCTCACCTGGACCCTAAACCGTCCCTGTCCCCTAACCCTAACCCTAGCCCGAACCCTAACCCTAACCCTTCCCCGAAGCCTGACCCTCACCCGTCCCCTAATCCTAACCCGTACGCTGACACTAACCCGCGCCCTCACACGTACGCTCCCCCTAAAGTGTTGTCGTAACCTCACCTGGACCCTAAACCGTCCCCGTCCCCTAACCCTAACCCTAGCCCGAACCCTAACCCTAACCCTTCCCCGAAGCCTGACCCTCACCCGTCCCCTAATCCTAACCCGTACGTTGACACTAACCCGCGCCCTCACACGTACGCTCCCCCTAAAGCGTTGTCGTACCCTCACCTGGACCCTAACCCGTCCCCGTCCCCTAACCCTAACCCTAGCCAGAACCCTAACCCTAACCCTTCCCCGAAACCTGACCCTCAGCCGTCCCCTAATCCTAACCCGTTAGCTGACACTAACCCGCGCCCTCACACGTACGCTCCCCCTAAAGCGTTGTCGTACCCTCACCTGGACCCTAACCCGTCCCCGTCCCCTAACAATAACCCTAGCCCGAACCCTAACCCTAACCCTTCCCCGAAGCTTGACCCTCACCCGTCCACTAATCCTAACCCGTACGCTGACACTAACCCGCGCCCTCACACATCCGCTCCCCCTAAAGCGTTGTCGTACCCTCACCTGGACCCTAAACCGTCCCCGTCCCCTAACCCTAACACTAGCCCGAACCCTAACCCTAACCCTTTCCCGAAGCCTGACCCTCACCCGTCCCCTAATCCTAACCCGTACGCTGACACTAACCCGCGCCCTCACACGTCCGCTCCCCCTAAAGCGTTGTCGTACCCTCACCTGGACCCTAAACCGTCCCCGTTCCCTAACCCTAACCCTAGCCCGAACCCTAACCCTAACCCTTCCCCGAAGCCTGACCCTCACCCGTCCCCTAATCCTAACCCGTACGTTGACACTAACCTGCGCCCTCACACGTACGCTCCCCCTAAAGCGTTGTCGTACCCTCACCTGGACCCTAAACCGTCCCCGTCCCCTAACCCTAACCCTAGCCCGAACCCTAACCCTAACCCTTCCCCGAAGCCTGACTCTCACCCGTCCCCTAATCCTAAACCGTACGCTGACACTAACCCTCGCCCTCACACGCACACTCACCCTAAAGCGTTGTCGTACCCTCACCTGGACCCTAAACCGTCCCCATCCCCTAACCCTAACCCTAGCCCGATCCCTAAGCCTAACCGTTCCCCGAAGACTGACCCTCACCCGTCCCCTAATCCTAACCCGTACGCTAACACTAACACGCGCCCTCACACGCACGCTCCCATTAAAGCATTGTCGTACCCTCACCTGGACCCTAAACCGTCCCCGTTCTTTATCCGTAACCCTAGCCCGAACCCTAACCCTAACCCTTCCCCGAAGCCTGACCCTCACCCGTCCCCTAATCCTAACCCGTACGCTGACACTAACCCGCGCCCTCACACGTACGCTCCCCCTAAAGCGTTGTCGTACCCTCACCTGGACCCTAAACCGTCCCCGTCCCCTAACCCTAACCCTAGTCCGAACCCTAAGCCTAACCCTTCCCCGAAGCCTGACCCTCACCCGTCCCCTAATCCTAACCCGTACACTGACACTAACCCGCGCCCTCACACGTACGCTCCCCCTAAAGCGTTGTCGTACCCTCACCTGGACCCTAAACCGTCCCCATCCCCTAACCCTAACCCTAGCCCGAACCCTAAACCTAACCCTTCCCCGAAGCCTGACCCTCACCCGTCCCTTAATCCTAACCCTTACGCTGACACTAACCCGCCCTCTCACACGTACGCTCCCCCTAAAGCGTTGTCGTACCCTCACCTGGACCCTAAACCGTCCCCGTCCCCTAACCCTAACCCTAGCCCAAACCCTAACCCTAACCCTTCCCCGAAGCCTGACGCTCACCCGTCCCCTAATCCTAACCCGTACGCTGACACTAACCCGCGCCCTCACACGTACGCTCCCCCTAAAGCGTTGTCATACCCTCACATGGACCCTAAACCGTCCCCGTTCCCTAACCCTAACCCTAGCTCGAACCCGAACCGTAACACTTCCCCGAAGCCTGACCTTAACCCGTCCCCTAATCTAACCCGTATGCTAACACTAACTTTCGCCCTCACACGCACACTCACCCTAAAGCGTTGTCATACCCTCACCTGGACCCTAAACCGTCCCCGTTCCCTAACCCTAACCTTAGCGCGAAACCTAACCCTAACCCTTCCCCGAAGCCTGACCCTCACCGGTCCCCTAATCCTAACCCGTACGCTAACACTAACCCGTGCCCTCACACGCACGCTCCATCTAAAGCGTTGTCGTACCCTCACCTGGACCCTAAACCGTCTCCGTCCCCTAACCCTAACCCTAGCACGAACCCTAACCCTAACACTTCCCCGAAGCCTGCCCCTTACCCGTCCCCTAATCCTAACACGGACGCTAACACTAACCCGCGCCCTCACACGCACGCTCCCCCTAAAGCGTTGTCGTACCCTCACCTGGACCCTAAACCGTCCCCATCCGCTAACCCTAACCCTAGCCAGAACCCTAACCCTAACCCTTCCCCGAACCTGACCCTCACCCGTCCCGTAATCCTAACCCGTACGCTGACACTAACCAGCGCCCTCACACGTACGCTCCCCCTAAAGCGTTGTCGTACCCTCACCTGGACCCTAAACCGTCCCCATCCGCTAACCCTAACCCTAGCCCGAACCCTAACCCTAACCCTTCCCCGAAGCCTGACCCTCACCCGTCCCCTAATCCTAACCCGTACGCTGACACTAACCCGCGCCCTCACACGTATGCCCCCCCCAAAGCGTTGTCGTACCCTCACCTGGACCCTAAACCGTCCCCGTCCCCTAACCCTAACCCTAGCCCGAACCCTAACCCTAACCCTTCCCCGAAGCCTGACCCTCACCCGTCCGAATCCTAACCCGTGCGCTGACACTAACCCGCGCCATCCCACGTATGCTCCCCTTAAAGCGTTGTCGTACCCTCACCTGGACCCTAAACCGTCCCCGTCCCCTAACCCTAACCCTAGCCGGAACCTTAAGCCTAACCCTTCCCCGAAGCCTGACCCTCACCCGTCCCCTAATCCTAACCCGTACGCTGACACTAACCCGCGCCCTCACACGTCCGCTCCCCCTAAAGCGTTGTCGTACCCTCACCTGGACCCTAAACCGTCCCCGTCCCCTAACCCTAACCCTAGCCCGAACCCTAACCCTAACCCTTCCCCGAATCCTGACCCTCACACGTCCCCTAATCCTAACCCGTACGCTGACACTAACCCGTGCCCTCCCACGTACGCTCCCCCTAAAGCTTTGTCGTACCCTAACCTGGACCCTAAACCGTCCCCGTCCCCTAACCCTAACCCTAACACTAACCCTTCCCCGAAGCCTGACCCTCACCCGTCCCCTAATCCTAACCCGTACGCTGACACTAACCCGCGCCCTCACACGTACGCTCCCCCTAAAGCGTTGTCGTACCCTCACCTGGACCCTAACCCGTCCCCGTCCCCTAACCCTAACCCTAGCCCGAACCCTGACCCTAACCCTTCCCCGAAGCCTGACCCTCACCCGTCCCCTAATCCTAACCCGTACGCTGACACTAACCCGCACCCTCACACGTACCCTCCCCCTAAAGCGTTGTCGTACCCTCACCTGCACCCTAAACCGTCCCCGTCCCCTAACCCTAACCCTAGCCCGAACCCTAACCCTAACCCTTCCCCGAAGCCTGACCCTCACCTGTCCCCTAATCCTAAACCGTACGCTGACACTAACCCGCGCCCTCACACGTACGCTCCCCCTAATGCCTTGTCGTACCCTCACCTGGACCCTAACCCGTTCCCGTCCCCTAACCCTAACCCTAGCCCGAACCCTAACCCTAACCCTTCCCTGAGGCCTGACCCTCACCGGCCCCTACTCCTAACCCGAACGCTGACACTACACCGCGCCCTCACACGTATGCTCCCCCTAAAGCGTTGTCGTACCCTCACCTGGACCCTAAACCGTCCCCGTCCCCTAACCCTAACCCTAGCCCGAACCCTAACCCTTCCCCGAAGCCTGATCCTCACCCGTCGCCTAATCCTAACCCGTACGCTGACACTAACCCGCGCTCTCACACGTACGTGCCCCCTAAAGTGTTGTCGTACCTTCACCTGGACCCTAAACCGTCCCCGTCCCCTAACCCTAACCCTAGCCCGAACCCTAACCCTAACCCTTCCCCGAAGCCTGACCCTCACCCGTCCCCTAATCCTAACCCGTACGCTGACACGAACCCGCGCCCTCACACGTCCGCTACCCCTAAAGCGTTGTCGTACCCTCACCTGGACCCTAAACCGTCTCCGTCCCCTAACCCTAACCCTAGCCCGAACCCTAACCCTAACCCTTCCCCGAAGCCTGACCCTCAGCCGTCCCTTAATCCTAACCCGTGCACTGACACTAACCCACGCCCTCACACGTACGCTCCCCCTATAGCGTTGTCGTACCCTCACCTGGACCCTAAACCGTCCCCGTCCCCTAACCCTAACCCTAGCCCAAACCCTAACACTAACCCTTCCCCGAATCCTGACCCTCACCCGTCCCCTAATCCTAACCCGTACGCTGACACTAACCCGTGCCCTCCCACGTACGCTACCCCTAAAGCGTTGTCGTACCCTCACCTGGACCCTAAACCGTCCCCGTCCCCTAACCCTAACCCTAGCCCAAACCCTAACCCTAACCCTTCCCCGAAGCCTGACCCTCAGCCGTCCCCTAATCCTAACCCGTACGCTGACACTAACCCGCGCCCTCACACGTACGCTCCCCCTAAAGCGTTGTCGTACCCTCACCTGGACCCTAAACCGTCCCCGTCCCCTAACCCTAACCCTAGTCCGAACCCTAAGCCTAACCCTTCCCCGAAGCCTGACCCTCACCCGTCCCCTAATCCTAACCCGTACGCTGACACTAACACGCGCCCTCACACGTACACTCCCCCTAAAGCGTTTTCATACCCTCACCTGGACCCTAAACCGTCCCCATCCCCTAACCCTAACCCTAGCCCGAACCCTAACCCTAACCCTTCCCCGAAGCCTGACCCTCACCCGTCCCCTAATCCTAACCCGTACGGTGACACTAACACGCGCCCTCCCACGTACGCTCCCCCTAAAGCGTTGTCATACCCTCACCTGGACCCTAAACCGTCCCCGTCCCCTAACCCTAACCCTAGCCCGAACCCTAAGCCTAACCCTTCCCGGAAGCCTGACCCTCACCCGTCCCCTAATCCTAACCCGTACGCTGACACTAACCCGCGCCCTCACACGTACGCTCCCCCTAAAGCGTTGTCGTACCCTCACCTGGACCCTAAACCGTCCCCGTCCCCTAACCCTAACCCTAGCCCAAACCCTAACCCTAACCCTTCCCCGAATCCTGACGCTCACCCGTCCCCTAATCCTAACCCGTACGCTGACACTAACCCGCGCCCTCACACGTACGCTCCCCCTAAAGCGTTGTCATACCCTCACATGGACCCTAAACCGTCCCCGTTCCCTAACCCTAACCCTAGCTCGAACCCGAACCGTAACACTTCCCCGAAGCCTGACCTTAACCCGTCCCCTAATCTAACCCGTATGCTAACACTAACTTTCGCCCTCACACGCACACTCACCCTAAAGCGTTGTCATACCCTCACCTGGACCCTAAACCGTCCCCGTTCCCTAACCCTAACCTTAGCGCGAAACCTAACCCTAACCCTTCCCCGAAGCCTGACCCTCACCGGTCCCCTAATCCTAACCCGTACGCTAACACTAACCCGTGCCCTCACACGCACGCTCCATCTAAAGCGTTGTCGTACCCTCACCTGGACCCTAAACCGTCTCCGTCCCCTAACCCTAACCCTAGCCCGAACCCTAACCCTAACCCTTCCCCGAACCTGACCCTCACCCGTCCCGTAATCCTAACCCGTACGCTGACACTAACCCGCGCCCTCACACGTCCGCTCCCCCTAAAGCGTTGTCGTACCCTCACCTGGACCCTAAACCGTCCCCGTCCCCTAAACCTAACCCTAGCCCGAACCCTAACCCTAACCCTTCCCCGAATCCTGACCCTCACCCGTCCCCTAATCCTAACCCGTACGCTGACACTAACCCGCGCCCTCACACGTACGCTCCCCCTAAAGCGTTGTCGTACCCTCACCTGGACCCTAAACCGTTCCCGTCCCCTAACCCTAACCCTAGCCCGAACCCTAACCCTAACCCTTCCCCGAATCCTGACCCTCACCCGTCCCCTAATCCTAACCCGTACGCTGACACTAACCCGTGCCCTCCCACGTACGCTCCCCCTAAAGCTTTGTCGTACCGTAACCTGGACCCTAAACCGTCCCCTTCCCCTAACCCTAACCCTAACACTAACCCTTCCCCGAAGCCTGACCCTCACCCGTCCCCTAATCCTAACCCGTACGCTGACACTAACCCGCGCCCTCACATGTACGCTCCCCCTAAAGCGTTGTCGTACCCTCACCTGGACCCTAACCCGTCCCCGTCCCCTAACCCTAACCCTAGCCCGAACCCTGACCCTAACCCTTCCCCGAAGCCTGACCCTCACCCGTCCCCTAATCCTAACCCGTACGCTGACACTAACCCGCACCCTCACACGTACCCTCCCCCTAAAGCGTTGTCGTACCCTCACCTGCACCCTAAACCGTCCCCGTCCCCTAACCCTAACCCTAGCCCGAACCCTAACCCTAACCCTTCCCCGAAGCCTGACCCTCACCTGTCCCCTAATCCTAAACCGTACGCTGACACTAACCCGCGCCCTCACACGTACGCTCCCCTTAATGCGTTGTCGTACCCTCACCTGGACCCTAACCCGTTCCCGTCCCCTAACCCTAACCCTAGCCCGAACCCTAACCCTAACCCTTCCCTGAAGCCTGACCCTCACCCGTCCCCTAATCCTAACCCGAACGCTGACACTAACCCGCGCCCTCACACGTACGCTCCCCCTAAAGCGTTGTCGTACCCTCACCTGGACCCTAAACCGTCCCCGTCCCCTAACCCTAACCCTAGCCCGAACCCTAAACCTTCCCCGAAGCCTGATCCTCACCCGTCGCCTAATCCTAACCCGTACGCTGACACTAACCCGCGCTCTCACACGTACGTGCCCCCTAAAGCGTTGTCGTACCTTCACCTGGACCCTAAACCGTCCCCGTCCCCTAACCCTAACCCTAGCCCGAACCCTAACCCTAACCCTTCCCCGAAGCCTGACCCTCACCCGTCCCCTAATCCTAACCCGTACGCTGACACTAACCCGCGCCCTCACACGTCCGCTCCCCCTAAAGCGTTGTCGTACCCTCACCTGGACCCTAAACCGTCTCCGTCCCCTAACCCTAACCCTAGCCCGAACCCTAACCCTAACCCTTCCCCGAAGCCTGACCCTCAGCCGTCCCTTAATCCTAACCCGTGCGCTGACACTAACCCACGCCCTCACACGTACGCTCCCCCTAAAGCGTTGTCGTACCCTCACCTGGACCCTAAACCGTCCCCGTCCCCTAACCCTAACCCTAGCCCAAACCCTAACCCTAACCCTTCCCCGAAACCTGACCCTCACCCGTCCCCTAACCCTAACCCGTACGCTGACACTAACCCGTGCCCTCCCACGTACGCTACCCCTAAAGCGTTGTCGTACCCTCACCTGGACCCTAAACCGTCCCCGTCCCCTAACCCTAACCCTAGCTCGAACCCGAACCGTAACACTTCCCCGAAGCCTGACCTTAACCCGTCCCCTAATCTAACCCGTATGCTAACACTAACCTTCGCCCTCACACGCACACTCACCCTAAAGCGTTGTCATACCCTCACCTGTACCCTAAACCGTCCCCGTTCCCTAACCCTAACCTTAGCGCGAAACCAAACCCTAACCCTTCCCCGAAGCCTGACCCTCACCGGTCCCCTAATCCTAACCCGTACGCTAACACTAACCCGTGCCCTCACACGCACGCTCCATCTAAAGCGTTGTCGTACCCTCACCTGGACCCTAAACCGTCTCCGTCCCCTAACCCTAACCCTAGCCCGAACCCTAACCCTAACACTTCCCCGAAGCCTGCCCCTTACCCGTCCCTTAATCCTAACACGGACGCTAACACTAACCCGCGCCCTCACACGCACGCTCCCCCTAAAGCGTTGTCGTACCCTCACCTGGACCCTAAACCGTCCCCGTCCCCTAACCCTAACCCTAGTCCGAACCCTAAGCCTAACCCTTCCCCGAAGCCTGACCCTCACCCGTCCCCTAATCCTAACCCGTACGCTGACACTAACACGCGCCCTCACACGTACACTCCCCCTAAAGCGTTTTCATACCCTCACCTGGACCCTAAACCGTCCCCATCCCCTAACCCTAACCCTAGCCCGAACCCTAGCCCTAACCCTTCCCCGAAGCCTGACCCTCATCCGTCCCCTAATCCTAACCCGTACGGTGACACTAACCCGCGCCCTCCCACGTACGCTCCCCCTAAAGCGTTGTCATACCCTCACCTGGACCGTAAACCGTCCCCGTCCCCTAACCCTAACCCTAGCCCGAACCCTAAGCCTAACCCTTCCCCGAAGCCTGACCCTCACCCGTCCCCTAATCCTAACCCGTACGCTGACACTAACCCGCGCCCTCACACGTACGCTCCCCGTAAAGCGTTGTCGTACCCTCACCTGGACCCTAAACCGTCCCCGTCCCCTAACCCTAACCCTAGCCCAAACCCTAACCCTAACCCTTCCCCGAAGCCTGACGCTCACCCGTCCCCTAATCCTAACCCGTACGCTGACACTAACCCGCGCCCTCACACGTACGCTCCCCCTAAAGCGTTGTCATACCCTCACATGGACCCTAAACCGTCCCCGTTCCCTAACCCTAACCCTAGCTCGAACCCGAACCGTAACACTTCCCCGAAGCCTGACCTTAACCCGTCCCCTAATCTAACCCGTATGCTAACACTAACCTTCGCCCTCACACGCACACTCACCCTAAAGCGTTGTCATACCCTCACCTGGACCCTAAACCGTCCCCGTTCCCTAACCCTAACCTTAGCGCGAAACCTAACCCTAACCCTTCCCCGAAGCCTGACCCTCACCGGTCCCCTAATCCTAACCCGTACGCTAACACTAACCCGTGCCCTCACACGCACGCTCCATCTAAAGCGTTGTCGTACCCTCACCTGGACCCTAAACCGTCTCCGTCCCCTAACCCTAACCCTAGCCCGAACCCTAACCCTAACACTTCCCCGAAGCCTGCCCCTTACCCGTCCCTTAATCCTAACACGGACGCTAACACTAACCCGCGCCCTCACACGCACGCTCCCCCTAAAGCGTTGTCGTACCCTCACCTGGACCCTAAACCGTCCCCATCCGCTAACCCTAACCCTAGCCCGAACCCTAACCCTAAACCTTCCCCGAACCTGACCCTCACCCGTCCCGTAATCCTAACCCGTACGCTGACACTAACCAGCGCCCTCACACGTACGCTCCCCCTAAAGCGTTGTCGTACCCTCACCTGGACCCTAAACCGTCCCCGTCCCCTAACCCTTACCCTAGCCCGAACCCTAACCCTAACCCTTCCCCGAAGCCTGACCCTCACCCGTTCCCTAATCCTAACCCGTACGCTGACACTAACCCACGCCCTCACACGGCCGCTCCCCCTAAAGCATTGTCGTACCCTCACGTGGACCCTAAACCGTCCCCGTCCCCTAACCCTAACCCAAGCCCGAACCCTAACCCTAACCCTTCCCCGAAGCCTGACCCTCACCCGTCCGCTAATCCTAACCCGTACGCTGACACTAACCCGTGCCCTCACACGAATGCTCCCACTAAAGCGTTGTCGTACCCTCACCTGGACCCTAACCCGTCCCCGTCTCCTAACCCTAACCCTAGCCCGAACCCTAACCCTAACCCTTCCCCGAAACCTGACCCTCACCCGTCCCCTAATCCTAACTCGTACGCTGACACTAACCCGCGCCCTCACACGTACGCTCCCCCTAAAGCGTTGTCGTACCCTCACCTGGACCCTAAACCGTCCCCGTCCCCTAACCCTAACCCTAGCCCGAACCCTAACCCTAACCCTTCCCCGAAGCCTGACCCTCACCCGTCCGAATCCTAACCCGTGCGCTGACACTAACCCGCGCCCTCCCACGTATGCTCCCCTTAAAGCGTTGTCGTACCCTCACCTGGACCCTAAACCGTTCCCGTCCCCTAACCCTAACCCTAGCCGGAACCTTAAGCCTAACCCTTCCCCGAAGCCTGACCCTCACCCGTCCCCTAATCCTAACCCGTATGCTGACAGTAACCCGCGCCCTCACACGTACGCTCCCCCTAAAGCGTTGTCGTACCCTCACCTGGACCCTGAACCGTCCCCGTCCCCTAACCCTAACCCTATCCCGAACCCTAACCCTAACCCTTCCCCGAAGGCTGACCCTCACCCGTCCCCTAATCCTAACCCGTACGCTGTCACTAACCCGCGCCCTCACACGTACGCTCCCCCTAAAGCGTTGTCGTACCCTCACCTGGACCCTAAACCGTCCCCGTCCCCTAACCCTAACCCTAGCCCGAACCCTAACCCGAACCCTTCCCCGAATCCTGACCCTCACCCGTCCCCTAATCCTAACCCGTACGCTGACACTAACCCGTGCCCTCCCACGTACGCTCCCCCTAAAGCGTTGTCGTACCCTAACCTGGACCCTAAACCGTCCCCGTCCCCTAACCCTAACCCTAACACTAACCCTTCCCCGAAGCCTGACCCTCACCCGTCCCCTAATCCTAACCCATACGCTGACACTAACCCGCGCCCTCACACGTACGCTCCCCCTAAAGCGTTGTCGTACCCTCTCCTGGACCCTAACCCGTCCCCGTCCCCTAACCCTAACCCTAGCCCGAACGCTGACCCTAACCCTTCCCCGAAGCCTGACCCTCACCCGTCCCCTAATCCTAACCCGTACGCTGACACTAACCCGCACCCTCACACGTACGCTCCCCCTAAAGCGTTGTCGTACCCTCACCTGCACCCTAAACCGTCCCCGTCCCCTAACCCTAACCCTAGCCCGAACCCTAACCCTAACCCTTCCCCGAAGCCTGACCCTCAACTGTCCCCTAATCCTAAACCGTACGCTGACACTAACCCGCGCCCTCACACGTACGCTCCCCCTAATGCGTTGTCGTACCCTCACCTGGACCCTAACCCGTTCCCGTCCCCTAACCCTAACCCTAGCCCGAACCCTAACCCTAACCCTTCCCCGAAGCCTGACCCTCACCCGTCCCCTAATCCTAACCCGTACGCTGACACTAACCCGCGCCCTCACACGTACGCTCCCCCTAAAGCGTTGTCGTACCCTCACCTGGACCCTAAACCGTCCCCGTCCCCTAACCCTAACCCTAGCCCGAACCCTAACTCTTCCCCGAAGCCTGATCCTCACCCGTCGCCTAATCCTAACCCGTACGCTGACACTAACCCGCGCTCTCACACGTACGTGCCCCCTAAAGCGTTGTCGTACCCTCACCTGGACCCTAAACCGTCCCCGTCCCCTAACCCTAACCCTAGCCCGAACCCTAACCCTAACCCTTCCCCGAAGCCTGACCCTCACCCGTCCCCTAATCCTAACCCGTACGCTGACACTAACCCGCGCCCTCACACGTCCGCTCCCCCTAAAGCGTTGTCGTACCCTCACCTGGACCCTAACCCGTCCCCGTCCCCTAACCCTAACCCTAGCCCAAACCCTAACCCTAACCCTTCCCCGAATCCTGACCCTCACCCGTCCCCTAATCCTAACCCGTACGCTGACACTAACCCGTGCCCTCCCACGTACGCTACCCCTAAAGCGTTGTCGTACCCTCACCTGGACCCTAAACCGTCCCCGTCCCCTAACCCTAACCCTAACCCTTCCCCGAAGCCTGACCCTCAGCCGTCCCCTAATCCTAACCCGTACGCTGACACTAATCCGCGCCCTCACACGTACACTCCCCCTAAAGCGTTGTCGTACCCTCACCTGGACCCTATACCGTCCCCGTCCCCTAACCCTAACCCTCGCCCTAACCCTAACCCTTCCCGGAAGCCTGACCCTCACCCGTCCCCTAATCCTAACCCGTACGCTGACACTAACCCGCGCCCTCACACGTCCGCTCCCCCTAAAGCTTTGTCGTACCCTCACCTGGACCCTAAACCGTCCCCGTCCCCTAACCCTAACCCTAGCCCGAACCCTAACCCTAACCCTTCCCCGAAGCCTGACCCTCACCCGTCCCCTAATCCTAACCCGTACGCTGACACTAACCCGCGCCCTCACACGTACGCTCCCCCTAAAGCGTTGTCATACCCTCACATGGACCCTAAACCGTCCCCGTCCCCTAACCCTAACCCTAGCTCGAACCAGAACCGTAACACTTCCCCGAAGCCTGACCTTAACCCGTCCCCTAATCTAACCCGTATGCTAACACTAACCTTCGCCCTCACACGCACACTCACCCTAAAGCGTTGTCATACCCTCACCTGGACCCTAAACCGTCCCCTTTCCCTAACCCTAACCTTAGCGCGAAACCTAACCCTAACCCTTCCCCGAAGCCTGACCCTCACCGGTCCCCTAATCCTAACCCGTACGCTAACACTAACCCGCGACCTCACACGCACGTTCCACCTAAACCGTTGTCGTACACTCACCTGGACCCTAAACCGTCCCCGTCCCCTAACCCTAACCCTAGCCCGAACCGTAACCCTAACACTTCGCCGAAGCCTGCCCCTCACCCGTCCCCTAATCCTAACACGGACGCTAACACTAACCCGCGCCCTCAGACGCACGCTCCCCCTAAAGCGTTGTCGTACCCTCACCTAGACCCTAAACCGTCCCCATCCCCTAACCCTAACCCTAGCCCGAACCCTAACCCTAACACTTCCCCGAAACTGACCCTCACCCGTCCCGTAATCCTAACCCGTACGCTGACACTAACCCACGCCCTCACACGTTCGCTCCCCCTAAAGCATTGTCGTACCCTCACCTGGACCCTAAACCGTCCCCGTCCCCTAACCCTAACCCTAGCCCGAACCCTAACCCTAACACTTCCCCGAAGCCTGACCCTCACCCGTCCCCTAATCCTAACCCGTACGCTGACACTAACCCGCGCCCTCACACGTACGCTCCCCCTAAAGTGTTGTCGTACCCTCACCTGCACCCTAAACCGTCCCCGTCCCCTAACCCTAACCCTAGCCCGAACCCTAACCCTAAACCTTCCCCGAAGCCTGACCCTCACCTGTCCCCTAATCCTAAACCGTACGCTGACACTAACCCGCGCCCTCACACGTACGCTCCCCCTAATGCGTTGTCGTACCCTCACCTGGAGCCTAACCCGTCCCCGTCCCCTAACCCTAACCCTAGCCCGAACCCTAACCCTAACCCTTCCCCGAAGCCTGACCCTCACCCGTCCCCTAATCCTAACCCGTACGCTGACACTAACCCGCGCCCTCACATGTACGCTCCCCTTAAAGCGTTGTCGTACCCTCACCTGGACCCTAAACCGTCCCCGTCCCCTGACCCTAAACCTAGCCCGAACCCTAACCCTAACCCTTCCCCGAAGCCTGACCCTCACCCGTCCCCTAATCCTAACACGTACGCTGACACTAATCCACGCCCTCACACGTACGCTCCCCCTAAAGCGTTGTCATACCCTCACCTGGACCCTAAACCGTCCCCGTCACCTAACCCTTAACCTAGCCCGAACCCTAACCCTAACCCTTCCCCGAAGCCTGACCCTCACCCGTCCCCTAATCCTAACCCGTACGCTGACACTAACCCGTGCCCTCCCACGTACGCTCCCCCTAAAGCTTTGTCGTACCGTAACCTGGACCCTAAACCGTCCCCTTCCCCTAACCCTAACCCTAACACTAACCCTTCCCCGAAGCCTGACCCTCACCCGTCCCCTAATCCTAACCCGTACGCTGACACTAACCCGTGCCCTCACACGCACGCTCCATCTAAAGCGTTGTCGTACCCTCACCTGGACCCTAAACCGTCTCCGTCCCCTAACCCTAACCCTAGCCCGAACCCTAACCCTAACACTTCCCCGAAGCCTGCCCCTTACCCGTCCCTTAATCCTAACACGGACGCTAACACTAACCCGCGCCCTCACACGCACGCTCCCCCTAAAGCGTTGTCGTACCCTCACCTGGACCCTAAACCGTCCCCGTCCCCTAACCCTAACCCTAGTCCGAACCCTAAGCCTAACCCTTCCCCGAAGCCTGACCCTCACCCGTCCCCTAATCCTAACCCGTACGCTGACACTAACACGCGCCCTCACACGTACACTCCCCCTAAAGCGTTTTCATACCCTCACCTGGACCCTAAACCGTCCCCATCCCCTAACCCTAACCCTAGCCCGAACCCTAGCCCTAACCCTTCCCCGAAGCCTGACCCTCATCCGTCCCCTAATCCTAACCCGTACGGTGACACTAACCCGCGCCCTCCCACGTACGCTCCCCCTAAAGCGTTGTCATACCCTCACCTGGACCGTAAACCGTCCCCGTCCCCTAACCCTAACCCTAGCCCGAACCCTAAGCCTAACCCTTCCCCGAAGCCTGACCCTCACCCGTCCCCTAATCCTAACCCGTACGCTGACACTAACCCGCGCCCTCACACGTACGCTCCCCGTAAAGCGTTGTCGTACCCTCACCTGGACCCTAAACCGTCCCCGTCCCCTAACCCTAACCCTAGCCCAAACCCTAACCCTAACCCTTCCCCGAAGCCTGACGCTCACCCGTCCCCTAATCCTAACCCGTACGCTGACACTAACCCGCGCCCTCACACGTACGCTCCCCCTAAAGCGTTGTCATACCCTCACATGGACCCTAAACCGTCCCCGTTCCCTAACCCTAACCCTAGCTCGAACCCGAACCGTAACACTTCCCCGAAGCCTGACCTTAACCCGTCCCCTAATCTAACCCGTATGCTAACACTAACCTTCGCCCTCACACGCACACTCACCCTAAAGCGTTGTCATACCCTCACCTGGACCCTAAACCGTCCCCGTTCCCTAACCCTAACCTTAGCGCGAAACCTAACCCTAACCCTTCCCCGAAGCCTGACCCTCACCGGTCCCCTAATCCTAACCCGTACGCTAACACTAACCCGTGCCCTCACACGCACGCTCCATCTAAAGCGTTGTCGTACCCTCACCTGGACCCTAAACCGTCTCCGTCCCCTAACCCTAACCCTAGCCCGAACCCTAACCCTAACACTTCCCCGAAGCCTGCCCCTTACCCGTCCCTTAATCCTAACACGGACGCTAACACTAACCCGCGCCCTCACACGCACGCTCCCCCTAAAGCGTTGTCGTACCCTCACCTGGACCCTAAACCGTCCCCATCCGCTAACCCTAACCCTAGCCCGAACCCTAACCCTAAACCTTCCCCGAACCTGACCCTCACCCGTCCCGTAATCCTAACCCGTACGCTGACACTAACCAGCGCCCTCACACGTACGCTCCCCCTAAAGCGTTGTCGTACCCTCACCTGGACCCTAAACCGTCCCCGTCCCCTAACCCTTACCCTAGCCCGAACCCTAACCCTAACCCTTCCCCGAAGCCTGACCCTCACCCGTTCCCTAATCCTAACCCGTACGCTGACACTAACCCACGCCCTCACACGTCCGCTCCCCCTAAAGCATTGTCGTACCCTCACGTGGACCCTAAACCGTCCCCGTCCCCTAACCCTAACCCAAGCCCGAACCCTAACCCTAACCCTTCCCCGAAGCCTGACCCTCACCCGTCCGCTAATCCTAACCCGTACGCTGACACTAACCCGTGCCCTCACACGAATGCTCCCACTAAAGCGTTGTCGTACCCTCACCTGGACCCTAACCCGTCCCCGTCTCCTAACCCTAACCCTAGCCCGAACCCTAACCCTAACCCTTCCCCGAAACCTGACCCTCACCCGTCCCCTAATCCTAACTCGTACGCTGACACTAACCCGCGCCCTCACACGTACGCTCCCCCTAAAGCGTTGTCGTACCCTCACCTGGACCCTAAACCGTCCCCGTCCCCTAACCCTAACCCTAGCCCGAACCCTAACCCTAACCCTTCCCCGAAGCCTGACCCTCACCCGTCCGAATCCTAACCCGTGCGCTGACACTAACCCGCGCCCTCCCACGTATGCTCCCCTTAAAGCGTTGTCGTACCCTCACCTGGACCCTAAACCGTTCCCGTCCCCTAACACTAACCCTAGCCGGAACCTTAAGCCTAACCCTTCCCCGAAGCCTGACCCTCACCCGTCCCCTAATCCTAACCCGTATGCTGACAGTAACCCGCGCCCTCACACGTACGCTCCCCCTAAAGCGTTGTCGTACCCTCACCTGGACCCTGAAACGTCCCCGTCCCCTAACCCTAACCCTATCCCGAACCCTAACCCTAACCCTTCCCCGAAGGCTGACCCTCACCCGTCCCCTAATCCTAACCCGTACGCTGTCACTAACCCGCGCCCTCACACGTACGCTCCCCCTAAAGCGTTGTCGTACCCTCACCTGGACCCTAAACCGTCCCCGTCCCCTAACCCTAACCCTAGCCCGAACCCTAACCCGAACCCTTCCCCGAATCCTGACCCTCACCCGTCCCCTAATCCTAACCCGTACGCTGACACTAACCCGTGCCCTCCCACGTACGCTCCCCCTAAAGCGTTGTCGTACCCTAACCTGGACCCTAAACCGTCCCCGTCCCCTAACCCTAACCCTAACACTAACCCTTCCCCGAAGCCTGACCCTCACCCGTCCCCTAATCCTAACCCATACGCTGACACTAACCCGCGCCCTCACACGTACGCTCCCCCTAAAGCGTTGTCGTACCCTCTCCTGGACCCTAACCCGTCCCCGTCCCCTAACCCTAACCCTAGCCCGAACGCTGACCCTAACCCTTCCCCGAAGCCTGACCCTCACCCGTCCCCTAATCCTAACCCGTACGCTGACACTAACCCGCACCCTCACACGTACGCTCCCCCTAAAGCGTTGTCGTACCCTCACCTGCACCCTAAACCGTCCCCGTCCCCTAACCCTAACCCTAGCCCGAACCCTAACCCTAACCCTTCCCCGAAGCCTGACCCTCAACTGTCCCCTAATCCTAAACCGTACGCTGACACTAACCCGCGCCCTCACACGTACGCTCCCCCTAATGCGTTGTCGTACCCTCACCTGGACCCTAACCCGTTCCCGTCCCCTAACCCTAACCCTAGCCCGAACCCTAACCCTAACCCTTCCCCGAAGCCTGACCCTCACCCGTCCCCTAATCCTAACCCGTACGCTGACACTAACCCGCGCCCTCACACGTACGCTCCCCCTAAAGCGTTGTCGTACCCTCACCTGGACCCTAAACCGTCCCCGTCCCCTAACCCTAACCCTAGCCCGAACCCTAACTCTTCCCCGAAGCCTGATCCTCACCCGTCGCCTAATCCTAACCCGTACGCTGACACTAACCCGCGCTCTCACACGTACGTGCCCCCTAAAGCGTTGTCGTACCCTCACCTGGACCCTAAACCGTCTCCGTCCCCTAACCCTAACCCTAGCCCGAACCCTAACCCTAACACTTCCCCGAAGCCTGCCCCTCACCCGTCCCCTAATCCTAACACGGACGCTAACACTAACCCGCGCCCTCACACGCACGCTCCCCCTAAAGCGTTGTCGTACCCTCACCTGGACCCTAAACCGTCCCCATCCCCTAACCCTAACCCTAGCCCAAACCCTAACCCTAACCCTTCCCCGAATCCTGACCCTCACCCGTCCCCTAATCCTAACCCGTACGCTGACACTAACCCGTGCCCTCCCACGTACGCTACCCCTAAAGCGTTGTCGTACCCTCACCTGGACCCTAAACCGTCCCCGTCCCCTAACCCTAACCCTAACCCTTCCCCGAAGCCTGACCCTCAGCCGTCCCCTAATCCTAACCCGTACGCTGACACTAATCCGCGCCCTCACACGTACACTCCCCCTAAAGCGTTGTCGTACCCTCACCTGGACCCTATACCGTCCCCGTCCCCTAACCCTAACCCTCGCCCTAACCCTAACCCTTCCCGGAAGCCTGACCCTCACCCGTCCCCTAATCCTAACCCGTACGCTGACACTAACCCGCGCCCTCACACGTCCGCTCCCCCTAAAGCTTTGTCGTACCCTCACCTGGACCCTAAACCGTCCCCGTCCCCTAACCCTAACCCTAGCCCGAACCCTAACCCTAACCCTTCCCCGAAGCCTGACCCTCACCCGTCCCCTAATCCTAACCCGTACGCTGACACTAACCCGCGCCCTCACACGTACGCTCCCCCTAAAGCGTTGTCATACCCTCACATGGACCCTAAACCGTCCCCGTCCCCTAACCCTAACCCTAGCTCGAACCAGAACCGTAACACTTCCCCGAAGCCTGACCTTAACCCGTCCCCTAATCTAACCCGTATGCTAACACTAACCTTCGCCCTCACACGCACACTCACCCTAAAGCGTTGTCATACCCTCACCTGGACCCTAAACCGTCCCCTTTCCCTAACCCTAACCTTAGCGCGAAACCTAACCCTAACCCTTCCCCGAAGCCTGACCCTCACCGGTCCCCTAATCCTAACCCGTACGCTAACACTAACCCGCGACCTCACACGCACGTTCCACCTAAACCGTTGTCGTACACTCACCTGGACCCTAAACCGTCCCCGTCCCCTAACCCTAACCCTAGCCCGAACCGTAACCCTAACACTTCGCCGAAGCCTGCCCCTCACCCGTCCCCTAATCCTAACACGGACGCTAACACTAACCCGCGCCCTCAGACGCACGCTCCCCCTAAAGCGTTGTCGTACCCTCACCTAGACCCTAAACCGTCCCCATCCCCTAACCCTAACCCTAGCCCGAACCCTAACCCTAACACTTCCCCGAAACTGACCCTCACCCGTCCCGTAATCCTAACCCGTACGCTGACACTAACCCACGCCCTCACACGTTCGCTCCCCCTAAAGCATTGTCGTACCCTCACCTGGACCCTAAACCGTCCCCGTCCCCTAACCCTAACCCTAGCCCGAACCCTAACCCTAACACTTCCCCGAAGCCTGACCCTCACCCGTCCCCTAATCCTAACCCGTACGCTGACACTAACCCGCGCCCTCACACGTACGCTCCCCCTAAAGTGTTGTCGTACCCTCACCTGCACCCTAAACCGTCCCCGTCCCCTAACCCTAACCCTAGCCCGAACCCTAACCCTAAACCTTCCCCGAAGCCTGACCCTCACCTGTCCCCTAATCCTAAACCGTACGCTGACACTAACCCGCGCCCTCACACGTACGCTCCCCCTAATGCGTTGTCGTACCCTCACCTGGAGCCTAACCCGTCCCCGTCCCCTAACCCTAACCCTAGCCCGAACCCTAACCCTAACCCTTCCCCGAAGCCTGACCCTCACCCGTCCCCTAATCCTAACCCGTACGCTGACACTAACCCGCGCCCTCACATGTACGCTCCCCTTAAAGCGTTGTCGTACCCTCACCTGGACCCTAAACCGTCCCCGTCCCCTGACCCTAAACCTAGCCCGAACCCTAACCCTAACCCTTCCCCGAAGCCTGACCCTCACCCGTCCCCTAATCCTAACACGTACGCTGACACTAATCCACGCCCTCACACGTACGCTCCCCCTAAAGCGTTGTCATACCCTCACCTGGACCCTAAACCGTCCCCGTCACCTAACCCTTAACCTAGCCCGAACCCTAACCCTAACCCTTCCCCGAAGCCTGACCCTCACCCGTCCCCTAATCCTAACCCGTACGCTGACACTAACCCGTGCCCTCCCACGTACGCTCCCCCTAAAGCTTTGTCGTACCGTAACCTGGACCCTAAACCGTCCCCTTCCCCTAACCCTAACCCTAACACTAACCCTTCCCCGAAGCCTGACCCTCACCCGTCCCCTAATCCTAACCCGTACGCTGACACTAACCCGCGCCCTCACACGTACGCTCCCCCTAAAGCGTTGTCGTACCCTCACCTGGACCCTAACCCGTCCCCGTCCCCTAACCCTAACCCTAGCCCGAACCCTGACCCTAACCCTTCCCCGAAGCCTGACCCTCACCCGTCCCCTAATCCTAACCCGTACGCTGACACTAACCCGCACCCTCACACGTACCCTCCCCCTAAAGCGTTGTCGTACCCTCACCTGCACCCTAAACCGTCCCCGTCCCCTAACCCTAACCCTAGCCCGAACCCTAACCCTAACCCTTCCCCGAAGCCTGACCCTCACCTGTCCCCTAATCCTAAACCGTACGCTGACACTAACCCGCGCCCTCACACGTACCCTCCCCCTAAAGCGTTGTCGTACCCTCACCTGCACCCTAAACCGTCCCCGTCCCCTAACCCTAACCCTAGCCCGAACCCTAACCCTTCCCCGAAGCCTGATCCTCACCCGTCGCCTAATCCTAACCCGTACGCTGACACTAACCCGCGCTCTCACACGTACGTGCCCCCTAAAGCGTTGTCGTACCTTCACCTGGACCCTAAACCGTCCCCGTCCCCTAACCCTAACCCTAGCCCGAACCCTAACCCTAACCCTTCCCCGAAGCCTGACCCTCACCCGTCACCTAATCCTAACCCGTACGCTGACACTAACCCGCGCCCTCACACGTCCGCTCCCCCTAAAGCGTTGTCGTACCCTCACCTGGACCCTAAACCGTCTCCGTCCCCTAACCCTAACCCTAGCCCGAACCCTAACCCTAACCCTTCCCCGAAGCCTGACCCTCAGCCGTCCCTTAATCCTAACCCGTGCGCTGACACTAACCCACGCCCTCACACGTACGCTCCCCCTAAAGCGTTGTCGTACCCTCACCTGGACCCTAAACCGTCCCCGTCCCCTAACCCTAACCCTAGCCCAAACCCTAACCCTAACCCTTCCCCGAATCCTGACCCTCACCCGTCCCCTAATCCTAACCCGTACGCTGACACTAACCCGTGCCCTCCCACGTACGCTACCCCTAAAGCGTTGTCGTACCCTCACCTGGACCCTAAACCGTCCCCGTCCCCTAACCCTAACCCTAGCCCGAACCCTAACCCTAACCCTTCCCCGAAGCCTGACCCTCAGCCGTCCCCTAATCCTAACCCGTACGCTGACACTAACCCGCGCCCTCACACGTACGCTCCCCCTAAAGCGTTGTCGTACCCTCACCTGGACCCTAAACCGTCCCCGTCCCCTAACCCTAACCCTAGTCCGAACCCTAACCCTAACCCTTCCCCGAAGCCTGACCCTCACCCGTCCCCTAATCCTAACCCGTACGCTGACACTAACACGCGCCCTCACACGTACACTCCCCCTAAAGCGTTTTCATACCCTCACCTGGACCCTAAACCGTCCCCATCCCCTAACCCTAACCCTAGCCCGAACCCTAGCCCTAACCCTTCCCCGAAGCCTGACCCTCATCCGTCCCCTAATCCTAACCCGTACGGTGACACTAACCCGCGCCCTCCCACGTACGCTCCCCCTAAAGCGTTGTCATACCCTCACCTGGACCGTAAACCGTCCCCGTCCCCTACCCCTAACCCTAGCCCGAACCC
Organism: Pseudorca crassidens; assembly: GCF_039906515.1. Lineage (NCBI taxonomy): Eukaryota > Metazoa > Chordata > Mammalia > Artiodactyla > Delphinidae > Pseudorca > Pseudorca crassidens. The sequence continues at coordinate 197,253 of NC_090298.1, forward strand.
TAAGCCTAACCCTTCCCCGAAGCCTGACCCTCACCCGTCCCCTAATCCTAACCCGTACGCTGACACTAACCCGCGCCCTCACACGTACGCTCCCCGTAAAGCGTTGTCGTACCCTCACCTGGACCCTAAACCGTCCCCGTCCCCTAACCCTAACCCTAGCCCAAACCCTAACCCTAACCCTTCCCCGAAGCCTGACGCTCACCCGTCCCCTAATCCTAACCCGTACGCTGACACTAACCCGCGCCCTCACACGTACGCTCCCCCTAAAGCGTTGTCATACCCTCACATGGACCCTAAACCGTCCCCGTTCCCTAACCCTAACCCTAGCTCGAACCCGAACCGTAACACTTCCCCGAAGCCTGACCTTAACCCGTCCCCTAATCTAACCCGTATGCTAACACTAACCTTCGCCCTCACACGCACACTCACCCTAAAGCGTTGTCATACCCTCACCTGGACCCTAAACCGTCCCCGTTCCCTAACCCTAACCTTAGCGCGAAACCTAACCCTAACCCTTCCCCGAAGCCTGACCCTCACCGGTCCCCTAATCCCAACCCGTACGCTAACACTAACCCGTGCCCTCACACGCACGCTCCATCTAAAGCGTTGTCGTACCCTCACCTGGACCCTAAACCGTCTCCGTCCCCTAACCCTAACCCTAGCCCGAACCCTAACCCTAACACTTCCCCGAAGCCTGCCCCTTACCCGTCCCTTAATCCTAACACGGACGCTAACACTAACCCGCGCCCTCACACGCACGCTCCCCCTAAAGCGTTGTCGTACCCTCACCTGGACCCTAAACCGTCCCCATCCGCTAACCCTAACCCTAGCCCGAACCCTAACCCTAACCCTTCCCCGAACCTGACCCTCACCCGTCCCGTACTCCTAACCCGTACGCTGACACTAACCCGCGCTCTCACACGTACGTGCCCCCTAAAGCGTTGTCGTACCCTCACCTGGACCCTAAACCGTCCCCGTCCCCTAACCCTAACCCTAGCCCGAACCCTAACCCTAACCCTTCCCCGAAGCCTGACCCTCACCCGTCCCCTAATCCTAACCCGTACGCTGACACTAACCCGCGCCCTCACACGTCCGCTCCCCCTAAACGTTGTCGTACCCTCACCTGGACCCTAACCCGTCCCCGTCCCCTAACCCTAACCCTAGCCCAAACCCTAACCCTAACCCTTCCCCGAATCCTGACCCTCACCCGTCCCCTAATCCTAACCCGTACGCTGACACTAACCCGTGCCCTCCCACGTACGCTACCCCTAAAGCGTTGTCGTACCCTCACCTGGACCCTAAACCGTCCCCGTCCCCTAACCCTAACCCTAACCCTTCCCCGAAGCCTGACCCTCAGCCGTCCCCTAATTCTAACCCGTACGCTGACACTAATCCGCGCCCTCACACGTACACTCCCCCTAAAGCGTTGTCGTACCCTCACCTGGACCCTATACCGTCCCCGTCCCCTAACCCTAACCCTCGCCCTAACCCTAACCCTTCCCGGAAGCCTGACCCTCACCCGTCCCCTAATCCTAACCCGTACGCTGACACTAACCCGCGCCCTCACACGTCCGCTCCCCCTAAAGCTTTGTCGTACCCTCACCTGGACCCTAAACCGTCCCCGTCCCCTAACCCTAACCCTAGCCCGAACCCTAACCCTAACCCTTCCCCGAAGCCTGACCCTCACCCGTCCCCTAATCCTAACCCGTACGCTGACACTAACCCGCGCCCTCACACGTACGCTCCCCCTAAAGCGTTGTCATACCCTCACATGGACCCTAAACCGTCCCCGTCCCCTAACCCTAACCCTAGCTCGAACCAGAACCGTAACACTTCCCCGAAGCCTGACCTTAACCCGTCCCCTAATCTAACCCGTATGCTAACACTAACCTTCGCCCTCACACGCACACTCACCCTAAAGCGTTGTCATACCCTCACCTGGACCCTAAACCGTCCCCTTTCCCTAACCCTAACCTTAGCGCGAAACCTAACCCTAACCCTTCCCCGAAGCCTGACCCTCACCGGTCCCCTAATCCTAACCCGTACGCTAACACTAACCCGCGACCTCACACGCACGTTCCACCTAAACCGTTGTCGTACACTCACCTGGACCCTAAACCGTCCCCGTCCCCTAACCCTAACCCTAGCCCGAACCGTAACCCTAACACTTCGCCGAAGCCTGCCCCTCACCCGTCCCCTAATCCTAACACGGACGCTAACACTAACCCGCGCCCTCAGACGCACGCTCCCCCTAAAGCGTTGTCGTACCCTCACCTAGACCCTAAACCGTCCCCATCCCCTAACCCTAACCCTAGCCCGAACCCTAACCCTAACACTTCCCCGAAACTGACCCTCACCCGTCCCGTAATCCTAACCCGTACGCTGACACTAACCCACGCCCTCACACGTTCGCTCCCCCTAAAGCATTGTCGTACCCTCACCTGGACCCTAAACCGTCCCCGTCCCCTAACCCTAACCCTAGCCCGAACCCTAACCCTAACACTTCCCCGAAGCCTGACCCTCACCCGTCCCCTAATCCTAACCCGTACGCTGACACTAACCCGCGCCCTCACACGTACGCTCCCCCTAAAGTGTTGTCGTACCCTCACCTGCACCCTAAACCGTCCCCGTCCCCTAACCCTAACCCTAGCCCGAACCCTAACCCTAAACCTTCCCCGAAGCCTGACCCTCACCTGTCCCCTAATCCTAAACCGTACGCTGACACTAACCCGCGCCCTCACACGTACGCTCCCCCTAATGCGTTGTCGTACCCTCACCTGGAGCCTAACCCGTCCCCGTCCCCTAACCCTAACCCTAGCCCGAACCCTAACCCTAACCCTTCCCCGAAGCCTGACCCTCACCCGTCCCCTAATCCTAACCCGTACGCTGACACTAACCCGCGCCCTCACATGTACGCTCCCCTTAAAGCGTTGTCGTACCCTCACCTGGACCCTAAACCGTCCCCGTCCCCTGACCCTAAACCTAGCCCGAACCCTAACCCTAACCCTTCCCCGAAGCCTGACCCTCACCCGTCCCCTAATCCTAACACGTACGCTGACACTAATCCACGCCCTCACACGTACGCTCCCCCTAAAGCGTTGTCATACCCTCACCTGGACCCTAAACCGTCCCCGTTCCCTAACCCTAACCTTAGCGCGAAACCTAACCCTAACCCTTCCCCGAAGCCTGACCCTCACCGGTCCCCTAATCCTAACCCGTACGCTAACACTAACCCGTGCCCTCACACGCACGCTCCATCTAAAGCGTTGTCGTACCCTCACCTGGACCCTAAACCGTCTCCGTCCCCTAACCCTAACCCTAGCCCGAACCCTAACCCTAACACTTCCCCGAAGCCTGCCCCTTACACGTCCCTTAATCCTAACACGGACGCTAACACTAACCCGCGCCCTCACACGCACGCTCCCCCTAAAGCGTTGTCGTACCCTCACCTGGACCCTAAACCGTCCCCATCCGCTAACCCTAACCCTAGCCCGAACCCTAACCCTAACCCTTCCCCGAACCTGACCCTCACCCGTCCCGTACTCCTAACCCGTACGCTGACACTAACCAGCGCCCTCACACGTACGCTCCCCCTAAAGCGTTGTCGTACCCTCACCTGGACCCTAAACCGTCCCCGTCCCCTAACCCTTACCCTAGCCCGAACCCTAACCCTAACCCTTCCCCGAAGCCTGACCCTCACCCGTTCCCTAATCCTAACCCGTACGCTGACACTAACACACGCCCTCACACGTCCGCTCCCCCTAAAGCATTGTCGTACCCTCACGTGGACCCTAAACCGTCCCCGTCCCCTAACCCTAACCCAAGCCCGAACCCTAACCCTAACCCTTCCCCGAAGCCTGACCCTCACCCGTCCGCTAATCCTAACCCGTACGCTGACACTAACCCGTGCCCTCACACGAATGCTCCCACTAAAGCGTTGTCGTACCCTCACCTGGACCCTAACCCGTCCCCGTCCCCTAACCCTATCCCTAGCCCGAACCCTAACCCTAACCCTTCCCCGAAACCTGACCCTCACCCGTCCCCTAATCCTAACTCGTACGCTGACACTAACCCGCGCCCTCACACGTACGCTCCCCCTAAAGCGTTGTCGTACCCTCACCTGGACCCTAAACCGTCCCCGTCCCCTAACCCTAACCCTAGCCCGAACCCTAACCCTAACCCTTCCCCGAAGCCTGACCCTCACCCGTCCGAATCCTAACCCGTGCGCTGACAATAACCCGCGCCCTCCCACGTATGCTCCCCTTAAAGCGTTGTCGTACCCTCACCTGGACCCTAAACCGTTCCCGTCCCCTAACCCTAACCCTAGCCGGAACCTTAAGCCTAACCCTTCCCCGAAGCCTGACCCTCACCCGTCCCCTAATCCGAACCCGTATGCTGACAGTAACCCGCGCCCTCACACGTACGCTCCCCCTAAAGCGTTGTCGTACCCTCACCTGGACCCTAAACCGTCCCCGTCCCCTAACCCTAACCCTATCCCGAACCCTAACCCTAACCCTTCCCCGAAGCCTGACCCTCACCCGTCCCCTAATCCTAACCCGTACGCTGTCACTAACCCGCGCCCTCACACGTACGCTCCCCCTAAAGCGTTGTCGTACCCTCACCTGGACCCTAAACCGTCCCCGTCCCCTAACCCTAACCCTAGCCCGAACCCTAACCCGAACCCTTCCCCTAATCCTGACCCTCACCCGTCCCCTAATCCTAACCCGTACGCTGACACTAACCCGTGCCCTCCCACGTACGCTCCCCCTAAAGCGTTGTCGTACCCTAACCTGGACCCTAAACCGTCCCCGTCCCCTAACCCTAACCCTAACACTAAACCTTCCCCGAAGCCTGACCCTCACCCGTCCCCTAATCCTAACCCATACGCTGACACTAACCCGCGCCCTCACACGTACGCTCCCCCTAAAGCGTTGTCGTACCCTCTCCTGGACCCTAACCCGTCCCCGTCCCCTAACCCTAACCCTAGCCCGAACCCTGACCCTAACCCTTCCCCGAAGCCTGACCCTCACCCGTCCCCTAATCCTAACCCGTACGCTGACACTAACCCGCACCCTCACACGTACGCTCCCCCTAAAGCGTTGTCGTACCCTCACCTGCACCCTAAACCGTCCCCGTACCCTAACCCTAACCCTAGCCCGAACCCTAACCCTAACCCTTCCCCGAAGCCTGACCCTCAACTGTCCCCTAATCCTAAACCGTACGCTGACACTAACCCGCGCCCTCACACGTACGCTCCCCCTAATGCGTTGTCGTACCCTCACCTGGACCCTAACCCGTTCCCGTCCCCTAACCCTAACCCTAGCCCGAACCCTAACCCTAACCCTTCCCCGAAGCCTGACCCTCACCCGTCCCCTAATCCTAACCCGTACGCTGACACTAACCCGCGCCCTCACATGTACGCTCCCCCTAAAGCGTTGTCGTACCCTCACCTGGACCCTAAACCGTCCCCGTCCCCTAACCCTAACCCTAGCCCGAACCCTAACTCTTCCCCGAAGTCTGATCCTCACCCGTCGCCTAATCCTAACCCGTACGCTGACACTAACCCGCGCTCTCACACGTATGTGCCCCCTAAAGCGTTGTCGTACCCTCACCTGGACCCTAAACCGTCCCCGTCCCCTAACCCTAACCCTAGCCCGAACCCTAACCCTAACCCTTCCCCGAAGCCTGACCCTCACCCGTCCCCTAATCCTAACCCGTACGCTGACACTAACCCACGCTCTCACACGTCCGCTCCCCCTAAAGCGTTGTCGTACCCTCACCTGGACCCTAACCCGTCCCCGTCCCCTAACCCTAACCCTAGCCCAAACCCTAACCCTAACCCTTCCCCGAATCCTGACCCTCACCCGTCCCCTAATCCTAACCCGTACGCTGACACTAACCCGTGCCCTCCCACGTACGCTACCCCTAAAGCGTTGTCGTACCCTCACCTGGACCCTAAACCGTCCCCGTCCCCTAACCCTAACCCTAACCCTTCCCCGAAGCCTGACCCTCAGCCGTCCCCTAATCCTAACCCGTACGCTGACACTAATCCGCGCCCTCACACGTACACTCCCCCTAAAGCGTTGTCGTACCCTCACCTGGACCCTAAACCGTCCCCGTCCCCTAAGCCTAACCCTCGCCCTAACCCTAACCCTTCCCGGAAACCTGACCCTCACACGTCCCCTAATCCTAACCCGTACGCTGACACTAACCCGCGCCCTCACACGTCCGCTCCCCCTAAAGCTTTGTCGTACCCTCACCTGGACCCTAAACCGTCCCCGTCCCCTAACCCTAACCCTAGCCCGAACCCTAACCCTAACCCTTCCCCGAAGCCTGACCCTCACCCGTCCCCTAATCCTAACCCGTACGCTGACACTAACCCGCGCCCTCACACGTACGCTCCCCCTAAAGCGTTGTCATACCCTCACATGGACCCTAAACCGTCCCCGTCCCCTAACCCTAACCCTAGCTCGAACCAGAACCGTAACACTTCCCCGAAGCCTGACCTTAACCCGTCCCCTAATCTAACCCGTATGCTAACACTAACCTTCGCCCTCACACGCACACTCACCCTAAAGCGTTGTCATACCCTCACCTGGACCCTAAACCGTCCCCTTTCCCTAACCCTAACCTTAGCGCGAAACCTAACCCTAACCCTTCCCCGAAGCCTGACACTCACCGGTCCCCTAATCCTAACCCGTACGCTGACACTAACCCGCGACCTCACACGCACGTTCCACCTAAACCGTTGTCGTACACTCACCTGGACCCTAAACCGTCCCCGTCCCCTAACCCTAACCCTAGCCCGAACCGTAACCCTAACACTTCGCCGAAGCCTGCCCCTCACCCGTCCCCTAATCCTAACACGGACGCTAACACTAACCTGCGCCCTCAGACGCACGCTCCCCCTAAAGCGTTGTCGTACCCTCACCTAGACCCTAAACCGTCCCCATCCCCTAACCCTAACCCTAGCCCGAACCCTAACCCTAACACTTCCCCGAAACTGACCCTCACCCGTCCCGTAATCCTAACCCGTACGCTGACACTAACCCACGCCCTCACACGTTCGCTCCCCCTAAAGCATTGTCGTACCCTCACCTGGACCCTAAACCGTCCCCGTCCCCTAACCCTAACCCTAGCCCGAACCCTAACCCTAACACTTCCCCGAAGCCTGACCCTCACCCGTCCGCTAATCCTAACCCGTACGCTGACACTAACCCGCGCCCTCACACGTACGCTCCCCCTAAAGCGTTGTCGTACCCTCACCTGGACCCTAACCCGTCCCCGTCCCCTAACCCTAACCCTAACCCTAACCCTTCCCCGAAGCCTGACCCTCACCCGTCCCCTAATCCTAACCCGTACGCTGACACTAACCCGCGCCCTCACACGTACGCTCCCCCTAAAGTGTTGTCGTACCCTCACCTGCACCCTAAACCGTCCCCGTCCCCTAACCCTAACCCTAGCCCGAACCCTAACCCTAAACCTTCCCCGAAGCCTGACCCTCACCTGTCCCCTAATCCTAAACCGTACGCTGACACTAACCCGCGCCCTCACACGTACGCTCCCCCTAATGCGTTGTCGTACCCTCACCTGGACCCTAACCCTTCCCCGTCCCCTAACCCTAACCCTAGCCCGAACCCTAACCCTAACCCTTCCCCGAAGCCTGACCCTCACCCGTCCCCTAATCCTAACCCGTACGCTGACACTAACCCGCGGCCTCACATGTACGCTCCCCCTAAAGCGTTGTCGTACCCTCACCTGGACCCTAAACCGTCCCCGTCCCCTGACCCTAAACCTAGCCCGAACCCTAACCCTAAACTTCCCCGAAGCCTGACCCTCACCCGTCCCCTAATCCTAACACGTACGCTGACACTAATCCGCGCCCTCACACGTACGCTCCCCCTAAAGCGTTGTCATACCCTCACCTGGACCCTAAACCGTCCCCGTCACCTAACCCTAAACCTAGCCCGAACCCTAACCCTAACCCTTCCCCGAAGCCTGACCCTCACCCGTCCCCTAATCCTAACCCTTACGCTGACACTAACCTGCGCCCTCACACGTACCCTCCCCCTAAAGCGTTGTCGTACCCTCACCTGGACCCTAAACCGTCCCCGTCCCCTAACCCTAACCCTAGCCCGAACCCTAACCCTAACCCTTCCCCGAAGCCTGACCCTCACCCGTCCCCTAATCCTAACCCGTACGCTGACACTAACCCGCGCCCTCACACGTACGCTCCCCCTAAAGCGTTGTCGTACCCTCACCTGGACCCTAAACCGTCCCCGTCCCCTAACCCTAACCCTAGCCCGAACCCTAACCCTAACCCTTCCCCGAAGCCTGACCCTCAGCCGTCCCCTAATCCTAACCCGTACGCTGACACTAACCCACGCCCTCACACGTACGCTCCCCCTAAAGCGTAGTCGTACCCTCACCTTGACCCTAAACCGTCCCCGTCCCCTAACCCTAAACCTAGCTCGAACCAGAACCGTAACACTTCCCCGAAGCCTGACCTTAACCCGTCCCCTAATCTAACCCATATGCTAACACTAACCTTCGCCCTCACACGCACACTCACCCTAAAGCGTTGTCATACCCTCACCTGGACCCTAAACCGTCCCCGTTCCCTATCCCTAACCTTAGCGCGAAACCTAACCCTAACACTTCCCCGAAGCCTGACCCTCACCGGTCCCCTAATCCTAACCCGTACGCTAACACTAACCCGCGCCCTCACACGCACGCTCCACCTAAAGCGTGGTCGTACCCTCACCTGGACCCTAACCCGTCCCCTAACCCTAACCCTAACCCTAACACTAACATTTCCCCGAAGCCTACCCTCACCCGTCCCCTAATCCTAACCCGTACGCTAACACTAACCCGCGCCCTCACACGCACGCTCCACCTAAAGCGTTGTCGTACCCTCACCTGGACCCTAAACCGTCCCCGTCCCCTAACCCTAACCCTAGCCCGAACCCTAATCCTAACACTTCCCCGAAGCCTGCCCCTCACCCGTCCCCTAATCCTAACACGGACAATAACACTAACCCGTGCCCTCACACGCACGCTCCCCCTAAAGCGTTGTCGTACCCTCACCTGGACCCTAACCCGTCCCCGTCCCCTAACCCTAACCCTAACACTAACCCTTCCCCGAAGCCTGACCTTCACCCGTCCCCTAATCCTAACCCGTACGCTGACACTAACCCGCGCCCTCACACGTACGCTCCCCCTAAAGCGTTGTCGTACCCTCACCTGCACCCTAAACCGTCCCCGTCCCCTAACCCTAACCCTAGCCCGAACCCTAACCCTAACCCTTCCCCGAAGCCTGACCCTCACCTGTCCCCTAATCCTAAACCGTACGCTGACACTAACCCGCGCCCTCACACGTCCGCTCCCCCTAAAGCGTTGTCGTACCCTCACCTGCACCCTAACCCGTCCCCGTCCCCTAACCCTAACCCTAACACTAACCCTTCCCCGAAGCCTGCCCCTCACCCGTCCCCTAATCCTAACACGGACGCTAACACTAACCCGCGCCCTCACACGTACGCTCCCCCTAAAGCGTTTTCGTACCCTCACCTGCACCCTAAACCGTCCCCGTCCCCTAACCCTAACCCTAGCCCGAACCCTAACCCTAACACTTCCCCGAAGCCTGACCCTCACCCGTCCCCTAATCCTAACCCGTACGCTGACACTAACCCGTGCCCTCCCACGTACGCTACCCCTAAAGCGTTGTCGTACCCTCACCTGGACCCTAAACCGTCCCCGTCCCCTAACCCTAACCCTAGCCCGAACCCTAACCCTAACCCTTCCCCGAAGCCTGACCCTCAGCCGTCCCCTAATCCTAAACCGTACGCTGACACTAACCCGCGCCCTCACACGTACGCTCCCCCTAAAGCGTTGTCGTACCCTCACCTGGACCCTAAACCGTCCCCGTCCCCTAACCCTAACCCTAGCCCGAACCCTAACCCTAACCCTTCCCGGAAGCCTGACCCTCACCCGTCCCCTAATCCTAACCCGTACGCTGACACTAACACGCGCCCTCACACGTCCGCTCCCCCTAAAGCGTTGTCGTACCCTCACCTGGACCCTAAACCGTCCCCGTCCCCTAACCCTAACCCTAGCCCGAACCCTAACCCTAACCCTTCCCCGAAGCCTGACCCTCACCCGTCCCCTAATCCTAACCCGTACGCTGACACTAACCCGCGCCCTCACACGTACGCTCCCCCTAAAGCGTTGTCGTACCCTCACCTGGACCCTAACCCGTCTCCGTCCCTTAACCCTAACCCTAGCCCGAACCCTAACCCTAACACTTCCCCGAAGCCTGACCCTCAGCCGTCCCCTAATCCTAACCCGTACGCTGACACTAACCCGCGCCCTCACACGTACGCTCCCCCTAAAGCGTTGTCATACCCTCACATGGACCCTAAACCGTCCCCGTCCCCTAACCCTAACCCTAGCTCGAACCAGAACCGTAACACTTCCCCGAAGCCTGATCTTAACCCGTCCCCTAATCTAACCCGTATGCTAACACTAACCTTCGCCCTCACACGCACACTCACCCTAAAGCGTTGTCATACCCTCACCTGGACCCTAAACCGTCCCCTTTCCCTAACCCTAACCTTAGCGCGAAACCTAACCCTAACCCTTCCCCGAAGCCTGACCCTCACCGGTCCCCTAATCCTAACCCGTACGCTAACACTAAGCCGCGACCTCACACGCACGTTCCACCTAAACCGTTGTCGTACACTCAACTGGACCCTAAACCGTCCCCGTCCCCTAACCCTAACCCTAGCCCGAACCGTAACCCTAACACTTCGCCGAAGCCTGCCCCTCACCCGTCCCCTAATCCTAACACGGACGCTAACACTAACCCGCGCCCTCAGACGCACGCTCCCCCTAAAGCTTTGTCGTACCCTCACCTAGACCCTAAACCGTCCCCATCCCCTAACCCTAACCCTAGCCCGAACCCTAACCCTAACACTTCCCCGAAACTGACCCTCACCCGTCCCGTAATCCTAACCCGTACGCTGACACTAACCAGCGCCCTCACACGTACGCTCCCCCTAAAGCGTTGTTGTACCCTCACCTGCAACCTAAACCGTCCCCGTCCCCTAACCCTAACCCTAGCCCGAACCCTAACCCTAACCCTTCCCCGAAGCCTGACCCTCACCCGTCCGCTAATCCTAACCCGTACGCTGACACTAACCCACGCCCTCACACGTTCGCTCCCCCTAAAGCATTGTCGTACCCTCATCTGGACCCTAAACCGTCCCCGTCCCCTAACCCTAACCCTAGCCCGAACCCTAACCCTAACACTTCCCCGAAGCCTGACCCTCACCCGTCCGCTAATCCTAACCCGTACGCTGACACTAACCCGCGCCCTCACACGTACGCTCCCCCTAAAGCGTTGTCGTACCCTCACCTGGACCCTAACCCGTCCCCGTCCCCTAACCCTAACCCTAACACTAACCCTTCCCCGAAGCCTGACCCTCACCCGTCCCCTAATCCTAACCCGTACGCTGACACTAACCCGCGCCCTCACACGTACGCTCCCCCTAAAGTGTTGTCGTACCCTCACCTGCACCCTAAACCGTCCCCGTCCCCTAACCCTAACCCTAGCCCGAACCCTAACCCTAAACCTTCCCCGAAGCCTGACCCTCACCTGTCCCCTAATCCCAAACCGTACGCTGACACTAACCCGCGCCCTCACACGTACGCTCCCCCTGATGCGTTGTCGTACCCTCACCTGGACCCTAACCCGTCCCCGTCCCCTAACCCTAACCCTAGCCCGAACCCTAACCCTAACCCTTCCCCGAAGCCTGACCCTCACCCGTACCCTAATCCTAACCCGTACGCTGACACTAACCCGCGCCCTCACATGTACGTTCCCCCTAAAGCGTTGTCGTACCCTCACCTGGACCCTAAACCGTCCCCGTCCCCTGACCCTAAACCTAGCCCGAACCCTAACCCTAACCCTTCCCCGAAGCCTGACCCTCACCCGTCCCCTAATCCTAACCCGTACGCTGACACTAATCCGCGCCCTCACACGTACGCTCCCCCTAAAGCGTTGTCATACCCTCACCTGGACCCTAAACCATCCCCGTCCCCTAACCCTAAACCTAGCCCGAACCCTAACCCTAACCCTTCCCCGAAGCCTGACCCTCACCCGTCCCGTAATCCTAACCCTTACGCTGACACTAACCCGCGCCCTCACACGTACCCTCCCCCTAAAGCGTTGTCGTACCCTCACCTGGACCCTAAACCGTCCCCGTCCCCTAACCCTAACCCTAGCCCGAACCCTAACCCTAACCCTTCCCCGAAGCCTGACCCTCACCCGTCCCCTAATCCTAACCCGTACGCTGACACTAACCCGCGCCCTCACACGTACGCTCCCCCTAAAGCATTGTCGTACCCTCACCTGGACCCTAAACCGTCCCCGTCCCCTAACCCTAACCCTAGCCCGAACCCTAACCCTAACCCTTCCCCGAAGCCTGACCCTCACCCGTCCCCTAATCCTAACCCTTACGCTGACACTAACCCGCGCCCTCACACGTACCCTCCCCCTAAAGCGTTGTCGTACCCTCACCTGGACCCTAAACCGTCCCCGTCCCCTAACCCTAACCCTAGCTCGAACCAGAACCGTAACACTTCCCCGAAGCCTGACCTTAACCCGTCCCCTAATCTAACCCATATGCTAACACTAACCTTCGCCCTCACACGCACACTCACCCTAAAGCGTTGTCATACCCTCACCTGGACCCTAAACCGTCCCCGTTCCCTAACCCTAACCTTAGCGCGAAACCTAACCCTAACACTTCCCCGAAGCCTGACCCTCACCGGTCCCCTAATCCTAACCCGTACGCTAACACTAACCCGCGCCCTCACACGCACGCTCCACCTAAAGCGTGGTCGTACCCTCACCTGGACCCTAACCCGTCCACGTCCCCTAACCCTAACCCTAACACTAACATTTCCCCGAAGCCTGACCCTCACCCGTCCCCTAATCCTAACCCGTACGCTGACACTAACCCGCGCCCTCACACATACGCTCCCCCTAAAGCGTTGTCGTACCCTCACCTGCACCCTAAACCGTCCCCGTCCCCTAACCCTAACCCTAGCCCGAACCCTAACCCTAACCCTTCCCCGAAGCCTGACCCTCACCTGTCCCCTAATCCTAATCCGTACGCTGACACTAACCCGCGCCCTCACACGTACGCTCCCCCTAATGCGTTGTCGTACCCTCACCTGGACCCTAACCCGTCCCCATCCCCTAACCCTAACCCTAGCCCGAACCCTAACCCTAACCCTTCCCCGAAGCCTGACCCTCACCGGTCCCCTAATCCTAACCCGTACGCTAACACTAACCCGCGCCCTCACACGCACGCTCCACCTAAAGCGTTGTCGTACCCTCACCTGGACCCTAAACCGTCCCCGTCCCCTAACCCTAACCCTAGCCCGTACCCTAATCCTAACACTTCCCCAAAGCCTGCCCCTCACCCGTCCCCTAATCCTAACACGGACGCTAACACTAACCCGTGCCCTCACACGCACGCTCCCCCTAAAGCGTTGTCGTACCCTCACCTGGACCCTAAACCGTCCCCATCCCCTAACCCTAACCCTAGCCCGAACCCTAACCCTAACACTTCCCCGAACCTGACCCTCACCCGTCCCGTAATCCTAACCCGTACGCTGACAGTAACCCGCGCCCTCACACGAACGCTCCCCCTAAAGCGTTGTCGTACCCTCACCTGGACCCTAAACCGTCCCCATCCCCTAACCCTAACCCTAGCCCGAACCGTAACCCTAACACTTCGCCGAAGCCTGCCCCTCACCCGTCCCCTAATCCTAACACGGACGCTAACACTAACCCGCGCCCTCAGACGCACGCTCCCCCTAAAGCGTTGTCGTACCCTCACCTAGACCCTAAACCGTCCCCATCCCCTAACCCTAACCCTAGCCCGAACCCTAACCCTAACACTTCCCCGAAACTGACCCTCACCCGTCCCGTAATCCTAACCCGTACGCTGACACTAACCAGCGCCCTCACACGTACGCTCCCCCTAAAGCGTTGTTGTACCCTCACCTGCAACCTAAACCGTCCCCGTCCCCTAACCCTAACCCTAGCCCGAACCCTAACCCTAACCCTTCCCCGAAGCCTGACCCTCACCCGTCCGCTAATCCTAACCCGTACGCTGACACTAACCCACGCCCTCACACGTTCGCTCCCCCTAAAGCATTGTCGTACCCTCATCTGGACCCTAAACCGTCCCCGTCCCCTAACCCTAACCCTAGCCCGAACCCTAACCCTAACACTTCCCCGAAGCCTGACCCTCACCCGTCCGCTAATCCTAACCCGTACGCTGACACTAACCCGCGCCCTCACACGTACGCTCCCCCTAAAGCGTTGTCGTACCCTCACCTGGACCCTAACCCGTCCCCGTCCCCTAACCCTAACCCTAACACTAACCCTTCCCCGAAGCCTGACCCTCACCCGTCCCCTAATCCTAACCCGTACGCTGACACTAACCCGCGCCCTCACACGTACGCTCCCCCTAAAGTGTTGTCGTACCCTCACCTGCACCCTAAGCCGTCCCCGTCCCCTAACCCTAACCCTAGCCCGAACCCTAACCCTAAACCTTCCCCGAAGCCTGACCCTCACCTGTCCCCTAATCCCAAACCGTACGCTGACACTAACCCGCGCCCTCACACGTACGCTCCCCCTGATGCGTTGTCGTACCCTCACCTGGACCCTAACCCGTCCCCGTCCCCTAACCCTAACCCTAGCCCGAACCCTAACCCTAACCCTTCCCCGAAGCCTGACCCTCACCCGTACCCTAATCCTAACCCGTACGCTGACACTAACCCGCGCCCTCACATGTACGTTCCCCCTAAAGCGTTGTCGTACCCTCACCTGGACCCTAAACCGTCCCCGTCCCCTGACCCTAAACCTAGCCCGAACCCTAACCCTAACCCTTCCCCGAAGCCTGACCCTCACCCGTCCCCTAATCCTAACCCGTACGCTGACACTAATCCGCGCCCTCACACGTACGCTCCCCCTAAAGCGTTGTCATACCCTCACCTGGACCCTAAACCGTCCCCGTCCCCTAACCCTAAACCTAGCCCGAACCCTAACCCTAACCCTTCCCCGAAGCCTGACCCTCACCCGTCCCGTAATCCTAACCCTTACGCTGACACTAACCCGCGCCCTCACACGTACCCTCCCCCTAAAGCGTTGTCGTACCCTCACCTGGACCCTAAACCGTCCCCGTCCCCTAACCCTAACCCTAGCCCGAACCCTAACCCTAACCCTTCCCCGAAGCCTGACCCTCACCCGTCCCCTAATCCTAACCCGTACGCTGACACTAACCCGCGCCCTCACACGTACGCTCCCCCTAAAGCATTGTCGTACCCTCACCTGGACCCTAAACCGTCCCCGTCCCCTAACCCTAACCCTAGCCCGAACCCTAACCCTAACCCTTCCCCGAAGCCTGACCCTCACCCGTCCCCTAATCCTAACCCTTACGCTGACACTAACCCGCGCCCTCACACGTACCCTCCCCCTAAAGCGTTGTCGTACCCTCACCTGGACCCTAAACCGTCCCCGTCCCCTAACCCTAACCCTAGCTCGAACCAGAACCGTAACACTTCCCCGAAGCCTGACCTTAACCCGTCCCCTAATCTAACCCATATGCTAACACTAACCTTCGCCCTCACACGCACACTCACCCTAAAGCGTTGTCATACCCTCACCTGGACCCTAAACCGTCCCCGTTCCCTAACCCTAACCTTAGCGCGAAACCTAACCCTAACACTTCCCCGAAGCCTGACCCTCACCGGTCCCCTAATCCTAACCCGTACGCTAACACTAACCCGCGCCCTCACACGCACGCTCCACCTAAAGCGTGGTCGTACCCTCACCTGGACCCTAACCCGTCCACGTCCCCTAACCCTAACCCTAACACTAACATTTCCCCGAAGCCTGACCCTCACCCGTCCCCTAATCCTAACCCGTACGCTGACACTAACCCGCGCCCTCACACATACGCTCCCCCTAAAGCGTTGTCGTACCCTCACCTGCACCCTAAACCGTCCCCGTCCCCTAACCCTAACCCTAGCCCGAACCCTAACCCTAACCCTTCCCCGAAGCCTGACCCTCACCTGTCCCCTAATCCTAATCCGTACGCTGACACTAACCCGCGCCCTCACACGTACGCTCCCCCTAATGCGTTGTCGTACCCTCACCTGGACCCTAACCCGTCCCCATCCCCTAACCCTAACCCTAGCCCGAACCCTAACCCTAACCCTTCCCCGAAGCCTGACCCTCACCGGTCCCCTAATCCTAACCCGTACGCTAACACTAACCCGCGCCCTCACACGCACGCTCCACCTAAAGTGTTGTCGTACCCTCACCTGGACCCTAAACCGTCCCCGTCCCCTAACCCTAACCCTAGCCCGTACCCTAATCCTAACACTTCCCCAAAGCCTGCCCCTCACCCGTCCCCTAATCCTAACACGGACGCTAACACTAACCCGTGCCCTCACACGCACGCTCCCCCTAAAGCGTTGTCGTACCCTCACCTGGACCCTAAACCGTCCCCATCCCCTAACCCTAACCCTAGCCCGAACCCTAACCCTAACACTTCCCCGAACCTGACCCTCACCCGTCCCGTAATCCTAACCCGTACGCTGACAGTAACCCGCGCCCTCACACGAACGCTCCCCCTAAAGCGTTGTCGTACCCTCACCTGGACCCTAAACCGTCCCCATCCCCTAACCCTAACCCTAGCCCGAACCGTAACCCTAACACTTCGCCGAAGCCTGCCCCTCACCCGTCCCCTAATCCTAACACGGACGCTAACACTAACCCGCGCCCTCAGACGCACGCTCCCCCTAAAGCGTTGTCGTACCCTCACCTAGACCCTAAACCGTCCCCATCCCCTAACCCTAACCCTAGCCCGAACCCTAACCCTAACACTTCCCCGAAACTGACCCTCACCCGTCCCGTAATCCTAACCCGTACGCTGACACTAACCAGCGCCCTCACACGTACGCTCCCCCTAAAGCGTTGTTGTACCCTCACCTGCAACCTAAACCGTCCCCGTCCCCTAACCCTAACCCTAGCCCGAACCCTAACCCTAACCCTTCCCCGAAGCCTGACCCTCACCCGTCCGCTAATCCTAACCCGTACGCTGACACTAACCCACGCCCTCACACGTTCGCTCCCCCTAAAGCATTGTCGTACCCTCATCTGGACCCTAAACCGTCCCCGTCCCCTAACCCTAACCCTAGCCCGAACCCTAACCCTAACACTTCCCCGAAGCCTGACCCTCACCCGTCCGCTAATCCTAACCCGTACGCTGACACTAACCCGCGCCCTCACACGTACGCTCCCCCTAAAGCGTTGTCGTACCCTCACCTGGACCCTAACCCGTCCCCGTCCCCTAACCCTAACCCTAACACTAACCCTTCCCCGAAGCCTGACCCTCACCCGTCCCCTAATCCTAACCCGTACGCTGACACTAACCCGCGCCCTCACACGTACGCTCCCCCTAAAGTGTTGTCGTACCCTCACCTGCACCCTAAACCGTCCCCGTCCCCTAACCCTAACCCTAGCCCGAACCCTAACCCTAAACCTTCCCCGAAGCCTGACCCTCACCTGTCCCCTAATCCCAAACCGTACGCTGACACTAACCCGCGCCCTCACACGTACGCTCCCCCTGATGCGTTGTCGTACCCTCACCTGGACCCTAACCCGTCCCCGTCCCCTAACCCTAACCCTAGCCCGAACCCTAACCCTAACCCTTCCCCGAAGCCTGACCCTCACCCGTACCCTAATCCTAACCCGTACGCTGACACTAACCCGCGCCCTCACATGTACGTTCCCCCTAAAGCGTTGTCGTACCCTCACCTGGACCCTAAACCGTCCCCGTCCCCTGACCCTAAACCTAGCCCGAACCCTAACCCTAACCCTTCCCCGAAGCCTGACCCTCACCCGTCCCCTAATCCTAACCCGTACGCTGACACTAATCCGCGCCCTCACACGTACGCTCCCCCTAAAGCGTTGTCATACCCTCACCTGGACCCTAAACCGTCCCCGTCCCCTAACCCTAAACCTAGCCCGAACCCTAACCCTAACCCTTCCCCGAAGCCTGACCCTCACCCGTCCCCTAATCCTAACCCTTACGCTGACACTAACCCGCGCCCTCACACGTACCCTCCCCCTAAAGCGTTGTCGTACCCTCACCTGGACCCTAAACCGTCCCCGTCCCCTAACCCTAACCCTAGCCCGAACCCTAACCCTAACCCTTCCCCGAAGCCTGACCCTCACCCGTCCCCTAATCCTAACCCGTACGCTGACACTAACCCGCGCCCTCACACGTACGCTCCCCCTAAAGCATTGTCGTACCCTCACCTGGACCCTAAACCGTCCCCGTCCCCTAACCCTAACCCTAGCCCGAACCCTAACCCTAACCCTTCCCCGAAGCCTGACCCTCACCCGTCCCCTAATCCTAACCCTTACGCTGACACTAACCCGCGCCCTCACACGTACCCTCCCCCTAAAGCGTTGTCGTACCCTCACCTGGACCCTAAACCGTCCCCGTCCCCTAACCCTAACCCTAGCTCGAACCAGAACCGTAACACTTCCCCGAAGCCTGACCTTAACCCGTCCCCTAATCTAACCCATATGCTAACACTAACCTTCGCCCTCACACGCACACTCACCCTAAAGCGTTGTCATACCCTCACCTGGACCCTAAACCGTCACCGTTCCCTAACCCTAACCTTAGCGCGAAACCTAACCCTAACACTTCCCCGAAGCCTGACCCTCACCGGTCCCCTAATCCTAACCCGTACGCTAACACTAACCCGCGCCCTCACACGCACGCTCCACCTAAAGCGTGGTCGTACCCTCACCTGGACCCTAACCCGTCCACGTCCCCTAACCCTAACCCTAACACTAACATTTCCCCGAAGCCTGACCCTCACCCGTCCCCTAATCCTAACCCGTACGCTGACACTAACCCGCGCCCTCACACATACGCTCCCCCTAAAGCGTTGTCGTACCCTCACCTGCACCCTAAACCGTCCCCGTCCCCTAACCCTAACCCTAGCCCGAACCCTAACCCTAACCCTTCCCCGAAGCCTGACCCTCACCTGTCCCCTAATCCTAATCCGTACGCTGACACTAACCCGCGCCCTCACACGTACGCTCCCCCTAATGCGTTGTCGTACCCTCACCTGGACCCTAACCCGTCCCCATCCCCTAACCCTAACCCTAGCCCGAACCCTAACCCTAACCCTTCCCCGAAGCCTGACCCTCACCGGTCCCCTAATCCTAACCCGTACGCTAACACTAACCCGCGCCCTCACACGCACGCTCCACCTAAAGCGTTGTCGTACCCTCACCTGGACCCTAAACCGTCCCCGTCCCCTAACCCTAACCCTAGCCCGTACCCTAATCCTAACACTTCCCCAAAGCCTGCCCCTCACCCGTCCCCTAATCCTAACACGGACGCTAACACTAACCCGTGCCCTCACACGCACGCTCCCCCTAAAGCGTTGTCGTACCCTCACCTGGACCCTAAACCGTCCCCATCCCCTAACCCTAACCCTAGCCCGAACCCTAACCCTAACACTTCCCCGAACCTGACCCTCACCCGTCCCGTAATCCTAACCCGTACGCTGACAGTAACCCGCGCCCTCACACGAACGCTCCCCCTAAAGCGTTGTCGTACCCTCACCTGGACCCTAAACCGTCCCCGTCCCCTAACCCTAACCCTAGCCCGAACCCTAACCCTAACCCTTCCCCGAAGCCTGACCCTCACCCGTCCGCTAATCCTAACGCGTACGCTGACACTAACCCGCGCCCTCACACGTACGCTCCCCCTAAAGCGTTGTCGTACCCTCACCTGGACCCTAACCCGTCCCCGTCCCCTAACCCTAACCCTAACACTAACCCTTCCCCGAAGCCTGACCTTCACCCGTCCCTTAATCCTAAACCGTACGCTGACACTAACCCGCGCCCTCACACGTACGCTCCCCCTAAAGCGTTGTCGTACCCTCACCTGCACCCTAAACCGTCCCCGTCCCCTAACCCTAACCCTAGCCCGAACCCTAACCCTAACCCTTCCCCGAAGCCTGACCCTCACCTGTCCCCTAATCCTAAACCGTACGCTGACACTAACCCGCGCCCTCACACGTCCGCTCCCCCTAAAGCGTTGTCGTACCCTCACCTGCACCCTAACCCGTCCCCGTCCCCTAACCCTAACCCTAACACTAACCCTTCCCCGAAGCCTGCCCCTCACCCGTCCCCTAATCCTAACACGGACGCTAACACTAACCCGCGCCCTCACACGTACGCTCCCCCTAAAGCGTTTTCGTACTCTCACCTGCACCCTAAACCGTCCCCGTCCCCTAACCCTAACCCTAGCCCGAACCCTAACCCTAACCCTTCCCCGAAGCCTGACCCTCACCCGTCCCCTAATCCTAACCCGTACGCTGACACTAACCCGTGCCCTCCCACGTACGCTACCCCTAAAGCGTTGTCGTACCCTCACCTGGACCCTAAACCGTCCCTGTCCCCTAACCCTAACCCTAGCCCGAACCCTAACCCTAACCCTTCCCCGAAGCCTGACCCTCACCCGTCCCCTAATCCTAACCCGTACGCTGACACTAACCCGCGCCCTCACACGTACGCTCCCCCTAAAGTGTTGTCGTACCCTCACCTGGACCCTAAACCGTCCCCGTCCCCTAACCCTAACCCTAGCCCGAACCCTAACCCTAACCCTTCCTGGAAGCCTGACCCTCACCCGTCCCCTAATAATAACCCGTACGCTGACACTAACACGCGCCCTCACACGTCCGCTCCCCCTAAAGCGTTGTCGTACCCTCACCTGGACCCTAAACCGTCCCCGTCCCCTAACCCTAACCCTAGCCCGAACCCTAACCCTAACACTTCCCCGAAGCCTGACCCTCACCCGTCCCCTAATCCTAACCCGTACGCTGACACTAACCCGCGCCCTCACACGTACGCTCCCCCTAAAGCTTTGTCGTACCCTCACCTGGACCCTAACCCGTCTCCGTCCCCTAACCCTAACCCTAGCCCGAACCCTAACCCTAACACTTCCCCGAAGCCTGACCCTCAGCCGTCCCCTAATCCTAACCCGTACGCTGACACTAACCCGCGCCCTCACACGTACGCTCCCCCTAAAGCGTTGTCATACCCTCACATGGACCCTAAACCGTCCCCGTCCCCTAACCCTAACCCTAGCTCGAACCAGAACCGTAACACTTCCCCGAAGCCTGATCTTAACCCGTCCCCTAATCTAACCCGTATGCTAACACTAACCTTTGCCCTCACACGCACACTCACCCTAAAGCGTTGGCATACCCTCACCTGGACCCTAAACCGTCCCCGTTCCCTAACCCTAACCTTAGCGCGAAACCTAACCCTAACCCTTCCCCGAAGCCTGACCCTCACCGGTCCCCTAATCCTAACCCGTACGCTAACACTAACCCGCGCCCTCACACGCACGTTCCACCTAAAGCGTTGTCGTACACTCACCTGGACCCTAAACCGTCCCCGTCCCCTAACCCTAACCCTAGCCCGAACCCTAACCCTAACACTTCCCCGAAGCCTGCCCCTCACCCGTCCCCTAATCCTAACACGGACGCTAACACTAACCCGCGCCCTCACACGCACGCTCCCCCTAAAGCGTTGTCGTACCCTCATCTGGACCCTAAACCGTCCCCATCCCCTAACCCTAACCCTAGCCCGAACCCTAACCCTAACACTTCCCCGAACCTGACCCTCACCCGTCCCGTAATCCTAACCCGTACGCTGACACTAACCAGCGCCCTCACACGTACGCTCCCCCTAAAGCGTTGTCGTACCCTCACCTGCACCCTAAACCGTCCCCGTCCCCTAACCCTAACCCTAGCCCGAACCCTAACCCTAACCCTTCCCCGAAGCCTGAACCTCACCCGTTCCCTAATCCTAACCCGTACGCTGACACTAACCCGTGCCCTCACACGTCCGCTCCCCCTAAAGCATTGTCGTACCCTCACCTGGACCCTAAACCGTCCCCGTCCCCTAACCCTAACCCTAGCCCGAACCCTAACCCTAACCCTTCCCCGAAGCCTGACCCTCACCCGTCCGCTAATCCTAACCCGTACGCTGACACTAACCCGCGCCCTCACACGTACGCTCCCCCTAAAGCGTTGTCGTACCCTCACCTGGACCCTAACCCGTCCCCGTCCCCTAATCCTAACCCTAACACTAACCCTTCCCCGAAGCCTGACTCTCACCCGTCCCCTAATCCTAACCCGTACGCTGACACTAACCCGCGCCCTCACACGTACGCTCCCCCTGAAGTGTTGTCGTACCCTCACCTGCACCCTAAACCGTCCCCGTCCCCTAACCCTAACCCTAGCCCGAACCCTAACCCTAAACCTTCCCCGAAGCCTGACACTCACCTGTCCCCTAATCCTAAACCGTACGCTGACACTAACCCGCGCCCTCACACGTACGCTCCCCCTAATGCGTTGTCGTACCCTCACCTGGACCCTAACCCGTCCCCGTCCCCTAACCCGAACCCTAGCCCGAACCCTAACCCTAACCCTTCCCCGAAGCCTGACCCTCACCCGTCCCCTAATCCTAACCCGTACGCTGACACTAACCCGCGCCCTCACACGTACGCTCCCCCTAAAGCGTTGTCGTACCCTCACCTGGACCCTAAACCGTCCCCGTCCCCTAACCCTAAACCTAGCCCGAACCCTAACCCTAACCCTTCCCCGAAGCCTGACCCTCACCCGTCCCCTAATCCTAACCCGTACGCTGACACTAATCCGCGCCCTCACACGTACGCTCCCCCTAAAGCGTTGTCGTACCCTCACCTGGACCCTAAACCGTCCCCGTCCCCTAACCCTAAACCTAGCCCGAACCCTAACCCTAACCCTTCCCCGAAGCCTGACCCTCACCCGTCCCCTAATCCTAACCCGTACGCTGACACTAACCCGCGCCCTCACACATACGCTCCCCCTAAAGCGTTGTCGTACCCTCACCTGGACCCTAAACCGTCCCCGTCCCCTAACCCTAACCCTAGCCCGAACCCTAACCCTAACACTTCCCCGAAGCCTGACCCTCACCCGTCCCCTAATCCTAACCCGTACGCTGACACTAACCCGCGCCCTCACACGTACGCTCCCCCTAAAGCGTTGTCATACCCTCACCTGGATCCTAAACCGTCCCCGTCCCCTAACCCTAACCCTAGCCCGAACCCTAACCCTAACCCTTCCCCGAAGCCTGACCCTCAGCCGTCCCCTAATCCTAACCCGTACGCTGACACTAACCCGCGCCCTCACACGTACGCTCCCCCTAAAGCGTTGTCGTACCCTCACCTGGACCCTAAACCGTCCCCGTCCCCTAACCCTAACCCTAGCTCGAACCAGAACCGTAACACTTCCCCGAAGCCTGACCTTAACCCGTCCCCTAATCTAACCCATATGCTAACACTAACCTTCGCCCTCACACGCACACTCACCCTAAAGCGTTGTCATACCCTCAACTGGACCCTAAACCGTCCCCGTTCCCTAACCCTAACCTTAGCGCGAAACCTAACCCTAACACTTCCCCGAAGCCTGACCCTCACCGGTCCCCTAATCCTAACCCGTACGCTAACACTAACCCGCGCCCTCACACGCACGCTCCACCTAAAGCGTTGTCGTACCCTCACCTGGACCCTAAACCGTCCCCGTCCCCTAACCCTAACCCTAGCCCGAACTCTAACCCTAACACTTCCCCGAAGCCTACCCCTCACCCGTCCTCTAATCCTAACACGGACGCTAACACTAACCCGCGCCCTCACACGCACGCTCCCCCTAAAGCGTTTTCGTACCCTCACCTGGACCCTAAACCGTCCCCATCCCCTAACCCTAACCCTAGCCCGAACCCTAACCCTAACACTTCCCCGAACGTGACCCTCACCCGTCCCGTAATCCTAACCCGTACGCTGACACTAACCCGCGCCCTCACACGTACGCTCCCCCTAAAGCGTTGTCGTACCCTCACCTGGACCCTAACCCGTCGCCGTCCCCTAACGCTAACCCTAACACTAACCCTTCCCCGAAGCCTGACCCTCACCCGTCCCTTAATCCTAAACCGTACGCTGACACTAACCCGCGCCCTCACACGTACGCTCCCCCTAAAGCGTTGTCGTACCCTCACCTGGACCCTAAACCGTCCCCGTCCCCTAACCCTAAACCTAGCCCGAACCCTAACCCTAACCCTTCCCCGAAGCCTGACCCTCACCCGTCCCCTAATCCTAACCTGTACGCTGACACTAACCCGCGCCCTCACACGTACGCTCCCCCTAAAGCGTTGTCGTACCCTCACCTGGACCCTAAACCGTCCCCGTCCCCTAACCCTAACCCTAGCCCGAACCCTAACCCTAACCCTTCCCCGAAGCCTGACCCTCACCCGTCCCCTAATCCTAACCCGTACGCTGACACTAACCCGCGCCCTCACACGTACGCTCCCCCTAAAGCGTTGTCGTACCCTCACCTGGACCCTAAACCGTCCCCGTCCCCGTCCCCTAACCCTAAACCTAGCCCGAACCCTAACCCTAACCCTTCCCCGAAGCCTGACCCTCACCCGTCCCCTAATCCTAACCCGTACGCTGACACTAACCCGCGCCCTCACACGTACGCTCCCCCTAAAGCGTTGTCGTACCCTAACCTGGACCCTAAACCGTCCCCGTCCCCTTACCCTAACCCTAGCCCGAACCCTAACCCTAACCCTTCCCCGAAGCCTGACCCTCACCCGTCCCCTAATCCTAACCCGTACGCTGACACTAACCTGCGCCCTCACACGTACGCTCCCCCTAAAGCGTTGTCGTACCCTCACCTGGACCCTAAACCGTCCCCGTCCCCTAACCCTAACCCTAGCCCGAACCCTAACCCTAACCCTTCCCCGAAGCCTGACCCTCACCCGTCCCCTAATCCTAACCCGTACGCTGACACTAACCCGCGCCCTCACACGTACGCTCCCCCTAAAGCGTTGTCGTACCCTCACCTGCACCCTAAACCGTCCCCGTCCCCTAACCCTAACCTTAGCCCGAACCCTAACCCTAACCCTTCCCCGAAGCCTGACCCTCACCCGTTCCCTAATCCTAACCCGTACGCTGACACTAACCCGCGCCCTCACACGTCCGCTCCCCCTAAAGCATTGTCGTACCCTCACCTGGACCCTAAACCGTCCCCGTCCCCTAACCCTAACGCTAGCCCGAACCCTAAACCTAACCCTTCCCCGAAGCCTGACCCTCACCCGTCCGCTAATCCTAACCCGTACGCTGACACTAACCCGCGCCCTCACACGTAGGCTCCCCCTAAAGCGTTGTCGTACCCTCACCTGGACCCTAACCCGTCGCCGTCCCCTAACGCTAACCCTAACACTAACCCTTCCCCGAAGCCTGACCCTCACCCGTCCCTTAATCCTAAACCGTACGCTGACACTAACCCGCGCCCTCACACGTACGCTCCCCCTAAAGCGTTGTCGTACCCTCACCTGGACCCTAAACCGTCCCCGTCCCCTAACCCTAAACCTAGCCCGAACCCTAACCCTAACCCTTCCCCGAACCCTGACCCTCACCCGTCCCCTAATCCTAACCCGTACGCTGACACTAACCCGCGCCCTCACACGTACGCTCCCCCTAAAGCGTTGTCGTACCCTCACCTGGACCCTAAACCGTCCCCGTCCCCGTCCCCTAACCCTAAACCTAGCCCGAACCCTAACCCTAACCCTTCCCCGAAGCCTGACCCTCACCCGTCCCCTAATCCTAACCCGTACGCTGACACTAACCCGCGCCCTCACACGTACGCTCCCCCTAAAGCGTTGTCGTACCCTAACCTGGACCCTAAACCGTCCCCGTCCCCTTACCCTAACCCTAGCCCGAACCCTAACCCTAACCCTTCCCCGAAGCCTGACCCTCACCCGTCCCCTAATCCTAACCCGTACGCTGACACTAACCTGCGCCCTCACACGTACGCTCCCCCTAAAGCGTTGTCGTACCCTCACCTGGACCCTAAACCGTCCCCGTCCCCTAACCCTAACCCTAGCCCGAACCCTAACCCTAACCCTTCCCCGAAGCCTGACCCTCACCCGTCCCCTAATCCTAACCCGTACGCTGACACTAACCCGCGCCCTCACACGTACGCTCCCCCTAAAGCGTTGTCGTACCCTCACCTGGACCCTAAACCGTCCCCGTCCCCTATCCCTAACCCTAGCCCGAACCCTAACCCTAACACTTCCCCGAAGCCTGACCCTCACCCGTCCCCTAATCCTAACCCGTACGCTGACACTAACCCACGCCCTCACACGTACGCTCCCCCTAAAGCGTTGTCGTACCCTCACCTGGACCCTAAACCGTCCCCGTCCCCTAACCCTAACCCTAGCCCGAACCCTAACCCTAACTCTTCCCCGAAGCCTGACCCTCACCCGTCCCCTAATCCTAACCCGTACGCTGACACTAACCCGCGCCCTCACACGTCCGCTCCCCCTAAAGTGTTGTCGTACCCTCACCTGGACCCTAAACCGTCCCCGTCCCCTAACCCTAACCCTAGCCCCAACCCTGACCCTAACCCTTCCCCGAAGCCTGACCATCACCCGTCCCCTAATCCTAACCCGTACGCTGACACTTACCCGCGCCCTCACACGTACGCTCCCCCTAAAGAGTTGTCGTACCCTCACCTGGACCCTAACCCGTCTCCGTCCCCTAACCCTAACCCTAGCCCGAACCCTAACCCTAACCGTTCCCCGAAGCCTGACCCTCACCCGTCCCCTAATCCTAACCCGTACGCTGACACTAACCCGCGCCCTCACACGTACGCTCCCCCTAAAGCGTTGTCGTACCCTCACCTGGACCCTAACCCGTCCCCGTCCCCTAACCCTAACCCTAGCCCGAACCCTAACCCTAACCCTTCCCCGAAGCCTGACCCTCAGCCGTCCCCTAATCCTAACCCGTTAGCTGACACTAACCCGCGCCCTCACACGTACGCTCCCCCTAAAGCGTTGTCGTACCCTCACCTGGACCCTAACCCGTCCCCGTCCCCTAACCCTAACCCTAGCCCGAACCCTAACCCTAACACTTCCCCGAAGCCTGACCCTCACCCGTCCCCTAATCCTAACCCGTACGCTGACACTAACCCGCGCCCTCACACGTCCGCTCCCCCTAAAGCGTTGTCGTACCCTCACCTGGACCGTAACCCGTCCCCGTCCCCTAACCCTAACCCTAGCCCGAACCCTAACCATAACCCTTCCCCGAAGCCTGACCCTCACCCGTCCCCTAATCCTAACCCGTACGCTGACACTAACCCACGCCCTCACATGTACGCTCCCCATAAAGTGTTGTCGTACCCTCACCTGGACCCTAAACCGTCCCCTTCCCCTTTCCCTAACCCTAGCCCGAACCCTAACCCTAACCCTTCCCCGAAGCCTGACCCTCACCCGTCCCCTAATCCTAACCCGTGCGTTGTCACTAACCCGCGCCCTCCCACGTATGCTCCCCTTAAAGCGTTGTCGTACCCTCACCTGAACCCTAAACCGACCCCGTCCCCTAACCCTAACCCTAGCCCGAACCCTAACCCTAACCCTTCCCCGAAGCCTGACCCTCACCCGTCCCCTAATCCTAACCCGTACGCTGACACTAACCCGCGCCCTCACACGTACGCTCCCCCTAAAGCGTTGTCGTACCCTCACCTGGACCCTAAACCGTCCCCGTCCCCTAACCCTAACCCTAGCCCGAACCCGAACCCTAACCTTAACCCTTCCCCGAAGCCTGTCCCTCACCCGTCCCCTAATCCTAACCCGTACGTTGACACTAACCCGCGCCCTCACACGTACGCTCCCGCTAAAGCGTTGTCGTACCCTCACCTGGACCCTAAACCGTCCCCGTCCCCTAACCCTAACCCTAGCCCGAAACCTAACCCTAAACCTTCCCCGAATCCTGACCTTACCCGTCCCCTAATCCTAACCCGTACGCTGACACTAACCCGTGCCCTCCCACGTACGCTCCCCCTAAAGCGTTGTCGTACCCTCACCTGGACCCTAAACCGTCCCCGTCCCCTAACCCTAACCCTAGCCCGAACCCTAAGCCTAACCCTTCCCCGAAGCCTGACCCTCAGCCGTCCCCTAATCCTAACCCGTACGCTGACACTAACCCGCGCCCTCACACGTACGCTCCCCCTAAAGCGTTGTCGTACCCTCACCTGGACCCTAAACCGTCCCCATCCCCTAACCCTAACCCTAGCCCGAACCCTAACCCTAACCCTTCCCCGAAGCCTGACCCTCACCCGTCCCCTAATCCTAACCCGTACGCTGACACTAACCCGCGCCCTCACACGTCCGCTCCCCCTAAAGCGTTGTCGTACCCTCACCTGGACCCTAAACCGTCCCCGTCACCTAACCCTAAACCTAGCCCGAACCCTAACCCTAACCCTTCCCCGAAGCCTGAACCTCACCCGTCCCCTAATCCTAACCCGTACGCTGACACTAACCCGCGCCCTCACACGTACGCTCCCCCTAAAGCGTTGTCGTACCCTCACCTGGACCCTAAACCGTCCCCGTCCCCTAACCCTAACCCTAGCCCGAACCCTAACCCTAACCCTTCCCCGAAGCCTGACCCTCACCCGTCCCCTAATCCTAACCCGTACGCTGACCCTAACCCGCGCCCTCACACGTCCGCTCCCCCTAAAGTGTTGTCGTACCCTCACCTGGACCCTAAACCGTCCCCGTCCCCTAACCCTAACCCTAGCCCCAACCCTGACCCTAACCCTTCCCCGAAGCCTGACCATCACCCGTCCCCTAATCCTAACCCGTACGCTGACACTTACCCGCGCCCTCACACGTACGCTCCCCCTAAAGAGTTGTCGTACCCTCACCTGGACCCTAACCCGTCTCCGTCCCCTAACCCTAACCCTAGCCCGAACCCTAACCCTAACCGTTCCCCGAAGCCTGACCCTCACCCGTCCCCTAATCCTAACCCGTACGCTGACACTAACCCGCGCCCTCACACGTACGCTCCCCCTAAAGCGTTGTCGTACCCTCACCTGGACCCTAACCCGTCCCCGTCCCCTAACCCTAACCCTAGCGCGAACCCTAACCCTA
The DNA here is from genome assembly GCF_039906515.1 of Pseudorca crassidens. NCBI lineage: Eukaryota > Metazoa > Chordata > Mammalia > Artiodactyla > Delphinidae > Pseudorca > Pseudorca crassidens. Next base: position 226,405 of record NC_090298.1, read on the forward strand.
ACCCTTCCCCGAAGCCTGACCCTCAGCCGTCCCCTAATCCTAACCCGTTAGCTGACACTAACCCGCGCCCTCACACGTACGCTCCCCCTAAAGCGTTGTCGTACCCTCACCTGGACCCTAACCCGTCCCCGTCCCCTAACCCTAACCCTAGCCCGAACCCTAACCCTAACCCTTCCCCGAAGCCTGACCCTCACCCGTCCCCTAATCCTAACCCGTGCGTTGTCACTAACCCGCGCCCTCCCACGTATGCTCCCCTTAAAGCGTTGTCGTACCCTCACCTGAACCCTAAACCGACCCCGTCCCCTAACCCTAACCCTAGCCCGAACCCTAACCCTAACCCTTCCCCGAAGCCTGACCCTCACCCGTCCCCTAATCCTAACCCGTACGCTGACACTAACCCGCGCCCTCACACGTACGCTCCCCCTAAAGCGTTGTCGTACCCTCACCTGGACCCTAAACCGTCCCCGTCCCCTAACCCTAACCCTAGCCCGAACCCGAACCCTAACCTTAACCCTTCCCCGAAGCCTGTCCCTCACCCGTCCCCTAATCCTAACCCGTACGTTGACACTAACCCGCGCCCTCACACGTACGCTCCCGCTAAAGCGTTGTCGTACCCTCACCTGGACCCTAAACCGTCCCCGTCCCCTAACCCTAACCCTAGCCCGAAACCTAACCCTAAACCTTCCCCGAATCCTGACCTTACCCGTCCCCTAATCCTAACCCGTACGCTGACACTAACCCGTGCCCTCCCACGTACGCTCCCCCTAAAGCGTTGTCGTACCCTCACCTGGACCCTAAACCGTCCCCGTCCCCTAACCCTAACCCTAGCCCGAACCCTAAGCCTAACCCTTCCCCGAAGCCTGACCCTCAGCCGTCCCCTAATCCTAACCCGTACGCTGACACTAACCCGCGCCCTCACACGTACGCTCCCCCTAAAGCGTTGTCGTACCCTCACCTGGACCCTAAACCGTCCCCATCCCCTAACCCTAACCCTAGCCCGAACCCTAAGCCTAACCCTTCCCCGAAGCCTGACCCTCACCCGTCCCCTAATCCTAACCCGTACGCTGACACTAACCCGCGCCCTCACACGTCCGCTCCCCCTAAAGCGTTGTCGTACCCTCACCTGGACCCTAAACCGTCCCCGTCACCTAACCCTAAACCTAGCCCGAACCCTAACCCTAACCCTTCCCCGAAGCCTGACCCTCACCCGTCCCCTAATCCTAACCCGTACGCTGACACTAACCCGCGCCCTCACACGTACGCTCCCCCTAAAGCGTTGTCGTACCCTCACCTGGACCCTAAACCGTCCCCGTCCCCTAACCCTAACCCTAGCCCGAACCCTAACCCTAACCCTTCCCCGAAGCCTGACCCTCACCCGTCCCCTAATCCTAACCCGTACGCTGACACTAACCCGCGCCCTCACACGTACGCTCCCCCTAAAGCGTTGTCGTACCCTCACCTGGACCCTAAACCGTCCCCGTCCCCTAACCCTAACCCTAGCCCGAACCCTAACCCTAACCCTTCCCCGAAGCCTGAACCTCACCCGTCCCCTAATCCTAACCCGTACGCTGACACTAACCCGCGCCCTCACACGTACGCTCCCCCTAAAGCGTTGTCGTACCCTCACCTGGACCCTAACCCGTCTCCGTCCCCTAACCCTAACCCTAGCCCGAACCCTAACCCTAACCCTTCCCCGAAGCCTGACCCTCAGCCGTCCCCTAATCCTAACCCGTACGCTGACACTAACCCGCGCCCTCACATGTACGCTCCCCCTAAAGCTTTGTCGTACCCTCACCTGGACCGTAACCCGTCCCCGTCCCCTAACCCTAACCCTAGCCAGAACCCTAACCCTAACCCTTCCCCGAAGCCTGACCCTCAGCCGTCCCCTAATCCTAACCCGTTAGCTGACACTAACCTACGCCCTCACACGTACGCTCCCCCTAAAGCGTTGTCGTACCCTCACCTGGACCCTAACCCGTCCCTGTCCCCTAACCCTAACCCTAGCCCGAACCCTAACCCTAACCCTTCCCCGAAGCCTGACCCTCACCCGTCCCCTAATCCTAACCCGTACGCTGACACTAACCCGCGCCCTCACACGTACGCTCCCCCTAAAGCGTTGTCGTACCCTCACCTGGACCCTAACCCGTCCCCGTCCCCTAACCCTAACCCTAGCCCGAACCCTAACCCTAACCCTAGCCCGAACCCTAACCCTAACCCTTCCCCGAAGCCTGACCCTCACCCGTCCGCTAATCCTAACCCGTACGCTGACACTAACCCGCGCCCTCACACGTAGGCTCCCCCTAAAGCGTTGTCGTACCCTCACCTGGACACTAACCCGTCGCCGTCCCCTAACCCTAACCCTAACACTAACCCTTCCCCGAAGCCTGACCCTCACCCGTACCCTAATCCTAACCCGTACGCTGACACTAACCAGCGCCCTCACACGTACGCTCCCCCTAAAGCGTTGTCGTACCCTCACCTGGACCCTAAACCGTCCCCGTCCCCTAACCCTAAACCTAGCCCGAACCCTAACCCTAACACTTCCCCGAAGCCTGACCCTCACCCATCCCCTAATCCTAACCCGTACGCTGACACTAACCCGCGCCCTCACACGTACGCTCCCCCTAAAGCGTTGTCGTACCCTCACCTGGACCCTAAACCGTCCCCGTCCCCTAACCCTAACCCTACCCCGAACCCTAACCCTAACACTTCCCTGAAGCCTGACCCTCACCCGTCCCCTAATCCTAACCCGTACGCTGACACTAACCCGCGCCCTCACACGTACGCTCCCCCTAAAGCGTTGTCGTACCCTCACCTGGACCCTAAACCGTCCCCGTCCCCTAACCCTAAACCTAGCCCGAACCCTAAACCTAACACTTCCCCGAAGCCTGACCCTCACCCGTCCCCTAATCCTAACCCGTACGCTGACACTAACCCGCGCCCTCACACGTACGCTCCCCCTAAAGCGTTGTCGTACCCTCACCTGGACCCTAAACCGTCCCCGTACCCTAACCCTAACCCTAGCCCGAACCCTAACCCTAACCCTTCCCCGAAGCCTGACCCTCACCCGTCCCCTAATCCTAACCCGTACGCTGACACTAACCCGCGCCCTCACACGTACGCTCCCCCTAAAGCGTTGTCGTACCCTCACCTGGACCCTAAACCGTCCCCGTCCCCTAACCCTAACCCTAGCCCGAACCCTAACCCTAACCCTTCCCCGAAGCCTGACCCTCACCCGTCCCCTAATCCTAACCCGTACGCTGATACTAACCCGCGCCCTCACACGTACGCTCCCACTAAAGCGTTGTCGTACCCTCACCTGGACCCTAAACCGTCCCCGTCCCCTAACACTAACCCTAGCCCGAACCCTAACCCTAACCCTTCCCCGAAGCCTGACCCTCACCCGTCCCCTAATCCTAACCCGTACGCTGACCCTAACCCGCGCCCTCACACGTCCGCTCCCCCTAAAGTGTTGTCGTACCCTCACCTGGACCCTAAACCGTCCCCGTCCCCTAACCCTAACCCTAGCTCCAACCCTAACCCTAACCCTTCCCTGAAGCCTGACCCTCAGCCGTCCCCTAATCCTAACCCGTTAGCTGACACTAACCCGCGCCCTCACACGTACGCTCCCCCTAAAGCGTTGTCGTACCCTCACCTGGACCGTAACCCGTCCCCGTCCCCTAACCCTAACCCTAGCCCGAACCCTAACCCTAACCCTTCCCCGAAGCCTGACCCTCAGCCGTCCCCTAATCCTAACCCGTTAGCTGACACTAACCCACGCCCTCACACGTATGCTCCCCCTAAAGCGTTGTCGTTCCCTCACCTGGACCCTAACCCGTCCCTGTCCCCTAACCCTAACCCTAGCCCGAACCCTAACCCTAACCCTTCCCCGAAGCCTGACCCTCACCCGTCCCCTAATCCTAACCCGTACGCTGACACTAACCCGCGCCCTCACACGTACGCTCCCCCTATAGCGTTGTCGTACCCTCACCTGGACCCTAACCCGTCCCCGTCCCCTAACCCTAACCCTAGCCCGAACCCTAACCCTAACCCTTCCCCGAAGCCTGACCCTCACCCGTCCCCTAATCCTAACCCGTACGCTGACACTAACCCGCGCCCTCACACGTCCGCTCCCCCTAAAGCGTTGTCGTACCCTCACCTGGACCCTAACCCTTCCCCGTCCCCTAACCCTAACCCTAGCCCGAACCCTAACCCTAACCCTTCCCCGAAGCCTGACCCTCAGCCGTCCCCTAATCCTAACCCGTACGCTGACACTAACCCGCGCCCTCACACGTACGCTCCCCCTAAAGCGTTGTCGTACCCTCACCTGGACCCTAAACCGTCCCCGTCCCCTAACCCTAACCCTAGCCCGAACCCTAACCCTAACCCTTCCCCGAAGCCTGACCCTCACCCGTCCCCTAATCCTAACCCGTACGCTGACACTAACCCGCGCCCTCACACGTCCGCTCCCCCTAAAGTGTTGTCGTACCCTCACCTGGACCCTAAACCGTCCCCGTCCCCTAACCCTAACCCTAGCCCCAACCCTGACCCTAACCCTTCCCCGAAGCCTGACCATCACCCGTCCCCTAATCCTAACCCGTACGCTGACACTTACCCGCGCCCTCACACGTACGCTCCCCCTAAAGAGTTGTCGTACCCTCACCTGGACCCTAACCCGTCTCCGTCCCCTAACCCTAACCCTAGCCCGAACCCTAACCCTAACCGTTCCCCGAAGCCTGACCCTCACCCGTCCCCTAATCCTAACCCGTACGCTGACACTAACCCGCGCCCTCACACGTACGCTCCCCCTAAAGCGTTGTCGTACCCTCACCTGGACCCTAACCCGTCCCCGTCCCCTAACCCTAACCCTAGCCCGAACCCTAACCCTAACCCTTCCCCGAAGCCTGACCCTCAGCCGTCCCCTAATCCTAACCCGTTAGCTGACACTAACCCGCGCCCTCACACGTACGCTCCCCCTAAAGCGTTGTCGTACCCTCACCTGGACCCTAACCCGTCCCCGTCCCCTAACCCTAACCCTAGCCCGAACCCTAACCCTAACACTTCCCCGAAGCCTGACCCTCACCCGTCCCCTAATTCTAACCCGTACGCTGACACTAACCCGCGCCCTCACACGTCCGCTCCCCCTAAAGCGTTGTCGTACCCTCACCTGGACCGTAACCCGTCCCCGTCCCCTAACCCTAACCCTAGCCCGAACCCTAACCATAACCCTTCCCCGAAGCCTGACCCTCACCCGTCCCCTAATCCTAACCCGTACGCTGACACTAACCCACGCCCTCACATGTACGCTCCCCATAAAGTGTTGTCGTACCCTCACCTGGACCCTAAACCGTCCCCTTCCCCTTTCCCTAACCCTAGCCCGAACCCTAACCCTAACCCTTCCCCGAAGCCTGACCCTCACCCGTCCCCTAATCCTAACCCGTGCGTTGTCACTAACCCGCGCCCTCCCACGTATGCTCCCCTTAAAGCGTTGTCGTACCCTCACCTGAACCCTAAACCGACCCCGTCCCCTAACCCTAACCCTAGCCCGAACCCTAACCCTAACCCTTCCCCGAAGCCTGACCCTCACCCGTCCCCTAATCCTAACCCGTACGCTGACACTAACCCGCGCCCTCACACGTACGCTCCCCCTAAAGCGTTGTCGTACCCTCACCTGGACCCTAAACCGTCCCCGTCCCCTAACCCTAACCCTAGCCCGAACCCGAACCCTAACCTTAACCCTTCCCCGAAGCCTGTCCCTCACCCGTCCCCTAATCCTAACCCGTACGTTGACACTAACCCGCGCCCTCACACGTACGCTCCCGCTAAAGCGTTGTCGTACCCTCACCTGGACCCTAAACCGTCCCCGTCCCCTAACCCTAACCCTAGCCCGAAACCTAACCCTAAACCTTCCCCGAATCCTGACCTTACCCGTCCCCTAATCCTAACCCGTACGCTGACACTAACCCGTGCCCTCCCACGTACGCTCCACCTAAAGCGTTGTCGTACCCTCACCTGGACCCTAAACCGTCCCCGTCCCCTAACCCTAACCCTAGCTCCAACCCTAACCCTAACCCTTCCCTGAAGCCTGACCCTCAGCCGTCCCCTAATCCTAACCCGTTAGCTGACACTAACCCGCGCCCTCACACGTACGCTCCCCCTAAAGCGTTGTCGTACCCTCACCTGGACCGTAACCCGTCCCCGTCCCCTAACCCTAACCCTAGCCCGAACCCTAACCCTAACCCTTCCCCGAAGCCTGACCCTCACCCGTCCCCTAATCCTAACCCGTACGCTGACACTAACCCGCGCCCTCACACGTCCGCTCCCCCTAAAGCGTTGTCGTACCCTCACCTGGACCCTAAACCGTCCCTGTCCCCTAACCCTAACCCTAGCCCGAACCCTAAGCCTAACCCTTCCCCGAAGCCTGACCCTCAGCCGTCCCCTAATCCTAACCCGTACGCTGACACTAACCCGCGCCCTCACACGTACGCTCCCTCTAAAGCGTTGTCGTACCCTCACCTGGACCCTAACCCGTCTCCGTCCCCTAACCCTAACCTTAGCCCGAACCCTAACCCTAACCCTTCCCCGAAGCCTGACCCTCAGCCGTCCCCTAATCCTAACCCGTACGCTGACACTAACCCGCGCCCTCACACGTACGCTCCCCCTAAAGCATTGTCGTACCCTCACCTGGACCGTAACCCGTCCCCGTCCCCTAACCCTAAACCTAGCCAGAACCCTAACCCTAACCCTTCCCCGAAGCCTGACCCTCAGCCGTCCCCTAATCCTAACCCGTTAGCTGACACTAACCCACGCCCTCACACGTACGCTCCCCCTAAAGCGTTGTCGTTCCCTCACCTGGACCCTAACCCGTCCCTGTCCCCTAACCCTAACCCTAGCCCGAACCCTAACCCTAACCCTTCCCCGAAGCCTGACCCTCACCCGTCCCCTAATCCTAACCCGTACGCTGACACTAACCCGCGCCCTCACACGTACGCTCCCCCTATAGCGTTGTCGTACCCTCACCTGGACCCTAACCCGTCCCCGTCCCCTAACCCTAACCCTAGCCCGAACCCTAACCCTAACCCTTCCCCGAAGCCTGACCCTCAGCCGTCCCCTAATCCTAACCCGTACGCTGACACTAACCCGCGCCCTCACACGTACGCTCCCCCTAAAGCGTTGTCGTACCCTCACCTGGACCCTAAACCGTCCCCGTCCCCTAACCCTAACCCTAGCCCGAACCCTAACCCTAACCCTTCCCCGAAGCCTGACCCTCACCCGTCCCCTAATCCTAACCCGTACGCTGACACTAACCCGCGCCCTCACACGTCCGCTCCCCCTAAAGTGTTGTCGTACCCTCACCTGGACCCTAAACCGTCCCCGTCCCCTAACCCTAACCCTAGCCCCAACCCTGACCCTAACCCTTCCCCGAAGCCTGACCATCACCCGTCCCCTAATCCTAACCCGTACGCTGACACTTACCCGCGCCCTCACACGTACGCTCCCCCTAAAGAGTTGTCGTACCCTCACCTGGACCCTAACCCGTCTCCGTCCCCTAACCCTAACCCTAGCCCGAACCCTAACCCTAACCGTTCCCCGAAGCCTGACCCTCACCCGTCCCCTAATCCTAACCCGTACGCTGACACTAACCCGCGCCCTCACACGTACGCTCCCCCTAAAGCGTTGTCGTACCCTCACCTGGACCCTAACCCGTCCCCGTCCCCTAACCCTAACCCTAGCCCGAACCCTAACCCTAACCCTTCCCCGAAGCCTGACCCTCACCCGTCCCCTAATCCTAACCCGTACGCTGACACTAACCCGCGCCCTCACACGTCCGCTCCCCCTAAAGCGTTGTCGTACCCTCACCTGGACCGTAACCCGTCCCCGTCCCCTAACCCTAACCCTAGCCCGAACCCTAACCATAACCCTTCCCCGAAGCCTGACCCTCACCCGTCCCCTAATCCTAACCCGTACGCTGACACTAACCCACGCCCTCACATGTACGCTGCCCATAAAGTGTTGTCGTACCCTCACCTGGACCCTAAACCGTCCCCTTCCCCTTTCCCTAACCCTAGCCCGAACCCTAACCCTAACCCTTCCCCGAAGCCTGACCCTCACCCGTCCCCTAATCCTAACCCGTGCGTTGTCACTAACCCGCGCCCTCCCACGTATGCTCCCCTTAAAGCGTTGTCGTACCCTCACCTGAACCCTAAACCGACCCCGTCCCCTAACCCTAACCCTAGCCCGAACCCTAACCCTAACCCTTCCCCGAAGCCTGACCCTCACCCGTCCCCTAATCCTAACCCGTACGCTGACACTAACCCGCGCCCTCACACGTACGCTCCCCCTAAAGCGTTGTCGTACCCTCACCTGGACCCTAAACCGTCCCCGTCCCCTAACCCTAACCCTAGCCCGAACCCGAACCCTAACCTTAACCCTTCCCCGAAGCCTGTCCCTCACCCGTCCCCTAATCCTAACCCGTACGTTGACACTAACCCGCGCCCTCACACGTACGCTCCCGCTAAAGCGTTGTCGTACCCTCACCTGGACCCTAAACCGTCCCCGTCCCCTAACCCTAACCCTAGCCCGAAACCTAACCCTAAACCTTCCCCGAATCCTGACCTTACCCGTCCCCTAATCCTAACCCGTACGCTGACACTAACCCGTGCCCTCCCACGTACGCTCCCCCTAAAGCGTTGTCGTACCCTCACCTGGACCCTAAACCGTCCCCGTCCCCTAACCCTAACCCTAGCCCGAACCCTAAGCCTAACCCTTCCCCGAAGCCTGACCCTCAGCCGTCCCCTAATCCTAACCCGTACGCTGACACTAACCCGCGCCCTCACACGTACGCTCCCCCTAAAGCGTTGTCGTACCCTCACCTGGACCCTAAACCGTCCCCATCCCCTAACCCTAACCCTAGCCCGAACCCTAAGCCTAACCCTTCCCCGAAGCCTGACCCTCACCCGTCCCCTAATCCTAACCCGTACGCTGACACTAACCCGCGCCCTCACACGTCCGCTCCCCCTAAAGCGTTGTCGTACCCTCACCTGGACCCTAAACCGTCCCCGTCACCTAACCCTAAACCTAGCCCGAACCCTAACCCTAACCCTTCCCCGAAGCCTGACCCTCACCCGTCCCCTAATCCTAACCCGTACGCTGACACTAACCCGCGCCCTCACACGTACGCTCCCCCTAAAGCGTTGTCGTACCCTCACCTGGACCCTAAACCGTCCCCGTCCCCTAACCCTAACCCTAGCCCGAACCCTAACCCTAACCCTTCCCCGAAGCCTGACCCTCACCCGTCCCCTAATCCTAACCCGTACGCTGACACTAACCCGCGCCCTCACACGTACGCTCCCCCTAAAGCGTTGTCGTACCCTCACCTGGACCCTAAACCGTCCCCGTCCCCTAACCCTAACCCTAGCCCGAACCCTAACCCTAACCCTTCCCCGAAGCCTGAACCTCACCCGTCCCCTAATCCTAACCCGTACGCTGACACTAACCCGCGCCCTCACACGTACGCTCCCCCTAAAGCGTTGTCGTACCCTCACCTGGACCCTAACCCGTCTCCGTCCCCTAACCCTAACCCTAGCCCGAACCCTAACCCTAACCCTTCCCCGAAGCCTGACCCTCAGCCGTCCCCTAATCCTAACCCGTACGCTGACACTAACCCGCGCCCTCACATGTACGCTCCCCCTAAAGCTTTGTCGTACCCTCACCTGGACCGTAACCCGTCCCCGTCCCCTAACCCTAACCCTAGCCAGAACCCTAACCCTAACCCTTCCCCGAAGCCTGACCCTCAGCCGTCCCCTAATCCTAACCCGTTAGCTGACACTAACCTACGCCCTCACACGTACGCTCCCCCTAAAGCGTTGTCGTACCCTCACCTGGACCCTAACCCGTCCCTGTCCCCTAACCCTAACCCTAGCCCGAACCCTAACCCTAACCCTTCCCCGAAGCCTGACCCTCACCCGTCCCCTAATCCTAACCCGTACGCTGACACTAACCCGCGCCCTCACACGTACGCTCCCCCTAAAGCGTTGTCGTACCCTCACCTGGACCCTAACCCGTCCCCGTCCCCTAACCCTAACCCTAGCCCGAACCCTAACCCTAACCCTAGCCCGAACCCTAACCCTAACCCTTCCCCGAAGCCTGACCCTCACCCGTCCGCTAATCCTAACCCGTACGCTGACACTAACCCGCGCCCTCACACGTAGGCTCCCCCTAAAGCGTTGTCGTACCCTCACCTGGACCCTAACCCGTCGCCGTCCCCTAACCCTAACCCTAACACTAACCCTTCCCCGAAGCCTGACCCTCACCCGTACCCTAATCCTAACCCGTACGCTGACACTAACCAGCGCCCTCACACGTACGCTCCCCCTAAAGCGTTGTCGTACCCTCACCTGGACCCTAAACCGTCCCCGTCCCCTAACCCTAAACCTAGCCCGAACCCTAACCCTAACACTTCCCCGAAGCCTGACCCTCACCCATCCCCTAATCCTAACCCGTACGCTGACACTAACCCGCGCCCTCACACGTACGCTCCCCCTAAAGCGTTGTCGTACCCTCACCTGGACCCTAAACCGTCCCCGTCCCCTAACCCTAACCCTACCCCGAACCCTAACCCTAACACTTCCCTGAAGCCTGACCCTCACCCGTCCCCTAATCCTAACCCGTACGCTGACACTAACCCGCGCCCTCACACGTACGCTCCCCCTAAAGCGTTGTCGTACCCTCACCTGGACCCTAAACCGTCCCCGTCCCCTAACCCTAAACCTAGCCCGAACCCTAAACCTAACACTTCCCCGAAGCCTGACCCTCACCCGTCCCCTAATCCTAACCCGTACGCTGACACTAACCCGCGCCCTCACACGTACGCTCCCCCTAAAGCGTTGTCGTACCCTCACCTGGACCCTAAACCGTCCCCGTACCCTAACCCTAACCCTAGCCCGAACCCTAACCCTAACCCTTCCCCGAAGCCTGACCCTCACCCGTCCCCTAATCCTAACCCGTACGCTGACACTAACCCGCGCCCTCACACGTACGCTCCCCCTAAAGCGTTGTCGTACCCTCACCTGGACCCTAAACCGTCCCCGTCCCCTAACCCTAACCCTAGCCCGAACCCTAACCCTAACCCTTCCCCGAAGCCTGACCCTCACCCGTCCCCTAATCCTAACCCGTACGCTGATACTAACCCGCGCCCTCACACGTACGCTCCCACTAAAGCGTTGTCGTACCCTCACCTGGACCCTAAACCGTCCCCGTCCCCTAACACTAACCCTAGCCCGAACCCTAACCCTAACCCTTCCCCGAAGCCTGACCCTCACCCGTCCCCTAATCCTAACCCGTACGCTGACCCTAACCCGCGCCCTCACACGTCCGCTCCCCCTAAAGTGTTGTCGTACCCTCACCTGGACCCTAAACCGTCCCCGTCCCCTAACCCTAACCCTAGCTCCAACCCTAACCCTAACCCTTCCCTGAAGCCTGACCCTCAGCCGTCCCCTAATCCTAACCCGTTAGCTGACACTAACCCGCGCCCTCACACGTACGCTCCCCCTAAAGCGTTGTCGTACCCTCACCTGGACCGTAACCCGTCCCCGTCCCCTAACCCTAACCCTAGCCCGAACCCTAACCCTAACCCTTCCCCGAAGCCTGACCCTCACCCGTCCCCTAATCCTAACCCGTACGCTGACACTAACCCGCGCCCTCACACGTCCGCTCCCCCTAAAGCGTTGTCGTACCCTCACCTGGACCCTAAACCGTCCCTGTCCCCTAACCCTAACCCTAGCCCGAACCCTAAGCCTAACCCTTCCCCGAAGCCTGACCCTCAGCCGTCCCCTAATCCTAACCCGTACGCTGACACTAACCCGCGCCCTCACACGTACGCTCCCTCTAAAGCGTTGTCGTACCCTCACCTGGACCCTAACCCGTCTCCGTCCCCTAACCCTAACCTTAGCCCGAACCCTAACCCTAACCCTTCCCCGAAGCCTGACCCTCAGCCGTCCCCTAATCCTAACCCGTACGCTGACACTAACCCGCGCCCTCACACGTACGCTCCCCCTAAAGCATTGTCGTACCCTCACCTGGACCGTAACCCGTCCCCGTCCCCTAACCCTAAACCTAGCCAGAACCCTAACCCTAACCCTTCCCCGAAGCCTGACCCTCAGCCGTCCCCTAATCCTAACCCGTTAGCTGACACTAACCCACGCCCTCACACGTATGCTCCCCCTAAAGCGTTGTCGTTCCCTCACCTGGACCCTAACCCGTCCCTGTCCCCTAACCCTAACCCTAGCCCGAACCCTAACCCTAACCCTTCCCCGAAGCCTGACCCTCACCCGTCCCCTAATCCTAACCCGTACGCTGACACTAACCCGCGCCCTCACACGTACGCTCCCCCTATAGCGTTGTCGTACCCTCACCTGGACCCTAACCCGTCCCCGTCCCCTAACCCTAACCCTAGCCCGAACCCTAACCCTAACCCTTCCCCGAAGCCTGACCCTCACCCGTCCCCTAATCCTAACCCGTACGCTGACACTAACCCGCGCCCTCACACGTCCGCTCCCCCTAAAGCGTTGTCGTACCCTCACCTGGACCCTAACCCTTCCCCGTCCCCTAACCCTAACCCTAGCCCGAACCCTAACCCTAACCCTTCCCCGAAGCCTGACCCTCAGCCGTCCCCTAATCCTAACCCGTACGCTGACACTAACCCGCGCCCTCACACGTACGCTCCCCCTAAAGCGTTGTCGTACCCTCACCTGGACCCTAAACCGTCCCCGTCCCCTAACCCTAACCCTAGCCCGAACCCTAACCCTAACCCTTCCCCGAAGCCTGACCCTCACCCGTCCCCTAATCCTAACCCGTACGCTGACACTAACCCGCGCCCTCACACGTCCGCTCCCCCTAAAGTGTTGTCGTACCCTCACCTGGACCCTAAACCGTCCCCGTCCCCTAACCCTAACCCTAGCCCCAACCCTGACCCTAACCCTTCCCCGAAGCCTGACCATCACCCGTCCCCTAATCCTAACCCGTACGCTGACACTTACCCGCGCCCTCACACGTACGCTCCCCCTAAAGAGTTGTCGTACCCTCACCTGGACCCTAACCCGTCTCCGTCCCCTAACCCTAACCCTAGCCCGAACCCTAACCCTAACCATTCCCCGAAGCCTGACCCTCACCCGTCCCCTAATCCTAACCCGTACGCTGACACTAACCCGCGCCCTCACACGTACGCTCCCCCTAAAGCGTTGTCGTACCCTCACCTGGACCCTAACCCGTCCCCGTCCCCTAACCCTAACCCTAGCCCGAACCCTAACCCTAACCCTTCCCCGAAGCCTGACCCTCAGCCGTCCCCTAATCCTAACCCGTTAGCTGACACTAACCCGCGCCCTCACACGTACGCTCCCCCTAAAGCGTTGTCGTACCCTCACCTGGACCCTAACCCGTCCCCGTCCCCTAACCCTAACCCTAGCCCGAACCCTAACCCTAACACTTCCCCGAAGCCTGACCCTCACCCGTCCCCTAATTCTAACCCGTACGCTGACACTAACCCGCGCCCTCACACGTCCGCTCCCCCTAAAGCGTTGTCGTACCCTCACCTGGACCGTAACCCGTCCCCGTCCCCTAACCCTAACCCTAGCCCGAACCCTAACCATAACCCTTCCCCGAAGCCTGACCCTCACCCGTCCCCTAATCCTAACCCGTACGCTGACACTAACCCACGCCCTCACATGTACGCTCCCCATAAAGTGTTGTCGTACCCTCACCTGGACCCTAAACCGTCCCCTTCCCCTTTCCCTAACCCTAGCCCGAACCCTAACCCTAACCCTTCCCCGAAGCCTGACCCTCACCCGTCCCCTAATCCTAACCCGTGCGTTGTCACTAACCCGCGCCCTCCCACGTATGCTCCCCTTAAAGCGTTGTCGTACCCTCACCTGAACCCTAAACCGACCCCGTCCCCTAACCCTAACCCTAGCCCGAACCCTAACCCTAACCCTTCCCCGAAGCCTGACCCTCACCCGTCCCCTAATCCTAACCCGTACGCTGACACTAACCCGCGCCCTCACACGTACGCTCCCCCTAAAGCGTTGTCGTACCCTCACCTGGACCCTAAACCGTCCCCGTCCCCTAACCCTAACCCTAGCCCGAACCCGAACCCTAACCTTAACCCTTCCCCGAAGCCTGTCCCTCACCCGTCCCCTAATCCTAACCCGTACGTTGACACTAACCCGCGCCCTCACACGTACGCTCCCGCTAAAGCGTTGTCGTACCCTCACCTGGACCCTAAACCGTCCCCGTCCCCTAACCCTAACCCTAGCCCGAAACCTAAACCTAAACCTTCCCCGAATCCTGACCTTACCCGTCCCCTAATCCTAACCCGTACGCTGACACTAACCCGTGCCCTCCCACGTACGCTCCCCCTAAAGCGTTGTCGTACCCTCACCTGGACCCTAAACCGTCCCCGTCCCCTAACCCTAACCCTAGCTCCAACCCTAACCCTAACCCTTCCCTGAAGCCTGACCCTCAGCCGTCCCCTAATCCTAACCCGTTAGCTGACACTAACCCGCGCCCTCACACGTACGCTCCCCCTAAAGCGTTGTCGTACCCTCACCTGGACCGTAACCCGTCCCCGTCCCCTAACCCTAACCCTAGCCCGAACCCTAACCCTAACCCTTCCCCGAAGCCTGACCCTCACCCGTCCCCTAATCCTAACCCGTACGCTGACACTAACCCGCGCCCTCACACGTCCGCTCCCCCTAAAGCGTTGTCGTACCCTCACCTGGACCCTAAACCGTCCCTGTCCCCTAACCCTAACCCTAGCCCGAACCCTAAGCCTAACCCTTCCCCGAAGCCTGACCCTCAGCCGTCCCCTAATCCTAACCCGTACGCTGACACTAACCCGCGCCCTCACACGTACGCTCCCTCTAAAGCGTTGTCGTACCGTCACCTGGACCCTAACCCGTCTCCGTCCCCTAACCCTAACCTTAGCCCGAACCCTAACCCTAACCCTTCCCCGAAGCCTGACCATCAGCCGTCCCCTAATCCTAACCCGTACGCTGACACTAACCCGCGCCCTCACACGTACGCTCCCCCTAAAGCATTGTCGTACCCTCACCTGGACCGTAACCCGTCCCCGTCCCCTAACCCTAAACCTAGCCAGAACCCTAACCCTAACCCTTCCCCGAAGCCTGACCCTCAGCCGTCCCCTAATCCTAACCCGTTAGCTGACACTAACCCACGCCCTCACACGTACGCTCCCCCTAAAGCGTTGTCGTTCCCTCACCTGGACCCTAACCCGTCCCTGTCCCCTAACCCTAACCCTAGCCCGAACCCTAACCCTAACCCTTCCCCGAAGCCTGACCCTCACCCGTCCCCTAATCCTAACCCGTACGCTGACACTAACCCGCGCCCTCACACGTACGCTCCCCCTATAGCGTTGTCGTACCCTCACCTGGACCCTAACCCGTCCCCGTCCCCTAACCCTAACCCTAGCCCGAACCCTAACCCTAACCCTTCCCCGAAGCCTGACCCTCAGCCGTCCCCTAATCCTAACCCGTACGCTGACACTAACCCGCGCCCTCACACGTACGCTCCCCCTAAAGCGTTGTCGTACCCTCACCTGGACCCTAAACCGTCCCCGTCCCCTAACCCTAACCCTAGCCCGAACCCTAACCCTAACCCTTCCCCGAAGCCTGACCCTCACCCGTCCCCTAATCCTAACCCGTACGCTGACACTAACCCGCGCCCTCACACGTCCGCTCCCCCTAAAGTGTTGTCGTACCCTCACCTGGACCCTAAACCGTCCCCGTCCCCTAACCCTAACCCTAGCCCCAACCCTGACCCTAACCCTTCCCCGAAGCCTGACCATCACCCGTCCCCTAATCCTAACCCGTACGCTGACACTTACCCGCGCCCTCACACGTACGCTCCCCCTAAAGAGTTGTCGTACCCTCACCTGGACCCTAACCCGTCTCCGTCCCCTAACCCTAACCCTAGCCCGAACCCTAACCCTAACCGTTCCCCGAAGCCTGACCCTCACCCGTCCCCTAATCCTAACCCGTACGCTGACACTAACCCGCGCCCTCACACGTACGCTCCCCCTAAAGCGTTGTCGTACCCTCACCTGGACCCTAACCCGTCCCCGTCCCCTAACCCTAACCCTAGCCCGAACCCTAACCCTAACCCTTCCCCGAAGCCTGACCCTCAGCCGTCCCCTAATCCTAACCCGTTAGCTGACACTAACCCACGCCCTCACACGTACGCTCCCCCTAAAGCGTTGTCGTACCCTCACCTGGACCCTAACCCGTCCCCGTCCCCTAACCCTAACCCTAGCCCGAACCCTAACCCTAACACTTCCCCGAAGCCTGACCCTCACCGTCCCCTAATTCTAACCCGTACGCTGACACTAACCCGCGCCCTCACACGTCCGCTCCCCCTAAAGCGTTGTCGTACCCTCACCTGGACCGTAACCCGTCCCCGTCCCCTAACCCTAACCCTAGCCCGAACCCTAACCATAACCCTTCCCCGAAGCCTGACCCTCACCCGTCCCCTAATCCTAACCCGTACGCTGACACTAACCCACGCCCTCACATGTACGCTCCCCATAAAGCGTTGTCGTACCTTCACCTGGACCCTAAACCGTCCCCTTCCCCTTTCCCTAACCCTAGCCCGAACCCTAACCCTAACCCTTCCCCGAAGCCTGACCCTCACCCGTCCCCTAATCCTAACCCGTGCGTTGTCACTAACCCGCGCCCTCCCACGTATGCTCCCCTTAAAGCGTTGTCGTACCCTCACCTGAACCCTAAACCGACCCCGTCCCCTAACCCTAACCCTAGCCCGAACCCTAACCCTAACCCTTCCCCGAAGCCTGACCCTCACCCGTCCCCTAATCCTAACCCGTACGCTGACACTAACCCGCGCCCTCACACGTACGCTCCCCCTAAAGCGTTGTCGTACCCTCACCTGGACCCTAAACCGTCCCCGTCCCCTAACCCTAACCCTAGCCCGAACCCGAACCCTAACCTTAACCCTTCCCCGAAGCCTGTCCCTCACCCGTCCCCTAATCCTAACCCGTACGTTGACACTAACCCGCGCCCTCACACGAACGCTCCCGCTAAAGCGTTGTCGTACCCTCACCTGGACCCTAAACCGTCCCCGTCCCCTAACCCTAACCCTAGCCCGAAACCTAACCCTAAACCTTCCCCGAATCCTGACCTTACCCGTCCCCTAATCCTAACCCGTACGCTGACACTAACCCGCGCCCTCACACGTACGCTCCCCCTAAAGCATTGTCGTACCCTCACCTGGACCGTAACCCGTCCCCGTCCCCTAACCCTAAACCTAGCCAGAACCCTAACCCTAACCCTTCCCCGAAGCCTGACCCTCAGCCGTCCCCTAATCCTAACCCGTTAGCTGACACTAACCCACGCCCTCACACGTACGCTCCCCCTAAAGCGTTGTCGTTCCCTCACCTGGACCCTAACCCGTCCCTGTCCCCTAACCCTAACCCTAGCCCGAACCCTAACCCTAACCCTTCCCCGAAGCCTGACCCTCACCCGTCCCCTAATCCTAACCCGTACGCTGACACTAACCCGCGCCCTCACACGTACGCTCCCCCTATAGCGTTGTCGTACCCTCACCTGGACCCTAACCCGTCCCCGTCCCCTAACCCTAACCCTAGCCCGAACCCTAACCCTAACCCTTCCCCGAAGCCTGACCCTCAGCCGTCCCCTAATCCTAACCCGTACGCTGACACTAACCCGCGCCCTCACACGTACGCTCCCCCTAAAGCGTTGTCGTACCCTCACCTGGACCCTAAACCGTCCCCGTCCCCTAACCCTAACCCTAGCCCGAACCCTAACCCTAACCCTTCCCCGAAGCCTGACCCTCACCCGTCCCCTAATCCTAACCCGTACGCTGACACTAACCCGCGCCCTCACACGTCCGCTCCCCCTAAAGTGTTGTCGTACCCTCACCTGGACCCTAAACCGTCCCCGTCCCCTAACCCTAACCCTAGCCCCAACCCTGACCCTAACCCTTCCCCGAAGCCTGACCATCACCCGTCCCCTAATCCTAACCCGTACGCTGACACTTACCCGCGCCCTCACACGTACGCTCCCCCTAAAGAGTTGTCGTACCCTCACCTGGACCCTAACCCGTCTCCGTCCCCTAACCCTAACCCTAGCCCGAACCCTAACCCTAACCGTTCCCCGAAGCCTGACCCTCACCCGTCCCCTAATCCTAACCCGTACGCTGACACTAACCCGCGCCCTCACACGTACGCTCCCCCTAAAGCGTTGTCGTACCCTCACCTGGGCCCTAACCCGTCCCCGTCCCCTAACCCTAACCCTAGCCCGAACCCTAACCCTAACCCTTCCCCGAAGCCTGACCCTCAGCCGTCCCCTAATCCTAACCCGTTAGCTGACACTAACCCGCGCCCTCACACGTACGCTCCCCCTAAAGCGTTGTCGTACCCTCACCTGGACCCTAACCCGTCCCCGTCCCCTAACCCTAACCCTAGCCCGAACCCTAACCCTAACACTTCCCCGAAGCCTGACCCTCACCCGTCCCCTAATTCTAACCCGTACGCTGACACTAACCCGCGCCCTCACACGTCCGCTCCCCCTAAAGCGTTGTCGTACCCTCACCTGGACCGTAACCCGTCCCCGTCCCCTAACCCTAACCCTAGCCCGAACCCTAACCATAACCCTTCCCCGAAGCCTGACCCTCACCCGTCCCCTAATCCTAACCCGTACGCTGACACTAACCCACGCCCTCACATGTACGCTCCCCATAAAGCGTTGTCGTACCTTCACCTGGACCCTAAACCGTCCCCTTCCCCTTTCCCTAACCCTAGCCCGAACCCTAACCCTAACCCTTCCCCGAAGCCTGACCCTCACCCGTCCCCTAATCCTAACCCGTGCGTTGTCACTAACCCGCGCCCTCCCACGTATGCTCCCCTTAAAGCGTTGTCGTACCCTCACCTGAACCCTAAACCGACCCCGTCCCCTAACCCTAACCCTAGCCCGAACCCTAACCCTAACCCTTCCCCGAAGCCTGACCCTCACCCGTCCCCTAATCCTAACCCGTACGCTGACACTAACCCGCGCCCTCACACGTACGCTCCCCCTAAAGCGTTGTCGTACCCTCACCTGCACCCTAAACCGTCCCCGTCCCCTAACCCTAACCCTAGCCCGAACCCGAACCCTAACCTTAACCCTTCCCCGAAGCCTGTCCCTCACCCGTCCCCTAATCCTAACCCGTACGTTGACACTAACCCGCGCCCTCACACGTACGCTCCCGCTAAAGCGTTGTCGTACCCTCACCTGGACCCTAAACCGTCCCCGTCCCCTAACCCTAACCCTAGCCCGAAACCTAACCCTAAACCTTCCCCGAATCCTGACCTTACCCGTCCCCTAATCCTAACCCGTACGCTGACACTAACCCGTGCCCTCCCACGTACGCTCCCCCTAAAGCGTTGTCGTACCCTCACCTGGACCCTAAACCGTCCCCGTCCCCTAACCCTAACCCTAGCCCGAACCCTAAGCCTAACCCTTCCCCGAAGCCTGACCCTCAGCCGTCCCCTAATCCTAACCCGTACGCTGACACTAACCCGCGCCCTCACACGTACGCTCCCCCTAAAGCGTTGTCGTACCCTCACCTGGACCCTAAACCGTCCCCATCCCCTAACCCTAACCCTAGCCCGAACCCTAACCCTAACCCTTCCCCGAAGCCTGACCCTCACCCGTCCCCTAATCCTAACCCGTACGCTGACACTAACCCGCGCCCTCACACGTCCGCTCCCCCTAAAGCGTTGTCGTACCCTCACCTGGACCCTAAACCGTCCCCGTCACCTAACCCTAAACCTAGCCCGAACCCTAACCCTAACCCTTCCCCGAAGCCTGACCCTCACCCGTCCCCTAATCCTAACCCGTACGCTGACACTAACCCGCGCCCTCACACGTACGCTCCCCCTAAAGCGTTGTCGTACCCTCACCTGGACCCTAAACCGTCCCCGTCCCCTAACCCTAACCCTAGCCCGAACCCTAACCCTAACCCTTCCCCGAAGCCTGACCCTCACCCGTCCCCTAATCCTAACCCGTACGCTGACACTAACCCGCGCCCTCACACGTACGCTCCCCCTAAAGCGTTGTCGTACCCTCACCTGGACCCTAAACCGTCCCCGTCCCCTAACCCTAACCCTAGCCCGAACCCTAACCCTAACCCTTCCCCGAAGCCTGAACCTCACCCGTCCCCTAATCCTAACCCGTACGCTGACACTAACCCGCGCCCTCACACGTACGCTCCCCCTAAAGCGTTGTCGTACCCTCACCTGGACCCTAACCCGTCTCCGTCCCCTAACCCTAAACCTAGCCCGAACCCTAACCCTAACCCTTCCCCGAAGCCTGACCCTCAGCCGTCCCCTAATCCTAACCCGTACGCTGACACTAACCCGCGCCCTCACATGTACGCTCCCCCTAAAGCTTTGTCGTACCCTCACCTGGACCGTAACCCGTCCCCGTCCCCTAACCCTAACCCTAGCCAGAACCCTAACCCTAACCCTTCCCCGAAGCCTGACCCTCAGCCGTCCCCTAATCCTAACCCGTACGCTGACACTAACCCGCGCCCTCACACGTACGCTCCCTCTAAAGCGTTGTCGTACCCTCACCTGGACCCTAACCCGTCTCCGTCCCCTAACCCTAACCTTAGCCCGAACCCTAACCCTAACCCTTCCCCGAAGCCTGACCCTCAGCCGTCCCCTAATCCTAACCCGTACGCTGACACTAACCCGCGCCCTCACACGTACGCTCCCCCTAAAGCATTGTCGTACCCTCACCTGGACCGTAACCCGTCCCCGTCCCCTAACCCTAAACCTAGCCAGAACCCTAACCCTAACCCTTCCCCGAAGCCTGACCCTCAGCCGTCCCCTAATCCTAACCCGTTAGCTGACACTAACCCACGCCCTCACACGTACGCTCCCCCTAAAGCGTTGTCGTTCCCTCACCTGGACCCTAACCCGTCCCTGTCCCCTAACCCTAACCCTAGCCCGAACCCTAACCCTAACCCTTCCCCGAAGCCTGACCCTCACCCGTCCCCTAATCCTAACCCGTACGCTGACACTAACCCGCGCCCTCACACGTACGCTCCCCCTATAGCGTTGTCGTACCCTCACCTGGACCCTAACCCGTCCCCGTCCCCTAACCCTAACCCTAGCCCGAACCCTAACCCTAACCCTTCCCCGAAGCCTGACCCTCAGCCGTCCCCTAATCCTAACCCGTACGCTGACACTAACCCGCGCCCTCACACGTACGCTCCCCCTAAAGCGTTGTCGTACCCTCACCTGGACCCTAAACCGTCCCCGTCCCCTAACCCTAACCCTAGCCCGAACCCTAAACCTAACCCTTCCCCGAAGCCTGACCCTCACCCGTCCCCTAATCCTAACCCGTACGCTGACACTAACCCGCGCCCTCACACGTCCGCTCCCCCTAAAGTGTTGTCGTACCCTCACCTGGACCCTAAACCGTCCCCGTCCCCTAACCCTAACCCTAGCCCCAACCCTGACCCTAACCCTTCCCCGAAGCCTGACCATCACCCGTCCCCTAATCCTAACCCGTACGCTGACACTAACCCGCGCCCTCACACATACGCTCCCCCTAAAGAGTTGTCGTACCCTCACCTGGACCCTAACCC
The DNA here is from genome assembly GCF_039906515.1 of Pseudorca crassidens. Classification (NCBI taxonomy): domain Eukaryota; kingdom Metazoa; phylum Chordata; class Mammalia; order Artiodactyla; family Delphinidae; genus Pseudorca; species Pseudorca crassidens. The sequence goes on from NC_090298.1 coordinate 248,086, forward strand.
GTCTCCGTCCCCTAACCCTAACCCTAGCCCGAACCCTAACCCTAACCGTTCCCCGAAGCCTGACCCTCACCCGTCCCCTAATCCTAACCCGTACGCTGACACTAACCTGCGCCCTCACACGTACGCTCCCCCTAAAGCGTTGTCGTACCCTCACCTGGACCCTAACCCGTCCCCGTCCCCTAACCCTAACCCTAGCCCGAACCCTAACCCTAACCCTTCCCCGAAGCCTGACCCTCAGCCGTCCCCTAATCCTAACCCGTTAGCTGACACTAACCCGCGCCCTCACACGTACGCTCCCCCTAAAGCGTTGTCGTACCCTCACCTGGACCCTAACCCGTCCCCGTCCCCTAACCCTAACCCTAGCCCGAACCCTAACCCTAACACTTCCCCGAAGCCTGACCCTCACCCGTCCCCTAATTCTAACCCGTACGCTGACACTAACCCGCGCCCTCACACGTCCGCTCCCCCTAAAGCGTTGTCGTACCCTCACCTGGACCGTAACCCGTCCCCGTCCCCTAACCCTAACCCTAGCCCGAACCCTAACCATAACCCTTCCCCGAAGCCTGACCCTCACCCGTCCCCTAATCCTAACCCGTACGCTGACACTAACCCACGCCCTCACATGTACGCTCCCCATAAAGCGTTGTCGTACCTTCACCTGGACCCTAAACCGTCCCCTTCCCCTTTCCCTAACCCTAGCCCGAACCCTAACCCTAACCCTTCCCCGAAGCCTGACCCTCACCCGTCCCCTAATCCTAACCCGTGCGTTGTCACTAACCCGCGCCCTCCCACGTATGCTCCCCTTAAAGCGTTGTCGTACCCTCACCTGAACCCTAAACCGACCCCGTCCCCTAACCCTAACCCTAGCCCGAACCCTAACCCTAACCCTTCCCCGAAGCCTGACCCTCACCCGTCCCCTAATCCTAACCCGTACGCTGACACTAACCCGCGCCCTCACACGTACGCTCCCCCTAAAGCGTTGTCGTACCCTCACCTGGACCCTAAACCGTCCCCGTCCCCTAACCCTAACCCTAGCCCGAACCCGAACCCTAACCTTAACCCTTCCCCGAAGCCTGTCCCTCACCCGTCCCCTAATCCTAACCCGTACGTTGACACTAACCCGCGCCCTCACACGTACGCTCCCGCTAAAGCGTTGTCGTACCCTCACCTGGACCCTAAACCGTCCCCGTCCCCTAACCCTAACCCTAGCCCGAAACCTAACCCTAAACCTTCCCCGAATCCTGACCTTACCCGTTCCCTAATCCTAACCCGTACGCTGACACTAACCCGTGCCCTCCCACGTACGCTCCCCCTAAAGCGTTGTCGTACCCTCACCTGGACCCTAAACCGTCCCCGTCCCCTAACCCTAACCCTAGCCCGAACCCTAAGCCTAACCCTTCCCCGAAGCCTGACCCTCAGCCGTCCCCTAATCCTAACCCGTACGCTGACACTAACCCGCGCCCTCACACGTACGCTCCCCCTAAAGCGTTGTCGTACCCTCACCTGGACCCTAAACCGTCCCCATCCCCTAACCCTAACCCTAGCCCGAACCCTAACCCTAACCCTTCCCCGAAGCCTGACCCTCACCCGTCCCCTAATCCTAACCCGTACGCTGACACTAACCCGCGCCCTCACACGTCCGCTCCCCCTAAAGCGTTGTCGTACCCTCACCTGGACCCTAAACCGTCCCCGTCACCTAACCCTAAACCTAGCCCGAACCCTAACCCTAACCCTTCCCCGAAGCCTGACCCTCACCCGTCCCCTAATCCTAACCCGTACGCTGACACTAACCCGCGCCCTCACACGTACGCTCCCCCTAAAGCGTTGTCGTACCCTCACCTGGACCCTAAACCGTCCCCGTCCCCTAACCCTAACCCTAGCCCGAACCCTAACCCTAACCCTTCCCCGAAGCCTGACCCTCACCCGTCCCCTAATCCTAACCCGGACGCTGACACTAACCCGCGCCCTCACACGTACGCTCCCCCTAAAGCGTTGTCGTACCCTCACCTGGACCCTAAACCGTCCCCGTCCCCTAACCCTAACCCTAGCCCGAACCCTAACCCTAACCCTTCCCCGAAGCCTGAACCTCACCCGTCCCCTAATCCTAACCCGTACGCTGACACTAACCCGCGCCCTCACACGTACGCTCCCCCTAAAGCGTTGTCGTACCCTCACCTGGACCCTAACCCGTCTCCGTCCCCTAACCCTAACCCTAGCCCGAACCCTAACCCTAACCCTTCCCCGAAGCCTGACCCTCAGCCGTCCCCTAATCCTAACCCGTACGCTGACACTAACCCGCGCCCTCACATGTACGCTCCCCCTAAAGCTTTGTCGTACCCTCACCTGGACCGTAACCCGTCCCCGTCCCCTAACCCTAACCCTAGCCAGAACCCTAACCCTAACCCTTCCCCGAAGCCTGACCCTCAGCCGTCCCCTAATCCTAACCCGTTAGCTGACACTAACCTACGCCCTCACACGTACGCTCCCCCTAAAGCGTTGTCGTACCCTCACCTGGACCCTAACCCGTCCCTGTCCCCTAACCCTAACCCTAGCCCGAACCCTAACCCTAACCCTTCCCCGAAGCCTGACCCTCACCCGTCCCCTAATCCTAACCCGTACGCTGACACTAACCCGCGCCCTCACACGTACGCTCCCCCTAAAGCGTTGTCGTACCCTCACCTGGACCCTAAACCGTCCCCGTCCCCTAACCCTAACCCTAGCCCGAACCCTAACCCTAACCCTAGCCCGAACCCTAACCCTAACCCTTCCCCGAAGCCTGACCCTCACCCGTCCGCTAATCCTAACCCGTACGCTGACACTAACCCGCGCCCTCACACGTAGGCTCCCCCTAAAGCGTTGTCGTACCCTCACCTGGACCCTAACCCGTCGCCGTCCCCTAACCCTAACCCTAACACTAACCCTTCCCCGAAGCCTGACCCTCACCCGTCCCCTAATCCTAACCCGTACGCTGACACTAACCAGCGCCCTCACACGTACGCTCCCCCTAAAGCGTTGTCGTACCCTCACCTGGACCCTAAACCGTCCCCGTCCCCTAACCCTAAACCTAGCCCGAACCCTAACCCTAACACTTCCCCGAAGCCTGACCCTCACCCATCCCCTAATCCTAACCCGTACGCTGACACTAACCCGCGCCCTCACACGTACGCTCCCCCTAAAGCGTTGTCGTACCCTCACCTGGACCCTAAACCGTCCCCGTCCCCTAACCCTAACCCTAGCCCGAACCCTAACCCTAACACTTCCCTGAAGCCTGACCCTCACCCGTCCCCTAATCCTAACCCGTACGCTGACACTAACCCGCGCCCTCACACGTACGCTCCCCCTAAAGCGTTGTCGTACCCTCACCTGGACCCTAAACGGTCCCCGTCCCCTAACCCTGACCCTAGCCCGAACCCTAACCCTAACCCTTCCCCGAAGCCTGACCCTCACCCGTCCCCTAATCCTAACCCGTACGCTGACACTAACTCGCGCCCTCACACGTCCGCTCCCTCTAAAGCGTTGTCGTACCCTCACCTGGACCCTAAACCGTCCCCGTCCCCTAACCCTAACCCTAGCCCGAACCCTAACCCTAACCCTTCCCCGAAGCCTGACCCTCACCCGTCCCCTAATCCTAACCCGTACGCTGACACTAACCCGCGCCCTCACACGTACGCTCCCCCTAAAGCGTTGTCGTACCCTCACCTGGACCCTAACCCGTCCCCGTCCCCTAACCCTAACCCTAGCCCGAACCCTAACCCTAACCCTTCCCCGAAGCCTGACCCTCACCCGTCCCCTAATCCTAACCCGTACGCTGACACTAACCCGCGCCCTCACACGTACGCTCCCCCTAAAGCGTTGTCGTACCCTCACCTGGACCCTAACCCGTCCCCGTCCCCTAACCCTAACCCTAGCCCGAACCCTGAACCTAAACCTTCCCCGAAGCCTGACCCTCACCCGTCCCCTAATCCTAACCCGTACGCTGACACTAACCTGCGCCATCACACGTACGCTCCCCCTAAAGCGTTGTCGTACCCTCACCTGAACCCTAAACCGTCCCCGTCCCCTAACTCTAACCCTAGCCCGAACCCTAACCCTAACACTTCCCCGAACCCTGAACCTCAACCATCCCCTAATCCTAAACCGTACGCTGACACTAACCCGCGCCCTCACACGTCCGCTCGCCCTAAAGCGTTGTCGTACCCTCTCCTGGACCCTAACCCGTCCGCGTCCCCTAACCCTAACCCTAGCCCGAACCCTAACCCTAACCCTTCCCCGAAGCCTGACCCTCACCCGTCCCCTAATCCTAACCCGTACGCTGACACTAACCCGCGCCCTCACACCTCCGCTCCCCCTAAAGCGTTGTCGTACCCTCACCTGGACCCTAACCCTTTCCCGTCCCCTAACCCTAACCCTAGCCCGAACCGTAACCCTAACCCTTCCCCGAAGCCTGACCCTCAGCCGTCCCCTAATCCTAACCCGTACGCTGACACTAACCCGCGCCCTCACACGTACGCTCCCACTAATGCGTTGTCGTACCCTCACCTGGACCCTAACCCGTCCCCGTACCCTAACCCTAACCCTTGCCCGAACCCTAACCCTAACACTTCCCCGAAGCCTGACCCTCACCCGTCCCCTAATCCTAACCCGTACGCTGACACTAACCCGCGCCCTCACACGTCCGCTCCCCCTAAAGCGTTGTCGTACCCTCACCTGGACCCTAAACCGTCCCCGTCCCCTAAGCCTAACCCTAGCCCGAACCCTAACCCTAACCCTTCCCCGAAGCCTGACCCTCACCCGTCCCCTAATCCTAACCCGTACGCTGACACTAACTCGCGCCCTCACACGTCCGCTCCCTCTAAAGCGTTGTCGTACCCTCACCTGGACCCTAAACCGTCCCAGTCCCCTAACCCTAACCCTAGCCCGAACCCTAACCATAACCCTTCCCCGAAGCCTGACCCTCACCCGTCCCCTAATCCTAACCCGTACGCTGACACTAACCCGCGCCCTCACACGTACGCTCCCCCTAAAGCGTTGTCGTACCCTCACCTGGACCCTAACCCGTCCCCGTCCCCTAACCCTAACCCTAGCCCGAACCCTGACCCTAACCCTTCCCCGAAGCCTGACCTTCACCCGTCCCATAATCCTAACCCGTACGCTGACACTAACCTGCGCCCTCACACGTACGCTCCCCCTAAAGCGTTGTCGTACCCTCACCTGAACCCTAAACCGTCCCCGTCCCCTACCCCTAACCCTAGCCCGAACCCTAACCCTAACCCTTCCCCGAAGCCTGAACCTCAACCATCCCCTAATCCTAAACCGTACGCTGACACTAACCCGCGCCCTCACACGTCCGCTCCCCCTAAAGCGTTGTCGTACCCTCTCCTGGACCCTAACCCGTCCCCGTCCCCTAACCCTAACCCTAGCCCGAACCCTAACCCTAAACCTTCCCCGAAGCCTGACCCTCACCCGTCCCCTAATCCTAACCCGTACGCTGACACTAACCCGCGCCCTCACACGTACGCTCCCCCTAAAGCGTTGTCGTACCCTCACCTGGACCCTAACCCGTCCCCGTCCCCTAACCCTAACCCTAGCCCGAACCCTGACCCTAAACCTTCCCCGAAGCCTGACCCTCACCCGTCCCCTAATCCTAACCCGTACGCTGACACTAACCTGCGCCCTCACACGTACGCTCCCCCTAAAGCGTTGTCGTACCCTCACCTGAACCCTAAACCGTCCCCGTCCCCTAAACCTAACCCTAGCCCGAACCCTAACCCTAACCCTTCCCCGAAGCCTGAACCTCAACCATCCCCTAATCCTAAACCGTACGCTGACACTAACCCGCGCCCTCACACGTCCGCTCGCCCTAAAGCGTTGTCGTACCCTCTCCTGGACCCTAACCCGTCCGCGTCCCCTAACCCTAACCCTAGCCCGAACCCTAACCCTAACCCTTCCCCGAAGCCTGACCCTCACCCGTCCCCTAATCCTAACCCGTACGCTGACACTAACCCGCGCCCTCACACCTCCGCTCCCCCTAAAGCGTTGTCGTACCCTCACCTGGACCCTAACCCTTCCCCGTCCCCTAACCCTAACCCTAGCCCGAACCCTAACCCTAACCCTTCCCCAAAGCCTGACCCTCAGCCGTCCCCTAATCCTAACCCGTACGCTGACACTAACCCGCGCCCTCACACGTACGCTCCCCCTAAAGCGTTGTCGTACCCTCACCTGGACCCTAACCCGTCCCCGTACCCTAACCCTAACCCTTGCCCGAACCCTAACCCTAACACTTCCCCGAAGCCTGACCCTCACCCGTCCCCTAATCCTAACCCGTACGCTGACACTAACCCGCGCCCTCACACGTCTGTTCCCCCTAAAGCGTTGTCGTACCCTCACCTGGACCCTAAACCGTCCCCGTCCCCTAAGCCTAACCCTAGCCCGAACCCTAACCCTAACCCTTCCCCGAAGCCTGACCCTCACCCGTCCCCTAATCCTAACCCGTACGCTGACACTAACTCGCGCCCTCACACGTCCGCTCCCTCTAAAGCGTTGTCGTACCCTCACCTGGACCCTAAACCGTCCCCGTCCCCTAACCCTAAACCTAGCCCGAACCCTAACCATAACCCTTCCCCGAAGCCTGACCCTCACCCGTCCCCTAATCCTAACCCGTACGCTGACACTAACCCGCGCCCTCACACGTCCGCTCCCCCTAAAGCGTTGTCGTACCCTCACCTGCACCCTAAACCGTCCCCGTCCCCTAACCCTAACCCTAGCCCGAACCCTAACCCTAAACCTTCCCCGAAGCCTGACACTCACCTGTCCCCTAATCCTAAACCGTACGCTGACACTAACCCGCGCCCTCACACGTACGCTCCCCCTAATGCGTTGTTGTACCCTCACCTGGACCCTAACCCGTCCCCGTCCCCTAACCCGAACCCTAGCCCGAACCCTAACCCTAACCCTTCCCCGAAGCCTGACCCTCACCTGTCCCCTAATCCTAACCCGTACGCTGACACTAACCCGCGCCCTCACACGTACGCTCCCCCTAAAGCGTTGTCGTACCCTCACCTGGACCCTAAACCGTCCCCGTCCCCTAACCCTAAACCTAGCCCGAACCCTAACCCTAACCCTTCCCCGAAGCCTGACCCTCACCCGTCCCCTAATCCTAACCCGTACGCTGACACTAATCCGCGCCCTCACACGTACGCTCCCCCTAAAGCGTTGTCGTACCCTCACCTGGACCCTAAACCGTCCCCGTCCCCTAACCCTAAACCTAGCCCGAACCCTAACCCTAACCCTTCCCCGAAGCCTGACCCTCACCCGTCCCCTAATCCTAACCCGTACGCTGACACTAACCCGCGCCCTCACACATACGCTCCCCCTAAAGCGTTGTCGTACCCTCACCTGGACCCTAAACCGTCCCCGTCCCCTAACCCTAACCCTAGCCCGAACCCTAACCCTAACACTTCCCCGAAGCCTGACCCTCACCCGTCCCCTAATCCTAACCCGTACGCTGACACTAACCCGCGCCCTCACACGTACGCTCCCCCTAAAGCGTTGTCATACCCTCACCTGGACACTAAACCGTCCCCGTCCCCTAACCCTAACCCTAGCCCAAACCCTAACCCTAACCCTTCCCCGAAGCCTGACCCTCAGCCGTCCCCTAATCCTAACCCGTACGCTGACACTAACCCACGCCCTCACGCGTACGCTCCCCCTAAAGCGTTGTCGTACCCTCACCTGGACCCTAAACCGTCCCCGTCCCCTAACCCTAACCCTAGCTCGAACCAGAACCGTAACACTTCCCCGAAGCCTGACCTTAACCCGTCCCCTAATCTAACCCATATGCTAACACTAACCTTCGCCCTCACACGCACACTCACCCTAAAGCGTTGTCATACCCTCAACTGGACCCTAAACCGTCCCCGTTCCCTAACCCTAACCTTAGCGCGAAACCTAACCCTAACACTTCCCCGAAGCCTGACCCTCACCGGTCCCCTAATCCTAACCCGTACGCTAACACTAACCCGCGCCATCACACGCCTGCTCCACCTAAAGCGTTGTCGTACCCTCACCTGGACCCTAAACCGTCCCCGTCCCCTAACCCTAACCCTAGCCCGAACTCTAACCCTAACACTTCCCCGAAGCCTACCCCTCACCCGTCCTCTAATCCTAACACGGACGCTAACACTAACCCGCGCCCTCACACGCACGCTCCCCCTAAAGCGTTTTCGTACCCTCACCTGGACCCTAAACCGTCCCCATCCCCTAACCCTAACCCTAGCCCGAACCCTAACCCTAACACTTCCCCGAACGTGACCCTCACCCGTCCCGTAATCCTAACCCGTACGCTGACACTAACCCGCGCCCTCACACGTACGCTCCCCCTAAAGCGTTGTCGTACCCTCACCTGCACCCTAAACCGTCCCCGTCCCCTAACCCTAACCTTAGCCCGAACCCTAACCCTAACCCTTCCCCGAAGCCTGACCCTCACCCGTTCCCTAATCCTAACCCGTACGCTGACACTAACCCGCGCCCTCACACGTCCGCTCCCCCTAAAGCATTGTCGTACCCTCACCTGGACCCTAAACCGTCCCCATCCCCTAACCCTAACCCTAGCCCGAACCCTAAACCTAACCCTTCCCCGAAGCCTGACCCTCACCCGTCCGCTAATCCTAACCCGTACGCTGACACTAACCCGCGCCCTCACACGTAGGCTCCCCCTAAAGCGTTGTCATACCCTCACCTGGACCCTAACCCGTCGCCGTCCCCTAACGCTAACCCTAACACTAACCCTTCCCCGAAGCCTGACCCTCACCCGTCCCTTAATCCTAAACCGTACGCTGACACTAACCCGCGCCCTCACACGTACGCTCCCCCTAAAGCGTTTTCGTACCCTAACCTGGACCCTAAACCGTCCCCGTCCCCTAACCCTAAACCTAGCCCGAACCCTAACCCTAACCCTTCCCCGAAGCCTGACCCTCACCCGTCCCCTAATCCTAACCCGTACGCTGACACTAACCCGCGCCCTCACACGTACGCTCCCCCTAAAGCGTTGTCGTACCCTCACCTGGACCCTAAACCGTCCCCGTCCCCTAACCCTAACCCTAGCCCGAACCCTAACCCTAACCCTTCCCCGAAGCCTGACCCTCACCCGTCCCCTAATCCTAACCCGTACGCTGACACTAACCCGCGCCCTCACACGTACGCTCCCCCTAAAGCGTTGTCGTACCCTCACCTGGACCCTAAACCGTCCCCGTCCCCGTCCCCTAACCCTAAACCTAGCCCGAACCCTATCCCTAACACTTCCCCGAAGCCTGACCCTCACCCGTCCCCTAATCCTAACCCGTACGCTGACACTAACCCGCGCCCTCACACGTACGCTCCCCCTAAAGCGTTGTCGTACCCTAACCTGGACCCTAAACCGTCCCCGTCCCCTTACCCTAACCCTAGCCCGAACCCTAACCCTAACCCTTCCCCGAAGCCTGACCCTCACCCGTCCCCTAATCCTAACCCGTACGCTGACACTAACCTGCGCCCTCACACGTACGCTCCCCCTAAAGCGTTGTCGTACCCTCACCTGGACCCTAAACCGTCCCCGTCCCCTAACCCTAACCCTAGCCCGAACCCTAACCCTAACCCTTCCCCGAAGCCTGACCCTCACCCGTCCCCTAATCCTAACCCGTACGCTGACACTAACCCGCGCCCTCACACGTACGCTCCCCCTAAAGCGTTGTCGTACCCTCACCTGCACCCTAAACCGTCCCCGTCCCCTAACCCTAACCTTAGCCCGAACCCTAACCCTAACCCTTCCCCGAAGCCTGACCCTCACCCGTTCCCTAATCCTAACCCGTACGCTGACACTAACCCGCGCCCTCACACGTCCGCTCCCCCTAAAGCACTGTCGTACCCTCACCTGGACCCTAAACCGTCCCCGTCCCCTAACCCTAACCCTAGCCCGAACCCTAAACCTAACCCTTCCCCGAAGCCTGACCCTCACCCGTCCGCTAATCCTAACCCGTACGCTGACACTAACCCGCGCCCTCACACGCAGGCTCCCCCTAAAGCGTTGTCGTACCCTCACCTGGACCCTAACCCGTCGCCGTCCCCTAACGCTAACCCTAACACTAACCCTTCCCCGAAGCCTGACCCTCACCCGTCCCTTAATCCTAAACCGTACGCTGACACTAACCCGCGCCCTCACACGTACGCTCCCCCTAAAGCGTTGTCGTACCCTCACCTGGACCCTAAACCGTCCCCGTCCCCTAACCCTAAACCTAGCCCGAACCCTAACCCTAACCCTTCCCCGAAGCCTGACCCTCACCCGTCCCCTAATCCTAACCCGTACGCTGACACTAACCCGCGCCCTCACACGTACGCTCCCCCTAAAGCGTTGTCGTACCCTCACCTGGACCCTAAACCGTCCCCGTCCCCTAACCCTAACCCTAGCCCGAACCCTAACCCTAACCCTTCCCCGAAGCCTGACCCTCACCCGTCCCCTAATCCTAACCCGTACGCTGACACTAACCCGCGCCCTCACACGTACGCTCCCCCTAAAGCGTTGTCGTACCCTCACCTGGACCCTAAACCTTCCCCGTCCCCGTCCCCTAACCCTAAACCTAGCCCGAACCCTAACCCTAACCCTTCCCCGAAGCCTGACCCTCACCCGTCCCCTAATCCTAACCCGTACGCTGACACTAACCCGCGCCCTCACACGTACGCTCCCCCTAAAGCGTTGTCGTACCCTAACCTGGACCCTAAACCGTCCCCGTCCCCTTACCCTAACCCTAGCCCGAACCCTAACCCTAACCCTTCCCCGAAGCCTGACCCTCACCCGTCCCCTAATCCTAACCCGTACGCTGACACTAACCTGCGCCCTCACACGTACGCTCCCCCTAAAGCGTTGTCGTACCCTCACCTGGACCCTAAACCGTCCCCGTCCCCTAACCCTAACCCTAGCCCGAACCCTAACCCTAACCCTTCCCCGAAGCCTGACCCTCACCCGTCCCCTAATCCTAACCCGTACGCTGACACTAACCCGCGCCCTCACACGTACGCTCCCCCTAAAGCGTTGTCGTACCCTCACCTGGACCCTAAACCGTCCCCGTCCCCTATCCCTAACCCTAGCCCGAACCCTAACCCTAACACTTCCCCAAAGCCTGACCCTCACCCGTCCCCTAATCCTAACCCGTACGCTGACACTAACCCACGCCCTCACACGTACGCTCCCCCTAAAGCGTTGTCGTACCCTCACCTGGACCCTAACCCGTCCCCGTCCCCTAACCCTAACCCTAGCCCGAACCCTAACCCTAACCCTTCCCCGAAGCCTGACCCTCACCGGTCCCCTAATCCTAACCCGTACGCTGACACTAACCCGCGCCCTCACACGTCCGCTCCCCCTAAAGTGTTGTCGCACCCTCACCTGGACACTAAACCGTCCCCGTCCCCTAACCCTAACCCTATCCCCAACCCTGACCCTAACCCTTCCCCGAAGCCTGACCATCACCCGTCCCCTAATCCTAACCCGTACGCTGACACTTACCCTCGCCCTCACACGTACGCTCCCCCTAAAGAGTTGTCGTACCCTCACCTGGACCCTAACCCGTCTCCGTCCCCTAACCCTAACCCTAGCCCGAACCCTAACCCTAACCGTTCCCCGAAGCCTGACCCTCAGCCGTCCCCTAATCCTAACCAGTACGCTGACACTAACCCGCGCCCTCACACGTACGATCCCCCTAAAGCGTTGTCGTACCCTCACCTGGACCCTAACCCGTCCCCGTCCCCTAACCCTAACCCTAGCCCGAACCCTAACCCTAACCCTTCCCCGAAGCCTGACCCTCAGCCGTCCCCTAATCCTAACCCGTTAGCTGACACTAACCCGCGCACTCACACGTACGCTCCCCCTAAAGCGTTGTCGTACCCTCACCTGGACCCTAACCCGTCCCCGTCCCCTAACCCTAACCCTAGCCCGAACCCTAACCCTAACACTTCCCCGAAGCCTGACCCTCACCCGTCCCCTAATCCTAACCCGTACGCTGACACTAACCCGCGCCCTCACACGTCCGCTCCCCCTAAAGCGTTGTCGTACCCTCACCTGGACCGTAACCCGTCCCCGTCCCCTAACCCTAACCCTAGCCCGAACCCTAACCATAACCCTTCCCCGAAGCCTGACCCTCACCCGTCCCCTAATCCTAACCCGTACGCTGACACTAACCCACGCCCTCACATGTACGCTCCCCATAAAGTGTTGTCGTACCGTCACCTGGACCCTAAACCGTCCCCTTCCCCTTTCCCTAACCCTAGCCCGAACCCTAACCCTAACCCTTCCCCGAAGCCTGACCCTCACCCGTCCCCTAATCCTAACCCGTGCGTTGTCACTAACCCGCGCCCTCCCACTTATGCTCCCCTTAAAGCGTTGTCGTACCCTACCTGGACCCTAAACCGACCCCGTCCCCTAACCCTAACCCTAGCCCGAACCCTAACCCTAACCCTTCCCCGAAGCCTGACCCTCACCCGTCCCCTAATCCTAACCCGTACGCTGACACTAACCCGCGCCCTCACACGTACGCTCCCCCTAAAGCGTTGTCGTACCCTCACCTGGACCCTAAACCGTCCCCGTCCCCTAACCCTAACCCTAGCCCGAACCCTAACCCTAACCCTTCCCCGAAGCCTGTCCCTCACCCGTCCCCTAATCCTAACCCGTACGTTGACACTAACCCGCGCCCTCACACGTACGCTCCCGCTAAAGCGTTGTCGTACCCTCACCTGGACCCTAAACCGTCCCCGTCCCCTAACCCTAACCCTAGCCCGAAACCTAACCCTAAACCTTCCCTGAATCCTGACCTTACCCGTCCCCTAATCCTAACCCGTACGCTGACACTAACCCGTGCCCTCCCACGTACGCTCCCCCTAAAGCGTTGTCGTACCCTCACCTGGACCCTAAACCGTCCCCGTCCCCTAACCCTAACCCTAGCCCGAACCCTAAGCCTAACCCTTCCCCGAAGCCTGACCCTCAGCCGTCCCCTAATCCTAACCCGTACGCTGACACTAACCCGCGCCCTCACACGTACGCTCCCCCTAAAGCGTTGTCGTACCCTCACCTGGACCCTAAACCGTCCCCGTCCCCTAACCCTAACCCTAGCCCGAACCCTAACCCTAACCCTTCCCCGAAGCCTGACCCTCACCCGTCCCCTAATCCTAACCCGTACGCTGACACTAACCCGCGCCCTCACACGTCCGCTCCCCCTAAAGCGTTGTCGTACCCTCACCTGGACCCTAAACCGTCCCCGTCCCCTAACCCTAACCCTAGCCCGAACCCTAACCCTAACCCTTCCCCGAAGCCTGACCCTCACCCGTCCGGTAATCCTAACCCGTACGCTGACACTAACCCGCGCCCTCACACGTACGCTCCCCCTAAAGCGTTGTCGTACCCTCACCTGGACCCTAAACCGTCCCCGTCCCCTAACCCTAACCCTAGCCCGAACCCTAACCCTAACCCTTCCCCGAAGCCTGAACCTCACCCGTCCCCTAATCCTAACCCGTACGCTGACACTAACCCGCGCCCTCACACGTACGCTCCCCCTAAAGCATTGTCGTACCCACACCTGGACCCTAAACCGTCCCCGTCCCCTAACCCTAACCCTAGCCCGAACCCTAACCCTAACCCTTCCCCGAAGCCTGACCCTCACCCGTCCCCTAATCCTAACCCGTACGCTGACACTAACCCGTGCCCTCCCATGTACGCTCCCCCTAAAGCGTTGTCGTACCCTCACCTGGACCCTAAACCGTCCCCGTCCCCTAACCCTAACCCTAACCCTAGCCCGAACCCTAAACCTAACCCTTCCCCGGAGCCGGACCCTCAGCCGTCCCCTAATCCTAACCCGTACGCTGACACTAACCCGCGCCCTCACACGTCCGCTCCCCCTAAAGCGTTGTCGTACCCTCACCTGGACCCTAATCCGTCCCCGTCCCCTAACCCTAGCCCGAACCCTAACCCTAACCCTTCCCCGAAACCTGACCCTCACCCGTCCCCTAATCCTAACCCGTACGCTGACACTAACCCGCGCCCTCACACGTACGCTCTCCCTAAAGCGTTGTCGTACCCTCACCTGGACCCTAAACCGTCTCCGTCCCCTAACCCTAACCCTAGCCCGAACCCTAACCCTAACCCTTCCCCGAAGCCTGACCCTCAGCCGTCCCCTAATCCTAACCCGTACGCTGACACTAACCCGCGCCCTCACATGTACGCTCCCCCTAAAGCTTTGTCGTACCCTCACCTGGACCGTAACCCGTCCCCGTCCCCTAACCCTAACCCTAGCCAGAACCCTAACCCTAACCCTTCCCCGAAGCCTGACCCTCAGCCGTCCCCTAATCCTAACCCGTTAGCTGACACTAACCTACGCCCTCACACGTACGCTCCCCCTAAAGCGTTGTCGTACCCTCACCTGGACCCTAACCCGTCCCCGTCCCCTAACCCTAACCCTAGCCCGAACCCTAACCCTAACCCTTCCCCGAAGCCTGACCCTCACCCGTCCCCTAATCCTAACCCGTACGCTGACACTAACCCGCGCCCTCACACGTACGCTCCCCCTAAAGCGTTGTCGTACCCTCACCTGGACCCTAACCCGTCCCCGTCCCCTAACCCTAACCCTAGCCCGAACCCTAACCCTAACCCTAGCCCGAACCCTAACCCTAACCCTTCCCCGAAGCCTGACCCTCACCCGTCCGGTAATCCTAACCCGTACGCTGACACTAACCCGCGCCCTCACACGTACGCTCCCCCTAAAGCGTTGTCGTACCCTCACCTGGACCCTAACCCGTCGTCGTCCCCTAACCCTAACCCTAACACTAACCCTTCCCCGAAGCCTGACCCTCACCCGTCCCCTAATCCTAACCCGTACGCTGACACTAACCAGCGCCCTCACACGTACGCTCCCCCTAAAGCGTTGTGGTACCCTCACCTGGACCCTAAACCGTCCCCGTCCCCTAACCCTAAACCTAGCCCGAACCCTAACCCTAACACTTCCCCGAAGCCTGACCCTCACCCATCCCCTAATCCTAACCCGTACGCTGACACTAACCCGCGCCCTCACACGTACGCTCCCCCTAAAGCGTTGTCGTACCCTCACCTGGACCCTAAACCGTCCCCGTCCCCTAACCCTAACCCTAGCCCGAACCCTAACCCTAACCCTTCCCTGAAGCCTGACCCTCACCCGTCCCCTAATCCTAACCCGTACGCTGACACTAACCCGCGCCCTCACACGTACGCTCCCCCTAAAGCGTTGTCGTACCCTCACCTGGACCCTAAACCGTCCCCGTCCCCTAACCCTAAACCTAGCCCGAACCCTAAACCTAACACTTCCCCGAAGCCTGACCCTCACCCGTCCCCTAATCCTAACCCGTACGCTGACACTAACCCGCGCCCTCACACGTACGCTCCCCCTAAAGCGTTGTCGTACCCTCACCTGGACCCTAAACCGTCCCCGTCCCCTAACCCTAACCCTAGCCCGAACCCTAACCCTAACCCTTCCCCGAAGCCTGACCCTCACCCGTCCCCTAATCCTAACCCGTACACTGACACTAACCCGCGCCCTCACACGTACGCTCCCCCTAAAGCGTTGTCGTACCCTCACCTGGACCCTAAACCGTCCCCGTCCCCTAACCCTAACCCTAGCCCGAACCCTAACCCTAACCCTTCCCCGAAGCCTGACCCTCACCCGTCCCCTAATCCTAACCCGTACGCTGATACTAACCCGCGCCCTCACACGTACGCTCCCACTAAAGCGTTGTCGTACCCTCACCTGGACCCTAAACCGTCCCCGTCCCCTAACACTAACCCTAGCCCGAACCCTAACCCTAACCCTTCCCCGAAGCCTGACCCTCACCCGTCCCCTAATCCTAAACCGTACGCTGACCCTAACCCGCGCCCTCACACGTCCGCTCCCCCTAAAGTGTTGTCGTACCCTCACCTGGACCCTAAACCGTCCCCGTCCCCTAACCCTAACCCTAGCTCCAACCCTAACCCTAACCCTTCCCTGAAGCCTGACCCTCAGCCGTCCCCTAATCCTAACCCGTTAGCTGACACTAACCCGCGCCCTCACACGTACGCTCCCCCTAAAGCGTTGTCGTACCCTCACCTGGACCCTAACCCGTCCCCGTCCCCTAACCCTAACCCTAGCCCGAACCCTAACCCTAACCCTTCCCCGAAGCCTGACCCTCACCCGTCCCCTAATCCTAACCCGTACGCTGACACTAACCCGCGCCCTCACACGTCCGCTCCCCCTAAAGCGTTGTCGTACCCTCACCTGGACCCTAAACCGTCCCCGTCCCCTAACCCTAACCCTAGCCCGAACCCTAAGCCTAACCCTTCCCCGAAGCCTGACCCTCAGCCGTCCCCTAATCCTAACCCGTACGCTGACACTAACCCGCGCCCTCACACGTACGCTCCCTCTAAAGCGTTGTCGTACCCTCACCTGGACCCTAACCCGTCTCCGTCCCCTAACCCTAACCTTAGCCCGAACCCTAACCCTAACACTTCCCCGAAGCCTGACCCTCAGCCGTCCCCTAATCCTAACCCGTACGCTGACACTAACCCGCGCCCTCACACGTACGCTCCCCCTAAAGCATTGTCGTACCCTCACCTGGACCGTAACCCGTCTCCGTCCCCTAACCCTAACCCTAGCCCGAACCCTGACCCTAACCCTTCCCCGAAGCCTGACCCTCACCCGTCCCATAATCCTAACCCGTACGCTGACACTAACCTGCGCCCTCACACGTACGCTCCCCCTAAAGCGTTGTCGTACCCTCACCTGAACCCTAAACCGTCCCCGTCCCCTACCCCTAACCCTAGCCCGAACCCTAACCCTAACCCTTCCCCGAAGCCTGAACCTCAACCATCCCCTAATCCTAAACCGTACGCTGACACTAACCCGCGCCCTCACACGTCCGCTCCCCCTAAAGCGTTGTCGTACCCTCTCCTGGACCCTAACCCGTCCCCGTCCCCTAACCCTAACCCTAGCCCGAACCCTAACCCTAAACCTTCCCCGAAGCCTGACCCTCACCCGTCCCCTAATCCTAACCCGTACGCTGACACTAACCCGCGCCCTCACACGTACGCTCCCCCTAAAGCGTTGTCGTACCCTCACCTGAACCCTAACCCGTCCCCGTCCCCTAACCCTAACCTTAGCCCGAACCCTGACCCTAAACCTTCCCCGAAGCCTGACCCTCACCCGTCCCCTAATCCTAACCCGTACGCTGAAACTAACCTGCGCCCTCACACGTACGCTCCCCCTAAAGCGTTGTCGTACCCTCACCTGAACCCTAAACCGTCCCCGTCCCCTAACCCTAACCCTAGCCCGAACCCTAACCCTAACCCTTCCCCGAAGCCTGAACCTCAACCATCCCCTAATCCTAAACCGTACGCTGACACTAACCCGCGCCCTCACACGTCCGCTCGCCCTAAAGCGTTGTCGTACCCTCTCCTGGACCCTAACCCGTCCGCGTCCCCTAACCCTAACCCTAGCCCGAACCCTAACCCTAACCCTTCCCCGAAGCCTGACCCTCAGCCGTCCCCTAATCCTAACCCGTACGCTGACACTAACCCGCGCCCTCACACGTACGCTCCCACTAATGCGTTGTCGTACCCTCACCTGGACCCTAACCCGTCCCCGTCCCCTACCCCTAACCCTAGCCCGAGCCCTAACCCTAACCCTTCCCTGAAGCCTGAACCTCAACCATCCCCTAATCCTAAACCGTACGCTGACACTAACCCGCGCCCTCACACGTCCGCTCCCCCTAAAGCGTTGTCGTACCCTCTCCTGGACCCTAACCCGTCCCCGTCCCCTAACCCTAACCCTAGCCCGAACCCTAACCCTAAACCTTCCCCGAAGCCTGACCCTCACCCGTCCCCTAATCCTAACCCGTACGCTGACACTAACCCGCGCCCTCACACGTACGCTCCCCCTAAAGCATTGTCGTACCCTCACCTGGACCGTAAGCCGTCCCCGTCCCCTAACCCTAAACCTAGCCAGAACCCTAACCCTAACCCTTCCCCGAAGCCTGACCCTCAGCCGTCCCCTAATCCTAACCCGTTAGCTGACCCTAACCCACGCCCTCACACGTACGCTCCCCCTAAAGCGTTGTCGTACCCTCACCTGGACCCTAACCCGTCCCCGTCCCCTAACCCTAACCCTAGCCCGAACCCTAACCCTAACACTTCCCCGAAGCCTGACCCTCACCCGTCCCCTAATCCTAACCCGTACGCTGACACTAACCCGCGCCCTCACACGTACGCTCCCCCTATAGCGTTGTCGTACCCTCACCTGGACCCTAACCCGTCCCCGTCCCCTAACCCTAACCCTAGCCCGAACCCTAACCCTAACCCTTCCCCGAAGCCTGACCCTCACCCGTCCCCTAATCCTAACCCGTACGCTGACACTAACCCGCGCCCTCACACGTCCGCTCCCCCTAAAGCGTTGTCGTACCCTCACCTGGACCCTAACCCTTCCCCGTCCCCTAACCCTAACCCTAACCCTAACCCTTCCCCGAAGCCTGACCCTCAGCCGTCCCCTAATCCTAACCCGTACGCTGACACTAACCCGCGCCCTCACACGTACGCTCCCACTAATGCGTTGTCGTACCCTCACCTGGACCCTAACCCGTCCCCGTCCCCTAACCCTAACCCTAGCCCGAACCCTAACCCTAACCCTTCCCCGAAGCCTGACCCTCACCCGTCCCCTAATCCTAACCCGTACGCTGACACTAACCCGCGCCCTCACACGTACGCTCCCCCTAAAGCGTTGTCGTACCCTCACCTGGACCCTAACCCGTCCCCGTCCCCTAACCCTAACCCTAGCCCGAACCCTGACCCTAAACCTTCCCCGAAGCCTGACCCTCACCCGTCCCCTAATCCTAACCCGTACGCTGACACTAACCCGCGCCCTCACACGTACGCTCCCCCTAAAGCGTTGTCGTACCCTCACCTGAACCCTAAACCGTCCCCGTCCCCTAACCCTAACCCTAGCCCGAACCCTAACCCTAACCCTTCCCCGAAGCCTGAACCTCAACCATCCCCTAATCCTAAACCGTACGCTGACACTAACCCGCGCCCTCACACGTCCGCTCGCCCTAAAGCGTTGTCGTACCCTCTCCTGGACCCTAACCCGTCCGCGTCCCCTAACCCTAACCCTAGCCCGAACCCTAACCCTAACCCTTCCCCGAAGCCTGACCCTCACCCGTCCCCTAATCCTAACCCGTACGCTGACACTAACCCGCGCCCTCACACCTCCGCTCCCCCTAAAGCGTTGTCGTACCCTCACCTGGACCCTAAACCGTCCCCGTCCCCTAACCCTAACCATAGCCCGAACCCTAACCCTAACCCTTCCCCGAAGCCTGACCCTCACCCGTCCCCTAATCCTAACCCGTACGCTGACACTAACCCGCGCCCTCACACGTACGCTCCCCCTAAAGCGTTGTCGTACCCTCACCTGGACCCTAACCCTTCCCCGTCCCCTAACCCTAACCCTAGCCCGAACCCTAACCCTAACCCTTCCCCGAAGCCTGACCCTCAGCCGTCCCCTAATCCTAACCCGTACGCTGACACTAACCCGCGCCCTCACACGTACGCTCCCACTAATGCGTTGTCGTACCCTCACCTGGACCCTAACCCGTCCCCGTACCCTAACCCTAACCCTAGCCCGAACCCCAACCCTAACACTTCCCCGAAGCCTGACCCTCACCCGTCCCCTAATCCTAACCCGTACGCTGACACTAACCCGCGCCCTCACACGTCCGCTCCCCCTAAAGCGTTGTCGTACCCTCACCTGGACCCTAACCCGTCCCCGTCCCCTAAACCTAACCCTAGCCCGAACCCTAACCCTTCCCCGAAGCCTGAACCTCAACCGTCCCCTAATCCTAAACCGTACGCTGACACTAACCCGCGCCCTCACACGTCCGCTCCCCCTAAAGCGTTGTCGTACCCTCTCCTGGACCCTAACCCGTCCCCGTCCCCTAACCCTAACCCTAGCCCGAACCCTAACCCTAACCCTTCCCCGAAGCCTGACCCTCAGCCGTCCCCTAATCCTAACCCGTTAGCTGACACTAACCCGCGCCCTCACACGTACGCTCCCCCTAAAGCGTTGTCGTACCCTCACCTGGACCCTAAACCGTCCCCGTCCCCTAACCCTAAACCTAGCCCGAACCCTAACCCTAACCCTTCCCCGAAGCCTGACCCTCAGCCGTCCCCTAATCCTAACCCGTTAGCTGACACTAACCTACGCCCTCACACGTACGCTCCCCCTAAAGCGTTGTCGTACCCTCACCTGGACCCTAACCCGTCCCCGTCCCCTAACCCTAACCCTAGCCCGAACCCTAACCCTAACCCTTCCCCGAAGCCTGACCCTCACCCGTCCCCTAATCCTAACCCGTACGCTGACACTAACCCGCGCCCTCACACGTACGCTCCCCCTAAAGCGTTGTCGTACCCTCACCTGGACCCTAACCCGTCCCCGTCCCCTAACCCTAACCTTAGCCCGAACCCTAACCCTAACCCTAGCCCGAACCCTAACCCTAACCCTTCCCCGAAGCCTGACCCTCATCCGTCCGCTAATCCTAACCCGTACGCTGACACTAACCCGCGCCCTCACACGTAGGCTCCCCCTAAAGCGTTGTCGTACCCTCACCTGGACCCTAACCCGTCGCAGTCCCCTAACCCTATCCCTAACACTAACCCTTCCCCGAAGCCTGACCCTCACCCGTCCCCTAATCCTAACGCGTACGCTGACACTAACCAGCGCCCTCACACGTACGCTCCCCCTAAAGCGTTGTCGTACCCTCACCTGGACCCTAAACCGTCCCCGTCCCCTAACCCTAAACCTAGCCCGAACCCTAACCCTAACACTTCCCCGAAGCCTGACCCTCAACCATCCCCTAATCCTAACCCGTACGCTGACACTAACCCGCGCCCTCACACGTACGCTCCCCCTAAAGCGTTGTCGTACCCTCACCTGGACCCTAAACCGTCCCCGTCCCCTAACCCTAACCCTAGCCCGAACCCTAACCCTAACCCTTCCCTGAAGCCTGACCCTCACCCGTCCCCTAATCCTAACCCGTACGCTGACACTAACCCGCGCCCTCACACGTACGCTCCCCCTAAAGCGTTGTCGTACCCTCACCTGGACCCTAAACCGTCCCCGTCCCCTAACCCTAAACCTAGCCCGAACCCTAACCCTAACACTTCCCCGAAGCCTGACCCTCACCCGTCCCCTAATCCAAACCCGTACTCTGACACTAACCCGCGCCCTCACACGTACGCTCCCCCTAAAGCGTTGTCGTACCCTCACCTGGACCCTAAACTGTCCCCGTCCCCTAACCCTAACCCTAGCCCGAACCCTAACCCTAACCCTTCCCCGAAGCCTGACCCTCACCCGTCCCCTAATCCTAACCCGTACGCTGACACTAACCCGCGCCCTCACACGTACGCTCCCCCTAAAGCGTTGTCGTACCCTCACCTGGACCCTAACCCGTCCCCGTCCCCTAACCCTAACCCTAGCCCGAACCCTAACCCTAACCCTTCCCCGAAGCCTGACCCTCACCCGTCCCCTAATCCTAACCCGTACGCTGATACTAACCCGCGCCCTCACACGTACGCTCCCCCTAAAGCGTTGTCGTACCCTCACCTGGACCCTAAACCGTCCCCGTCCCCTAACACTAACCCTAGCCCGAACCCTAACCCTAACCCTTCCCCGAAGCCTGACTCTCACCCGTCCCCTAATCCTAACCCGTTAGCTGACACTAACCCGCGCCCTCACACGTCCGCTCCCCCTAAAGCGTTGTCGTACCCTCACCTGGACCCTAACCCGTCCCCGTCCCCTAACCCTAACCCTAGCCCGAACCCTAACCCTAACCCTTCCCCGAAGCCTGACCCTCACCCGTCCCCTAATCCTAACCCGTACGCTGACACTAACCCGTGCCCTCCCACGTACGCTCCCCCTAAAGCGTTGTCGTACCCTCACCTGGACCCTAAACCGTCCCCGTCCCCTAACCCTAACCCTATCCCTAGCCCGAACCCTAAACCTAACCCTTCCCCGGAGCCGGACCCTCAGCCGTCCCCTAATCCTAACCCGTACGCTGACACTAACCCGCGCCCTCACACGTACGCTCCCCCTAAAGCGTTGTCGTACCCTCACCTGGACCCTAATCCGTCCCCGTCCCCTAACCCTAGCCCGAACCCTAACCCTAACCCTTCCCCGAAACCTGACCCTCACCCGTCCCCTAATCCTAACCCGTACGCTGACACTAACCCGCGCCCTCACACGTACGCTCCCCCTAAAGCGTTGTCGTACCCTCACCTGGACCCTAACCCGTCTCCGTCCCCTAACCCTAACCCTAGCCCGAACCCTAACCCTAACCCTTCCCCGAAGCCTGACCCTCAGCCGTCCCCTAATCCTAACCCGTACGCTGACACTAACCCGCGCCCTCACATGTACGCTCCCCCTAAAGCTTTGTCGTACCCTCACCTGGACCGTAACCAGTCCCCGTCCCCTAACCCTAACCCTAGCCAGAACCCTAACCCTAACCCTTCCCCGAAGCCTGACCCTCAGCCGTCCCCTAATCCTAACCCGTTAGCTGACACTAACCTACGCCCTCACACGTACGCTCCCCCTAAAGCGTTGTCGTACCCTCACCTGGACCCTAACCCGTCCCCGTCCCCTAAACCTAACCCTAGCCCGAACCCTAACCCTAACCCTTCCCCGAAGCCTGACCCTCACCCGTCCCCTAATCCTAACCCGTACGCTGACACTAACCCGCGCCCTCACACGTACGCTCCCCCTAAAGCGTTGTCGTACCCTCACCTGGACCCTAACCCGTCCCCGTCCCCTAACCCTAACCCTAGCCCGAACCCTAACCCTAACCCTAGCCCGAACCCTAACCCTAACCCTTCCCCGAAGCCTGACCCTCATCCGTCCGCTAATCCTAACCCGTACGCTGACAGTAACCCGCGCCCTCACACGTAGGCTCCCCCTAAAGCGTTGTCGTACCCTCACCTGGACCCTAACCCGTCGCCGTCCCCTAACCCTAACCCTAACACTAACCCTTCCCCGAAGCCTGACCCTCACCCATCCCCTAATCCTAACCCGTACGCTGACACTAACCAGCGCACTCACACGTACGCTCCCCCTAAAGCGTTGTCGTACCCTCACCTGGACCCTAAACCGTCCCCGTCCCCTAACCCTAAACCTAGCCCGAACCCTAACCCTAACACTTCCCCGAAGCCTGACCCTCACCCATCCCCTAATCCTAACCCGTACGCTGACACTAACCCGCGCCCTCACACGTACGCTCCCCCTAAAGCGTTGTCGTACCCTCACCTGGACCCTAAACCGTCCCCGTCCCCTAACCCTAACCCTAGCCCGAACCCTAACCCTAACCCTTCCCTGAAGCCTGACCCTCACCCGTCCCCTAATCCTAACCCGTACGCTGACACTAACCCGCGCCCTCACACGTACGCTCCCCCTAAAGCGTTGTCGTACCCTCACCTGGACCCTAAACCGTCCCCGTCCCCTAACCCTAAACCTAGCCCGAACCCTAACCCTAACACTTCCCCGAAGCCTGACCCTCACCCGTCCCCTAATCCTAACCCGTACGCTGACACTAACCCGCGCCCTCACACGTACGCTCCCCCTAAAGCGTTGTCGTACCCTCACCTGGACCCTAAACCGTCCCCGTCCCCTAACCCTAACCCTAGCCCGAACCCTAACCCTAACGCTTCCCCGAAGCCTGACCCTCACCCGTCCCCTAATCCTAACCCGTACGCTGACACTAACCCACGCCCTCACACGTACGCTCCCCCTAAAGCGTTGTCGTACCCTCACCTGGACCCTAAACCGTCCCCGTCCCCTAACCCTAACCCTAGCCCGAACCCTAACCCTAACCCTTCCCCGAAGCCTGACCCTCACCCGTCCCCTAATCCTAACCCGTACGCTGACCCTAACCCGCGCCCTCACACGTCCGCTCCCCCTAAAGTGTTGTCGTACCCTCACCTGGACCCTAAACCGTCCCCGTCCCCTAACCCTAACCCTAGCTCCAACCCTAACCCTAACCCTTCCCCGAAGCCTGACCCTCACCCGTCCCCTAATCCTAACCCGTACGCTGACACTAACCCGCGCCCTCACACGTACGCTCCCCCTAAAGCGTTGTCATACCCTCACCTGGACCCTAAACCGTCCCCGTCCCCTAACCCTAACCCTAGCCCGAACCCTTACCCTAACCCTTCCCCGAAGCCTGACCCTCACCCGTCCCCTAATCCTAACCCGTACGCTGATACTAACCCGCGCCCTCACACGTACGCTCCCCCTAAAGCGTTGTCGTACCCTCACCTGGACCCTAAACCGTCCCCGTCCCCTAACACTAACCCTAGCCCGAACCCTAACCCTAACCCTTCCCCGAAGCCTGACCCTCAGCCGTCCCCTAATCCTAACCCGTACGCTGACACTAACCCGCGCCCTCACACGTACGCTCCCCCTAAAGCATTGTCGTACCCTCACCTGGACCGTAAGCCGTCCCCGTCCCCTAACCCTAAACCTAGCCAGAACCCTAACCCTAACCCTTCCCCGAAGCCTGACCCTCAGCGGTCCCCTAATCCTAACCTGTTAGCTGACACTAACCCACGCCCTCACACGTACGCTCCCCCTAAAGCGTTGTCGTACCGTCACCTGGACCCTAACCCGTCCCCGTCCCCTAACCCTAACCCTAGCCCGAACCCTAACCCTAACCCTTCCCCGAAGCCTGACCCTCACCCGTCCCCTAATCCTAACCCGTACGCTGACACTAACCCGCGCCCTCACACGTACGCTCCCCCTATAGCGTTGTCGTACCCTCACCTGGACCCTAACCCGTCCCCGTCCCCTAACCCTAACCCTAGCCCGAACCCTAACCCTAACCCTTCCCCGAAGCCTGACCCTCACCCGTCCCCTAATCCTAACCCGTACGCTGACACTAACCCGCGCCCTCACACGTCCGCTCCCCCTAAAGCGTTGTCGTACCCTCACCTGGACCCTAAACCGTCCCCGTCCCCTAACCCTAACCCTAGCCCGAACCCTAACCCTAACCCTTCCCCGAAGCCTGACCCTCACCCGTCCCCTAATCCTAACCCGTACGCTGACACTAACCCGCGCCCTCACACGTCCGCTCCCCCTAAAGCGTTGTCGTACCCTCACCTGGACCCTAAACCGTCCCCGTCCCCTAACCCTGACCCTAGCCCGAACCCTAACCCTAACCCTTCCCCGAAGCCTGACCCTCACCCGTCCCCTAATCCTAACCCGTACGCTGACACTAACTCGCGCCCTCACACGTCCGCTCCCTCTAAAGCGTTGTCGTACCCTCACCTGGACCCTAAACCGTCTCCGTCCCCTAAACCTAACCCTAGCCCGAACCCTAACCCTAACCCTTCCCCGAAGCCTGACCCTCACCCGTCCCCTAATCCTAACCCGTACGCTGACACTAACCCACGCCCTCACACGTACGCTCCCCCTAAAGCGTTGTCGTACCCTCACCTGGACCCTAACCCGTCCCCATCCCCTAACCCTAACCCTAGCCCGAACCCTAACCCTAACCCTTCCCCGAAGCCTGACCCTCACCCGTCCCCTAATCCTAACCCGTACGCTGACACTAACCCGCGCCCTCACACGTACGCTCCCCCTAAAGCGTTGTCGTACCCTCACCTGGACCCTAACCCGTCCCCGTCCCCTAACCCTAACCCTAGCCCTAACCCTGACCCTAACCCTTCCCCGAAGCCTGACCCTCACCCGTCCCCTAATCCTAACCCGTACGCTGACACTAACCTGCGCCCTCACACGTCCGCTCGCCCTAAAGCGTTGTCGTACCCTCTCCTGGACCCTAACCCGTCCCCGTCCCCTAACCCTAACCCTAGCCCGAACCCTAACCCTAACCCTTCCCCGAAGCCTGACCCTCACCCGTCCCCTAATCCTAACCCGTACGCTGACACTAACCCGCGCCCTCACACCTCCGCTCCCCCTAAAGCGTTGTCGTACCCTCACCTGGACCCTAACCCTTCCCCGTCCCCTAACCCTAACCCTAGCCCGAACCCTAACCCTAACCCTTCCCCGAAGCCTGACCCTCAGCCGTCCCCTAATCCTAACCCGTACGCTGACACTAACCCGCGCCCTCACACGTACGCTCCCACTAATGCGTTGTCGTACCCTCACCTGGACCCTAACCCGTCCCCGTACACTAACCCTAACCCTAGCCCGAACCCTAAACCTAACCCTTCCCCGAAGCCTGACCCTCACCCGTCCCCTAATCCTAACCCGTACGCTCACACTAACCCGCGCCCTCACACGTCCGCTCCCCCTAAAGCATTGTCGTACCCTCACCTGGACCCTAAACCGTCCCCGTCCCCTAACCCTAACCCTAGCCCGAACCCTAACCCTAACCCTTCCCCGAAGCCTGACCCTCACCCGTCCCCTAATCCTAACCCGTACGCTGACACTAACTCGCGCCGTCACACGTCCGCTCCCTCTAAAGCGTTGTCGTACCCTCACCTGGACCCTAAACCGTCCCCGTCCCCTAACCCTAACCCTAGCCCGAACCCTAACCCTAACACTTCCCCGAAGCCTGACCCTCACCCGTCCCCTAATCCTAACCCGTACGCTGACACTAACCCGCGCCCTCACACGTACGCTCCCCCTAAAGCGTTGTCGTACCCTCACCTGGACCCTAACCCGTCCCCGTCCCCTAACCCTAACCCTACCCCGAAACCTAACCCTAACCCTTCCCCGAAGCCTGACCCTCACCCGTCCCCTAATCCTAACCCGTACGCTGACACTAACCCGCGCCCTCACACGTACGCTCCCCCTAAAGCGTTGTCGTACCCTCACCTGGACCCTAACCCGTCCCCGTCCCCTAACCCTAACCCTAGCCCGAACCCTGACCCTAAACCTTCCCCGAAGCCTGACCCTCACCCGTCCCCTAATCCTAACCCGTACGCTGACACTAACCTGCGCCCTCACACATACGCTCCCCCTAAAGCGTTGTCTTACCCTCAGCTGAACCCTAAACCGTCCCCGTCCCCTAACCCTAACCCTAGCCCGAACCCTAACCCTAACCCTTCCCCGAAGCCTGAACCTCAACCATCCCCTAATCCTAAACCGTACGCTGACACTAACCCGCGCCCTCACACGTCCGCTCGCCCTAAAGCGTTGTCGTACCCTCTCCTGGACCCTAACCCGTCCGCGTCCCCTAACCCTAACCCTAGCCCGAACCCTAACCCTAACCCTTCCCCGAAGCCTGACCCTCACCCGTCCCCTAATCCTAACCCGTACGCTGACACTAACCCGCGCCCTCACACCTCCGCTCCCCCTAATGCGTTGTCGTACCCTCACCTGGACCCTAACCCTTCCCCGTCCCCTAACCCTAACCCTAGCCCGAACCCTAACCCTAACCCTTCCCCGAAGCCTGACCCTCAGCCGTCCCCTAATCCTAACCCGTACGCTGACACTAACCCGCGCCCTCACACGTACGCTCCCACTAAAGCGTTGTCGTACCCTCACCTGGACCCTAACCCGTCCCCGTACCCTAACCCTAACCCTTGCCCGAACCCTAACCCTAACACTTCCCCGAAGCCTGATCCTCACCCGTCCCCTAATCCTAACCCGTACGCTGACACTAACCCGCGCCCTCACACGTCCGCTCCCCCTAAAGCGTTGTCGTACCCTCACCTGGACCCTAAACCGTCCCCGTCCCCTAAGCCTAACCCTAGCCCGAACCCTAACCCTAACCCTTCCCCGAAGCCTGACCCTCACCCGTCCCCTAATCCTAACCCGTACGCTGACACTAACTCGCGCCCTCACACGTCCGCTCCCTCTAAAGCGTTGTCGTACCCTCACCTGGACCCTAAACCGTCCCCGTCCCCTAACCCTAACCCTAGCCCGAACCCTAACCCTAACCCTTCCCCGAAGCCTGACCCTCACCCGTCCCCTAATCCTAACCCGTACGCTGACACTAACCCGCGCCCTCACACGTACGCTCCCCCTAAAGCGTTGTCGTACCCTCACCTGGACCCTAACCCGTCCCCGTCCCCTAAACCTAACCCTAGCCCGAACCCTAACCCTAACCCTTCCCCGAAGCCTGACCCTCACCCGTCCCCTAATCCTAACCCGTACGCTGACACTAACCCGCGCCCTCACACGTACGCTCCCCCTAAAGCGTTGTCGTACCCTCACCTGGACCCTAACCCGTCCCCGTCCCCTAACCCTAACCCTAGCCCGAACCCTGACCCTAACCCTTCCCCGAAGCCTGACCCTCACCCGTCCCATAATCCTAACCCGTACGCTGACACTAACCTGCGCCCTCACATGTACGCTCCCCCTAAAGCGTTGTCGTACCCTCACCTGAACCCTAAACCGTCCCCGTCCCCTACCCCTAACCCTAGCCCGAACCCTAACCCTAACCCTTCCCCGAAGCCTGAACCTCAACCATCCCCTAATCCTAAACCGTACGCTGACACTAACCGGCGCCCTCACACGTCCGCTCCCCCTAAAGCGTTGTCGTACCCTCTCCTGGACCCTAACCCGTCCCCGTCCCCTAACCCTAACCCTAGCCCGAACCCTAACCCTAACCCTTCCCCAAAGCCTGACCCTCACCCGTCCCCTAATCCTAACCCGTACGCTGACACTAACCCGCGCCCTCACACGTACGCTCCCCCTAAAGCGTTGTCGTACCCTCACCTGGACCCTAAACCGTCCCCGTCCCCTAACCCTAACCCTAGCCCGAACCCTAACCCTAAACCTTCCCCGAAGCCTGACCCTCACCCGTCCCCTAATCCTAACCCGTACGCTGATACTAACCCGCGCCCTCACACGTCCGCTCCCCCTAAAGCGTTGTCGTACCCTCACCTGGACCCTAAACCGTCCCCGTCCCCTAACCCTAACCCTAGCCCGAACCCTAACCCTAACCCTTCCCCGAAGCCTGACCCTCACCCGTCCCCTAATCCTAACCCGTACGCTGACACTAACTCGCGCCCTCACACGTCCGCTCCCTCTAAAGCGTTGTCGTACCCTCACCTGGACCCTAAACCGTCCCCGTCCCCTAACCCTAACCCTAGCCCGAACCCTAACCCTAACCCTTCCCCGAAGCCTGACCCTCACCCGTCCCCTAATCCTAACCCGTACGCTGACACTAACTCGTGCCCTCACACGTCCGCTCCCTCTAAAGCGTCGTCGTACCCTCACCTGGACCCTAAACCGTCTCCGTCCCCTAACCCTAACCCTAGCCCGAACCCTAACCCTAACACTTCCCCGAAGCCTGACCCTCACCCGTCCCCTAATACTAACCCGTACGCTGACACTAACCCGCGCCCTCACACGTACGCTCCCCCTAAAGCGTTGTCGTACCCTCACTTGGACCCTAACCCGTCCCCATCCCCTAACCCTAACCCTAGCCCGAACCCTAACCCTAACCCTTCCCCGAAGCCTGACCCTCACCCGTCCCCTAATCCTAACCCGTACGCTGACACTAACCCGCGCCCTCACACGTACGCTCCCCCTAAAGCGTTGTCGTACCCTCACCTGAACCCTAAACCGTCCCCGTCCCCTAACCCTAACCCTAGCCCGAACCCTAACCCTAACCCTTCCCCGAAGCCTGAACCTCAACAATCCCCTAATCCTAAACCATACGCTGACACTAACCCGCTCCCTCACACGTCCGCTCGCCCTAAAGCGTTGTCGTACCCTCTCCTGGACCCTAACCCGTCCCCGTCCCCTAACCCTAACCCTAGCCCGAACCCTAACCCTAACCCTTCCCCGAAGCCTGACCCTCACCCGTCCCCTAATCCTAACCCGTACGCTGACACTAACCCGCGCCCTCACACCTCCGCTCCCCCTAAAGCGTTGTCGTACCCTCACCTGGACCCTAACCCTTCCCCGTCCCCTAACCCTAACCCTAGCCCGAACCCTAACCCTAACCCTTCCCCGAAGCCTGACCCTCAGCCGTCCCCTAATCCTAACCCGTACGCTGACACTAACCCGCGCCCTCACACGTACGCTCCCCCTAAAGCGTTGTCGTACCCTCACCTGGACCCTAAACCGTCCCCGTCCCCTAACCCTAACCCTAGCCCGAACCCTAACCCTAACCCTTCCCCGAAGCCTGACCCTCACCCGTCCCCTAATCCTAACCCGTACGCTGACACTAACTCGCGCCGTCACACGTCCGCTCCCTCTAAAGCGTTGTCGTACCCTCACCTGGACCCTAACCCGTCCCCGTCCCCTAACCCTAACCCTAGCCCGAACCCTGACCCTAACCCTTCCCCGAAGCCTGACCCTCACCCGTCCCCTAATCCTAACCCGTACGCTGACACTAACCTGCGCCCTCACACGTACGCTCCCCCTAAAGCGTTGTCGTACCCTCACCTGAACCCTAAACCGTCCCCGTCCCCTAACCCTAACCCTAGCCCGAACCCTAACCCTAACCCTTCCCCGAAGCCTGAACCTCAACCATCCCCTAATCCTAACCCGTACGCTGACACTAACCCGCGCCCTCACACCTCCGCTCCCCCTAAAGCGTTGTCGTACCCTCACCTGGACCCTAACCCTTCCCCGTCCCCTAACCCTAACCCTAGCCCGAACCCTAACCCTAACCCTTCCCCGAAGCCTGACCCTCAGCCGTTCCCTAATCCTAACCCGTACGCTGACACTAATCCGCGCCCTCACACGTACGCTCCCACTAATGCGTTGTCGTACCCTCACCTGGACCCTAACCCGTCCCCGTACCCTAACCCTAACCCTAGCCCGAACCCTAACCCTAACACTTCCCCGAAGCCTGACCCTCACCCGTCCCCTAATCCTAACCCGTACGCTGACACTAACCCGCGCCCTCACACGTCCGCTTCCCCTAAAGCGTTGTCGTACCCTCACCTGGACCCTAAACCGTCCCCGTCCCCTAAGCCTAACCCTAGCCCGAACCCTAACCCTAACCCTTCCCCGAAGCCTGACCCTCACCCGTCCCCTAATCCTAACCCGTACGCTGACACTAACCCACGCCCTCACACGTCCGCTCCCTCTAAAGCGTTGTCGTACCCTCACCTGGACCCTAAACCGTCCCCGTCCCCTAACCCTATCCCTAGCCCGAACGCTAACCCTAACCCTTCCCCGAAGCCTGACCCTCACCCGTCCCCTAATCCTAACCCGTACGCTGACACTAACCCGCGCCCTCACACGTACGCTCCCCCTAAAGCGTTGTCGTACCCTCACCTGGACCCTAACCCGTCCCCGTCCCCTAAACCTAACCCTAGCCCGAACCCTAACCCTAACCCTTCCCCGAAGCCTGACCCTCACCCGTCCCCTAATCCTAACCCGTACGCTGACACTAACCCACGCCCTCACACGTACGCTCCCCCTAAAGCGTTGTCGTACCCTCACCTGGACCCTAACCCGTCCCCGTCCCCTAACCCTAACCCTAGCCCGAACCCTGACCCTAACCCTTCCCCGAAGCCTGACCCTCATCCGTCCCATAATCCTAACCCGTACGCTGAAACTAACCCGCGCCCTCACACGTACGCTCCCCCTAAAGCGTTGTCGTACCCTCACCTGAACCCTAAACCGTCCCCGTCCCCTAACCCTAACCCTAGCCCGAACCCTAACCCTAAACCTTCCCCGAAGCCTGACCCTCACCCGTCCCCTAATCCTAACCCGTACGCTGACACTAACCCGCGCCCTCACACGTACGCTCCCCCTAAAGCGTTGTCGTACCCTCACCTGGACCCTAAACCGTCCCCGTCCCCTAACCCTAACCCTAGCCCGAACCCTAACCCTAACCCTTCCCCGAAGCCTGACCCTCACCCGTCCCCTAATCCTTACCCGTACGCTCACACTAACCCGCGCCCTCACACGTCCGCTCCCCCTAAAGCATTGTCGTACCCTCACCTGGACCCTAAACCGTCCCCGTCCCCTAACCCTAACCCTAGCCCGAACCCTAACCCTAACCCTTCCCCGAAGCCTGACCCTCACCCGTCCCCTAATCCTAACCCGTACGCTGACACTAACTCGCGCCGTCACACGTCCGCTCCCTCTAAAGCGTTGTCGTACCCTCACCTGGACCCTAAACCGTCCCCGTCCCCTAACCCTAACCCTAGCCCGAACCCTAACCCTAACCCTTCCCCGAAGCCTGACCCTCACCCGTCCCCTAATCCTAACCCGTACGCTGACACTAACCCGCGCCCTCACACGTACGCTCCCCCTAAAGCGTTGTCGTACCCTCACCTGGACCCTAACCCGTCCCCGTCCCCTAACCCTAACCCTAGCCCGAACCCTAACCCTAACCCTTCCCCGAAGCCTGACCCTCACCCGTCCCCTAATCCTAACCCGTACGCTGACACTAACCCGCGCCCTCACACGTACGCTCCCCCTAAAGCGTTGTCGTACCCTCACCTGGACCCTAACCCGTCCCCGTCCCCTAACCCTAACCCTAGCCCGAACCCTGACCCTAAACCTTCCCCGAAGCCTGACCCTCACCCGTCCCCTAATCCTAACCCGTACGCTGACACTAACCTGCGCCCTCACACGTACGCTCCCCCTAAAGCGTTGTCGTACCCTCACCTGAACCCTAAACCGTCCCCGTCCCCTAACCCTAAACCTAGCCCGAACCCTAACCCTAACCCTTCCCCGAAGCCTGAACCTCAACCATCCCCTAATCCTAAACCGTACGCTGACACTAACCCGCGCCCTCACACGTCCGCTCGCCCTAAAGCGTTGTCGTACCCTCTCCTGGACCCTAACCCGTCCGCGTCTCCTAACCCTAACCCTAGCCCGAACCCTAACCCTAACCCTTCCCCGAAGCCTGACCCTCACCCGTCCCCTAATCCTAACCCGTACGCTGACACTAACCCGCGCCCTCACACCTCCGCTCCCCGTAAAGCGTTGTCGTACCCTCACCTGGACCCTAACCCTTCCCCGTCCCCTAACCCTAACCCTAGCCCGAACCCTAACCCTAACCCTTCCCCGAAGCCTGACCCTCAGCCGTCCCCTAATCCTAACCCGTACGCTGACACTAACTCGCGCCCTCACACGTACGCTCCCACTAATGCGTTGTCGTACCCTCACCTGGACCCTAACCCGTCCCCGTCCCCTAACCCTAACCCTACCCCGAACCCTAAACCTAACACTTCCCCGAAGCCTGACCCTCACCCGTCCCCTAATCCTAACCCGTACGCTGACACTAACCCGCGCCCTCACACGTCCGCTCCCCCTAAAGCGTTGTCGTACCCTCACCTGGACCCTAAACCGTCCCCGTCCCCTAAGCCTAACCCTAGCCCGAACCCTAACCCTAACCCTTCCCCGAAGCCTGACCCTCACCCGTCCCCTAATCCTAACCCGTACGCTGACACTAACTCGCGCCCTCACACGTCCGCTCCCTCTAAAGCGTTGTCGTACCCTCACCTGGACCCTAAACCGTCCCCGTCCCCTAACCCTAACCCTAGCCCGAACCCTAACCCTAACACTTCCCCGAAGCCTGACCCTCACCCGTCCCCTAATCCTAACCCGTACGCTGACACTAACCCGCGCCCTCACACGTACGCTCCCCCTAAAGCGTTGTCGTACCCTCACCTGGACCCTAACCCGTCCCCGTCCCCTAAACCTAACCCTAGCCCGAACCCTAACCCTAACCCTTCCCCGAAGCCTGACCCTCACCCGTCCCCTAATCCTAACCCGTACGCTGACACTAACCCGCGCCCTCACACGTCCGCTCCCCCTAAAGCGTTGTCGTACCCTCACCTGGACCCTAAACCGTCCCCGTCCCCTAAGCCTAACCCTAGCCCGAACCCTAACCCTAACCCTTCCCCGAAGCCTGACCCTCACCCGTCCCCTAATCCTAACCCGTACGCTGACACTAACTCGCGCCCTCACACGTCCGCTCCCTCTAAAGCGTTGTCGTACCCTCACCTGGAACCTAAACCGTCCCCGTCCCCTAACCCTAACCCTAGCCCGAACCCTAACCCTAACCCTTCCCCGAAGCCTGACCCTCACCCGTCCCCTAATCCTAACCCGTACGCTGACACTAACCCGCGCCCTCACACGTACGCTCCCCCTAAAGCGTTGTCGTACCCTCACCTGGACCCTAACCCGTCCCCGTCCCCTAAACCTAACCCTAGCCCGAACCCTAACCCTAACCCTTCCCCGAAGCCTGACCCTCACCCGTCCCCTAATCCTAAGCCGTACGCTGACACTAACCCGCGCCCTCACACGTACGCTCCCCCTAAAGCGTTGTCGTACCCTCACCTGGACCCTAACCCGTCCCCGTCCCCTAACCCTAACCCTAGCCCGAACCCTGACCCTAACCCTTCCCCGAAGCCTGACCCTCACCCGTCCCATAATCCTAACCCGTACGCTGACACTAACCTGCGCCCTCACACGTACGCTCCCCCTAAAGCGTTGTCGTACCCTCACCTGAACCCTAAACCGTCCCCGTCCCCTACCCCTAACCCTAGCCCGAACCCTAACCCTAACCCTTCCCCGAAGCCTGAACCTCAACCATCCCCTAATCCTAAACCGTACGCTGACACTAACCCACGCCCTCACACGTCCGCTCCCCCTAAAGCGTTGTCGTACCCTCTCCTGGACCCTAACCCGTCCCCGTCCCCTAACCCTAACCCTAGCCCGAACCCTAACCCTAACCCTTCCCCGAAGCCTGACCCTCACCCGTCCCCTAATCCTAACCCGTACGCTGACACTAACCCGCGCCCTCACACGTACGCTCCCCCTAAAGCGTTGTCGTACCCTCACCTGGACCCTAAACCGTCCCCGTCCCCTAACCCTAACCCTAGCCCGAACCCTAACCCTAACCCTTCCCCGAAGCCTGACCCTCACCCGTCCCCTAATCCTAACCCGTACGCTGATACTAACCCGCGCCCTCACACGTCCGCTCCCCCTAAAGCGTTGTCGTACCCTCACCTGGACCCTAAACCGTCCCCGTCCCCTAACCCTAACCCTAGCCCGAACCCTAACCCTAACCCTTCCCCGAAGCCTGACCCTCACCCGTCCCCTAATCCTAACCCGTACGCTGACACTAACTCGCGCCCTCACACGTCCGCTCCCTCTAAAGCGTTGTCGTACCCTCACCTGGACCCTAAACCGTCCCCGTCCCCTAACCCTAACCCTAGCCCGAACCCTAACCCTAACCCTTCCCCGAAGCCTGACCCTCACCCGTCCCCTAATCCTAACCCGTACGCTGACACTAACCCGCGCCCTCACACGTACGCTCCCCCTAAAGCGTTGTCGTACCCTCACCTGGACCCTAACCCGTCCCCGTCCCCTAACCCTAACCGTAGCCCGAACCCTAACCCTAACCCTTCCCCGAAGCCTGACCCTCACCCGTCCCCTAATCCTAACCCGTACGCTGACACTAACCCGCGCCCTCACACGTACGCTCCCCCTAAAGCGTTGTCGTACCCTCACCTGGACCCTAACCCGTCCCCGTCCCCTAACCCTAACCCTAGCCCGAACCCTGACCCTAACCCTTCCCCGAAGCCTGACCCTCACCCGTCCCCTAATCCTAACCCGTACGCTGACACTAACCTGCGCCCTCACACGTACGCTCCCCCTAAAGCGTTGTCGTACCCTCACCTGAACCCTAAACCGTCCCCGTCCCCTAACCCTAACCCTAGCCCGAACCCTAACCCTAACCCTTCCCCGAAGCCTGAACCTCAACCATCCCCTAATCCTAAACCGTACGCTGACACTAACCCGCGCCCTCACACGTCCGCTCACCCTAAAGCGTTGTCGCACCCTCTCCTGGACCCTAACCCGTCCGCGTCCCCTAACTCTAACCCTAGCCCGAACCCTAACCCTAACCCTTCCCCGAAGCCTGACCCTCACCCGTCCCCTAATCCTAACCCGTACGCTGACACTAACCCGCGCCCTCACACCTCCACTCCCCCTAAAGCGTTGTCGTACCCTCACCTGGACCCTAACCCTTCCCCGTCCCCTAACCCTAACCCTAGCCCGAACCCTAACCCTAACCCTTCCCCGAAGCCTGACCCTCAGCCGTCCCCTAATCCTAACCCGTACGCTGACACTAACCCGCACCCTCACACGTACGCTCCCACTAATGCGTTGTCGTACCCTCACCTGGACCCTAACCCGTCCCCGTACCCTAACCCTAACCCTAGCCCGAACCCTAACCCTAACACTTCCCCGAAGCCTGACCCTCACCCGTACCCTAATCCTAACCCGTACGCTGACACTAACCCGCGCCCTCAAACGTCCGCTCCCCCTAAAGCGTTGTCGTACCCTCACCTGGACCCTAACCCGTCCCCGTCCCCTAAACCTAACCCTAGCCCGAACCCTAACCCTAACCCTTCCCCGAAGCCTGACCCTCACCCGTCCCCTAATCCTAACCCGTACGCTGACACTAACCCGCGCCCTCACACGTACGCTCCCCCTAAAGCGTTGTCGTACCCTCACCTGGACCCTAACCCGTCCCCGTCCCCTAACCCTAACCCTAGCCCGAACCCTGACCCTAACCCTTCCCCGAAGCCTGACCCTCACCCGTCCCATAATCCTAACCCGTACGCTGACACCAACCTTCGCCCTCACACGTACGCTCCCCCTAAAGCGTTGTCGTACCCTCACCTGAACCCTAAACCGTCCCCGTCCCCTACCCCTAACCCTAGCCCGAACCCTAACCCTTCCCCGAAGCCTGAACCTCAACCATCCCCTAATCCTAAACCGTACGCTGACACTAACCCGCGCCCTCACACATCCGCTCCCCCTAAAGCGTTGTCGTACCCTCTCATGGACCCTAACCCGTCCCCGTCCCCTAACCCTAACCCTAGCCCGAACCCTAACCCTAACCCTTCCCCGAAGCCTGACCCTCAGCCGTCCCCTAATCCTAACCCGTACGCTGACACTAACCCGCGCCCTCACACGTACGCTCCCCCTAAAGCGTTGTCGTACCCTCACCTGGACCGTAAACCCTCCCCGTCCCCTAACCCTAACCCTAGCCCGAACCCTAACCCTAACCCTTCCCCGAAGCCTGACCCTCACCCGTCCCCTAATCCTAACCCGTACGCTGATACTAACCCGCGCCCTCACACGTCCGCTCCCCCTAAAGCGTTGTCGTACCCTCACCTGGACCCTAAACCGTCCCCGTCCCCTAACCCTAACCCTAGCCCGAACCCTAACCCTAACCCTTCCCCGAAGCCTGACCCTCACCCGTCCCCTAATCCTAACCCGTACGCTGACACTAACTCGCGCCCTCACACGTCCGCTCCCTCTAAAGCGTTGTCGTACCCTCACCTGGACCCTAAACCGTCCCCGTCCCCTAACCCTAACCCTAGCCCGAACCCTAACCCTAACCCTTCCCCGAAGCCTGACCCTCACCCGTCCCCTAATCCTAACCCGTACGCTGACACTAACTCGCGCCCTCACACGTCCGCTCCCTCTAAAGCGTTGTCGTACCCTCACCTGGACCCTAAACCGTCTCCGTCCCCTAACCCTAGCCCGAACCCTAACCCTAACCCTTCCCCGAAGCCTGACCCTCACCCGTCCCCTAATCCTAACCCGTACGCTGACACTAACCCGCGCCCTCACACGTACGCTCCCCCTAAAGCGTTGTCGTACCCTCACCTGGACCCTAACCCGTCCCAGTCCCCTAACCCTAACCCTAGCCCGAACCCTAACCCTTCCCCGAAGCCTGACCCTCACCCGTCCCCTAATCCTAACCCGTACGCTGACACTAACCCGCGCCCTCACACGTACGCTCCCCCTAAAGCGTTGTCGTACCCTCACCTGGACCCTAACCCGTCCCCGTCCCCTAACCCTAACCCTAGCCCGAACCCTGACCCTAAACCTTCCCCGAAGCCTGACCCTCACCCGTCCCCTAATCCTAACCCGTACGCTGACACTAACCTGCGCCCTCACACGTACGCTCCCCCTAAAGCGTTGTCGTACCCTCACCTGAACCCTAAACCGTCCCCGTCCCCTAACCCTAACCCTAGCCCGAACCCTAACCCTAACCCTTCCCCGAAGCCTGAACCTCAACCATCCCCTAATCCTAAACCGTACGCTGACACTAACCCGCGCCCTCACACGTCCGCTCGCCCTAAAGCGTTGTCGTACCCTCTCCTTGACCCTAACCCGTCCGCGTCCCCTAACCCTAACCCTAGCCCGAACCCTAACCCTAACCCTTCCCCGAAGCCTGACCCTCACCCGTCCCCTAATCCTAACCCGTACGCTGACACTAACCCGCGCCCTCACACCTCCACTCCCCCTAAAGCGTTGTCGTACCCTCACCTGGACCCTAACCCTTCCCCGTCCCCTAACCCTAACCCTAGCCCGAACCCTAACCCTAACCCTTCCCCGAAGCCTGACCCTCAGCCGTCCCCTAATCCTAACCCGTACGCTGACACTAACCCGCGCCCTCACACGTACGCTCCCACTAATGCGTTGTCGTACCCTCACCTGGACCCTAACCCGTCCCCGTACCCTAACCCTAACCCTAGCCCGAACCCTAACCCTAACACTTCCCCGAAGCCTGACCCTCACCCGTCCCCTAATCCTAACCCGTACGCTGACACTAACCCGCGCCCTCACACGTCCGCTCCCCCTAAAGCGTTGTCGTACCCTCACCTGGACCCTAAACCGTCCCCGTCCCCTAAGCCTAACCCTAGCCCGAACCCTAACCCTAACCCTTCCCCGAAGCCTGACCCTCACCCGTCCCCTAATCCTAACCCGTACGCTGACACTAACTCGCGCCCTCACACGTCCGCTCCCTCTAAAGCGTTGTCGTACCCTCACCTGGACCCTAAACCGTCCCCGTCCCCTAACCCTAACCCTAGCCCGAACCCTAACCCTAACCCTTCCCCGAAGCCTGACCCTCACCCGTCCCCTAATCCTAACCCGTACGCTGACACTAACCCGCGCCCTCACACGTACGCTCCCCCTAAAGCGTTGTCGTACCCTCACCTGGACCCTAACCCGTCCCCGTCCCCTAACCCTAACCCTAGCCCAAACCCTGACCCTAACCCTTCCCCGAAGCCTGACCCTCACCCGTCCCATAATCCTAACCCGTACGCTGACACTAACCTGCGCCCTCACACGTACGCTCCCCCTAAAGCGTTGTCGCACCCTCACCTGAACCCTAAACCGTCCCCGTCCCCTACCCCTAACCCTAGCCCGAACCCTAACCCTAACCCTTCTCCGAAGCCTGAACCTCAACCATCCCCTAATCCTAAACCGTACCCTGACACTAACCCGCGCCCTCACACGTCCGCTCCCCCTAAAGCGTTGTCGTACCCTCTCCTGGACCCTAACCCGTCCCCGTCCCCTAACCCTAACCCTAGCCCGAACCCTAACCCTAACCCTTCCCCGAAGCCTGACCCTCACCCGTCCCCTAATACTAACCCATACGCTGACATTAACCCGCGCCCTCACACGTACGCTCCCCCTAAAGCGTTGTCGTACCCTCACCTGGACCCTAAACCGTCCCCGTCCCCTAACCCTAACCCTAGCCCGAACCCTAACCCTAACCCTTCCCCAAAGCCTGACCCTCACCCGTCCCCTAATCCTAACCCGTACGCTGACACTAACTCGCGCCCTCACACGTCCGCTCCCTCTAAAGCGTTGTCGTACCCTCACCTGGACCCTAAACCGTCCCCGTCCCCTAACCCTAACCCTAGCCCGAACCCTAACCCTAACCCTTCCCCGAAGCCTGACCCTCACCCGTCCCCTAATCCTAACCCGTTAGCTGACACTAACTCGCGCCCTCACACGTCCGCTCCCTCTAAAGCGTTGTCGTACCCTCACCTGGACCCTAAACCGTCTCCGTCCCCTAACCCTAACCCTAACCCGAACCCTAACCCTAACCCTTCCCCGAAGCCTGACCCTCACCCGTCCCCTAATCCTAACCCGTACGCTGACACTAACCCGCGCCCTCACACGTACGCTCCCCCTAAAGCGTTGTCGTACCCTCACCTGGACCCTAACCCGTCCCCGTCCCCTAACCCTAACCCTAGCCCGAACCCTAACCCTAACCCT
This sequence comes from Pseudorca crassidens, assembly GCF_039906515.1. NCBI lineage: Eukaryota > Metazoa > Chordata > Mammalia > Artiodactyla > Delphinidae > Pseudorca > Pseudorca crassidens. The sequence continues at coordinate 288,120 of NC_090298.1, forward strand.
TCCCCGAAGCCTGACCCTCACCCGTCCCCTAATCCTAACCCGTACGCTGACACTAACCCGCGCCCTCACACGTACGCTCCCCCTAAAGCGTTGTCGTACCCTCACCTGAACCCTAAACCGTCCCCGTCCCCTAACCCTAACCCTAGCCCGAACCCTAACCCTAACCCTTCCCCGAAGCCTGAACCTCAACCATCCCCTAATCCTAAACCGTACGCTGACACTAACCCGCGCCCTCACACGTCCGCTCGCCCTAAAGCGTTGTCGTACCCTCTCCTGGACCCTAACCCGTCCGCGTCCCCTAACCCTAACCCTAGCCCGAACCCTAACCCTAACCCTTCCCCGAAGCCTGACCCTCACCCGTCCCCTAATCCTAACCCGTACGCTGACACTAACCCGCGCCCTCACACCTCCGCTCCCCCTAAAGCGTTGTCGTACCCTCACCTGGACCCTAACCCTTCCCCGTCCCCTAACCCTAACCCTAGCCCGAACCCTAACCCTAACCCTTCCCCGAAGCCTGACCCTCACCCGTCCCCTAATCCTAACCCGTACGCTGACACTAACCCGCGCCCTCACACGTACGCTCCCCCTAAAGCGTTGTCGTACCCTCACCTGGACCCTAAACCGTCCCCGTTCCCGAACCCTAACCCTAGCCCGAACCCTAACCCTAACCCTTCCCCGAAGCCTGACCCTCACCCGTCCCCTAATCCTAACCCGTACGCTGATACTAACCCGCGCCCTCACACGTCCGCTCCCCCTAAAGCGTTGTCGTACCCTCACCTGGACCCTAAACCGTCCCCGTCCCCTAACCCTAACCCTAGCCCGAACCCTAACCCTAACCCTTCCCCGAAGCCTGACCCTCACCCGTCCCCTAATCCTAACCCGTACGCTGACACTAACTCGCGCCCTCACACGTCCGCTCCCTCTAAAGCGTTGTCGTACCCTCACCTGAACCCTAAACCTTCCCCGTCCCCTAACCCTAACCCTAGCCCGAACCCTAACCCTAACCCTTCCCCGAAGCCTGACCCTCACCCGTCCCCTAAAACTAACCCGTACGCTGACACTAACCCGCGCCCTCACACGTACGCTCCCCCTAAAGCGTTGTCGTACCCTCACCTGGACCCTAAACCGTCCCCGTCCCCTAACCCTAACCCTAGCCCGAACCCTAACCCTAACCCTTCCCCGAAGCCTGACCCTCACCCGTCCCCTAATCCTAACCCGTACGCTGACACTAACCCGTGCCCTCACACGTACGCTCCCCCTAAAGCGTTGTCGTACCCTCACCTGGACCCTAACCCGTCCCCGTCCCCTAACCCTAACCCTAGCCCGAACCCTGACCCTAACCCTTCCCTGAAGCCTGACCCTCACCCGTCCCCTAATCCTAACCCGTACGCTGACACTAACCTGCGCCCTCACACGTACGCTCCCCCTAAAGCGTTGTCGTACCCTCACCTGAACCCTAAACCGTCCCCGTCCCCTAACCCTAACCCTACCCCGAACCCTAACCCTAACCCTTCCCCGAATCCTGAACCTCAACCATCCCCTAATCCTAAACCGTACGCTGACACTAACCCGCGCCCTCACACGTCCGCTCGCCCTAAAGCGTTGTCGTACCCTCTCCTGGACCCTAACCCGTCCCCGTCCCCTAACCCTAACCCTAGCCCGAACCCTAACCCTAACCCTTCCCCGAAGCCTGACCCTCACCCGTCCCCTAATCCTAACCCGTACGCTGACACTAACCCGCGCCCTCACACGTACGCTCCCCCTAAAGCATTGTCATACCCTCACCTGGACCCTAAACCGTCCCTGTCCCCTAACCCTAACCCTAGCCCGAACCCTAACCCTAACACTTCCCCGAAGCCTGACCCTCACCCGTCCCCTAATCCTAACCCGTACGCTGACACTAACCTGCGCCCTCACACGTCCGCTACCCCTAAAGCGTTGTCGTACCCTCACCTGGACCCTAAACCGTCCCCGTCCCCTAACCCTAACCCTAGCCCGAACCCTAACCCTAACCCTTCCCCGAAGCCTGACCCTCACCCGTCCCCTAATCCTAACCCGTACGCTGACACTAACTCGCGCCCTCACACGTCCGCTCCCTCTAAAGCGTTGTCGTACCCTCACCTGGACCCTAAACCGTCCCCGTCCCCTAACCCTAACCCTAGCCCGAACCCTAACCCTAACCCTTCCCCGAAGCCTGACCCTCACCCGTCCCCTAATCCTAACCCGTACGCTGACACTAACCCGCGCCCTCACACGTACGCTCCCCCTAAAGCGTTGTCGTACCCTCACCTGGACCCTAACCCGTCCCCGTCCCCTAACCCTAACCCTAGCCCGAACCCTAACCCTAACCCTTCCCCGAAGCCTGACCCTCACCCGTCCCCTAATCCTAACCCGTACGCTGACACTAACCCGCGCCCTCACACGTACGCTCCCCCTAAAGCGTTGTCGTACCCTCACCTGGACCCTAACCCGTCCCCGTCCCCTAACCCTAACCCTAGGCCGAACCCTGACCCTAATCCTTCCCCGAAGCCTGACCCTCACCCGTCCCCTAATCCTAACCCGTACGCTGACACTAATCTGCGCCCTCACAAGTACGCTCCCCCTAAAGCGTTGTCGTACCCTCACCTGAACCCTAACCCGTCCCCGTCCCCTAACCCTAACCCTAGCCCGAACCCTAACCCTAACCCTTCCCCGAAGCCTGAACCTCAACCATCCCATAATCCTAAACCGTACGCTGACACTAACCCGCGCCCTCACACGTCCGCTCGCCCTAAAGCGTTGTCGTACCCTCTCCTGGACCCTAACCCATCCCCGTCCCCTAACCCTAACCCTAGCCCGAACCCTAACCCTAACCCTTCCCCGAAGCCTGACCCTCACCCGTCCCCTAATCCTAACCCGTACGCTGACACTAACCCGCGCCCTCACACCTCCGCTCCCCCTAAAGCGTTGTCGTACCCTCACCTGGACCCTAACCCGTCCCCGTCCCCTAACCCTAACCCTAGCCCGAACCCTAACCCTTCCCCGAAGCCTGACCCTCACCCGTCCCCTAATCCTAACCCGTACGCTGACACTAAGCCGTGCCCTCACACGTACGCTCCCCGTAAAGCGTTGTCGTACCCTCACCTGGACCCTAACCCTTCCCCGTCCCCTAACCCTGACCCTAGCCCGAACCCTAACCCTAACCCTTCCCCGAAGCCTGACCCTCACCTTTCCCCTATCCTAACCCGTACGCTGACACTAACCCACACCCTCACACGTACGCTCCCTCTAAAGCGTTGTCGTACCCTCACCTGGACCCTAAACCGTCCCCGTCCCCTAACCCTAACCCTAGCCCGAACCCTAACCCTAACCCTTCCCCGAAGCCTGACCCTCACCCGTCCCCTAATCCTAACCCGTACGCTGACACTAACTCGCGCCCTCACACGTCCGCTCCCTCTAAAGCGTTGTCGTACCCTCACCTGGACCCTAAACCGTCCCCGTCCCCTAACCCTAACCCTAGCCCGAACCCTAACCCTAACCCTTCCCCGAAGCCTGACCCTCACCCGTCCCCTAATCCTAACCCGTACGCTGACACTAACCCGCGCCCTCACACGTACGCTCCCCCTAAAGCGTTGTCGTACCCTCACCTGGACCCTAACCCGTCCCCGTCCCCTAACCCTAACCCTAGCCCGAACCCTGACCCTAACCCTTCCCCGAAGCCTGACCCTCACCCGTCCCCTAATCCTAACCCGTACGCTGACACTAACCTGCGCCCTCACAAGTACGCTCCCCCTAAAGCGTTGTCGTACCCTCACCTGAACCCTAACCCGTCCCCGTCCCCTAACCCTAACCCTAGCCCGAACCCTAACCCTAACCCTTCCCCGAAGCCTGAACCTCAACCATCCCCTAATCCTAAACCGTACGCTGACACTAACCCGCGCCCTCACACGACCGCTCGCCCTAAAGCGTTGTCGTACCCTCTCCTGGACCCTAACCCATCCCCGTCCCCTAACCCTAACCCTAGCCCGAACCCTAACCCTAACCCTTCCCCGAAGCCTGACCCTCACCCGTCCCCTAATCCTAACCCGTACGCTGACACTAACCCGCGCCCTCACACCTCCGCTCCCCCTAAAGCGTTGTCGTACCCTCACCTGGACCCTAACCCATCCCCATCCCCTAACCCTAACCCTAGCCCGAACCCTAACCCTAACCCTTACCCGAAGCCTGACCCTCACCCGTCCCCTAATCCTAACCCGTACGCTGACACTAAGCCGCGCCCTCACACGTACGCTCCCCGTAAAGCGTTGTCGTACCCTCACCTGGACCCTAACCCTTCCCCATCCCCTAACCCTGACCCTAGCCCGAACCCTAACCCTAACCCTTCCCCGAAGCCTGACCCTCACCTTTCCCCTATCCTAATCCGTACGCTGACACTAACCCACGCCCTCACACGTACGCTCCCTCTAAAGCGTTGTCGTACCCTCACCTGGACCCTAAACCGTCCCCGTCCCCTAACCCTAACCCTAGCCCGAACCCTAACCCTAACCCTTCCCCGAAGCCTGACCCTCACCCGTCCCCTAATCCTAACCCGTACGCTGACACTAACCCGCGCCCTCACACGTCCGCTCCCCGTAAAGCGTTGTCGTACTCTCACCTGGACCCTAAACCGTCCCCGTCCCCTAACCCTAACCCTAGCCCGAACCCTAACCCTAACCCTTCCCCGAAGCCTGACCCTCACCCGTCCCCTAATCCTAACCCGTATGCTGACACTAACCCGCGTCCTCAAACGTCCGCTCCCCCTAAAGCGTTGTCGTACCCTCACCTGGACCCTAACCCGTCCCCGTGCCCTAACCCTAACCCTAGCCCGAACCCTAACCCTAACCCTTCCCCGAAGCCTGACCCTCACCCGTCCCCTAATCCTAACCCGTACGCTGACACTAACCCGCGCCCTCACACGTACGCTCCCCCTAAAGCTTTGTCGTACCCTCACCTGGACCCTAACCCGTCCCCGTCCCCTAACCCTAACCCTAGCCCGAACCCTAACCCTAACCCTTCCCCGAAGCCTGACCCTCACCCGTCCCCTAATCCTAACCCGTACGCTGACACTAACTCGCGCCCTCACACGTCCGCTCCCTCTAAAGCGTTGTCGTACCCTCACCTGGACCCTAAACCGTCCCCGTCCCCTAACCCTAACCCTAGCCCGAACCCTAACCCTAACCCTTCCCCGAAGCCTGACCCTCACCCGTCCCCTAATCCTAACCCGTACGCTGACACTAACCCGCGCCCTCACACGTACGCTCCCCCTAAAGCGTTGTCGTACCCTCACCTGGACCCTAACCCGTCCCCGTCCCCTAACCCTAACCCTAGCCCGAACCCTGACCCTAACCCTTCCCCGAAGCCTGACCCTCACCCGTCCCCTAATCCTAACCCGTACGCTGACACTAACCTGCGCCCTCACACGTACGCTCCCCCTAAAGCGTTGTCGTACCCTCACCTGAACCCTAACCCGTCCCCGTCCCCTAACCCTAACCCTAGCCCGAACCCTAACCCTAACCCTTCCCCGAAGCCTGAAACTCAACCATCCCCTAATCCTAAACCGTACGCTGACACTAACCCGCGCCCTCACACGTCCGCTCGCCCTAAAGCGTTGTCGTACCCTCTCCTGGACCCTAACCCGTCCCCGTCCCCTAACCCTAACCCTAGCCCGAACCCTAACCCTAACCCTTCCCCGAAGCGTGACCCTCACCCGTCCCCTAATCCTAACCCGTACGCTGACACTAACCCGCGCCCTCACACCTCCGCTCCCCCTAAAGCGTTGTCGTACCCTCACCTGGACCCTAACCCTTCCCCGTCCCCTAACCCTAACCCTAGCCCGAACCCTAACCCTAACCCTTCCCCGAAGCCTGACCCTCAGCCGTCCCCTAATCCTAACCCGTACGCTGACACTAACCCGCGCCCTCACACGTACGCTCCCACTAATGCGTTGTCGTACCCTCACCTGGACCCTAACCCGTCCCCGTACCCTAACCCTAACCCTAGCCCGAACCCTAACCCTAACCCTTCCCCGAAGCCTGACCCTCACCCGTCCCCTAATCCTAACCCGTACGCTGACACTAACCCGCGCCCTCACACCTCCGCTCCCCCTAAAGCGTTGTCGTACCCTCACCTGGACCCTAAACCGTCCCCGTCCCCTAACCCTAACCCTAGCCCGAACCCTAACCCTAACCCTTCCCCGAAGCCTGACCCTCACCCGTCCCCTAATCCTAACCCGTACGCTGACACTAACCCGCGCCCTCACACGTCCGCTCCCCCTAAAGCGTTGTCGTACCCTCACCTGGACCCTAAACCGTCCCCGTCCCCTAACCCTAACCCTAGCCCGAACCCTAACCCTAACCCTTCCCCGAAGCCTGACCCTCACCCGTCCCCTAATCCTAACCCGTACGCTGACACTAACTCGCGCCCTCACACGTCCGCTCCCTCTAAAGCGTTGTCGTACCCTCACCTGGACCCTAAACCGTCTCCGTCCCCTAACCCTAACCCTAGCCCGAACCCTAACCCTAACCCTTCCCCGAAGCCTGACCCTCACCCGTCCCCTAATCCTAACCCGTACGCTGACACTAACCCGCGCCCTCACACGTACGCTCCCCCTAAAGCGTTGTCGTACCCTCACCTGGACCCTAACCCGTCCCCATCCCCTAACCCTAACCCTAGCCCGAACCCTAACCCTAACCCTTCCCCGAAGCCTGACCCTCACCCGTCCCCTAATCCTAACCCGTACGCTGACACTAACCCGCGCCCTCACACGTACGCTCCCCCTAAAGCGTTGTCGGACCCTCACCTGGACCCTAACCCGTCCCCGTCCCCTAATCCTAACCCTAGCCCGAACCCTGACCCTAACCCTTCCCCGAAGCCTGACCCTCACCCGTCCCCTAATCCTAACCCGTACGCTGACACTAACCTGCGCCCTCACACGTACGCTCCCCCTAAAGCGTTGTCGTACCCTCACCTGAACCGTAAACCGTCCCCGTCCCCTAACCCTAACCCTAGCCCGAACCCTAACCCTAACCCTTCCCCGAAGCCTGAACCTCAACCATCCCCTAATCCTAAACCGTACAATGACACTAACCCGCGCCCTCACACGTCCGCTCGCCCTAAAGCGTTGTCGTACCCTCTCCTGGACCCTAACCCGTCCCCGTCCCCTAAACCTAACCCTAGCCCGAACCCTAACCCTAACCCTTCCCCGAAGCCTGACCCTCACCCGTCCCCTAATCCTAACCCGTACGCTGACACTAACCAGCGCCCTCACACCTCCGCTCCCCCTAAAGCGTTGTCGTACCCTCACCTGGACCCTAACCCTTCCCCGTCCCCTAACCCTAACCCTAGCCCGAACCCTAACCCTAACCCTTCCCCGAAGCCCGACCCTCAGCCGTCCCCTAATCCTAACCCGTACGCTGACACTAACCCGCGCCCTCACACGTACGCTCCCACTAAAGCGTTGTCGTACCCTCACCTGGACCCTAACCCGTCCCCGTACACTAACCCTAACCCTAGGCCGAACCCTCACCCTAACCCTTCCCCGAAGCCTGACCCTCACCCGTCACCTAATCCTAACCCGTACGCTGACACTAACCCGCGCCCTCACACGTACGCTCCCCCTAAAGCGTTGTCGTACCCTCACCTGGACCCTAAACCGTCCCCGTCCCCTAACCCTAACCCTAGCCCGAACCCTAACCCTAACCCTTCCCCGAAGCCTGACCCTCACCCGTCCCCTAATCCTAACCCGTACGCTGACACTAACCTGCGCCCTCACACGTACGCTCCCCCTAAAGCGTTGTCGTACCCTCACCTGAACCCTAAACCGTCCCCGTCCCCTAACCCTAACCCTAGCCCGAACCCTAACCCTAACCCTTCCCCGAAGCCTGAACCTCAACCGTCCCCTAATCCTAAACCGTATGCTGACACTAACCCGCGCCATCACACGTCCGCTCGCCCTAAAGCGTTGTCGTACCCTCTCCTGGACCCTAACCCGTCCGCGTCCCCTAACCCTAACCCTAGCCCGAACCCTAACCCTAACCCTTCCCCGAAGCCTGACCCTCACCCGTCCCCTAATCCTAACACGTACGCTGACACTAACCCGCGCCCTCACACCTCCGCTCCCCCTAAAGCGTTGTCGTACCCTCACCTGGACCCTAACCCTTCCCCGTCCCCTAACCCTAACCCTAGCCCGAACCCTAACCCTAACCCTTCCCCGAAGCCTGACCCTCAGCCGTCCCCTAATCCTAACCCGTACGCTGACACTAACCCGCGCCCTCACACGTACGCTCCCACTAATGCGTTGTCGTACCCTCACCTGGACCCTAACCCGTCCCCGTACCCTAACCCTAACCCTAGCCCGCACCCTAACCCTAACACTTCCCCGAAGCCTGACCCTCACCCGTCCCCTAATCCTAACCCGTACGCTGACACTAACCCGCGCCCTCACACGTACGCTCCCCCTAAAGCGTTGTCGTACCCTCACCTGGACCCTAAACCGTCCCCGTCCCCTATCCCTAACCCTAGCCCGAACCCTAACCCTAACCCTTCCGCGAAGCCTGACCCTCACCCGTCCCCTAATCCTAACCCGTACGCTGACACTAACCCGCGCCCTCACACGTCCGCTCCCCCTAAAGCGTTGTCGTACCCTCACCTGGACCCTAAACCGTCCCCGTCCCCTAAGCCTAACCCTAGCCCGAACCCTAACCCTAACCCTTCCCCGAAGCCTGACCCTCACCCGTCCCCTAATCCTAACCCGTACGCTGACACTAACTCGCGCCCTCACACGTCCACTCCCTCTAAAGCGTTGTCGTACCCTCACCTGGACCCTAAACCGTCCCCGTCCCCTAACCCTAACCCTAGCCCGAACCCTAACCCTAACCCTTCCCCGAAGCCTGACCCTCACCCGTCCCCTAATCCTAACCCGTACGCTGACACTAACCCGCGCCCTCACACGTATGCTCCCCCTAAAGCGTTGTCGTACCCTCACCTGGACCCTAACCCGTCCCCGTCCCCTAAACCTAACCCTAGCCCGAACCCTAACCCTAACCCTTCCCCGAAGCCTGACCCTCACCCGTCCCCTAATCCTAACCCGTACGCTGACACTAACCCGCGCCCTCACACGTACGCTCCCCCTAAAGCGTTGTCGTACCCTCACCTGGACCCTAACCCGTCCCCGTCCCCTAACCCTAACCCTAGCCCGAACCCTGTCCCTAACCCTTCCCCGAAGCCTGACCCTCACCCGTCCCATAATCCTAACCCGTACGCTGACACTAACCTGCGCCCTCACACGTACGCTCCCCCTAAAGCGTTGTCGTACCCTCACCTGAACCATAAACCGTCCCCGTCCCCTAACCCTAACCCTAGCCCGAACCCTAACCCTAACCCTTCCCCGAAGCCTGAACCTCAACCGTCCCCTAATCCTAAACCGTACGCTGACACTAACCCGCGCCATCACACGTCCGCTCGCCCTAAAGCGTTGTCGTACCCTCTCCTGGACCCTAACCCGTCCGCGTCCCCTAACCCTAACCCTAGCCCGAACCCTAACCCTAACCCTTCCCCGAAGCCTGACCCTCACCCGTCCCCTAATCCTAACCCGTACGCTGACACTAACCCGCGCCCTCACACCTCCGCTCCCCCTAAAGCGTTGTCGTATCCTCACCTGGACCCTAACCCTTCCCCATCCCCTAACCCTAACCCTAGCCCGAACCCTAACCCTAACCCTTCCCCGAAACCTGACCCTCAGCCGTCCCCTAATCCTAACCCGTACGCTGACACTAACCCGCGCCCTCACACGTACGCTCCCACTAATGCGTTGTCGTACCCTCACCTGGACCCTAACCCGTCCCCGTACCCTAACCCTAACCCTAGCCCGCACCCTAACCCTAACACTTCCCCGAAGCCTGACCCTCACCCGTCCCCTAATCCTAACCCGTACGCTGACACTAACCCGCGCCCTCACACGTACGCTCCCCCTAAAGCGTTGTCGTACCCTCACCTGGACCCTAAACCGTCCCCGTCCCCTAACCCTAACCCTAGCCCGAACCCTAACCCTAACCCTTCCCGAAGCCTGACCCTCACCCGTCCCCTAATCCTAACCCGTACGCTGACACTAACCCGCGCCCTCACACGTCCGCTCCCCCTAAAGCGTTGTCGTACCCTCACCTGGACCCTAAACCGTCCCCGTCCCCTAAGCCTAACCCTAGCCCGAACCCTAACCCTAACCCTTCCCCGAAGCCTGACCCTCACCCGTCCCCTAATCCTAACCCGTACGCTGACACTAACTCGCGCCCTCACACGTCCGCTCCCTCTAAAGCGTTGTCGTACCCTCACCTGGACCCTAAACCGTCCCCGTCCCCTAACCCTAACCCTAGCCCGAACCCTAACCCTAACCCTTCCCCGAAGCCTGACCCTCAACCGTCCCCTAATCCTAACCCGTACGCTGACACTAACCCGCGCCCTCACACGTATGCTCCCCCTAAAGCGTTGTCGTACCCTCACCTGGACCCTAACCCGTCCCCGTCCCCTAAACCTAACCCTAGCCCGAACCCTAACCCTAACCCTTCCCCGAAGCCTGACCCTCACCCGTCCCCTAATCCTAACCCGTACGCTGACACTAACCCGCGCCCTCACACGTACGCTCCCCCTAAAGCGTTGTCGTACCCTCACCTGGACCCTAAACCGTCCCCGTCCCCTAACCCTAACCCTAGCCCGAACCCTAACCCTAACCCTTCCCCGAAGCCTGACCCTCACCCGTCCCCTAATCCTAACCCGTACGCTGACACTAACCCGCGCCCTCACACGTACGCTCCCCCTAAAGCGTTGTCGTACCCTCACCTGGACCCTAACCCGTCCCCGTCCCCTAACCCTAACCCTAGCCCGAAACCTAACCCTAACCCTTCCCCGAAGCCTGACCCTCACCCGTCCCCTAATCCTAACCCGTACGCTGACACTAATCCGTGCCCTCACACGTACGCTCCCCCTAAAGCGTTGTCGTACCCTCACCTGGACCCTAACCCGTCCCCGTCCCCTAACCCTAACCCTAGCCCGAACCCTGACCCTAACCCTTCCCCGAAGCCTGACCCTCACCCGTCCCCTAATCCTAACCCGTACGCTGACACTAACCTGCGCCCTCACACGTACGCTCCCCCTAAAGCGTTGTCGTACCCTCACCTGAACCCTAAACCGTCCCCGTCCCCTAACCCTAACCCTAGCCCGAACCCTAACCCTAACCCTTCCCCGAAGCCTGAACCTCAACCATCCCCTAATCCTAAACCGTACGCTGACACTAACCCGCGCCCTCACACGTCCGCTCACCCTAAAGCGTTGTCGTACCCTCACCTGGACCCTAACCCTTCCCCGTCCCCTAACCCTAACCCTAGCCCGAAACCTAAACCTAACCCTTCCCCGAAGCCTGACCCTCAGCCGTCCCCTAATCCTAACCCGTACGCTGACACTAACCCGCGCCCTCACACGTACGCTCCCTCTAATGCGTTGTCGTACCCTCACCTGGACCCTAACCCGTCCCTGTACCCTAAACCTAGCCCGAACCCTAACCCTAACCCTTCCCCGAAGCCTGACCCTCACCCGTCCCCTAATCCTAACCCGTACGCTGACACTAACCCGCGCCCTCACACGTACGCTCCCCCTAAAGCGTTGTCGTACCCTCACCTGGACCCTAACCCGTCCCCGTACCCTAACCCTAACCCTAGCCCGAACCCTAACCCTAACCCTTCCCCGAAGCCTGACCCTCACCCGTCCCATAATCCTAACCCGTACGCTGACACTAACCCGCGCCCTCACACGTACGCTCCCCCTAAAGCGTTGTCATACCCTCACCTGGACCCTAAACCGTCCCCGTCCCCTAACCCTAACCCTAGCCCGAACCCTAACCCTAACCCTTACCCGAAGCCTGACCCTCACCCGTCCCCTAATCCTAACCCGTACGCTGACACTAACCCGCGCCCTCACACGTCCGCTCCCCCTAAAGCGTTGTCGTACCCTCACCTGGACCCTAAACCGTCCCCATCCCCTAACCCTAACCCTAGCCCGAACCCTAACCCTAACCCTTCCCCGAAGCCTGACCCTCACCCGTCCCCTAATCCTAACCCGTACGCTGACACTAACTCGCGCCCTCAAACGTCCGCTCCCTCTGAAGCGTTGTCGTAACCTCACCTGGACCCTAAACCGTCCCCGTCCCCTAACCCTAACCCTAGCCCGAACCCTAACCCTAACCCTTCCCCGAAGCCTGACCCTCACCCGTCCCCTAATCCTAACCCGTACGCTGACACTAACCCGCGCCCTCACACGTACGCTCCCCCTAAATGGTTGTCGTACCCTCACCTGGACCCTAACCCGTCCCCGTCCCCTAACCCTAACCCTAGCCCGAACCCTAACCCTAACCCTTCCCCGAAGCCTGACCCTCACCCGTCCCCTAATCCTAACCCGTACGCTGACACTAACCCGCGCCCTCACACGTACGCTCCCCCTAAAGCATTGTCGTACCCTCACCTGGACCCTAACCCGTCCCCGTCCCCTAACCCTAACCCTAGCCCGAACCCTGACCCTAACACTTCCCCGAAGCCTGACCCTCACCCGTCCCCTAATCCTAACCCGTACCCTGACACTAACCTGCGCCCTCACACGTACGCTCCCCCTAAAGCGTTGTCGTACCCTCACCTGAACCCTAACCCGTCCCCGTCCCCTAACCCTAACCCTAGCCCGAACCCTAACCCTAACCCTTCCCCGAAGCCTGAACCTCAACCATCCCCTAATCCTAAACCGTACGCTGACACTAACCCGCGCCCTCACACGTCCGCTCGCCCTAAAGCGTTGTCGTACCCTCTCCTGGACCCTAACCCATCCCCGTCCCCTAACCCTAACCCTAGCCCGAACCCTAACCCTAACCCTTCCCCGAAGCCTGACCCTCACCCGTCCCCTAATCCTAACCCGTACGCTGACACTAACCCGCGCCCTCACACCTCCGCTCCCCCTAAAGCGTTGTCGTACCCTCACCTGGACCCTAACCCTTCCCCGTCCCCTAACCCTAACCCTAGCCCGAACCCTAACTCTAACCCTTCCCCGAAGCCTGACACTCAGCCGTCCCCTAATCCTAACCCGTACGCTGACACTAACCCGCGCCCTCACACGTACGCTCCCACTAATGCGTTGTCGTACCCTCACCTGGACCCTAAACCGTCCCCGTACACTAACCCTAACCCTAGCCCGAACCCTAACTCTAACCCTTCCCCGAAGCCTGACCCTCACCCGTCCCCTAATCCTAACCCGTACGCTGACACTAACCCGCGCCCTCACACGTACGCTCCCCCTAAAGCGTTGTCGTACCCTCACCTGGACCCTAAACCGTCCCCGTCCCCTAACCCTAACCCTAGCCCGAACCCTAACCCTAACCCTTCCCCGAAGCCTGACCCTCACCCGTCCCCTAATCCTAACCCGTACGCTGACACTAACCCGCGCCCTCACACGTCCGCTCCCCCTAAAGCGTTGTCGTACCCTCACCTGGACCCTAAACCGTCCCCGTCCCCTAACCCTAACCCTAGCCCGAACCCTAACCCTAACCCTTCCCCGAAGCCTGACCCTCACCCGTCCCCTAATCCTAACCCGTACGCTGACACTAACTCGCGCCCTCACACATCCGCTCCCTCTAAAGCGTTGTCGTACCCTCACCTGGACCCTAAACCGTCCCCGTCCCCTAACCCTAACCCTAGCCCGAACCCTAACCCTAACCCTTCCCCGAAGCCTGACCCTCACCCGTCCCCTAATCCTAACCCGTACGCTGACACTAACCCGCGCCCTCACACGTACGCTCCCCCTAAAGCGTTGTCGTACACTCACCTGGACCCTAACCCGTCCCCGTCCCCTAACCCTAACCCTAGCCCGAACCCTAACCCTAACCCTTCCCCGAAGCCTGACCCTCACCCGTCCCCTAATCCTAACCCGTACGCTGACACTAACCCGCGCCCTCACACGTACGCTCCCCCTAAAGCGTTGTCGTACCCTCACCTGGACCCTAACCAGTCCCCGTCCCCTAACCCTAACCCTAGCCCGAACCCTGACCCTAACCCTTTCCCGAAGCCTGACCCTCACCCGTCCCCTAATCCTAACCCGTACGCTGACACTAACCTGCGCCCTCACATGTAAGCTCCCCCTAAAGCGTTGTCGTACCCTGACCTGAACCCTAACCCGTCCCCGTCCCCTAACCCTAACCCTAGCCCGAACCCTAACCCTAACCCTTCCCCGAAGCCTGAACCTCAACCATCCCCTAATCCTAAACCGTACGCTGACACTAACCCGCGCCCTCACACGTCCGCTCGCCCTAAAGCGTTGTCGTACCCTCTCCTGGACCCTAACCCATCCCCGTCCCCTAACCCTAACCCTAACCCTTCCCCGAAGCCTGACACTCAGCCGTCCCCTAATCCTAACCCGTACGCTGACACTAACCCGCGCCCTCACACGTACGCTCCCACTAATGCGTTGTCGTACCCTCACCTGGACCCTAAACCGTCCCCGTACACTAACCCTAACCCTAGCCCGAACCCTAACCCTAACCCTTCCCCGAAGCCTGACCCTCACCCGTCCCCTAATCCTAACCCGTACGATGACACTAACCCGCGCCCTCACACGTACGCTCCCCCTAAAGCGTTGTCGTACCCTCACCTGGACCCTAAACCGTCCCCGTCCCCTAACCCTAACCCTAGCCCGAACCCTAACCCTAACCCTTCCCCGAAGCCTGACCCTCACCCGTCCCCTAATCCTAACCCGTACGCTGACACTAACCCGCGCCCTCACACGTCCGCTCCCCCTAAAGCGTTGTCGTACCCTCACCTGGACCCAAAACCGTCCCCGTCCCCTAACCCTAACCCTAGCCCGAACCCTAACCCTAACCCTTCCCCGAAGCCTGACCCTCACCCGTCCCCTAATCCTAACCCGTACGCTGACACTAACTCGCGCCCTCACACATCCGCTCCCTCTAAAGCGTTGTCGTACCCTCACCTGGACCCTAAACCGTCCCCGTCCCCTAACCCTAACCCTAGCCCGAACCCTAACCCTAACCCTTCCCCGAAGCCTGACCCTCACCCGTCCCCTAATCCTAACCCGTACGCTGACACTAACCCGCGCCCTCACACGTACGCTCCCCCTAAAGCGTTGTCGTACCCTCACCTGGACCCTAACCCGTCCCCGTCCCCTAACCCTAACCCTAGCCCGAACCCTAACCCTAACCCTTCCCCGAAGCCTGACCCTCACCCGTCCCCTAATCCTAACCCGTACGCTGACACTAACCCGCGCCCTCACACGTACGCTCCCCCTAAAGCGTTGTCGTACCCTCACCTGTACCCTAACCCGTCCCCGTCCTCTAACCCTAACCCTAGCCCGAACCCTGACCCTAACCCTTTCCCGAAGCCTGACCCTCACCCGTCCCCTAATCCTAACCCGTACGCTGACACTAACCTGCGCCCTCACATGTACGCTCCCCCTAAAGCGTTGTCGTACCCTGACCTGAACCCTAACCCGTCCCCGTCCCCTAACCCTAACCCTAGCCCGAACCCTAACCCTAACCCTTCCCCGAAGCCTGAACCTCAACCATCCCCTAATCCTAAACCGTACGCTGACACTAACCCGCGCCCTCACACGTCCGCTCGCCCTAAAGCGTTGTCGTACCCTCTCCTGGACCCTAACCCATCCCCGTCCCCTAACCCTAACCCTAGCCCGAACCCTAACCCTAACCCTTCCCCGAAGCCTGACCCTCACCCGTCCCCTAATCCTAACCCGTACGCTGACACTAACCCGCGCCCTCACACCTCCGCTCCCCCTAAAGCGTTGTCGTACCCTCACCTGGACCCTAACCCTTCCCCGTCCCCTAACCCTAACCCTAGCCCGAACCCTAACCCTAACCCTTCCCCGAAGCCTGACACTCAGCCGTCCCCTAATCCTAACCCGTACGCTGACACTAACCCGCGCCCTCACACGTACGCTCCCACTAATGCGTTGTCGTACCCTCACCTGGACCCTAACCCGTCCCCGTACACTAACCCTAACCCTAGCCCGAACCCTAACCCTAACCCTTCCCCGAAGCCTGACCCTCACCCGTCCCCTAATCCTAACCCGTACGCTGACACTAACCCGCGCCCTCACACGTACGCTCCCCCTAAAGCGTTGTCGTACCCTCACCTGGACCCTAAACCGTCCCCGTCCCCTAACCCTAACCCTAGCCCGAACCCTAACCCTAACCCTTCCCCGAAGCCTGACCCTCACCCGTCCCCTAATCCTAACCCGTACGCTGACACTAACCCGCGCCCTCACACGTACGCTCCCCCTAAAGCGTTGTCGTACCCTCACCTGGACCCTAAACCGTCCCCGTCCCCTAACCCTAACCCTAGCCCGAACCCTAACCCTAACCCTTCCCCGAAGCCTGACCCTCACCCGTCCCCTAATCCTAACCCGTACGCTGACACTAACTCGCGCCCTCACACGTCCGCTCCCTCTAAAGCGTTGTCGTACCCTCACCTGGACCCTAAACCGTCCCCGTCCCCTAACCCTAACCCTAGCCCGAACCCTAACCCTAACCCTTCCCCGAAGCCTGACCCTCACCCGTCCCCTAATCCTAACCCGTACGCTGACACTAACCCGCGCCCTCACACGTACGCTCCCCCTAAAGCGTTGTCGTACCCTCACCTGGACCCTAACCCGTCCCCGTCCCCTAACCCTAACCCTAGCCCGAACCCTAACCCTAACCCTTCCCCGAAGCCTGACCCTCACCCGTCCCCTAATCCTAACCCGTACGCTGACACTAACCCGCGCCCTCACACGTACGCTCCCCCTAAAGCGTTGTCGTACCCTCACCTGAACCCTAAACCGTCCCCGTCCCCTAACCCTAACCCTAGCCCGAACCCTAACCCTAACCCTTCCCCGAAGCCTGACCCTCACCCGTCCCCTAATCCTAACCCGTACGCTGACACTAACCTGCGCCCTCACACGTACGCTCCCCCTAAAGCGTTGTCGTACACTCACCTGAACCCTAAACCGTCCCCGTCCCCTAACCCTAACCCTAGCCCGAACCCTAACCCTAACCCTTCCCCGAAGCCTGAACCTCAACCATCCCCTAATCCTAAACCGTACGCTGACACTAACCCGCGCCCTCACACGTCCGCTCACCCTAAAGCGTTGTCGTACCCTCTCCTGGACCCTAACCCGTCCCCGTCCCCTAACCCTAACCCTAGCCCGAACCCTAACCCTAACCCTTCCCCGAAGCCTGACCCTCAACCGTCCCCTAATCCTAACCCGTACGCTGACAGTAACCCGCGCCCTCACACGTCCGCTCCCCCTAAAGCGTTGTCGTACCCTCACCTGGACCCTAAACCGTCCCCGCCCCCTAACCCTAACCCTAGCCCGAACCCTAACCCTAACCCTTCCCCGAAGCCTGACCCTCACCCGTCCCCTAATCCTAACCCGTACGCTGACACTAACTCGCGCCCTCACACGTCCGCTCCCTCTAAAGCGTTGTCGTACCCTCACCTGGACCCTAAACCGTCCCCGTCCCCTAACCCTAACCCTAGCCCGAACCCTAACCCTAACCCTTCCCCGAAGCCTGACCCTCACCCGTCCCCTAATCCTAACCCGTACGCTGACACTAACCCGCGCCCTCACACGTACGCTCCCCCTAAAGCGTTGTCGTACCCTCACCTGGACCCTAACCCGTCCCCGTCCCCTAACCCTAACCCTAGCCCGAACCCTAACCCTAACCCTTCCCCGAAGCCTGACCCTCACCCGTCCCCTAATCCTAACCCGTACGCTGACACTAACCCGCGCCCTCACACGTACGCTCCCCCTACAGCGTTGTCGTACCCTCACCTGGACCCTAACCCGTCCCCGTCCCCTAACCCTAACCCTAGCCCGAACCCTGACCCTAACCCTTCCCCGAAGCCTGACCCTCACCCGTCCCCTAATCCTAACCCGTACGCTGACACTAACCTGCGCCCTCACACGTACGCTCCCCCTAAAGCGTTGTCGTACCCTCACCTGAACCCTAAACCGTCCCCGTCCCCTAACCCTAACCCTAGCCCGAACCCTAACCCTAACCCTTCCCCGAAGCCTGACCCTCACCCGTCCCCTAATCCTAACCCGTACGCTGACACTAACCCGCGCCCTCACACGTACGCTCCCCCTAAAGCGTTGTCGTACCCTCACCTGGACCCTAACCCGTCCCCGTCCCCTAACCCTAACCCTAGCCCGAACCCTAACCCTAACCCTTCCCCGAAGCCTGACCCTCACCCGTCCCCTAATCCTAACCCGTACGCTGACACTAACCCGCGCCCTCACACGTACGCTCCCCCTACAGCGTTGTCGTACCCTCACCTGGACCCTAACCCGTCCCCGTCCCCTAACCCTAACCCTAGCCCGAACCCTGACCCTAACCCTTCCCCGAAGCCTGACCCTCACCCGTCCCCTAATCCTAACCCGTACGCTGACACTAACCTGCGCCCTCACACGTACGCTCCCCCTAAAGCGTTGTCGTACCCTCACCTGAACCCTAAACCGTCCCCGTCCCCTAACCCTAACCCTAGCCCGAACCCTAACCCTAACCCTTCCCCGAAGCCTGACCCTCACCCGTCCCCTAATCCTAACCCGTACGCTGACACTAACCCGCGCCCTCACACGTACGCTCCCCCTAAAGCGTTGTCGTACCCTCACCTGGACCCTAAACAGTCCCCGTCCCCTAACCCTAACCATAGCCCGAACACTAACCCTAACTCTTCCCCGAAGCCTGACCCTCACCCGTCCCCTAATCCTAACCCGTACGCTGACACTAACCCGCGCCCTCACACGTACGCTCCCCCTAAAGCGTTGTCGTACCCTCACCTGGACCCTAAACCGTCCCCGTCCCCTAACCCTAACCCTAGCCCGAACCCTAACCCTAACCCTTCCCCGAAGCCTGACCCTCACCCGTCCCCTAATCCTAACCCGTACGCTGACACTAACTCGCGCCCTCACACGTCCGCTCCCTCTAAAGCGTTGTCGTACCCTCACCTGGACCCTAAACCGTCCCCGTCCCCTAACCCTAACCCTAGCCCGAACCCTAACCCTAACCCTTCCCCGAAGCCTGACCCTCACCCGTCCCCTAATCCTAACCCGTACGCTGACACTAACCCGCGCCCTCACACGTACGCTCCCCCTAAAGCGTTGTCGTACCCTCACCTGGACCCTAACCCGTCCCCGTCCCCTAACCCTAACCCTAGCCCGAACCCTAACCCTAACCCTTCCCCGAAGCCTGACCCTCACCCGTCCCCTAATCCTAACCCGTACGCTGACACTAACCCGCGCCCTCACACGTACGCTCCCCCTAAAGCGTTGTCGTACCCTCACCTGAACCCTAAACCGTCCCCGTCCCCTAACCCTAACCCTAGCCCGAACCCGAACCCTAACCCTTCCCCGAAGCCTGACCCTCACCCGTCCCCTAATCCTAACCCGTACGCTGACACTAACCTGCGCCCTCACACCTCCGCTCCCCCTAAAGCGTTGTCGTACACTCACCTGAACCCTAAAACGTCCCCGTCCCCTAACCCTAACCCTAGCCCGAACCCTAACCCTAACCCTTCCCCGAAGCCTGAACCTCAACCATCCCCTAATCCTACACCGTACGCTGACACTAACCCGCGCCCTCACACGTCCGCTCACCCTAAAGCGTTGTCGTACCCTCTCCTGGACCCTAACCCGTCCCCGTCCCCTAACCCTAACCCTAGCCCGAACCCTAACCCTAACCCTTCCCCGAAGCCTGACCCTCAACCGTCCCCTAATCCTAACCCGTACGCTGACAGTAACCCGCGCCCTCACACGTCCGCTCCCCCTAAAGCGTTGTCGTACCCTCACCTGGACCCTAAACCGTCCCCGTCCCCTAACCCTAACCCTAGCCCGAACCCTAACCCTAACCCTTCCCCGAAGCCTGACCCTCACCCGTCCCCTAATCCTAACCCGTACGCTGACACTAACTCGCGCCCTCACACGTCCGCTCCCTCTAAAGCGTTGTCGTACCCTCACCTGGACCCTAAACCGTCCCCGTCCCCTAACCCTAACCCTAGCCCGAACCCTAACCCTAACCCTTCCCCGAAGCCTGACCCTCACCCGTCCCCTAATCCTAACCCGTACGCTGACACTAACCCGCGCCCTCACACGTACGCTCCCCCTAAAGCGTTGTCGTACCCTCACCTGGACCCTAAACCGTCCCCGTCCCCTAACCCTAACCCTAGCCCGAACCCTAACCCTAACCCTTCCCCGAAGCCTGACCCTCACCCGTCCCATAATCCTAACCCGTACGCTGACACTAACCCGCGCCCTCACACATACGCTCCCCCTAAAGCATTGTCGTACCCTCACCTGGACCCTAAACCGTCCCCGTCCCCTAACCCTAACCCTAGCCCGAACCCTAACCCTAACCCTTCCCCGAAGCCTGACCCTCACCGTTCCCCTATCCTAACCCGTATGCTGACACTAACCCACGCCCTCACACGTACGCTCCCTCTAAAACGTTGTCGTACCCTCACCTGGACCCTAAACCGTCCCAGTCCCCTAACCCTAACCCTAGCCCGAACCCTAACCCTAACCCTTCCCCGAAGCCTGACCCTCACCCGTCCCCTAATCCTAACCCGTACGCTGACACTAACCGGCGCCCTCACACGTACGCTCCCCCTAAAGCGTTGTCGTACCCTCACCTGGACCCTAAACCGTCCCCGTCCCCTAACCCTAACCCTAGCCCGAACCCTAACCCTAACACTTCCCCGAAGCCTGACCCTCACCCGTCCCCTAATCCTAACCCGTACGCTGACACTAACCCGCGCCCTCACACGTACCCTCCCCCTAAAGCGTTGTCGTACCCTCACCTGGACCCTAAACCGTCCCTGTCCCCTAACCCTAACCCTAGCCCGAACCCTAACCCTAACTCTTCCCCGAAGCCTGACCCTCACCCGTCCCCTAATCCTAACCCGTACGCTGACACTAACCCGCGCCCTCACACGTACGCTCCCCCTAAAGCGTTGTCGTACCCTCACCTGGACCCTAAACAGTCCCCGTCCGCTAACCCTAACCCTAGCCCGAACACTAACCCTAACTCTTCCCCGAAGCCTGACCATCACCCGTCCCCTAATCCTAACCCGTACGCTGACACTAACCCGCGCCCTCACACGTACGCTCCCCCTAAAGCGTTGTCGTACCCTCACCTGGACCCTAAACCGTCCCCGTCCCCTAACCCTAAACCTAGCCCGAACCCTAACCCTAACCCTTCCCCGAAGCCTGACCCTCACCCGTCCCCTAATCCTAACCCGTACGCTGACACTAAGCCGCGCCCTCACACGTACGCTCCCCCTAAAGCGTTGTCGTACCCTCACCTGGACCCTAACCCTTCCCCGTCCCCTAACCCTGACCCTAGCCCAAACCCTAACCCTAACCCTTACCCGAAGCCTGACCCTCACCCGTCCCCTAATCCTAACCCGTACGCTGACACTAACTCGAGCCCTCACACGTCCGCTCCCTCTAAAGCGTTGTCGTACCCTCACCTGGACCCTAAACCGTCCCCGTCCCCTAACCCTAACCCTAGCCCGAACCCTAACCCTAACCCTTCCCCGAAGCCTGACCCTCACACGTCCCCTAATCCTAACCCGTACGCTGACACTAACCCGCGCCCTCACACGTACGCTCCCCCTAAAGCGTTGTCGTACCCTCACCTGGACCCTAACCCGTCCCCGTCCCCTAACCCTAACCCTAGCCCGAACCCTAACCCTAACCCTTCCCCGAAGCCTGACCCTCACCCGTCCCCTAATCCTAACCCGTACGCTGACACTAACCCGCGCCCTCACACGTACGCTCCCCCTAAAGCGTTGTCGTACCCTCACCTGGACCCTAACCCGTCCCCGTCCCCTAACCCTAACCCTAGCCCGAACTCTGACCCTAACCCTTCCCCGAAGCCTGACCCTCACCCGTCCCCTAATCCTAACCCGTACGCTGACACTAACCTGCGCCCTCACACGTACGCTCCCCCTAAAGCGTTGTCGTACCCTCACCTGAACCCTAAACCGTCCCCGTCCCCTAACCCTAACCCTAGCCCGAACCCTAACCCTAACCCTTCCCCGAAGCCTGACCCTCACCCGTCCCCTAATCCTAACCCGTACGCTGACACTAACCCGCGCCCTCACACGTACGCTCCCCCTAAAGCGTTGTCGTACCCTCACCTGGACCCTAAACCGTCCCCGTCCCCTAACCCTAACCCTAGCCCGAACCCTAACCCTAACCCTTCCCCGAAGCCTGACCCTCACCCGTCCCATAATCCTAACCCGTACGCTGACACTAACCCGCGCCCTCACACATACGCTCCCCCTAAAGCATTGTCGTACCCTCACCTGGACCCTAAACCGTCCCCGTCCCCTAACCCTAACCCTAGCCCGAACCCTAACCCTAACCCTTCCCCGAAGCCTGACCCTCACCGTTCCCCTATCCTAACCCGTATGCTGACACTAACCCACGCCCTCACACGTACGCTCCCTCTAAAACGTTGTCGTACCCTCACCTGGACCCTAAACCGTCCCAGTCCCCTAACCCTAACCCTAGCCCGAACCCTAACCCTAACCCTTCCCCGAAGCCTGACCCTCACCCGTCCCCTAATCCTAACCCGTACGCTGACACTAACCGGCGCCCTCACACGTACGCTCCCCCTAAAGCGTTGTCGTACCCTCACCTGGACCCTAAACCGTCCCCGTCCCCTAACCCTAACCCTAGCCCGAACCCTAACCCTAACACTTCCCCGAAGCCTGACCCTCACCCGTCCCCTAATCCTAACCCGTACGCTGACACTAACCCGCGCCCTCACACGTACCCTCCCCCTAAAGCGTTGTCGTACCCTCACCTGGACCCTAAACCGTCCCTGTCCCCTAACCCTAACCCTAGCCCGAACCCTAACCCTAACTCTTCCCCGAAGCCTGACCCTCACCCGTCCCCTAATCCTAACCCGTACGCTGACACTAACCCGCGCCCTCACACGTACGCTCCCCCTAAAGCGTTGTCGTACCCTCACCTGGACCCTAAACAGTCCCCGTCCGCTAACCCTAACCCTAGCCCGAACACTAACCCTAACTCTTCCCCGAAGCCTGACCATCACCCGTCCCCTAATCCTAACCCGTACGCTGACACTAACCCGCGCCCTCACACGTACGCTCCCCCTAAAGCGTTGTCGTACCCTCACCTGGACCCTAAACCGTCCCCGTCCCCTAACCCTAAACCTAGCCCGAACCCTAACCCTAACCCTTCCCCGAAGCCTGACCCTCACCCGTCCCCTAATCCTAACCCGTACGCTGACACTAAGCCGCGCCCTCACACGTACGCTCCCCCTAAAGCGTTGTCGTACCCTCACCTGGACCCTAACCCTTCCCCGTCCCCTAACCCTGACCCTAGCCCAAACCCTAACCCTAACCCTTACCCGAAGCCTGACCCTCACCCGTCCCCTAATCCTAACCCGTACGCTGACACTAACCCGCGCCCTCACACGTACGCTCCCCCTAAAGCGTTGTCGTACCCTCACCTGGACCCTAACCCGTCCCCGTCCCCTAACCCTAACCCTAGCCCGAACCCTAACCCTAACCCTTCCCCGAAGCCTGACCCTCACCCGTCCCCTAATCCTAACCCGTACGCTGACACTAACCCGCGCCCTCACACGTACGCTCCCCCTAAAGCGTTGTCGTACCCTCACCTGGACCCTAACCCGTCCCCGTCCCCTAACCCTAACCCTAGCCCGAACCCTGACCCTAACCCTTCCCCGAAGCCTGACCCTCACCCGTCCCCTAATCCTAACCAGTACGCTGACACTAACCTGCGCCCTCACACGTACGCTCCCCCTAAAGCGTTGTCGTACCCTCACCTGAACCCTAAACCGTCCCCGTCCCCTAACCCTAACCCTAGCCCGAACCCTAACCCTAACCCTTCCCCGAAGCCTGACCCTCACCCGTCCCCTAATCCTAACCCGTACGCTGACACTAACCCGCGCCCTCACACGTACGCTCCCCCTAAAGCGTTGTCGTACCCTCACCTGGACCCTAAACCGTCCCCGTCCCCTAACCCTAACCCTAGCCCGAACCCTAACCCTAACCCTTCCCCGAAGCCTGACCCTCACCCGTCCCCTAATCCTAACCCGTACCCTGACACTAACCCGCGCCCTCACACGTACGCTCCCCCTAAAGCGTTGTCGTACCCTCACCTGGACCATAAACCGTCCCCGTCCCCTAACCCTAACCCTAGCCCGAACCCTAACCCTAACCCTTCCCCGAAGCCTGACCCTCACCCGTCCCCTAATCCTAACCCGTACGCTGACACTAACCCGCGCCCTCACACGTCCGCTCCCCCTAAAGCCTTGTCGTACCCTCACCTGGACCCTAACCCGTCCCCGTCCCCTAACCCTAACCCTAGCCCGAACCCTAACCCTAACCCTTCCCCGAAGCCTGACCCTCACCCGTCCCCTAATCCTAACCCGTACGCTGACACTAACCCGCGCCCTCACACGTACGCTCCCCCTAAAGCGTTGTCGTACCCTCACCTGGACCCTAAACCGTCCCCGTCCCCTAACCCTAACCCTAGCCCGAACCCTAACCCTAACCCTTCCCCGAAGCCTGACCCTCACCCGTCCCCTAATCCTAACCCGTACCCTGACACTAACCCGCGCCCTCACACGTACGCTCCCCCTAAAGCGTTGTCGTACCCTCACCTGGACCATAAACCGTCCCCGTCCCCTAACCCTAACCCTAGCCCGAACCCTAACCCTAACCCTTCCCCGAAGCCTGACCCTCACCCGTCCCCTAATCCTAACCCGTACGCTGACACTAACCCGCGCCCTCACACGTCCGCTCCCCCTAAAGCCTTGTCGTTCCCTCACCTGGACCCTAAACCTTCCCCGTCCCCTAACCCTAACCCTAGCCCGAACCCTAACCCTAACCCTTCCCCGAAGCCTGACCCTCACCCGTCCCCTAAAACTAACCCGTACGCTGACACTAACCCGCGCCCTCACACGTACGCTCCCCCTAAAGCGTTGTCGTACCCTCACCTGGACCCTAACCCGTCCCCGTCCCCTAACCCTAACCCTAGCCCGAACCCTAACCCTAACCCTTCCCCGAAGCCTGACCCTCACCCGTCCCCTAATCCTAACCCGTACGCTGACACTAACCCGTGCCCTCACACGTACGCTCCCCCTAAAGCGTTGTCGTACCCTCACCTGGACCCTAACCCGTCCCCGTCCCCTAACCCTAACCCTAGCCCGAACCCTGACCCTAACCCTTCCCTGAAGCCTGACCCTCACCCGTCCCCTAATCCTAACCCGTACGCTGACACTAACCTGCGCCCTCACACGTACGCTCCCCCTAAAGCGTTGTCGTACCCTCACCTGAACCCTAAACCGTCCCCGTCCCCTAACCCTAACCCTACCCCGAACCCTAACCCTAACCCTTCCCCGAAGCCTGAACCTCAACCATCCCCTAATCCTAAACCGTACGCTGACACTAACCCGCGCCCTCACACGTCCGCTCGCCCTAAAGCGTTGTCGTACCCTCTCCTGGACCCTAACCCGTCCCCGTCCCCTAACCCTAACCCTAGCCCGAACCCTAAACCTAACCCTTCCCCGAAGCCTGACCCTCACCCGTCCCCTAATCCTAACCCGTACGCTGACACTAACCCGCGCCCTCACACGTACGCTCCCCCTAAAGCATTGTCATACCCTCACCTGGACCCTAAACCGTCCCTGTCCCCTAACCCTAACCCTAGCCCGAACCCTAACCCTAACACTTCCCCGAAGCCTGACCCTCACCCGTCCCCTAATCCTAACCCGTACGCTGACACTAACCCGCGCCCTCACACGTCCGCTACCCCTAAAGCGTTGTCGTACCCTCACCTGGACCCTAAACCGTCCCCGTCCCCTAACCCTAACCCTAGCCCGAACCCTAACCCTAACCCTTCCCCGAAGCCTGACCCTCACCCGTCCCCTAATCCTAACCCGTACGCTGACACTAACTCGCGCCCTCACACGTCCGCTCCCTCTAAAGCGTTGTCGTACCCTCACCTGGACCCTAAACCGTCCCCGTCCCCTAACCCTAACCCTAGCCCGAACCCTAACCCTAAACCTTCCCCGAAGCCTGACCCTCACCCGTCCCCTAATCCTAACCCGTACGCTGACACTAACCCGCGCCATCACACGTACGCTCCCCCTAAAGCGTTGTCGTACCCTCACCTGGACCCTAACCCGTCCCCGTCCCCTAACCCTAACCCTAGCCCGAACCCTAACCCTAACCCTTCCCCGAAGCCTGACCCTCACCCGTCCCCTAATCCTAACCCGTACGCTGACACTAACCCGCGCCCTCACACGTACGCTCCCCCTAAAGCGTTGTCGTACCCTCACCTGGACCCTAACCCGTCCCCGTCCCCTAACCCTAACCCTAGGCCGAACCCTGACCCTAATCCTTCCCCGAAGCCTGACCCTCACCCGTCCCCTAATCCTAACCCGTACGCTGACACTAATCTGCGCCCTCACAAGTACGCTCCCCCTAAAGCGTTGTCGTACCCTCACCTGAACCCTAACCCGTCCCCGTCCCCTAACCCTAACCCTAGCCCGAACCCTAACCCTAACCCTTCCCCGAAGCCTGAACCTCAACCATCCCATAATCCTAAACCGTACGCTGACACTAACCCGCGCCCTCACACGTCCGCTCGCCCTAAAGCGTTGTCGTACCCTCTCCTGGACCCTAACCCATCCCCGTCCCCTAACCCTAACCCTAGCCCGAACCCTAACCCTAACCCTTCCCCGAAGCCTGACCCTCACCCGTCCCCTAATCCTAACCCGTACGCTGACACTAACCCGCGCCCTCACACCTCCGCTCCCCCTAAAGCGTTGTCGTACCCTCACCTGGACCCTAACCCGTCCCCGTCCCCTAACCCTAACCCTAGCCCGAACCCTAACCCTTCCCCGAAGCCTGACCCTCACCCGTCCCCTAATCCTAACCCGTACGCTGACACTAAGCCGTGCCCTCACACGTACGCTCCCCGTAAAGCGTTGTCGTACCCTCACCTGGACCCTAACCCTTCCCCGTCCCCTAACCCTGACCCTAGCCCGAACCCTAACCCTAACCCTTCCCCGAAGCCTGACCCTCACCTTTCCCCTATCCTAACCCGTACGCTGACACTAACCCACACCCTCACACGTACGCTCCCTCTAAAGCGTTGTCGTACCCTCACCTGGACCCTAAACCGTCCCCGTCCCCTAACCCTAACCCTAGCCCGAACCCTAACCCTAACCCTTCCCCGAAGCCTGACCCTCACCCGTCCCCTAATCCTAACCCGTACGCTGACACTAACTCGCGCCCTCACACGTCCGCTCCCTCTAAAGCGTTGTCGTACCCTCACCTGGACCCTAAACCGTCCCCGTCCCCTAACCCTAACCCTAGCCCGAACCCTAACCCTAACCCTTCCCCGAAGCCTGACCCTCACCCGTCCCCTAATCCTAACCCGTACGCTGACACTAACCCGCGCCCTCACACGTACGCTCCCCCTAAAGCGTTGTCGTACCCTCACCTGGACCCTAACCCGTCCCCGTCCCCTAACCCTAACCCTAGCCCGAACCCTGACCCTAACCCTTCCCCGAAGCCTGACCCTCACCCGTCCCCTAATCCTAACCCGTACGCTGACACTAACCTGCGCCCTCACAAGTACGCTCCCCCTAAAGCGTTGTCGTACCCTCACCTGAACCCTAACCCGTCCCCGTCCCCTAACCCTAACCCTAGCCCGAACCCTAACCCTAACCCTTCCCCGAAGCCTGAACCTCAACCATCCCCTAATCCTAAACCGTACGCTGACACTAACCCGCGCCCTCACACGACCGCTCGCCCTAAAGTGTTGTCGTACCCTCTCCTGGACCCTAACCCATCCCCGTCCCCTAACCCTAACCCTAGCCCGAACCCTAACCCTAACCCTTCCCCGAAGCCTGACCCTCACCCGTCCCCTAATCCTAACCCGTACGCTGACACTAACCCGCGCCCTCACACCTCCGCTCCCCCTAAAGCGTTGTCGTACCCTCACCTGGACCCTAACCCATCCCCATCCCCTAACCCTAACCCTAGCCCGAACCCTAACCCTAACCCTTACCCGAAGCCTGACCCTCACCCGTCCCCTAATCCTAACCCGTACGCTGACACTAAGCCGCGCCCTCACACGTACGCTCCCCGTAAAGCGTTGTCGTACCCTCACCTGGACCCTAACCCTTCCCCATCCCCTAACCCTGACCCTAGCCCGAACCCTAACCCTAACCCTTCCCCGAAGCCTGACCCTCACCTTTCCCCTATCCTAATCCGTACGCTGACACTAACCCACGCCCTCACACGTACGCTCCCTCTAAAGCGTTGTCGTACCCTCACCTGGACCCTAAACCGTCCCCGTCCCCTAACCCTAACCCTAGCCCGAACCCTAACCCTAACCCTTCCCCGAAGCCTGACCCTCACCCGTCCCCTAATCCTAACCCGTACGCTGACACTAACCCGCGCCCTCACACGTCCGCTCCCCGTAAAGCGTTGTCGTACTCTCACCTGGACCCTAAACCGTCCCCGTCCCCTAACCCTAACCCTAGCCCGAACCCTAACCCTAACCCTTCCCCGAAGCCTGACCCTCACCCGTCCCCTAATCCTAACCCGTATGCTGACACTAACCCGCGTCCTCAAACGTCCGCTCCCCCTAAAGCGTTGTCGTACCCTCACCTGGACCCTAACCCGTCCCCGTGCCCTAACCCTAACCCTAGCCCGAACCCTAACCCTAACCCTTCCCCGAAGCCTGACCCTCACCCGTCCCCTAATCCTAACCCGTACGCTGACACTAACCCGCGCCCTCACACGTACGCTCCCCCTAAAGCGTTGTCGTACCCTCACCTGGACCCTAACCCGTCCCCGTCCCCTAACCCTAACCCTAGCCCGAACCCTAACCCTAACCCTTCCCCGAAGCCTGACCCTCACCCGTCCCCTAATCCTAACCCGTACGCTGACACTAACCCGCGCCCTCACACGTACGCTCCCCCTAATGCGTTGTCGTACCCTCACCTGGACCCTAAACCGTCCCCGTCCCCTAACCCTAACCCTAGCCCGAACCCTAACCCTAACCCTTCCCCGAAGCCTGACCCTCACCCGTCCCATAATCCTAACCCGTACGCTGACACTAACCTGCGCCCTCACACGTCCGCTCCCCCTAAAGCGTTGTCGTACCCTCACCTGGACCCTAAACCGTCCCCGTCCCCTAACCCTAACCCTAGCCCGAACCCTAACCCTAACCCTTCCCCGAAGCCTGACCCTCACCCGTCCCCTAATCCTAACCCGTACGCTGACACTAACTCGCGCCCTCACACGTCCGCTCCCTCTAAAGCGTTGTCGTACCCTCACCTGGACCCTAAACCGTCCCCGTCCCCTAACCCTAACCCTAGCCCGAACCCTAACCCTAACCCTTCCCCGAAGCCTGACCCTCACCCGTCCCCTAATCCTAACCCGTACGCTGACACTAACCCGCGCCCTCACACGTACGCTCCCCCTAAAGCGTTGTCGTACCCTCACCTGGACCCTAACCCGTCCCCGTCCCCTAACCCTAACCCTAGCCCGAACCCTGACCCTAACCCTTCCCCGAAGCCTGACCCTCACCCGTCCCCTATTCCTAACCCGTACGCTGACACTAACCTGCGCCCTCACACGTACGCTCCCCCTAAAGCGTTGTCGTACCCTCACCTGAACCCTAACCCGTCCCCGTCCCCTAACCCTAACCCTAGCCCGAACCCTAACCCTAACCCTTCCCCGAAGCCTGAAACTCAACCATCCCCTAATCCTAAACCGTACGCTGACACTAACCCGCGCCCTCACACGTCCGCTCGCCCTAAAGCGTTGTCGTACCCTCTCCTGGACCCTAACCCGTCCCCGTCCCCTAACCCTAACCCTAGCCCGAACCCTAACCCTAACCCTTCCCCGAAGCGTGACCCTCACCCGTCCCCTAATCCTAACCCGTACGCTGACACTAACCCGCGCCCTCACACCTCCGCTCCCCCTAAAGCGTTGTCGTACCCTCACCTGGACCCTAACCCTTCCCCGTCCCCTAACCCTAACCCTAGCCCGAACCCTAACCCTAACCCTTCCCCGAAGCCTGACCCTCAGCCGTCCCCTAATCCTAACCCGTACGCTGACACTAACCCGCGCCCTCACACGTACGCTCCCACTAATGCGTTGTCGTACCCTCACCTGGACCCTAACCCGTCCCCGTACCCTAACCCTAACCCTAGCCCGAACCCTAACCCTAACCCTTCCCCGAAGCCTGACCCTCACCCGTCCCCTAATCCTAACCCGTACGCTGACACTAACCCGCGCCCTCACACCTCCGCTCCCCCTAAAGCGTTGTCGTACCCTCACCTGGACCCTAAACCGTCCCCGTCCCCTAACCCTAACCCTAGCCCGAACCCTAACCCTAACCCTTCCCCGAAGCCTGACCCTCACCCGTCCCCTAATCCTAACCCGTACGCTGACACTAACCCGCGCCCTCACACGTCCGCTCCCCCTAAAGCGTTGTCGTACCCTCACCTGGACCCTAAACCGTCCCCGTCCCCTAACCCTAACCCTAGCCCGAACCCTAACCCTAACCCTTCCCCGAAGCCTGACCCTCACCCGTCCCCTAATCCTAACCCGTACGCTGACACTAACTCGCGCCCTCACACGTCCGCTCCCTCTAAAGCGTTGTCGTACCCTCACCTGGACCCTAAACCGTCTCCGTCCCCTAACCCTAACCCTAGCCCGAACCCTAACCCTAACCCTTCCCCGAAGCCTGACCCTCACCCGTCCCCTAATCCTAACCCGTACGCTGACACTAACCCGCGCCCTCACACGTACGCTACCCCTAAAGCGTTGTCGTACCCTCACCTGGACCCTAACCTGTCCCCATCCCCTAACCCTAACCCTAGCCCGAACCCTAACCCTAACCCTTCCCCGAAGCCTGACCCTCACCCGTCCCCTAATCCTAACCCGTACGCTGACACTAACCCGCGCCCTCACACGTACGCTCCCCCTAAAGCGTTGTCGGACCCTCACCTGGACCCTAACCCGTCCCCGTCCCCTAACCCTAACACTAGCCCGAACCCTGACCCTAACCCTTCCCCGAAGCCTGACCCTCACCCGTCCCCTAATCCTAACCCGTACGCTGACACTAACCTGCGCCCTCACACGTACGCTCCCCCTAAAGCGTTGTCGTACCCTCACCTGAACCGTAAACCGTCCCCGTCCCCTAACCCTAACCCTAGCCCGAACCCTAACCCTAACCCTTCCCCGAAGCCTGAACCTCAACCATCCCCTAATCCTAAACCGTACAATGACACTAACCCGCGCCCTCACACGTCCGCTCGCCCTAAAGCGTTGTCGTACCCTCTCCTGGACCCTAACCCGTCCCCGTCCCCTAACCCTAACCCTAGCCCGAACCCTAACCCTAACCCTTCCCCGAAGCCTGACCCTCACCCGTCCCCTAATCCTAACCCGTACGCTGACACTAACCAGCGCCCTCACACCTCCGCTCCCCCTAAAGCGTTGTCGTACCCTCACCTGGACCCTAACCCTTCCCCGTCCCCTAACCCTAACCCTAGCCCGAACCCTGACCCTAACCCTTCCCTGAAGCCTGACCCTCACCCGTCCCCTAATCCTAACCCGTACGCTGACACTAACCTGCGCCCTCACACGTACGCTCCCCCTAAAGCGTTGTCGTACCCTCACCTGAACCCTAAACCGTCCCCGTCCCCTAACCCTAACCCTACCCCGAACCCTAACCCTAACCCTTCCCCGAAGCCTGAACCTCAACCATCCCCTAATCCTAAACCGTACGCTGACACTAACCCGCGCCCTCACACGTCCGCTCGCCCTAAAGCGTTGTCGTACCCTCTCCTGGACCCTAACCCGTCCCCGTCCCCTAACCCTAACCCTAGCCCGAACCCTAACCCTAACCCTTCCCCGAAGCCTGACCCTCACCCGTCCCCTAATCCTAACCCGTACGCTGACACTAACCCGCGCCCTCACACGTACGCTCCCCCTAAAGCATTGTCATACCCTCACCTGGACCCTAAACCGTCCCTGTCCCCTAACCCTAACCCTAGCCCGAACCCTAACCCTAACACTTCCCCGAAGCCTGACCCTCACCCGTCCCCTAATCCTAACCCGTACGCTGACACTAACCCGCGCCCTCACACGTCCGCTACCCCTAAAGCGTTGTCGTACCCTCACCTGGACCCTAAACCGTCCCCGTCCCCTAACCCTAACCCTAGCCCGAACCCTAACCCTAACCCTTCCCCGAAGCCTGACCCTCACCCGTCCCCTAATCCTAACCCGTACGCTGACACTAACTCGCGCCCTCACACGTCCGCTCCCTCTAAAGCGTTGTCGTACCCTCACCTGGACCCTAAACCGTCCCCGTCCCCTAACCCTAACCCTAGCCCGAACCCTAACCCTAACCCTTCCCCGAAGCCTGACCCTCACCCGTCCCCTAATCCTAACCCGTACGCTGACACTAACCCGCGCCATCACACGTACGCTCCCCCTAAAGCGTTGTCGTACCCTCACCTGGACCCTAACCCGTCCCCGTCCCCTAACCCTAACCCTAGCCCGAACCCTAACCCTAACCCTTCCCCGAAGCCTGACCCTCACCCGTCCCCTAATCCTAACCCGTACGCTGACACTAACCCGCGCCCTCACACGTACGCTCCCCCTAAAGCGTTGTCGTACCCTCACCTGGACCCTAACCCGTCCCCGTCCCCTAACCCTAACCCTAGGCCGAACCCTGACCCTAATCCTTCCCCGAAGCCTGACCCTCACCCGTCCCCTAATCCTAACCCGTACGCTGACACTAATCTGCGCCCTCACAAGTACGCTCCCCCTAAAGCGTTGTCGTACCCTCACCTGAACCCTAACCCGTCCCCGTCCCCTAACCCTAACCCTAGCCCGAACCCTAACCCTAACCCTTCCCCGAAGCCTGAACCTCAACCATCCCATAATCCTAAACCGTACGCTGACACTAACCCGCGCCCTCACACGTCCGCTCGCCCTAAAGCGTTGTCGTACCCTCTCCTGGACCCTAACCCATCCCCGTCCCCTAACCCTAACCCTAGCCCGAACCCTAACCCTAACCCTTCCCCGAAGCCTGACCCTCACCCGTCCCCTAATCCTAACCCGTACGCTGACACTAACCCGCGCCCTCACACCTCCGCTCCCCCTAAAGCGTTGTCGTACCCTCACCTGGACCCTAACCCGTCCCCGTCCCCTAACCCTAACCCTAGCCCGAACCCTAACCCTTCCCCGAAGCCTGACCCTCACCCGTCCCCTAATCCTAACCCGTACGCTGACACTAAGCCGTGCTCTCACACGTACGCTCCCCGTAAAGCGTTGTCGTACCCTCACCTGGACCCTAACCCTTCCCCGTCCCCTAACCCTGACCCTAGCCCGAACCCTAACCCTAACCCTTCCCCGAAGCCTGACCCTCACCTTTCCCCTATCCTAACCCGTACGCTGACACTAACCCACACCCTCACACGTACGCTCCCTCTAAAGCGTTGTCGTACCCTCACCTGGACCCTAAACCGTCCCCGTCCCCTAACCCTAACCCTAGCCCGAACCCTAACCCTAACCCTTCCCCGAAGCCTGACCCTCACCCGTCCCCTAATCCTAACCCGTACGCTGACACTAACTCGCGCCCTCACACGTCCGCTCCCTCTAAAGCGTTGTCGTACCCTCACCTGGACCCTAAACCGTCCCCGTCCCCTAACCCTAACCCTAGCCCGAACCCTAACCCTAACCCTTCCCCGAAGCCTGACCCTCACCCGTCCCCTAATCCTAACCCGTACGCTGACACTAACCCGCGCCCTCACACGTACGCTCCCCCTAAAGCGTTGTCGTACCCTCACCTGGACCCTAACCCGTCCCCGTCCCCTAACCCTAACCCTAGCCCGAACCCTGACCCTAACCCTTCCCCGAAGCCTGACCCTCACCCGTCCCCTAATCCTAACCCGTACGCTGACACTAACCTGCGCCCTCACAAGTACGCTCCCCCTAAAGCGTTGTCGTACCCTCACCTGAACCCTAACCCGTCCCCGTCCCCTAACCCTAACCCTAGCCCGAACCCTAACCCTAACCCTTCCCCGAAGCCTGAACCTCAACCATCCCCTAATCCTAAACCGTACGCTGACACTAACCCGCGCCCTCACACGACCGCTCGCCCTAAAGCGTTGTCGTACCCTCTCCTGGACCCTAACCCATCCCCGTCCCCTAACCCTAACCCTAGCCCGAACCCTAACCCTAACCCTTCCCCGAAGCCTGACCCTCACCCGTCCCCTAATCCTAACCCGTACGCTGACACTAACCCGCGCCCTCACACCTCCGCTCCCCCTAAAGCGTTGTCGTACCCTCACCTGGACCCTAACCCATCCCCATCCCCTAACCCTAACCCTAGCCCGAACCCTCACCCTAACCCTTACCCGAAGCCTGACCCTCACCCGTCCCCTAATCCTAACCCGTACGCTGACACTAAGCCGCGCCCTCACACGTACGCTCCCCGTAAAGCGTTGTCGTACCCTCACCTGGACCCTAACCCTTCCCCATCCCCTAACCCTGACCCTAGCCCGAACCCTAACCCTAACCCTTCCCCGAAGCCTGACCCTCACCTTTCCCCTATCCTAATCCGTACGCTGACACTAACCCACGCCCTCACACGTACGCTCCCTCTAAAGCGTTGTCGTACCCTCACCTGGACCCTAAACTGTCCCCGTCCCCTAACCCTAACCCTAGCCCTAACCCTAACCCTAACCCTTCCCCGAAGCCTGAACCTCACCCGTCCCCTAATCCTAACCCGTACGCTGACACTAACCCGCGCCCTCACACGTCCGCTCCCCGTAAAGCGTTGTCGTACTCTCACCTGGACCCTAAACCGTCCCCGTCCCCTAACCCTAACCCTAGCCCGAACCCTAACCCTAACCCTTCCCCGAAGCCTGACCCTCACCCGTCCCCTAATCCTAACCCGTATGCTGACACTAACCCGCGTCCTCAAACGTCCGCTCCCCCTAAAGCGTTGTCGTACCCTCACCTGGACCCTAACCCGTCCCCGTGCCCTAACCCTAACCCTAGCCCGAACCCTAACCCTAACCCTTCCCCGAAGCCTGACCCTCACCCGTCCCCTAATCCTAACCCGTACGCTGACACTAACCCGCGCCCTCACACGTACGCTCCCCCTAAAGCGTTGTCGTACCCTCACCTGGACCCTAACCCGTCCCCGTCCCCTAACCCTAACCCTAGCCCGAACCCTAACCCTAACCCTTCCCCGAAGCCTGACCCTCACCCGTCCCCTAATCCTAACCCGTACGCTGACACTAACCCGCGCCCTCACACGTACGCTCCCCCTAATGCGTTGTCGTACCCTCACCTGGACCCTAAACCGTCCCCGTCCCCTAACCCTAACCCTAGCCCGAACCCTAACCCTAACCCTTCCCCGAAGCCTGACCCTCACCCGTCCCATAATCCTAACCCGTACGCTGACACTAACCTGCGCCCTCACACGTCCGCTCCCCCTAAAGCGTTGTCGTACCCTCACCTGGACCCTAAACCGTCCCCGTCCCCTAACCCTAACCCTAGCCCGAACCCTAACCCTAACCCTTCCCCGAAGCCTGACCCTCACCCGTCCCCTAATCGTAACCCGTACGCTGACACTAACTCGCGCCCTCACACGTCCGCTCCCTCTAAAGCGTTGTCGTACCCTCACCTGGACCCTAAACCGTCCCCGTCCCCTAACCCTAACCCTAGCCCGAACCCTAACCCTAACCCTTCCCCGAAGCCTGACCCTCACCCGTCCCCTAATCCTAACCCGTACGCTGACACTAACCCGCGCCCTCACACGTACGCTCCCCCTAAAGCGTTGTCGTACCCTCACCTGGACCCTAACCCGTCCCCGTCCCCTAACCCTAACCCTAGCCTGAACCCTGACCCTAACCCTTCCCCGAAGCCTGACCCTCACCCGTCCCCTATTCCTAACCCGTACGCTGACACTAACCTGCGCCCTCACACGTACGCTCCCCCTAAAGCGTTGTCGTACCCTCACCTGAACCCTAACCCGTCCCCGTCCCCTAACCCTAACCCTAGCCCGAACCCTAACCCTAACCCTTCCCCGAAGCCTGAAACTCAACCATCCCCTAATCCTAAACCGTACGCTGACACTAACCCGCGCCCTCACACGTCCGCTCGCCCTAAAGCGTTGTCGTACCCTCTCCTGGACCCTAACCCGTCCCCGTCCCCTAACCCTAACCCTAGCCCGAACCCTAACCCTAACCCTTCCCCGAAGCGTGACCAACACCCGTCCCCTAATCCTAACCCGTACGCTGACACTAACCCGCGCCCTCACACGTACGCTCCCACTAATGCGTTGTCGTACCCTCACCTGGACCCTAACCCGTCCCCGTACCCTAACCCTAACCCTAGCCCGAACCCTAACCCTAACCCTTCCCCGAAGCCTGACCCTCACACGTCCCCTAATCCTAACCCGTACGCTGACACTAACCCGCGCCCTCACACCTCCGCTCCCCCTAAAGCGTTGTCGTACCCTCACCTGGACCCTAAACCGTCCCCGTCCCCTAACCCTAACCCTAGCCCGAACCCTAACCCTAACCCTTCCCCGAAGCCTGACCCTCACCCGTCCCCTAATCCTAACCCGTACGCTGACACTAACCCGCGCCCTCACACGTCCGCTCCCCCTAAAGCGTTGTCGTACCCTCACCTGGACCCTAAACCGTCCCCGTCCCCTAACCCTAACCCTAGCCCGAACCCTAACCCTAACCCTTCCCCGAAGCCTGACCCTCACCCGTCCCCTAATCCTAACCCGTACGCTGACACTAACTCGCGCCCTCACACGTCCGCTCCCTCTAAAGCGTTGTCGTACCCTCACCTGGACCCTAAACCGTCTCCGTCCCCTAACCCTAACCCTAGCCCGAACCCTAACCCTAACCCTTCCCCGAAGCCTGACCCTCACCCGTCCCCTAATCCTAACCCGTACGCTGACACTAACCCGCGCCCTCACACGTACGCTCCCCCTAAAGCGTTGTCGTACCCTCACCTGGACCCTAACCCGTCCCCATCCCCTAACCCTAACCCTAGCCCGAACCCTAACCCTAACCCTTCCCCGAAGCCTGACCCTCACCCGTCCCCTAATCCTAACCCGTACGCTGACACTAACCCGCGCCCTCACACGTACGCTCCCCCTAAAGCGTTGTCGGACCCTCACCTGGACCCTAACCCGTCCCCGTCCCCTAACCCTAACCCTAGCCCGAACCCTGACCCTAACCCTTCCCCGAAGCCTGACCCTCACCCGTCCCCTAATCCTAACCCGTACGCTGACACTAACCTGCGCCCTCACACGTACGCTCCCCCTAAAGCGTTGTCGTACCCTCACCTGAACCGTAAACCGTCCCCGTCCCCTAACCCTAACCCTAGCCCGAACCCTAACCCTAACCCTTCCCCGAAGCCTGAACCTCAACCATCCCCTAATCCTAAACCGTACAATGACACTAACCCGCGCCCTCACACGTCCGCTCGCCCTAAAGCGTTGTCGTACCCTCTCCTGGACCCTAACCCGTCCCCGTCCCCTAACCCTAACCCTAGCCCGAACCCTAACCCTAACCCTTCCCCGAAGCCTGACCCTCACCCGTCCCCTAATCCTAACCCGTACGCTGACACTAACCAGCGCCCTCACACCTCCGCTCCCCCTAAAGCGTTGTCGTACCCTCACCTGGACCCTAACCCTTCCCCGTCCCCTAACCCTAACCCTAGCCCGAACCCTAACCCTAACCCTTCCCCGAAGCCTGACCCTCAGCCGTCCCCTAATCCTAACCCGTACGCTGACACTAACCCGCGCCCTCACACGTACGCTCCCACTAAAGCGTTGTCGTACCCTCACCTGGACCCTAACCCGTCCCTGTACACTAACCCTAACCCTAGGCCGAACCCTCACCCTAACCCTTCCCCGAAGCCTGACCCTCACCCGTCACCTAATCCTAACCCGTACGCTGACACTAACCCGCGCCCTCACACGTACGCTCCCCCTAAAGCGTTGTCGTACCCTCACCTGGACCCTAAACCGTCCCCGTCCCCTAACCCTAACCCTAGCCCGAACCCTAACCCTAACCCTTCCCCGAAGCCTGACCCTCACCCGTCCCCTAATCCTAACCCGTACGCTGACACTAACCTGCGCCCTCACACGTACGCTCCCCCTAAAGCGTTGTCGTACCCTCACCTGAACCCTAAACCGTCCCCGTCCCCTAACCCTAACCCTAGCCCGAACCCTAACCCTAACCCTTCCCCGAAGCCTGAACCTCAACCATCCCCTAATCCTAAACCGTACGCTGACACTAACCCGCGCCATCACACGTCCGCTCGCCCTAAAGCGTTGTCGTACCCTCTCCTGGACCCTAACCCGTCCGCGTCCCCTAACCCTAACCCTAGCCCGAACCCTAACCCTAACCCTTCCCCGAAGCCTGACCCTCACCCGTCCCCTAATCCTAACACGTACGCTGACACTAACCCGCGCCCTCACACCTCCGCTCCCCCTAAAGCGTTGTCGTACCCTCACCTGGACCCTAACCCTTCCCCGTCCCCTAACCCTAACCCTAGCCCGAACCCTAACCCTAACCCTTCCCCGAAGCCTGACCCTCAGCCGTCCCCTAATCCTAACCCGTACGCTGACACTAACCCGCGCCCTCACACGTACGCTCCCACTAATGCGTTGTCGTACCCTCACCTGGACCCTAACCCGTCCCCATACCCTAACCCTAACCCTAGCCCGCACCCTAACCCTAACACTTCCCCGAAGCCTGACCCTCACCCGTCCCCTAATCCTAACCCGTACGCTGACACTAACCCGCGCCCTCACACGTACGCTCCCCCTAAAGCGTTGTCGTACCCTCACCTGGACCCTAAACCGTCCCCGTCCCCTATCCCTAACCCTAGCCCGAACCCTAACCCTAACCCTTCCGCGAAGCCTGACCCTCACCCGTCCCCTAATCCTAACCCGTACGCTGACACTAACCCGCGCCCTCACACGTCCGCTCCCCCTAAAGCGTTGTCGTACCCTCACCTGGACCCTAAACCGTCCCCGTCCCCTAACCCTAACCCTAGCCCGAACCCTAACCCTAACCCTTCCCCGAAGCCTGACCCTCACCCGTCCCCTAATCCTAACCCGTACGCTGACACTAACTCGCGCCCTCACACGTCCGCTCCCTCTAAAGCGTTGTCGTACCCTCACCTGGACCCTAAACCGTCCCCGTCCCCTAACCCTAACCCTAGCCCGAACCCTAACCCTAACCCTTCCCCGAAGCCTGACCCTCACCCGTCCCCTAATCCTAACCCGTACGCTGACACTAACCCGCGCCCTCACACGTATGCTCCCCCTAAAGCGTTGTCGTACCCTCACCTGGACCCTAACCCGTCCCCGTCCCCTAAACCTAACCCTAGCCCGAACCCTAACCCTAACCCTTCCCCGAAGCCTGACCCTCACCCGTCCCCTAATCCTAACCCGTACGCTGACACTAACCCGCGCCCTCACACGTACGCTCCCCCTAAAGCGTTGTCGTACCCTCACCTGGACCCTAACCCGTCCCCGTCCCCTAACCCTAACCCTAGCCCGAACCCTGACCCTAACCCTTCCCCGAAGCCTGACCCTCACCCGTCCCATAATCCTAACCCGTACGCTGACACTAACCTGCGCCCTCACACGTACGCTCCCCCTAAAGCGTTGTCGTACCCTCACCTGAACCATAAACCGTCCCCGTCCCCTAACCCTAACCCTAGCCCGAACCCTAACCCTAACCCTTCCCCGAAGCCTGAACCTCAACCGTCCCCTAATCCTAACCCGTACGCTGACACTAACCCGCGCCATCACACGTCCGCTCGCCCTAAAGCGTTGTCGTACCCTCTCCTGGACCCTAACCCGTCCGCGTCCCCTAACCCTAACCCTAGCCCGAACCCTAACCCTAACCCTTCCCCGAAGCCTGACCCTCACCCGTCCCCTAATCCTAACCCGTACGCTGACACTAACCCGCGCCCTCACACCTCCGCTCCCCCTAAAGCGTTGTCGTACCCTCACCTGGACCCTAACCCTTCCCCATCCCCTAACCCTAACCCTAGCCCGAACCCTAACCCTAACCCTTCCCCGAAACCTGACCCTCAGCCGTCCCCTAATCCTAACCCGTACGCTGACACTAACCCGCGCCCTCACACGTACGCTCCCACTAATGCGTTGTCGTACCCTCACCTGGACCCTAACCCGTCCCCGTACCCTAACCCTAACCCTAGCCCGCACCCTAACCCTAACCCTTCCCCGAAGCCTGACCCTCACCCGTCCCCTAATCCTAACCCGTACGCTGACACTAACCCGCGCCCTCACACGTACGCTCCCCCTAAAGCGTTGTCGTACCCTCACCTGGACCCTAAACCGTCCCCGTCCCCTAACCCTAACCCTAGCCCGAACCCTAACCCTAACCCTTCCCGAAGCCTGACCCTCACCCGTCCCCTAATCCTAACCCGTACGCTGACACTAACCCGCGCCCTCACACGTCCGCTCCCCCTAAAGCGTTGTCG
Organism: Pseudorca crassidens; assembly: GCF_039906515.1. Taxonomy (NCBI): domain Eukaryota; kingdom Metazoa; phylum Chordata; class Mammalia; order Artiodactyla; family Delphinidae; genus Pseudorca; species Pseudorca crassidens. The sequence goes on from NC_090298.1 coordinate 328,820, forward strand.
TACCCTCACCTGGACCCTAAACCGTCCCCGTCCCCTAAGCCTAACCCTAGCCCGAACCCTAACCCTAACCCTTCCCCGAAGCCTGACCCTCACCCGTCCCCTAATCCTAACCCGTACGCTGACACTAACTCGCGCCCTCACACGTCCGCTCCCTCTAAAGCGTTGTCGTACCCTCACCTGGACCCTAAACCGTCCCCGTCCCCTAACCCTAACCCTAGCCCGAACCCTATCCCTAACCCTTCCCCGAAGCCTGACCCTCACCCGTCCCCTAATCCTAACCCGTACGCTGACACTAACCCGCGCCCTCACACGTATGCTCCCCCTAAAGCGTTGTCGTACCCTCACCTGGACCCTAACCCGTCCCCGTCCCCTAAACCTAACCCTAGCCCGAACCCTAACCCTAACCCTTCCCCGAAGCCTGACCCTCACCCGTCCCCTAATCCTAACCCGTACGCTGACACTAACCCGCGCCCTCACACGTACGCTCCCCCTAAAGCGTTGTCGTACCCTCACCTGGACCCTAAACCGTCCCCGTCCCCTAACCCTAACCCTAGCCCGAACCCTAACCCTAACCCTTCCCCGAAGCCTGACCCTCACCCGTCCCCTAATCCTAACCCGTACGCTGACACTAACCCGCGCCCTCACACGTACGCTCCCCCTAAAGCGTTGTCGTACCCTCACCTGGACCCTAACCCGTCCCCGTCCCCTAACCCTAACCCTAGCCCGAACCCTAACCCTAACCCTTCCCCGAAGCCTGACCCTCACCCGTCCCCTAATCCTAACCCGTACGCTGACACTAACCCGTGCCCTCACACGTACGCTCCCCCTAAAGCGTTGTCGTACCCTCACCTGGACCCTAACCCGTCCCCGTCCCCTAACCCTAACCCTAGCCCGAACCCTGACCCTAACCCTTCCCCGAAGCCTGACCCTCACCCGTCCCCTAATCCTAACCCGTACGCTGACACTAACCTGCGCCCTCACACGTACGCTCCCCCTAAAGCGTTGTCGTACCCTCACCTGAACCCTAAACCGTCCCCGTCCCCTAACCCTAACCCTAGCCCGAACCCTAACCCTAACCCTTCCCCGAAGCCTGAACCTCAACCATCCCCTAATCCTAAACCGTACGCTGACACTAACCCGCGCCCTCACACGTCCGCTCACCCTAAAGCGTTGTCGTACCCTCACCTGGACCCTAACCCTTCCCCGTCCCCTAACCCTAACCCTAGCCCGAAACCTAAACCTAACCCTTCCCCGAAGCCTGACCCTCAGCCGTCCCCTAATCCTAACCCGTACGCTGACACTAACCCGCGCCCTCACACGTACGCTCCCTCTAATGCGTTGTCGTACCCTCACCTGGACCCTAACCCGTCCCTGTACCCTAAACCTAGCCCGAACCCTAACCCTAACCCTTCCCCGAAGCCTGACCCTCACCCGTCCCCTAATCCTAACCCGTACGCTGACACTAACCCGCGCCCTCACACGTACGCTCCCCCTAAAGCGTTGTCGTACCCTCACCTGGACCCTAACCCGTCCCCGTACCCTAACCCTAACCCTAGCCCGAACCCTAACCCTAACCCTTCCCCGAAGCCTGACCCTCACCCGTCCCCTAATCCTAACCCGTACGCTGACACTAACCCGCGCCCTCACACGTACGCTCCCCCTAAAGCGTTGTCGTACCCTCACCTGGACCCTAAACCGTCCCCGTCCCCTAACCCTAACCCTAGCCCGAACCCTAACCCTAACCCTTACCCGAAGCCTGACCCTCACCCGTCCCCTAATCCTAACCCGTACGCTGACACTAACCCGCGCCCTCACACGTCCGCTCCCCCTAAAGCGTTGTCGTACCCTCACCTGGACCCTAAACCGTCCCCATCCCCTAACCCTAACCCTAGCCCGAACCCTAACCCTAACCCTTCCCCGAAGCCTGACCCTCACCCGTCCCCTAATCCTAACCCGTACGCTGACACTAACTCGCGCCCTCAAACGTCCGCTACCTCTGAAGCGTTGTCGTAACCTCACCTGGACCCTAAACCGTCCCCGTCCCCTAACCCTAACCCTAGCCCGAACCCTAACCCTAACCCTTCCCCGAAGCCTGACCCTCACCCGTCCCCTAATCCTAACCCGTACGCTGACACTAACCCGCGCCCTCACACGTACGCTCCCCCTAAAGGGTTGTCGTACCCTCACCTGGACCCTAACCCGTCCCCGTCCCCTAACCCTAACCCTAGCCCGAACCCTAACCCTAACCCTTCCCCGAAGCCTGACCCTCACCCGTCCCCTAATCCTAACCCGTACGCTGACACTAACCCGCGCCCTCACACGTACGCTCCCCCTAAAGCATTGTCGTACCCTCACCTGGACCCTAACCCGTCCCCGTCCCCTAACCCTAACCCTAGCCCGAACCCTAACCCTAACCCTTCCCCGAAGCCTGAACCTCAACCATCCCCTAATCCTAAACCGTACGCTGACACTAACCCGCGCCCTCACACGTCCGCTCGCCCTAAAGCGTTGTCGTACCCTCTCCTGGACCCTAACCCATCCCCGTCCCCTAACCCTAACCCTAGCCCGAACCCTAACCCTAACCCTTCCCCGAAGCCTGACCCTCACCCGTCCCCTAATCCTAACCCGTACGCTGACACTAACCCGCGCCCTCACACCTCCGCTCCCCCTAAAGCGTTGTCGTACCCTCACCTGGACCCTAACCCTTCCCCGTCCCCTAACCCTAACCCTAGCCCGAACCCTAACCCTAACCCTTCCCCGAAGCCTGACACTCAGCCGTCCCCTAATCCTAACCCGTACGCTGACACTAACCCGCGCCCTCACACGTACGCTCCCACTAATGCGTTGTCGTACCCTCACCTGGACCCTAAACCGTCCCCGTACACTAACCCTAACCCTAGCCCGAACCCTAACTTTAACCCTTCCCCGAAGCCTGACCCTCACCCGTCCCCTAATCCTAACCCGTACGCTGACACTAACCCGCGCCCTCACACGTACGCTCCCCCTAAAGCGTTGTCGTACCCTCACCTGGACCCTAAACCGTCCCCGTCCCCTAACCCTAACCCTAGCCCGAACCCTAACCCTAACCCTTCCCCGAAGCCTGACCCTCACCCGTCCCCTAATCCTAACCCGTACGCTGACACTAACCCGCGCCCTCACACGTACGCTCCCCCTAAAGCGTTGTCGTACCCTCACCTGGACCCTAAACCGTCCCCGTCCCCTAACCCTAACCCTAGCCCGAACCCTAACCCTAACCCTTCCCCGAAGCCTGACCCTCACCCGTCCCCTAATCCTAACCCGTACGCTGACACTAACTCGCGCCCTCACACATCCGCTCCCTCTAAAGCGTTGTCGTACCCTCACCTGGACCCTAAACCGTCCCCGTCCCCTAACCCTAACCCTAGCCCGAACCCTAACCCTAACCCTTCCCCGAAGCCTGACCCTCACCCGTCCCCTAATCCTAACCCGTACGCTGACACTAACCCGCGCCCTCACACGTACGCTCCCCCTAAAGCGTTGTCGTACACTCACCTGGACCCTAACCCGTCCCCGTCCCCTAACCCTAACCCTAGCCCGAACCCTAACCCTAACCCTTCCCCGAAGCCTGACCCTCACCCGTCCCCTAATCCTAACCCGTACGATGACACTAACCCGCGCCCTCACACGTACGCTCCCCCTAAAGCGTTGTCGTACCCTCACCTGGACCCTAACCAGTCCCCGTCCCCTAACCCTAACCCTAGCCCGAACCCTGACCCTAACCCTTTCCCGAAGCCTGACCCTCACCCGTCCCCTAATCCTAACCCGTACGCTGACACTAACCTGCGCCCTCACATGTACGCTCCCCCTAAAGCGTTGTCGTACCCTGACCTGAACCCTAACCCGTCCCCGTCCCCTAACCCTAACCCTAGCCCGAACCCTAACCCTAACCCTTCCCCGAAGCCTGAACCTCAACCATCCCCTAATCCTAAACCGTACGCTGACACTAACCCGCGCCCTCACACGTCCGCTCGCCCTAAAGCGTTGTCGTACCCTCTCCTGGACCCTAACCCATCCCCGTCCCCTAACCCTAACCCTAACCCTTCCCCGAAGCCTGACACTCAGCCGTCCCCTAATCCTAACCCGTACGCTGACACTAACCCGCGCCCTCACACGTACGCTCCCACTAATGCGTTGTCGTACCCTCACCTGGACCCTAAACCGTCCCCGTACACTAACCCTAACCCTAGCCCGAACCCTAACCCTAACCCTTCCCCGAAGCCTGACCCTCACCCGTCCCCTAATCCTAACCCGTACGATGACACTAACCCGCGCCCTCACACGTACGCTCCCCCTAAAGCGTTGTCGTACCCTCACCTGGACCCTAAACCGTCCCCGTCCCCTAACCCTAACCCTAGCCCGAACCCTAACCCTAACCCTTCCCCGAAGCCTGACCCTCACCCGTCCCCTAATCCTAACCCGTACGCTGACACTAACCCGCGCCCTCACACGTCCGCTCCCCCTAAAGCGTTGTCGTACCCTCACCTGGACCCTAAACCGTCCCCGTCCCCTAACCCTAACCCTAGCCCGAACCCTAACCCTAACCCTTCCCCGAAGCCTGACCCTCACCCGTCCCCTAATCCTAACCCGTACGCTGACACTAACTCGCGCCCTCACACATCCGCTCCCTCTAAAGCGTTGTCGTACCCTCACCTGGACCCTAAACCGTCCCCGTCCCCTAACCCTAACCCTAGCCCGAACCCTAACCCTAACCCTTCCCCGAAGCCTGACCCTCACCCGTCCCCTAATCCTAACCCGTACGCTGACACTAACCCGCGCCCTCACACGTACGCTCCCCCTAAAGCGTTGTCGTACCCTCACCTGGACCCTAACCCGTCCCCGTCCCCTAACCCTAACCCTAGCCCGAACCCTAACCCTAACCCTTCCCCGAAGCCTGACCCTCACCCGTCCCCTAATCCTAACCCGTACGCTGACACTAACCCGCGCCCTCACACGTACGCTCCCCCTAAAGCGTTGTCGTACCCTCACCTGGACCCTAACCCGTCCCCGTCCCCTAACCCTAACCCTAGCCCGAACCCTGACCCTAACCCTTTCCCGAAGCCTGACCCTCACCCGTCCCCTAATCCTAACCCGTACGCTGACACTAACCTGCGCCCTCACATGTACGCTCCCCCTAAAGTGTTGTCGTACCCTGACCTGAACCCTAACCCGTCCCCGTCCCCTAACCCTAACCCTAGCCCGAACCCTAACCCTAACCCTTCCCCGAAGCCTGAACCTCAACCATCCCCTAATCCTAAACCGTACGCTGACACTAACCCGCGCCCTCACACGTCCGCTCGCCCTAAAGCGTTGTCGTACCCTCTCCTGGACCCTAACCCATCCCCGTCCCCTAACCCTAACCCTAGCCCGAACCCTAACCCTAACCCTTCCCCGAAGCCTGACCCTCACCCGTCCCCTAATCCTAACCCGTACGCTGACACTAACCCGCGCCCTCACACCTCCGCTCCCCCTAAAGCGTTGTCGTACCCTCACCTGGACCCTAACCCTTCCCCGTCCCCTAACCCTAACCCTAGCCCGAACCCTAACCCTAACCCTTCCCCGAAGCCTGACACTCAGCCGTCCCCTAATCCTAACCCGTACGCTGACACTAACCCGCGCCCTCACACGTACGCTCCCACTAATGCGTTGTCGTACCCTCACCTGGACCCTAACCCGTCCCTGTACACTAACCCTAACCCTAGCCCGAACCCTAACCCTAACCCTTCCCCGAAGCCTGACCCTCACCCGTCCCCTAATCCTAACCCGTACGCTGACACTAACCCGCGCCCTCACACGTACGCTCCCCCTAAAGCGTTGTCGTACCCTCACCTGAACCCTAAACCGTCCCCGTCCCCTAACCCTAACCCTAGCCCGAACCCTAACCCTAACCCTTCCCCGAAGCCTGACCCTCACCCGTCCCCTAATCCTAACCCGTACGCTGACACTAACCTGCGCCCTCACACCTCCGCTCCCCCTAAAGCGTTGTCGTACACTCACCTGAACCCTAAACCGTCCCCGTCCCCTAACCCTAACCCTAGCCCGAACCCTAACCCTAACCCTTCCCCGAAGCCTGAACCTCAACCATCCCCTAATCCTACACCGTACGCTGACACTAACCCGCGCCCTCACACGTCCGCTCACCCTAAAGCGTTGTCGTACCCTCTCCTGGACCCTAACCCGTCCCCGTCCCCTAACCCTAACCCTAGCCCGAACCCTAACCCTAACCCTTCCCCGAAGCCTGACCCTCAACCGTCCCCTAATCCTAACCCGTACGCTGACAGTAACCCGCGCCCTCACACGTCCGCTCCCCCTAAAGCGTTGTCGTACCCTCACCTGGACCCTAAACCGTCCCCGTCCCCTAACCCTAACCCTAGCCCGAACCCTAACCCTAACCCTTCCCCGAAGCCTGACCCTCACCCGTCCCCTAATCCTAACCCGTACGCTGACACTAACTCGCGCCCTCACACGTCCGCTCCCTCTAAAGCGTTGTCGTACCCTCACCTGGACCCTAAACCGTCCCCGTCCCCTAACCCTAACCCTAGCCCGAACCCTAACCCTAACCCTTCCCCGAAGCCTGACCCTCACCCGTCCCCTAATCCTAACCCGTACGCTGACACTAACCCGCGCCCACACACGTACGCTCCCCCTAAAGCGTTGTCGTACCCTCACCTGGACCCTAACCCGTCCCCGTCCCCTAACCCTAACCCTAGCCCGAACTCTGACCCTAACCCTTCCCCGAAGCCTGACCCTCACCCGTCCCCTAATCCTAACCCGTACGCTGACACTAACCTGCGCCCTCACACGTACGCTCCCCCTAAAGCGTTGTCGTACCCTCACCTGAACCCTAAACCGTCCCCGTCCCCTAACCCTAACCCTAGCCCGAACCCTAACCCTAACCCTTCCCCGAAGCCTGACCCTCACCCGTCCCCTAATCCTAACCCGTACGCTGACACTAACCCGCGCCCTCACACGTACGCTCCCCCTAAAGCGTTGTCGTACCCTCACCTGGACCCTAAACCGTCCCCGTCCCCTAACCCTAACCCTAGCCCGAACCCTAACCCTAACCCTTCCCCGAAGCCTGACCCTCACCCGTCCCATAATCCTAACCCGTACGCTGACACTAACCCGAGCCCTCACACATACGCTCCCCCTAAAGCATTGTCGTACCCTCACCTGGACCCTAAACCGTCCCCGTCCCCTAACCCTAACCCTAGCCCGAACCCTAACCCTAACCCTTCCCCGAAGCCTGACCCTCACCGTTCCCCTATCCTAACCCGTATGCTGACACTAACCCACGCCCTCACACGTACGCTCCCTCTAAAACGTTGTCGTACCCTCACCTGGACCCTAAACCGTCCCAGTCCCCTAACCCTAACCCTAGCCCGAACCCTAACCCTAACCCTTCCCCGAAGCCTGACCCTCACCCGTCCCCTAATCCTAACCCGTACGCTGACACTAACCGGCGCCCTCACACGTACGCTCCCCCTAAAGCGTTGTCGTACCCTCACCTGGACCCTAAACCGTCCCCGTCCCCTAACCCTAACCCTAGCCCGAACCCTAACCCTAACACTTCCCCGAAGCCTGACCCTCACCCGTCCCCTAATCCTAACCCGTACGCTGACACTAACCCGCGCCCTCACACGTACCCTCCCCCTAAAGCGTTGTCGTACCCTCACCTGGACCCTAAACCGTCCCTGTCCCCTAACCCTAACCCTAGCCCGAACCCTAACCCTAACTCTTCCCCGAAGCCTGACCCTCACCCGTCCCCTAATCCTAACACGTACGCTGACACTAACCCGCGCCCTCACACGTACGCTCCCCCTAAAGCGTTGTCGTACCCTCACCTGGACCCTAAACAGTCCCCGTCCGCTAACCCTAACCCTAGCCCGAACACTAACCCTAACTCTTCCCCGAAGCCTGACCATCACCCGTCCCCTAATCCTAACCCGTACGCTGACACTAACCTGCGCCCTCACACGTACGCTCCCCCTAAAGCGTTGTCGTACCCTCACCTGAACCCTAAACCGTCCCCGTCCCCTAACCCTAACCCTAGCCCGAACCCTAACCCTAACCCTTCCCCGAAGCCTGACCCTCACCCGTCCCCTAATCCTAACCCGTACGCTGACACTAACCCGCGCCCTCACACGTACGCTCCCCCTAAAGCGTTGTCGTACCCTCACCTGGACCCTAAACCGTCCCCGTCCCCTAACCCTAACCCTAGCCCGAACCCTAACCCTAACCCTTCCCCGAAGCCTGACCCTCACCCGTCCCATAATCCTAACCCGTACGCTGACACTAACCCGCGCCCTCACACGTACGCTCCCCCTAAAGCATTGTCGTACCCTCACCTGGACCCTAAACCGTCCCCGTCCCCTAACCCTAACCCTAGCCCGAACCCTAACCCTAACCCTTCCCCGAAGCCTGACCCTCACCGTTCCCCTATCCTAACCCGTACGCTGACACTAACCCACGCCCTCACACGTACGCTCCCTCTAAAACGTTGTCGTACCCTCACCTGGACCCTAAACCGTCCCAGTCCCCTAACCCTAACCCTAGCCCGAACCCTAACCCTAACCCTTCCCCGAAGCCTGACCCTCACCCGTCCCCTAATCCTAACCCGTACGCTGACACTAACCGGCGCCCTCACACGTACGCTCCCCCTAAAGCGTTGTCGTACCCTCACCTGGACCCTAAACCGTCCCCGTCCCCTAACCCTAACCCTAGCCCGAACCCTAACCCTAACCCTTCCCCGAAGCCTGACCCTCACCCGTCCCCTAATCCTAACCCGTACGCTGACACTAACCCGCGCCCTCACACGTAACCTCCCCCTAAAGCGTTGTCGTACCCTCACCTGGACCCTAAACCGTCCCCGTCCCCTAACCCTAACCCTAGCCCGAACCCTAACCCTAACTCTTCCCCGAAGCCTGACCCTCACCCGTCCCCTAATCCTAACCCGTACGCTGACACTAACCCGCGCCCTCACACGTACGCTCCCCCTAAATCGTTGTCGTACCCTCACCTGGACCCTAAACCGTCCCCGTCCCCTAACCCTAACCCTAGCCCGAACCCTAACCCTAACTCTTCCCCGAAGCCTGACCCTCACCCGTCCCCTAATCCTAACCCGTACGCTGACACTAACCCGCGCCCTCACACGTACGCTCCCCCTAAAGCGTTGTCGTACCCTCACCTGGACCCTAAACAGTCCCCGTCCGCTAACCCTAACCCTAGCCCGAACACTAACCCTAACTCTTCCCCGAAGCCTGACCCTCACCCGTCCCCTAATCCTAACCCGTACGCTGACACTAACCCGCGCCCTCACACGTACGCTCCCCCTAAAGCGTTGTCGTACCCTCACCTGGACCCTAAACCGTCCCCGTCCCCTAACCCTAAACCTAGCCCGAACCCTAACCCTAACCCTTCCCCGAAGCCTGACCCTCACCCGTCCCATAATCCTAACCCGTACGCTGACACTAACCCGCGCCCTCACACGTACGCTCCCCCTAAAGCGTTGTCGTACCCTCACCTGGACCCTAAACCGTCCCCGTCCCCTAACCCTAAACCTAGCCCGAACCCTAACCCTAACACTTCCCCGAAGCCTGACCCTCACCCGTCCCCTAATCCTAACCCGTACGCTGACACTAACCCGTGCCCTCACACGTACGCTCCCCCTAAAGCGTTGTCGTACCCTCACCTGGACCCTAACCCGTCCCCGTCCCCTAACCCTAACCCTAGCCCGAACCCTAACCCTAACCCTTCCCCGAAGCCTGACCCTCACCCGTCCCCTAATCCTAACCCGTACGCTGACACTAAGCCGCGCCCTCACACGTACGCTCCCCCTAAAGCGTTGTCGTACCCTCACCTGGACCCTAACCCTTCCCCGTCCCCTAACCCTAACCCTAGCCCAAACCCTAACCCTAACCCTTCCCCGAAGCCTGACCCTCACCCGTCCCCTAATCCTAACCCGTACCCTGACACTAACCCGCGCCCTCACACGTACGCTCCCCCTAAAGCGTTGTCGTACCCTCACCTGGACCCTAAACCGTCCCCATCCCCTAACCCTAACCCTAGCCCGAACCCTAACCCTAACCCTTCCCCGAAGCCTGACCCTCACCCGTCCCCTAATCCTAACCCGTACGCTGACACTAACCCGCGCCCTCACACGTCCGCTCCCCCTAAAGCCTTGTCGTACCCTCACCTGGACCCTAACCCGTCCCCGTCCCCTAACCCTAACCCTAGCCCAAACCCTAACCCTAACCCTTCCCCGAAGCCTGACCCTCACCCGTCCCCTAATCCTAACCCGTACGCTGACACTAAGACGCGCCCTTACACGTCCGCTCCCCCTAAAGCGTTGTCGTACCCTCACCTGGACCCTAAACCGTCCCCGTCCCCTAACCCTAACCCAGCCCGAACCCTAACCCTAACTCTTCCCCGAAGCCTGACCCTCACCCGTCCCCTAATCCTAACCCGTACGCTGACACTAACCCACGCCCTCTCACGTACGCTCCCCCTAAAGCGTTGTCGTACCCTCACCTGGACCCTAACCCGTCCCCGTCCCCTAACCCTAACCCTAGCCCGAACCCTAACCCTAACCCTTCCCCGAAGCCTGACCCTCACCCGTCCCCTAATCCTAACCCGTACGCTGACACTAACCCGCGCCCTCACACGTACGCTCCCCCTAAAGCGTTGTCGTACCCTCACCTGGACCCTAACCCGTCCCCGTCCCCTAACCCTAACCCTAGCCCGAACCCTAACCCTAACCCTTCCCCGAAGCCTGACCCTCACCCGTCCCCTAATCCTAACCCGTACGCTGACACTAACCCGCGCCCTCACACGTACGCTCCCCCTAAAGCGTTGTCGTACCCTCACCTGGACCCTAACCCGTCCCCGTCCCCTAACCCTAACCCTAGCCCGAACCCTAACCCTAACCCTTCCCCGAAGCCTGACCCTCACCCGTCCCCTAATCCTAACCCGTACGCTGACACTAACCCGCGCCCTCACACGTCCGCTCCCCCTAAAGCGTTGTCGTACCCTCACCTGGACCCTAAACCGTCCCCGTCCCCTAACCCTAACCCTAGCCCGAACCCTAACCCTAACCCTTCCCCGAAGCCTGACCCTCACCCGTCCCCTAATCCTAACCCGTACGCTGACACTAACTCGCGCCCTCACACGTCCGCTCCCTCTAAAGCGTTGTCGTACCCTCACCTGGACCCTAAACCGTCCCCGTCCCCTAACCCTAACCCTAGCCCGAACCCTATCCCTAACTCTTCCCCGAAGCCTGACCCTCACCCGTCCCCTAATCCTAACCCGTACGCTGACACTAACCCGCGCCCTCACACGTACGCTCCCCCTAAAGCGTTGTCGTACCCTCACCTGGACCCTAACCCGTCCCCGTCCCCTAACCCTAACCCTAGCCCGAACCCTAACCCTAACCCTTCCCCGAAGCCTGACCCTCACCCGTCCCCTAATCCTAACCCGTACGGTGACACTAACCCGCGCCCTCACACGTCCGCTCCCCCTAAAGCGTTGTGTTACCCTCACCTGGACCCTAACCCGTCCCCGTCCCCTAACCCTAACCCTAGCCAGAACCCTAACCCTAAACCTTCCCCGAAGCCTGACCCTCACCCGTCCCCTAATCCTAACCCGTACGCTGACACTAACCCGCGCCCTCACACGTACGCTCCCCCTAAAGCGTTGTCGTACCCTCACCTGGACCCTAACCCGTCCCCGTCCCCTAACCCTAACCCTAGCCCGAACCCTAACCCTAACCCTTCCCCGAAGCCTGACCCTCACCCGTCCCCTAATCCTAACCCGTACGCTGACACTAACCCGCGCCCTCACACGTCCGCTCCCCCTAAAGCGTTGTCGTACCCTCACCTGGACCCTAACCCGTCCCCGTCCCCTAACCCTAACCCTAGCCCGAACCCTAACCCTAAACCTTCCCCGAAGCCTGACCCTCACCCGTCCCCTAATCCTAACCCGTACGCTGACACTAAGCCGCGCCCTCACACGTACGCTCCCCCTAAAGCGTTGTCGTACCCTCACCTGGACCCTAACCCTTCCCCGTCCCCTAACCCTGACCCTAGCCCGAACCCTAACCCTAACCCTTCCCCGAAGCCTGACCCTCACCTTTCCCCTATCCTAACCCGTACGCTGACACTAACCCGCGCCCTCACACGTACGCTCCCTCTAAAGCGTTGTCGTACCCTCACCTGGACCCTAAACCGTCTCCGTCCCCTAACCCTAACCCTAGCCCGAACCCTAACCCTAACCCTTCCCCGAAGCCTGACCCTCACCCCTCCCCTAATCCTAACCCGTACGCTGACACTAACCCGCGCCCTCACACGTACGCTCCCCCTAAAGCGTTGTCGTACCCTCACCTGGACCCTAACCCGTCCCCGTCCCCTAACCCTAACCCTAGCCCGAACCCTAACCCTAACCCTTCCCCGAAGCCTGACCCTCACCCGTCCCCTAATCCTAACCCGTACGCTGACACTAACCCGCGCCCTCACACGTACGCTCCCCCTAAAGCGTTGTCGTACCCTCACCTGGACCCTAAACCGTCCCCGTCCCCTAACCCTAACCCTAGCCCGAACCCTAACCCTAACCCTTCCCCGAAGCCTGACCCTCACCCGTCCCCTAATCCTAACCCGTACGCTGACACTAACCCGCGCCCTCACACGTCCGCTCCCCCTAAAGCGTTGTCGTACCCTCACCTGGACCCTAAACCGTCCCCGTCCCCTAACCCTAACCCTAGCCCGAACCCTAAACCTAACCCTTCCCCGAAGCCTGACCCTCACCCGTCCCCTAATCCTAACCCGTACGCTGACACTAACTCGCGCCCTCACACGTCCGCTCCCTCTAAAGCGTTGTCGTACCCTCACCTGGACCCTAAACCGTCCCCGTCCCCTAACCCTAACCCTAGCCCGAACCCTAACCCTAACTCTTCCCCGAAGCCTGACCCTCACCCGTCCCCTAATCCTAACCCGTACGCTGACACTAACCCGCGCCCTCACACGTACGCTCCCCCTAAAGCGTTGTCGTACCCTCACCTGGACCCTAACCCGTCCCCGTCCCCTAACCCTAACCCTAGCCCGAACCCTAACCCTAACCCTTCCCCGAAGCCTGACCCTCACCCGTCCCCTAATCCTAACCCGTACGGTGACACTAACCCGCGCCCTCACACGTCCGCTCCCCCTAAAGCGTTGTGTTACCCTCACCTGGACCCTAACCCGTCCCCGTCCCCTAACCCTAACCCTAGCCCGAACCCTAACCCTAAACCTTCCCCGAAGCCTGACCCTCACCCGTCCCCTAATCCTAACCCGTACGCTGACACTAACCCGCGCCCTCACACGTACGCTCCCCCTAAAGCGTTGTCATACCCTCACCTGGACCCTAACCCGTCCCCGTCCCCTAACCCTAACCCTAGCCCTAACCCTAACCCTAACCCTTCCCCGAAGCCTGACCCTCACCCGTCCCCTAATCCTAACCCGTACGCTGACACTAACCCGCACCCTCACACGTACGCTCCCCCTAAAGCGTTGTCGTACCCTCACCTGGACCCTAACCCGTCCCCGTCCCCTAACCCTAACCCTAGCCCGAACCCTAACCCTAACCCTTCCCCGAAGCCTGACCCTCACCCGTCCCCTAATCCTAACCCGTACGCTGACACTAACCCGCGCCCTCACACGTCCGCTCCCCCTAAAGCGTTGTCGTACCCTCACCTGGACCCTAACCCGTCCCCGTCCCCTAACCCTAACCCTAGCCCGAACTCTAACCCTAACCCTTCCCCGAAGCCTGACCCTCACCCGTCCCCTAATCCTAACCCGTACGCTGACACTAAGCCGCGCCCTCACTCGTACGCTCCCCCTAAAGCGTTGTCGTACCCTCACCTGGACCCTAACCCTTCCCCGTCCCCTAACCCTGACCCTAGCCCGAACCCTAACCCTAACCCTTCCCCGAAGCCTGACCCTCACCTTTCCCCTATCCTAACCCGTACGCTGACACTAACCCGCGCCCTCACACGTACGCTCCCTCTAAAGCGTTGTCGTACCCTCACCTGGACCCTAAACCGTCTCCGTCCCCTAACCCTAACCCTAGCCCGAACCCTAACCCTAACCCTTCCCCGAAGCCTGACCCTCACCCCTCCCCTAATCCTAACCCGTACGCTGACACTAACCCGCGCCCTCACACGTACGCTCCCCCTAAAGCGTTGTCGTACACTCACCTGGACCCTAACCCGTCCCCGTCCCCTAACCCTAACCCTAGCCCGAACCCTAACCCTAACCCTTCCCCGAAGCCTGACCCTCACCCGTCCCCTAATCCTAACCCGTACGCTGACACTAACCCGCGCCCTCACACGTACGCTCCCCCTAAAGCGTTGTCATACCCTCACCTGGACCCTAACCCGTCCCCGTCCCCTAACCCTAACCCTAGCCAGAACCCTAACCCTAAACATTCCCCGAAGCCTGACCCTCACCCGTCCCCTAATCCTAACCCGTACGCTGACACTAACCCGTGCCCTCACACCTCCGCTCCCCCTAAAGCGTTGTCGTACCCTCACCTGGACCCTAACCCGTCCCCGTCCCCTAACCCTAACCCTAGCCCTAACCCTAACCCTAACCCTTCCCCGAAGCCTGACCCTCACCCGTCCCCTAATCCTAACCCGTACGCTGACACTAACCCGCACCCTCACACGTACGCTCCCCCTAAAGCGTTGTCGTACCCTCACCTGGACCCTAACCCGTCCCCGTCCCCTAACCCTAACCCTAGCCCGAACCCTAACCCTAACCCTTCCCCGAAGCCTGACCCTCACCCGTCCCCTAATCCTAACCCGTACGCTGACACTAACCCGCGCCCTCACACGTCCGCTCCCCCTAAAGCGTTGTCGTACCCTCACCTGGACCCTAACCCGTCCCCGTCCCCTAACCCTAACCCTAGCCCGAACCCTAACCCTAACCCTTCCCCGAAGCCTGACCCTCACCCGTCCCCTAATCCTAAACCGTACGCTGACACTAAGCCGCGCCCTCACACGTACGCTCCCCCTAAAGCGTTGTCGTACCCTCACCTGGACCCTAACCCTTCCCCGTCCCCTAACCCTGACCCTAGCCCGAACCCTAACCCTAACCCTTCCCCGAAGCCTGACCCTCACCTTTCCCCTATCCTAACCCGTACGCTGACACTAACCCGCGCCCTCACACGTACGCTCCCCCTAAAGCGTTGTCGTACCCTCACCTGGACCCTAAACCGTCCCCGTCCCCTAACCCTAACCCTAGCCCGAACCCTAACCCTAACCCTTCCCCGAAGCCTGACCCTCACCCGTCCCCTAATCCTAACCCGTACGCTGACACTAACCCGCGCCCTCACACGTCCGCTCCCCCTAAAGCGTTGTCGTACCCTCACCTGGACCCTAAACCGTCCCCGTCCCCTAACCCTAACCCTAGCCCGAACCCTAACCCTAACCCTTCCCCGAAGCCTGACCCTCACCCGTCCCCTAATCCTAACCCGTACGCTGACACTAACTCGCGCCCTCACACGTCCGCTCCCTCTAAAGCGTTGTCGTACCCTCACCTGGACCCTAAACCGTCCCTGTCCCCAACCCTAACCCTAGCCCGAACCCTAACCCTAACCCTTCCCCGAAGCCTGACCCTCACCCGTCCCCTAATCCTAACCCGTACGCTGACACTAACCCGCGCCCTCACACGTACGCTCCCCCTAAAGCGTTGTCGTACCCTCACCTGGACCCTAACCCGTCCCCGTCCCCTAACCCTAACCCTAGCCCGAACCCTAACCCTAACCCTTCCCCGAAGCCTGACCCTCACCCGTCCCCTAATCCTAACCCGTACGCTGACACTAACCCGCGCCCTCACACGTACGCTCCCCCTAAAGCGTTGTCGTACCCTCACCTGGACCCTAACCCGTCCCCGTCCCCTAACCCTAACCCTAGCCCGAACCCTGACCCTAACCCTTCCCCGAAGCCTGACCCTCACCCGTCCCCTAATCCTAACCCGTACGCTGACACTAACCCGCGCCCTCACACGTACGCTCCCCCTAAAGCGTTGTCGTACCCTCACCTGAACCCTAACTCGTCCCCGTCCCCTAACCCTAACCCTAGACCGAACCCTAACCCTAACCCTTCCCCGAAGCCTGAACCTCAACAATCCCCTAATCCTAAACCGTACGCTGACACTAACCCGCGCCCTCACACGTCCGCTCGCCCTAAAGCGTTGTCGTACCCTCTCCTGGACCCTAACCCGTCCCCGTCCCCTAACCCTAACCCTAGCCCGAACCCTAACCCTAACCCTTCCCCGAAGCCTGACCCTCACCCGTCCCCTAATCCTAACCCGTACGCTGACACTAACCCGCGCCCTCACACCTCCGCTCCCCCTAAAGCGTTGTCGTACCCACACCTGGACCCTAACCCTTCCCCGTCCCCTAACCCTAACCCTAGCCCGAACCCTAACCCTAACCCTTCCCCGAAGCCTGACCCTCACCCGTCCCCTAATCCTAACCCGTACGCTGACACTAACCCGCACCCTCACACGTACGCTCCCCCTAAAGCGTTGTCGTACCCTCACCTGGACCCTAACCCGTCCCCGTCCCCTAACCCTAACCCTAGCCCGAACCCTAACCCTAACCCTTCCCCGAAGCCTGACCCTCACCCGTCCCCTAATCCTAACCCGTACGCTGACACTAACCCGCGCCCTCACACGTACGCTCCCCCTAAAGCGTTGTCGTACCCTCACCTGGACCCTAACCCGTCCCTGTACCCTAACCCTAACCCTAGCCCGAACCCTGACCCTAACCCTTCCCCGAAGCCTGACCCTCACCCGTCCCCTAATCCTAACCCGTACGCTGACACTAACCTGCGCCCTCACACGTACGCTCCCCCTAAAGCGTTGTCGTACCCTCACCTGAACCCTAACCCGTCCCCGTCCCCTAACCCTAACCCTAGACCGAACCCTAACCCTAACCCTTCCCCGAAGCCTGAACCTCAACAATCCCCTAATCCTAAACCGTACGCTGACACTAACCCGCGCCCTCACACGTCCGCTCGCCCTAAAGCGTTGTCGTACCCTCTCCTGGACCCTAACCCGTCCCCGTCCCCTAACCCTAACACTAGCCCGAACCCTAACCCTAACCCTTCCCCGAAGCCTGACCCTCACCCGTCCCCTAATCCTAACCCGTACGCTGACACTAACCCGCGCCCTCACACCTCCGCTCCCCCTAAAGCGTTGTCGTACCCTCACCTGGACCCTAACCCTTCCCCGTCCCCTAACCCTAACCCTAGCCCGAACCCTAACCCTAACCCTTCCCCGAAGCCTGACCCTCAGCCGTCCCCTAATCCTAACTCGTACGCTGACACTAACCCGCGCCCTCACACGTACGCTCCCACTAATGCGTTGTCGTACCCTCACCTGGACCCTAACCCGTCCCCGTACCCTAACCCTAACCCTAGCCCGAACCCTAACCCTAACCCTTCCCCGAAGCCTGACCCTCACCCGTCCCCTAATCCTAACCCGTACGCTGACACTAACCCGCGCCCTCACACGTACGCTCCCCCTAAAGCGTTGTCGTACCCTCACCTGGACCCTAAACCGTCCCCGTCCCCTAACCCTAACCCTAGCCCGAACCCTAACCCTAACCCTTCCCCGAAGCCTGACCCTCACCCGTCCCCTAATCCTAACCCGTACGCTGACACTAACCCGCGCCCTCACACCTCCGCTCCCCCTAAAGCGTTGTCGTACCCTCACCTGGACCCTAACCCTTCCCCGTCCCCTAACCCTAACCCTAGCCCGAACCCTAACCCTAACCCTTCCCCGAAGCCTGACCCTCACCCGTCCCCTAATCCTAACCCGTACGCTGACACTAACTCGCGCCTTCACACGTCCGCTCCCTCTAAAGCGTTGTCGTACCCTCACCTGGACCCTAAACCGTCCCCGTCCCCTAACCCTAACCCTAGCCCGAACCCTAACCCTAACCCTTCCCCGAAGCCTGACCCTCACCCGTCCCCTAATCCTAACCCGTACGCTGACACTAACCCGCGCCCTCACACGTACGCTCCCCCTAAAGCGTTGTCGTACCCTCACCTGGACCCTAACCCGTCCCCGTCCCCTAACCCTAACCCTAGCCCGAACCCTAACCCTAACCCTTCCCCGAAGCCTGACCCTCACCCGTCCCCTAATCCTAACCCGTACGCTGACACTAACCCGCGCCCTCACACGTACGCTCCCCCTAAAGCGTTGTCGTACCCTCACCTGGACCCTAACCCGTCCCCGTCCCCTAACCCTAACCCTAGCCCGAACCCTAACCCTAACCCTTCCCCGAAGCCTGACCCTCACCCGTCCCCTAATCCTAACCCGTACGCTGACACTAACCTGCGCCCTCACACGTACGCTCCCCCTAAAGCGTTTTCGTACCCTCACCTGAACCCTAAACCGTCCCCGTCCCCTAACCCTAACCCTAGCCCGAACCCTGACCCTAACCCTTCCCCGAAGCCTGAACCTCAACCGTCCCCTAATCCTAAACCGTACGCTGACACTAACCCGCGCCCTCACACGTCCGCTCGCACTAAAGCGTTGTCGTACCCTCTCCTGGACCCTAACCCGTCCCCGTCCCCTAACCCTAACCCTAGCCCGAACCCTAACCCTAACCCTTCCCCGAAGCCTGACCCTCACCCGTCCCCTAATCCTAACCCGTACGCTGACACTAACCCGCGCCCTCACACGTCCGCTCGCCCTAAAGCGTTGTCGTACCCTCTCCTGGACCCTAACCCGTCCCCGTCCCCTAACCCTAACCCTAGCCCGAACCCTGACCCTAACCCTTCCCCAAAGCCTGAACCTCAACCGTCCCCTAATCCTAAACCGTACGCTGACACTAACCCGCGCCCTCACACGTCCGCTCGCACTAAAGCGTTGTCGTACCCTCTCCTGGACCCTAACCCGTCCCCGTCCCCTAACCCTAACCCTAGCCCGAACCCTAACCCTAACCCTTCCCCGAAGCCTGACCCTCACCCGTCCCCTAATCCTAACCCGTACGCTGACACTAACCCGCGCCCTCACACGTCCGCTCCCCCTAAAGCGTTGTCGTACCCTCACCTGGACCCTAACCCGTCCCCGTCCCCTAACCCTAACCCTAGCCCGAACCCTAACCCTAAACCTTCCCCGAAGCCTGACCCTCACCCGTCCCCTAATCCTAACCCGTACGCTGACACTAAGCCGCGCCCTCACACGTACGCTCCCCCTAAAGCGTTGTCGTACCCTCACCTGGACCCTAACCCTTCCCCGTCCCCTAACCCTGACCCTAGCCCGAACCCTAACCCTAACCCTTCCCCGAAGCCTGACCCTCACCTTTCCCCTATCCTAACCCGTACGCTGACACTAACCCGCGCCCTCACACGTACGCTCCCTCTAAAGCGTTGTCGTACCCTCACCTGGACCCTAAACCGTCTCCGTCCCCTAACCCTAACCCTAGCCCGAACCCTAACCCTAACCCTTCCCCGAAGCCTGACCCTCACCCCTCCCCTAATCCTAACCAGTACGCTGACACTAACCCGCGCCCTCACACGTACGCTCCCCCTAAA
This sequence comes from Pseudorca crassidens, assembly GCF_039906515.1. Classification (NCBI taxonomy): domain Eukaryota; kingdom Metazoa; phylum Chordata; class Mammalia; order Artiodactyla; family Delphinidae; genus Pseudorca; species Pseudorca crassidens. Next base: position 348,435 of record NC_090298.1, read on the forward strand.
GCGTTGTCGTACCCTCACCTGGACCCTAACCCGTCCCCGTCCCATAACCCTAACCCTAGCCCGAACCCTAACCCTAACCCTTCCCCGAAGCCTGACCCTCACCCGTCCCCTAATCCTAACCCGTACGCTGACACTAACCCGCGCCCTCACACGTACGCTCCCCCTAAAGCGTTGTCGTACCCTCACCTGGACCCTAAACCGTCCCCGTCCCCTAACCCTAACCCTAGCCCGAACCCTAACCCTAACCCTTCCCCGAAGCCTGACCCTCACCCGTCCCCTAATCCTAACCCGTACGCTGACACTAACCCGCGCCCTCACACGTCCGCTCCCCCTAAAGCGTTGTCGTACCCTCACCTGGACCCTAAACCGTCCCCGTCCCCTAACCCTAACCCTAGCCCGAACCCTAACCCTAACCCTTCCCCGAAGCCTGACCCTCACCCGTCCCCTAATCCTAACCCGTACGCTGACACTAACCCGCGCCCTCACACGTCCGCTCCCCCTAAAGCGTTGTCGTACCCTCACCTGGACCCTAAACCGTCCCCGTCCCCTAACCCTAACCCTAGCCCGAACCCTAACCCTAACCCTTCCCCGAAGCCTGACCCTCACCCGTCCCCTAATCCTAACCCGTACGCTGACACTAACTCGCGCCCTCACACGTCCGCTCCCTCTAAAGCGTTGTCGTACCCTCACCTGGACCCTAAACCGTCCCCGTCCCCTAACCCTAACCCTAGCCCGAACCCTAACCCTAACTCTTCCCCGAAGCCTGACCCTCACCCGTCCCCTAATCCTAACCCGTACGCTGACACTAACCCGCGCCCTCACACGTACGCTCCCCCTAAAGCGTTGTCGTACCCTCACCTGGACCCTAACCCGTCCCCGTCCCCTAACCCTAACCCTAGCCCGAACCCTAACCCTAACCCTTCCCCGAAGCCTGACCCTCACCCGTCCCCTAATCCTAACCCGTACGGTGACACTAACCCGCGCCCTCACACGTCCGCTCCCCCTAAAGCGTTGTCGTACCCTCACCTGGACCCTAAACCGTCCCCGTCCCCTAACCCTAACCCTAGCCCGAACCCTAACCCTAACCCTTCCCCGAAGCCTGACCCTCACCCGTCCCCTAATCCTAACCCGTACGCTGACACTAACCCGCGCCCTAACACGTACGCTCCCCCTAAAGCGTTGTCGTACCCTCACCTGGACCCTAACCCGTCCCCGTCCCCTAACCCTAACCCTAGCCCGAACCCTAACCCTAACCCTTCCCCGAAGCCTGACCCTCACCCGTCCCCTAATCCTAACCCGTACGCTGACACTAACCCGCGCCCTCACACGTCCGCTCCCCCTAAAGCGTTGTCGTACCCTCACCTGGACCCTAACCCGTCCCCGTCCCCTAACCCTAACCCTAGCCCGAACCCTAACCCTAACCCTTCCCCGAAGCCTGACCCTCACCCGTCCCCTAATCCTAACCCGTACGCTGACACTAAGCCGCGCCCTCACACGTACGCTCCCCCTAAAGCGTTGTCGTACCCTCACCTGGACCCTAACCCTTCCCCGTCCCCTAACCCTGACCCTAGCCCGAACCCTAACCCTAACCCTTCCCCGAAGCCTGACCCTCACCTTTCCCCTATCCTAACCCGTACGCTGACACTAACCCGCGCCCTCACACGTACGCTCCCTCTAAAGCGTTGTCGTACCCTCACCTGGACCCTAAACCGTCTCCGTCCCCTAACCCTAACCCTAGCCCGAACCCTAACCCTAACCCTTCCCCGAAGCCTGACCCTCACCCCTCCCCTAATCCTAACCCGTACGCTGACACTAACCCGCGCCCTCACACGTACGCTCCCCCTAAAGCGTTGTCGTACCCTCACCTGGACCCTAACCCGTCCCCGTCCCCTAACCCTAACCCTAGCCCGAACCCTAACCCTAACCCTTCCCCGAAGCCTGACCCTCACCCGTCCCCTAATCCTAACCCGTACGCTGACACTAACCCGCGCCCTCACACGTACGCTCCCCCTAAAGCGTTGTCGTACCCTCACCTGGACCCTAAACCGTCCCCGTCCCCTAACCCTAACCCTAGCCCGAACCCTAACCCTAACCCTTCCCCGAAGCCTGACCCTCACCCGTCCCCTAATCCTAACCCGTACGCTGACACTAACCCGCGCCCTCACACGTCCGCTCCCCCTAAAGCGTTGTCGTACCCTCACCTGGACCCTAAACCGTCCCCGTCCCCTAACCCTAACCCTAGCCCGAACCCTAACCCTAACCCTTCCCCGAAGCCTGACCCTCACCCGTCCCCTAATCCTAACCCGTACGCTGACACTAACTCGCGCCCTCACACGTCCGCTCCCTCTAAAGCGTTGTCGTACCCTCACCTGGACCCTAAACCGTCCCTGTCCCCAACCCTAACCCTAGCCCGAACCCTAACCCTAACCCTTCCCCGAAGCCTGACCCTCACCCGTCCCCTAATCCTAACCCGTACGCTGACACTAACCCGCGCCCTCACACGTACGCTCCCCCTAAAGCGTTGTCGTACCCTCACCTGGACCCTAACCCGTCCCCGTCCCCTAACCCTAACCCTAGCCCGAACCCTAACCCTAACCCTTCCCCGAAGCCTGACCCTCACCCGTCCCCTAATCCTAACCCGTACGCTGACACTAAACCGCGCCCTCACACGTACGCTCCCCCTAAAGCGTTGTCGTACCCTCACCTGGACCCTAACCCGTCCCCGTCCCCTAACCCTAACCCTAGCCCGAACCCTGACCCTAACCCTTCCCCGAAGCCTGACCCTCACCCGTCCCCTAATCCTAACCCGTACGCTGACACTAACCTGCGCCCTCACACGTACGCTCCCCCTAAAGCGTTGTCGTACCCTCACCTGAACCCTAACCCGTCCCCGTCCCCTAACCCTAACCCTAGACCGAACCCTAACCCTAACCCTTCCCCGAAGCCTGAACCTCAACAATCCCCTAATCCTAAACCGTACGCTGACACTAACCCGCGCCCTCACACGTCCGCTCGCCCTAAAGCGTTGTCGTACCCTCTCCTGGACCCTAACCCGTCCCCGTCCCCTAACCCTAACCCTAGCCCGAACCCTAACCCTAACCCTTCCCCGAAGCCTGACCCTCACCCGTCCCCTAATCCTAACCCGTACGCTGACACTAACCCGCGCCCTCACACCTCCGCTGCCCCTAAAGCGTTGTCATACCCTCACCTGGACCCTAACCCTTCCCCGTCCCCTAACCCTAACCCTAGCCCGAACCCTAACCCTAACCCTTCCCCGAAGCCTGACCCTCAGCCGTCCCCTAATCCTAACTCGTACGCTGACACTAACCCGCGCCCTCACACGTACGCTCCCACTAATGCGTTGTCGTACCCTCACCTGGACCCTAACCCGTCCCCGTACCCTAACCCTAACCCTAGCCCGAACCCTAACCCTAACCCTTCCCCGAAGCCTGACCCTCACCCGTCCCCTAATCCTAACCCGTACGCTGACACTAACCCGCGCCCTCACACGTACGCTCCCCCTAAAGCGTTGTCGTACCCTCACCTGGACCCTAAACCGTCCCCGTCCCCTAACCCTAACCCTAGCCCGAACCCTAACCCTAACCCTTCCCCGAAGCCTGACCCTCACCCGTCCCCTAATCCTAACCCGTACGCTGACACTAACCCGCGCCCTCACACCTCCGCTCCCCCTAAAGCGTTGTCGTACCCTCACCTGGACCCTAACCCTTCCCCGTCCCCTAACCCTAACCCTAGCCCGAACCCTAACCCTAACCCTTCCCCGAAGCCTGACCCTCAGCCGTCCCCTAATCCTAACCCGTACGCTGACACTAACTCGCGCCCTCACACGTCCGCTCCCTCTAAAGCGTTGTCGTACCCTCACCTGGACCCTAAACCGTCCCCGTCCCCTAACCCTAACCCTAGCCCGAACCCTAACCCTAACCCTTCCCCGAAGCCTGACCCTCACCCGTCCCCTAATCCTAACCCGTACGCTGACACTAACCCGCGCCCTAACACGTACGCTCCCCCTAAAGCGTTGTCGTACCCTCACCTGGACCCTAAACCGTCCCCGTCCCCTAACCCTAACCCTAGCCCGAACCCTAACCCTAACCCTTCCCCGAAGCCTGACCCTCACCCGTCCCCTAATCCTAACCCGTACGCTGACACTAACCCGCGCCCTCACACGTCCGCTCCCCCTAAAGCGTTGTCGTACCCTCACCTGGACCCTAAACCGTCCCAGTCCCCTAACCCTAACCCTAGCCCGAACCCTAACCCTAACCCTTCCCCGAAGCCTGACCCTCACCCGTCCCCTAATCCTAACCCGTACGCTGACACTAACTCGCGCCTTCACACGTCCGCTCCCTCTAAAGCGTTGTCGTACCCTCACCTGGACCCTAAACCGTCCCCGTCCCCTAACCCTAACCCTAGCCCGAACCCTAACCCTAACCCTTCCCCGAAGCCTGACCCTCACCCGTCCCCTAATCCTAACCCGTACGCTGACACTAACCCGCGCCCTAACACGTACGCTCCCCCTAAAGCGTTGTCGTACCCTCACCTGGACCCTAACCCGTCCCCGTCCCCTAACCCTAACCCTAGCCCGAACCCTAACCCTAACCCTTCCCCGAAGCCTGACCCTCACCCGTCCCCTAATCCTAACCCGTACGCTGACACTAACCCGCGCCCTCACACGTCCGCTCCCCCTAAAGCGTTGTCGTACCCTCACCTGGACCCTAACCCGTCCCCGTCCCCTAACCCTAACCCTAGCCCGAACCCTGACCCTAACCCTTCCCCGAAGCCTGACCCTCACCCGTCCCCTAATCCTAACCCGTACGCTGACACTAACCTGCGCCCTCACACGTACGCTCCCCCTAAAGCGTTGTCGTACCCTCACCTGAACCCTAAACCGTCCCCGTCCCCTAACCCTAACCCTAGCCCGAACCCTGACCCTAACCCTTCCCCGAAGCCTGAACCTCAACCGTCCCCTAATCCTAAACCGTACGCTGACACTAACCCGCGCCCTCACACGTCCGCTCGCACTAAAGCGTTGTCGTACCCTCTCCTGGACCCTAACCCGTCCCCGTCCCCTAACCCTAACCCTAGCCCGAACCCTAACCCTAACCCTTCCCCGAAGCCTGACCCTCACCCGTCCCCTAATCCTAACCCGTACGCTGACACTAACCCGCGCCCTCACACCTCCGCTCGCCCTAAAGCGTTGTCGTACCCTCACCTGGACCCTAACCCGTCCCCGTCCCCTAACCCTAACCCTAGCCCGAACCCTAACCCTAACCCTTCCCCGAAGCCTGACCCTCAGCCGTCCCCTAATCCTAACTCGTACGCTGACACTAACCCGCGCCCTCACACGTACGCTCCCACTAATGCGTTGTCGTACCCTCACCTGGACCCTAACCCGTCCCCGTACCCTAACCCTAACCCTAGCCCGAACCCTAACCCTAACCCTTCCCCGAAGCCTGACCCTCACCCGTCCCCTAATCCTAACCCGTACGCTGACACTAACCCGCGCCCTCACACGTACGCTCCCCCTAAAGCGTTGTAGTACCCTCACCTGGACCCTAAACCGTCCCCGTCCCCTAACCCTAACCCTAGCCCGAACCCTAACCCTAACCCTTCCCCGAAGCCTGACCCTCACCCGTCCCCTAATCCTAACCCGTACGCTGACACTAACCCGCGCCCTCACACGTCCGCTCCCCCTAAAGCGTTGTCGTACCCTCACCTGGACCCTAAACCGTCCCCGTCCCCTAACCCTAACCCTAGCCCGAACCCTAACCCTAACCCTACCCCGAAGCCTGACCCTCACCCGTCCCCTAATCCTAACCCGTACGCTGACACTAACTCGCGCCTTCACACGTCCGCTCCCTCTAAAGCGTTGTCGTACCCTCACCTGGACCCTAAACCGTCCCCGTCCCCTAACCCTAACCCTAGCCCGAACCCTAACCCTAACCCTTCCCCGAAGCCTGACCCTCACCCGTCCCCTAATCCTAACCCGTACGCTGACACTAACCCGCGCCCTAACACGTACGCTCCCCCTAAAGCGTTGTCGTACCCTCACCTGGACCCTAACCCGTCCCCGTCCCCTAACCCTAACCCTAGCCCGAACCCTAACCCTAACACTTCCCCGAAGCCTGACCCTCACCCGTCCCCTAATCCTAACCCGTACGCTGACACTAACCCGCGCCCTCACACGTACGCTCCCCCTAAAGCGTTGTCGTACCCTCACCTGGACCCTAACCCGTCCCCGTCCCCTAACCCTAACCCTAGCCCGAACCCTGACCCTAACCCTTCCCCGAAGCCTGACCCTCACCCGTCCCCTAATCCTAACCCGTACGCTGACACTAACCCGCGCCCTCACACGTACGCTCCCCCTAAAGCGTTGTCGTACCCTCACCTGAACCCTAAACCGTCACCGTCCCCTAACCCTAACCCTAGCCCGAACCCTGACCCTAACCCTTCCCCGAAGCCTGAACCTCAACCGTCCCCTAATCCTAAACCGTACGCTGACACTAACCCGCGCCCTCACACGTCCGCTCGCACTAAAGCGTTGTCGTACCCTCTCCTGGACCCTAACCCGTCCCCGTCCCCTAACCCTAACCCTAGCCCGAACCCTAAACCTAACCCTTCCCCGAAGCCTGACCCTCACCCGTCCCCTAATCCTAACCCGTACGCTGACACTAACCCGCGCCCTCACACGTCCGCTCGCCCTAAAGCGTTGTCGTACCCTCTCCTGGACCCTAACCCGTCCCCGTCCCCTAACCCTAACCCTAGCCCGAACCCTAACCCTAACCCTTCCCCGAAGCCTGACCCTCACCCGTCCCCTAATCCTAACCCGTACGCTGACACTAACCCGCTCCCTCACACCTCCGCTCCCCCTAAAGCGTTGTCGTACCCTCACCTGGACCCTAACCCTTCCCCGTCCCCTAACCCTAACCCTAGCCCGAACCCTAACCCTAACCCTTCCCCGAAGCCTGACCCTCAGCCGTCCCCTAATCCTAACCCGTACGCTGACACTAACCCGCGCCCTCACACGTACGCTCCCACTAATGCGTTGTCGTACCCTCACCTGGACCCTAACCCGTCCCCGTACACTAACCCTAACCCTAGCCCGAACCCTAACCCTAACCCTTCCCCGAAGCCTGACCCTCACCCGTCCCCTAATCCTAACCCGTACGCTGACACTAACCCGCGCCCTCACACGTCCGCTCCCCCTAAAGCGTTGTCGTACCCTCACCTGGACCCTAAACCGTCCCCGTCCCCTAACCCTAACCCTAGCCCGAACCCTAACCCTAACCCTTCCCCGAAGCCTGACCCTCACCCGTCCCCTAATCCTAACCCGTACGCTGACACTAACTCGCGCCCTCACACGTCCGCTCCCTCTAAAGCGTTGTCGTACCCTCACCTGGACCCTAAACCGTCCCCGTCCCCTAACCCTAACCCTAGCCCGAACCCTAACCCTAACCCTTCCCCGAAGCCTGACACTCACCCGTCCCCTAATCCTAACCCGTACGCTGACACTAACCCGCGCCCTCACACGTACGCTCCCCCTAAAGCGTTGTCGTACCCTCACCTGGACCCTAACCCGTCCCCGTCCCCTAACCCTAACCCTAGCCCGAACCCTAACCCTTCCCCGAAGCCTGACCCTCACCCGTCCCCTAATCCTAACCCGTACGCTGACACTAACCCGCGCCCTCACACGTACGCTCCCCCTAAAGCGTTGTCGTACCCTCACCTGGACCCTAACCCGTCCCCGTCCCCTAACCCTAACCCTAGCCCGAACCCTGACCCTAACCCTTCCCCGAAGCCTGACCCTCACCCGTCCCCTAATCCTAACCCGTACGCTGACACTAACCCGCTCCCTCACACCTCCGCTCCCCCTAAAGCGTTGTCGTACCCTCACCTGGACCCTAACCCTTCCCCGTCCCCTAACCCTAACCCTAGCCCGAACCCTAACCCTAACCCTTCCCCGAAGCCTGACCCTCAGCCGTCCCCTAATCCTAACGCGTACGCTGACACTAACCCGCGCCCTCACACGTACGCTCCCACTAATGCGTTGTCGTACCCTCACCTGGACCCTAACCCGTCCCCGTACACTAACCCTAACCCTAGCCCGAACCCTAACCCTAACCCTTCCCCGAAGCCTGACCCTCACCCGTCCCCTAATCCTAACCCGTACGCTGACACTAACCCGCGCCCTCACACGTCCGCTCCCCCTAAAGCGTTGTCGTACCCTCACCTGGACCCTAAACCGTCCCCGTCCCCTAACCCTAACCCTAGCCCGAACCCTAACCCTAACCCTTCCCCGAAGCCTGACCCTCACCCGTCCCCTAATCCTAACCCGTACGCTGACACTAACCCGCGCCCTCACACGTACGCTCCCCCTAAAGCGTTGTCGTACCCTCACCTGGACCCTAAACCGTCCCCGTCCCCTAACCCTAACCCTAGCCCGAAGCCTAACCCTAACCCTTCCCCGAAGCCTGACCCTCACCCGTCCCCTAATCCTAACCCGTACGCTGACACTAACCCGCGCCCTCACACGTCCGCTCCCCCTAAAGCGTTGTCGTACCCTCACCTGGACCCTAAACCGTCCCCGTCCCCTAACCCTAACCCTAGCCCGAACCCTAACCCTAACCCTTCCCCGAAGCCTGACCCTCACCCGTCCCCTAATCCTAACCCGTACGCTGACACTAACCCGCGCCCTCACACGTACGCTCCCCCTAAAGCGTTGTCGTACCCTCACCTGGACCCTAACCCGTCCCCGTCCCCTAACCCTAACCCTAGCCCGAACCCTGACCCTAACCCTTCCCCGAAGCCTGACCCTCACCCGTCCCATAATCCTAACCCGTACGCTGACACTAACCTGCGCCCTCACACGTACGCTCCCCCTAAAGCGTTGTCGTACCCTCACCTGAACCCTAAACCGTCCCCGTCCCCTAACCCTAACCCTAGCCCGAACCCTAACCCTAACCCTTCCCCGAAGCCTGAACCTCAACCGTCCCCTAATCCTAAACCGTACGCTGACACTAACCCGCGCCCACACACGTCCGCTCGCCCTAAAGCGTTGTCGTACCCTCTCCTGGACCCTAACCCGTCCCCGTCCCCTAACCCTAACCCTAGCCCGAACCCTAACCCTAACCCTTCCCCGAAGCCTGACCCTCACCCGTCCCCTAATCCTAACCCGTACGCTGACACTAACCCGCGCCCTCACACCTCCGCTCCCCCTAAAGCGTTGTCGTACCCTCACCTGGACCCTAACCCTTCCCCGTCCCCTAACCCTAACCCTAGCCCGAACCCTAACCCTAACCCTTCCCCGAAGCCTGACCCTCAGCCGTCCCCTAATCCTAACCCGTACGCTGACACTAACCCGCGCCCTCACACGTACGCTCCCACTAATGCGTTGTCGTACCCTCACCTGGACCCTAACCCGTCCCCGTACCCTAACCCTAACCCTAGCCCGAACCCTAACCCTAACCCTTCCCCGAAGCCTGACCCTCACCCGTCCCCTAATCCTAACCCGTACGCTGACACTAACCCGCGCCCTCACACGTACGCTCCCCCTAAAGCGTTGTCGTACCCTCACCTGGACCCTAACCCGTCCCCGTACCCTAACCCTAACCCTAGCCCGAACCCTAACCCTAACCCTTCCCCGAAGCCTGACCCTCACCCGTCCCCTAATCCTAACCCGTACGCTGACACTAACCCGCGCCCTCACACGTACGCTCCCCCTAAAGCGTTGTCGTACCCTCACCTGGACCCTAAACCGTCCCCGTCCCCTAACCCTAACCCTAGCCCGAACCCTAACCCTAACCCTTCCCCGAAGCCTGACCCTCACCCGTCCCCTAATCCTAACCCGTACGCTGACACTAACCCGCGCCCTCACACGTCCGCTCCCCCTAAAGCGTTGTCGTACCCTCACCTGGACCCTAAACCGTCCCCGTCCCCTAACCCTAACCCTAGCCCGAACCCTAACCCTAACCCTTCCCCGAAGCCTGACCCTCACCCGTCCCCTAATCCTAACCCGTACGCTGACACTAACCCGCGCCCTCACACGTCCGCTCCCTCTAAAGCGTTGTCGTACCCTCACCTGGACCCTAAACCGTCCCCGTCCCCTAACCCTAACCCTAGCCCGAACCCTAACCCTAACCCTTCCCCGAAGCCTGACCCTCACCCGTCCCCTAATCCTAACCCGTACGCTGACACTAACCCGCGCCCTCACACGTACGCTCCCCCTAAAGCATTGTCGTACCCTCACCTGGACCCTAACCCGTCCCCGTCCCCTAACCCTAACCCTAGCCCGAACCCTAACCCTAACCCTTCCCCGAAGCCTGACCCTCACACGTTCCCTAATCCTAACCCGTACGCTGACACTAACCCGCGCCCTCACACGTACGCTCCCCCTAAAGCGTTGTCGTACCCTCACCTGGACCCTAACTCGTCCCCGTCCCCTAACCCTAACCCTAGCCCGAACCCTGACCCTAACCCTTCCCCGAAGCCTGACCCTCACCCGTCCCCTAATCCTAACCCGTACGCTGACACTAACCTGCGCCCTCACACGTACGCTCCCCCTAAAGCGTTGTCGTACCCTCACCTGAACCCTAGCCCGTCCCCGTCCCCTAACCCTAACCCTAGCCCGAACCCTAACCCTAACCCTTCCCCGAAGCCTGAACCTCAACCATCCCCTAATCCTAAACCGTACGCTGACACTAACCCGCGCCCTCACACGTCCGCTCGCCCTAAAGCGTTGTCGTACCCTCTCCTGGACCCTAACCCGTCCCCGTCCCCTAACCCTAATCCTAGCCCGAACCCTAACCCTAACCCTTCCCCGAAGCCTGACCCTCACCCGTTCCCTAATCCTAACCCGTACGCTGACACTAACCCGCGCCCTCACACCTCCGCTCCCCCAAAAGCGTTGTCGTACCCTCACCTGGACCCTAACCCTTCCCCGTCCCCTAACCCTAACCCTAGCCCGAACCCTAACCCTAACCCTTCCCCGAAGCCTGACCCTCAGCCGTCCCCTAATCCTAACCCGTACGCTGACACTAACCCGCGCCCTCACACGTACGCTCCCACTAATGCGTTGTCGTACCCTCACCTGGACCCTAACCCGTCCCCGTACCCTAACCCTAACCCTAGCCCGAACCCTAACCCTAACCCTTCCCCGAAGCCTGACCCTCACCCGTCCCCTAATCCTAACCCGTACGCTGACACTAACCCGCGCCCTCACACGTACGCTCCCCCTAAAGCGTTATCGTACCCTCACCTGGACCCTAAACCGTCCCCGTCCCCTAACCCTAACCCTAGCCCGAACCCTAACCCTAACCCTTCCCCGAAACCTGACCCTCACCCGTCCCCTAATCCTAACCCGTACGCTGACACTAACCCGCGCCCTCACACGTCCGCTCCCCCTAAAGCGTTGTCGTACCCTCACCTGGACCCTAAACCGTCCCCGTCCCCTAACCCTAACCCTAGCCCGAACCCTAACCCTAACCCTTCCCCGAAGCCTGACCCTCACCCGTCCCCTAATCCTAACCCGTACGCTGACACTAACTCGCGCCCTCACACGTCCGCTCCCTCTAAAGCGTTGTCGTTCCCTCACCTGGACCCTAAACCGTCCCCGTCCCCTAACCCTAACCCTAGCCCGAACCCTAACCCTAACCCTTCCCCGAAGCCTGACCCTCACCCGTCCCCTAATCCTAACCCGTACGCTGACACTAACCCGCGCCCTCACACGTACGCTCCCCCTAAAGCATTGTCGTACCCTCACCTGGACCCTAACCCGTCCCCGTCCCCTAACCCTAACCCTAGCCCGAACCCTAACCCTAACCCTTCCCCGAAGCCTGACCCTCACCCGTCCCCTAATCCTAACCCGTACGCTGACACTAACCCGCGCCCTCACACGTACGCTCCCCCTAAAGCGTTGTCGTACCCTCACCTGGACCCTAACCCGTCCCCGTCCCCTAACCCTAACCCTAGCCCGAACCCTGACCCTAACCCTTCCCCGAAGCCTGACCCTCACCCGTCCCCTAATCCTAACCCGTACGCTGACACTAACCTGCGCCCTCACACGTACGCTCCCCCTAAAGCGTTGTCGTACCCTCACCTGAACCCTAGCCCGTCCCCGTCCCCTAACCCTAACCCTAGCCCGAACCCTAACCCTAACCCTTCCCCGAAGCCTGAACCTCAACCATCCCCTAATCCTAAACCGTACGCTGACACTAACCCGCGCCCTCACACGTCCGCTCGCCCTAAAGCGTTGTCGTACCCTCTCCTGGACCCTAACCCGTCCCCGTCCCCTAACCCTAATCCTAGCCCGAACCCTAACCCTAACCCTTCCCCGAAGCCTGACCCTCACCCGTTCCCTAATCCTAACCCGTATGCTGACACTAACCCGCGCCCTCACACCTCCGCTCCCCCAAAAGCGTTGTCGTACCCTCACCTGGACCCTAACCCTTCCCCGTCCCCTAACCCTAACCCTAGCCCGAACCCTAACCCTAACCCTTCCCCGAAGCCTGACCCTCACCCGTCCCCTAATCCTAACCCGTACGCTGACACTAACCCGCGCCCTCACACGTACGCTCCCCCTAAAGCGTTGTCGTACCCTCACCTGGACCCTAAACCGTCCCCGTCCCCTAACCCTAACCCTAGCCCGAACCCTAACCCTAACCCTTCCCCGAAACCTGACCCTCACCCGTCTCCTAATCCTAACCCGTACGCTGACACTAACCCGCGCCCTCACACGTCCGCTCCCCCTAAAGCGTTGTCGTACCCTCACCTGGACCCTAAACCGTCCCCGTCCCCTAACCCTAACCCTAGCCCGAACCCTAACCCTAACTCTTCCCCGAAGCCTGACCCTCACCCGTCCCCTAATCCTAACCCGTACGCTGACACTAACTCGCGCCCTCACACGTCCGCTCCCTCTAAAGCGTTGTCGTACCCTCACCTGGACCCTAAACCGTCCCCGTCCCCTAACCCTAACCCTAGCCCGAACCCTAACCCTAACCCTTCCCCGAAGCCTGACCCTCACCCGTCCCCTAATCCTAACCCGTACGCTGACACTAACCCGCGCCCTCACACGTACGCTCCCCCTAAAGCGTTGTCGTACCCTCACCTGGACCCTAACCCGTCCCCGTCCCCTAACCCTAACCCTAGCCCGAACCCTAACCCTAACCCTTCCCCGAAGCCTGACCCTCACCCGTCCCCTAATCCTAACCCGTACGCTGACACTAACCCGCGCCCTCACACGTACGCTCCCCCTAAAGCGTTGTCGTACCCTCACCTGGACCCTAACCCGTCCCCGTCCCCTAACCCTAACCCTAGCCCGAACCCTGACCCTAACCCTTCCCCGAAGCCTGACCCTCACCCGTCCCTAATCCTAACCCGTACGCTGACACTAACCTGCGCCCTCACACGTACGCTCCCCCTAAAGCGTTGTCGTACCCTCACCTGAACCCTAGCCCGTCCCCGTCCCCTAACCCTAACCCTAGCCCGAACCCTAACCCTAACCCTTCCCCGAAGCCTGAACCTCAACCATCCCCTAATCCTAAACCGTACGCTGACACTAACCCGCGCCCTCACACGTCCGCTCGCCCTAAAGCGTTGTCGTACCCTCTCCTGGACCCTAACCCGTCCCCGTCCCCTAACCCTAATCCTAGCCCGAACCCTAACCCTAACCCTTCCCCGAAGCCTGACCCTCACCCGTTCCCTAATCCTAACCCGTACGCTGACACTAACCCGCGCCCTCACACCTCCGCTCCCCCAAAAGCGTTGTCGTACCCTCACCTGGACCCTAACCCTTCCCCGTCCCCTAACCCTAACCCTAGCCCGAACCCTAACCCTAACCCTTCCCCGAAGCCTGACCCTCAGCCGTCCCCTAATCCTAACCCGTACGCTGACACTAACCCGCACCCTCACACGTACGCTCCCACTAATGCGTTGTCGTACACTCACCTGGACCCTAACCCGTCCCCGTACCCTAACCCTAACCCTAGCCCGAACCCTAACCCTAACCCTTCCCCGAAGCCTGACCCTCACCCGTCCCCTAATCCTAACCCGTACGCTGACACTAACCCGCGCCCTCACACGTACGCTCCCCCTAAAGCGTTGTCGTACCCTCACCTGGACCCTAAACCGTCCCCGTCCCCTAACCCTAACCCTAGCCCGAACCCTAACCCTAACCCTTCCCCGAAACCTGACCCTCACCCGTCCCCTAATCCTAACCCGTACGCTGACACTAACCCGCGCCCTCACACGTCCGCTCCCCCTAAAGCGTTGTCGTACCCTCACCTGAACCCTAAACCGTCCCCGTCCCCTAACCCTAACCTTAGCTCGAAACCTAACCCTAACCCTTCCCCGAAGCCTGACCCTCACCCGTCCCCTAATCCTAACCCGTACGCTGACACTAACTCGCGCCCTCACACGTCCGCTCCCTCTAAAGCGTTGTCGTACCCTCACCTGGACCCTAAACCGTCCCCGTCCCCTAACCCTAACCCTAGCCCGAACCCTAACCCTAACCCTTCCCCGAAGCCTGACCCTCACCCGTCCCCTAATCCTAACCCGTACGCTGACACTAACCCGCGCCCTCACACGTACGCTCCCCCTAAAGCGTTGTCGTACCCTCACCTGGACCCTAACCCGTCCCCGTCCCCTAAGCCTAACCCAAGCCCGAACCCTAACCCTAACCCTTCCCCGAAGGCTGACCCTCACCCGTCCCCTAATCCTAACCCGTACGCTGACACTAACCCGCGCCCTCACACGTACGCTCCCCCTAAAGCGTTGTCGTACCCTCACCTGGACCCTAACCCGTCCCCGTCCCCTAACCCTAACCCTAGCCCGAACCCTGACCCTAACCCTTCCCCGAAGCCTGACCCTCACCCGTCCCCTAATCCTAACCCGTACGCTGACACTAACCTGCGCCCTCACACGTACGCTCCCCCTAAAGCGTTGTCGTACCCTCACCTGAACCCTAAACCGTCCCCGTCCCCTAACCCTAACCCTAGCCCGAACCCTAACCCTAACCCTTCCCCGAAGCCTGAACCTCAACCATCCCCTAATCCTAAACCGTACGCTGACACTAACCCGCGCCCTCACACGTCCGCTCGCCCTAAAGTGTTGTCGTACCCTCTCCTGGACCCTAACCCATCCCCGTCCCCTAACCCTAACCCTAGCCCGAACCCTAACCCTAACCCTTCCCCGAAGCCTGACCCTCACCCGTCCCCTAATCCTAACCCGTACGCTGACACTAACCCGCGCCCTCACACCTCCGCTCCCCCTAAAGCGTTGTCGTACCCTCACCTGGACCCTAACCCTTCCCCATCCCCTAACCCTAACCCTAGCCCGAACCCTAACCCTAACCCTTCCCCGAAGCCTGACCCTCAGCCGTCCCCTAATCCTAACCCGTACGCTGACACTAACCCGCGCCCTCACACGTACGCTCCCACTAATGCGTTGTCGTACCCTCACCTGGACCCTAACCCGTCCCCGTACACTAACCCTAACCCTAGCCCGAACCCTAACCCTAACCCTTCCCCGAAGCCTGACCCTCACCCGTCCCCTAATCCTAACCCGTACGCTGACACTAACCCGCGCCCTCACACGTACGCTCCCCCTAAAGCGTTGTCGTACCCTCACCTGGACCCTAAACCGTCCCCGTCCCCTAACCCTAACCCTAGCCCAAACCCTAAACCTAACCCTTCCCCGAAGCCTGACCCTCACCCGTCCCCTAATCCTAACCCGTACGCTGACACTAACCCGCGCCCTCACACGTACGCTCCCCCTAAAGCGTTGTCGTACCCTCACCTGGACCCTAAACCGTCCCCGTCCCCTAACCCTAACCCTAGCCCGAACCCTAACCCTAACCCTTCCCCGAAGCCTGACCCTCACCCGTCCCCTAATCCTAACCCGTACGCTGACACTAACTCGCGCCCTCACACGTCCGCTCCCTCTAAAGCGTTGTCGTACCCTCACCTGGACCCTAACCCGTCCCCGTCCCCTAACCCTAACCCTAGCCCGAACCCTAACCCTAACCCTTCCCCGAAACCTGACCCTCACCCGTCCCCTAATCCTAACCCGTACGCTGACACTAACCCGCGCCCTCACACGTACGCTCCCCCTAAAGCGTTGTCGTACCCTCACCTGGACCCTAAACCGTCCCCGTCCCCTAACCCTAACCCTAGCCTGAACCCTAACCCTAACCCTTCCCCGAAGCCTGACCCTCACCCGTCCCCTAATCCTAACCCGTACGCTGACACTAACCCGCGCCCTCACACGTACGCTCCCCCTAAAGCGTTGTCGTACCCTCACCTGGACCCTAACCCGTCCCCGTCCCCTAACCCTAACCCTAGACCGAACCCTGACCCTAACCCTTCCCCGAACCCTGACCCTCACCCGTCCCCTAATCCTAACCCGTACGCTGACACTAACCTGCGCCCTCACACGTACGCTACCCCTAAAGCGTTGTCGTACCCTCACCTGAACCCTAAACCGTCCCCGTCCCCTAACCCTAACCCTAGCCCGAACCCTAAACCTAACCCTTCCCCGAAGCCTGAACCTCAACCATCCCCTAATCCTAAACCGTACGCTGACACTAACCCGCGCCCTCACACGTCCGCTCGCCCTAAAGCGTTGTCGTACCCTCTCCTGGACCCTAACCCGTCCCCGTCCCCTAACCCTAACCCTAGCCCTAACCCTAACCCTTCCCCGAAGCCTGTCCCTCACCCGTCCCCTAATCCTAACCCGTACGCTGACACTAACCCGCGCCCTCACACGTACGCTCCCCCTAAAGCGTTGTCGTACCCTCACCTGGACCCTAAACCGTCCCCGTCCCCTAACCCTAACCCTAGCCCGAACCCTAACCCTAACCCTTCCCCGAAGCCTGACCCTCACCCGTCCCCTAATCCTAACCCGTACGCTGACACTAACTCGCGCCCTCACACGTCCGCTCCCGCTAAAGCGTTGTCGTACCCTCACCTGGACCCTAAACCGTCCCCGTCCCCTAACCCTAACCCTAGCCCGAACCCTAACCCTAACCCTTCCCCGAAGCCTGACCCTCACCCGTCCCCTAATCCTAACCCGTACGCTGACACTAACCCGCGCCCTCACACGTACGCTCCCCCTAAACCGTTGTCGTACCCTCACCTGGACCCTAACCCGTCCCCGTCCCCTAACCCTAACCCTAGCCCGAACCCTAACCCTAACCCTTCCCCGAAGCCTGACCCTCACCCGTCCCCTAATCCTAACCCGTACGCTGACACTAACTCGCGCCCTCACACGTCCGCTCCCTCTAAAGCGTTGTCGTACCCTCACCTGGACCCTAACCCGTCCCCGTCCCCTAACCCTAACCCTAGCCCGAACCCTAACCCTAACCCTTCCCCGAAACCTGACCCTCACCCGTCCCCTAATCCTAACCCGTACGCTGACACTAACCCGCGCCCTCACACGTACGCTCCCCCTAAAGCGTTGTCGTACCCTCACCTGGACCCTAAACCGTCCCCGTCCCCTAACCGTAACCCTAGCCCGAACCCTAACCCTAACCCTTCCCCGAAGCCTGACCCTCACCCGTCCCCTAATCCTAACCCGTACGCTGACACTAACCCGCGCCCTCACACGTACGCTCCCCCTAAAGCGTTGTCGTACCCTCACCTGGACCCTAACCCGTCCCCGTCCCCTAACCCTAACCCTAGACCGAACCCTGACCCTAACCCTTCCCCGAAGCCTGACCCTCACCCGTCCCCTAATCCTAACCCGTACGCTGACACTAACCTGCGCCCTCACACGTACGCTACCCCTAAAGCGTTGTCGTACCCTCACCTGAACCCTAAACCGTCCCCGTCCCCTAACCCTAACCCTAGCCCGAACCCTAAACCTAACCCTTCCCCGAAGCCTGAACCTCAACCATCCCCTAATCCTAAACCGTACGCTGACACTAACCCGCGCCCTCACACGTCCGCTCGCCCTAAAGCGTTGTCGTACCCTCTCCTGGACCCTAACCCGTCCCCGTCCCCTAACCCTAACCCTAGCCCGAACCCTAACCCTTCCCCGAAGCCTGACCCTCACCCGTCCCCTAATCCTAACCCGTACGCTGACACTAACCCGCGCCCTCACACGTACGCTCCCCCTAAAGCGTTGTCGTACCCTCACCTGGACCCTAAACCGTCCCCGTCCCCTAACCCTAACCCTAGCCCGAACCCTAACCCTAACCCTTCCCCGAAGCCTGACCCTCACCCGTCCCCTAATCCTAACCCGTACGCTGACACTAACTCGCGCCCTCACACGTCCGCTCCCGCTAAAGCGTTGTCGTACCCTCACCTGGACCCTAACCCGTCCCCGTCCCCTAACCCTAACCCTAGCCCGAACCCTAACCCTAACCCTTCCCCGAAGCCTGACCCTCACCCGTCCCCTAATCCTAACCCGTACGCTGACACTAACCCGCGCCCTCACACGTACGCTCCCCCTAAAGCGTTGTCGTACCCTCACCTGGACCCTAACCCGTCCCCGTCCCCTAACCCTAACCCCAGCCCGAACCCTGACCCTAACCCTTCCCCGAAGCCTGACCCTCACCCGTCCCATAATCCTAACCCGTACGCTGACACTAACCTGCGCCCTCACACGTACGCTCCCCCTAAAGCGTTGTCGTACCTTCACCTGAACCCTAAACCGTCTCCGTCCCCTAACCCTAACCCTAGCCCGAACCCTAACCCTTCCCCGAAGCCTGAAACTCAACCATCCCCTAATCCTAAACCGTACGCTGACACTAACCTGCGCCCTCACACGTACGCTCCCCCTAAAGCGTTGTCGTACCCTCACCTGAACCCTAAACCGTCCCCGTCCCCTAACCCTAACCCTAGCCCGAACCCTAACCCTAACCCTTCCCCGAAGCCTGAACCTCAACCATCCCCTAATCCTAAACCGTACGCTGACACTAACCCGCGCCCTCACACGTACGCTCGCCCTAAAGCGTTGTCGTACCCTCTCCTGGACCCTAACCCGTCCCCGTCCCCTAACCCTAACCCTAGCCCGAACCCTAACCCTAAACCTTCCCCGAAGCCTGACCCTCACCCGTCCCCTAATCCTAACCCGTACGCTGACACTAACCCGCGCCCTCACACCTCCGCTCCCCCTAAAGCGTTGTCGTACCCTCACCTGGACCCTAACCCTTCCCCGTCCCCTAACCCTAACCCTAGCCCGAACCCTAACCCTAACCCTTCCCCGAAGCCTGACCCTCAGCCGTCCCCTAATCCTAACCCGTACGTTGACACTAACCCGCGCCCTCACACGTACGCTCCCACTAATGCGTTGTCGTACCCTCACCTGGACCCTAACCCGTCCCCGTACCCTAACCCTAACCCTAGCCCGAACCCTAACCCTAACCCTTCCCCGAAGCCTGACCCTCACCCGTCCCTTAATCCTAACCCGTACGCTGACACTAACCCGCGCCCTCACACGTACGCTCCCCCTAAAGCGTTGTCGTACCCTCACCTGCACCCTAAACCGTCCCCGTCCCCTAACCCTAAACCTAGCCCGAACCCTAACCCTAACCCTTCCCCGAAGCCTGACCCTCACCCGTCCCCTAATCCTAAACCGTACGCTGACACTAACCCGCGCCCTCACACGTACGCTCGCCCTAAAGCGTTGTCGTACCCTCACCTGGACCCTAACCCGTCCCCGTCCACTAACCCTAACCCTAGCCCGAACCCTAACCGTAACACTTCCCTGAAGCCTGACCCTCACCCGTCCCCTAATCCTAACCCGTACGCTGACACTAACCCGCGCCCTCACACCTCCGCTCCCCCTAAAGCGTTGTCGTACCCTCACCTAGACCCTAACCCTTCCCCGTCCCCTAACCCTAACCCTAGCCCGAACCCTAACCCTAACCCTTCCCCGAAGCCTGATCCTCACCCGTCCCCTAATCGTAACCCGTACGCTGACACTAACCCGCGCCCTCACACGTACGCTCCCCCTAAAGCGTTGTCGTACCCTCACCTGGACCCTAACCCTTCCCCGTCCCCTAACCCTAACCCTAGCCCGAACCCTAACCCTAACCCTTCCCCGAAGCCTGACCCTCACCCATCCCCTAATCCTAACCCGTACGCTGACACTAACCCGCGCCCTCACACGTACGCTCCCCCTAAAGCGTTGTCGTAACCTCACCTGGACCCTAACCCGTCCCCGTCCCCTAACCCTAACCCTAGCCCGAACTCTAACCCTAACCCTTCCCCGAAGCCTGACCCTCACCCGTCCCCTAATCCTAACCCGTACGCTGACACTAACCTGCGCCCTCACACGTACGCTCCCCCTAAAGCGTTGTCGTATCCTCACCTGGACCCTAACCCGTCCCCGTCCCCTAACCCTAACCCTAGCCCGAACCCTAACCCTAACCCTTCCCCGAAGCCTGACCCTCACCCGTCCCCTAATCCTAACCCGTACGCTGACACTAACCCGCGCCCTCACACGTCCGCTCCCCCTAAAGCGTTGTCGTACCCTCACCTGGACCCTAACCCGTCCCCGTCCCCTAACCCTAACCCTAGCCCGAACCCTGACCCTAACCCTTCCCCGAAGCCTGACCCTCACCCATCCCCTAATCCTAACCCGTACGCTGACACTAACCCACGCCCTCACACGTATGCTCCCCCTAAAGCGTTGTCGTACCCTCACCTGGACCCTAATCCTTCCCCGTGCCCTAACCCTAACCCTAGCCCGAACCCTAACCCTAACCCTTCCCCGAAGCCTGACCCTCAGCCGTCCCCTAATCCTAACCCGTACCCTGACACTAACCCGCGCCCTCACACGTACGCTCCCACTAAAGCGTTGTCGTACCCTCACCTGGACCCTAAACCGTCCCCGTCCCCTAACACTAACCCTAGCCCGAACCCTAACCCTAACCCTTCCCCGAAGCCTGACCCTCACCCGTCCCCTAATCCTAACCCGTACGCTGACACTAACCCGCGCCCTCACACGTACGCTCCCCCTAAAGCGTTGTCGTACCCTCACCTGGACCCTAAACCGTCCCCGTCCCCTAACCCTAACCCTAGCCCGAACCCTAACCCTAACCCTTCCCCGAAGCCTGACGCTCACCCGTCCCCTAATCCTAACCCGTACGCTGACACTAACCCGCGCCCTCACACGTACGCTCCCCCTAAAGCATTGTCGTACCCTCACCTGGACCCTAACCCGTCCCCGTCCCCTAACCCTAACCCTAGCCCGAACCCTAACCCTAACCCTTCCCCGAAGCCTGACACTCACCCGTCCCCTAATCCTAACCCGTACGCTGACACTAACCCGCGCCCTCACACGTACGCTCCCCCTAAAGCGTTGTCGTACCCTCACCTGGACCCTAACCCGTCCCCGTCCCCTAACCCTAACCCTAGCCCGAACCCTAACCATAACCCTTCCCCGAAGCCTGACCATCACCCGTCCCCTAATACTAAGCCGTACGCTGACACTAACCCGCGCCCTCACACGTACGCTCCCCCTAAAGCGTTGTCGTACCCTCACCTGGACCCTAACCCTTCCCCGTCCCCTAACCCTAACCCTAGCGCGAACCCTAACCCTAACCCTTCCCCGAAGCCTGACCCTCACCCGTCCCCTAATCCTAACCCGTACCCTGACACTAACCCGCGCCCTCACACGTACGCTCCCCCTAAAGCGTTGTCGTACCCTCACCTGGACCCTAAACCGTCCCCGTCCCCTAACCCTAACCCTAGCTCGAACCCTAACCCTAACACTTCCCCGAAGCCTGACCCTCACCCGTCCTCTAATCCTAACCCGTACGCTGCCACTAACCCGCGCCCTCACACGTCCGCTCCCCCTAAAGCGTTGTCGTACCCTCACCTGGACCCTAAACCGTCCCCGTCCCCTAACCCTAACCCTAGCCCGAACCCTAACCCTAACTCTTCCCCGAAGCCTGACCCTCACCCGTCCCCTAATCCTAACCCGTACGCTGACACTAACCCGCGCCCTCACACGTACGCTCCCCCTAAAGCGTTGTCGTACCCTCACCTGGACCCTAACCCGTCCCCGCCCCCTAACCCTAACCCTAGCCCGAACCCTGACCCTAACCCTTCCCCGAAGCCTGACCCTCACCCGTCCCCTAATCCTAACCCGTACGCTGACACTAACCCGCGCCCTCACACGTACGCTCCCCCTAAAGCGTTGTCGTACCCTCACCTGGACCCTAACCCGTCCCCGTCCCCTAACCCTAACCCTAGCCCGAACCCTAACCCTAACTCTTCCCCGAAGCCTGACCCTCACCCGTCCCCTAATCCTAACCCGTACGCTGACACTAACCCGCGCCCTCACACGTACGCTCCCCTTAAAGCGTTGTCGTACCCTCACCTGGACCCTAACCCGTCCCCGTCCCCTAACCCTAACCCTAGCCCGAACCCTAACCCTAACCCTTCCCCGAAGCCTGACCCTCACCCGTCCCCTAATCCTAACCCGTACGCTGACACTAACCCGCGCCCTCACACGTACGCTCCCCCTAAAGCGTTGTCGTACCCTCACCTGGACCCTAACCCGTCCCCGTCCCCTAACCTTAAACCTAGCCCGATCCCTAACCAGAACCCTTCCCCGAAGCCTGACCCTCACCCGTCCCCTAATCCTAACCCGTACCCTGACACTAACCCGCGCCCTCACACGTACGCTCCCCCTAAAGCGTTGTCGTACCCTCACCTGGACCCTAACCCGTCCCCGTCCCCTAACCCTAACCCTAGCCCGAACCCTAACCCTAACACTTCCCCGAAGCCTGACCCTCACCCGTCCCCTAATCCTAACCCGTACGCTGACACTAACCCGCGCCCTCACACGTACGCTCCCCCTAAAGCGTTGTCGTACCCTCACCTGGACCCTAACCCGTCCCCGTCCCCTAACCCTAACCCTAGCCCGAAACCTAACCATAACCCTTCCCCGAAGCCTGACCCTCACCCGTCCCCTAATCCTAACCCGTACCCTGACACTAACCCGCGCCCTCACACGTACGCTCCCTCTAAAGCGTTGTCGTACCCTCACCTGGACCCTAAACCATCCCCGTCCCCTAACCCTAACCCTAGCCCGAACCCTAACCCTAACCCTTCCCCGAAGCCTGACCCTCACCCATCCCCTAATCCTAACCCGTACGCTGACACTAAACCGCGCCCTCACACGTACGCTCCCCCTAAAGCGTTGTCGTACCCTCACCTGGACCCTAACCCGTCCCCGTCCCCTAACCCTAACCCTACCCCGAACCCTAACCCAAACCCTTCCCCGAAGCCTGACCCTCACCCGTTCCCTAATCCTAACCCGTACGCTGCCACTAACCCGCGCCCTCACACGTCTGCTCCCCCTAAAGCGTTGTCGTACCCTCACCTGGACCCTAAACCGTCCCCGTCCCCTAACCCTAACCCTAGCCCGAACCCTAAGCCTAACCCTTCCCCGAAGCCTGACCCTCACCCGTCCCCTAATCCTAACCCGTACGCTGACACTAACCTGCGCCCTCACACGTACGCTCCCCCTAAGCGTTGTCGTACCCTCACCTGGACCCTAACCCGTCCCCGTCCCCTAACCCTAACCCTAGCCCGAACCCTAACCCTAACCCTTCCCCGAAGCCTGACCCTCACCCGTCCCCTAATCCTAACCCGTACGCTGACACTAACCCGCGCCCTCACACGTACGCTCCACCTAAAGCGTTGTCGTACCCTCACCTGGACCCTAACCCGTCCCCGTCCCCTAACCCTAACCCTAGCCCGAACCCTAACCCTAACCCTTCCCCGAAGCCTGACCCATACCCGTCCCCTAATCCTAACCCGTGCGCTGACACTAACCCGCGCCCTCCCACGTATGCTCCCCTTAAAGCGTTGTCGTACGCTCACCTGGACCCTAAACCGTCCCCGTCCCCTAACCCTAACCCTAGCCCGAACCCTAACCCTAACCCTTCCCCGAAGCCTGACCCTCACCCGTCCCCTAATCCTAACCCGTACGCTGACACTAACCCGCGCCCTCACACGTACGCTCCCCCTAAAGCGTTGTCGTACCCTCACCTGGACCCTAAACCGTCCCCGTCCCCTAACCCTAACCCTAGCCCGAACCCTAACCCTAACCCTTCCCCGAAGCCTGACCCTCACCCATCCCCTAATCCTAACCCGTACGCTGACACTAACCCGCGCCCTCACGCGTACGCTCCCCCTAAAGCGTTGTCGTACCCTCACCTGGACCCTAAACCGTCCCCGTCCCTAAACCTAACCCTAGCCCGAACCCTAACCCTAAACCTTCCCCGAAGCCTGACCCTCACCCGTCCCCTAATCCTAACCCGTACGCTGACACTAACCCGTGCCCTCCCACGTACGCTCCCCCTAAAGCGTTGTCGTACCCTCACCTGGACCCTAAACCGTCCCCGTCCCCTAACCCTAACCCTAGCCCGAACCCTAACCCTAACCCTTCCCCGAAACCTGACCCTCACCAGTCCCCTAATCCTAACCCGTACGCTGACACTAACCCGCGCCCTCACACGTCCACTCCCCCTAAAGCGTTGTCGTACCCTCACCTGGACCCTAAACCGTCCCCGTCCCCTAACCCTAACCCTAGCCCGAACCCTAACCCTAACCCTTCCCCGAAGCCTGACCCTCACCCGTCCCCTAATCCTAACCCGTACGCTGACACTAACCCGCGCCCTCACACGTACGCTCCCCCTAAAGCGTTGTCGTACCCTCACCTGGACCCTAAACCGTCCCCATCCGCTAACCCTAACCCTAACCCGAACCCTAACCCTAACCCTTCCCCGAAGCCTGACCCTCACCCGTCCCCTAATCCTAACCCGTACGCTGACACTAACCCGCGCCCTCACACGTACGCTCCCCCTAAAGCGTTGTCGTACCCTCACCTGGACCCTAACCCGTCCCCGTCCCCTAACCCTAACCCTAGCCAGAACCCTAACCCTAACACTTCCCCGAAGCCTGACCCTCACCCGTCCCCTAATCCTAACCCGTTAGCTGACACTAACCTGCGCCCTCACACGTACGCTCCCCCTAAAGCGTTGTCGTACCCTCACCTGGACCCTAACCCGTCCCCGTCCCCTAACCCTAACCCTAGCCCGAACCCTAACCCTAACCCTTCCCCGAAGCCTGACCCTCACCCGTCCCCTAATCCTAACACGTACGCTGACACTAACCCGCGCCCTCACACGTACGCTCCCCCTAAAGCGTTGTCGTACCCTCACCTGGACCCTAACCCTTCCCCGTCCCCTAACCCTAACCCTAGCCCGAACCCTAACCCTAACCCTTCCCCGAAGCCTGACACTCACCCCTCCCTTAATCCTAACCCGTACGCTGACACTAACACGCGCCCTCACAAGTACGCTCCCCCTAAAGGGTTGTCGTACCCTCACCTGGACCCTAACCCGTCCCCGTCCCCTAACCGTAACCCTAGCCAGAACCCTAACCCTAACCCTTCCCCGAAGCCTGACCCTCACCCGTCACCTAATCCTAACCCGTTAGCTGACACTAACCTGCGCCCTCACACGTACGCTCCCCCTAAAGCGTTGTCGTACCCTCACCTGGACCCTAACCCGTCCCCGTCCCCTAACCCTAACCCTAGCCCGAACCCTAACCCTAACCCTTCCCCGAAGCCTGACCCTCACCCGTCCCCTAATCCTAAGCATAACGCTGACACTAACCCGCGCCCTCACACGTCCGCTCCCCCTAAAGCACTGTCGTACCCTCACCTGCACCCTAAACCGTCCCCGTCCCCTAACCCTAACCCTAGCCCGAATCCTAACCCTAACCCTTCCCCGAAGCCTGACACTCACCCGTACCCTAATCCTAACCCGTACGCTGACACTAACCCGCGCCCTCACACGTACGCTCCCCCTAAAGCGTTGTCGTACCCTCACCTGGACCCTAACCCGTCCCCGTCCCCTAAACCTAACCCTAGCCCGAACCCTAACCCTAACCCTTCCCCGAAGCCTGACCCTCACCCGTCCCCTAATCCTAACCCGTACGCTGACACTAACCCGCGCCCTCACACGTACGCTCCCCCTAAAGCGTTGTCGTACCCTCACCTGGACCCTAAACCGTCCCCGTCCCCTAACCCTAACCCTAGCCCGAACCCTAACCCTAACCCTTCCCCGAAGCCTGACCCTCACCCGTCCGCTAATCCTAACCCGTACGCTGACACTAACCCGCGCCCTCATACGTACGCTCCCCCTAAAGCGTTGTCGTACCCTCACCTGGACCCTAACCCGTCCCCGTCCCCTAACCCTAACCCTAGCCCTCACCCTGACCCTAACCCTTCCCCGAAGCCTGACCCTCACCCGTCCCCTAATCCTAACCCGTACCCTGACAATAACCCGCGCCCTCACACGTACGCTCCCCCTAAAGCACTGTCGTACCCTCACCTGCACCCTAAACCGTCCCCATCCCCTAACCCTAACCTTAGCCCGAACCCTAACCCTAACCCTTCCCCGAAGCCTGACCCTCACCCGTCCCCTAATCCTAACCCGTACGCTGACACTAACCCGCGCCCTCACACGTACGCTCCCCCTAAAGCGTTGTCGTACCCTCACCTGGACCCTAACCCGTCCCCGTCCCCTAAGCCTAACCCTAGCCCGAACCCTAACCCTAACCCTTCCCCGAAGCCTGAACCTCACCCGTCCCCTAATCCTAACCCGTACGCTGACACTAACCCGTGCCCTCACACGTACGCTCCCCCTAAAGCGTTGTCGTACCCTCACCTGGACCCTAAACCGTCCCCGTCCCCTAACCCTAACCCTAGCCTGAACCCTAAGCCTAACCCTTCCCCGAAGCCTGACCCTCACCCGTCCCCTAATCCTAAACCGTACGCTGACATTAACCCGCGCCCTCACACGTACGCTCCCCCTAAAGCGTTGTCGTACCCTCACCTGGACCCTAACCCGTCCCCGTCCCCTAAACCTAACCCTAGCCCTCATACTGACCCTAACCCTTCCCCGAAGCCTGACCCTCACCCGTCCCCTAATCCTAACCCGTACGCTGACACTAACCCGCGCCCTCACACGTACGCTCCCCCTAAAGCATTGTCGTACCCTCACCTGCACCCTAAACCGTCCCCGTCCCCTAACCCTAACCCTAGCCCGAACCCTAACCCTAACCCTTCCCCGAAGCCTGACCCTCACCCATCCCCTAATCCTAACCCGTACGCTGACACTAACCCGCGCCCTCACGCGTACGCTCCCCCTAAAGCGTTGTCGTACCCTCACCTGGACCCTAAACCGTCCCCGTCCCTAAACCTAACCCTAGCCCGAACCCTAACCCTAACCCTTCCCCGAAGCCTGACCCTCACCCGTCCCCTAATCCTAACCCGTACGCTGACACTAACCCGTGCCCTCCCACGTACGCTCCCCCTAAAGCGTTGTCGTACCCTCACCTGGACCCTAAACCGTCCCCGTCCCCTAACCCTAACCCTAGCCCGAACCCTAACCCTAACCCTTCCCCGAAACCTGACCCTCACCAGTCCCCTAATCCTAACCCGTACGCTGACACTAACCCGCGCCCTCACACGTCCACTCCCCCTAAAGCGTTGTCGTACCCTCACCTGTACCCTAAACCGTCCCCGTCCCCTAACCCTAACCCTAGCCCGAACCCTAACCCTAACCCTTCCCCGAAGCCTGACCCTCACCCGTCCCCTAATCCTAACCCGTACGCTGACACTAACCCGCGCCCTCACACGTACGCTCCCCCTAAAGCGTTGTCGTACCCTCACCTGGACCCTAAACCGTCCCCATCCGCTAACCCTAACCCTAACCCGAACCCTAACCCTAACCCTTCCCCGAAGCCTGACCCTCACCCGTCCCCTAATCCTAACCCGTACGCTGACACTAACCCGCGCCCTCACACGTACGCTCCCCCTAAAGCGTTGTCGTACCCTCACCTGGACCCTAACCCGTCCCCGTCCCCTAACCCTAACCCTAGCCAGAACCCTAACCCTAACACTTCCCCGAAGCCTGACCCTCACCCGTCCCCTAATCCTAACCCGTTAGCTGACACTAACCTGCGCCCTCACACGTACGCTCCCCCTAAAGCGTTGTCGTACCCTCACCTGGACCCTAACCCGTCCCCGTCCCCTAACCCTAACCCTAGCCCGAACCCTAACCCTAACCCTTCCCCGAAGCCTGACCCTCACCCGTCCCCTAATCCTAACCCGTACGCTGACACTAACCCGCGCCCTCACACGTACGCTCCCCCTAAAGCGTTGTCGTACCCTCACCTGGACCCTAACCCTTCCCCGTCCCCTAACCCTAACCCTAGCCCGAACCCTAACCCTAACCCTTCCCCGAAGCCTGACACTCACCCCTCCCTTAATCCTAACCCGTACGCTGACACTAACCCGCGCCCTCACAAGTACGCTCCCCCTAAAGCGTTGTCGTACCCTCACCTGGACCCTAACCCGTCCCCGTCCCCTAACCGTAACCCTAGCCAGAACCCTAACCCTAACCCTTCCCCGAAGCCTGACCCTCACCCGTCCCCTAATCCTAACCCGTTAGCTGACACTAACCTGCGCCCTCACACGTACGCTCCCCCTAAAGCGTTGTCGTACCCTCACCTGGACCCTAACCCGTCCCCGTCCCCTAACCCTAACCCTAGCCCGAACCCTAACCCTAACCCTTCCCCGAAGCCTGACCCTCACCCGTCCCCTAATCCTAAGCATAACGCTGACACTAACCCGCGCCCTCACACGTCCGCTCCCCCTAAAGCACTGTCGTACCCTCACCTGCACCCTAAACCGTCCCCGTCCCCTAACCCTAACCCTAGCCCGAATCCTAACCCTAACCCTTCCCCGAAGCCTGACACTCACCCGTCCCCTAATCCTAACCCGTACGCTGACACTAACCCGCGCCCTCACACGTACGCTCCCCCTAAAGCGTTGTCGTACCCTCACCTGGACCCTAACCCGTCCCCGTCCCCTAAACCTAACCCTAGCCCGAACCCTAACCCTAACCCTTCCCCGAAGCCTGACCCTCACCCGTCCCCTAATCCTAACCCGTACGCTGACACTAACCCGCGCCCTCACACGTACGCTCCCCCTAAAGCGTTGTCGTACCCTCACCTGGACCCTAAACCGTCCCCGTCCCCTAACCCTAACCCTAGCCCGAACCCTAACCCTAACCCTTCCCCGAAGCCTGACCCTCACCCGTCCGCTAATCCTAACCCGTACGCTGACACTAACCCGCGCCCTCATACGTACGCTCCCCCTAAAGCGTTGTCGTACCCTCACCTGGACCCTAACCCGTCCCCGTCCCCTAACCCTAACCCTAGCCCTCACCCTGACCCTAACCCTTCCCCGAAGCCTGACCCTCACCCGTCCCCTAATCCTAACCCGTACCCTGACAATAACCCGCGCCCTCACACGTACGCTCCCCCTAAAGCACTGTCGTACCCTCACCTGCACCCTAAACCGTCCCCATCCCCTAACCCTAACCTTAGCCCGAACCCTAACCCTAACCCTTCCCCGAAGCCTGACCCTCACCCGTCCCCTAATCCTAACCCGTACGCTGACACTAACCCGCGCCCTCACACGTACGCTCCCCCTAAAGCGTTGTCGTACCCTCACCTGGACCCTAACCCGTCCCCGTCCCCTAAGCCTAACCCTAGCCCGAACCCTAACCCTAACCCTTCCCCGAAGCCTGAACCTCACCCGTCCCCTAATCCTAACCCGTACGCTGACACTAACCCGTGCCCTCACACGTACGCTCCCCCTAAAGCGTTGTCGTACCCTCACCTGGACCCTAACCCGTCCCCGTCCCCTAACCCTAACCCTAGCCCGAACCCTGACCCTAACCCTTCCCCGAAGCCGGACCCTCACCCGTCCCCTAATCCTAACCCGTACGATGACACTAACCCGCGCTCTCACACGTACGCTCCCCCTAATGTGTTGTCGTAACCTCACCTGCACCCTAAACCGTCCCCGTCCCCTAACCCTAACCCTAGCCCGAACCCTAACCCTAACCCTTCCCCGAAGCCTGACCCTCACCCGTCCCCTAATCCTAAACCGTATGCTGACACTAACCAGCGCCCTCACACGTACACTCCCCCTAAAGCATTGTCGTACCCTCACCTGCACCCTAAACCGTCCCCGTCCCCTAACCCTAACCCTAGCCCGAACCCTAACCCTAACCCTTCCCCGAAGCCTGAACCTCACCCGTCCCCTAATCCTAACCCGTACGCTGACACTAACCCGCGCCCTCACACGTACGCTCCCCCTAAAGCGTTGTCGTACCCTCACCTGGATCCTAACCCATCCCCGTCCCCTAACCCTAACCCTAGCCCGAACCCTAACCCGAACCCTTCCCCGAAGCCTGACCCTCACCCGTCCCCTAATCCTAACCCATACGCTGACACTAACCCGCGCCCTCACACGTACGCTCCCCCTAAAGCGTTGTACCCTCACCTGGACCCTAACCCGTCCCCGTCCCCTAACCCTAACCCTAGCCCGAACCCTAACCCTAAACCTTCCCCGAAGCCTGACCCTCACCCGTCCCCTAATCCTAACCCGTACGCTGACACTAACCCGCGCCCTCACACGTACGCTCCCCCTAAAGCGTTGTCGTACCCTCACCTGGACCCTAACCCGTCCCCGTCCCCTAACCCTAACCCTAGCCCGAACCCTGACCCTAACCCTTCCCCGAAGCCTGACCCTCACCCATCCCCTAATCCTAACCCGTACGATGACACTAACCTGCGCTCTCACACGTACGCTCCCCCTAAAGCGTTGTCGTACCCTCACCTGCACCCTAAACCGTCCCCGTCCCCTAACCCTAACCCTTCCCCGAAGCCTGACCCTCACCCGTCCCCTAATCCTAAACCGTACGCTGACACTAACCCGCGCCCTCACACGTATGCTCCCCCTAAAGCGTTGTCGTACCCTCACCTGGACCCTAAACCGTCCCCGTCCCCTAACCCTAACCCTAGCCCGAAACCTAACCCTAACCCTTCCCCGAAGCCTGACCCTCACCCGTCCCCTAATCCTAACCCGTACGCTGACACTAACCCGTGCCCTCCCACGTACGCTCCCCCTAAAGCGTTGTCGTACCCTCACCTGGACCCTAAACCGTCCCCGTCCCCTAACCCTAACCCTAGCCCGAACCCTAACCCTAAACCTTCCCCGAAACCTGACCCTCACCAGTCCCCTAATCCTAACCCGTACGCTGACACTAACCAGCGCCCTCACACGTCCGCTCCCCCTAAAGCGTTGTCGTACCCTCACCTGGACCCTAAACCGTCCCCGTCCCCTAACCCTAACCCTAGCCTGAACCCTAACCCTAACCCTTCCCCGAAGCATGACCCTCAGCCGTCCTCTAATCCTAACCCGTACGCTGACACTAACCTGCGCCCTCACACGTCCGCTCCCCCTAAAGCATTGTCGTACCCTCACCTGGACCCTAAACCGTCCCCGTCCCCTAACCCTAACCCTAGCCCGAACCCTAACCCTAACCCTTCCCCGAAGCCTGACCCTCAGCCGTCCCCTAATGCTAACCCGTACGCTGACACTAACCCGCGCCCTCACACGTACGCTCCCCCTAAAGCGTTGTCGTACCCTCACCTGGACCCTAACCCCTCCCCGTCCCCTAACCCTAACCCTAGCCAGAACCCTAACCCTAACCCTTCCCCGAACCCTGACACTCAGCCGTCCCCTAATCCTAACCCGTTAGCTGACACTAACCCGCGCCCTCACACGTCCGCTCCCCCTAAAGCGTTGTCGTACCCTCACCTGGACCCTAAACCGTCCCCGTCCCCTAACCCTAACCCTAGCCCGAACCCTAACCCTAACCCTTCCCCGAAGCCTGACCCTCACCCGTCCCCTAATCCTAACCCGTACGCTGACACTAACCCGCGCCCTCACACGTACGCTCCCCCTAAAGCGTTGTCGTACCCTCACCTGGACCCTAAACCGTCCCCGTCCCCTACCCCTAACCCTAGCCCGAACCCTAACCCTAACCCTTCCCCGAAGCCTGACCCTCACCCGTCCCCTAATCCTAACCCGTACGTTGACACTAACCCGCGCCCTCACACGTACGCTCCCCCTAAAGCGTTGTCGTACCCTCACCTGAACCCTAAACCGTCCCCGTCCCCTAACCCTAACCCTAGTCCGAACCCTAAGCCTAAACCTTCCCCGAAGCCTGACCCTCACCCGTTCCCTAATCCTAACCCGTACGCTGACACTAACCCGCGCCCTCACACGTACGCTCCCCCTAAAGCGTTGTCGTACCCTCACCTGGACCCTAAACCGTCCCCGTCCCCTAACCCTAACCCTAGCCCGAACCCTAACCCTAACGCTTCCGCGAAGCCTGACCCTCACCCGTCCGCTAATCCTAACCCGTACGCTGACACTAACCCGCGCCCTCACACGTACGCTCCCCCTAAAGCGTTGTCGTACCCTCACCTGGACCCTAAACCGTCCCCGTCCCCTAACCCTAACCCTAGCCCGAACCCTAACCCTAACCCTTCCCCGAAGCCTGACCCTCACCCGTCCCCTAATCCTAACCCGTACGCTGACACTAACCCGCGCCCTCCCACGTACGCTCCCCCTAAAGCGTTGTCGTACCCTCACCTGGACCCTAAACCGTCCCCGTCCCCTAACCCTAACACTAACCCTTCCCCGAAGCCTGACCCTCACCCGTCCCCTAATCCTAACCCGTACGCTGACACTAACCCGCGCCCTCACACGTACGCTCCCCCTAAAGCGTTGTCGTACCCTCTCCTGGACCCTAACCCGTCCCCGTCCCCTAACCCTAACCCTAGCCCGAACCCTGACCCTAACCCTTCCCCGAAGCCTGACCCTCACCCGTCCCCTAATCCTAACCCGTACGCTGACACTAACCCGCGCCCTCACACGTACGCTCCCCCTAAAGCGTTGTCGTACCCTCACCTGCACCCTAAACCGTCCCCGTCCCCTAACCCTAACCCTAGCCCGAACCCTAACCCTAACCCTTCCCCGAAGCCTGACCCTCACCTGTCCCCTAATCCTAAACCGTACGCTGACACTAACCCGCGCCCTCACACGTACGCTCCCCCTAATGCGTTGTCGTACCCTCACCTGGACCCTAACCCGTTCCCGTCCCCTAACCCTAACCCTAGCCCGAACCCTAACCCTAACCCTTCCCCGAAGCCTGACCCTCACCCGTCCCCTAATCCTAACCCGTACGCTGACACTAACCCGCGCCCTCACACGTACGCTCCCCCTAAAGCGTTGTCGTACCCTCACCTGGACCCTAAACCGTCCCCGTCCCCTAACCCTAACCCTAGCCCGAACCCTAACCCTTCCCCGAAGCCT
Source organism: Pseudorca crassidens (assembly GCF_039906515.1). Taxonomy (NCBI): domain Eukaryota; kingdom Metazoa; phylum Chordata; class Mammalia; order Artiodactyla; family Delphinidae; genus Pseudorca; species Pseudorca crassidens. The sequence goes on from NC_090298.1 coordinate 381,711, forward strand.
GACCCTCACCCGTCCCCTAATCCTAACCCGTACGCTGACACTAACCTGCGCCCTCACACGTACGCGCCCCCTAAACCGTTGTCGTACCCTCACCTGGACCCTAAACCGTCCCCGTCCCCTAACCCTAACCCTAGCCCGAACCCTAACCCTAACCCTTCCCCGAAGCCTGACGCTCACCCGTCCCCTAATCCTAACCCGTACGCTGACACTAACCCGCGCCCTCACACGTACGCTCCCCCTAAAGCGTTGTCGTACCCTCACCTGGACCCTAACCCGTCCCCGTCCCCTAACCCTAACCCTAGCCCGAACCCTAACCCTAACCCTTCCCCGAAGCTTGACCCTCACCCGTCCCCTAATCCTAACCCGTACGCTGAAACTAACCCGCGCCCTCACACGTCCGCTCCCCCTAAAGCGTTGTCGTACCCTCACCTGGACCCTAAACCGTCCCCGTCCCCTAACCCTAACCCTAGCCCGAACCCTAACCCTAACCCTTCCCCGAAGCCTGACCCTCACCCGTCCCCTAATCCTAACCCGTACGCTGACACTAACCCGGGCCCTCACACGTACGCTCCCCCTAAAGCGTTGTCGTACCCTCACCTGGACCCTAAACCGTCCCCGTCCCCTACCCCTAGCCCTAGCCCGAACCCTAACCCTAACCCTTCCCCGAAGCCTGACCCTCACCCGTCCCCTAATCCTAACCCGTACGTTGACACTAACCCGCGCCCTCACACGTACGCTCCCCCTAAAGCGTTGTCGTACCCTCACCTGAACCCTAAACCGTCCCCGTCCCCTAACCCTAACCCTAGTCCGAACCCTAAGCCTAACCCTTCCCCGAAGCCTGACCCTCACCCGTCCCCTAATCCTAACCCGTACGCTGACACTAACCCGCGCCCTCACGCGTACGCTCCCCCTAAAGCGTTGTCGTACCCTCACCTGGACCCTAACCCGTCCCCGTCCCCTAAACCTAACCCTAGCCCTCATACTGACCCTAACCCTTCCCCGAAGCCTGACCCTCACCCGTCCCCTAATCCTAACCCGTACGCTGACACTAACCCGCGCCCTCACACGTACGCTCCCCCTAAAGCATTGTCGTACCCTCACCTGCACCCTAAACCGTCCCCGTCCCCTAACCCTAACCCTAGCCCGAACCCTAACCCTAACCCTTCCCCGAAGCCTGACCCTCACCCATCCCCTAATCCTAAACCGTACGCTGACACTAACCCGCGCCCTCACGCGTACGCTCCCCCTAAAGCGTTGTCGTACCCTCACCTGGACCCTAAACCGTCCCCGTCCCTAAACCTAACCCTAGCCCGAACCCTAACCCTAACCCTTCCCCGAAGCCTGACCCTCACCCGTCCCCTAATCCTAACCCGTACGCTGACACTAACCCGTGCCCTCCCACGTACGCTCCCCCTAAAGCGTTGTCGTACCCTCACCTGGACCCTAAACCGTCCCCGTCCCCTAACCCTAACCCTAGCCCGAACCCTAACCCTAACCCTTCCCCGTAACCTGACCCTCACCAGTCCCCTAATCCTAACCCGTACGCTGACACTAACCCGCGCCCTCACACGTCCACTCCCCCTAAAGCGTTGTCGTACCCTCACCTGGACCCTAAACCGTCCCCGTCCCCTAACCCTAACCCTAGCCCGAACCCTAACCCTAACCCTTCCCCGAAGCCTGACCCTCACCCGTCCCCTAATCCTAACCCGTACGCTGACACTAACCCGCGCCCTCACACGTACGCTCCCCCTAAAGCGTTGTCGTACCCTCACCTGGACCCTAAACCGTCCCCATCCGCTAACCCTAACCCTAACCCGAACCCTAACCCTAACCCTTCCCCGAAGCCTGACCCTCACCCGTCCCCTAATCCTAACCCGTACGCTGACACTAACCCGCGCCCTCACACGTACGCTCCCCCTAAAGCGTTGTCGTACCCTCACCTGGACCCTAACCCGTCCCCGTCCCCTAACCCTAACCCTAGCCCGAACCCTAACCCTAACACTTCCCCGAAGCCTGACCCTCACCCGTCCCCTAATCCTAACCCGTTAGCTGACACTAACCTGCGCACTCACACGTACGCTCCCCCTAAAGCGTTGTCGTACCCTCACCTGGACCCTAACCCGTCCCCGTCCCCTAACCCTAACCCTAGCCCGAACCCTAACCCTAACCCTTCCCCGAAGCCTGACCCTCACCCGTCCCCTAATCCTAACCCGTACGCTGACACTAACCCGCGCCCTCACACGTACGCTCCCCCTAAAGCGTTGTCGTACCCTCACCTGGACCCTAACCCTTCCCCGTCCCCTAACCCTAACCCTAGCCCGAACCCTAACCCTAACCCTTCCCCGAAGCCTGACACTCACCCCTCCCTTAATCCTAACCCGTACGCTGACACTAACCCGCGCCCTCACAAGTACGCTCCCCCTAAAGCGTTGTCGTACCCTCACCTGGACCCTAACCCGTCCCCGTCCCCTAACCGTAACCCTAGCCAGAACCCTAACCCTAACCCTTCCCCGAAGCCTGACCCTCACCCGTCCCCTAATCCTAACCCGTTAGCTGACACTAACCTGCGCCCTCACACGTACGCTCCCCCTAAAGCGTTGTCGTACCCTCACCTGGACCCTAACCCGTCCCCGTCCCCTAACCCTAACCCTAGCCCGAACCCTAACCCTAACCCTTCCCCGAAGCCTGACCCTCACCCGTCCCCTAATCCTAAGCATAACGCTGACACTAACCCGCGCCCTCACACGTCCGCTCCCCCTAAAGCACTGTCGTACCCTCACCTGCACCCTAAACCGTCCCCGTCCCCTAACCCTAACCCTAGCCCGAATCCTAACCCTAACCCTTCCCCGAAGCCTGACACTCACCCGTCCCCTAATCCTAACCCGTACGCTGACACTAACCCGCGCCCTCACACGTACGCTCCCCCTAAAGCGTTGTCGTACCCTCACCTGGACCCTAACCCGTCCCCGTCCCCTAAACCTAACCCTAGCCCGAACCCTAACCCTAACCCTTCCCCGAAGCCTGACCCTCACCCGTCCCCTAATCCTAACCCGTACGCTGACACTAACCCGCGCCCTCACACGTACGCTCCCCCTAAAGCGTTGTCGTACCCTCACCTGGACCCTAAACCGTCCCCGTCCCCTAACCCTAACCCTAGCCCGAACCCTAACCCTAACCCTTCCCCGAAGCCTGACCCTCACCCGTCCGCTAATCCTAACCCGTACGCTGACACTAACCCGCGCCCTCATACGTACGCTCCCCCTAAAGCGTTGTCGTACCCTCACCTGGACCCTAACCCGTCCCCGTCCCCTAACCCTAACCCTAGCCCTCACCCTGACCCTAACCCTTCCCCGAAGCCTGACCCTCACCCGTCCCCTAATCCTAACCCGTACCCTGACAATAACCCGCGCCCTCACACGTACGCTCCCCCTAAAGCACTGTCGTACCCTCACCTGCACCCTAAACCGTCCCCATCCCCTAACCCTAACCTTAGCCCGAACCCTAACCCTAACCCTTCCCCGAAGCCTGACCCTCACCCGTCCCCTAATCCTAACCCGTACGCTGACACTAACCCGCGCCCTCACACGTACGCTCCCCCTAAAGCGTTGTCGTACCCTCACCTGGACCCTAACCCGTCCCCGTCCCCTAAGCCTAACCCTAGCCCGAACCCTAACCCTAACCCTTCCCCGAAGCCTGAACCTCACCCGTCCCCTAATCCTAACCCGTACGCTGACACTAACCCGTGCCCTCACACGTACGCTCCCCCTAAAGCGTTGTCGTACCCTCACCTGGACCCTAAACCGTCCCCGTCCCCTAACCCTAACCCTAGCCTGAACCCTAAGCCTAACCCTTCCCCGAAGCCTGACCCTCACCCGTCCCCTAATCCTAAACCGTACGCTGACATTAACCCGCGCCCTCACACGTACGCTCCCCCTAAAGCGTTGTCGTACCCTCACCTGGACCCTAACCCGTCCCCGTCCCCTAAACCTAACCCTAGCCCTCATACTGACCCTAACCCTTCCCCGAAGCCTGACCCTCACCCGTCCCCTAATCCTAACCCGTACGCTGACACTAACCCGCGCCCTCACACGTACGCTCCCCCTAAAGCATTGTCGTACCCTCACCTGCACCCTAAACCGTCCAGGTCCCCTAACCCTAACCCTAGCCCGAACCCTAACCCTAACCCTTCCCCGAAGCCTGACCCTCACCCGTCCCCTAATCCTAACCCGTACGCTGACACTAACCCGCGCCCTCACACGTACGCTCCCCCTAAAGCGTTGTCGTACACTCACCTGGACCCTAACCCGTCCCCGTCCCCTAACCCTAACCCTAGCCCGAACCCTGACCCTAACCCTTCCCCGAAGCCTGACCCTCACCCGTCCCCTAATCCTAACCCGTACGATGACACTAACCCGCGCTCTCACACGTACGCTCCCCCTAATGTGTTGTCGTACCCTCACCTGCACCCTAAACCGTCCCCGACCCCTAACCCTAACCCTAGCCCGAACCCTAACCCTAACCCTTCCCCGAAGCCTGACCCTCACCCGTCCCCTAATCCTAAACCGTATGCTGACACTAACCAGCGCCCTCACACGTACACTCCCCCTAAAGCATTGTCGTACCCTCACCTGCACCCTAAACCGTCCCCGTCCCCTAACCCTAACCCTAGCCCGAACCCTAACCCTAACCCTTCCCCGAAGCCTGAACCTCACCCGTCCCCTAATCCTAACCCGTACGCTGACACTAACCCGCGCCCTCACACGTACGCTCCCCCTAAAGCGTTGTCGTACCCTCACCTGGATCCTAACCCATCCCCGTCCCCTAACCCTAACCCTAGCCCGAACCCTAACCCGAACCCTTCCCCGAAGCCTGACCCTCACCCGTCCCCTAATCCTAACCCATACGCTGACACTAACCCGCGCCCTCACACGTACGCTCCCCCTAAAGCGTTGTACCCTCACCTGGACCCTAACCCGTCCCCGTCCCCTAACCCTAACCCTAGCCCGAACCCTAACCCTAAACCTTCCCCGAAGCCTGACCCTCACCCGTCCCCTAATCCTAACCCGTACGCTGACACTAACCCGCGCCCTCACACGTACGCTCCGCCTAAAGCGTTGTCGTACCCTCACCTGGACCCTAACCCGTCCCCGTCCCCTAACCCTAACCCTAGCCCGAACCCTGACCCTAACCCTTCCCCGAAGCCTGACCCTCACCCATCCCCTAATCCTAACCCGTACGATGACACTAACCTGCGCTCTCACACGTACGCTCCCCCTAAAGCGTTGTCGTACCCTCACCTGCACCCTAAACCGTCCCCGTCCCCTAACCCTAACCCTTCCCCGAAGCCTGACCCTCACCCGTCCCCTAATCCTAAACCGTACGCTGACACTAACCCGCGCCCTCACACGTATGCTCCCCCTAAAGCGTTGTCGTACCCTCACCTGGACCCTAAACCGTCCCCGTCCCCTAACCCTAACCCTAGCACGAAACCTAACCCTAACCCTTCCCCGAAGCCTGACCCTCACCCGTCCCCTAATCCTAACCCGTACGCTGACACTAACCCGTGCCCTCCCACGTACGCTCCCCCTAAAGCGTTGTCGTACCCTCACCTGGACCCTAAACCGTCCCCGTCCCCTAACCCTAACCCTAGCCCGAACCCTAACCCTAAACCTTCCCTGAAACCTGACCCTCACCAGTCCCCTAATCCTAACCCGTACGCTGACACTAACCAGCGCCCTCACACGTCCGCTCCCCCTAAAGCGTTGTCGTACCCTCACCTGGACCCTAAACCGTCCCCGTCCCCTAACCCTAACCCTAGCCTGAACCCTAACCCTAACCCTTCCCCGAAGCATGACCCTCAGCCGTCCTCTAATCCTAACCCGTACGCTGACACTAACCTGCGCCCTCACACGTCCGCTCCCCCTAAAGCATTGTCGTACCCTCACCTGGACCCTAAACCGTCCCCGTCCCCTAACCCTAACCCTAGCCCGAACCCTAACCCTAACCCTTCCCCGAAGCCTGACCCTCAGCCGTCCCCTAATGCTAACCCGTACGCTGACACTAACCCGCGCCCTCACACGTACGCTCCCCCTAAAGCGTTGTCGTACCCTCACCTGGACCCTAACCCCTCCCCGTCCCCTAACCCTAACCCTAGCCAGAACCCTAACCCTAACCCTTCCCCGAACCCTGACACTCAGCCGTCCCCTAATCCTAACCCGTTAGCTGACACTAACCCGCGCCCTCACACGTACGCTCCCCCTAAAGCGTTGTCGTACCCTCACCTGAACCCTAAACCGTCCCCGTCCCCTAACCCTAACCCTAGTCCGAACCCTAAGCCTAAACCTTCCCCGAAGCCTGACCCTCACCCGTTCCCTAATCCTAACCCGTACGCTGACACTAACCCGCGCCCTCACACGTACGCTCCCCCTAAAGCGTTGTCGTACCCTCACCTGGACCCTAAACCGTCCCCGTACCCTAACCCTAACCCTAGCCCGAACCCTAACCCTAACGCTTCCGCGAAGCCTGACCCTCACCCGTCCGCTAATCCTAACCCGTACGCTGACACTAACCCGCGCCCTCACACGTACGCTCCCCCTAAAGCGTTGTCGTACCCTCACCTGGACCCTAAACCGTCCCCGTCCCCTAACCCTAACCCTAGCCCGAACCCTAACCCTAACCCTTCCCCGAAGCCTGACCCTCACCCGTCCCCTAATCCTAACCCGTACGCTGACACTAACCCGCGCCCTCCCACGTACGCTCCCCCTAAAGCGTTGTCGTACCCTCACCTGGACCCTAAACCGTCCCCGTCCCCTAACCCTAACACTAACCCTTCCCCGAAGCCTGACCCTCACCCGTCCCCTAATCCTAACCCGTACGCTGACACTAACCCGCGCCCTCACACGTACGCTCCCCCTAAAGCGTTGTCGTACCCTCTCCTGGACCCTAACCCGTCCCCGTCCCCTAACCCTAACCCTAGCCCGAACCCTGACCCTAACCCTTCCCCGAAGCCTGACCCTCACCCGTCCCCTAATCCTAACCCGTACGCTGACACTAACCCGCGCCCTCACACGTACGCTCCCCCTAAAGCGTTGTCGTACCCTCACCTGCACCCTAAACCGTCCCCGTCCCCTAACCCTAACCCTAGGCCGAACCCTAACCCTAACCCTTCCCCGAAGCCTGACCCTCACCTGTCCCCTAATCCTAAACCGTACGCTGACACTAACCCGCGCCCTCACACGTACGCTCCCCCTAATGCGTTGTCGTACCCTCACCTGGACCCTAACCCGTTCCCGTCCCCTAACCCTAACCCTAGCCCGAACCCTAACCCTAACCCTTCCCCGAAGCCTGACCCTCACCCGTCCCCTAATCCTAACCCGTACGCTGACACTAACCCGCGCCCTCACACGTACGCTCCCCCTAAAGCGTTGTCGTACCCTCACCTGGACCCTAAACCGTCCCCGTCCCCTAACCCTAACCCTAGCCCGAACCCTAACCCTTCCCCGAAGCCTGACCCTCACCCGTCCCATAATCCTAACCCGTACGCTGACACTAACCTGCGCCCTCACACGTACGCGCCCCCTAAAGCGTTGTCGTACCCTCACCTGGACCCTAAACCGTCCCCGTCCCCTAACCCTAACCCTAGCCCGAACCCTAACCCTAACCCTTCCCCGAAGCCTGACCCTCACCCGTCCCCTAATCCTAACCCGTACGCTGACACTAACCTGCGCCCTCACACGTACGCGCCCCCTAAAGCGTTGTCGTACCCTCACCTGGACCCTAAACCGTCCCCGTCCCCTAACCCTAACCCTAGCCCGAACCCTAACCCTAACCCTTCCCCGAAGCCTGACCCTCACCTGTCCCCTAATCCTAAACCGTACGCTGACACTAACCCGCGCCCTCACACGTACGCTCCCCCTAATGCGTTGTCGTACCCTCACCTGGACCCTAACCCGTTCCCGTCCCCTAACCCTAACCCTAGCCCGAACCCTAACCCTAACCCTTCCCCGAAGCCTGACGCTCACCCGTCCCCTAATCCTAACCCGTACGCTGACACTAACCCGCGCCCTCACACGTACGCTCCCCCTAAAGCGTTGTCGTACCCTCACCTGGACCCTAACCCGTCCCCGTCCCCTAACCCTAACCCTAGCCCGAACCCTAACCCTAACCCTTCCCCGAAGCTTGACCCTCACCCGTCCCCTAATCCTAACCCGTACGCTGAAACTAACCCGCGCCCTCACACGTCCGCTCCCCCTAAAGCGTTGTCGTACCCTCACCTGGACCCTAAACCGTCCCCGTCCCCTAACCCTAACCCTAGCCCGAACCCTAACCCTAACCCTTCCCCGAAGCCTGACCCTCACCCGTCCCCTAATCCTAACCCGTACGCTGACACTAACCCGGGCCCTCACACGTACGCTCCCCCTAAAGCGTTGTCGTACCCTCACCTGGACCCTAAACCGTCCCCGTCCCCTACCCCTAGCCCTAGCCCGAACCCTAACCCTAACCCTTCCCCGAAGCCTGACCCTCACCCGTCCCCTAATCCTAACCCGTACGTTGACACTAACCTGCGCCCTCACACGTACGCTCCCCCTAAAGCGTTGTCGTACCCTCACCTGAACCCTAAACCGTCCCCGTCCCCTAACCCTAACCCTAGTCCGAACCCTAAGCCTAACCCTTCCCCGAAGCCTGACCCTCACCCGTTCCCTAATCCTAACCCGTACGCTGACACTAACCCGCGCCCTCACACGTACGCTCCCCCTAAAGCGTTGTCGTACACTCACCTGGACCCTAAACCGTCCCCATCCCCTAACCCTAACCCCAGCCTGAACCCTAAACCTAACCCTTCCCCGAAGCCTGACCCTCACCCGTCCCTTAATCCTAACCCTTACGCTGACACTAACCCGCCCCCTCACACGTACGCTCCCCCTAAAGCGTTGTCGTACACTCACCTGGACCCTAAACCGTCCCCGTCCAATAACCCTAACCCTAGCCCGAACCCTAACCCTAACCCTTCCCGAAGCCTGACCCTCACCCGTCCCCTAATCCTAACCCGTATGCTGACACTAACACGCGCCCTCACACGTACACTCCCCCTAAAGCGTCTTCATACCCTCACCTGGACCCTAAACTGTCCCCATCCCCTAACCCTAACCCTAGCCCGAACCCTAACCCTAACCCTTCCCCGAAGCCTGACCCTCATCCGTCCCCTAATCCTAACCCGTACGGTGACACTAACCCGCGTCCTCCCACGTACGCTCCCCCTAAAGCGTTGTCATACCCTCACCTGGACCCTAAACCGTCCCCATCCCCTAACCCTAACCCTAACCCTTCCCCGAAGCCTGACCCTCATCCGTCCCCTAATCCTAACCCGTACGCTGACACTATCCCGCGCCCTCCCACGTACGCTCCCCCTAAAGCGTTGTCATACCCTCACCTGGACCCTAAACCGTCCCCGTCCCCTAACCCTAACCCTAGCCCGAACCCTAAGCCTAACCCTTCCCCGAAGACTGACCCTCACCCGTCCCCTAATCCTAACCCGTACGCTGACACTAACCAGCGCCCTCACACGTACGCTCCCCCTAAAGCGTTGTCGTACCCTCACCTGGACCCTAAACCGTCCCCGTCCCCTAACCCTAACACTAACCCTTCCCCGAAGCCTGACCCTCACCCGTCCCCTAATCCTAACCCGTACGCTGACACTAACCCGCGCCCTCACACGTACGCTCCCCCTAAAGCGTTGTCGTACCCTCTCCTGGACCCTAACCCGTCCCCGTCCCCTAACCCTAACCCTAGCCCGAACCCTGACCCTAACCCTTCCCCGAAGCCTGACCCTCACCCGTCCCCTAATCCTAACCCGTACGCTGACACTAACCCGCGCCCTCACACGTACGCTCCCCCTAAAGCGTTGTCGTACCCTCACCTGCACCCTAAACCGTCCCCGTCCCCTAACCCTAACCCTAGCCCGAACCCTAACCCTAACCCTTCCCCGAAGCCTGACCCTCACCTGTCCCCTAATCCTAAACCGTACGCTGACACTAACCCGCGCCCTCACACGTACGCTCCCCCTAATGCGTTGTCGTACCCTCACCTGGACCCTAACCCGTTCCCGTCCCCTAACCCTAACCCTAGCCCGAACCCTAACCCTAACCCTTCCCCGAAGCCTGACCCTCACCCGTCCCCTAATCCTAACCCGTACGCTGACACTAACCCGCGCCCTCACACGTACGCTCCCCCTAAAGCGTTGTCGTACCCTCACCTGGACCCTAAACCGTCCCCGTCCCCTAACCCTAACCCTAGCCCGAACCCTAACCCTTCCCCGAAGCCTGACCCTCACCCGTCCCCTAATCCTAACCCGTACGCTGACACTAACCTGCGCCCTCACACGTACGCGCCCCCTAAAGCGTTGTCGTACCCTCACCTGGACCCTAAACCGTCCCCGTCCCCTAACCCTAACCCTAGCCCGAACCCTAACCCTAACCCTTCCCCGAAGCCTGACGCTCACCCGTCCCCTAATCCTAACCCGTACGCTGACACTAACCCGCGCCCTCACACGTACGCTCCCCCTAAAGCGTTGTCGTACCCTCACCTGGACCCTAACCCGTCCCCGTCCCCTAACCCTAACCCTAGCCCGAACCCTAACCCTAACCCTTCCCCGAAGCTTGACCCTCACCCGTCCCCTAATCCTAACCCGTACGCTGAAACTAACCCGCGCCCTCACACGTCCGCTCCCCCTAAAGCGTTGTCGTACCCTCACCTGGACCCTAAACCGTCCCCGTCCCCTAACCCTAACCCTAGCCCGAACCCTAACCCTAACCCTTCCCCGAAGCCTGACCCTCACCCGTCCCCTAATCCTAACCCGTACGCTGACACTAACCCGGGCCCTCACACGTACGCTCCCCCTAAAGCGTTGTCGTACCCTCACCTGGACCCTAAACCGTCCCCGTCCCCTACCCCTAGCCCTAGCCCGAACCCTAACCCTAACCCTTCCCCGAAGCCTGACCCTCACCCGTCCCCTAATCCTAACCCGTACGTTGACACTAACCCGCGCCCTCACACGTACGCTCCCCCTAAAGCGTTGTCGTACCCTCACCTGAACCCTAAACCGTCCCCGTCCCCTAACCCTAACCCTAGTCCGAACCCTAAGCCTAACCCTTCCCCGAAGCCTGACCCTCACCCGTTCCCTAATCCTAACCCGTACGCTGACACTAACCCGCGCCCTCACACGTACGCTCCCCCTAAAGCGTTGTCGTACCCTCACCTGGACCCTAAACCGTCCCCATCCCCTAACCCTAACCCCAGCCTGAACCCTAAACCTAACCCTTCCCCGAAGCCTGACCCTCACCCGTCCCTTAATCCTAACCCTTACGCTGACACTAACCCGCCCCCTCACACGTACGCTCTCCCTAAAGCGTTGTCGTACACTCACCTGGACCCTAAACCGTCCCCGTCCAATAACCCTAACCCTAGCCCGAACCCTAACCCTAACCCTTCCCGAAGCCTGACCCTCACCCGTCCCCTAATCCTAACCCGTATGCTGACACTAACACGCGCCCTCACACGTACACTCCCCCTAAAGCGTTTTCATACCCTCACCTGGACCCTAAACTGTCCCCATCCCCTAACCCTAACCCTAGCCCGAACCCTAACCCTAACCCTTCCCCGAAGCCTGACCCTCATCCGTCCCCTAATCCTAACCCGTACGGTGACACTAACCCGCGTCCTCCCACGTACGCTCCCCCTAAAGCGTTGTCATACCCTCACCTGGACCCTAAACCGTCCCCATCCCCTAACCCTAACCCTAACCCTTCCCCGAAGCCTGACCCTCACCCGTCCCCTAATCCTAACCCGTACGCTGACACTATCCCGCGCCCTCCCACGTACGCTCCCCCTAAAGCGTTGTCATACCCTCACCTGGACCCTAAACCGTCCCCGTCCCCTAACCCTAACCCTAGCCCGAACCCTAAGCCTAACCCTTCCCCGAAGACTGACCCTCACCCGTCCCCTAATCCTAACCCGTACGCTGACACTAACCAGCGCCCTCACACGTACGCTCCCCCTAAAGCGTTGTCGTACCCTCACCTGGACCCTAAACCGTCCCCGTCCCCTAACCCTAACCCTAGCCCGAACCCTAACCCTAACCCTTCCCCGAAGCCTGACCCTCAGCCGTCCCCTAATCCTAACCCGTACGCTGACACTAACCCGCGCCCTCACACGTACGCTCCCCCTAAAGCGTTGTCGTACCCTCACCTGGACCCTAAACCGTCCCCGTCCCCTAACCCTAACCCTAGCCCGAACCCTAACCCTAACCCTTCCCGGAAGCCTGACCCTCACCCGTCCCCAATCCTAACCCGTACGCTGACACTAACCCGCGCCCTCACACGTCCGCTCCCCCTAAAGCGTTGTCGTACCCTCACCTGGACCCTAAACCGTCCCCGTCCCCTAACCCTAACCCTAGCCCGAACCCTAACCCTAACCCTTCCCCGAAGCCTGAACCTCACCCGTCCCCTAATCCTAACCCGTACGCTTACACTAACCCGCGCCCTCAAACGTCCGCTCCCCCTAAAGCATTGTCGTACGCTCACCTAGACCCTAAACCGTCCCCGTCCCCTAACCCTAACCCTAGCCCGAACCCTAACCCTAACCCTTCCCCGAAGCCTGACCCTCACCCGTCCCCTAATCCTAACCCGTACGCTGACACTAACCCGCGCCCTCACACGTCCGCTCCCCCTAAAGCATTTTCGTACCCTCACCTGGACCCTAAACCGTCCCCGTCCCCTAACCCTAACCCTAGCCCGAACCCTAACCCTAACCCTTCCCCGAAGCCTGACCCTCACCCGTCCGCTAATCCTAACCCGTACGCTGACACTAACCCGCGCCCTCACACGTACGCTCCCCCTAAAGCGTTGTCGTACCCTCACCTGGACCCTAAACCGTCCCCGTCCCCTAACCCTAACCCTAGCCCGAACCCTAACCCTAACCCTTCCCCGAAGCCTGACCCTCACCCGTCCCCTAATCCTAACCCGTACGCTGACACTAACCCGCGCCCTCCCACGTACGCTCCCCCTAAAGCGTTGTCGTACCCTCACCTGGACCCTAAACCGTCCCCGTCCCCTAACCCTAACCCTAACACTAACCCTTCCCCGAAGCCTGACCCTCACCCGTCCCCTAATCCTAACCCGTACGCTGACACTAACCCGCGCCCTCACACGTACGCTCCCCCTAAAGCGTTGTCGTACCCTCTCCTGGACCCTAACCCGTCCCCGTCCCCTAACCCTAACCCTAGCCCGAACCCTGACCCTAACCCTTCCCCGAAGCCTGACCCTCACCCGTCCCCTAATCCTAACCCGTACGCTGACACTAACCCGCGCCCTCACACGTACGCTCCCCCTAAAGCGTTGTCGTACCCTCACCTGCACCCTAAACCGTCCCCGTCCCCTAACCCTAACCCTAGCCCGAACCCTAACCCTAACCCTTCCCCGAAGCCTGACCCTCACCTGTCCCCTAATCCTAAACCGTACGCTGACACTAACCCGCGCCCTCACACGTACGCTCCCCCTAATGCGTTGTCGTACCCTCACCTGGACCCTAACCCGTTCCCGTCCCCTAACCCTAACCCTAGCCCGAACCCTAACCCTAACCCTTCCCCGAAGCCTGACCCTCACCCGTCCCCTAATCCTAACCCGTACGCTGACACTAACCCGCGCCCTCACACGTACGCTCCCCCTAAAGCGTTGTCGTACCCTCACCTGGACCCTAAACCGTCCCCGTCCCCTAACCCTAACCCGAACCCTAACCCTTCCCCGAAGCCTGACCCTCACCCGTCCCCTAATCCTAACCCGTACCCTGACACTAACCTGCGCCCTCACACGTACGCGCCCCCTAAAGCGTTGTCGTACCCTCACCTGGACCCTAAACCGTCCCCGTCCCCTAACCCTAACCCTAGCCCGAACCCTAACCCTAACCCTTCCCCGAAGCCTGACCCTCACCCGTCCCCTAATCCTAACCCGTACGCTGACACTAACCCGCGCCCTCACACGTACGCTCCCCCTAAAGCATTGTCGTACCCTCACCTGGACCCTAAACCGTCTCCGTCCCCTAACCCTAACCCTAGCCCGAACCCTAAACCTAACCCTTCCCCGAAGCCTGACACTCAGCCGTCCCCTAATCCTAACCCGTACGCTGACACTAACCCGCGCCCTCACACGTCCGCTCCCCCTAAAGCATTGTCGTACCCTCACCTGGACCCTAAACCGTCCCCGTCCCCTAACCCTAACCCTAGCCCGAACCCTAACCCTAACCCTTCCCCGAAGCCTGACCCTCACCCGTCCGCTAATCCTAACCCGTACGCTGACACTAACCCGCGCCCTCACACGTACGCTCCCCCTAAAGCGTTGTCGTACCCTCACCTGGACCCTAAACCGTCCCCGTCCCCTAAGCCTAACCCTAGCCCGAACCCTAACCCTAACCCTTCCCCGAAGCCTGACCCTCACCCGTCCCCTAATCCTTACCCGTACGCTGACACTAACCCGTGCCCTCCCACGTACGCTCCCCCTAAAGCGTTGTCGTACCCTCACCTGGACCCTAAACCGTCCCCGTCCCCTAACCCTAACCCTAACACTAACCCTTCCCCGAAGCCTGACCCTCACCCGTCCGCTAATCCTAACCCGTACGCTGACACTAACCCGCGCCCTCACACGTACGCTCCCCCTAAAGCGTTGTCGTACCCTCACCTGGACCCTAAACCGTCCCCGTCCCCTAACCCTAACCCTAGCCCGAACCCTAACCCTAACCCTTCCCCGAAGCCTGACCCTCACCCGTCCCCTAATCCTAACCCGTACGCTGACACTAACCCGCGCCCTCCCACGTACGCTCCCCCTAAAGCGTTGTCGTACCCTCACCTGGACCCTAAACCGTCCCCGTCCCCTAACCCTAACCCTAACACTAACCCTTCCCCGAAGCCTGACCCTCACCCGTCCCCTAATCCTAACCCGTACGCTGACACTAACCCGCGCCCTCACACGTACGCTCCCCCTAAAGCGTTGTCGTACCCTCTCCTGGACCCTAACCCGTCCCCGTCCCCTAACCCTAACCCTAGCCCGAACCCTGACCCTAACCCTTCCCCGAAGCCTGACCCTCACCCGTCCCCTAATCCTAACCCGTACGCTGACACTAACCCGCGCCCTCACACGTACGCTCCCCCTAAAGCGTTGTCGTACCCTCACCTGCACCCTAAACCGTCCCCGTCCCCTAACCCTAACCCTAGCCCGAACCCTAACCCTAACCCTTCCCCGAAGCCTGACCCTCACCTGTCCCCTAATCCTAAACCGTACGCTGACACTAACCCGCGCCCTCACACGTACGCTCCCCCTAATGCGTTGTCGTACCCTCACCTGGACCCTAACCCGTTCCCGTCCCCTAACCCTAACCCTAGCCCGAACCCTAACCCTAACCCTTCCCCGAAGCCTGACCCTCACCCGTCCCCTAATCCTAACCCGTACGCTGACACTAACCCGCGCCCTCACACGTACGCTCCCCCTAAAGCATTGTCGTACCCTCACCTGGACCCTAAACCGTCTCCGTCCCCTAACCCTAACCCTAGCCCGAACCCTAAACCTAACCCTTCCCCGAAGCCTGACACTCAGCCATCCCCTAATCCTAACCCGTACGCTGACACTAACCCGCGCCCTCACACGTCCGCTCCCCCTAAAGCATTGTCGTACCCTCACCTGGACCCTAAACCGTCCCCGTCCCCTAACCCTAACCCTAGCCCGAACCCTAACCCTAACCCTTCCCCGAAGCCTGACCCTCACCCGTCCGCTAATCCTAACCCGTACGCTGACACTAACCCGCGCCCTCACACGTACGCTCCCCCTAAAGCGTTGTCGTACCCTCACCTGGACCCTAAACCGTCCCCGTCCCCTAAGCCTAACCCTAGCCCGAACCCTAACCCTAACCCTTCCCCGAAGCCTGACCCTCACCCGTCCCCTAATCCTTACCCGTACGCTGACACTAACCCGTGCCCTCCCACGTACGCTCCCCCTAAAGCGTTGTCGTACCCTCACCTGGACCCTAAACCGTCCCCGTCCCCTAACCCTAACCCTAACACTAACCCTTCCCCGAAGCCTGACCCTCACCCGTCCGCTAATCCTAACCCGTACGCTGACACTAACCCGCGCCCTCACACGTACGCTCCCCCTAACGCGTTGTCGTACCCTCACCTGGACCCTAAACCGTCCCCGTCCCCTAACCCTAACCCTAGCCCGAACCCTAACCCTAACCCTTCCCCGAAGCCTGACCCTCACCCGTCCCCTAATCCTAACCCGTACGCTGACACTAACCCGCGCCCTCCCACGTACGCTCCCCCTAAAGCGTTGTCGTACCCTCACCTGGACCCTAAACCGTCCCCGTCCCCTAACCCTAACCCTAACACTAACCCTTCCCCGAAGCCTGACCCTCACCCGTCCCCTAATCCTAACCCGTACGCTGACACTAACCCGCGCCCTCACACGTACGCTCCCCCTAAAGCGTTGTCGTACCCTCTCCTGGACCCTAACCCGTCCCCGTCCCCTAACCCTAACCCTAGCCCGAACCCTGACCCTAACCCTTCCCCGAAGCCTGACCCTCACCCGTCCCCTAATCCTAACCCGTACGCTGACACTAACCCGCGCCCTCACACGTACGCTCCCCCTAAAGCGTTGTCGTACCCTCACCTGCACCCTAAACCGTCCCCGTCCCCTAACCCTAACCCTAGCCCGAACCCTAACCCTAACCCTTCCCCGAAGCCTGACCCTCACCTGTCCCCTAATCCTAAACCGTACGCTGACACTAACCCGCGCCCTCACACGTACGCTCCCCCTAATGCGTTGTCGTACCCTCACCTGGACCCTAACCCGTTCCCGTCCCCTAACCCTAACCCTAGCCCGAACCCTAACCCTAACCCTTCCCCGAAGCCTGACCCTCACCCGTCCCCTAATCCTAACCCGTACGCTGACACTAACCCGCGCCCTCACACGTACGCTCCCCCTAAAGCGTTGTCGTACCCTCACCTGGACCCTAAACCGTCCCCGTCCCCTAACCCTAACCCGAACCCTAACCCTTCCCCGAAGCCTGACCCTCACCCGTCCCCTAATCCTAACCCGTACCCTGACACTAACCTGCGCCCTCACACGTACGCGCCCCCTAAAGCATTGTCGTACCCTCACCTGGACCCTAAACCGTCCCCGTCCCCTAACCCTAACCCTAGCCCGAACCCTAACCCTAACCCTTCCCCGAAGCCTGACCCTCACCCGTCCCCTAATCCTAACCCGTACGCTGACACTAACCCGCGCCCTCACACGTACGCTCCCCCTAAAGCATTGTCGTACCCTCACCTGGACCCTAACCCGTCTCCGTCCCCTAACCCTAACCCTAGCCCGAACCCTAAACCTAACCCTTCCCCGAAGCCTGACACTCAGCCGTCCCCTAATCCTAACCCGTACGCTGACACTAACCCGCGCCCTCACACGTCCGCTCCCCCTAAAGCATTGTCGTACCCTCACCTGGACCCTAAACCGTCCCCGTCCCCTAACCCTAACCCTAGCCCGAACCCTAACCCTAACCCTTCCCCGAAGCCTGACCCTCACCCGTCCGCTAATCCTAACCCGTACGCTGACACTAACCCGCGCCCTCACACGTACGCTCCCCCTAAAGCGTTGTCGTACCCTCACCTGGACCCTAAACCGTCCCCGTCCCCTAAGCCTAACCCTAGCCCGAACCCTAACCCTAACCCTTCCCCGAAGCCTGACCCTCACCCGTCCCCTAATCCTTACCCGTACGCTGACACTAACCCGTGCCCTCCCACGTACGCTCCCCCTAAAGCGTTGTCGTACCCTCACCTGGACCCTAAACCGTCCCCGTCCCCTAACCCTAACCCTAACACTAACCCTTCCCCGAAGCCTGACCCTCACCCGTCCCCTAATCCTAACCCGTACGCTGACACTATCCCGCGCCCTCCCACGTACGCTCCCCCTAAAGCGTTGTCATACCCTCACCTGGACCCTAAACCGTCCCCGTCCCCTAACCCTAACCCTAGCCCGAACCCTAAGCCTAACCCTTCCCCGAAGACTGACCCTCACCCGTCCCCTAATCCTAACCCGTACGCTGACACTAACCAGCGCCCTCACACGTACGCTCCCCCTAAAGCGTTGTCGTACCCTCACCTGGACCCTAAACCGTCCCCGTCCCCTAACCCTAACCCTAGCCCGAACCCTAACCCTAACCCTTCCCCGAAGCCTGACCCTCAGCCGTCCCCTAATCCTAACCCGTACGCTGACACTAACCCGCGCCCTCACACGTATGCTCCCCCTAAAGCGTTGTCGTACCCTCACCTGGACCCTAAACCGTCCCCGTCCCCTAACCCTAACCCTAGCCCGAACCCTAACCCTAACCCTTCCCGGAAGCCTGACCCTCACCCGTCCCCTAATCCTAACCCGTACGCTGACACTAACCCGTGCCCTCACACGTCCGCTCCCCCTAAAGCGTTGTCGTACCCTCACCTGGACCCTAAACCGTCCCCGTCCCCTAACCCTAACCCTAGCCCGAACCCTAACCCTAACCCTTCCCCGAAGCCTGAAGCTCACCCGTCCCCTAATCCTAACCCGTACGCTTACACTAACCCGCGCCCTCACACGTCCGCTCCCCCTAAAGCATTGTCGTACCCTCACCTAGACCCTAAACCGTCCCCGTCCCCTAACCCTAACCCTAGCCCGAACCCTAACCCTAACCCTTCCCCGAAGCCTGACCCTCAGCCGTCCCCTAATCCTAACCCGTACGCTGACACTAACCCGCGCCCTCACACGTACGCTCCCCCTAAAGCGTTGTCGTACCCTCACCTGGACCCTAAACCGTCCCCGTCCCCTAACCCTAACCCTAGCCCGAACCCTAACCCTAACCCTTCCCCGAAGCCTGACCCTCACCCGTCCCCTAATCCTAACCCGTACACTGACACTAACCCGCGCCCTCCCACGTACGCTCCCCCTAAAGCGTTGTCGTACCCTCACCTGGACCCTAAACCGTCCCCGTCCCCTAACCCTAACCCTAACACTAACACTTCCCCGAAGCCTGACCCTCACCCGTCCCCTAATCCTAACCCGTACGCTGACACTAACCCGTGCCCTCACACGTACGCTCCCCCTAAAGCGTTGTCGTACCCTCTCCTGGACCCTAACCCGTCCCCGTCCCCTAACCCTAACCCTAGCCCGAACCCTGACCCTAACCCTTCCCCGAAGCCTGACCCTCACCCGTCCCCTAATCCTAACCCGTACGCTGACACTAACCCGCGCCCTCACACGTACGCTCCCCCTAAAGCGTTGTCGTACCCTCACCTGCATCCTAAACCGTCCCCGTCCCCTAACCCTAACCCTAGCCCGAACCCTAACCCTAACCCTTCCCCGAAGCCTGACCCTCACCTGTCCCCTAATCCTAAACCGTACGCTGACACTAACCCGCGCCCTCACACGTACGCTCCCCCTAATGCGTTGTCGTACCCTCACCTGGACCCTAACCCGTTCCCGTCCCCTAACCCTAACCCTAGCCCGAACCCTAACCCTAACCCTTCCCCGAAGCCTGACCCTCACCCGTCCCCTAATCCTAACCCGTACGCTGACACTAACCCGCACCCTCACACGTACGCTCCCCCTAAAGCGTTATCGTACCCTCACCTGCACCCTAAACCGTCCCCTAACCCTAACCCTAACCTTAGCCCGAACCCTAACCCTAACCCTTCCCCGAAGCCTGACCCTCACCTGTCCCCTAATCCTAAACCGTACGCTGACACTAACCCGCGCCCTCACACGTACGCTCCCCCTAATGCGTTGTCGTACCCTCACCTGGACCCTAACCCGTTCCCGTCCCCTAACCCTAACCCTAGCCCGAACCCTAACCCTAACCCTTCCCCGAAGCCTGACCCTCACCCGTCCCCTAATCCTAACCCGTACGCTGACACTAACCCGCGCCCTCACACGTACGCTCCCCCTAAAGCGTTGTCGTACCCTCACCTGGACCCTGAACCGTCGCCGTCCCCTAACCCTAACCCTAGCCCGAACCCTAACCCTTCCCCGAAGCCTGATCCTCAACCGTCGCCTAATCCTAACCCGTACGCTGACACTAACCCGCGCTCTCTCACGTACGTGCCCCCTAAAGCGTTGTCATACCCTCAACTGGACCCTAAACCGTCCCCGTTCCGTAACCCTAACCCTAGCCCGAACCCTAACCCTAACCCTTCCCCGAAGCCTGACCCTCACCCGTCCCCTAATCCTAACCCGTACGCTGACACTAACCCGCGCCCTCACACGTCCGCTCCCCCTAAAGCGTTGTCGTACCCTCACCTGGACCCTAAACCGTCTCCGTCCCCTAACCCTAACCCTAGCCCGAACCCTAACCCTAAACCTTCCCCGAAGCCTGACCCTCAGCCGTCCCCTAATCCTAACCCGTGCGCTGACACTAACCCACGCCCTCACACGTACGCTCCCCCTAAAGCGTTGTCGTACCCTCACCTGGACCCTAAACCGTCCCCGTCCCCTAACCCTAACCCTAGCCCAAACCCTAACACTAACCCTTCCCCGAATCCTGACCCTCAGCCGTCCCCTAATCCTAACCCGTACGCTGACACTAACCCGTGCCCTCCCACGTACGCTCCCCCTAAAGCGTTGTCGTACCCTCACCTGGACCCTAAACCGTCCCCGTCCCCTAACCCTAACCCTAGCCCGAACCCTAACCCTAACCCTTCCCGGAAGCCTGACCCTCACCCGTCCCCTAATCCTAACCCGTACGCTGACACTAACACGCGCCCTCACACGTCCGCTCCACCTAAAGCTTTGTCGTACCCTCACCTGGACCCTAAACCGTCCCCGTCCCCTAACACTAACCATAGCCCGAACCCTAACCCTAACCCTTCCCCGAAGCCTGACCCTCAGCCGTCCCCTAATCCTAACCCGTACGCTGACACTAACCCGCGCCCTCACACGTACGCTCCCCCTAAAGCGTTGTCATACCCTCACATGGACCCTAAACCGTCCCCATCCCCTAACCCTAACCCTAGCTCGAACCAGAACCGTAACACTTCCCCGAAGCCTGACCTTAACCCGTCCCCTAATGTAACCCGTATGCTAACACTAACCTTCGCCCTCACACGCACACTCACCCTAAAGCGTTGTCATACCCTCACCTGGACCCTAAACCGTCCCCGTTCCCTAACCCTAACCTTAGCGCGAAACCTAACCCTAACCCTTCCCCGAAGCCTGACCCTCACCGGTCCCCTAATCCTAACCCGTATGCTAACACTAACCCGCGCCCTCACACGCACGTTCCACCTAAAGCGTTGTCGTACACTCACCTGGACCCTAAACCGTCCCCGTCCCCTAACCCTAACCCTAGCCCGAACCCTAACCCTAACACTTCGCCGAAGCCTGCCCCTCACCCGTCCCCTAATCCTAACACGGACGCTAACACTAACCCGCGCCCTCACATGCACGCTCCCCCTAAAGCGTTGTCGTACCCTCACCTGGACCCTAAACCGTCCCCATCCCCTAACCCTAACCCTAGCCCGAACCCTAACCCTAACACTTCCCCGAACCTGACCCTCACCCGTCCCGTAATCCTAACCCGTACGCTGACACTAACCAGCGCCCTCACACGTACGCTCCCCCTAAAGCGTTGTCGTACCCTCACCTGCACCCTAAACCGTCCCCGTCTCCTAACCCTAACCCTAGCCCGAACCCTAACCCTAAACCTTCCCCGAAGCCTGACCCTCACCCGTTCCCTAATCCTAACCCGTACGCTGACACTAACCCGCGCCCTCACACGTCCGCTCCCCCTAAAGCATTGTCGTACCCTCACCTGGACCCTAAACCGTCCCCGTCCCCTAACACTAACCCTAGCCCGAACCCTAACCCTAACCCTTCCCCGAAGCCTGACCGTTACCCGTCCGCTAATCCTAACCTGTACGCTGACACTAACCCGCGCCCTCACACGTACGCTCCCCCTAAAGCGTTGTCGTACCCTCACCTGGACCCTAACCCGTCCCCGTCCCCTAACCCTAACCCTAAAACTAACCCTTCCCCGAAGCCTGACCCTCACCCGTCCCCTAATCCTAACCCGTACGCTGACACTAACCCGCGCCCTCACACGTACGCTCCCCCTAAAGTGTTGTCGTACCCTCACCTGCACCCTAAACCGTCCCCGTCCCCTAACCCTAACCCTAGCCCGAACCCTAACCCTAAACCTTCCCCGAAGCCTGACCCTCACCTGTCCCCTAATCCTAAACCGTACGCTGACACTAACCCGCACCCTCACACGTACGCTCCCCCTAAAGCGTTGTCGTACCCTCACCTGGACCCTAACCCGTCCCCGTCCCCTAACCCTAACCCTAGCCCGAACCCTAACCCTAACCCTTCCCCGAATCCTGACCCTCACCCGTCCCCTAATCCTAACCCGTACGCTGACACTAACCCGCGCCCTCACACGTACTCTCCCCCTAAAGCGTTGTCGTACCCTCACCTGGACCCTAAACCGTCCCCGTCCCCTAACCCTAACCCTAGCCCGAACCCTAACCCTAACCCTTCCCCGAAGCCTGACCCTCACCCGTCCCCTAATCCTAACCCGTACGCTGACACTAACCCGCGCCCTCACACGTACGCTCCCCCTAAAGCGTTGTCGTACCCTCACCTGGACCCTAAACCGTCCCCGTCCCCTAACCCTAACCCTAGCCCGAACCCTAACCCTAACCCTTCCCCGAAGCCTGACCCTCACCCGTCCCCTAATCCTAACCCGTACGCTGACACTAACCCACGCCCTCACACGTACGCTCCCCCTAAAGCGTTGTCGTACCCTCACCTGGACCCTAAACCGTCCCCGTCCCCTGACCCTAACCCTAGCCCGAACCCTAACCCTAACCCTTCCCCGAAGCCTGACCCTCAGCCGTCCCCTAATCCTAATCCGTACGCTGACACTAACCCACGCCCTCACACGTACGCTCCCCCTAAAGCGTTGTCGTACCCTCACCTGGACCCTAAACCGTCCCCGTCCCCTAACCTTAACCCTAGCTCGAACCAGAATCGTAACACTTCCCCGAATCCTGACCCTCACCCGTCCCCTAATCCTAACCCGTACGCTGACACTAACCCGTGCCCTCCCACGTACGCTCCCCCTAAAGCGTTGTCGTACCCTAACCTGGACCCTAAACCGTCCCCGTCCCCTAACCCTAACACAAACCCTTCCCCGAAGCCTGACCCTCACCCGTCCCCTAATCCTAACCCGTACGCTGACACTAACCCGCACCCTTACACGTACGCTCCCCCTAAAGCGTTGTCGTACCCTCACCTGCACCCTAAACCGTCCCCTAACCCTAACCCTAACCTTAGCCCGAACCCTAACCCTAACCCTTCCCCGAAGCCTGACCCTCACCTGTCCCCTAATCCTAAACCGTACGCTGACACTAACCCGCGCCCTCACATGTACGCTCCCCCTAATGCGTTTTCGTACCCTCACCTGGACCCTAACCCGTTCCCGTCCCCTAACCCTAACCCTAGCCCGAACCCTAACCCTAACCCTTCCCCGAAGCCTGACCCTCACCCGTCCCCTAATCCTAACCCGTACGCTGACACTAACCCGCGCCCTCACACGTACGCTCCCCCTAAAGCGTTGTCGTACCCTCACCTGGACCCTGAACCGTCCCCGTCCCCTAACCCTAACCCTAGCCCGAACCCTAACCCTTCCCCGAAGCCTGACCCTCAGCCGTCCCCTAATCCTAACCCGTACGCTGACACTAACCCACGCCCTCACACGTACGCTCCCCCTAAAGCGTTGTCGTACCCTCACCTGGACCCTAAACCGTCCCCGTCCCCTAACCCTAACCCTAGCTCGAACCAGAACCGTAACACTTCCCCGAAGCCTGACCTTAACCCGTCCCCTAATCTAACCCATATGCTAACACTAACCTTCGCCCTCACACGCACACTCACCCTAAAGAGTTGTCATACCCTCACCTGGACCCTAAACCGTCCCCATTCCCTAACCCTAACCTTAGCGCGAAACCTAACCCTAACACTTCCCCGAAGCCTGACCCTCACCGGTCCCCTAATCCTAACCCGTACGCTAACACTAACCCGCGCCCTCACACGCACTCTCCACCTGAAGCGTTGTCGTACCCTCACCTGGACCCTAAACCGTCCCCGTCCCCTTACCCTAACCCTAGCCCGAACCCTAACCCTAACACTTCCCCGAAGCCTGCCCCTCACCCGTCCCCTAATCCTAACACGGACGCTAACACTAACCCGCGCCCTCACACGCACGCTCCCCCTAAAGCGTTTTCGTACCCTCACCTGGACCCTAAACCGTCCCCATCCCCTAACCCTAACCCTAGCCCGAACCCTAACCCTAACACTTCCCCGAACCTGACCCTCACCCGTCACGTAATCCTAACCCATACGCTGACACTAACCAGCGCCCTCACACTTACGCTCCCCCTAAAGCGTTGTCGTACCCTCACCTGCACCCTAAACCGTCCCCGTCCCCTAACCCTAACCCTAGCCCGAACCCTATCCCTAACCCTTCCCCGAAGCCTGACCCTCACCCGTCCCCTAATCCTAACCCGTACGCTGACACTAACCCGCGCCCTCACACGTACGCTCCCCCTAAAGCGTTGTCGTACCCTCACCTGGACCCTAAACCGTCCCCGTCCCCTAACCCTAAACCTAGCCCGAACCCTAACCCTAACCCTTCCCCGAAGCCTGACCCTCACCCGTCCCCTAATCCTAACCCGTACGCTGACACTAATCCGCGCCCTCACACGTACGCTCCCCCTAAAGCGTTTTCATACCCTCACCTGGACCCTAAACCGTCCCCGTCCCCTAACCCTAAACCTAGCCCGAACCCTAACCCTAACCCTTCCCCGAAGCCTGACCCTCACCCGTCCCCTAATCCTAACCCGTACGCTGACACTAACCCGCGCCCTCACACGTACGCTCCCCCTAAAGCGTTGTCGTACCCTCACCTGGACCCTAAACCGTCCCCGTCCCCTAACCCTAACCCTAGCCCGAACCCTAACCCTAACCCTTCCCCGAAGCCTGACCCTCACCCGTCCCCTAATCCTAACCCGTACGCTGACACTAACCCGCGCCCTCACACGTACGCTCCCCCTAAAGCGTTGTCGTACCCTCACCTGGACCCTAAACCGTCCCCGTCCCCTGACCCTAACCCTAGCCCGAACCCTAACCCTAACCCTTCCCCGAAGCCTGACCCTCAGCCGTCCCCTAATCCTAACCCGTACGCTGACACTAACCCACGCCCTCACACGTACGCTCCCCCTAAAGCGTTGTCGTACCCTCACCTGGACCCTAAACCGTCCCCGTCCCCTAACCCTAACCCTAGCTCGAAACAGAACCGTAACACTTCCCCGAAGCCTGACCTTAACCCGTCCCCTAATCTAACCCATATGCTAACACTAACCTTCGCCCTCACACGCACACTCACCCTAAAGCATTGTCATACCCTCACCTGGACCCTAAACCGTCCCCATTCCCTAACCCTAATCTTAGCGCGAAACCTAACCCTAACACTTCCCCGAAGCCTGACCCTCACCGGTCCCCTAATCCTAACCCGTACGCTAACACTAACCCGCGCCCTCACACGCACGCTCCACCTAAAGCGTTGTCGTACCCTCACCTGGACCCTAAACCGTCCCCGTCCCCTTACCCTAACCCTAGCCCGAACCCTAACCCTAACACTTCCCCGAAGCCTGCCCCTCACCCGTCCCCTAATCCTAACACGGACGCTAACACTAACCCGCGCCCTCACACGCACGCTCCCCCTAAAGCGTTTTCGTACCCTCACCTGGACCCTAAACCGTCCCCATCCCCTAACCCTAACCCTAGCCCGAACCCTAACCCTAACACTTCCCCGAACCTGACCCTCACCCGTCCCGTAATCCTAACCCGTACGCTGACACTAACCAGCGCCCTCACACTTACGCTCCCCCTAAAGCGTTGTCGTACCCTCACCTGCACCCTAAACCGTCCCCGTCCCCTAACCCTAACCCTAGCCCGAACCCTAACACAAACCCTTCCCCGAAGCCTGACCCTCACCCGTTCCCTAATCCTAACCCGTACGCTGACACTAACCCGCGCCCTCACACGTCCGCTCCCCCTAAAGCATTGTCGTACCCTCACCTGGACCCTAAACCGTCCCCGTCCCCTAACCCTAACCCTAGCCCGAACCCTAACCCTAACACTTCCCCGAAGCCTGACCCTCACCCGTCCACTAATCCTAACCCGTACGCTGACACTAACCCGCGCCCTCACACGTACGCTCCCCCTAAAGCGTGGTCGTACCCTCACCTGGACCCTAACCCGTCCCCGTCCCCTAACCCTAACCCTAACACTAACATTTCCCCGAAGCCTGACCCTCACCCGTCCCCTAATCCTAACCCGTACGCTGACACTAACCCGCGCCCTCACACGTACGCTCCACCTAAAGCGTTGTCGTACCCTCACCTGGACCCTAAACCGTCCCCGTCCCCTAACCCTAACCCTAGCCCGAACCCTAACCCTAACCCTTCCCCGAAGCCTGACCCTCACCTGTCCCCTAATCCTAACCCGTGCGCTGACACTAACCCGCGCCCTCACACGTACGCTCCCCCTAAAGCGTTGTCGTACCCTCACCTGCACCCTAAACCGTCCCCGTCCCCTAACCCTAACCCTAGCCCGAACCCTAACCCTAACCCTTCCCCGAAGCCTGACCCTCACCCGTTCCCTAATCCTAACACGTACGCTGACACTAACCCGCGCCCTCACACGTCCGCTCCCCCTAAAGCATTGTCGTACCCTCACCTGGACCCTAAACCGTCCCCGTCCCCTAACCCTAACCCTAGACCAAACCCTAACCCTAACCCTTCCCCGAAGCCTGACCCTCACCCGTCCGCTAATCCTAACCCGTACGTTGACACTAACCCGCGCCCTCACACGTACGCTCCCCCTAAAGCGTGGTCGTACCCTCACCTGGACCCTAACCCGTCCCCGTCCCCTAACCCTAACCCTAACACTAACATTTCCCCGAAGCCTGACCCTCACCCGTCCCCTAATCCTAACCCGTACGCTGACACTAACCCGCGCCCTCACACGTACGCTCCACCTAAAGCGTTGTCGTACCCTCACCTGCACCCTAAACCGTCCCCGTCCCCTAACCCTAACCCTAGCCCGAACCCTAACCCTAACCCTTCCCCGAAGCCTGACCCTCACCTGTCCCCTAATCCTAAACCGTACGCTGACACTAACCCGCGCCCTCACACGTACGCTCCCCCTAATGCGTTGTCGTACCCTCACCTGGACCCTAACCCGTCCCCGTCCCCTAACCCTAACCCTAACACTAACCCTTCCCCGAAGCCTGACCCTCACCCGTCCCCTAATCCTAACCCGTACGCTGACACTAACCCGCGCCCTCACACGTACGCTCCCCCTAAAGTGTTGTCGTACCCTCACCTGCACCCGAAACCGTCCCCGTCCCCTAACCCTAACCCTAGCCCGAACCCTAACCCTAAACCTTCCCCGAAGCCTGACCCTCACCTGTCCCCTAATCCTAAACCGTACGCTGACACTAACCCGCGCCCTCACACGTACGCTCCCCCTAATGCGTTGTCGTACCCTCACCTGGACCATAACCCGTCCCCGTCCCCTAACCCTAACCCTAGCCCGAACCCTAACCCTAACCCTTCCCCGAATCCTGACCCTCACCCGTCCCCTAATCCTAACCCGTACGCTGACACTAACCCGTGCCCTCCCACGTACGCTCCCCCTAAAGCGTTGTCGTACCCTAACCTGGACCCTAAACCGTCCCCGTCCCCTAACCCTAACCCTAACACTAACCCTTCCCCGAAGCCTGACCCTCACCCGTCCCCTAATCCTAACCCGTACGCTGACACTAACCCGCACCCTCACACGTACGCTCCCCCTAAAGCGTTGTCGTACCCTCACCTGCACCCTAAACCGTCCCCTAACCCTAACCCTAACCTTAGCCCGAACCCTAACCCTAACCCTTCCCCGAAGCCTGACCCTCACCTGTCCCCTAATTCTAAACCGTACGCTGACACTAACCCGCGCCCTCACACGTACGCTCCCCCTAATGCGTTGTCGTACCCTCACCTGGACCCTAACCCGTTCCCGTCCCCTAACCCTAACCCTAGCCCGAACCCTAACCCTAACCCTTCCCCGAAGCCTGACACTCACCCGTCCCCTAATCCTAACCCGTACGCTGACACTAACCCGCGCCCTCACACGTACGCTCCCCCTAAAGCGTTGTCGTACCCTCACCTGGACCCTGAACCGTCCCCGTCCCCTAACCCTAACCCTAGCCCGAACCCTAACCCTTCCCCGAAGCCTGATCCTCACCCGTCCCCTAATCCTAACCCGTACGCTGACACTAACCCGTGCCCTCCCACGTACGCTCCCCCTAAAGCGTTGTCGTACCCTAACCTGGACCCTAAACCGTCCCCGTCCCCTAACCCTAACCCTAACACTAACCCTTCCCCGAAGCCTGCCCCTCACCCGTCCCCTAATCCTAACACGGACGCTAACACTAACCCACGCCCTCACACGCACGCTCCCCGTAAAGCGTTGTCGTACCCTCACCTGGACCCTAAACCGTCCCCGTCCCCTAACCCTAACCTTAGCCCGAACCCTAACCCTAACACTTCCCCGAACCTGACCCTAACCCGTCCCGTAATCCTAACCCGTACGCTGACACTAACCAGCGCCCTCACACATACGCTCCCCCTAAAGCGTTGTCGTACCCTCACCTGCACCCTAAACCGTCCCCGTCCCCTAACCCTAACCCTAGCCTGAACCCTAACCCTAACCCTTCCCCGAAGCCTGACCCTCACCCGTTCCCTAATCCTAACCCGTACGCTGACACTAACCCGCGCCCTCACACGTCCGCTCCCCCTAAAGCGTTGTCGTACCCTCACCTGGACCCTAAACCGTCCCCGTCCCCTAACCCTAACCCTAGCCCGAACCCTAACCCTAACCCTTCCCCGAAGCCTGACCCTCAGCCGTCCCCTAATCCTAACCCGTACGCTGACACTAACCCACGCCCTCACACGTACGCTCCCCCTAAAGCGTTGTCGTACCCTCACCTGGACCCTAAACCGTCCCCGTCCCCTAACCCTAACCCTAGCTCGAACCAGAACCGTAACACTTCCCCGAAGCCTGACCTTAACCCGTCCCCTAATCTAACCCATATGCTAACACTAACCTTCGCCCTCACACGCACACTCACCCTAAAGCGTTGTCATACCCTCACCTGCACCCTAAACCGTCCCCGTTCCCTAACCCTAACCTTAGCGCGAAACCTAACCCTAACACTTCCCTGAAGCCTGACCCTCACCGGGCCCCTAATCCTAACCCGTACGCTAACACTAACCCGCGCCCTCACACGCACGCTCCACCTAAAGCGTTGTCGTACCCTCACCTGGACCCTAAACCGTCCCCGTCCCCTAACCCTAACCCTAGCCCGAACCCTAACCCTAACACTTCCCCGAAGCCTGCCCCTCACCCGTCCTCTAATCCTAACACGGACGCTAACACTAACCCGCGCCCTCACACGCACGCTCCCCCTAAAGCGTTTTCGTACCCTCACCTGGACCCTAAACCGTCCCCATCCCCTAACCCTAACCCTAGCCCGAACCCTAACCCTAACACTTCCCCGAACCTGACCCTCACCCGTCCCGTAATCCTAACCCGTACGCTGACACTAACCCGCGCCCTCACACGTACGCTCCCCCTAATGCGTTGTCGTACCCTCACCTGGACCCTAACCCGTTCCCGTCCCCTAACCCTAACCCTAGCCCGAACCCTAACCCTAACCCTTCCCCGAAGCCTGACACTCACCCGTCCCCTAATCCTAACCCGTACGCTGACACTAACCCGCGCCCTCACACGTACGCTCCCCCTAAAGCGTTGTCGTACCCTCACCTGGACCCTGAACCGTCCCCGTCCCCTAACCCTAACCCTAGCCCGAACCCTAACCCTTCCCCGAAGCCTGATCCTCACCCGTCCCCTAATCCTAACCCGTACGCTGACACTAACCCGTGCCCTCCCACGTACGCTCCCCCTAAAGCGTTGTCGTACCCTAACCTGGACCCTAAACCGTCCCCGTCCCCTAACCCTAACCCTAACACTAACCCTTCCCCGAAGCCTGCCCCTCACCCGTCCCCTAATCCTAACACGGACGCTAACACTAACCCACGCCCTCACACGCACGCTCCCCGTAAAGCGTTGTCGTACCCTCACCTGGACCCTAAACCGTCCCCGTCCCCTAACCCTAACCTTAGCCCGAACCCTAACCCTAACACTTCCCCGAACCTGACCCTAACCCGTCCCGTAATCCTAACCCGTACGCTGACACTAACCAGCGCCCTCACACGTACGCTCCCCCTAAAGCGTTGTCGTACCCTCACCTGCACCCTAAACCGTCCCCGTCCCCTAACCCTAACCCTAGCCTGAACCCTAACCCTAACCCTTCCCCGAAGCCTGACCCTCACCCGTTCCCTAATCCTAACCCGTACGCTGACACTAACCCGCGCCCTCACACGTCCGCTCCCCCTAAAGCGTTGTCGTACCCTCACCTGGACCCTAAACCGTCCCCGTCCCCTAACCCTAACCCTAGCCCGAACCCTAACCCTAACCCTTCCCCGAAGCCTGACCCTCAGCCGTCCCCTAATCCTAACCCGTACGCTGACACTAACCCACGCCCTCACACGTACGCTCCCCCTAAAGCGTTGTCGTACCCTCACCTGGACCCTAAACCGTCCCCGTCCCCTAACCCTAACCCTAGCTCGAACCAGAACCGTAACACTTCCCCGAAGCCTGACCTTAACCCGTCCCCTAATCTAACCCATATGCTAACACTAACCTTCGCCCTCACACGCACACTCACCCTAAAGCGTTGTCATACCCTCACCTGCACCCTAAACCGTCCCCGTTCCCTAACCCTAACCTTAGCGCGAAACCTAACCCTAACACTTCCCTGAAGCCTGACCCTCACCGGGCCCCTAATCCTAACCCGTACGCTAACACTAACCCGCGCCCTCACACGCACGCTCCACCTAAAGCGTTGTCGTACCCTCACCTGGACCCTAAACCGTCCCCGTCCCCTAACCCTAACCCTAGCCCGAACCCTAACCCTAACACTTCCCCGAAGCCTGCCCCTCACCCGTCCTCTAATCCTAACACGGACGCTAAAACTAACCCGCGCCCTCACACGCACGCTCCCCCTAAAGCGTTTTCGTACCCTCACCTGGACCCTAAACCGTCCCCATCCCCTAACCCTAACCCTAGCCCGAACCCTAACCCTAACACTTCCCCGAACCTGACCCTCACCCGTCCCGTAATCCTAACCCGTACGCTGACACTAACCCGCGCCCTCACACGTACGCTCCCCCTAAAGCGTTGTCGTACCCTCACCTGCACCCTAAACCGTCCCCGTCCCCTAACCCTAACCCTAGCCCGAACCCTAACCCTAACCCTTCCCCGAAGCCTGACCCTCACCCGTTCCCTAATCCTAACCCGTACGCTGACACTAACCCGCGCCCTCACACGTACGCTCCCCCTAAAGCATTGTCGTACTCTCACCTGGACCCTAAACCGTCCCCATCCCCTAACCCTAACCCTAGCCCGAACCCTAACCCTAACCCTTCCCCGAAGCCTGACCCTCACCCGTCCGCTAATCCTAACCCGTACGCTGACACTAACCCGCCCCCTCACACGTACGCTCCCCCTAAAGCGTTGTCGTACCCTCACCTGGACCCTAACCCGTCCCCGTCCCCTAACCCTAACCCTAAAACTAACCCTTCCCCGAAGCCTGACCCTCACCCGTCCCCTAATCCTAACCCGTACGCTGACACTAACCCGCGCCCTCACACGTACGCTCCCCCTAAAGCGTTGTCGTAACCTCACCTGCACCCTAAACCGTCCCCGTCCCCTAACCCTAACCCTAGCCCGAACCCTAACCCTAACCCTTCCCCGAAGCCTGACCCTCACACGTCCCCTAATCCTAACCCGTACGCTGACACTAACCCGCGCCCTCACACGTACGCTTCCCCTAAAGCGTTGTCGTACCCTCACCTGAACCCTAAACCGTCCCCGTCCCCTAACCCTAAACCTAGCCCGAACCCTAACCCTAACCCTTCCCCGAAGCCTGACCCTCACCCGTCCCCTAATCCTAACCCGTACGCTGACACAAACCCGCGCCCTCACACGTCCGCTCCCCCTAAAGCGTTGTCGTACCCTCACCTGGACCCTAAACCGTCCCCGTCCCCTAACCCTAACCCTAGCCCGAACCCTAACCCTAACCCTTCCCCGAAGCCTGACCCTCACCCGTCCCCTAATCCTAACCCGTACGCTGACACTAACCCGCGCCCTCACACGTACGCTCCCCCTAAAGCGTTGTCATACCCTCACCTGGACCCTAACCCGTCCCCGTCCCCTAACCCTAACCCTAGTCCGAACCCTAAGCCTAACCCTTCCCCGAAGCCTGACCCTCACCCGTTCCCTAATCCTAACCCGTACGCTGACACTAACCCGCGCCCTCACACGTACGCTCCCCCTAAAGCGTTGTCGTACCCTCACCTGGACCCTAAACCATCCCCATCCCCTAACCCTAACCCCAGCCTGAACCCTAAACCTAACCCTTCCCCGAAGCCTGACCCTCACCCGTCCCTTAATCCTAACCCTTACGCTGACACTAACCCGCCCCCTCACACGTACGCTCCCCCTAAAGCGTTGTCGTACACTCACCTGAACCCTAAACCGTCCCCGTCCAATAACCCTAACCCTAGCCCGAACCCTAACCCTAACCCTTCCCGAAGCCTGACCCTCACCCGTCCCCTAATCCTAACCCGTATGCTGACACTAACACGCGCCCTCACACGTACACTCCCCCTAAAGCGTTTTCATACCCTCACCTGGACCCTAAACTGTCCCCATCCCCTAACCCTAACCCTAGCCCGAACCCTAACCCTAACCCTTCCCCGAAGCCTGACCCTCATCCGTCCCCTAATCCTAACCCGTACGGTGACACTAACCCGCGTCCTCCCACGTACGCTCCCCCTAAAGCGTTGTCATACCCTCACCTGGACCCTAAACCGTCCCCGTCCCCTAACCCTAACCCTAGCCCGAACCCTAAGCCTAACCCTTCCCCGAAGACTGACCCTCACCCGTCCCCTAATCCTAACCCGTACGCTGACACTAACCAGCGCCCTCACACGTACGCTCCCCCTAAAGCGTTGTCGTACCCTCACCTGGACCCTAAACCGTCCCCGTCCCCTAACCCTAACCCTAGCCCGAACCCTAACCCTAACCCTTCCCCGAAGCCTGACCCTCAGCCGTCCCCTAATCCTAACCCGTACGCTGACACTAACCCGCGCCCTCACACGTATGCTCCCCCTAAAGCGTTGTCGTACCCTCACCTGGACCCTAAACCGTCCCCGTCCCCTAACCCTAACCCTAGCCCGAACCCTAACCCTAACCCTTCCCGGAAGCCTAACCCTCACCCGTCCCCTAATCCTAACCCGTACGCTGACACTAACCCGCGTCCTCACACGTCCGCTCCCCCTAAAGCGTTGTCGTACCCTCACCTGGACCCTAAACCGTCCCCGTCCCCTAACCCTAACCCTAGCCCGAACCCTAACCCTAACCCTTCCCCGAAGCCTGAAGCTCACCCGTCCCCTAATCCTAACCCGTACGCTTACACTAACCCGCGCCCTCACACGTCCGCTCCCCCTAAAGCATTGTCGTACCCTCACCTAGACCCTAAACCGTCCCCGTCCCCTAACCCTAACCCTAGCCCGAACCCTAACCCTAACCCTTCCCCGAAGCCTGACCCTCACCCGTCCCCTAATCCTAACCCGTACGCTGACACTAACCCGCGCCCTCACACGTCCGCTCCCCCTAAAGCATTGTCGTACCCTCACCTGGACCCTAAACCGTCCCCGTCCCCTAACCCTAACCCTAGCCCGAACCCTAACCCTAACACTTCCCCGAAGCCTGACCCTCACCCGTCCGCTAATCCTAACCCGTACGCTGACACTAACCCGCGCCCTCACACGTCCGCTCCCCCTAAAGCGTTGTCGTACCCTCACCTGGACCCTAAACCGTCCCCGTCCCCTAACCCTAACCCTAGCCCGAACCCTAACCCTAACCCTTCCCCGAAGCCTGACCCTCACCCGTCCCCTAATCCTAACCCGTACACTGACACTAACCCGCGCCCTCCCACGTACGCTCCCCCTAAAGCGTTGTCGTACCCTCACCTGGACCCTAAACCGTCCCCGTCCCCTAACCCTAACCCTAACACTAACACTTCCCCGAAGCCTGACCCTCACCCGTCCCCTAATCCTAACCCGTACGCTGACACTAACCCGTGCCCTCACACGTACGCTCCCCCTAAAGCGTTGTCGTACCCTCTCCTGGACCCTAACCCGTCCCCGTCCCCTAACCCTAACCCTAGCCCGAACCCTGACCCTAACCCTTCCCCGAAGCCTGACCCTCACCCGTCCCCTAATCCTAACCCGTACGCTGACACTAACCCGCGCCCTCACACGTACGCTCCCCCTAAAGCGTTGTCGTACCCTCACCTGCATCCTAAACCGTCCCCGTCCCCTAACCCTAACCCTAGCCCGAACCCTAACCCTAACCCTTCCCCGAAGCCTGACCCTCACCTGTCCCCTAATCCTAAACCGTACGCTGACACTAACCCGCGCCCTCACACGTACGCTCCCCCTAATGCGTTGTCGTACCCTCACCTGGACCCTAACCCGTTCCCGTCCCCTAACCCTAACCCTAGCCCGAACCCTAACCCTAACCCTTCCCCGAAGCCTGACCCTCACCCGTCCCCTAATCCTAACCCGTACGCTGACACTAACCCGCACCCTCACACGTACGCTCCCCCTAAAGCGTTGTCGTACCCTCACCTGCACCCTAAACCGTCCCCTAACCCTAACCCTAACCTTAGCCCGAACCCTAACCCTAACACTTCCCCGAAGCCTGACCCTCACCTGTCCCCTAATCCTAAACCGTACGCTGACACTAACCCGCGCCCTCACACGTACGCTCCCCCTAATGCGTTGTCGTACCCTCACCTGGACCCTAACCCGTTCCCGTCCCCTAACCCTAACCCTAGCCCGAACCCTAACCCTAACCCTTCCCCGAAGTCTGACCCTCACCCGTCCCCTAATCCTAACCCGTACGCTGACACTAACCCGCGCCCTCACACGTACGCTCCCCCTAAAGCGTTGTCGTACCCTCACCTGGACCCTGAACCGTCGCCGTCCCCTAACCCTAACCCTAGCCCGAACCCTAACCCTTCCCCGAAGCCTGATCCTCAACCGTCGCCTAATCCTAACCCGTACGCTGACACTAACCCGCGCTCTCTCACGTACGTGCCCCCTAAAGCGTTGTCATACCCTCACCTGGACCCTAAACCGTCCCCGTTCCGTAACCCTAACCCTAGCCCGAACCCTAACCCTAACCCTTCCCCGAAGCCTGACCCTCACCCGTCCCCTAATCCTAATCCGTACGCTGACACTAACCCGCGCCCTCACACGTCCGCTCCCCCTAAAGCGTTGTCGTACCCTCACCTGGACCCTAAACCGTCTCCGTCCCCTAACCCTAACCCTAGCCCGAACCCTAACCCTAACCCTTCCCCGAAGCCTGACCCTCAGCCGTCCCCTAATCCTAACCCGTGCGCTGACACTAACCCACGCCCTCACACGTACGCTCCCCCTAAAGCGTTGTCGTACCCTCACCTGGACCCTAAACCGTCCCCGTCCCCTAACCCTAACCCTAGCCCAAACCCTAACACTAACCCTTCCCCGAATCCTGACCCTCAGCCGTCCCCTAATCCTAACCCGTACGCTGACACTAACCCGTGCCCTCCCACGTACGCTCCCCCTAAAGCGTTGTCGTACCCTCACCTGGACCCTAAACCGTCCCCGTCCCCTAACCCTAACCCTAGCCCGAACCCTAACCCTAACCCTTCCCGGAAGCCTGACCCTCACCCGTCCCCTAATCCTAACCCGTACGCTGACACTAACACGCGCCCTCACACGTCCGCTCCACCTAAAGCTTTGTCGTACCCTCACCTGGACCCTAAACCGTCCCCGTCCCCTAACACTAACCCTAGCCCGAACCCTAACCCTAACCCTTCCCCGAAGCCTGACCCTCAGCCGTCCCCTAATCCTAACCCGTACGCTGACACTAACCCGCGCCCTCACACGTACGCTCCCCCTAAAGCGTTGTCATACCCTCACATGGACCCTAAACCGTCCCCATCCCCTAACCCTAACCCTAGCTCGAACCAGAACCGTAACACTTCCCCGAAGCCTGACCTTAACCCGTCCCCTAATGTAACCCGTATGCTAACACTAACCTTCGCCCTCACACGCACACTCACCCTAAAGCGTTGTCATACCCTCACCTGGACCCTAAACCGTCCCCGTTCCCTAACCCTAACCTTAGCGCGAAACCTAACCCTAACCCTTCCCCGAAGCCTGACCCTCACCGGTCCCCTAATCCTAACCCGTACGCTAACACTAACCCGCGCCCTCACACGCACGTTCCACCTAAAGCGTTGTCGTACACTCACCTGGACCCTAAACCGTCCCCGTCCCCTAACCCTAACCCTAGCCCGAACCCTAACCCTAACACTTCGCCGAAGCCTGCCCCTCACCCGTCCCCTAATCCTAACACGGACGCTAACACTAACCCGCGCCCTCACATGCACGCTCCCCCTAAAGCGTTGTCGTACCCTCACCTGGACCCTAAACCGTCCCCATCCCCTAACCCTAACCCTAGCCCGAACCCTAACCCTAACACTTCCCCGAACCTGACCCTCACCCGTCCCGTAATCCTAACCCGTACGCTGACACTAACCAGCGCCCTCACACGTACGCTCCCCCTAAAGCGTTGTCGTACCCTCACCTGCACCCTAAACCGTCCCCGTCTCCTAACCCTAACCCTAGCCCGAACCCTAACCCTAAACCTTCCCCGAAGCCTGACCCTCACCCGTTCCCTAATCCTAACCCGTACGCTGACACTAACCCGCGCCCTCACACGTCCGCTCCCCCTAAAGCATTGTCGTACCCTCACCTGGACCCTAAACCGTCCCCGTCCCCTAACACTAACCCTAGCCCGAACCCTAACCCTAACCCTTCCCCGAAGCCTGACCGTTACCCGTCCGCTAATCCTAACCTGTACGCTGACACTAACCCGCGCCCTCACACGTACGCTCCCCCTAAAGCGTTGTCGTACCCTCACCTGGACCCTAACCCGTCCCCGTCCCCTAACCCTAACCCTAAAACTAACCCTTCCCCGAAGCCTGACCCTCACCCGTCCCCTAATCCTAACCCGTACGCTGACACTAACCCGCGCCCTCACACGTACGCTCCCCCTAAAGCGTTGTCATACCCTCACATGGACCCTAAACCGTCCCCATCCCCTAACCCTAACCCTAGCCCGAACCCTAACCCTAAACCTTCCCCGAAGCCTGACCCTCACCTGTCCCCTAATCCTAAACCGTACGCTGACACTAACCCGCACCCTCACACGTACGCTCCCCCTAAAGCGTTGTCGTACCCTCACCTGGACCCTAACCCGTCCCCGTCCCCTAACCCTAACCCTAGCCCGAACCCTAACCCTAACCCTTCCCCGAATCCTGACCCTCACCCGTCCCCTAATCCTAACCCGTACGCTGACACTAACCCGCGCCCTCACACGTACTCTCCCCCTAAAGCGTTGTCGTACCCTCACCTGGACCCTAAACCGTCCCCGTCCCCTAACCCTAACCCTAGCCCGAACCCTAACCCTAACCCTTCCCCGAAGCCTGACCCTCACCCGTCCCCTAATCCTAACCCGTACGCTGACACTAACCCGCGCCCTCACACGTACGCTCCCCATAAAGCGTTGTCGTACCCTCACCTGGACCCTAAACCGTCCCCGTCCCCTAACCCTAACCCTAGCCCGAACCCTAACCCTAACCCTTCCCCGAAGCCTGACCCTCACCCGTCCCCTAATCCTAACCCGTACGCTGACACTAACCCACGCCCTCACACGTACGCTCCCCCTAAAGCGTTGTCGTACCCTCACCTGGACCCTAAACCGTCCCCGTCCCCTGACCCTAACCCTAGCCCGAACCCTAACCCTAACCCTTCCCCGAAGCCTGACCCTCAGCCGTCCCCTAATCCTAATCCGTACGCTGACACTAACCCACGCCCTCACACGTACGCTCCCCCTAAAGCGTTGTCGTACCCTCACCTGGACCCTAAACCGTCCCCGTCCCCTAACCTTAACCCTAGCTCGAACCAGAATCGTAACACTTCCCCGAATCCTGACCCTCACCCGTCCCCTAATCCTAACCCGTACGCTGACACTAACCCGTGCCCTCCCACGTACGCTCCCCCTAAAGCGTTGTCGTACCCTAACCTGGACCCTAAACCGTCCCCGTCCCCTAACCCTAACACAAACCCTTCCCCGAAGCCTGACCCTCACCCGTCCCCTAATCCTAACCCGTACGCTGACACTAACCCGCACCCTCACACGTACGCTCCCCCTAAAGCGTTGTCGTACCCTCACCTGCACCCTAAACCGTCCCCTAACCCTAACCCTAACCTTAGCCCGAACCCTAACCCTAACCCTTCCCCGAAGCCTGACCCTCACCTGTCCCCTATTCCTAAACCGTACGCTGACACTAACCCGCGCCCTCACATGTACGCTCCCCCTAATGCGTTGTCGTACCCTCACCTGGACCCTAACCCTTTCCCGTCCCCTAACCCTAACCCTAGCCCGAACCCTAACCCTAACCCTTCCCCGAAGCCTGACCCTCACCCGTCCCCTAATCCTAACCCGTACGCTGACACTAACCCGCGCCCTCACACGTACGCTCCCCCTAAAGCGTTGTCGTACCCTCACCTGGACCCTGAACCGTCCCCGTCCCCTAACCCTAACCCTAGCCCGAACCCTAACCCTTCCCCGAAGCCTGACCCTCAGCCGTCCCCTAATCCTAACCCGTACGCTGACACTAACCCACGCCCTCACACGTACGCTCCCCCTAAAGCGTTGTCGTACCCTCACCTGGACCCTAAACCGTCCCCGTCCCCTAACCCTAACCCTAGCTCGAACCAGAACCGTAACACTTCCCCGAAGCCTGACCTTAACCCGTCCCCTAATCTAACCCATATGCTAACACTAACCTTCGCCCTCACACGCACACTCACCCTAAAGAGTTGTCATACCCTCACCTGGACCCTAAACCGTCCCCATTCCCTAACCCTAACCTTAGCGCGAAACCTAACCCTAACACTTCCCCGAAGCCTGACCCTCACCGGTCCACTAATCCTAACCCGTACGCTAACACTAACCCGCGCCCTCACACGCACTCTCCACCTGAAGCGTTGTCGTACCCTCACCTGGACCCTAAACCGTCCCCGTCCCCTTACCCTAACCCTAGCCCGAACCCTAACCCTAACACTTCCCCGAAGCCTGCCCCTCACCCGTCCCCTAATCCTAACACGGACGCTAACACTAACCCGCGCCCTCACACGCACGCTCCCCCTAAAGCGTTTTCGTACCCTCACCTGGACCCTAAACCGTCCCCATCCCCTAACCCTAACCCTAGCCCGAACCCTAACCCTAACACTTCCCCGAACCTGACCCTCACCCGTCACGTAATCCTAACCCGTACGCTGACACTAACCAGCGCCCTCACACTTACGCTCCCCCTAAAGCGTTGTCGTACCCTCACCTGCACCCTAAACCGTCCCCGTCCCCTAACCCTAACCCTAGCCCGAACCCTATCCCTAACCCTTCCCCGAAGCCTGACCCTCACCCGTCCCCTAATCCTAACCCGTACGCTGACACTAACCCGCGCCCTCACACGTACGCTCCCCCTAAAGCGTTGTCGTACCCTCACCTGGACCCTAAACCGTCCCCGTCCCCTAACCCTAAACCTAGCCCGAACCCTAACCCTAACCCTTCCCCGAAGCCTGACCCTCACCCGTCCCCTAATCCTAACCCGTACGCTGACACTAATCCGCGCCCTCACACGTACGCTCCCCCTAAAGCGTTTTCATACCCTCACCTGGACCCTAAACCGTCCCCGTCCCCTAACCCTAAACCTAGCCCGAACCCTAACCCTAACCCTTCCCCGAAGCCTGACCCTCACCCGTCCCCTAATCCTAACCCGTACGCTGACACTAACCCGCGCCCTCACACGTACGCTCCCCCTAAAGCGTTGTCGTACCCTCACCTGGACCCTAAACCGTCCCCGTCCCCTAACCCTAACCCTAGCCCGAACCCTAACCCTAACCCTTCCCCGAAGCCTGACCCTCACCCGTCCCCTAATCCTAACCCGTACGCTGACACTAACCCGCGCCCTCACACGTACGCTCCCCCTAAAGCGTTGTCGTACCCTCACCTGGACCCTAAACCGTCCCCGTCCCCTGACCCTAACCCTAGCCCGAACCCTAACCCTAACACTTCCCCGAAGCCTGACCCTCAGCCGTCCCCTAATCCTAACCCGTACGCTGACACTAACCCACGCCCTCACACGTACGCTCCCCCTAAAGCGTTGTCGTACCCTCACCTGGACCCTAAACCGTCCCCGTCCCCTAACCCTAACCCTAGCTCGAAACAGAACCGTAACACTTCCCCGAAGCCTGACCTTAACCCGTCCCCTAATCTAACCCATATGCTAACACTAACCTTCGCCCTCACACGCACACTCACCCTAAAGCATTGTCATACCCTCACCTGGACCCTAAACCGTCCCCATTCCCTAACCCTAATCTTAGCGCGAAACCTAACCCTAACACTTCCCCGAAGCCTGACCCTCACCGGTCCCCTAATCCTAACCCGTACGCTAACACTAACCCGCGCCCTCACACGCACGCTCCACCTAAAGCGTTGTCGTACCCTCACCTGGACCCTAAACCGTCCCCGTCCCCTTACCCTAACCCTAGCCCGAACCCTAACCCTAACACTTCCCCGAAGCCTGCCCCTCACCCGTCCCCTAATCCTAACACGGACGCTAACACTAACCCGCGCCCTCACACGCACGCTCCCCCTAAAGCGTTTTCGTACCCTCACCTGGACCCTAAACCGTCCCCATCCCCTAACCCTAACCCTAGCCCGAACCCTAACCCTAACACTTCCCCGAACCTGACCCTCACCCGTCCCGTAATCCTAACCCGTACGCTGACACTAACCAGCGCCCTCACACTTACGCTCCCCCTAAAGCGTTGTCGTACCCTCACCTGCACCCTAAACCGTCCCCGTCCCCTAACCCTAACCCTAGCCCGAACCCTAACACAAACCCTTCCCCGAAGCCTGACCCTCACCCGTTCCCTAATCCTAACCCGTACGCTGACACTAACCCGCGCCCTCACACGTCCGCTCCCCCTAAAGCATTGTCGTACCCTCACCTGGACCCTAAACCGTCCCCGTCCCCTAACCCTAACCCTAGCCCGAACCCTAACCCTAACACTTCCCCGAAGCCTGACCCTCACCCGTCCACTAATCCTAACCCGTACGCTGACACTAACCCGCGCCCTCACACGTACGCTCCCCCTAAAGCGTGGTCGTACCCTCACCTGGACCCTAACCCGTCCCCGTCCCCTAACCCTAACCCTAACACTAACATTTCCCCGAAGCCTGACCCTCACCCGTCCCCTAATCCTAACCCGTACGCTGACACTAACCCGCGCCCTCACACGTACGCTCCACCTAAAGCGTTGTCGTACCCTCACCTGGACCCTAAACCGTCCCCGTCCCCTAACCCTAACCCTAGCCCGAACCCTAACCCTAACCCTTCCCCGAAGCCTGACCCTCACCTGTCCCCTAATCCTAACCCGTGCGCTGACACTAACCCGCGCCCTCACACGTACGCTCCCCCTAAAGCGTTGTCGTACCCTCACCTGCACCCTAAACCGTCCCCGTCCCCTAACCCTAACCCTAGCCCGAACCCTAACCCTAACCCTTCCCCGAAGCCTGACCCTCACCCGTTCCCTAATCCTAACCCGTACGCTGACACTAACCCGCGCCCTCACACGTCCGCTCCCCCTAAAGCATTGTCGTACCCTCACCTGGACCCTAAACCGTCCCCGTCCCCTAACCCTAACCCTAGACCGAACCCTAACCCTAACACTTCCCCGAAGCCTGACCCTCACCCGTCCGCTAATCCTAACCCGTACGTTGACACTAACCCGCGCCCTCACACGTACGCTCCCCCTAAAGCGTGGTCGTACCCTCACCTGGACCCTAACCCGTCCCCGTCCCCTAACCCTAACCCTAACACTAACATTTCCCCGAAGCCTGACCCTCACCCGTCCCCTAATCCTAACCCGTACGCTGACACTAACCCGCGCCCTCACACGTACGCTCCCCCTAAAGCGTTGTCGTACCCTCACCTGGACCCTGAACCGTCCCCGTCCCCTAACCCTAACCCTAGCCCGAACCCTAACCCTTCCCCGAAGCCTGACCCTCAGCCGTCCCCTAATCCTAACCCGTACGCTGACACTAACCCACGCCCTCACACGTACGCTCCCCCTAAAGCGTTGTCGTACCCTCACCTGGACCCTAAACCGTCCCCGTCCCCTAACCCTAACCCTAGCTCGAACCAGAACCGTAACACTTCCCCGAAGCCTGACCTTAACCCGTCCCCTAATCTAACCCATATACTAACACTAACCTTCGCCCTCACACGCACACTCACCCTAAAGAGTTGTCATACCCTCACCTGGACCCTAAACCGTCCCCATTCCCTAACCCTAACCTTAGCGCGAAACCTAACCCTAACACTTCCCCGAAGCCTGACCCTCACCGGTCCACTAATCCTAACCCGTACGCTAACACTAACCCGCGCCCTCACACGCACTCTCCACCTGAAGCGTTGTCGTACCCTCACCTGGACCCTAAACCGTCCCCGTCCCCTTACCCTAACCCTAGCCCGAACCCTAACCCTAACACTTCCCCGAAGCCTGCCCCTCACCCGTCCCCTAATCCTAACACGGACGCTAACACTAACCCGCGCCCTCACACGCACGCTCCCCCTAAAGCGTTTTCGTACCCTCACCTGGACCCTAAACCGTCCCCATCCCCTAACCCTAACCCTAGCCCGAACCCTAACCCTAACACTTCCCCGAACCTGACCCTCACCCGTCACGTAATCCTAACCCGTACGCTGACACTAACCAGCGCCCTCACACTTACGCTCCCCCTAAAGCGTTGTCGTACCCTCACCTGCACCCTAAACCGTCCCCGTCCCCTAACCCTAACCCTAGCCCGAACCCTATCCCTAACCCTTC
Organism: Pseudorca crassidens; assembly: GCF_039906515.1. Lineage (NCBI taxonomy): Eukaryota > Metazoa > Chordata > Mammalia > Artiodactyla > Delphinidae > Pseudorca > Pseudorca crassidens. Next base: position 425,083 of record NC_090298.1, read on the forward strand.
CCCGAAGCCTGACCCTCACCCGTCCCCTAATCCTAACCCGTACGCTGACACTAACCCGCGCCCTCACACGTACGCTCCCCCTAAAGCGTTGTCGTACCCTCACCTGGACCCTAAACCGTCCCCGTCCCCTAACCCTAAACCTAGCCCGAACCCTAACCCTAACCCTTCCCCGAAGCCTGACCCTCACCCGTCCCCTAATCCTAACCCGTACGCTGACACTAATCCGCGCCCTCACACGTACGCTCCCCCTAAAGCGTTTTCATACCCTCACCTGGACCCTAAACCGTCCCCGTCCCCTAACCCTAAACCTAGCCCGAACCCTAACCCTAACCCTTCCCCGAAGCCTGACCCTCACCCGTCCCCTAATCCTAACCCGTACGCTGACACTAACCCGCGCCCTCACACGTACGCTCCCCCTAAAGCGTTGTCGTACCCTCACCTGGACCCTAAACCGTCCCCGTCCCCTAACCCTAACCCTAGCCCGAACCCTAACCCTAACCCTTCCCCGAAGCCTGACCCTCACCCGTCCCCTAATCCTAACCCGTACGCTGACACTAACCCGCGCCCTCACACGTACGCTCCCCCTAAAGCGTTGTCGTACCCTCACCTGGACCCTAAACCGTCCCCGTCCCCTGACCCTAACCCTAGCCCGAACCCTAACCCTAACCCTTCCCCGAAGCCTGACCCTCAGCCGTCCCCTAATCCTAACCCGTACGCTGACACTAACCCACGCCCTCACACGTACGCTCCCCCTAAAGCGTTGTCGTACCCTCACCTGGACCCTAAACCGTCCCCGTCCCCTAACCCTAACCCTAGCTCGAAACAGAACCGTAACACTTCCCCGAAGCCTGACCTTAACCCGTCCCCTAATCTAACCCATATGCTAACACTAACCTTCGCCCTCACACGCACACTCACCCTAAAGCATTGTCATACCCTCACCTGGACCCTAAACCGTCCCCATTCCCTAACCCTAATCTTAGCGCGAAACCTAACCCTAACACTTCCCCGAAGCCTGACCCTCACCGGTCCCCTAATCCTAACCCGTACGCTAACACTAACCCGCGCCCTCACACGCACGCTCCACCTAAAGCGTTGTCGTACCCTCACCTGGACCCTAAACCGTCCCCGTCCCCTTACCCTAACCCTAGCCCGAACCCTAACCCTAACACTTCCCCGAAGCCTGCCCCTCACCCGTCCCCTAATCCTAACACGGACGCTAACACTAACCCGCGCCCTCACACGCACGCTCCCCCTAAAGCGTTTTCGTACCCTCACCTGGACCCTAAACCGTCCCCATCCCCTAACCCTAACCCTAGCCCGAACCCTAACCCTAACACTTCCCCGAACCTGACCCTCACCCGTGCCGTAATCCTAACCCGTACGCTGACACTAACCAGCGCCCTCACACTTACGCTCCCCCTAAAGCGTTGTCGTACCCTCACCTGCACCCTAAACCGTCCCCGTCCCCTAACCCTAACCCTAGCCCGAACCCTAACACAAACCCTTCCCCGAAGCCTGACCCTCACCCGTTCCCTAATCCTAACCCGTACGCTGACACTAACCCGCGCCCTCACACGTCCGCTCCCCCTAAAGCATTGTCGTACCCTCACCTGGACCCTAAACCGTCCCCGTCCCCTAACCCTAACCCTAGCCCGAACCCTAACCCTAACACTTCCCCGAAGCCTGACCCTCACCCGTCCACTAATCCTAACCCGTACGCTGACACTAACCCGCGCCCTCACACGTACGCTCCCCCTAAAGCGTGGTCGTACCCTCACCTGGACCCTAACCCGTCCCCGTCCCCTAACCCTAACCCTAACACTAACATTTCCCCGAAGCCTGACCCTCACCCGTCCCCTAATCCTAACCCGTACGCTGACACTAACCCGCGCCCTCACACGTACGCTCCACCTAAAGCGTTGTCGTACCCTCACCTGGACCCTAAACCGTCCCCGTCCCCTAACCCTAACCCTAGCCCGAACCCTAACCCTAACCCTTCCCCGAAGCCTGACCCTCACCTGTCCCCTAATCCTAACCCGTGCGCTGACACTAACCCGCGCCCTCACACGTACGCTCCCCCTAAAGCGTTGTCGTACCCTCACCTGCACCCTAAACCGTCCCCGTCCCCTAACCCTAACCCTAGCCCGAACCCTAACCCTAACCCTTCCCCGAAGCCTGACCCTCACCCGTTCCCTAATCCTAACCCGTACGCTGACACTAACCCGCGCCCTCACACGTCCGCTCCCCCTAAAGCATTGTCGTACCCTCACCTGGACCCTAAACCGTCCCCGTCCCCTAACCCTAACCCTAACACTAACCCTTCCCCGAAGCCTGACCCTCACCCGTCCCCTAATCCTAACCCGTACGCTGACACTAACCCGCACCCTCACACGTACGCTCCCCCTAAAGCGTTGTCGTACCCTCACCTGCACCCTAAACCGTCCCCTAACCCTAACCCTAACCTTAGCCCGAACCCTAACCCTAACCCTTCCCCGAAGCCTGACCCTCACCTGTCCCCTAATTCTAAACCGTACGCTGACACTAACCCGCGCCCTCACACGTACGCTCCCCCTAATGCGTTGTCGTACCCTCACCTGGACCCTAACCCGTTCCCGTCCCCTAACCCTAACCCTAGCCCGAACCCTAACCCTAACCCTTCCCCGAAGCCTGACACTCACCCGTCCCCTAATCCTAACCCGTACGCTGACACTAACCCGCGCCCTCACACGTACGCTCCCCCTAAAGCGTTGTCGTACCCTCACCTGGACCCTGAACCGTCCCCGTCCCCTAACCCTAACCCTAGCCCGAACCCTAACCCTTCCCCGAAGCCTGATCCTCACCCGTCCCCTAATCCTAACCCGAACGCTGACACTAACCCGTGCCCTCCCACGTACGCTCCCCCTAAAGCGTTGTCGTACCCTAACCTGGACCCTAAACCGTCCCCGTCCCCTAACCCTAACCCTAACACTAACCCTTCCCCGAAGCCTGCCCCTCACCCGTCCCCTAATCCTAACACGGACGCTAACACTAACCCACGCCCTCACACGCACGCTCCCCGTAAAGCGTTGTCGTACCCTCACCTGGACCCTAAACCGTCCCCGTCCCCTAACCCTAACCTTAGCCCGAACCCTAACCCTAACACTTCCCCGAACCTGACCCTAACCCGTCCCGTAATCCTAACCCGTACGCTGACACTAACCAGCGCCCTCACACGTACGCTCCCCCTAAAGCGTTGTCGTACCCTCACCTGCACCCTAAACCGTCCCCGTCCCCTAACCCTAACCCTAGCCTGAACCCTAACCCTAACCCTTCCCCGAAGCCTGACCCTCACCCGTTCCCTAATCCTAACCCGTACGCTGACACTAACCCGCGCCCTCACACGTCCGCTCCCCCTAAAGCGTTGTCGTACCCTCACCTGGACCCTAAACCGTCCCCGTCCCCTAACCCTAACCCTAGCCCGAACCCTAACCCTAACCCTTCCCCGAAGCCTGACCCTCAGCCGTCCCCTAATCCTAACCCGTACGCTGACACTAACCCACGCCCTCACACGTACGCTCCCCCTAAAGCGTTGTCGTACCCTCACCTGGACCCTAAACCGTCCCCGTCCCCTAACCCTAACCCTAGCTCGAACCAGAACCGTAACACTTCCCCGAAGCCTGACCTTAACCCGTCCCCTAATCTAACCCATATGCTAACACTAACCTTCGCCCTCACACGCACACTCACCCTAAAGCGTTGTCGTACCCTCACCTGCACCCGAAACCGTCCCCGTTCCCTAACCCTAACCTTAGCGCGAAACCTAACCCTAACACTTCCCTGAAGCCTGACCCTCACCGGGCCCCTAATCCTAACCCGTACGCTAACACTAACCCGCGCCCTCACACGCACGCTCCACCTAAAGCGTTGTCGTACCCTCACCTAGACCCTAAACCGTCCCCGTCCCCTAACCCTAACCCTAGCCCGAACCCTAACCCTAACACTTCCCCGAAGCCTGCCCCTCACCCGTCCTCTAATCCTAACACGGACGCTGACACTAACCCGCGCCCTCACACGCACGCTCCCCCTAAAGCGTTTTCGTACCCTCACCTGGACCCTAAACCGTCCCCATCCCCTAACCCTAACCCTAGCCCGAACCCTAACCCTAACACTTCCCCGAACCTGACCCTCACCCGTCCCGTAATCCTAACCCGTACGCTGACACTAACCCGCGCCCTCACACGTACGCTCCCCCTAATGCGTTGTCGTACCCTCACCTGGACCCTAACCCGTTCCCGTCCCCTAACCCTAACCCTAGCCCGAACCCTAACCCTAACCCTTCCCCGAAGCCTGACACTCACCCGTCCCCTAATCCTAACCCGTACGCTGACACTAACCCGCGCCCTCACACGTACGCTCCCCCTAAAGCGTTGTCGTACCCTCACCTGGACCCTGAACCGTCCCCGTCCCCTAACCCTAACCCTAGCCCGAACCCTAACCCTTCCCCGAAGCCTGACCCTCACCCGTCCCCTAATCCTAACCCGTACGCTGACACTAACCCGTGCCCTCCCACGTACGCTCCCCCTAAAGTGTTGTCGTACCCTCACCTGGACCCTAAACCGTCCCCGTCCCCTAACCCTAACCCTAACACTAACCCTTCCCCGAAGCCTGCCCCTCACCCGTCCCCTAATCCTAACCCGGACGCTGACAGTAACCCACGCCCTCACACGCACGCTCCCCGTAAAGCGTTGTCGTACCCTCACCTGGACCCTAAACCGTCCCCGTCCCCTAACCCTAACCTTAGCCCGAACCCTAACCCTAACACTTCCCCGAACCTGACCCTAACCCGTCCCGTAATCCTAACCCGTACGCTGACACTAACCAGCGCCCTCACACGTACGCTCCCCCTAAAGCGTTGTCGTACCCTCACCTGCACCCTAAACCGTCCCCGTCCCCTAACCCTAACCCTAGCCTGAACCCTAACCCTAACCCTTCCCCGAAGCCTGACCCTCACCCGTTCCCTAATCCTAACCCGTACGCTGACACTAACCCGCGCCCTCACACGTACGCTCCCCCTAAAGCGTTGTCGTACCCTCACCTGGACCCTAAACCGTCCCCGTCCCCTAACCCTAACCCTAGCCCGAACCCTAACCCTAACCCTTCCCCGAAGCCTGACCCTCAGCCGTCCCCTAATCCTAACCCGTACGCTGACACTAACCCACGCCCTCACACGTACGCTCCCCCTAAAGCGTTGTCGTACCCTCACCTGGACCCTAAACCGTCCCCGTCCCCTAACCCTAACCCTAGCTCGAACCAGAACCGTAACACTTCCCCGAAGCCTGACCTTAACCCGTCCCCTAATCTAACCCATATGCTAACACTAACCTTCGCCCTCACACGCACACTCACCCTAAAGCGTTGTCATACCCTCACCTGCACCCTAAACCGTCCCCGTTCCCTAACCCTAACCTTAGCGCGAAACCTAACCCTAACACTTCCCTGAAGCCTGACCCTCACCGGGCCCCTAATCCTAACCCGTACGCTAACACTAACCCGCGCCCTCACACGCACGCTCCACCTAAAGCGTTGTCGTACCCTCACCTGGACCCTAAACCGTCCCCGTCCCCTAACCCTAACCCTAGCCCGAACCCTAACCCTAACACTTCCCCGAAGCCTGCCCCTCACCCGTCCTCTAATCCTAACACGGACGCTAACACTAACCCGCGCCCTCACACGCACGCTCCCCCTAAAGCGTTTTCGTACCCTCACCTGGACCCTAAACCGTCCCCATCCCCTAACCCTAACCCTAGCCCGAACCCTAACCCTAACACTTCCCCGAACCTGACCCTCACCCGTCCCGTAATCCTAACCCGTACGCTGACACTAACCCGCGCCCTCACACGTACGCTCCCCCTAAAGCGTTGTCGTACCCTCACCTGCACCCTAAACCGTCCCCGTCCCCTAACCCTAACCCTAGCCCGAACCCTAACCCTAACCCTTCCCCGAAGCCTGACCCTCACCCGTTCCCTAATCCTAACCCGTACGCTGACACTAACCCGCGCCCTCACACGTACGCTCCCCCTAAAGCATTGTCGTACTCTCACCTGGACCCTAAACCGTCCCCATCCCCTAACCCTAACCCTAGCCCGAACCCTAACCCTAACCCTTCCCCGAAGCCTGACCCTCACCCGTCCGCTAATCCTAACCCGTACGCTGACACTAACCCGCCCCCTCACACGTACGCTCCCGCTAAAGCGTTGTCGTACCCTCACCTGGACCCTAACCCGTCCCCGTCCCCTAACCCTAACCCTAAAACTAACCCTTCCCCGAAGCCTGACCCTCACCCGTCCCCTAATCCTAACCCGTACGCTGACACTAACCCGCGCCCTCACACGTACGCTCCCCCTAAAGCGTTGTCGTAACCTCACCTGCACCCTAAACCGTCCCCGTCCCCTAACCCTAACCCTAGCCCGAACCCTAACCCTAACCCTTCCCCGAAGCCTGACCCTCACCCGTCCCCTAATCCTAACCCGTACGCTGACACTAACCTGCGCCCTCACACGTACTCTCCCCCTAAAGCGTTGTCGTACCCTCACCTGGACCCTAAACCGTCCCCGTCCCCTAACCCTAACCCTAGCCCGAACCCTAACCCTAACCCTTCCCCGAAGCCTGACCCTCACCCGTCCCCTAATCCTAACCCGTACGCTGACACTAACCCGCGCCCTCACACGTACGCTCCCCCTAAAGCGTTGTCGTACCCTCACCTGGACCCTAAACCGTCCCCGTCCCCTAACCCTAACCCTAGCCCGAACCCTAACCCTAACCCTTCCCCGAAGCCTGACCCTCACCCGTCCCCTAATCCTAACCCGTACGCTGACACTAACCCGCGCCCTCACACGTACGCTCCCCCTAAAGCGTTGTCGTACCCTCACCTGGACCCTAAACCGTCCCCGTCCCCTAACCCTAACCCTAGCCCCAACCCTAACCCTAACCCTTCCCCGAAGCCTGACCCTCACCCGTCCCCTAATCCTAACCCGTACGCTGACACTAACCCGCGCCCTCACACGTACGCTCCCCCTAAAGCGTTGTCGTACACTCACCTGGACCGTAACCCTTCCCCGTCCCCTAACCCTAACCCTAGCCCGAACCCTAACCATAACCCTTCCCCGAAGCCTGACCCTCACCCGTCCCCTAATCCTAACCCGTACGCTGACACTAACCCACGCCCTCACATGTACGCTCCCCATAAAGTGTTGTCGTACCCTCACCTGGACCCTAAACCGTCCCCGTCCCCTAACCCTAACGCTAGCCCGAACCCTAAGCCTAACCCTTCCCCGAAGCCTGACCCTCACCCGTCCCCAATCCTAACCCGTGCGTTGACACTAACCCGCGCCCTCCCACGTATGCTCCCCTTAAAGCGTTGTCGTACCCTCACCTGGACCCTAAACCGACCCCGTCCCCTAACCCTAACCCTAGCCCGAAACCTAACCCTAACCCTTCCCCGAAGCCTGACCCTCACCCGTCCCCTAATCCTAACCCGTACGCTGACACTAACCCGTGCCCTCACACGTACGCTCCCCCTAAAGCGTTGTCGTACCCTCACTTGGACCCTAAACCGTCCCCGTCCCCTAACCCTAACCCTAGCCCGAACCCTAACCCTAACACTTCCCCGAAGCCTGTCCCTCACCCGTCCCCTAATCCTAACCCGTACGCTGACAGTAACCCACGCCCTCACACGTACGCTCCCCATAAAGTGTTATCGTACCCTCACCTGGACCCTAAACCGTCCCCGTCCCCTAACCCTAACCCTAGCCCGAACCCTAACCCTAACCCTTCCCCGAAGCCTGACCCTCACCCGTCCCCTAATCCTAACCCGTACGCTGACACTAACCCGCGCCCTCACACGTCCGCTCCCCCTAAAGCGTTGTCGTACCCTCACCTGGACCCTAAACCGTCCCCGTCACCTAACCCTAAACCTAGCCCGAACCCTAACCCTAACCCTTCCCCGAAGCCTGACCCTCACCCGTCCCCTAATCCTAACCCGTACGCTGACACTAACCCGCGCCCTCACACGTACGCTCCCCCTAAAGCGTTGTCGTACCCTCACCTGCACCCTAAACCGTCCCCGTCCCCTAACCCTAACCCTAGCCCGAACCCTAACCCTAACCCTTCCCCGAAGCCTGACCCTCACCCGTTCCCTAATCCTAACCCGTACGCTGACACTAACCCGCGCCCTCACACGTCCGCTCCCCCTAAAGCATTGTCGTACCCTCACCTGGACCCTAAACCGTCCCCGTCCCCTAACCCTAACCCTAGCCCGAACCCTAACCCTAACCCTTCCCCGAAGCCTGACCCTCACCCGTCCGCTAATCCTAACCCGTACGCTGACACTAACCCACGCCCTCACACGTACGCTCCCCCTAAAGCGTTGTCGTACCCTCACCTGGACCCTAAACCGTCCCCGTCCCCTAACCCTAACCCTAGCTCGAACCAGAACCGTAACACTTCCCCGAAGCCTGACCTTAACCCGTCCCCTAATCTAACCCATATGCTAACACTAACCTTCGCCCTCACACGCACACTCACCCTAAAGCGTTGTCATACCCTCACCTGGACCCTAAACCGTCCCCATTCCCTAACCCTAATCTTAGGGCGAAACCTAACCCTAACACTTCCCCGAAGCCTGACCCTCACCGGTCCCCTAATCCTAACCCGTACGCTAACACTAACCCGCGCCCTCACACGCACGCTCCACCTAAAGCGTTGTCGTACCCTCACCTGGACCCTAAACCGTCCCCGTCCCCTTACCCTAACCCTAGCCCGAACCCTAACCCTAACACTTCCCCGAAGCCTGCCCCTCACCCGTCCCCTAATCCTAACACGGACGCTAACACTAACCCGCGCCCTCACACGCACGCTCCCCCTAAAGCGTTTTCGTACCCTCACCTGGACCCTAAACCGTCCCCATCCCCTAACCCTAACCCTAGCCCGAACCCTAACCCTAACACTTCCCCGAACCTGACCCTCACCCGTCCCGTAATCCTAACCCGTACGCTGACACTAACCAGCGCCCTCACACTTACGCTCCCCCTAAAGCGTTGTCGTACCCTCACCTGCACCCTAAACCGTCCCCGTCCCCTAACCCTAACCCTAGCCCGAACCCTAACCCAAAACCTTCCCCGAAGCCTGACCCTCACCCGTTCCCTAATCCTAACCCGTACGCTGACACTAACCCGCGCCCTCACACGTCCGCTCCCCCTAAAGCATTGTCGTACCCTCACCTGGACCCTAAACCGTCCCCGTCCCCTAACCCTAACCCTAGCCCGAACCCTAACCCTAACCCTTCCCCGAAGCCTGACCCTCACCCGTCCGCTAATCCTAACCCGTACGTTGACACTAACCCGCGCCCTCACACGTACGCTCCCCCTAAAGCGTGGTCGTACCCTCACCTGGACCCTAACCCGTCCCCGTCCCCTAACCCTAACCCTAACACTAACATTTCCCCGAAGCCTGACCCTCACCCGTCCCCTAATCCTAACCCGTACGCTGACACTAACCCGCGCCCTCACACGTACGCTCCACCTAAAGCGTTGTCGTACCCTCACCTGCACCCTAAACCGTCCCCGTCCCCTAACCCTAACCCTAGCCCGAACCCTAACCCTAACCCTTCCCCGAAGCCTGACCCTCACCTGTCCCCTAATCCTAAACCGTACGCTGACACTAACCCGCGCCCTCACACGTACGCTCCCCCTAATGCGTTGTCGTACCCTCACCTGGACCCTAACCCGTCCCCGTCCCCTAACCCTAACCCTAGCCCGAACCCTAACCCTAACCCTTACCCGAAGCCTGACCCTCACCGGTCCCCTAATCCTAACCCGTACGCTAACACTAACCCGCGCCCTCACACGCACGCTCCCCCAAAGCGTTGTCGTACCCTCACCTGGACCCTAAACCGTCCCCATCCCCTAACCCTAACCCTAGCCCGAACCCTAACCCTAACCCTTCCCCGAAGCCTGACCCTCACCCGTCCGCTAATCCTAACCCGTACGCTGACACTAACCCACGCCCTCACACGTACGCTCCCCCTAAAGCGTTGTCGTACCCTCACCTGGACCCTAAACCGTCCCCGTCCCCTAACCCTAACCCTAGCTCGAACCAGAACCGTAACACTTCCCCGAAGCCTGACCTTAACCCGTCCCCTAATCTAACCCATATGCTAACACTAACCTTCGCCCTCACACGCACACTCACCCTAAAGCGTTGTCATACCCTCACCTGGACCCTAAACCGTCCCCATTCCCTAACCCTAATCTTAGGGCGAAACCTAACCCTAACACTTCCCCGAAGCCTGACCCTCACCGGTCCCCTAATCCTAACCCGTACGCTAACACTAACCCGCGCCCTCACACGCACGCTCCACCTAAAGCGTTGTCGTACCCTCACCTGGACCCTAAACCGTCCCCGTCCCCTTACCCTAACCCTAGCCCGAACCCTAACCCTAACACTTCCCCGAAGCCTGCCCCTCACCCGTCCCCTAATCCTAACACGGACGCTAACACTAACCCGCGCCCTCACACGCACGCTCCCCCTAAAGCGTTTTCGTACCCTCACCTGGACCCTAAACCGTCCCCATCCCCTAACCCTAACCCTAGCCCGAACCCTAACCCTAACACTTCCCCGAACCTGACCCTCACCCGTCCCGTAATCCTAACCCGTACGCTGACACTAACCAGCGCCCTCACACTTACGCTCCCCCTAAAGCGTTGTCGTACCCTCACCTGCACCCTAAACCGTCCCCGTCCCCTAACCCTAACCCTAGCCCGAACCCTAACCCAAAACCTTCCCCGAAGCCTGACCCTCACCCGTTCCCTAATCCTAACCCGTACGCTGACACTAACCCGCGCCCTCACACGTCCGCTCCCCCTAAAGCATTGTCGTACCCTCACCTGGACCCTAAACCGTCCCCGTCCCCTAACCCTAACCCTAGCCCGAACCCTAACCCTAACCCTTCCCCGAAGCCTGACCCTCACCCGTCCGCTAATCCTAACCCGTACGTTGACACTAACCCGCGCCCTCACACGTACGCTCCCCCTAAAGCGTGGTCGTACCCTCACCTGGACCCTAACCCGTCCCCGTCCCCTAACCCTAACCCTAACACTAACATTTCCCCGAAGCCTGACCCTCACCCGTCCCCTAATCCTAACCCGTACGCTGACACTAACCCGCGCCCTCACACGTACGCTCCACCTAAAGCGTTGTCGTACCCTCACCTGCACCCTAAACCGTCCCCGTCCCCTAACCCTAACCCTAGCCCGAACCCTAACCCTAACCCTTCCCCGAAGCCTGACCCTCACCTGTCCCCTAATCCTAAACCGTACGCTGACACTAACCCGCGCCCTCACACGTACGCTCCCCCTAATGCGTTGTCGTACCCTCACCTGGACCCTAACCCGTCCCCGTCCCCTAACCCTAACCCTAGCCCGAACCCTAACCCTAACCCTTACCCGAAGCCTGACCCTCACCGGTCCCCTAATCCTAACCCGTACGCTAACACTAACCCGCGCCCTCACACGCACGCTCCCCCAAAGCGTTGTCGTACCCTCACCTGGACCCTAAACCGTCCCCATCCCCTAACCCTAACCCTAGCCCGAACCCTAACCCTAACACTTCCCCGAACCTGACCCTCACCCGTCCCGTAATCCTAACCCGTGCGCTGACACTAACCCGCGCCCTCACACGTACGCTCCCCCTAAAGCGTTGTCGTACCCTCACCTGCACCCTAAACCGTCCCCGTCCCCTAACCCTAACCCTAGGCCGAACCCTAACCCTAACCCTTCCCCGAAGCCTGACCCTCACCCGTTCCCTAATCCTAACCCGTACGCTGACACTAACCCGCGCCCTCACACGTACACTCCCCCTAAAGCATTGTCGTACCCTCACCTGGACCCTAAACCGACCCCGTCCCCTAACCCTAACCCTAGCCCGAACCCTAACCCTAACCCTTCCCCGAAGCCTGACCCTCACCCGTCCGCTAATCCTAACCCGTACGCTGACACTAACCCGCGCCCTCACACGTACGCTCCCCCTAAAGCGTTGTCGTACCCTCACCTGGACCCTAACCCGTCCCCGTCCCCTAACCCTAACCCTAACACTAACCCTTCCCCGAAGCCTGACCCTCACCCGTCCCCTAATCCTAACCCGTACGCTGACACTAACCCGCGCCCTCACACGTACGCTCCCCCTAAAGTGTTGTCGTACCCTCACCTGCACCCTAAACCGTCCCCGTCCCCTAACCCTAACCCTAGCCCGAACCCTAACCCTAAACCTTCCCCGAAGCCTGACCCTCACCTGTCCCCTAATCCTAAACCGTACGCTGACACTAACCCGCGCCCTCACACGTACGCTCCCCCTAATGCGTTGTCGTACCCTCACCTGGACCATAACCCGTCCCCGTCCCCTAACCCTAACCCTAGCCCGAACCCTAACCCTAACCCTTCCCCGAATCCTGACCCTCACCCGTCCCCTAATCCTAACCCGTACGCTGACACTAACCCGTGCCCTCCCACGTACGCTCCCCCTAAAGCGTTGTCGTACCCTAACCTGGACCCTAAACTGTCCCCGTCCCCTAACCCTAACCCTAACACTAACCCTTCCCCGAAGCCTGACCCTCACCCGTCCCCTAATCCTAACCCGTACGCTGACACTAACCCGCACCCTCACACGTACGCTCCCCCTAAAGCGTTGTCGTACCCTCACCTGCACCCTAAACCGTCCCCTAACCCTAACCCTAACCTTAGCCCGAACCCTAACCCTAACCCTTCCCCGAAGCCTGACCCTCACCTGTCCCCTAATTCTAAACCGTACGCTGACACTAACCCGCGCCCTCACACGTACGCTCCCCCTAATGCGTTGTCGTACCCTCACCTGGACCCTAACCCGTTCCCGTCCCCTAACCCTAACCCTAGCCCGAACCCTAACCCTAACCCTTCCCCGAAGCCTGACCCTCACCCGTCCCCTAATCCTAACCCGTACGCTGACACTAACCCGCGCCCTCACACGTACGCTCCCCCTAAAGCGTTGTCGTACCCTCACCTGGACCCTGAACCGTCCCCGTCCCCTAACCCTAACCCTAGCCCGAACCCTAACCCTTCCCCGAAGCCTGATCCTCACCCGTCGCCTAATCCTAACCCGTACGCTGACACTAACCCGCGCTATCACACGTACGTGCCCCCTAAAGCGTTGTCATACCCTCACCTGGACCCTAAACCGTCCCCGTCCCCTAACCCTAACCCTAGCCCGAACCCTAACCCTAACCCTTCCCCGAAGCCTGACCCTCACCCGTCCCCTAATCCTAACCCGTACGCTGACACTAACCCGCGCCCTCACACGTACGCTCCCCCTAAAGCGTTGTCGTACCCTCACCTGGACCCTAACCCGTCTCCGTCCCCTAACCCTAACCCTAGCCCGAACCCTAACCCTAACACTTCCCCGAAGCCTGACCCTCACCCGTCCCCTAATCCTAACCCGTGCGCTGACACTAACCCACGCCCTCACACGTACGCTCCCCCTAAAGCGTTGTCGTACCCTCACCTGGACCCTAAACCGTCCCCGTCCCCTAACCCTAACCCTAGCCCGAACCCTAACCCTAACCCTTCCCCGAAGCCTGACCCTCACCCGTCCGCTAATCCTAACCCGTACGCTGACACTAACCCGCGCACTCAGACGTACGCTCCCCCTAAAGCGTTGTCGTACCATCACCTGGACCCTAACCCGTCCCCGTCCCCTAACCCTAACCCTAACACTAACCCTTCCCCGAAGCCTGACACTCACCCGTCCCCTAATCCTAACCCGTACGCTGACACTAACCCGCGCCCTCACACGTACGCTCCACCTAAAGCGTTGTCGTACCCTCACCTGCACCCTAAACCGTCCCCGTCCCCTAACCCTAACCCTAGCCCGAACCCTAACCCTAACCCTTCCCCGAAGCCTGACCCTCACCTGTCCCCTAATCCTAAACCGTACGCTGACACTAACCCGCGCCCTCACACGTACGCTCCCCCTAATGCGTTGTCGTACCCTCACCTGGACCCTAACCCGTCCCCGTCCCCTAACCCTAACCCTAGCCCGAACCCTAACCCTAACCCTTACCCGAAGCCTGACCCTCACCGGTCCCCTAATCCTAACCCGTACGCTAACACTAACCCGCGCCCTCAAACGCACGCTCCCCCTAAAGCGTTGTCGTACCCTCACCTGGACCCTAAACCGTCCCCATCCCCTAACCCTAACCCTAGCCCGAACCCTAACCCTAACACTTCCCCGAACCTGACCCTCACCCGTCCCGTAATCCTAACCCGTGCGCTGACACTAACCCGCGCCCTCACACGTACGCTCCCCCTAAAGCGTTGTCGTACCCTCACCTGCACCCTAAACCGTCCCTGTCCCCTAACCCTAACCCTAGCCCGAACCCTAACCCTAACCCTTCCCCGAAGCCTGACCCTCACCCGTTCCCTAATCCTAACCCGTACGCTGACACTAACCCGCGCCCTCACACGTCCGCTCCCCCTAAAGCATTGTCGTACCCTCACCTGGACCCTAAACCGTCCCCGTCCCCTAACCCTAACCCTAGCCCGAACCCTAACCCTAACCCTTCCCCGAAGCCTGACCCTCACCCGTCCGCTAATCCTAACCCGTACGCTGACACTAACCCGCGCCCTCACACGTACGCTCCCCCTAAAGCGTTGTCGTACCCTCACCTGCACCCTAAACCGTCCCCGTCCCCCAACCCTAACCCTAGCCCGAACCCTAACCCTAAACCTTCCCCGAAGCCTGACCCTCACCTGTCCCCTAATCCTAAACCGTACGCTGACACTAACCCGCGCCCTCACACGTACGCTCCCCCTAATGCGTTGTCGTACCCTCACCTGGACCATAACCCGTCCCCGTCCCCTAACCCTAACCCTAGCCCGAACCCTAACCCTAACCCTTCCCCGAATCCTGACCCTCACCCGTCCCCTAATCCTAACCCGTACGCTGACACTAACCCGTGCCCTCCCACGTACGCTCCCCCTAAAGCGTTGTCGTACCCTAACCTGGACCCTAAACCGTCCCCGTTCCCTAACCCTAACCCTAACACTAACCCTTCCCCGAAGCCTGCCCCTCACCCGTCCCCTAATCCTAACACGGACGCTAACACTAACCCACGCCCTCACACGCACGCTCCCCGTAAAGCGTTGTCGTACCCTCACCTGGACCCTAAACCGTCCCCGTCCCCTAACCCTAACCTTAGCCCGAACCCTAACCCTAACACTTCCCCGAACCTGACCCTAACCCGTCCCGTAATCCTAACCCGTACGCTGACACTAACCAGCGCCCTCACACGTACGCTCCCCCTAAAGCGTTGTCGTACCCTCACCTGCACCCTAAACCGTCCCCGTCCCCTAACCCTAACCCTAGCCCGAACCCTAACCCTAACCCTTCCCCGAAGCCTGACCCTCACCCGTTCCCTAATCCTAACCCGTACGCTGACACTAACCCGCGCCCTCACACGTCCGCTCCCCCTAAAGCGTTGTCGTACCCTCACCTGGACCCTAAACCGTCCCCGTCCCCTAACCCTAACCCTAGCCCGAACCCTAACCCTAACCCTTCCCCGAAGCCTGACCCTCAGCCGTCCCCTAATCCTAACCCGTACGCTGACACTAACCCACGCCCTCACACGTACGCTCCCCCTAAAGCGTTGTCGTACCCTCACCTGGACCCTAAACCGTCCCCGTCCCCTAACCCTAACCCTAGCTCGAACCAGAACCGTAACACTTCCCCGAAGCCTGACCTTAACCCGTCCCCTAATCTAACCCATATGCTAACACTAACCTTCGCCCTCACACGCACACTCACCCTAAAGCGTTGTCATACCCTCACCTGGACCCTAAACCGTCCCCGTTCCCTAACCCTAACCTTAGCGCGAAACCTAACCCTAACACTTCCCTGAAGCCTGACCCTCACCGGGCCCCTAATCCTAACCCGTACGCTGACACTAACCCGCGCCCTCACACGTCCGCTCCCCCTAAAGCATTGTCGTACTCTCACCTGGACCCTAAACCGTCCCCATCCCCTAACCCTAACCCTAGCCCGAACCCTAACCCTAACCCTTCCCCGAAGCCTGACCCTCACCCGTCCGCTAATCCTAACCCGTACGCTGACACTAACCCGCCCCCTCACACGTACGCTCCCCCTAAAGCGTTGTCGTACCCTCACCTGGACCCTAACCCGTCCCCGTCCCCTAACCCTAACCCTAACACTAACCCTTCCCCGAAGCCTGACCCTCACCCGTCCCCTAATCCTAACCCGTACGCTGACACTAACCCGCGCCCTCACACGTACGCTCCCCCTAAAGCGTTGTCGTACCCTCACCTGCACCCTAAACCGTCCCCGTCCCCTAACCCTAACCCTAGCCCGAACCCTAACCCTAACCCTTCCCCGAAGCCTGACCCTCACACGTCCCCTAATCCTAACCCGTACGCTGACACTAACCCGCGCCCTCACACGTACGCTTCCCCTAAAGCGTTGTCGTACCCTCACCTGGACCCTAAACCGTCCCCGTCCCCTAACCCTAAACCTAGCCCGAACCCTAACCCTAATCCTTCCCCGAAGCCTGACCCTCACCCGTCCCCTAATCCTAACCCGTACGCTGACACTAACCCGCGCCCTCACACGTACGCTCCCCCTAAAGCGTTGTCTTACCCTCACCTGGACCCTAAACCGTCCCCGTCCCCTAACCCTAACCCTAGCCCGAACCCTAACCCTAACCCTTCCCCGAAGCCTGACCCTCACCCGTCCCCTAATCCTAACCCGTACGCTGACACTAACCCGCGCCCTCACACGTACGCTCCCCCTAAAGCGTTGTCGTACCCTCACCTGGACCCTAAACCGTCCCCGTCCCCTAACCCTAACCCTAGCCCGAACCCTAACCCTAACCCTTCCCCGAAGCCTGACCCTCACCCGTCCCCTAATCCTAACCCGTACGCTGACACTAACCCGCGCCCTCACACGTACGCTCCCCCTAAAGCGTTGTCGTACCCTCACCTGGACCCTAAACCGTCCCCGTCCCCTAACCCTAACCCTAGCCCCAACCCTAACCCTAACCGTTCCCCGAAGCCTGACCCTCACCCGTCCCCTAATCCTAACCCGTACGCTGACACTAACCCGCGCCCTCACACGTCCGCTCCCCCTAAAGCGTTGTCGTACACTCACCTGGACCGTAACCCTTCCCCGTCCCCTAACCCTAACCCTAGCCCGAACCCTAACCATAACCCTTCCCCGAAGCCTGACCCTCACCCGTCCCCTAATCCTAACCCGTACGCTGACACTAACCCACGCCCTCACATGTACGCTCCCCATAAAGTGTTGTCGTACCCTCACCTGGACCCTAAACCGTCCCCGTCCCCTAACCCTAACCCTAGCCCGAACCCTAAGCCTAACCCTTCCCCGAAGCCTGACCCTCACCCGTCCCCAATCCTAACCCGTGCGTTGACACTAACCCGCGCCCTCCCACGTATGCTCCCCTTAAAGCGTTGTCGTACCCTCACCTGGACCCTAAACCGACCCCGTCCCCTAACCCTAACCCTAGCCCGAACCCTAACCCTAACCCTTCCCCGAAGCCTGACCCTCACCCGTCCCCTAATCCTAACCCGTACGCTGACACTAACCCGCGCCCTCACACGTACGCTCCCCCTAAAGCGTTGTCGTACCCTCACCTGGACCCTAAACCGTCCCCGTCCCCTAACCCTAACCCTAGCCCGAACCCTAACCCTAACACTTCCCCGAAGCCTGTCCCTCACCCGTCCCCTAATCCTAACCCGTACGCTGACAGTAACCCACGCCCTCACACGTACGCTCCCCATAAAGTGTTATCGTACCCTCACCTGGACCCTAAACCGTCCCCGTCCCCTAACCCTAACCCTAGCCCGAACCCTAACCCTAACCCTTCCCCGAAGCCTGACCCTCACCCGTCCCCTAATCCTAACCCGTACGCTGACACTAACCCGCGCCCTCACACGTCCGCTCCCCCTAAAGCGTTGTCGTACCCTCACATGGACCCTAAACCGTCCCCGTCACCTAACCCTAAACCTAGCCCGAACCCTAACCCTAACCCTTCCCCGAAGCCTGACCCTCACCCGTCCCCTAATCCTAACCCGTACGCTGACACTAACCCGCGCCCTCACATGTACGCTCCCCATAAAGTGTTGTCGTACCCTCACCTGGACCCTAAACCGTCCCCGTCCCCTAACCCTAACCCTAGCCCGAACCCTAAGCCTAACCCTTCCCCGAAGCCTGACCCTCACCCGTCCCCAATCCTAACCCGTGCGTTGACACTAACCCGCGCCCTCCCACGTATGCTCCCCTTAAAGCGTTGTCGTACCCTCACCTGGACCCTAAACCGACCCCGTCCCCTAACCCTAACCCTAGCCCGAACCCTAACCCTAACCCTTCCCCGAAGCCTGACCCTCACCCGTCCCCTAATCCTAACCCGTACGCTGACACTAACCCGCGCCCTCACACGTACGCTCCCCCTAAAGCGTTGTCGTACCCTCACCTGGACCCTAAACCGTCCCCGTCCCCTAACCCTAACCCTAGCCCGAACCCTAACCCTAACACTTCCCCGAAGCCTGTCCCTCACCCGTCCCCTAATCCTAACCCGTACGCTGACAGTAACCCACGCCCTCACACGTACGCTCCCCATAAAGTGTTATCGTACCCTCACCTGGACCCTAAACCGTCCCCGTCCCCTAACCCTAACCCTAGCCCGAACCCTAACCCTAACCCTTCCCCGAAGCCTGACCCTCACCCGTCCCCTAATCCTAACCCGTACGCTGACACTAACCCGCGCCCTCACACGTCCGCTCCCCCTAAAGCGTTGTCGTACCCTCACATGGACCCTAAACCGTCCCCGTCACCTAACCCTAAACCTAGCCCGAACCCTAACCCTAACCCTTCCCCGAAGCCTGACCCTCACCCGTCCCCTAATCCTAACCCGTACGCTGACACTAACCCGCGCCCTCACACGTACGCTCCCCCTAAAGCGTTGTCGTACCCTCACCTGGACCCTAAACCGTCCCCGTCCCCTAACCCTAACCCTAGCCCGAACCCTAACCCTAACCCTTCCCCGAAGCCTGACCCTCACCCGTCCCCTAATCCTAACCCGTACGCTGACACTAACCCGCGCCCTCACACGTACGCTCCCCCTAAAGCATTGTCGTACCCTCACCTGGACCCTAAACCGTCCCCGTCCCCTAACCCTAACCCTAGCCCGAACCCTAACCCTAACCCTTCCCCGAAGCCTGACCCTCACCCGTCACCTAATCCTAACCCGTACGCTGACACTAACCTGCGCCCTCACACGTACGCTCCCCCTAAAGCGTTGTCGTACCCTCACCTGGACCCTAAACTGTCCCCGTCCCCTAACCCTAACCCTAGCCCGAACCCTAACCCTAACCCTTCCCCGAAGCCTGACCCTCACCCGTCCCCTAATCCTAACCCGTACGCTGACACTAACCCGCGCCCTCACACGTACGCTCCCCCTAAAGCGTTGTCGTACCCTCACCTGGACCCTAACCCGTCCCCGTCCCCTAACCGTTAACCTAGCCCGAACCCTAACCCTAACCCTTCCCCGAAGCCTGACCCTCACCCGTCCCCAATCCTAACCCGTGCGCTGACACTAACCCGCGCCCTCCCATGTATGCTCCCCTTAAAGCGTTGTCGTACCCTAACCTGGACCCTAAACCGACCCCGTCCCCTAACCCTAACCCTAGCCCGAACCCTAACCCTAACCCTTCCCCGAAGCCTGACCCTCACCCGTCCCCTAATCCTAACCCGTACGCTGACACTAACCCGCGCCCTCACACGTACGCTCCCCCTAAAGCGTTGTCGTACCCGCACCTGGATCCTAAACCGTCCCCGTCCCCTAACCCTAACCCTAGCCCGAACCCTAACCCTAACCCTTCCCCGAAACCTGACCCTCACCCGTCCCCTAATCCTAACCCGTACGCTGACACTAACCCACGCCCTCACACGTACGCTCCCCCTAAAGCGTTGTCGTACCCTCACCTGGACCCTAAACCGTCCCCGTCCCCTAACCCTAACCCTAGCCCGAACCCTAACCCTAACCCTTCCCCGAAGCCTGACCCTCACCCGTCCCTTAATCCTAACCCGTACGCTGACACTAACCCGCGCCCTCACACGTCCGCTGCCCCTAAAGCGTTGGCGTACCCTCACCTGGACCCTAAACCGTCCCCGTTCCCTAACCCTAAACCTAGCCCGAACCCTAACCCTAACCCTTCCCCGAAGCCTGACCCTCACCCGTCCCCTAATCCTAACCCGTACGCTGACACTAACCCACGCCCTCACACGTACGCTCCCCCTAAAGCGTTGTCATACCCTCACATGGACCCTAAACCGTCCCCGTCCCCTAACCCTAGCTCGAACCAGAACCGTAACACTTCCCCGAAACCTGACCTTAACCCGTCCCCTAATCTAACCCGTATACTAACACTAACCTTCGCCCTCACACGCACACTCACCCTAAAGCGTTGTCATACCCTCACCTGGACCCTAAACCGTCCCCGTTCCCTAACCCTAACCTTAGCGCGAAACCTAACCCTAACCCTTCCCCGAAGCCTGACCCTCACCGGTCCCCTAATCCTAACCCGTACGCTAACACTAACCCGCGCCCTCACACGCACGCTCCACCTAAAGCGTTGTCGTACCCTCACCTGGACCCTAAACCGTCCCCGTCCCCTAACCCTAAGCCTAGCCCGAACCCTAACCCTAACACTTCCCCGAAGCCTGCCCCTCACCCGTCCCCTAATCCTAAAACGGACGCTAACACTAACCCGCGCCCTCACACGCACGCTCCACCTAAAGCGTTGTCGTACCCTCACCTGGACCCTAAACCGTCCCCGTCCCCTAACCCTAAGCCTAGCCCGAACCCTAACCCTAACCCTTCCCCGAACCTGACCCTCACCCGTCCCGTAATCCTAACCCGTACGCTGACACTATCCAGTGCCCTCACACGTCTGCTCCCCCTAAAGCGTTGTCGTACCCTCATCTGGACCCTAAACCGTCCCCGTCCCCTAACCCTAACCCTAGCCCGAACCCTAACCCTAACCCTTCCCCGAAGCCTGACCCTCACCCGTTCCCTAATCTTAACCCGTACGCTGACACTAACCCGCGCCCTCACACGTACGCTCCCCCTAAAGCATTGTCGTACCCTCACCTGGACCCTAAACCGTCCCCGTCCCTTAACCCTAACCATAGCCCGAACCCTAACCCTAACCCTTCCCCGAAGCCTGACCCTCACCCGTCCGCTAATCCTAACCCGTACGCTGACACTAACCCGCGCCCTCACACGTAGGCTCCCCCTAAAGCGTTGTCGTACCCTCACCTGGACCCTAAACCGTCCCCGTCCCCTAACCCTAACCCTAACCCTAAACCTTCCCCGAAGCCTGAACCTCACCCGTCCCCTAATCCTAACCCGTACGCTGATACTAACCCGTGCCCTCCCACGTACGCTCCCCCTAAAGCATTGTCGTACCCTCACCTGGACCCTAAACCGTCCCTGTCCCCTAACCCTAACCCTAGCCCTAAACCTAACCCTAACACTTCCCCGAAGCCTGACACTCAGCCGTCCCCTAATCCTAACCCGTACGCTGACACTAACCCGCGCCCTCACACGTACGCTCCCCCTAAAGCGTTGTCGTACCCTCACCAGGACCCTAAACCGTCCCCGTCCCCTAACCCTAACCCTAGCCCGAACCCTAACCCTAACCCTTCCCCGAAGCCTGACCCTCACCCGTCCCCTAATCCTAACCCGTACGCTGACACTAACCCGCGCCCTCACACGTCCACTGCACATAAAGCGTTGTCGTACCCTCACCTGGACCCTAAACCGTCCCCGTCCCCTAACCCTAAACCTAGCCCGAACCCTAACCCTAACACTTCCCCGAAGCCTGACCCTCACCCGTCCCCTAATCCTAACCCGTACGCTGACACTAACCCGCGCTCTCACACGTCCGCTCCCCCTAAAGCGTTGTCGTACCCTCACCTAGATCCTAAACCGTCCCCGTCCCCTTACCCTAACCCTAGCCCTAACCCTAACCCTAACCCTTCCCTGAAGCCTGACCCTCACCCGTCCCCTAATCCTAAGCCGTACGCTGACACTAACCCGTGCCCTCCCACGTACGCTCCCCCTAAAGCGTTGTCGTACCCTCACCTGGACCCTAAACCGTCCCCGTCCCCTAACCCTAACCCTAGCCCGAACCCTAACCCTAACCCTTCCCCGAAGCCTGACCCTCACCCGTCCCCTAATCCTAACCCGTACGCTGACACTAACCCGCGCCCTCACACGTACGCTCCCCCTAAAGCGTTGTCGTACCCTCACCTGGACCCTAACCCGTCCCCGTCCCCTATCCCTAACTCTAGCCCGAACCCTAACCCTAACACTTCCCCGAAGCCTGTCCTTCAGCCGTCCCCTAATCCTAACCCGTTAGCTGACACTAACCCGCGCCCTCACACGTACGCTCCCCCTAAAGCGTTGTCGTACCCTCACCTGGACCCTAACCCGTCCCCGTCCCCTAACCCTAACCCGAACCCTAACCCTAACCCTTCCCCGAAGCCTGACCCTCACCCGTCCCCTAATCCTAACCCGTACGCTGACACTAACCCGCGCCCTCACACGTCCGCTCCCCCTAAAGCGTTGTCGTACCCTCACCTGGACCGTAACCCGTCCCCGTCCCCTAACCCTAACCCTAGCCCGAACCCTAACCCTAACCCTTCCCCGAAGCCTGACCCTCACCCGTCCCCTAATCCTAACCCGTACGCTGACACTAACCCGCGCCCTCACACGTACGCTCCCCATAAAGCGTTGTCGTACCCTCACCTGGAACCTAAACCGTCCCCGTCCCCTAACCCTAACCCTAGCCCGAACCCTAACCCTAACCCTTCCCCGAAGCCTGACCCTCACCCGTCCCCAATACTAACCCGTGCGCTGACACTAACCCGCGCCCTCCCACTTATGCTCCCCTTAAAGCGTTGTCGTACCCTCACCTGGACCCTAAACCGACTCCGTCCCCTAACCCTAACCCTAGCCCCAACCCTAACCCTAACCCTTCCCCGAAGCCTGACCCTCACCCGTCCCCTAATCCTAACCCGTACGCTGACACTAACCCGCGCCCTCACACGTACGCTCCCCCTAAAGCATTGTCGTACCCTCACCTGGACCCTAAACCGTCCCTGTCCCCTAACCCTAACCCTAGCCCGAACCCTAACCCTAACCCTTCCCCGAAGCCTGACCCTCACCCGTCCCCTAATCCTAAAACGGACGCTAACACTAACCCGCGCCCTCACACGCACGCTCCCCCTAAAGCGTTGTCGTACCCTCACCTGGACCCTAAACCGTCCCCATCCCCTAACCCTAACCCTAGCCCGAACCCTAACCCTAACCCTTCCCCGAACCTGACCCTCACCCGTCCCGTAATCCTAACCCGTACGCTGACACTATCCAGCGCCCTCACACGTCCGCTCCCCCTAAAGCGTTGTCGTACCCTCATCTGGACCCTAAACCGTCCCCGTCCCCTAACCCTAACCCTAGCCCGAACCCTAACCCTAACCCTTCCCCGAAGCCTGACCCTCACCCGTTCCCTAATCCTAACCCGTACGCTGACACTAACCCGCGCCCTCACACGTACGCTCCCCCTAAAGCATTGTCGTACCCTCACCTGGACCCTAAACCGTCCCTGTCCCTTAACCCTAACCATAGCCCGAACCCTAACCCTAACCCTTCCCCGAAGCCTGACCCTCACCCGTCCGCTAATCCTAACCCGTACGCTGACACTAACCCGCGCCCTCACACGTAGGCTCCCCCTAAAGCGTTGTCGTACCCTCACCTGGACCCTAAACCGTCCCCGTCCCCTAACCCTAACCCTAACCCTAACCCTTCCCCGAAGCCTGAACCTCACCCGTCCCCTAATCCTAACCCGTACGCTGATACTAACCCGTGCCCTCCCACGTACGCTCCCCCTAAAGCATTGTCGTACCCTCACCTGGACCCTAAACCGTCCCTGTCCCCTAACCCTAACCCTAGCCCGAAACCTAACCCTAACACTTCCCCGAAGCCTGACACTCAGCCGTCCCCTAATCCTAACCCGTACGCTGACACTAACCCGCGCCCTCACACGTACGCTCCCCCTAAAGCGTTGTCGTACCCTCACCTGGACCCTAAACCGTCCCCGTCCCCTAACCCTAACCCTAGCCCGAACCCTAACCCTAACCCTTCCCCGAAGCCTGACCCTCACCCGTCCCCTAATCCTAACCCGTACGCTGACACTAACCCGCGCCCTCACACGTCCACTGCCCATAAAGCGTTGTCGTACCCTCACCTGGACCCTAAACCGTCCCCGTCCCCTAACCCTAAACCTAGCCCGAACCCTAACCCTAACACTTCCCCGAAGCCTGACCCTCACCCGTCCCCTAATCCTAACCCGTACGCTGACACTAACCCGCGCTCTCACACGTCCGCTCCCCCTAAAGCGTTGTCGTACCCTCACCTAGACCCTAAACCGTCCCCGTCCCCTAACCCTAACCCTAGCCCGAACCCTAACCCTAACCCTTCCCTGAAGCCTGACCCTCACCCGTCCCCTAATCCTAAGCCGTACGCTGACACTAACCCGTGCCCTCCCACGTACGCTCCCCCTAAAGCGTTGTCGTACCCTCACCTGGACCCTAAACCGTCCCCGTCCCCTAACCCTAACCCTAGCCCGAACCCTAACCCTAACCCTTCCCCGAAGCCTGACCCTCACCCGTCCCCTAATCCTAACCCGTACGCTGACACTAACCCGCGCCCTCACATGTACGCTCCCCCTAAAGCGTTGTCGTACCCTCACCTGGACCCTAACCCGTCCCCGTCCCCTAACACTAACTCTAGCCCGAACCCTAACCCTAACACTTCCCCGAAGCCTGTCCTTCAGCCGTCCCCTAATCCTAACCCGTTAGCTGACACTAACCCGCGCCCTCACACGTACGCTCCCCCTAAAGCGTTGTCGTACCCTCACCTGGACCCTAACCCGTCCCCGTCCCCTAACCCTAACCCGAACCCTAACCCTAACCCTTCCCCGAAGCCTGACCCTCACCCGTCCCCTAATCCTAACCCGTACGCTGACACTAACCCGCGCCCTCACACGTACGCTCCCCCTAAAGCGTTGTCGTACTCTCACCTGGACCGTAACCCGTCCCCGTCCCCTAACCCTAACCCTAGCCCGAACCCTAACCCTAACCCTTCCCCGAAGCCTGACCCTCACCCGTCCCCTAATCCTAACCCGTACGCTGACACTAACCCGCGCCCTCACACGTACGCTCCCCATAAAGCGTTGTCGTACCCTCACCTGGAACCTAAACCGTCCCCATCCCCTAACCCTAACCCTAGCCCGAACCCTAACCCTAACCCTTCCCCGAAGCCTGACCCTCACCCGTCCCCAATACTAACCCGTGCGCTGACACTAACCCGCGCCCTCCCACTTATGCTCCCCTTAAAGCGTTGTCGTACCCTCACCTGGACCCTAAACCGACCCCGTCCCCTAACCCTAACCCTAGCCCGAACCCTAACCCTAACCCTTCCCCGAAGCCTGACCCTCACCCGTCCCCTAATCCTAACCCGTACGCTGACACTAACCCGCGCCCTCACACGTACGCTCCCCCTAAAGCATTGTCGTACCCTCACCTGGACCCTAAACCGTCCCCGTCCCCTAACCCTAACCCTAGCCCGAACCCTAACCCTAACCCTTCCCCGAAGCCTGACCCTCACCCGTCCCCTAATCCTAACCCGTACGCTGACACTAACCCGCGCCCTCACACGTACGCTACCCCTAAAGCGTTGTCGTACCCTCACTTGGACCCTAAACTGTCCCCGTCCCCTAAACATAACCCTAGCCTGAACCCTAACCCTAACCCTTCCCCGAAGCCTAACCTTACCCGTCCCCTAATCCTAACCCGTACGCTGACACTAACCCGTGCCCTCCCACGTACGCTCCCACTAAAGCGTTGTCGTACCCTCACCTGGACCCTAAACCGTCCCCGTCCCCTAACCCTAACCCTAGCCCGAACCCTAACCCTTCCCCGAAGCCTGACCCTCAGCCGTCCCCTAATCCTAACCCGTACGCTGACACTAACCCGCGCCCTCACACGTCCGTTCCCCCTAAAGCGTTGACGTACCCTCACCTGGACCCTAAACCGCCCCGTCCCCTAACCCTAACCCTAGGCCGAACCCTAACCCTAACCCTTCCCCGAAGCCTGACCCTCACCCGTCCCCTAATCCTAACCCGTACGCTGACACTAACCCGCGCCCTCACACGTACGCTCCCCCTAAAGCGTTGTCGTACCCTCACCTGGACCCTAAACCGTCCCCGTCCCCTAACCCTAACCCTAGCCCGAACGCTAACCCTAACCCTTCCCCGAAGCCTGACCCTCACCCGTCCCCTAATCCTAACCCGTACGCTGACACTAACCCGCGCCCTCACACGTACGCTCCCCCTAAAGCGTTGTCGTACCCTCACCTGGACCCTAAACCGTCCCCGTCCCCTAACCCTAACCCTAGCCCGAACCCTAACCCTAACCCTTCCCCGAAGCCTGAACCTCACCCGTCCCCTAATCCTAACCCGTACGCTGACACTAACCCGCGCCCTCACACGTACGCTCCCCCTAAAGCGTTGTCGTACCCTCACCTGGACCCTAAACCGTCCCCGTCCCCTAACCCTAACCCTAGCCCGAACCCTAAGCCTACCCCTTCCCCGAAGACTGACCCTCACCAGTCCCCTAATCCTAACCCGTACGCGGACACTAACCCGCGCCCTCACACGTACTCTCCCCTTAAAGCGTTGTCGTACCCTCACCTGGACCCTAAACCGTCCCCGTCCCCTAACCCTAACCCTAGCCCGAACCCTAACCCTAACACTTCCCCGAAGCCTGACCCTCACCCGTCCCCTAATCCTAAACCGTACGCTGACACTAAACCTCGCCCTCACACGCACACTCACCCTAAAGCGTTGTCGTACCCTCACCTCGACCCTAAACCGTACCCGTCCCCTAACCCTAACCCTAGCCCGAACCCTAACCCTAACCCTTCCCCGAAGCCTGACCCTCACCCGTCCCCAATCCTAACCCGTGCGCTGACACTAACCCGCGCCCTCCCACGTATGCTCCCCTTAAAGCGTTGTCGTACACTCACCTGGACCCTAAACCGTCCCCGTCCCCTAACCCTAACCCTAGCCCGAACCCTAACCCTAACCCTTCCCCGAAGCCTGACCCTCACCCGTCCCCTAATCCTAACCCGTACGCTGACACTAACACGCGCCCTCACACGTACACTCCCCCTAAAGCGTTTTCATACCCTCACCTGGACCCTAAACCGTCCCCATCCCCTAACCCTAACCCTAGCCCGAACCCTAACCCTAACCCTTCCCCGAAGCCTGACCCTCATCCGTCCCCTAATCCTAACCCGTACGCTGACACTAACCCACGCCCTCACACGTACGCTCCCCCTAAAGCGTTGTCGTACCCTAACCTGGACCCTAAACCGTCCCCGTCCCCTAACCCTAACCCTAGCCCGAACCCTAACCCTAACCCTTCCCCGAAGCCTGACCCTCACCCGTCCCCTAATCCTAACCCGTACGCTGACACTAACCCACGCCCTCTCACGTACGCTCCCCATAAAGCGTTGTCATACCCTCACATGGACCCTAAACCGTCCCCGTCCCCTAACCCTAACCCTAGCCCGAACCCTAACCCTAACACTTCCCCGAAGCCTGCCCCTCACCCGTCCTCTAATCCTAACACGGACGCTAACACTAACCCGCGCCCTCACACGCACGCTCCCCCTAAAGCGTTTTCGTACCCTCACCTGGACCCTAAACCGTCCCCATCCCCTAACCCTAACCCTAGCCCGAACCCTAACCCTAACACTTCCCCGAACCTGACCCTCACCCGTCCCGTAATCCTAACCCGTACGCTGACACTAACCCGCGCCGTCACACGTACGCTCCCCCTAAAGCGTTGTCGTACCCTCACCTGCACCCTAAACCGTCCCCGTCCCCTAACCCTAACCCTAGCCCGAACCCTAACCCTAACCCTTCCCCGAAGCCTGACCCTCACCCGTTCCCTAATCCTAACCCGTACGCTGACACTAACCCGCGCCCTCACACGTACGCTCCCCCTAAAGCATTGTCGTACTCTCACCTGGACCCTAAACCGTCCCCATCCCCTAACCCTAACCCTAGCCCGAACCCTAACCCTAACACTTCCCCGAAGCCTGACCCTCACCCGTCCGCTAATCCTAACCCGTACGCTGACACTAACCCGCCCCCTCACACGTACGCTCCCCCTAAAGCGTTGTCGTACCCTCACCTGGACCCTAACCCGTCCCCGTCCCCTAACCCTAACCCTAAAACTAACACTTCCCCGAAGCCTGACCCTCACCCGTCCCCTAATCCTAACCCGTACGCTGACACTAACCCGCGCCCTCACACGTACGCTCCCCCTAAAGCGTTGTCGTAACCTCACCTGCACCCTAAACAGTCCCCGTCCCCTAACCCTAACCCTAGCCCGAACCCTAACCCTAACCCTTCCCCGAAGCCTGACCCTCACACGTCCCCTAATCCTAACCCGTACGCTGACACTAACCCGCGCCCTCACACGTACGCTTCCCCTAAAGCGTTGTCGTACCCTCACCTGGACCCTAAACCGTCCCCGTCCCCTAACCCTAAACCTAGCCCGAACCCTAACCCTAACCCTTCCCCGAAGCCTGACCCTCACCCGTCCCCTAATCCTAACCCGTACGCTGACACTAACCCGCGCCCTCACACGTACGCTCCCCCTAAAGCGTTGTCGTACCCTCACCTGGACCCTAAACCGTCCCCGTCCCCTAACCCTAACCCTAGCCCGAACCCTAACCCTAACCCTTCCCCGAAGCCTGACCCTCACCCGTCCCCTAATCCTAACCCGTACGCTGACACTAACCTGCGCCCTCACACGTACTCTCCCCCTAAAGCGTTGTCGTACCCTCACCTGGACCCTAAACCGTCCCCGTCCCCTAACCCTAACCCTAGCCCGAACCCTAACCCTAACCCTTCCCCGAAGCCTGACCCTCACCCGTCCCCTAATCCTAACCCGTACGCTGACACTAACCCGCGCCCTCACACGTACGCTCCCCCTAAAGCGTTGCCGTACCCTCACCTGGACCCTAAACCGTCCCCGTCCCCTAACCCTAACCCTAGCCCGAACCCTAACCCTAACCCTTCCCCGAAGCCTGACCCTCACCCGTCCCCTAATCCTAACCCGTACGCTGACACTAACCCGCGCCCTCACACGTACGCTCCCCCTAAAGCGTTGTCGTACCCTCACCTGGACCCTAAACCGTCCCCGTCCCCTAACCCTAACCCTAACCCCAACCCTAACCCTAACCCTTCCCCGAAGCCTGACCCTCACCCGTCCCCTAATCCTAACCCGTACGCTGACACTAACCCGCGCCCTCACACGTCCGCTCCCCCTAAAGCGTTGTCGTACACTCACCTGGACCGTAACCCTTCCCCGTCCCCTAACCCTAACCCTAGCCCGAACCCTAACCATAACCCTTCCCCGAAGCCTGACCCTCACCCGTCCCCTAATCCTAACCCGTACGCTGACACTAACCCACGCCCTCACATGTACGCTCCCCATAAAGTGTTCTCGTACCCTCACCTGGACCCTAAACCGTCCCCGTCCCCTAACCCTAACCCTAGCCCTAACCCTAAGCCTAACCCTTCCCCGAAGCCTGACCCTCACCCGTCCCCAATCCTAACCCGTGCGTTGACACTAACCCGCGCCCTCCCACGTATGCTCCCCTTAAAGCGTTGTCGTACCCTCACCTGGACCCTAAACCGACCCCGTCCCCTAACCCTAACCCTAGCCCGAACCCTAACCCTAACCCTTCCCCGAAGCCTGACCCTCACCCGTCCCCTAATCCTAAACCGTACGCTGACACTAACCCGTGCCCTCACACGTACGCTCCCCCTAAAGCGTTGTCGTACCCTCACCTGGACCCTAAACCGTCCCCGTCCCCTAACCCTAACCCTAGCCCGAACCCTAACCCTAACACTTCCCCGAAGCCTGTCCCTCACCCGTCCCCTAATCCTAACCCGTACGCTGACAGTAACCCACGCCCTCACACGTACGCTCCCCATAAAGTGTTATCGTACCCTCACCTGGACCCTAAACCGTCCCGGTCCCCTAACCCTAACCCTAGCCCGAACCCTAACCCTAACCCTTCCCCGAAGCCTGACCCTCACCCGTCCCCTAATCCTAACCCGTACGCTGACACTAACCCGCGCCCTCACACGTCCGCTCCCCCTAAAGCGTTGTCGTACCCTCACCTGGACCCTAAACCGTCCCCGTCACCTAACCCTAAACCTAGCCCGAACCCTAACCCTAACCCTTCCCCGAAGCCTGACCCTCACCCGTCCCCTAATCCTAACCCGTACGCTGACACTAACCCGCGCCCTCACACGTACGCTCCCCCTAAAGCGTTGTCGTACCCTCACCTGCACCCTAAACCGTCCCCGTCCCCTAACCCTAACCCTAGCCCGAACCCTAACCCTAACCCTTCCCCGAAGCCTGACCCTCACCCGTTCCCTAATCCTAACCCGTACGCTGACACTAACCCGCGCCCTCACACGTCCGCTCCCCCTAAAGCATTGTCGTACCCTCACCTGGACCCTAAACCGTCCCCGTCCCCTAACCCTAACCCTAGCCCGAACCCTAACCCTAACCCTTCCCCGAAGCCTGACCCTCACCCGTCCGCTAATCCTAACCCGTACGCTGACACTAACCCACGCCCTCACACGTACGCTCCCCCTAAAGCGTTGTCGTACCCTCACCTGGACCCTAAACCGTCCCCGTCCCCTAACCCTAACCCGAGCTCGAACCAGAACCGTAACACTTCCCCGAAGCCTGACCTTAACCCGTCCCCTAATCTAACCCATATGCTAACACTAACCTTCGCCCTCACAAGCACACTCACCCTAAAGCGTTGTCATACCCTCACCTGGACCCTAAACCGTCCCCATTCCCTAACCCTAATCTTAGGGCGAAACCTAACCCTAACACTTCCCCGAAGCCTGACCCTCACCGGTCCCCTAATCCTAACCCGTACGCTAACACTAACCCGCGCCCTCACACGCACGCTCCACCTAAAGCGTTGTCGTACCCTCACCTGGACCCTAAACCGTCCCCGTCCCCTTACCCTAACCCTAGCCCGAACCCTAACCCTAACACTTCCCCGAAGCCTGCCCCTCACCCGTCCCCTAATCCTAACACGGACGCTAACACTAACCCGCGCCCTCACACGCACGCTCCCCCTAAAGCGTTTTCGTACCCTCACCTGGACCCTAAACCGTCCCCATCCCCTAACCCTAACCCTAGCCCGAACCCTAACCCTAACACTTCCCCGAACCTGACCCTCACCCGTCCCGTAATCCTAACCCGTACGCTGACACTAACCAGCGCCCTCACACTTACGCTCCCCCTAAAGCGTTGTCGTACCCTCACCTGCACCCTAAACCGTCCCCGTCCCCTAACCCTAACCCTAGCCCGAACCCTAACCCAAAACCTTCCCCGAAGCCTGACCCTCACCCGTTCCCTAATCCTAACCCGTACGCTGACACTAACCCGCGCCCTCACACGTCCGCTCCCCCTAAAGCATTGTCGTACCCTCACCTGGACCCTAAACCGTCCCCGTCCCCTAACCCTAACCCTAGCCCGAACCCTAACCCTAACCCTTCCCCGAAGCCTGACCCTCACCCGTCCGCTAATCCTAACCCGTACGTTGACACTAACCCGCGCCCTCACACGTACGCTCCCCCTAAAGCGTGGTCGTACCCTCACCTGGACCCTAACCCGTCCCCGTCCCCTAACCCTAACCCTAACACTAACATTTCCCCGAAGCCTGACCCTCACCCGTCCCCTAATCCTAACCCGTACGCTGACACTAACCCGCGCCCTCACACGTAAGCTCCACCTAAAGCGTTGTCGTACCCTCACCTGCACCCTAAACCGTCCCCGTCCCCTAACCCTAACCCTAGCCCGAACCCTAACCCTAACCCTTCCCCGAAGCCTGACCCTCACCTGTCCCCTAATCCTAAACCGTACGCTGACACTAACCCGCGCCCTCACACGTACGCTCCCCCTAATGCGTTGTCGTACCCTCACCTGGACCCTAACCCGTCCCCGTCCCCTAACCCTAACCCTAGCCCGAACCCTAACCCTAACCCTTACCCGAAGCCTGACCCTCACCGGTCCCCTAATCCTAACCCGTACGCTAACACTAACCCGCGCCCTCACACGCACGCTCCCCCAAAGCGTTGTCGTACCCTCACCTGGACCCTAAACCGTCCCCATCCCCTAACCCTAACCCTAGCCCGAACCCTAACCCTAACACTTCCCCGAACCTGACCCTCACCCGTCCCCTAATCCTAACCCGTGCGCTGACACTAACCCGCGCCCTCACACGTACGCTCCCCCTAAAGCGTTGTCGTACCCTCACCTGCACCCTAAACCGTCCCCGTCCCCTAACCCTAACCCTAGCCCGAACCCTAACCCTAACCCTTCCCCGAAGCCTGACCCTCACCCGTTCCCTAATCCTAACCCGTACGCTGACACTAACCCGCGCCCTCACACGTACACTCCCCCTAAAGCATTGTCGTACCCTCACCTGGACCCTAAACCGACCCCGTCCCCTAACCCTAACCCTAGCCCGAACCCTAACCCTAACCCTTCCCCGAAGCCTGACCCTCACCCGTCCGCTAATCCTAACCCGTACGCTGACACTAACCCGCGCCCTCACACGTACGCTCCCCCTAAAGCGTTGTCGTACCCTCACCTGGACCCTAACCCGTCCCCGTCCCCTAACCCTAACCCTAACACTAACCCTTCCCCGAAGCCTGACCCTCACCCGTCCCCTAATCCTAACCCGTACGCTGACACTAACCCGCGCCCTCACACGTACGCTCCCCCTAAAGTGTTGTCGTACCCTCACCTGCACCCTAAACCGTCCCCGTCCCCTAACCCTAACCCTAGCCCGAACCCTAACCCTAAACCTTCCCCGAAGCCTGACCCTCACCTGTCCCCTAATCCTAAACCGTACGCTGACACTAACCCGCGCCCTCACACGTACGCTCCCCCTAATGCGTTGTCGTACCCTCACCTGGACCATAACCCGTCCCCGTCCCCTAACCCTAACCCTAGCCCGAACCCTAACCCTAACCCTTCCCCGAATCCTAACCCTCACCCGTCCCCTAATCCTAACCCGTACGCTGACACTAACCCGTGCCCTCCCACGTACGCTCCCCCTAAAGCGTTGTCGTACCCTAACCTGGACCCTAAACTGTCCCCGTCCCCTAACCCTAACCCTAACACTAACCCTTCCCCGAAGCCTGACCCTCACCCGTCCCCTAATCCTAACCCGTACGCTGACACTAACCCGCACCCTCACACGTACGCTCCCCCTAAAGCGTTGTCGTACCCTCACCTGCACCCTAAACCGTCCCCTAACCCTAACCCTAACCTTAGCCCGAACCCTAACCCTAACCCTTCCCCGAAGCCTGACCCTCACCTGTCCCCTAATTCTAAACCGTACGCTGACACTAACCCGCGCCCTCACACGTACGCTCCCCCTAATGCGTTGTCGTACCCTCACCTGGACCCTAACCCGTTCCCGTCCCCTAACCCTAACCCTAGCCCGAACCCTAACCCTAACCCTTCCCCGAAGCCTGACCCTCACCCGTCCCCTAATCCTAACCCGTACGCTGACACTAACCCGCGCCCTCACACGTACGCTCCCCCTAAAGCGTTGTCGTACCCTCACCTGGACCCTGAACCGTCCCCGTCCCCTAACCCTAACCCTAGCCCGAACCCTAACCCTTCCCCGAAGCCTGATCCTCACCCGTCGCCTAATCCTAACCCGTACGCTGACACTAACCCGCGCTATCACACGTACGTGCCCCCTAAAGCGTTGTCATACCCTCACCTGGACCCTAAACCGTCCCCGTCCCCTAACCCTAACCCTAGCCCGAACCCTAACCCTAACCCTTCCCCGAAGCCTGACCCTCACCCGTCCCCTAATCCTAACCCGTACGCTGACACTAACCCGCGCCC
Organism: Pseudorca crassidens; assembly: GCF_039906515.1. Lineage (NCBI taxonomy): Eukaryota > Metazoa > Chordata > Mammalia > Artiodactyla > Delphinidae > Pseudorca > Pseudorca crassidens. Next base: position 459,286 of record NC_090298.1, read on the forward strand.
TCACACGTACGCTCCCCCTAAAGCGTTGTCGTACCCTCACCTGGACCCTAACCCGTCTCCGTCCCCTAACCCTAACCCTAGCCCGAACCCTAACCCTAACACTTCCCCGAAGCCTGACCCTCACCCGTCCCCTAATCCTAACCCGTGCGCTGACACTAACCCACGCCCTCACACGTACGCTCCCCCTAAAGCGTTGTCGTACCCTCACCTGGACCCTAAACCGTCCCCGTCCCCTAACCCTAACCCTAGCCCGAACCCTAACCCTAACCCTTCCCCGAAGCCTGACCCTCACCCGTCCGCTAATCCTAACCCGTACGCTGACACTAACCCGCGCACTCAGACGTACGCTCCCCCTAAAGCGTTGTCGTACCATCACCTGGACCCTAACCCGTCCCCGTCCCCTAACCCTAACCCTAACACTAACCCTTCCCCGAAGCCTGACACTCACCCGTCCCCTAATCCTAACCCGTACGCTGACACTAACCCGCGCCCTCACACGTACGCTCCACCTAAAGCGTTGTCGTACCCTCACCTGCACCCTAAACCGTCCCCGTCCCCTAACCCTAACCCTAGCCCGAACCCTAACCCTAACCCTTCCCCGAAGCCTGACCCTCACCTGTCCCCTAATCCTAAACCGTACGCTGACACTAACCCGCGCCCTCACACGTACGCTCCCCCTAATGCGTTGTCGTACCCTCACCTGGACCCTAACCCGTCCCCGTCCCCTAACCCTAACCCTAGCCCGAACCCTAACCCTAACCCTTACCCGAAGCCTGACCCTCACCGGTCCCCTAATCCTAACCCGTACGCTAACACTAACCCGCGCCCTCAAACGCACGCTCCCCCTAAAGCGTTGTCGTACCCTCACCTGGACCCTAAACCGTCCCCATCCCCTAACCCTAACCCTAGCCCGAACCCTAACCCTAACACTTCCCCGAACCTGACCCTCACCCGTCCCGTAATCCTAACCCGTGCGCTGACACTAACCCGCGCCCTCACACGTACGCTCCCCCTAAAGCGTTGTCGTACCCTCACCTGCACCCTAAACCGTCCCTGTCCCCTAACCCTAACCCTAGCCCGAACCCTAACCCTAACCCTTCCCCGAAGCCTGACCCTCACCCGTTCCCTAATCCTAACCCGTACGCTGACACTAACCCGCGCCCTCACACGTCCGCTCCCCCTAAAGCATTGTCGTACCCTCACCTGGACCCTAAACCGTCCCCGTCCCCTAACCCTAACCCTAGCCCGAACCCTAACCCTAACCCTTCCCCGAAGCCTGACCCTCACCCGTCCGCTAATCCTAACCCGTACGCTGACACTAACCCGCGCCCTCACACGTACGCTCCCCCTAAAGCGTTGTCGTACCCTCACCTGCACCCTAAACCGTCCCCGTCCCCTAACCCTAACCCTAGCCCGAACCCTAACCCTAAACCTTCCCCGAAGCCTGACCCTCACCTGTCCCCTAATCCTAAACCGTACGCTGACACTAACCCGCGCCCTCACACGTACGCTCCCCCTAATGCGTTGTCGTACCCTCACCTGGACCATAACCCGTCCCCGTCCCCTAACCCTAACCCTAGCCCGAACCCTAACCCTAACCCTTCCCCGAATCCTGACCCTCACCCGTCCCCTAATCCTAACCCGTACGCTGACACTAACCCGTGCCCTCCCACGTACGCTCCCCCTAAAGCGTTGTCGTACCCTAACCTGGACCCTAAACCGTCCCCGTTCCCTAACCCTAACCCTAACACTAACCCTTCCCCGAAGCCTGCCCCTCACCCGTCCCCTAATCCTAACACGGACGCTAACACTAACCCACGCCCTCACACGCACGCTCCCCGTAAAGCGTTGTCGTACCCTCACCTGGACCCTAAACCGTCCCCGTCCCCTAACCCTAACCTTAGCCCGAACCCTAACCCTAACACTTCCCCGAACCTGACCCTAACCCGTCCCGTAATCCTAACCCGTACGCTGACACTAACCAGCGCCCTCACACGTACGCTCCCCCTAAAGCGTTGTCGTACCCTCACCTGCACCCTAAACCGTCCCCGTCCCCTAACCCTAAGCCTAGCCTGAACCCTAACCCTAACCCTTCCCCGAAGCCTGACCCTCACCCGTTCCCTAATCCTAACCCGTACGCTGACACTAACCCGCGCCCTCACACGTCCGCTCCCCCTAAAGCGTTGTCGTACCCTCACCTGGACCCTAAACCGTCCCCGTCCCCTAACCCTAACCCTAGCCCGAACCCTAACCCTAACCCTTCCCCGAAGCCTGACCCTCAGCCGTCCCCTAATCCTAACCCGTACGCTGACACTAACCCACGCCCTCACACGTACGCTCCCCCTAAAGCGTTGTCGTACCCTCACCTGGACCCTAAACCGTCCCCGTCCCCTAACCCTAACCCTAGCTCGAACCAGAACCGTAACACTTCCCCGAAGCCTGACCTTAACCCGTCCCCTAATCTAACCCATATGCTAACACTGACCTTCGCCCTCACACGCACACTCACCCTAAAGCGTTGTAATACCCTCACCTGGACCCTAAACCGTCCCCGTTCCCTAACCCTAACCTTAGCGCGAAACCTAACCCTAACACTTCCCTGAAGCCTGACCCTCACCGGGCCCCTAATCCTAACCCGTACGCTGACACTAACCCGCGCCCTCACACGTCCGCTCCCCCTAAAGCATTGTCGTACTCTCACCTGGACCCTAAACCGTCCCCATCCCCTAACCCTAACCCTAGCCCGAACCCTAACCCTAACCCTTCCCCGAAGCCTGACCCTCACCCGTCCGCTAATCCTAACCCGTACGCTGACACTAACCCGCCCCCTCACACGTACGCTCCCCCTAAAGCGTTGTCGTACCCTCACCTGGACCCTAACCCGTCCCCGTCCCCTAACCCTAACCCTAACACTAACCCTTCCCCGAAGCCTGACCCTCACCCGTCCCCTAATCCTAACCCGTACGCTGACACTAACCCGCGCCCTCACACGTACGCTCCCCCTAAAGCGTTGTCGTACCCTCACCTGCACCCTAAACCGTCCCCGTCCCCTAACCCTAACCCTAGCCCGAACCCTAACCCTAACCCTTCCCCGAAGCCTGACCCTCACACGTCCCCTAATCCTAACCCGTACGCTGACACTAACCCGCGCCCTCACACGTACGCTTCCCCTAAAGCGTTGTCGTACCCTCACCTGGACCCTAAACCGTCCCCGTCCCCTAACCCTAAACCTAGCCCGAACCCTAAGCCTAACCCTTCCCCGAAGCCTGACCCTCACCCGTCCCCTAATCCTAACCCGTACGCTGACACTAACCCGCGCCCTCACACGTACGCTCCCCCTAAAGCGTTGTCGTACCCTCCCCTGGACCCTAAACCGTCCCCGTCCCCTAACCCTAACCCTAGCCCGAACCCTAACCCTAACCCTTCCCCGAAGCCTGACCCTCACCCGTCCCCTAATCCTAACCCGTACGCTGACACTAACCCGCGCCCTCACACGTACGCTCCCCCTAAAGCGTTGTCGTACCCTCACCTGGACCCTAAACCGTCCCCGTCCCCTAACCCTAACCGTAGCCCGAACCCTAACCCTAACCCTTCCCCGAAGCCTGACCCTCACCCGTCCCCTAATCCTAACCCGTACGCTGACACTAACCCGCGCCCTCACACGTACGCTCCCCCTAAAGCGTTGTCGTACCCTCACCTGGACCCTAAACCGTCCCCGTCCCCTAACCCTAACCCTAGCCCCAACCCTAACCCTAACCCTTCCCCGAAGCCTGACCCTCACCCGTCCCCTAATCCTAACCCGTACGCTGACACTAACCCGCGCCCTCACACGTCCGCTCCCCCTAAAGCGTTGTCGTACACTCACCTGGACCGTAACCCTTCCCCGTCCCCTAACCCTAACCCTAGCCCGAACCCTAACCATAACCCTTCCCTGAAGCCTGACCCTCACCCGTCCCCTAATCCTAACCCGTACGCTGACACTAACCCACGCCCTCACATGTACGCTCCCCATAAAGTGTTGTCGTACCCTCACCTGGACCCTAAACCGTCCCCGTCCCCTAACCCTAACCCTAGCCCGAACCCTAAGCCTAACCCTTCCCCGAAGCCTGACCCTCACCCGTCCCCAATCCTAACCCGTGCGTTGACACTAACCCGCGCCCTCCCACGTATGCTCCCCTTAAAGCGTTGTCGTACCCTCACCTGGACCCTAAACCGACCCCGTCCCCTAACCCTAACCCTAGCCCGAACCCTAACCCTAACCCTTCCCCGAAGCCTGACCCTCACCCGTCCCCTAATCCTAACCCGTACGCTGACACTAACCCGCGCCCTCACACGTACGCTCCCCCTAAAGCGTTGTCGTACCCTCACCTGGACCCTAAACCGTCCCCGTCCCCTAACCCTAACCCTAGCCCGAACCCTAACCCTAACACTTCCCCGAAGCCTGTCCCTCACCCGTCCCCTAATCCTAACCCGTACACTGACAGTAACCCACGCCCTCACACGTACGCTCCCCATAAAGTGTTATCGTACCCTCACCTGGACCCTAAACCGTCCCCGTCCCCTAACCCTAACCCTAGCCCGAACCCTAACCCTAACCCTTCCCCGAAGCCTGACCCTCACCCGTCCCCTAATCCTAACCCGTACGCTGACACTAACCCGCGCCCTCACACGTCCGCTCCCCCTAAAGCGTTGTCGTACCCTCACATGGACCCTAAACCGTCCCCGTCACCTAACCCTAAACCTAGCCCGAACCCTAACCCTAACCCTTCCCCGAAGCCTGACCCTCACCCGTCCCCTAATCCTAACCCGTACGCTGACACTAACCCGCGCCCTCACACGTACGCTCCCCCTAAAGCGTTGTCGTACCCTCACCTGGACCCTAAACCGTCCCCGTCCCCTAACCCTAACCCTAGCCCGAACCCTAACCCTAACACTTCCCCGAAGCCTGACCCTCACCCGTCCCCTAATCCTAACCCGTACGCTGACACTAACCCGCGCCCTCACACGTACGCTCCCCCTAAAGCATTGTCGTACCCTCACCTGGACCCTAAACCGTCCCCGTCCCCTAACCCTAACCCTAGCCCGAACCCTAACCCTAACCCTTCCCCGAAGCCTGACCCTCACCCGTCCCCTAATCCTAACCCGTACGCTGACACTAACCCGTGCCCTCCCACGTACGCTCCCCCTAAAGCGTTGTCGTACCCTCACCTGGACCCTAAACCGTCCCCGTCCCCTAACCCTAACCCTAACCCTAGCCCGAACCCTAACCCTAACCCTTCCCCGAAGCCTGACCCTCACCCGTCACCTAATCCTAACCCGTACGCTGACACTAACCTGCGCCCTCACACGTACGCTCCCCCTAAAGCGTTGTCGTACCCTCACCTGGACCCTAAACTGTCCCCGTCCCCTAACCCTAACCCTAGCCCGAACCCTAACCCTAACCCTTCCCCGAAGCCTGACCCTCACCCGTCCCCTAATCCTAACCCGTACGCTGACACTAACCCGCGCCCTCACACGTACGCTCCCCCTAAAGCGTTGTCGTACCCTCACCTGGACCCTAACCCGTCCCCGTCCCCTAACCGTTACCCTAGGCCGAACCCTAACCCTAACCCTTCCCCGAAGCCTGACCCTCACCCGTCCCCAATCCTAACCCGTGCGCTGACACTAACCCGCGCCCTCCCATGTATGCTCCCCTTAAAGCGTTGTCGTACCCTAACCTGGACCCTAAACCGACCCCGTCCCCTAACCCTAACCCTAGCCCGAACCCTAACCCTAACCCTTCCCCGAAGCCTGACCCTCACCCGTCCCCTAATCCTAACCCGTACGCTGACACTAACCCGCGCCCTCACACGTACGCTCCCCCTAAAGCGTTGTCGTACCCGCACCTGGATCCTAAACCGTCCCCGTCCCCTAACCCTAACCCTAGCCCGAACCCTAACCCTAACCCTTCCCCGAAACCTGACCCTCACCCGTCCCCTAATCCTAACCCGTACGCTGACACTAACCCACGCCCTCACACGTACGCTCCCCCTAAAGCGTTGTCGTACCCTCACCTGGACCCTAAACCGTCCCCGTCCCCTAACCCTAACCCTAGCCCGAACCCTAACCCTAACCCTTCCCCGAAGCCTGACCCTCACCCGTCCCTTAATCCTAACCCGTACGCTGACACTAACCCGCGCCCTCACACGTCCGCTGCCCCTAAAGCGTTGGCGTACCCTCACCTGGACCCTAAACGGTCCCCGTTCCCTAACCCTAAACCTAGCCCGAACCCTAACCCTAACCCTTCCCCGAAGCCTGACCCTCACCCGTCCCCTAATCCTAACCCGTACGCTGACACTAACCCACGCCCTCACACGTACGCTCCCCCTAAAGCGTTGTCATACCCTCACATGGACCCTAAACCGTCCCCGTCCCCTAACCCTAGCTCGAACCAGAACCGTAACACTTCCCCGAAACCTGACCTTAACCCGTCCCCTAATCTAACCCGTATACTAACACTAACCTTCGCCCTCACACGCACACTCACCCTAAAGCGTTGTCATACCCTCACCTGGACCCTAAACCGTCCCCGTTCCCTAACCCTAACCTTAGCGCGAAACCTAACCCTAACCCTTCCCCGAAGCCTGACCCTCACCGGTCCCCTAATCCTAACCCGTACGCTAACACTAACCCGCGCCCTCACACGTAGGCTCCCCCTAAAGCGTTGTCGTACCCTCACCTGGACCCTAAACCGTCCCCGTCCCCTAACCCTAACCCTAACCCTAAACCTTCCCCGAAGCCTGAACCTCACCCGTCCCCTAATCCTAACCCGTACGCTGATACTAACCCGTGCCCTCCCACGTACGCTCCCCCTAAAGCATTGTCGTACCCTCACCTGGACCCTAAACCGTCCCTGTCCCCTAACCCTAACCCTAGCCCGAAACCTAACCCTAACACTTCCCCGAAGCCTGACACTCAGCCGTCCCCTAATCCTAACCCGTACGCTGACACTAACCCGCGCCCTCACACGTACGCTCCCCCTAAAGCGTTGTCGTACCCTCACCTGGACCCTAAACCGTCCCCGTCCCCTAACCCTAACCCTAGCCCGAACCCTAACCCTAACCCTTCCCCGAAGCCTGACCCTCACCCGTCCCCTAATCCTAACCCGTACGCTGACACTTACCCGCGCCCTCACACGTCCACTGCACATAAAGCGTTGTCGTACCCTCACCTGGACCCTAAACCGTCCCCGTCCCCTAACCCTAAACCTAGCCCGAACCCTAACCCTAACACTTCCCCGAAGCCTGACCCTCACCCGTCCCCTAATCCTAACCCGTACGCTGACACTAACCCGCGCTCTCACACGTCCGCTCCCCCTAAAGCGTTGTCGTACCCTCACCTAGATCCTAAACCGTCCCCGTCCCCTTACCCTAACCCTAGCCCTAACCCTAACCCTAACCCTTCCCTGAAGCCTGACCCTCACCCGTCCCCTAATCCTAAGCCGTACGCTGACACTAACCCGTGCCCTCCCACGTACGCTCCCCCTAAAGCGTTGTCGTACCCTCACCTGGACCCTAAACCGTCCCCGTCCCCTAACCCTAACCCTAGCCCGAACCCTAACCCTAACCCTTCCCCGAAGCCTGACCCTCACCCGTCCCCTAATCCTAACCCGTACGCTGACACTAACCCGCGCCCTCACATGTACGCTCCCCCTAAAGCGTTGTCGTACCCTCACCTGGACCCTAACCCGTCCCCGTCCCCTATCCCTAACTCTAGCCCGAACCCTAACCCTAACACTTCCCCGAAGCCTGTCCTTCAGCCGTCCCCTAATCCTAACCCGTTAGCTGACACTAACCCGCGCCCTCACACGTACGCTCCCCCTAAAGCGTTGTCGTACCCTCACCTGGACCCTAACCCGTCCCCGTCCCCTAACCCTAACCCGAACCCTAACCCTAACCCTTCCCCGAAGCCTGACCCTCACCCGTCCCCTAATCCTAACCCGTACGCTGACACTAACCCACGCCCTCACACGTCCGCTCCCCCTAAAGCGTTGTCGTACCCTCACCTGGACCGTAACCCGTCCCCGTCCCCTAACCCTAACCCTAGCCCGAACCCTAACCCTAACCCTTCCCCGAAGCCTGACCCTCACCCGTCCCCTAATCCTAACCCGTACGCTGACACTAACCCGCGCCCTCACACGTACTCTCCCCATAAAGCGTTGTCGTACCCTCACCTGGAACCTAAACCGTCCCCGTCCCCTAACCCTAACCCTAGCCCGAACCCTAACCCTAACCCTTCCCCGAAGCCTGACCCTCACCCGTCCCCAATACTAACCCGTGCGCTGACACTAACCCGCGCCCTCCCACTTATGCTCCCCTTAAAGCGTTGTCGTACCCTCACCTGGACCCTAAACCGACCCCGTCCCCTAACCCTAACCCTAGCCCGAACCCTAACCCTAACCCTTCCCCGAAGCCTGACCCTCACCCGTCCCCTAATCCTAACCCGTACGCTGACACTAACCCGCGCCCTCACACGTACGCTCCCCCTAAAGCATTGTCGTACCATCACCTGGACCCTAAACCGTCCCTGTCCCCTAACCCTAACCCTAGCCCGAACCCTAACCCTAACCCTTCCCCGAAGCCTGACCCTCACCCGTCCCCTAATCCTAAAACGGACGCTAACACTAACCCGCGCCCTCACACGCACGCTCCCCCTAAAGCGTTGTCGTACCCTCACCTGGACCCTAAACCGTCCCCATCCCCTAACCCTAACCCTAGCCCGAACCCTAACCCTAACCCTTCCCCGAACCTGACCCTCACCCGTCCCGTAATCCTAACCCGTACGCTGACACTATCCAGCGCCCTCACACGTCCGCTCCCCCTAAAGCGTTGTCGTACCCTCATCTGGACCCTAAACCGTCCCCGTCCCCTAACCCTAACCCTAGCCCGAACCCTAACCCTAACCCTTCCCCGAAGCCTGACCCTCACCCGTTCCCTAATCCTAACCCGTACGCTGACACTAACCCGCGCCCTCACACGTACACTCCCCCTAAAGCATTGTCGTACCCTCACCTGGACCCTAAACCGTCCCCGTCCCTTAACCCTAACCATAGCCCGAACCCTAACCCTAACCCTTCCCCGAAGCCTGACCCTCACCCGTCCGCTAATCCTAACCCGTACGCTGACACTAACCCGCGCCCTCACACGTAGGCTCCCCCTAAAGCGTTGTCGTACCCTCACCTGGACCCTAAACCGTCCCCGTCCCCTAACCCTAACCCTAACCCTAACCCTTCCCCGAAGCCTGAACCTCACCCGTCCCCTAATCCTAACCCGTACGCTGATACTAACCCGTGCCCTCCCACGTACGCTCCCCCTAAAGCATTGTCGTACCCTCACCTGGACCCTAAACCGTCCCTGTCCCCTAACCCTAACCCTAGCCCGAAACCTAACCCTAACACTTCCCCGAAGCCTGACACTCAGCCGTCCCATAATCCTAACCCGTACGCTGACACTAACCCGCGCCCTCACACGTACGCTCCCCCTAAAGCGTTGTCGTACCCTCACCTGGACCCTAAACCGTCCCCGTCCCCTAACCCTAACCCTAGCCCGAACCCTAACCCTAACCCTTCCCCGAAGCCTGACCCTCACCCGTCCCCTAATCCTAACCCGTACGCTGACACTAACCCGCGCCCTCACACGTCCACTGCCCATAAAGCGTTGTCGTACCCTCACCTGGACCCTAAACCGTCCCCGTCCCCTAACCCTAAACCTAGCCCGAACCCTAACCCTAACACTTCCCCGAAGCCTGACCCTCACCCGTCCCCTAATCCTAACCCGTACGCTGACACTAACCCGCGCTCTCACACGTCCGCTCCCCCTAAAGCGTTGTCGTACCCTCACCTAGACCCTAAACCGTCCCCGTCCCCTAACCCTAACCCTAGCCCGAACCCTAACCCTAACCCTTCCCTGAAGCCTGACCCTCACCCGTCCCCTAATCCTAAGCCGTACGCTGACACTAACCCGTGCCCTCCCACGTACGCTCCCCCTAAAGCGTTGTCGTACCCTCACCTGGACCCTAAACCGTCCCCGTCCCCTAACCCTAACCCTAGCCCGAACCCTAACCCTAACCCTTCCCCGAAGCCTGACCCTCACCCGTCCCCTAATCCTAACCCGTACGCTGACACTAACCCGCGCCCTCACATGTACGCTCCCCCTAAAGCGTTGTCGTACCCTCACCTGGACCCTAACCCGTCCCCGTCCCCTAACACTAACTCTAGCCCGAACCCTAACCCTAACACTTCCCCGAAGCCTGTCCTTCAGCCATCCCCTAATCCTAACCCGTTAGCTGACACTAACCCGCGCCCTCACACGTACGCTCCCCCTAAAGCGTTGTCGTACCCTCACCTGGACCCTAACCCGTCCCCGTCCCCTAACCCTAACCCGAACCCTAACCCTAACCCTTCCCCGAAGCCTGACCCTCACCCGTCCCCTAATCCTAACCCGTACGCTGACACTAACCCGCGCCCTCACACGTACGCTCCCCCTAAAGCGTTGTCGTACCCTCACCTGGACCGTAACCCGTCCCCGTCCCCTAACCCTAACCCTAGCCCGAACCCTAACCCTAACCCTTCCCCGAAGCCTGACCCTCACCCGTCCCCAATACTAACCCGTGCGCTGACACTAACCCGCGCCCTCCCACTTATGCTCCCCTTAAAGCGTTGTCGTACCCTCACCTGGACCCTAAACCGACCCCGTCCCCTAACCCTAACCCTAGCCCGAACCCTAACCCTAACCCTTCCCCGAAGCCTGACCCTCACCCGTCCCCTAATCCTAACCCGTACGCTGACACTAACCCGCGCCCTCACACGTACGCTCCCCCTAAAGCATTGTCGTACCCTCACCTGGACCCTAAACCGTCCCCGTCCCCTAACCCTAACCCTAGCCCGAACCCTAACCCTAACCCTTCCCCGAAGCCTGACCCTCACCCGTCCCCTAATCCTAACCCGTACGCTGACACTAACCCGCGCCCTCACACGTACGCTACCCCTAAAGCGTTGTCGTACCCTCACTTGGACCCTAAACTGTCCCCGTCCCCTAAACATAACCCTAGCCTGAACCCTAACCCTAACCCTTCCCCGAAGCCTAACCTTACCCGTCCCCTAATCCTAACCCGTACGCTGACACTAACCCGTGCCCTCCCACGTACGCTCCCACTAAAGCGTTGTCGTACCCTCACCTGGACCCTAAACCGTCCCCGTCCCCTAACCCTAACCCTAGCCCGAACCCTAACCCTTCCCCGAAGCCTGACCCTCAGCCGTCCCCTAATACTAACCCGTACGCTGACACTAACCCGCGCCCTCACACGTCCGTTCCCCCTAAAGCGTTGACGTACCCTCACCTGGACCCTAAACCGACCCCGTCCCCTAACCCTAACCCTAGCCCGAACCCTAACCCTAACCCTTCCCCGAAGCCTGACCCTCACCCGTCCCCTAATCCTAACCCGTACGCTGACACTAACCCGCGCCCTCACACGTACGCTCCCCCTAAAGCGTTGTCGTACCCTCACCTGGACCCTAAACCGTCCCCGTCCCCTAACCCTAACCCTAGCCCGAACGCTAACCCTAACCCTTCCCCGAAGCCTGACCCTCACCCGTCCCCTAATCCTAACCCGTACGCTGACACTAACCCGCGCCCTCACACGTACGCTCCCCCTAAAGCGTTGTCGTACCCTCACCTGGACCCTAAACCGTCCCCGTCCCCTAACCCTAACCCTAGCCCGAACCCTAACCCTAACCCTTCCCCGAAGCCTGACCCTCACCCGTCCCCTAATCCTAACCCGTACGCTGACACTTACCCGCGCCCTCACACGTCCACTGCACATAAAGCGTTGTCGTACCCTCACCTGGACCCTAAACCGTCCCCGTCCCCTAACCCTAAACCTAGCCCGAACCCTAACCCTAACACTTCCCCGAAGCCTGACCCTCACCCGTCCCCTAATCCTAACCCGTACGCTGACACTAACCCGCGCTCTCACACGTCCGCTCCCCCTAAAGCGTTGTCGTACCCTCACCTAGATCCTAAACCGTCCCCGTCCCCTTACCCTAACCCTAGCCCTAACCCTAACCCTAACCCTTCCCTGAAGCCTGACCCTCACCCGTCCCCTAATCCTAAGCCGTACGCTGACACTAACCCGTGCCCTCCCACGTACGCTCCCCCTAAAGCGTTGTCGTACCCTCACCTGGACCCTAAACCGTCCCCGTCCCCTAACCCTAACCCTAGCCCGAACCCTAACCCTAACCCTTCCCCGAAGCCTGACCCTCACCCGTCCCCTAATCCTAACCCGTACGCTGACACTAACCCGCGCCCTCACATGTACGCTCCCCCTAAAGCGTTGTCGTACCCTCACCTGGACCCTAACCCGTCCCCGTCCCCTATCCCTAACTCTAGCCCGAACCCTAACCCTAACACTTCCCCGAAGCCTGTCCTTCAGCCGTCCCCTAATCCTAACCCGTTAGCTGACACTAACCCGCGCCCTCACACGTACGCTCCCCCTAAAGCGTTGTCGTACCCTCACCTGGACCCTAACCCGTCCCCGTCCCCTAACCCTAACCCGAACCCTAACCCTAACCCTTCCCCGTAGCCTGACCCTCACCCGTCCCCTAATCCTAACCCGTACGCTGACACTAACCCACGCCCTCACACGTCCGCTCCCCCTAAAGCGTTGTCGTACCCTCACCTGGACCGTAACCCGTCCCCGTCCCCTAACCCTAACCCTAGCCCGAACCCTAACCCTAACCCTTCCCCGAAGCCTGACCCTCACCCGTCCCCTAATCCTAACCCGTACGCTGACACTAACCCGCGCCCTCACACGTACTCTCCCCATAAAGCGTTGTCGTACCCTCACCTGGAACCTAAACCGTCCCCGTCCCCTAACCCTAACCCTAGCCCGAACCCTAACCCTAACCCTTCCCCGAAGCCTGACCCTCACCCGTCCCCAATACTAACCCGTGCGCTGACACTAACCCGCGCCCTCCCACTTATGCTCCCCTTAAAGCGTTGTCGTACCCTCACCTGGACCCTAAACCGACCCCGTCCCCTAACCCTAACCCTAGCCCGAACCCTAACCCTAACCCTTCCCCGAAGCCTGACCCTCACCCGTCCCCTAATCCTAACCCGTACGCTGACACTAACCCGCGCCCTCACACGTACGCTCCCCCTAAAGCATTGTCGTACCATCACCTGGACCCTAAACCGTCCCTGTCCCCTAACCCTAACCCTAGCCCGAACCCTAACCCTAACCCTTCCCCGAAGCCTGACCCTCACCCGTCCCCTAATCCTAAAACGGACGCTAACACTAACCCGCGCCCTCACACGCACGCTCCCCCTAAAGCGTTGTCGTACCCTCACCTGGACCCTAAACCGTCCCCATCCCCTAACCCTAACCCTAGCCCGAACCCTAACCCTAACCCTTCCCCGAACCTGACCCTCACCCGTCCCGTAATCCTAACCCGTACGCTGACACTATCCAGCGCCCTCACACGTCCGCTCCCCCTAAAGCGTTGTCGTACCCTCATCTGGACCCTAAACCGTCCCCGTCCCCTAACCCTAACCCTAGCCCGAACCCTAACCCTAACCCTTCCCCGAAGCCTGACCCTCACCCGTTCCCTAATCCTAACCCGTACGCTGACACTAACCCGCGCCCTCACACGTACACTCCCCCTAAAGCATTGTCGTACCCTCACCTGGACCCTAAACCGTCCCCGTCCCTTAACCCTAACCATAGCCCGAACCCTAACCCTAACCCTTCCCCGAAGCCTGACCCTCACCCGTCCGCTAATCCTAACCCGTACGCTGACACTAACCCGCGCCCTCACACGTAGGCTCCCCCTAAAGCGTTGTCGTACCCTCACCTGGACCCTAAACCGTCCCCGTCCCCTAACCCTAACCCTAACCCTAACCCTTCCCCGAAGCCTGAACCTCACCCGTCCCCTAATCCTAACCCGTACGCTGATACTAACCCGTGCCCTCCCACGTACGCTCCCCCTAAAGCATTGTCGTACCCTCACCTGGACCCTAAACCGTCCCTGTCCCCTAACCCTAACCCTAGCCCGAAACCTAACCCTAACACTTCCCCGAAGCCTGACACTCAGCCGTCCCATAATCCTAACCCGTACGCTGACACTAACCCGCGCCCTCACACGTACGCTCCCCCTAAAGCGTTGTCGTACCCTCACCTGGACCCTAAACCGTCCCCGTCCCCTAACCCTAACCCTAGCCCGAACCCTAACCCTAACCCTTCCCCGAAGCCTGACCCTCACCCGTCCCCTAATCCTAACCCGTACGCTGACACTAACCCGCGCCCTCACACGTCCACTGCCCATAAAGCGTTGTCGTACCCTCACCTGGACCCTAAACCGTCCCCGTCCCCTAACCCTAAACCTAGCCCGAACCCTAACCCTAACACTTCCCCGAAGCCTGACCCTCACCCGTCCCCTAATCCTAACCCGTACGCTGACACTAACCCGCGCTCTCACACGTCCGCTCCCCCTAAAGCGTTGTCGTACCCTCACCTAGACCCTAAACCGTCCCCGTCCCCTAACCCTAACCCTAGCCCGAACCCTAACCCTAACCCTTCCCTGAAGCCTGACCCTCACCCGTCCCCTAATCCTAAGCCGTACGCTGACACTAACCCGTGCCCTCCCACGTACGCTCCCCCTAAAGCGTTGTCGTACCCTCACCTGGACCCTAAACCGTCCCCGTCCCCTAACCCTAACCCTAGCCCGAACCCTAACCCTAACCCTTCCCCGAAGCCTGACCCTCACCCGTCCCCTAATCCTAACCCGTACGCTGACACTAACCCGCGCCCTCACATGTACGCTCCCCCTAAAGCGTTGTCGTACCCTCACCTGGACCCTAACCCGTCCCCGTCCCCTAACACTAACTCTAGCCCGAACCCTAACCCTAACACTTCCCCGAAGCCTGTCCTTCAGCCATCCCCTAATCCTAACCCGTTAGCTGACACTAACCCGCGCCCTCACACGTACGCTCCCCCTAAAGCGTTGTCGTACCCTCACCTGGACCCTAACCCGTCCCCGTCCCCTAACCCTAACCCGAACCCTAACCCTAACCCTTCCCCGAAGCCTGACCCTCACCCGTCCCCTAATCCTAACCCGTACGCTGACACTAACCCGCGCCCTCACACGTCCGCTCCCCCTAAAGCGTTGTCGTACCCTCACCTGGACCGTAACCCGTCCCCGTCCCCTAACCCTAACCCTAGCCCGAACCCTAACCCTAACCCTTCCCCGAAGCCTGACCCTCACCCGTCCCCAATACTAACCCGTGCGCTGACACTAACCCGCGCCCTCCCACTTATGCTCCCCTTAAAGCGTTGTCGTACCCTCACCTGGACCCTAAACCGACCCCGTCCCCTAACCCTAACCCTAGCCCGAACCCTAACCCTAACCCTTCCCCGAAGCCTGACCCTCACCCGTCCCCTAATCCTAACCCGTACGCTGACACTAACCCGCGCCCTCACACGTACGCTCCCCCTAAAGCATTGTCGTACCCTCACCTGGACCCTAAACCGTCCCCGTCCCCTAACCCTAACCCTAGCCCGAACCCTAACCCTAACCCTTCCCCGAAGCCTGACCCTCACCCGTCCCCTAATCCTAACCCGTACGCTGACACTAACCCGCGCCCTCACACGTACGCTACCCCTAAAGCGTTGTCGTACCCTCACTTGGACCCTAAACTGTCCCCGTCCCCTAAACATAACCCTAGCCTGAACCCTAACCCTAACCCTTCCCCGAAGCCTAACCTTACCCGTCCCCTAATCCTAACCCGTACGCTGACACTAACCCGTGCCCTCCCACGTACGCTCCCACTAAAGCGTTGTCGTACCCTCACCTGGACCCTAAACCGTCCCCGTCCCCTAACCCTAACCCTAGCCCGAACCCTAACCCTTCCCCGAAGCCTGACCCTCAGCCGTCCCCTAATACTAACCCGTACGCTGACACTAACCCGCGCCCTCACACGTCCGTTCCCCCTAAAGCGTTGACGTACCCTCACCTGGACCCTAAACCGACCCCGTCCCCTAACCCTAACCCTAGCCCGAACCCTAACCCTAACCCTTCCCCGAAGCCTGACCCTCACCCGTCCCCTAATCCTAACCCGTACGCTGACACTAACCCGCGCCCTCACACGTACGCTCCCCCTAAAGCGTTGTCGTACCCTCACCTGGACCCTAAACCGTCCCCGTCCCCTAACCCTAACCCTAGCCCGAACGCTAACCCTAACCCTTCCCCGAAGCCTGACCCTCACCCGTCCCCTAATCCTAACCCGTACGCTGACACTAACCCGCGCCCTCACACGTACGCTCCCCCTAAAGCGTTGTCGTACCCTCACCTGGACCCTAAACCGTCCCCGTCCCCTAACCCTAACCCTAGCCCGAACCCTAACCCTAACCCTTCCCCGAAGCCTGAACCTCACCCGTCCCCTAATCCTAACCCGTACGCTGACACTAACCCGCGCCCTCACACGTACGCTCCCCCTAAAGCGTTGTCGTACCCTCACCTGGACCCTAAACCGTCCCCGTCCCCTAACCCTAACCCTAGCCCGAACCCTAAGCCTACCCCTTCCCCGAAGACTGACCCTCACCAGTCCCCTAATCCTAACCCGTACGCGGACACTAACCCGCGCCCTCACACGTACGCTCCCCTTAAAGCGTTGTCGTACCCTCACCTGGACCCTAAACCGTCCCCGTCCCCTAACCCTAACCCTAGCCCGAACCCTAACCCTAACACTTCCCCGAAGCCTGACCCTCACCCGTCCCCTAATCCTAAACCGTACGCTGACACTAAACCTCGCCCTCACACGCACACTCACCCTAAAGCGTTGTCGTACCCTCACCTCGACCCTAAACCGTACCCGTCCCCTAACCCTAACCCTAGCCCGAACCCTAACCCTAACCCTTCCCCGAAGCCTGACCCTCACCCGTCCCCAATCCTAACCCGTGCGCTGACACTAACCCGCGCCCTCCCACGTATGCTCCCCTTAAAGCGTTGTCGTACCCTCACCTGGACCCTAAACCGTCCCCGTCCCCTAACCCTAACCCTAGCCCGAACCCTAACCCTAACCCTTCCCCGAAGCCTGACCCTCACCCGTCCCCTAATCCTAACCCGTACGCTGACACTAACACGCGCCCTCACACGTACACTCCCCCTAAAGCGTTTTCATACCCTCACCTGGACCCTAAACCGTCCCCATCCCCTAACCCTAACCCTAGCCCGAACCCTAACCCTAACCCTTCCCCGAAGCCTGATCCTCATCCGTCCCCTAATCCTAACCCGTACGCTGACACTAACCCACGCCCTCACACGTACGCTCCCCCTAAAGCGTTGTCGTACCCTAACCTGGACCCTAAACCGTCCCCGTCCCCTAACCCTAACCCTAGCCCGAACCCTAACCCTAACCCTTCCCCGAAGCCTGACCCTCACCCGTCCCCTAATCCTAACCCGTACGCTGACACTAACCCGCGCCCTCTCACGTACGCTCCCCATAAAGCGTTGTCATACCCTCACATGGACCCTAAACTGTCCCCGTCCCCTAACCCTAACCCTAGCTCGAACCCGAACCGTAACACTTCCCCGAAGCCTGACCTTAACCCGTCCCCTAATCTAACCCGTATGCTAACACTAACCTTCGCCCTCACACGCACACTCACCCTAAAGCGTTGTCATACCCTCACCTGGACCCTAAACCGTCCCCGTTCCTTAACCCTAACCTTAGCGCGAAACCTAACCCTAACCCTTCCCCTAAGCCTGACCCTCACCGGTCCCCTAATCCTAACCCGTACGCTAACACTAACCCACGCCCTCACACGCACGCTCCACCTAAAGCGTTGTCGTACCCTCACCTGGACCCTAAACCGTCCCCGTCCCCTAACCCTAACCCTAGCACGAACCGTAACCCTAACACTTCCCCGAAGCCTGCCCCTCACCCGTCCCCTAATCCTAATACGGACGCTAACACTAACCCGCGCCCTCACACGCACGCTCCCCCTAAAGCGTTGTCGTACCCTCACCTGGACCCTAAACTGTCCCCATCCCCTAACCCTAACCCTAACCCGAACCCTAACCCTAAACCTTCCCCGAACCTGACCCTCACCCGTCCCGTAATCCTAACCCGTACGCTGACACTAACCAGCGACCTCACACGTACGCTCCCCCTAAAGCGTTGTCGTACCCTCACCTGGACCCTAAACTGTCCCCGTCCCCTAACCCTAACCCTAGCCCGAACCCTAACCCTAACCCTTCCCCAAAGCCTGACCCTCACCCGTCCCCTAATCCTAACCCGTACGCTAACACTAACCTGTGCCTTCACACGCACGCTCCCCCTAAAGTGTTGTCGTACCCTCACCTGGACCCTAAACCGTCCCCGTTCCCTAACCCTAACCCTAGCCCGAACCCTAACCCTAAAACTTCCCCGAAGCCTGACCCTCACCCGTCCCCTAATCATAACCGGTACTCTAACACTAACCCACGCCCTCACACGCACGATCCACCTAAAGCGTTGTTGTACCCTCACCTGGACCCTAAACCGTCCCCGTCCCCTAACCCTAACCCTAGCTCGAACCCTAAGCCTAACACTTCCCCGAAGCCTGTCCCTCACCCGTCCCGTAATCCTAACCCGTACGCTGACACTAACCCGCGCCCTCACACGTACGCTCCCCCTAAAGCGTTGTCGTACCCTCACCTGGACCCTAAACCGTCCACGTCCCCTAACCCTAACCCTAGCCCGAACCCGAACCCTAACACTTCCCCGAAGCCTAACGTTAACCCGTCCCCTCATCTAACCCGTATGCTAACACTAACCCTCGCCCTCACACGCACACTCAACCTAAAGCATTGTCGTACCCTCACCTGGACCCTAAACCGTCCCCGTTCCCTAACCTTAACTTTAGCCCGAAACCTAACCCTAACCCTTCCCCGAAGCCTAACCCTCATCAGTCCCCTAATCCTAACCCGTACGCTAACACTAACCCGCGCCCTCACACGCACGCTCCACCTAAAGCGTTGTCGTACCCTCACCTGGACCATAAACCGTCCCCGTCCCCTAACCCTAACACTAGCCCGAACCCTAACCCTAAACCTTCCCCGAAGCCTGCCCCTCACCCGTCCCCTAATCCTAACCCGGACGATAACACTAACCCGCGCCCTCAGACGCACGCTCCCCCTAAAGCGTTGTCGTACCCTCACTTGGACCCTAAACCGTCCCCATCCCCTAACCCTAACCCTAGCCCGAACCCTAACCCTAACCCTTCCCCGAACCTGACCCTCACCCGTCCCCTAATCCTAACCCGTACGCTGACACTAACCCGCGCCCTCACACGTACGCTCCCCCTAAAGCGTTGTCGTACCCTCACCTGGACCCTAAACCGTCCCCGTCCCCTAACCCTAACCCTAGCCCGAACCCTGAGCCTAACCCTTCCCCGAAGCCTGACCCTCACCCGTCCCCTAATCCTAAACCGTACGCTGACACTAACCCGCGCCCTCACACGTACGCTCCCCCTAAAGCGTTGTCGTACCCTCACCTGGACCCTAAACCGTCCCCGTCCCCTAACCCTAACCCTAGCCCGAACCCTAACCCTAACCCTTCCCCGAAGCCTGACCCTCACCCGTCCCCTAATCCTAAACCGTACGCTGACACTAACCCGTGCCCTCCCACGTACGCTCCCCCTAAAGCGTTGTCGTACCCTCACCTGGACCCTAAACCGTCCCCGTCCCCTAACCCTAACCCTAGCCCGAACCATAACCCTAACCCTTCCCCGAAGTCTGACCCTCACCCGTCCCCTAATCCTAACCCGTACGCTGACACTAACCCGCGCCCTCACACGTCCGCTCCCCCTAAAGCGTTGTCGTACCCTCACCTAGACCCTAAACCGTCCCCGTCCCCTAACCCTAACCCTAGCCCGAACCCTAACCCTAACCCTTCCGCGAAGCCTGACCCTCACCCGTCCCCTAATCCTAAGCCGTACGCTGACACTAACCCGTGCCCTCCCACGTACGCTCCCCCTAAAGCGTTGTCGTACCCTCACCTGGACCCTAAACCGTCCCCGTCCCCTAACCCTAACCCTAGCCCGAACCCTAACCCTAACCCTTCCCTGAAGCCTGACCCTCAGCCGTCCCCTAATCCTAACCTGTACGCTGACACTAACCCACGCCCTCACATGTACGCTCCCCCTAAAGCGTTGTCGTACCCTCACCTGGACCCTAAACCGTCCCCGTCCCCTAACCCTAACCCTAGCTCGAACCCTAAGCCTAACACTTCCCCGAAGCCTGTCCCTCACCCGTCCCCTAATCCTAACCCGTACGCTGACACTAACCCGCGCCCTCACACGTACGCTCCCCCTAAAGCGTTGTCGTACCCTCACCTGGACCCTAAACCGTCCACGTCCCCTAACCCTAACCCTAGCCCGAACCCGAACCCTAACACTTCCCCGAAGCCTAACGTTAACCCGTCCCCTCATCTAACCCGTATGCTAACACTAACCCTCGCCCTCACACGCACACTCAACCTAAAGCATTGTCGTACCCTCACCTGGACCCTAAACCGTCCCCGTTCCCTAACCTTAACTTTAGCCCGAAACCTAACCCTAACCCTTCCCCGAAGCCTAACCCTCATCAGTCCCCTAATCCTAACCCGTACGCTAACACTAACCCGCGCCCTCACACGCACGCTCCACCTAAAGCGTTGTCGTACCCTCACCTGGACCCTAAACCGTCCCCGTCCCCTAACCCTAACACTAGCCCGAACCCTAACCCTAAACCTTCCCCGAAGCCTGCCCCTCACCCGTCCCCTAATCCTAACCCGGACGATAACACTAACCCGCGCCCTCAGACGCACGCTCCCCCTAAAGCGTTGTCGTACCCTCACTTGGACCCTAAACCGTCCCCATCCCCTAACCCTAACCCTAGCCCGAACCCTAACCCTAACCCTTCCCCGAACCTGACCCTCACCCGTCCCCTAATCCTAACCCGTACGCTGACACTAACCCGCGCCCTCACACGTACGCTCCCCCTAAAGCGTTGTCGTACCCTCACCTGGACCCTAAACCGTCCCCGTCCCCTAACCCTAACCCTAGCCCGAACCCTGAGCCTAACCCTTCCCCGAAGCCTGACCCTCACCCGTCCCCTAATCCTAAACCGTACGCTGACACTAACCCGCGCCCTCACACGTACGCTCCCCCTAAAGCGTTGTCGTACCCTCACCTGGACCCTAAACCGTCCCCGTCCCCTAACCCTAACCCTAGCCCGAACCCTAACCCTAACCCTTCCCCGAAGCCTGACCCTCACCCGTCCCCTAATCCTAAACCGTACGCTGACACTAACCCGTGCCCTCCCACGTACGCTCCCCCTAAAGCGTTGTCGTACCCTCACCTGGACCCTAAACCGTCCCCGTCCCCTAACCCTAACCCTAGCCCGAACCATAACCCTAACCCTTCCCCGAAGTCTGACCCTCACCCGTCCCCTAATCCTAACCCGTACGCTGACACTAACCCGCGCCCTCACACGTCCGCTCCCCCTAAAGCGTTGTCGTACCCTCACCTAGACCCTAAACCGTCCCCGTCCCCTAACCCTAACCCTAGCCCGAACCCTAACCCTAACCCTTCCGCGAAGCCTGACCCTCACCCGTCCCCTAATCCTAAGCCGTACGCTGACACTAACCCGTGCCCTCCCACGTACGCTCCCCCTAAAGCGTTGTCGTACCCTCACCTGGACCCTAAACCGTCCCCGTCCCCTAACCCTAACCCTAGCCCGAACCCTAACCCTAACCCTTCCCTGAAGCCTGACCCTCAGCCGTCCCCTAATCCTAACCTGTACGCTGACACTAACCCACGCCCTCACATGTACGCTCCCCCTAAAGCGTTGTCGTACCCTCACCTGGACCCTAAACCGTCCCCGTTCCCTAACCCTAACCCTAGCCCGAACCCTAACCCTAACCCTTCCCCGAAGCCTGACCCTCACCCGTCCCCTAATCCTAACCCGTACGCTGACACTAACCCACGCCCTCACACGTCCGCTCCCCCTAAAGCGTTGTCGTACCCTCACCTGGACCCTAAACCGTCCCCGTCCCCTAACCCTAACCCTAGCCCGAACCCTAACCCTAACCCTTCCCCGAAGCCTGACCCTCACCCGTCCCCTAATCCTAACCCGTACGCTGACACTAACATGCGCCCTCACACGTCCACTCCCCCTAAAGCGTTGTCGTACCCTCACCTGGACCCTAAACCGTCCCGGTCCCCTAACCCTAACCCTAGCCCGAACCCTAACCCTAACCCTTCCCCGAAGCCTGACCCTCACCCGTCCCGTAATCCTAACCCGTACGCTGACACTAACCCGCGCCCTCACACGTACGCTCCCCCTAAAGCGTTGTCGTACCCTCACCTGGACCCTAACCCGTCCCCGTCCCCTAACCCTAACCCGAACCCTAACCCTAACCCTTCCCCGAAGCCTGACCCTCACCCGTCCCCTAATCCTAACCCGTACGCTGACACTAACCTGCGCCCTCACACGTCCGCTCCCCCTAAAGCGTTGTCGTACCCTCAGCTGGACCGTAACCCGTCCCCGTCCCCTAACCCTAACCCTAGCCCGAACCCTAACCCTAACCCTTCCCCGAAGCCTGACCCTCACCCTTCCCCTAATCCTAACCCGTACGCTGACACTAACCCACGCCCTCACACGTACGCTCCCCCTAAAGCGTTGTCGTACCCTCACCTGGACCCTAAACCGTCCCCGTCCCCTAACCCTAAACCTAGCCCGAACCCTAAACCTAACCCTTCCCCGAAGCCTGACCCTCACCCGTCCCCTAATCCTAACCTGTACGCTGACACTAACCCGCGCCCTCACACGTACGCTCCCCCTAAAGCGTTGTCGTACCCTCACCTGGACCCTAAACCGTCCCCGTCCCCTAACCCTAACCTAGCCCGAACCCTAACCCTAACCCTTCCCCGAAGCCTGACCCTCACCCGTCCCCTAATCCTAACCCGTACGCTGACACTAACCTGCGCCTTCACACGTACGCTCCCCCTAAAGCGTTGTCGTACCCTCACCTGGACCCTAAACCGTCCCCGTCCCCTAACCCTAACCCTAGCCCGAACCCTAACCCTAACCCTTCCCCGAAGCCTGACCCTCACCCGTCCCCTAATCCTAACCCGTACGCTGACACTAACCCGTGCCCTCACACGTATGCTCCCCCTAAAGCGTTGTCGTACCCTCACCTGGACCCTAAACCGTCCCCGTCCCCTAACCCTAACCCTAGCCCGAACCGTAAACCTAACCCTTCCCCGAAGCCTGACCCTCACCCATCCCCAATCCTAACCCGTGCGCTGACACTAACCCGCGCCCTCCCACGTATGCTCCCCTTAAAGCGTTGTCGTACCCTCACCTGGACCCTAAACCGTCCCCGTCCCCTAACCCTAACCCTAGCCCGAACCCTAACCCTAACCCTTCCCCGAAGCCTGACCCTCACCCGTCCCCTAATCCTAAACCGTACGCTGACACTAAACATCGCCCTCACACGCACACTCACCCTAAAGCGTTGTCGTACCCTCACCTCGACCCTAAACCGTCCCCGTCCCCTAACCCTAACCCTAGCCCGAACCCTAACCCTAACCCTTCCCCGAAGCCTGACCCTCACCCGTCCCCAATCCTAACCCGTGCGCTGACACTAACCCGCGCCCTCCCACGTATGCTCCCCTTAAAGCGTTGTCGTACCCTCATCTGGACCCTAAACCGTCCCCGTCCCCTAACCCTAACCCTAGCCCGAACCCTAACCCTAACCCTTCCCCGAAGCCTGACCCTCACTCGTCCCCTAATCCTAAACCGTACGCTGACACTAAACCTCGCCCTCACATGCACACTCACCCTAAAGCGTTGTCGTACCCTCACCTCGACCCTAAACCGTCCCCATCCCCTAACCCTAACCCTAGCCCGAACCCTAACCCTAACCCTTCCCCGAAGCCTGACCCTCACCCGTCCCCTAATCCTAACCCGTACGCTGACACTAACCTGCGCCCTCCCACGTACACTCCCCGTAAAGCGTTGTCGTACCCTCACCTGGACCCTAAACCGTCCCCATCCCCTAACCATAACCCTAGCCCGAAACCTAACCCTAACTCTTCCCCGAAGCCTGACCCTCACCCGTCCCCTAATCCTAACCCGTACGCTAACACTAACCCACGCCCTCACAGGCACGCTCCCCCTACGGCGTTGTCGTACACTCACCTGGACCCTAAACCGTCCCCGTACCCTAACCCTAACCCTAGCCCGAACCCTAACCCTAACCGTTCCCCGAAGACTGACCCTCACCCGTCCCCTAATCCTAACCCGTACGCTAACACTAACACGCGCCCTCACACGCACGCTCCCATTAAAGCATTGTCGTACCCTCACCTGGACCTTAAACCGTCCCCGTTCTTTATCCCTAACCCTAGCCCGAACCCTAACCCTAACCCTTCCCAGTAGCCTGACCCTCAACCGTCCCCTAATCCTAACCCGTACGCTGACACTAACCCGCGCCCTCACACATACGCTCCCCCTAAAGCGTTGTCGTACCCTCACCTGGACCCTAAACCGTCCCCGTCCCCTAACCCTAACCCTAGCCCGAACCCTAAGCCTAACCCTTCCCCGAAGCCTGACCCTCACCCGACCCCTAATCCTAACCCGTACGCTGACACTAAGCCACGCCCTCACACGTACGCTCCCCCTAAAGCGTTGTCGTACCCTCACATGGACCCTAAACCGTCCCCATCCCCTAACCCTAACCCTAGCCCGAACCCTAAACTTAACCCTTCCCCGAAGCCTGACCCTAACCCCTCCCTTAATCCTAACCGTTACGCTGACACTAACACACCCCGTCACACGTACGCTCCCCCTAAAGCGTTGTCGTACACTCACCTGGACCCTAAACCGTCCCCGTCCAATAACCCTAACCCTAGCCCGAACCCTAACCCTAACACTTCCCCGAAGCCTGACCCTCACCCGTCCCCTAATCCTAACCCGTACGCTGACACTAACACGCGCCCTCACACGTACGCTCCCCCTAAAGCGTTTTCATACCCTCACCTGGATCCTAAACCGTCCCCATCCCCTAACCCTAACCCTAACCCGAACCCTAACCCTAACCCTTCCCCGAAGCCTGACCCTCATCCGTCCCCTAATCCTAACCCGTACGGTGACACTAACCCGCGCCCTCCCACGTACGCTCCCCCTAAAGCGTTGTCATACACTCACCTGGACCCTAAACCGTCCCCGTCCCCTAACCCTAACCCTAGCTCGAACCCGAACCGTAACACTTCCCCGAAGCCTGACCTTAACCCGTCCCCTAATCTAACCAGTATGCTAACACTAACCTTCGCCCTCACACGCACACTCACCCTAATGCGTTGTCACACCCTCACCTGGACCCTAAACCGTCCCCGTCCCCTATCCCTAACCTTAGCGCGAAACCTAACCCTAACCCTTCCCCGAAGCCTGACCCTCACCGGTCCCCTAATCCTAACCCGTACGCTAACACTAACCCGCACCCTCACACGCATGCTCCACCTAAAGCGTTGTCGTACCCTCACCTGGACCCTAAACCGTCCCCGTCCCCTAACCCTAACCATAGCCCGAACCCTAACCCTAACACTTCCCCGAAGCCTGCCCCTCACCCGTCCCCTAATCCTAACACGGACGCTAACACTAACCCGCGCCCTCACACGCACGCTCCCCCTAAAGCGTTGTCGTACCCTCACTTGGACCCTAAACCGTCCCCATCCCCTAACCCTAACCCTAGCCCGAACCCTAACCCTAAACCTTCCCCGAACCTGACCCTCACCCGTCCCCTAATCCTAACCCGTACGCTGACACTAACCCACGCCCTCACACGTACGCTCCCCCTAAAGCGTTGTCGTACCCTCACCTGGACCCTAAACCGTCCCCGTCCCCTAACCCTAACCCTAGCCCGAACCCTAACCCTAACCCTTCCCCGAAGCCTGACCCTCACCCGTCCCCTAATCCTAACCCGTACGCTGACACTAACCCGCGCCCTCACACGTACGCTCCACCTAAAGCGTTGTCGTACCCTCACCTGGACCCTAAACCGTCCCCGTCCCCTAACCCTAACCCTAGCCCGAACCCTAACCCTAACCCTTCCCCGAAGCCTGACCCTCACCCGTCCACTAATCCTAACCCGTACGCTGACACTAACCCGCGCCCTCACACGTCCGCTCCCCCTAAAGCGTTGTCGTACCCTCACCTGGACCCTAAACCGTCCCCGTCCCCTAACCCTAACCCTAGCCCGAACCCTAACCCTAACACTTCCCCGAAGCCTAACCTTAACCCGTCCCCTCATCTAACCCGTATGCTAACACTAACCCTCGCCCTCACACGCACACTGACTCTAAAGCGTTGTCGTACCCTCACCTGGACCCTAAACCGTCCCCATTCCCTAAGCTTAACTTTAGCCCGAAACCTAACCCTAACCCTTCCCCGAAGCCTAACCCTCATCAGTCCCCTAATCCTAACCCGTACGCTAACACTAACCCGCGCCCTCACACGCACGCTCCACCTAAAGCGTTGTCGTACCCTCACCTGGACCCTAAACCGTCCCCGTCCCCTAACCCTAACCCTAGCCCGAACCCTAACCCTAACCCTTCCCCGAAGCCTGCCCCTCACCCGTCCCCTAATCCTAACCCGGACGATAACACTAACCCGCGCCCTCACACGCACGCTCCCCCTAAAGCGTTGTCGTACCCTCACTTGGACCCTAAACCGTCCCCATCCCCTAACCCTAACCCTAGCCCGAACCCTAACCCTAACCCTTCCCCGAACCTGACCCTCACCCGTCCCCTAATCCTAACCCGTACGCTGACACTAACCCGCGCCCTCACACGTACGCTCCCCCTAAAGCGTTGTCGTACCCTCACCTGGACCCTAAACCGTCCCCTTCCCCTAACCCTAACCCTAGCCCGAACCCTAAACCTAACCCTTCCCCGAAGCCTGACCCTCACCCGTTCCCTAATCCTAACCCGTACGCTGACACTAACCCGCGCCCTCACACGTACGCTCCCCCTAAAGCGTTGTCGTACCCTCACCTGGACCCTAAACCGTCCCCGTCCCCTAACCCTAACCCTAGCCCGAACCCTAACCCTAACCCTTCCCCGAAGCCTGACCTTCACCCGTTCACTAATCCTAACCCGTACGCTGACACTAACCCGCGTCCTCAAACGTACGCTCCCCCTAAAGCGTTGTCGTACCCTGACATGGACCCTAAACCGTCCCCGTCCCCTAACCCTAACCCTAGCCTGAACCCTAACCCAACACTTCCCCAAAGCCTGACGCTCACCCGTCCCCTAATCCTATCCCGTACGCTAACACTAACCCGCACCCTCCCACGTACGCTCCCCCTAAATTGTTGTCGTACCCTCACCTGGACCCTAAACCGTCCCCGTCCCCTAACCCTAACCCTAGCCCGAACCCTAACCCTTCCCCGAAGCCTGACCCTCACCCGTCCCGAATCCTAACCCGTACGCTGACACTAACCCGCGCCCTCACACGTACGCTCCCCCTATAGCGTTGTCGTACACTCACCTGGACCCTAAACCGTCCCCGTCCCCTAACCCTAACCCTAGCCCGAACCCGAACCCTAACACTTCCCCGAAGCCTGACCCTCATACGTCCCCTAATCCTAACCCATACGCTAACACTAACCCGCGCCCTCACACGCACGCTACCCTTAAAGTGTTGTCGTACCCTCACCTGGACCCTAAACCTTCCCCGTTCCCTAACCCTAACCCTAGCCCGAACCCTAAACCTAACTCTTCCCCGAAGCCTGACTCTCACCCGTCCCATAATCCTAACCCGGACGCTGACACTAACCCGCGCCCTCACACGTACGCTCCCCCTAAAGCGTTGTCGTACCCTCACCTGGACCCTGAACCGTCCCCGTCCCCTAACACTAACCCTAGCCGGAACCCTAACCCTAACCCTTCCCCGAAGCCTGACCCTCACCCGACCCCTTATCCTAACCCGTACGCTAACACTAACCCGCGTCCTCACACGCACGCTCCCCCTAAAGCGTTGTTGAACCCTCACCTGGACACTAAACCGTCCCCGTCCCCTAACCCTAACCCTGGCCCGAACCCTAACCCTAACCCTTTCCCGAAGCCTGACCCTCACCCGTCCCTTAACCCTAACACGGACGCTAACACTAAGCCACGCCCACACACGCACGCTCCCGGTAAAGCATTTTCGTACGCTCACCTGGACCCTAAACCGTCCCCGTCCCCTAACAATAACCCTAGCCCGAACCCTAAACCTAACCCTTCCCCGGAGCCTGACCCTCACCCGTCCCCTAATCATAACATGGACGCTAACACTAACCCGCGCCCTCACACGCACTCTCCTCCTAAAGCATTGTCGTACCCTCTCCTGGACCCTAAATCGTCCCCGTCCCCTAATCCTAACTCTAGCCCGAAACCTAACCCTAACACTTCCCGGAAGCCTGACCCTCACCCGTCCCCTAATCCTAACCCGTACGCTAACACTAACCCGCGCCCTGAAACGCACGCTCCCCCTAAAGCGTTTACGTACCCTCACCTGGACCTTAAACCGTCCCCGTCCCCTAACCCTAACCCTAGCCCGAACCCTAACCCTAACACTTCTCCGAAGCCAAACCCTCAGCCGTCCCCTAATCCTAAATCGTACGCTGACACTAACCCGTGCCCTCCCATGTAAGCTTCCCCTAAAGCGTTGTCGTACCCTCACCTGGACCCTAAACCGTCCCCGTCCCCTAACCCTAACCCTAGCCCGAACCTTAACCCTAACCCTTCCCCGAAACCTGACCCTCACCTGTCCCCTAATCCTAACACGTACGCTGACACTAACCCGCCCCCTCACACGTACGCTCCCCATAAAGCGTTGTCGTACCCTCACCTGGACCCTAAACCGTCCCCGTCCCCTAACCCTAACCCTAGCCGGAACCCTAAGCCTAACCCTTCCCCGAAGCCTGACCCTCACCCGTCCCCTAATCCTAACCCGTACGCTGACACTAACCCGCGCCCTCACACGTACGCTCCCCCTAAAGCGTTGTCGTACCCTCACCTGGACCCTGAACCGTCCCCGTCCCCTAACCCTAACCCTAGCCCGAGCCCTAACCCTAAACCTTCCCCGAAGCTTGACCCTCACCCGTCCCCTAATCCTAACCCGTACGCTGACACTAACCCGCGCCCTCACACGTACGCTCCCCCTAAAGCGTTGTCGTACCCTCACCTGGACCCTAAACCGTCCCCATCCCCTAACCCTAACCCTAGCCCGAACCCTAAGCCTAACCCTTCCCCGAAGCCTGACCCTCACCCGTCCCCTAATCCTAACCTGTACGCTGACACTAACCCGCGCCCTCACACGTACGCTCCCCCTAAAGCGTTGTCGTACCCTCACCTGGACCCTGAACCGTCCCCGTCCCCTAACCCTAACCCTATCCCGAACCCTAACCCTAACACTTTCCCGAAGCCTGACCCTCACCCGTCCCCTAATCCTAACCCGTACGCTGACACTAACCCGCGCCCTCACACGTACGCTCGCCCTAATGCGTTGTCGTACCCTCACCTGGACCCTGAACCGTCCCCGTCCCCTAACCCTAACCCTAGCCCGAACCCTAACCCTAACCCTTCCCCGAAGCCTGACCCTCACCCGTCCCCTTATCCTAACCCGTACGCTAACACTAACCCGCGCCCTCACACGCACGCTCCCCCTAAACCGTTGTTGAACCCTCTCCTGGACACTAAACCGTCCCCGTCCCCTAACCCTAACCCTGGCCCGAACCCTAACC
Source organism: Pseudorca crassidens (assembly GCF_039906515.1). Lineage (NCBI taxonomy): Eukaryota > Metazoa > Chordata > Mammalia > Artiodactyla > Delphinidae > Pseudorca > Pseudorca crassidens. The sequence goes on from NC_090298.1 coordinate 489,135, forward strand.
CTAAACCTTCCCCGAAGCCTGACCCTCACCCGTCCCTTAACCCTAACACGGACGCTAACACTAAGCCACGCCCACACACGCACGCTCCCGGTAAAGCGTTTTCGTACCCTCACCTGGACCCTAAACCGTCCCCATCCCCTAACAATAACCCTAGGCCGAACCCTAACCCTAACCCTTCCCCGAAGCCTGACCCTCACCCGTCCCCTAATCATAACATGGACGCTAACACTAACCCGCGCCCTCACACGCACGCTCCCCCTAAAGCATTGTCATACCCTCTCCTGGACCCTAAACCGTCCCCGTCCCCTAATCCTAACTCTACCCCTAAACCTAACCCTAACACTTCCCTGAAGCCTGACCCTCACCCGTCCCCTAATCCTAACCCGTACGCTAACACTAACCCGCGCCCTGAAACGCACGCTCCCCCTAAAGCGTTTACGTACCCTCACCTGGACCCTAAACCGTCCCCGTCCCCTAACCCTAACCCTAGCCCGAACCCTAACACTGACCCTTCCCTGAAGCCTGACCGTCACCCGTCCCTTAATCCAAACCCGTACGCTAACACTAACCCGCGCCCTCACACGCACGCTACCCCTAAAGCGTTGTCGTACCCTCACCTAGACCCTAAACTGTCCCCGAACCCTAACCCTAACCCTAGCCCGAACCCTAACCCTAACACTTCCCCGAAGCCTGACCTTAAACCGTCCCCTAATCTAACCTGTATGCTAACACTAACCCTCGCCCTCACACGCACATTCACCCTAAAGCGTTGTCGTACCCTCACCTGGACCCTAAACCGTCCCCGTTCCCTAACCCTAACCTTAGCCTGAACCCTAACCCTAACCCTTCCCCGAAGCCTGACCCTCACCCGTCCCCTAATCCTAACCCGGACGCTAACAATAAACCGCGCCCTCACACGCACGCTCCCCCTAAAGCGTTGTCGTACCCTCACCTGGACCCTAAACTGTCCCCGAACCCTAACCCTAACCCTAGCCCGAACCCTAAGCTTAACACTTCCTCGAAGCCTGACACTCACCCTTCCCCTAATCCTAACCCGTACGCTAACACTAACCCACACCCTCACATGCACGCTCCCCCTAAAGCTTTGTCGTTCCCTCACCTGGACCCTAAACCGTCCCCGTCCCCTAAACCTAACCCTACCCCGAACCCTAACCCTAACCCTTCCCCGAAGCCTGACCCCCACCCGTCCCCTAATCCTAACCCTTACGATAACACTAACCCTCGCCCTCAAACGCACGCTCACCCTAAGCGTTGCCGTACCCTCATCTGGACCCTAAACCGTCCCCGTCCCCTAACCCTAACCCTAGCCCGAACCCTAACCCTAACCCTTCACCGAAGCCTGACCCTCACCCGTCCCCTAATCCTAACCCGTGGGCTAACACTAACCCGCGCCCTCAAACGCATGCTCCCCTTAAAGCGTTGTCGTACCCTCACATAGACCCTAAACCATCCCCGTCCCCTAACCCTAACCCTAGCCCGAACCCTAACCCTAACCCTTCCCCGAAGCCTGACCCTCACCCGTCCCCTAATCCTAACCCGTACGCTGACACTAACCCGTGCCCTCACACGTACGCTCACCCTAAAGCCTTGTCATACCCTCACCTGAACCCTAAACCGTCCCCGTCCCCTAAACCTAACCCTAACCCGAACCCTAACCCTAACACTTCCCCGAAGCCTGACCCTCACCCATCACCTAATCCCAACCCGTACGCTAACACTAACCCGCGCCCTCACACGTACGCTCACCCTAAAGCGTTGTCGTACCCTAACCTGTCCCCTAAACCGTCCCCGTCCCCTAACCCTAACCCTTCCCCGAAGCCTTACCCTAACCCTTCCCCTAATACTAACCCATATGCTAACACTAATCCGTGCCCTCCCATGTACGCTCACCCTAAACCGTTGTCGTACCCTAACCTGTCCCCTAAACCATCCCCATCCCCTAACCCTAACCCTAACCCTTACCCGAAACCTTACCCTAACCCATCCCCTAATCCTAACCCGTACGCTAACACTAACTCATATTCTAACACGTACACTCACTCTAAACCGTTGTAGTACCCTAATCTGTACCCTAAACCGTTCCCGTCACTTAACCCTAACCCTAACCCTAACCCTTACCTGAAGCCTTACCCTAACCCGTCACCTAATCCTAACCCGTACGCTAACACTAACCCATACCCTAACATGTACGGTCACCCTAAACCACTGTCACACCCTAACCTGTACCCTAAACTGTCCCCCTCTCCTAACCCTAACCCTTACCTGAAGCCTTACCCTAACCCGTCCCCTAATCCTAACCCATACGCTAAACTAACCCGTACCCTAACACGTACACTCACCCTAAACCATTGTCGTACCCTAAACTGTACCCTAAACTTCCCCGTCCCCTATCCCTAACCCTAACCTTTACCCGAAGCCTTACCTTAACCTGTCCCCTAATCGTAACCCGTATGCTAACACTAACCCATGCCCTAACATGTACACTCACCCTAAACCATCGTCGTTCCCTAACCTGTACCCTAAACCTTCCCAGTCCCCTAATCCTAACCTTAAACTTTACCTGAAGCCTTACCCTAACCCGTCCCCTAATTCTAACCCGTATTCTAACACTAACCCATACCCTAACATGTACGCTCACCCTAAACTCTTGTCGTACCCTAACCTGTACCCTAAACTTTCCCCGTCCCCTAACCCTATCACTAACCCTTACCCGAAGTCTTACCCTATCTGGTCCCCTAATCCTAACCCATACGCTAACTCTAACTCATACCCTAACACGAATGCTGACTCTCAACCATTGTCATACCCTAACATGTTCCCTAAATGGTCACCGTCCCCTATCCCTAGCGCTAACCCTAACCCTTACCCGAAGCCTTACCCTAACCCGTCCCCTAATCCTAACCCGTACGCTAACACTAACCCTTACCCTTACATGTACGCTATCCCTAAACTGTTGTCGTACCCTAACCTCTACCCTAAACCGTCCCCATTCCCTAAACATAACCCTAACCTGAATCATTACCCTATCACTTACCCTAATCCTAAACGGTACACTAACACTGACCTGTACCCTAACACTTTCGCTCATCCTAAACCATTGTCGCATCCTAAACCATACCCGTTCCCTAACCCTAACCTTAACCCTAACCCTAAACCTACTTATAGCACTATAACTCAGGAAAATTAAAATAACAAGAAAAAACCACCCCAAAGTTTAGGGCTGCTCTGTTTACAAGAGTCTTGACTACGGTACAAATTAAATATCCTTGAAAGAGAGAAATGGATAAAGAAGTTTTCATACTTACGTACAACGGAACATCACTCAGCAATGAAATCAATGTCGTCCGGCCCGTACAAACATAATGAATGGATTTAGGTACAATGATTCAAAGGAAATAAGTCACACAGAAAAAGAAACTTATCATAAGATATCACTTATAGAGGGAATGTAAACTTGGCTACAAATGAACTGAATTACAAAACAGAACAGAGTCTCACATTTAGAAAACAAACTTATGCTTTCTTAAGGGGAATGATGAGTTGGGGTGCTACGTAAAACCAGAGATTGAAATTAGCACAGATACTATTCCATAAGCCAAATATGTAATAGACGAGATATACTCCTTGCTCAACGAATTAGATTCAACACCGCCTATTCACTGCAGAGGAATATATCTGACAATTAGAATATTAAAACATATGTATTTATATGTCTCCGTAAGAGAATCAAGTGTGTGTAGAGCAGTATACACAGCCATGAAAATCAACTAAACCCCATTATTAAAATAAATTTCAAAAACAAAGACAGTGAAGGAGAGAAAGTTCTTAAATAATTCGTTCAGGGCTTGTGATGAAACTTGGATTTACCACATCTACACCCACAGCTGGGTGAGACATAAGGCAGGACATTTGGGGCTGAGAGGATTGGTGAGGTTCGGTGAGCAAATGGAGACCCTTTGAAGTAATACTGTATGCTACCCATTCCATGGGTCCCAACTCTCCTGGTTTAAGGGATTCTTCCTAGAGCTAAAACATGCATGGGAAACCCAGAGGATTGTACACCATGCGATCGGGCAACGTTTCTAAACCGCATCTCATTTTTTGTCCCTTGGTACACGGGTTCGCCATTCCAGATGCTTTACTAAAAATCTCCCCACGTGGAGAATCTGTGCCTTAAAACTCCTGTTTAGCACAGTTAGCAGTTTCTGCAGAGGTTGAACGGGAAAAGGGAGAACCAATGAGAGACTAGCTGTAGGTGTTTGGACGGTCACATTTCACTCTAATTTCCCACCAGGAAGAGGAATTAACAAAAGGCTCAGCGTGCCGTGATGAAACCAGATTAGGGCCTGAAGCAATCCTGCGGTTTTGCGGCCAGCTCACAAGAAAGTGAGTTGAAGAAAGGACCTTAGGGGCACTGTAATTCATAAACCTGCAGAGTTATAAATGACAGCTATCGTCCAAAAATATACTGAAGTAAGGCTGCAAAGAGGACTTGAAAGCACGGCACAATTGCAGGAAATATATTTCAGGAGGTAGATGGAAACTGCATTAAAACATATGAAAAGCGACAGAACTTCGACAATGATGCACTTGGCCAAAAAATGCACATGCGTTTTTTCCTGAATATATCCAGGAAAAAACGCATACGGCCTTTTTTGCCAACCAAGGAAGCGTGCAATGGAAATCCGCACTACAATGAAGTCTCACTTCCCACCGGTCAAATGGGCCATCTGAAAAAAGTGTAAAAACCAGAAAGGCAGGACAGGCCATGGAGAACAGGGAGCCTTGTTATGCTGATGGGCGGGATGTAAATGGCCAACAGCCACTCTGGAGAAGTGTATGGTGTTTCCTGAAACCTCTAAAAAACAAAGCTACAGAGACTCGGGCACTTCCACCTATGGCCCTATAGCTTAGGAAAATTAAAATCAACAAGACTCAGCCACCCCAAAGTTTAGGGCTGCTGTGTTTACAAGAACCTCGACAACAGAACAACTTAAGTATCCCAGAAAGCGAAAAATGGATAAAGAAGTTGTGGTACTTACATAGAATGGAATATCACTCTGCAATGAAATCAATGTCATCAGGCCCATAGCAGCATAATGAGTGGATTTAGGTAAGATGATTCTGAGTGAAATAAGTCACACAGAAAAAGAAACTAGTCATAAGATATCACTTATAGAGGGAATGTAAACTTGGCTACACATGAACTGAATTACAAAACAGAACAGAGTCTCACATTTAGAAAACAAACTTTTGCTTGCTTAAAGGGAAAGGTGAGTTGGGGTGCTGCATAAAACCAGAGATTGAAATTAGCACAGATACCGTTCCATAAGCCAGTAATAGACAAGATATACTCCTTGTTCAATGAAGTGGACTCAACACCCCCTATTCACTGCAGAGGAATATATCTGACTAGTAAGAATCTTAAAACCTATGTGTTTATATGTCTCCATAAGAGGATCAAGTGTGCATCGAGCGGCATAAACACAGCAGTGAAAATCAGCTAAACCCCATTATAAAAATAAATTTCAAAATCAAAACACAAAGACAGTGAAAGAGAGATAAATTCTTAAATAATTCATTCAGGGCTTGTGACGAAACCTGGATTTACCACATCTACACCCACAGCTGGGAGAGACATAAGGCTGGACAGTTGGGGCTGTGAGGATTGGTGAGGTTCGGTGAGCAAATGCAAACCCTTTGAAGTAGTACTACGTGCTACCCATTCCATGGGTCCCAACCCTCCATGTTTAAGGGATTCTTCCTACAGCTAAAACATGTGTGGGAAACCCAGAGGATGGTCCACAGTGTGATCGGGCAAGGTTTCTAAAACGCATCTCATTATTCGTCCTCTGGTACTCGGGTTCGCCATTCCAGATGCTTTACTAACAATCTCCCCACTTGGAGAGTCAGTGCTTGTAACCTCCTGTTTGGCACACTCTGCAATTTCTGTGGAGGATGAACGGGAATAGGGAGAACCAATGAGAGACTAGCTGTAGGTGTTTGGACGGGCACATTTCACTCTAATTTCCCACCAGGATGTAGAATTAACCAAAGACTCAGCATGCCATGCCGGAACCAGAATAGGGCCTGAAGCAATCCTGTTGATTTGCGGCCAGCTCACAGAAAGCGAGTTGAAAAAAGGAGCTCAGGGGCACTGCAATTCACAAACCTGCAGAGTTATAAATGACAGCTATCGTCCAAAAATATATTGAGGTATGGCTGTGAAGAGGACTTGAAAGCAAGGCACAATTGCAGGAAACAGATTTCAGGAGGTAGACTGGAATTGCATTGAAAGCATAGGAAAAGAGGCAGAATGTCCACAATGATGCACTTGGCCAAAAAGGGCGTATGCGTTTTTTCCTGAATATATTCAGGAAAAACCCATACGCCCTTTTTGGCCAACCAAGCAAGCAGGAAATTAAAATCTGCACTACAAAGAAGTCTCATCCTAACACGTACCCTAACCCTATCCCGCTACTGTACCCTAACCTGTACCTGAGACCATACCCGTTCCCTAACCCTAACCCTCACCCTAAGCTGTACACGAACACTAACCCGTATGCTAACATGTACCCTAACAGTAACACATAGCCATACACTAAACTTTATCCTTACCCTACCCCATATTCTAACCCTTTCCCTAAACCGTACCATAACCCGTACCCTAATCCTAACCCATCCCCTAACATTAACCGATAACCTAACCCGTACCCTAATCCTAACCCATACACTAACACGTACCCTAACCCTAACCCGTTGTCATACCCTAACCTGTAACCTAATCTGTACCCATTCCCTAACCCTAACCCTTACACTATCCCGTACCATAATCCTAACCTGTACACTAACACTAAACCGTACCCTAACACTTACCCTACTCCTAACCCGTGGTCATACCCTAAACTGTACCCCAAACCATACCCGTTCCCTAACCCTAACCCTAAACTTTACCCTAAACCATACCTTAATCCTAACCCGTACACTAACACTAAACTGTACCCTAACACGTACCCTAACCCTAACCCTTTGTTGTTCCCTATACTGTACCCTAAACTGTACCCCTTCCTTAACACTAAACCTAACCCTAACCCTTACCCTAACCCATACCTAACACTAACCCATACACTAAACCTAACCATAACCCTGAATGTAAACCATACCCTAATCCTAACCCATACCCTAACACTAACCCATACCTTAACCCGTACCCTAACACTAAACCATAGCCATACCCTAAACTGTACCCTAACACTAACCCATACCATAACCATAACCCTAAACCATACTCTAAGCCGTACAATAATCCTAACCCGTATCCTAACCCTAAACCTTACCCTAAACCCTAATCCTTACCCCTAGCTTAATTTTGTTTTTTTGTATTTAAAAAAATATTTTCTTGGGTTAAAACAAACTAGCAGAACAACAAAATAGGGGGCTTCGCTGGTGGTGCGGTGGTTAGAATCTGCCTGCTAATGCAGGGGACACAGGTTCGAGACCTGGTCTGGGAGGATCCCACATGCCATGGAGCAACTAGGCCCATAAGCCACAACCAGTGAGCCCTCGCATCTGGAGCCTGTGCTCTGCAACAAGAGAGGCCGCAATAGTGAGAGGCCCGCGCACCGAGATCAAGAGTGGTCCCCCACTTGCCACAACTAGAGAAAGCCCTCACACGGAAACTCAGACCCAACACAACAAAAATAAATAAATAAATAATAAACTCCTACCCCCCCCAGAAAAAGAAAAACAAAATAAAACAGAAAGTAACCTGAGTGTCCCTCAAAAAGCTAAGTCTGAAATAGCTGGTACTTCTGTTCTATGGACTGTTATGTAGCCTATAAAAAGTGTGAGAGCTAAATCTGTTTTTCTACAGTGAGAAGCATGATATTCCAGATGTATAGAACACCTGGATAAAATGAGAACTCTACACATTATGCTGGTCGTTTCAGTAAATGGGAAAGGATGGCAAGTGGTAAAATATTATCTTTTCCTTTAATTTTTTAAATTTCACTTGTTACAAAGAACTTCAATTATAATTGTACTTTAAAAAAGTAACAATGGAAATTTAAAAGAAAAAATATATATTGTGTGTTCAGTTACGTTTCATAGAATTATGAAATGCTCCACCCTCTGGCCATTACCTGCAAAAGCAGCTTTAATACCTATGCTAATTTTCACTTCATATGAACAAGTCCTGCAGGGCTGTAAAGGAAACCTGCCTTCATCATGTTTTGCGGGAGGTAAAGGCCAAAGTATTTCAAAATGTGGCACATATTTCAAGAAAACCATTTGAAGAACTAAGCTGTAATAACCGTTTGAAAAATAAAAGGACATGCCTGAAAGCTCAATTTCAAAGGATTATGAGACACATGCAAATCCAACCACACAGAGGTATCAGCTCACACCATTCAGAATAACCATCAGGAAAGAAACTACAAATGATCAATGCTGAAGAGGTTGTGGAGAAATGCATACCCTTAATTTGAAGTGGGACGTAACCTGGTAAGAGTCACTAATGGGAACAGGGTGGAGGTGCCTTTAAAAGGTAAACATTGAGCTACTATATGATCCAGCAGGCCCACTCCTGGGCCTATAACATAAGAAGACATAATTGGAAAGACACAAGCAGGCAAATCTGCACTGCAGCAGTATTACAATAGCCAAGACATGGAAGCAACCAAAAGTCCATCAACAGATGAGTGGACAAAGAGGAACTGTTACATGTAGAGATGGAATATTAGCTCGGGAAAAAAATGAAACAATGCCATTTGCAACACCATAGATGAGTCTAGAGGTAACCATGCAACTTGTAGTAAGTGAGAAAGCGAAAGACACCTAACGTATATCACTTATAGGTGTTACCTGAAAATTGATAACAATGAAGATATTTCCACAGAGAAAGGCAATCACAGATTCATTGAACAAACTTATGGTTCCCCAAATCGAAAGGTGTGAGGATTGGATACATTACAATATTGGGGTTAACATAGATATAGAAACACATGTGAAATATATAATCACCAAAGACCTACGGAATACCAAGAGAAGACTACTCAACATTGTGTCATAACCTACCTGGGAAAAGGTTCCAAAGAAGAATAGATATATGTATGTGTGTGAAAGAACCACATCTTGCACACCTAGAACAAAAAAAAAACCATTGTAATCAAATTTGCTGCGATAAAAAATAAAAATTAAATTAAAAATATGAACAAGAAATAATGAGACATAAACTGAAAGGAATTTTTCCTGGCACATCCCATTCTAATTTTCAACCTAGAACAGGACTTCCATTAAGGCTCTGTTGCCCTGGTAACCAGATTTGGTAAAGGAGAAATGCTGCCGCCTTGTGGCTGTTTCACACAACAGCAGCTTTAAACCAAGAGGTAATGTTCACTTAATATTCAAAATATGTGCAGCACTGTAAAGGACACCGGGCCTCAAAAAATGTCCTGGGGTCGTAATCGACCAGAAAATTCAAAAGACGTCAACATTTCAAGAAGACAATGTCAAGAGGCATATTTTACGCACATTTTGTCTTTTCTTTTCTCTTTAAAATAAAAGGGAATTGAAAAATGCGCAACATCAGCAATGAATAAAGCCATGCAAATCCAATTACAGAAATGTTCACCTCACAGCCGTCAGAATGTTCTTCAGCAAAAAGTCTACAAAAAATAAATGCTGAAGGGGTTTCAGAGAACTGTGTACCCTCCAGCTGCTGGGGGGATGTAAACTGGTAACAGCCAGTAGTGAGAACATAATGGAGGTGCGTTTAAGGGTAAAAATTGAGCTACCATGTGATCTGGTAGGTCCTTTGATGTGTCTATCACCTGAGCAGAGCAGAATGGAAAAGACACAGGCTGGCAATCCTGCACTGCAGGAATATTTAACATAGCCAAGACTTGGAAGAAACCAAAATGTCCATCAACAGAAAAATGCACAAAGAGGAAGTGGTCCATGTAAACAATGGAATATTAGCCATGGAAAACAACGAAACAGTGCCGTTTGCACCACCATATAAGGACCTAGAGATAATCACTCAAATTAAAGAAAGAAAGTGAAAGACAGATATCCTATGACATCACTTCTAGGTGTTACCTAAAAGTTGATACTCATGAACTTATTTCCAAGAGAAGGAAAAGCATGGATTAAGAAAAAAAAATTATGTTTAACCAAATGGAAAAGTGTAAGGAATGTGTGAATTAGGATATGAGGGTTAACAGACATGTACTAATACATATGAAATATATAATCACAAAATACCTATGGAATACCAAGAGAGGTCTAGGCAACACTCTGTAATAACCTACACGGTAAAGAATGCAAAGATAAATGACAGATACATTGATATAATGAACCAGATTCTGTACACCTAGGAGAAACAAACTATTTTTATCAAGTTTGCTCTGATAATTAATAAAAATTAAATTTATAAAACAAACAAGAAGTAAGGAGATATAAGCTCTTGGGGATGTGCTCTGGCACATTCCACTCTAATTTGCAGCCTACTAACACGATTTCCAGGAAGGCTCTGCTGCCCAAAAACCCAGAGTTGGAAATGTAGAAATTCTGCTGCCTTGTGGCCGTTTTCCGCAAGAGCGGCGTTAAGCCCACAGCTAATGTTCTCTTAACATTCACAAGGACTCAGGGCTGCAAAGGACACCTGCCCTAAACAACTGTGCTGAGGTAGGGAATGGACAATAAAATTCAAAACTGACAAATTTTTCAAGACGATAGTATGAAGAGGTAAGTTTGACTCACTCTCTTGTTTAAAAAAAGGAAAATGGGTGAAAGCTCAACCTCAGGAATTATTAGACTCATGCAAATCTAATGTACAAAAAGGTTTCAACTCACACCAGTCGACTGACCATCAGCAAAAGGTCTACAAACAATAAATTCTGAAGGGGTTTTAGAGAACTGTGTACCCTCTAGCTGCTGGTGAGATGTAACGTGGTAAGAGCCAATAATGAGAACAGAAAGGAGCTACGATTAAAAGTAAAAGTTGAGATACCATTCGATGCAGCAGTCACACCACTGGGCCTCTCACCTGAGAAGACCAGAATCGAGAAGACGCGGGCTGCAAAAGCTGCACTGCAGCCTTATTCACAATAGCCAAGACAGTGAAGCCACCAAAAAGTCCATCAACAGATGTATGGATGAAGAAGAAGTGGTCCACGTTCACAATAGAATGTTAGCCATGGAAAACAATGAAACACTGCTATTTGAGGCGCCATAGATGAGCTTGGAGATAATCACAGAATATGAGGTAAGTCAGAAAGCAAAAGACCTATATCCTATGATATCACTTATAGGCGTTATCTAATAACTAACACAAATGAACATATTTCCACAGAGAAAGACACTCACAGACGTAGAAATTAAGTATGCTTATCTAAAAGGAAAGGTGGGCAGAATGGATAAATTAAGATTAACGTTACCATACGTATACAAATACATATAATAAACATGTATCAAAAAGACGGACCATATAGCAAGGGAGGTCTACGGAACACTGTAATATTTTACATGGGAAGAGGATCTGAACATGAATAGACATATATATTGTACAAATGAACCAGATTGTGTACATCTGGACAAACAATATCTAATCATTACCCAGATTAAATAAATTTTAAAAACCAAGATGTAATGAGACATAAACTTATGGGCGTTCCTCCTGGCACATTCCATTCTAACTTAAAACCTAGGACCACGACTTCCAGAAAGGCTCTGCTGCCCTATTACCCAGATTTGGGAAAGGACAAATGCTGCCTCCTTGTGGCCGTTTCCCACAACAGCAGCTTTAAACCCAGTGCTAATGGTCACTAAATATTCACCAAACTTGCAGTTCTGTAATGACATCCGCCCTCCAAAAAAATTCTGGGGTCGAATATCCACCAAAAATTCAAAAGAGGGTAACCTTCCAAGAAGACAGCTTCAAGAGATATATTGTACTCACACTTGATTTTTAACAGAAAGGAAAAAGGCGTGGAAAATGATGAATTTTAGGAATTTTTAAAGTCATGCAAACCCAAATTACAAAAACCTATCAGGTCACAGCAGTCAGATTGGCCATTAGCAAAAATGCTGCAAACTATAAATGCTGAAGGGATTGTGGAGAAGTTCGTACCCTCGGATCTAAGGGAGACATGGTAAGAGCCACTAATGAAAACACAATGGAGGTGCTTTGAAAAGGTAAACATTGAGCTACTAGTCAATCAGTCACACCCACTACTGGGCCTATCACCTGAGAAAATGAGAATCAAAAAGTCACAGGCTGGCAATCTTGCACTCCAGCAATATTTAATATAGCCAACACTTGGAAGCAACGAAAATGTCCCTCAACAGAGCAATGCACCAAGAAGTGATCCATATACACAATGGAATATTACTCCGATAAAAATATAAATTAAATTAAAAAAACAAACAAAAGTAAGGAGACATCAGCCTTTGGGGGTTTATCCGGGCACATTCCACTCTAATTTATAACCGAGGAAGACCACTGGCCGGAAGCTCTGTTTCCCTAGTACCAGCATGGGGAACAAAGAAAGGCTGCCGCAATCTGGCCGTTACCTGCAAAAGCAGCTTTAAAGCCTGTGCTAATGGTCACTTCATGTGAAGAAGTACTGTAGGGCTGTAAATGAAACATGCCCTCAAAATGTTTTGAGGGAGGTAATGGCCAATAAATTTCAAAATGTAACACATACTTTAGAAAACACTTTGAAGAGCTAAGCTGTAATCACAGTTTGAAAAATAAAAAGGACATGCCTTAAAGCTCAATTTCAAAGGATTATGAGTCATATGCAAATTCAACCACAAAGAGGTATCAGCACACACCAGTCAGAATATCCATCAGCAAGAAAACTACAAACAATAAATGCTGAAGCCATAAAAGGAAACGAAACTGAGCTATTTGTAATGAGGTGGATAGACATAGAGTCTGTCATACACAGTGAAGTAAGTCAGAAAGAGAGAGACAAATACCGTATGCTAACACATATACCTGGAATTTAAGGGAAAAAAATGTCATGAAGAACCTAGGGGTAAAACAGGAATAAAGACAGAGACCTACTAGAGAATGGACTTGAGGATATGGGGAGGGGGAAGGGTAAGCTGTGACAAAGGGAGAGAGAGGCATGAACATATATACACTACCAAACGTAAGGTAGATAACTAGTGGGAAGCAGCAGCATGGCACAGGGAGATCAGCTCGGTGCTTTGTGACCGCCTGGAGGGGTGGGCTAGGGAGGGTGGGAGGGAGGGAGATGCAAGAGGGAAATGATATGGAAACATAAGTATATGTATAACTGATTCATTTTGTTGTAAAGCACAAGCTAGCACACCATTGTAAAACAATTATACTCCAATAAAGATGTTAAAAATAAATAAATAAATAAATGCTGAAGGTGTTGTGGAGAAATGCATACCCTCAACTTTAAGTGGGATGTAACCTGGAAAGAGCCACTAATGAGCACAGAATCATGGTGCATTTAAACGGTAAACCCCGAGATACCATATGATACAGGAGGCCCACTCCTGGACCTATAACATAAGAAGACAGAATTGTAAAGACACAGGCAGGCAAATGTGCAGTGCAGCAGTATTACAATAGCCAAGACATGGAGGCAACCAAAAAGTCCATCAAGAGGTGAGTGGACAAAGAAGAACTGGTACATGTACAGATGGAATGTTAGCTAGGGAAAAAAATGAAACAATGCCATTTGCAGCACCGTAGATGAGTCTAGAGGTAATCAGGCAAATTGTACTAAGTCAGACAGCAAAAGACACATATCCTATAATATCACTTATAGGTGTTAGCTAAAAATTGATACCAATGAAGATATTTCCACAGAGAAAGGCAATCACAGATTCATTAAACAAAGTTAAGGTTCACCAAATGGAAAGGTGTGAGGACTGGATACATTAGGATATTGGGGTTAACATAGATATAGAAACACATGTGAAATATATAATCACCAAAGACCTACAGAATACCAAGAGAAGACTACTCAACATTGTGTCACAAGCTACACGAGAAAACGATCTGAAGAAGTATAGATACATGTATATGTGTAAAAGAACCACATCTTACACACCTAGAACAAACAAAACATTTTAATCAAATTTGCTCTGATAAAAAATAAAAATTAAAAAAAGAACAAGAAAAAAAAGAGAGAAAAAAGGAAAAAAAAAGAACAAGAAGTAATGAGACATACACTTTAGGGACTTTTTGCTGGCACATTGCATTCTAATTTACAACCAGAACACGACTTCCATTAAAGCTCTGTCATCACTAATAAAGCAGCTTTATAAGCAATGTTGAAGGTAGCTTAAAAGAATTCTCACTAATTATTGACAGTAACAAGAAAACAAACAAAGGTAAAAATCTCACGGCAAAAAGTATACATAGAGTAAGGGTAGTAGATCAAACACTTATTAAACTTCTGTAAAGAATAAAAGACAACAGTAGTATTTTTTTTTAAAGAGAGGGCCCAAATAAATCAGAACTGAAAGAGATGATGTTACAAGAGCCACCACAGAAATACAAAGTATCCTAAGATACACACAGGGTAACTCAGGGCTCAGACTGGACAGAGCCCACTCTCCATTCCCCTGTACATGACTTACAGGAGCCTCAGGAACTGAGGAGGGGGTCCTTGAGGAGAGGCACAAGATAGAAGATGTTAGGCATTAACATGACTGCATTCATCTTAAACGTGCCTGAACTACATTCACACGAGATGATTTTGTCCTGTATGTACATCAGCACCTCTAGTCGGAACTGCAGATCTTTGGTTTCACCACCTCTATGACAGCATTAGCTTCACCTGCTGTGGACCGTCTCCTATAGGATTTCTAGAACCACAAAACATCGAAGCTTCACAGGACCCAGAGTCTGTGCGACTCCACTCAGAGTCTCAACTGCATTCAGAGACTCAGAGTCTCAACAGAGACTCCCCTCTTGGAGGACACACACAAAGTAGTGTGCACATCAGGACCCAGGGGAAGGAGCAGTCACCCCGTAGGTGAATGATCATACCTAGCTGCTAGTTTTAGAGGGTCTCCTGCAGAGGCGGGGTGTGGCTGCGCCTCACCATGGGGACAACGACACTGACAGCAGAAGTTCTGGGAAATACTCCTTGGCGTGAACTCTCCCAGAGTCCACCATTAGCCTCACCAAGAGCAAGGTAGGCTCCAGTGCTGGGTCGCCTCAGTACAAACAACCAACAGGGAGGGAACCCAGCCCCATGCATCAGCAGACAAGCGGATTAAACTTTTTATTAAACTTTTATTTAATCCACAGACAAGCAGATTAAAGCTCTGCCCACCAGAGCAACACCCAGCTCTACCTACCACCAGTCCCTCCCATAAGGAAGCTTGCACAAGCCTCTCAGATAGACTCAATCCCTGGAGAGCAGACAGCAGAAGCAAGAAGAACTACAATTCTGCAGCCTGTGGAAGGAAAACCACATTCACAGAAAGATAGAGAAAATGAAAAGGCAGAGGACTTTATACCAGATCAAGGAACAAGATAAATCCTCAGAAAAACAACGAAATGAGGTGGGGATAGGTAACCTTCCAGTAAAAGAATTCGGAATAATGATAGTGAAGATGATCCAAGACCTTAGAAAAATAATGGAGGCAAAGATCGAGAAGATGCAAGAAATGCTTAACAAAGACCTAGAAGAATTAAGGAACAAACACCTAGAAGAATTAAAGAACAAACAAACAGAGATGAACAATACAATAACTGAAATGAAAAATACACTAGAAGGAATCAGTAGCAGAATAACTGTGACAGAAGAACGGATAAGTGACCTGGAAGACAGAAAGGTGGAAATCACTGCCATGGAACAGAATAAAGAAAAAGAATGAAAATAAATGAAGACAACCTAAGAGACTTCTGGGACAACATTAAATGCAACAACATTCGCATTATAGGGGTCCCAGATGGAGAACAGAGAGAGAAAGGACTCGAGAAAATATCTGAAGAGATTATAGTTGAAAACTTCCCTAGCATGGGAAAAGAAATAGCCACCGAAGTCCACGAAGCGCAGAGAGTCCCAGGCAGGATAAACCAAAGGAGAAAAATGCCGAGACACACAGTAATCAAATTGAAAAAATTAAAGACAAAGAAAAATTATTGAAAGCAACAAGGGAAAAATGACAACATACAACAGAACTCCCATAAGGTTAACAGCTGATTTCTCAGCAGAAAATCTACAAGCCAGAAGGGAGTGGCATGATAAATTTAACGTGATGAAAGGGAAGAACCTACCACCAAGAGTACTCCACCCAGCAAGTATCTCATTCAGATTTGATGGAGAAATCAAAAGCTTTACAGACAAGCAAAAGCTAAGAGAATTGAGCACCACGAAACCAGCTCTACAACAAATGCTAAAGGAACTTCTCTAAGTGGGAAACACAAGAGAAGAAAAGGACCCACTAAGACAAACCCATAACAATTAAGAAAATAATAATAGGAACATACATATTGATAATTACCTTAAACGTGAATGGATTAAATGCTCCAACCAAATGACACAGGCTCACTGAATGGATACAAAAACAAGATCCATATATATGCTGTCTACAAGAGACCCATTTCAGACCTAGGGACACATACAGACTGAAAGTGAGGGGATGGAAAAATATATTCCATGCAAATGAAAATCAAAAGAAAGCTGGAGTAGCAATACTCATATCAGATAAAATAGATTTTAAAATAAAGAATGTTACAAGAGACAAGGAAGGACACTACATAATGATCAAGGGATCAATCCAAGATATAACAATTATAAATATATATGTACCCAACACAGGAACACCTCAATACATAAGGCAACTGCTAACAGCTATAAAGAGGAAATCAACAGTAACACAATAATAGCAAGGGACTTTAACACCTCACTTACACCAATGGAGATCATCCAGACAGAAAATTAATAAGGAAACACAAGCTTTAAATGACACAATAGACCAGATAGATTTAATGGATATTTATAGGACATTCCATCCAAAAACAGCAGACTACAAGTTCTTCTCAATGGCACACGGAACATTCTCCGGGATAGATCACATCTTGGGTCACAAATAAAGCCTCAGTAAATTTAAGAAAACTGAAATCATATCAAGCAGCTGTTCCGACCACAATGCTATGAGATTAGAAATCAATTACAGGGAAAATAACATAAAAAACAAACACATGGAGGCTAAACAATACGTTTCTAAATAACCAAGAGATCACTGAGGAAATCAAAGAGGAAATCAAAAAATACCTAGAGACAAATGACAACAAAAACACGATGATCCAAAACCTATGGGATGCAGCAAAAACAGTTCTAAGAGGGAAGTTTATAGCAATAAAAGCCTACCTTAAGAAACCAGAAAAATCTCAAATAAACAATCTAACCCTACACCTAAAGGAACTAGAGAATGAAGAACAAAACCCAAAGTTAATAGAAGGAAAGAAATCATAAAGATCAGAGCAGAAATAAATGAAATAAAAACAATAGCAAAGATCAATAAAACTAAAAGCTGGTTCTTTGAGAAGATAAACAAAAATGATAAACCTTTAGCCAGACTCAAGTAAAAGAGGGAGAGGACTCAAATCAATAAAATTAGAAATGAAAAAGGAGAAGTTGTAACAGACACCACAGAAATACAAAGCATCCTAAGAGACCTCTACAAGCAACTCTATGCCAATAAAATGGACAACCTGGAAGAAATGGACAAATTCTTAGAAAGGTATAACCTTCCAAGACTGAACCGGGAAGAAATAGAAAATATGAACAGACCTATCACAAGTAATGAAATTGAAAGTGTGATTAAAAATCTTCCAACAAACAAAAGTCCAGAACTAGATGGCATCAGAGGTGAATTCTATCAAACATTTAGACAAGAGCTAACACCCAATCTTCTCAAACTCTTCAGAACTTTTCAGGGGAAGGAACACTCCCAAACTCATTATATGAGGCCACAATCACCCTGATACCAAAACCAGACAAAGATACTACAGAAAAAGAAAATTAGAGACCAATATCACTGATTAATATAGATGTAAAAATCCTCAACAAAATACTAGGAAACAGAATTAAACAACACATTAAAAGGATCATGCACCATGATCAGGTGGGGTTTATCCCAGGGATGCAAGAATTCTTCAATATACACAAATCAATCAATGTGATACACCATATTAACAAATTGTAGAATAAAAATATGATCATCCCAATAGATGCAGGAAAAGCTTTCGACAAAATTCAACACCAATTTATGATTAAAAGTCTCCAAAAAGTGGGCATAGAGGGAATCTACCTCAACGTAATAAAGGCAGTATATGACAAACCCACAGCAAACATCATTCTCAATAGTGAAAAACTAAAAGCATTTCCTCTAAGATCAGGAACAAGACAAGGATGTCCACTCTCACCACTATTACTCAACATAGTTTTTGGAAGTCCTAGACACAGTAATCAGAGAAGAAAAAGAAATAAAAGGAATACAAATTGGAAAAGAAGAAGTAAAATTGTCACTGTTTGCAAATGACACGATACTACACATAGTGAATCCTAAAGATGCCACCAGAAAACTACCAGAGCTAATCAATGAATTTGGTAAAGTTGCAGGATACAAAATTAATGCACAGAAATCTCTTGCATTCCTATACACTAACAATGAAAGATCAGAAAGAGAAATTAAGGAAACAATCTCATTCACCATTGCAACAAAAAGAATAAAATACGGAGGAATGAACCTACATAAGGAGGTAAAAGACCTGCACTCAGAAAAGTATAAGACACTGCTGAAAGAAATCAAAGATGATATAAACATATGGAGGTATAAACCGTGTTCTTGGATTAGAAGAATCAATATTGTGAAAATGACTATAGTGCCCAAAGCAAGCTACAGATTCAATGCAATCCCTATCAAATACCACTGGCATTTTCTACAGAACTAGAACAAAAAAATCTTAAAATTTGTATGGAGACACAAAAGACCCCGAATAGCCAAAGCAGTCTTGAGGGAAATTAAAAGAGCTGGAGGAATCAGACTTCCTGACTTCAGACTATACTACAAAGCTACATTAATCAAGACTATATGGTACTGGCACAAAAACAGAAATATAGATCAATTGAACAAGATAGAAAGCCCAGAGATAAACCTACGTACCTATGGCTAACTCATCTATGACAAAGGAGGCAAAGATATACAATGAAGAAAAGACAGTCTCTTCAGTAAGTGGTGCTGGGAAAACTGGACAACTACACGTAAAAGAATGAAATTAGAACACTCCATAACACCATACACAAAAATAAACTCAAAATGGATCAGAGATCTAAATGATAGACCAGACACTATAAAATTATTAGAGGAAAAGATAGGCAGAACACTCTATGACATAAATCACAGCAAGATCCTTTTTGACCCACCTCCTAGAGAAGTGGAAATAAAAACAAAAATAAACAAATGGGACCTAATGAAACTTCAAAGCTTTTGCACAGCAAAGGAAAACATAAACAAGACCAAACAACAACCCTCAGAATGGGAGAAAATGTTTTCAAATGAAGCAAATGACAAAGGATTAATCTCCAAAATTTACAAGCAGCTCGTGTAGCTCAATATCACAAAAACAAACAACACAATCCAAAAATGGGCAGAAGACCTAAATAGACATTTCTCCAAAGAAGATATACAGACTGCCAACAAACACACGAAAGGATGCTGAACATCACTAATCATTAGAGGAATGCAAATCAAACCTACAGTGAGGTATCACCTCCCAGCAGTCAGAATGGCAATCATCAAAAAATCTACAAACAATAAATGCTGGAGAGGCATTTACTGGAGAAAAGGGAACGCTCTTGCACTGTTGCTGGGAATGTAAATTGCTATAGCCACTAGGGATAACAGTATAGAGGTTCCTTAAAAAACTAAAAATAGAAGTACCATACGACCCAGCAATCCAACTACTGGGCATTTGCCCTGAGAAAACCATAATTCAAAAAGAGTTATATACAACAATGTTCATTGCAGTTCTACTTACAATAGCCAGGACATGGAAGCAACCTAAGTGTCCATCGACAGATGAATGGATAAAGAATATCTGGCACATATATACAATGGAATATTACTCGCCATAAAAAGAAACAAAACTGAGTTATTTGTAGTGAGGGGGATGGACTTAGAGTCTGTCCTACACAGTGAAGTAAGTCAGAAAGAGAAAAATAAATACCGTGTGCTAACAGAGATATATGGAATCTAAAGAAAAAAAGTTTATGAAGAACCTAGGGCCAGGACAGGATTAAGGACACAGACGTAGAGAAAGGACTTGAGGACACGGGGAGGGGGAAGGGTAAGCTGGGACGAAGTGAGAGAGTGCCATGGACATATATACGTTACCAAATGTAACATCGATAGCTACTGGGAAGCAGCCACATAGCACAGGGAGATCAGCTCGGTGCTTTGCGACCACCTAAAGGGGTGGGATATGGAGGGTGGGAGGGAGATGCAAGAGGGAGGGGATATGGTGATATATGCATATGTATAATTGATTCACTTTGTTATACAGCAGAAACTAACACTCCATTGTAAAGCAATTATACTCCAATAAAGGTGTAAAAGGAAAAAAAAAAAAAAAAAGAAAGAAAGCCCAGAGATAAACCTATACACCTATGGTCAACTAATCTATGACAAAGTAGGCAAGACTATACAATGGAGAAAAGACAGTGTCTTCAATCAGTAGTGCTGGGAAAAATGGACAGCTACATGTAAAAGAATGAAATTAGAACACCCCCTAACACCATACACAAAAATAAATTCAAAATGGATTAGAGACCTTAATGTAAGACCAGACAGTATAAAACTCTTAGAGGAAAACATAGGAAGAATACTCTAACATAAATCACAGCAAGATCTTTTTTGGTCCACCTCCTAGAGTAATGCCATAAAAAAGAAAACTAAACAAATGGGACCTAATGAAACGTAAAAGCTTTTGCAAAGCAATGGAAACTACAAACAAGACAAAAAGACAACCCTCAGAATGGGAGAATATATTTGCAAATGAATCAATGGACAAAGGATTAATCTCCAATATATATAAACAGCTCATGCAGCTCAATATTAAAAAAACAAACAACCCAATACAAAAATGGGCAGAAGATCTAAATAGACATTTCTTCCAAGAAGACGTAGAGATGGCCAAGGAGCACATGAAAAGCTGCTCTACATCACTAATTATTAGAGAAATGCAAATCAAAACTACAATGAGGTATCACCTCACACCTGTTAGAATGGGCATCATCAGAAAATCTACAAACAACAAATGCTGGAGAGGGTGTGGAGAAAAGGAACCCTCTTCCACGATTGGTGGGAATGTAAATTGATACAGTCACTATGGAGAACAGTATGGAGGTTCCTTAAAAAACTAAAAATAGAATTACCATATGATCCAGCAACCCACTACTGGGCATATACCCAGAGAAAACCATAAATCAAAAAGACACATGCACCCCAATGTTCATTGCAGCACTATTTACAATAGCCAGGTAATGGAAGCAACCTAAATGCCCACAGACAGACGAATGGATAAAGATGTGGTACATATATAAAATGGAATATTACTCAGCCATAAAAAGGAATGAAATTGGGTCATTTGTAGAGACGTCGATGGATCTAGAGACTGTCATACAGAGTGAAGTAAGTCAGAAAGAGAAAAACAAATATTGTATATTAACGCATATATGTGGAACCTAGAAAAATGGTACAGATGGACCGGTTTGAAGGGCAGAAATAGAGACACAGATGTAGAGGACAAATGTATGGACACCAAGGGGGGAAAGCCGTGGGGGGTGGCGGTGGGAGGAGTTGGGAGACTGGGATTGACATGTATACATTTATATGTATAAAATAGATAACCAATAAGAACCTGCTGTATAAAAAATAAATAAAATAAAATGAAAAGTAAAATTTTTTAAAAAACGGAAAAAAGTTATTCCCTTCACATACATGTATTTATATGAATGAATTATTTCCATGCTTATATCTATAAGTACAAAAAAGAGGAATAAAACCTACCTTGAACCAAAAAAGAAAAAAAAAACAGAACCCACCAGTTATACAGATGAAAACCCTATCAGGGCACTTGCTCCAGTGGTAGACAATTCTGAAGTTGGTCAGAGGTGGGGAATCGTCTCGCATGCAGCCAGCAGCCCCCCCGCAAGGAGTGTCCTCATTGCAAGCCTGGGGGACCGAGCCGAGGCGTCTGTGAGTAAACGTGAGCTGAGCCCCAGGCCAGCTGCTGCTGAACTGTTCCCACCCTTCCCAGGTAAAACACCTGAATATGTACAAGGACTTGAAAGCCTACAGGAAGGGCCGTGGAGCCACACCAGCGACAGCACGCTGGCCGACTTGGTGCCTGCAGGCCAGCAGGATTGTCCTGGCCCCAGGCGCTCTTCTGGAAGCTTTCCATTTCCCTGCCTGAGATACCCCTCCTGTCCAGGCCCCCACTGCTTTTCTCCTTCCTCACCTCTGCCCAGGGAGAAATTCCAGTGGCAGTTACGCGTGACACATCCTCTTCTTTAGCAGGTAGCAGCTTGGCAACTCCTGCAGAAAGTCCAGCAGAGCCCACTCACACCAGGCCACCCACAAAGCCGTGGCCCCTCACTCCCACCCACCAGCCCAGCCCCGACACTTCTGACGGGGCAGAGAATATGGCGTCAGGCACAGCTACAGGGGCCCTTGCTGCCTGGAGCGGTGTTTATATTGACCTCAACCCAGGCACACCTGGGGAGGGCTGGCCGGCACGGTAAGGCTGCCCAGGTCAGCCAATCATCACCCCTCAGGGGCTCACAGTTGCAGAAAATGGACCTTGCTGAACTGGCCAGGTCCAAGGAACAGGTGTGGGCTCCTGAGTCAGGATAGACAAGGGGCTGCAGCTCTGGCTTGTTTTCTAATCATTTTATCTGGCCCGTGAGTGGGAGACAACTTCAAGAAGACCCTCTCCTAATGAGAGGAACCCAGGAGTCAGGGAGAGGAGGGGTGGTGGGTGGAGACAGAGGCCTGGTGCCCCGGCTGCAGTGGAAGCCTCTGGAAGACCAGGCGGAAGGAGACCACACAGAGTGAAGCCCAGTGTCACAGACGTGTCCCGGAGCTGCTGTTTGTTAGTTCAGGTCCTGCTCTGAGGTGCTCTGTGTCAGCTCTGACCGACAGGTGGGCTGGGGGTGCTCTGCAATGAGGGCTATGTGCACGGTTCCTGTGTGTCCAGCCCTGCCAGGGTACCTGCCCAGGGGGGCTCCGTATCCTGGGAGGGGCCGGACCACGAGAGCCCCGTGGGCTGCTGGGTTCCTGCCCAGGTGAGCTCCGTACCCTACGAGGGGCCTGACCACGAGAGCCCCGTGTTCTGGGAGGGGGAGGTGTGTATGAGCGTCCTCTCTGTACAGCCGGCACAGAGTTGCTTAGCAACTTCCCTGTGGGCAGTGCTGGGATGAAATGAGAACCGGGAGATGCCACGGGCCCCCTGAACCCCTGTCCATCTAGAGTGATGAGGTCAGTAGGCAGGTGCTGGCCACTGTGTTGCATGAGGGAGGCCCCATGCGTACCTCTTGTGTCTTCCACCTGACACCACAGAGGCTTCCCCAGGACAGAGCAGACAGCCTGTCTGGGGCAGGTGGGAGCTCCTGGTGACCCTGCAGGGGACATGAGAGGGACAGACCAGGCAGGAGGGGGTGGGAGCCCAGGCAGAGCCATGGGGCTCGGGGCCGAGGGGGCCTTTCTGGGTCTGAGCTGGGAGTGGACGTGCAGGTGGTGAGTGTGATCCAGGAAAGCTGCCCTGGTGACGTGAGGCTGATCCTGCTTCAGTGACAAGCTTCCGGGTGATCCCAGAACAGGACAGTGAGGCGGATCCTGTTAGAAGAAGGTAAGTGAGTCCCCCCAGGAGGAGGCTCTGTGAGCTGGCCCCGGGAGGGGGTGAAGGGAACAGGCGTGGAAGCTGCGGGGAGTGGGCAGTCGCCCTGGGCGGGCGGCGGGTGCAGACCCCACTCCATGGTCCCACAGCTGTGCTTCCGGCTGGATTACCTGGCTTCTCGGAGCCTCAGCTTCCTGGTCTGCTCCTGGGGTGATGGTAGCATGGACTGACTAGTAATTTGCTCAGAACAGGGTAGGAAGGGGTCTAGTGGAAATTCCACAGAACACCGTCAGTATGGGAATCGCAGGCCCTGTTTCCCGCAGGTCTGTCTTCAGGATGGCGAGAGCAAAGCCGAGCAGACTTGTAGCAGAGCCTGGGGACGGGCTCCGTTTGGTGGGTCCTCCTGTTTCCTGAGTCTCGGAAGGGGCAGCTCCAGCGGGCAGTGGCAGGTTCACCCCACACCTGGGAGCATCCAGACCTCAAGGCCCAGCAGCCCCCGAGCCCTGTGTCTGGGCCCCCGGGAGGCAGACGCGACAGGCCAGCGTCCTCCTCAGCTCTCTTCCTGCCCAGAACATTTGGGGTCCGGGCCGTCATTAGGCAGAAGCAGGGATGGGGGTGTCCCATGTGGGAACAGGACATGGAGCGGCTTGTGAACATGAACGTCCACACCGGGAATGTGGGTCGGTGGGACGCGGGCACCAGGAGGGGCAGGTGGTGGGCCTGAGGAAGCAGGGCGGGGCTGGGGTTCGGGGGGGGGGAGGTACAAGCTTCGCCTGTGCCGGGCCTCAGACTCCACGGGGCTTCCCTCCCCTGGTCACTGGGCAGGAGGGGCCGAGCAGCGTTGGTGGAGGGGCCCCTCGCATCCCCAGGCCCTAGCAGCATCAGCCCTCCAGGCTCTGGGCCGGGGAGCCTGAGGGGTGCAGGTCCAGCTGTGCCCACAGGGAGGCCTGGAGGGGTCGGGCGGGAAGCACGGGTGTGGTCTCGCCTGTGCAGAAGCTCCCAAGCCAGTGTCCAGTGGGAGCCCTCACCTCGCACGTGGGTTTCAGATCACCTTCTAGCCGTTTGGTTTGTTTTCTAGACACAAAGTCCTAATATCTCCTATGTCCCCTGCCCGTGAAAAGGCACATCTCACCTGGCACCAGGTGCTGCCTCTGGTCCCCCCTGACTGGACGCCCAGCAGCCAGTGTCACCACGTCACGACTGTCAGGGGGTGTCAGGCGTGGGGGGACGAGAGCACACAGTCCAGGCCCACGAGGGGCCGTGCCGTCCACGGAGCCGGTGCTGTGGCTGTAGGTGTTCCCTCCCCCACCACGCGGGCAGAGACCACCGTCCCCTTACAGACTGTTACCAGGTGAAGTCATGTGGACCCTGCTCGGGCCCCAGCCTGCGAGGTGCTCTGCCTCAGCGGGGAAGGTTTCCTTTTCCCACGTGGGTTCCAGTAGGCAAATAACAGAACCAAAGCCGAGACCAACACAGCACAGGCTCTACTCAGTGGCCAAAGAATGGAGAAGCGGGAACTGAGTTCACAGATCACCTTCTCGCCCTCCTGGAGAGAGAGGTTTAATTTTAAAGAGTAAAGACAAAGGGAGGAGGAGGGAGGCTAGTGATGGGATGAAGAAGCCTTCTGGGGAAGGGGCGGGGCTTCTTCCAAGGCGCTGGGGTACCACCTCCTTTTACCCGTTTCTGGTCCTTCATGTCCAGCCATGGCCGCCGGTGGGTGTGTCACTTAATATGCTGATACAGTAAATTCAACATGTGATGAGACTCAGGGTCGGTTGGAGGTCACATTCGTTGCCATCTTGGTCCCAGCTGAGTCCATCTCTTTGTTTGTTTGTAGCTTCCTTTCTTATCTCTGGACCCCTTAACTTAAATACTTAGGGGAACTCCTGCTGAAGGTGGGGGTGCAGGACAGCCCTGTGAAAAGGTGGGTACACGGGTCCTGAGCAGAGCCTGGAGCAGCTGTGACAACAACAGGAGGCTGAGACGGGCGGCCAGTCTGACGCCCACACTGGGGCCTGTGGTCGACATGCGGAGGGGGTCAGCCGGGGGCACGTGTCAGGGAAGGTTCTCAGTGTTTACACAGAAGATGTGAACGTGGGCCCAGATGCACAGCTGCCTGCAGACGCTGCTACAGAAACCGCTGATTCTTTCTTGAGAAAACTGCTGGGCGGTCATTCAGGCAACAGGGCAAACAGCTTGCTCTGGAGGCTCTTGTGGGGAAGTGGGGACTTAGCAACAGAGGCTCAGCCTGCGTAACCCCAGAAGCCCTCCCAGAACAGCCCCAGAACCACTTCTGGAATGGCAAGGAGAAGTGGGTCTTCCACCTACTAGGCGTGGTGAAGAGGGCTGGGGTCTACAGGGCCGCCCTCACCTTCAGGAACTGGCTGGGAGGCTAACAGGACCTAACATACGCTTGTGGCTTGTGTCCTCACAGGTGATATGGGTCACAGCATGCAGTAGGCATTACCTCGAGGCAAGTGCGCACGCTGAGCGTCTCGTTAGTGAAACAGCATGGTAGCATGCTGACTTTCTCCTTGAGAAGGGTGACTTCAGGTACGAGGTCCTCGAAGAATTCTAAGCAGAGTGTTTTATCATGGCAGCTCAGACAAGGGCCATGACAAAGACTTCCATGTCACATCAGACTAGCCAGAAATGTGGTCCTGAAGGCTATTCGTGGGCTATGGAAATGTAGCTCTCCTTAAGGAACGTGCAGTGTGTTGCCCATCACTCGGCATATGCAGAGGACCTCCAAGGGACCGACCTATGGGCCTCGATGACGGTCAGCAGGCCCACAGGGGTCTGGAGGTACTCAGTGATCCTGGAAGGAAATGATGCACATCAGAGGGGCCTAGGAGTCCTGAAAAGGGTACTTCCTTTAAAATAAAGAGGAACAGCGACTCAGACCTCATGGAAACAGCTGCACGCCTCCCTTTCTGTACGGATACTCAAGGCCTTTCCTCGAGGCAAGTACTCACATTGCGTTTCCCTTTAGCAATAGAGCATGGCAGGCTGAGCTCCACCCCGGCCATAGAAGCACCGCTTTAGATAGAGGAAACTCATTTTCTTCCCAGAACCAGGCCTACAGTGGCTAGTGGCCTGTCAACAGCAGTGAATTTCAGGTCCCTCAAGGCACCATGCATGGCGCTTTCAAAATGGGAAAGCAATGCTAGTTCCATCAGTGCCCCTTTTCCATGGGCACAAGCGGCATACATCCCTGTGGTTTCTAACAAGTCAAAAGGGACACAGGTTACCCAGTGTTTCCTTCCCCGTATCAACTCCTCGAAGCAGAGTGTTCTGCATCTACTTAACTGCCTCAACCAAGGTACGCCCTAGCTAGGCTTCCGGGCCTGTGGCTCTTCAAAAGCCTGCAGTGTTACATGAAGAACTGGGTTTTAGATGCAGTAGGAACGCAAGACGACTTTCTCCTGGAGGCAGGGTGACTTCAGGCAGGAGGTCCTACATGGAATGCGAAGCCGAGGGTTTCTCTCAGTGCAGCTCAGACTAGGGCCATGAGTCAGCCTTCCCTGGCATGTTGGACGTGCTAGACCAGTGTTGGTGACACTCTGGGAGAGCTGGGGATTTCAAGATGACCCAAGAAGGACTCCAGGGTGTTGCCCTACACACGGCATATACAGAGTGGCTGTGAAGGGCCACGGGCCTGGAAGTTGCTTAGCAGGCCCAGGGGGAAATGGGGCGACTCACTGTTCCTGCCGGGAATAGGGTGCCCACGCTGGGCTCCTAGGTGTCCTGAAAAGTGTACTGCAGTTAAGATAATGCATAGCAGCGGCTTCAGCCTCATGGAAACTGCTGTACGACTCGGCTTCTGCACGGAAATTCAGGGCCTTAACTTGAGGCAAGTGCTCATGCTGAGTGTCCCAGTTGTGACGCAGCATGGTAGGATGCTGAATTCCTCCTCGAGCAGAGTGAATTCAGGTACGAGGTCCTCGAAGAATTCTGAGCAGATTGTTGTCCCATGACAGCTCAGACGGTGGCCATGACGAAGACTTCCATGGCAGGTTGGACTGGCCAGAAATGTGGCCCTGAAGGATGTTCGCAGACTATGGGAATGTAGCTCGCCTTAAGGAACGTGCAGTGTGTTTCCCATCACTCAGCATACGCAGGGGGACGCTGAGTGACCGACCTATGGGCCCCGATGTTGCTCAGCAGGCCCACAGCAGTCTGGAGGTACTCAGTGATCTTCAAGGGAAAAGGATGCACACCCGAGGGCCCTAGGAGTCCTAAAAAGGGTAGTTCCCCTAAAATATAGCAGAACAGCGAGTAAGACCTCATGGAAACAGCGGCATGCCTCCCTTTCTGCATGGATACTCAGGGCCATACCTCGAGGCAAGTACTCACATTGAATTTCCCTTTAGCTCTAGAGCATGGCAGGCTGAGCTCCACACCAGTCATAGAAGCACCTGGTTTAGATACAGGAAACTCATGTTCTTCTCATAGCCAGGCGTATAGTGGCTAGAGTCCTGTCCACAGCAGTGAATTTCACGTAGCTTTAAGGCAGCATGAATGGAGCTTTCACAATGGGAAAGCAAGGTTAGTTCCATCAGGACACCATTTCCATGAGCACACGCACCATACAACCCTGTGCTTTACAACAAGTCAAAAGAGACACAGGTTGCCAAGTGGTTCCTTCCCTGAATCAAATCAAATCCTCTAAGCAGGGTGTTCGGCATGTAGTGAACTGCCTCAACCAAGGTACGCCCTAGCTAGGCCTCCGGGGCTGTGCCTCTTCAAAAGCATGCCGTGTGACACAAAGAACTGGGCTTTCGTGGCAGTCAGAACGCAAGCCGACTTTCTCCAGGAGGCAGGGTGCCTTCAGGCAGGAGGTCCTAGATGGAAAGCGAAGCCGAGAGTGTTTCCCAGTGCAGCTCAGACTAGGCCAATGAGTCAGACTTCCCCGGCACGTTGGACGTGCTAGAACAGTGTTTGTAAACCTATGAGAGTGCTGGGGATTTCAAGCTGTCCCAAGCAGCAGTGGAGTGTGTTGCCCTACGCTCAGCATACACAGAGTGGCTCCGAAGGGCAACGGGCATGGAAGTTATTTCGCAGGCCCAGGGGGGCCTAGGGGTACTCAGTGTTCCTGCGGGGAATACGGTGCCCACGCGAGACTCCTAGGTGTCCTGAAAAGCGTACTGCTGTTAAGATAATACAGAGTAGCAGCTACGGCCTTATGGAAACTGCTGCACACCTCCACTTCTGCTTGGCAATTCAGGGCCTTACCTTAAGGCAAGCGCATCGCTGAGTATTCCGTTAGTGAATCTCTGGGCCTGCGGCTCTTCATAGCCTGCAGTTTTACATGAAGAACTGGGCTTTGGTGGCATTTGGAACAAAAGCCGACTTTCTCCCGGAGGCAGGGTGACTTCAGGCAGGAGATCCTAGATGCAATGCAAAGCCGAGGGTTTTCTCAGTGCAGCTCAGACTAAGGCAATGAATCCGACTTCAGCGTCATGTTGGACGTGCTAGAACAGTGTTCACGAAATTCTGGGAGTGCTGGGGATTTCATGCTGTCTCATGAAGGAGTGCAGTGTGTTGCCCTATACTCGGCATACACAGTGTGGCTCCGAAAGTGTACGGGCCTGGAAGTTGCTTAACTGGCCCAGTGGGGCCTGGAGGGACTCACTGTTGCTGCTGGGAATAGCGTGCCCACGCGAGGCTCCTAGGTGTCCTGAAAAGCGTACTGCCATTAAGATAATGTGGAGCAGTGTCTTTGGCGTCATGTAAACTCCTGCATGCCTTGGCTTCTGCACGGCAATTCAGGGCCTTACCTTGAGGCCAGTGCTCACACTGAGTGTCCCGTTAGCAACACAGCATAGTAGGATGGTGAATTTCTCCTCAAGTGGAGTGACTTCAAGTACGAGGTCCTGGAAGAATTGTAAGCAAAATGTTTTCCCATGGCAGCTCAGACGACGGCCATGACGAAGACTTCCATGACACGTTGCACTGGCCAGAAATGTGGTCCTGAGGCAGTTCGAGGGCTCTGAAAATGTAGCTCTCCTTAAGGAACGTGCAGAGATTTCCCCATCACTCGGCATACACAGAGGGCCTCCGAGGGACCGACCTATGGGCCTCGATGTTGCTCAGCAGGCCCACAGGGGTCTGGAGGTACTCAGTGATACTGGAGGGAAATGATGCACACCCGAGGGGCCTAGGAGTCCTGAAAAGGGTACTTCCTTTAAAATAAAGCAGAACAGCGACTAAGACCTCATAGAAACAGCTGCACGCCTCCCGTTCTGTACGGATACTCTGGGCCTTCCTTCGAGGCAGGTACTCACGTTGAGTTTCCGTTTAGCTCTAGAGCATGGCAGGCTGAGCTCTACACCGGCCACGGAAGCACCTGGTTTAGATAGAGGAAACTCATTTGATTCCCAGAGCTAGATGTACAGTGGCTAGTGGTCTGTCAACAGCAGTGAATTTCAGGTCCTTCAAGGCACCATGCATGAAGCTTTCAAAATGGGAAAGCAAGGCTTGCTCCATCAGGCCCCCATTTCCATGGGCACACGTAGCATACATCCCTGTGGTTTCTATCATGTCAAAAGAGACACAGGTAACGCAGTGGCTCCTTCCCTGAATCACTCCTGGAAGCAGGGTGCTCTGCATCTAGCAAACTGCCTCAAACAAGGTACGCCCTAGCTAGGCATCTGGGCCCGTGGCTCTTCATAAGCCTGCAGTGTTACACGAAGAACTGGAATTTAGTGGTAGTCTAAACGCAAGCTGACTTTCTCCTGGAGGCAGGGTGACTTCAGGCAGGAGGTCCCAGATGGAATTCGAAGCTGAGGGTTTTTCTCAGTGCAGCTCAGACTAGGGCATTGAGTCAGACTTCCCCGGCATGTTGGACGTGCCAAAAGGGTGTCCGAGAAACTCTGGGAGAGCTGGGGATTTCAAGCTGTCCCATGAAGGAGTGCAGTGTGTTGCGATACACTCGGCATACACAGAGTGGCTCCGAAGAGTTACAGGCCTGGCAGTTGCTTAGCAGGTCCAAGGGAGCCTAGGCTTAGTCACTTTTCCTGCCAGGAATACGGTGCCCACGCGAAGTTCCTAGGTGTCCTGAAAAGCGAACTGCAGTTAAGATAATGCAGAGCAGTGGCTACGGCCTCATGGAAACTGTTGCACGTCTCCGCTTCTGCACGGCAATTCAGGGTCTTACCTCAAGGCAACTGCTCCCATTTAATGTCCCATTAACCACACAGCTTGGTAGGATGCTGACTTCCTACCTGAGTATAGTCACTTCAGGTACAAGGTCCTAGAAAAATTCTAAGCAGAGTGTTTTGTCATGGCAGCTCAGACGAGAGCCCTGATGAAGACTTCCATGGCATGTTGGACGGGCTATAAATGTGGTCCACATGCTGTCCGAGGGCTCTGGCAATGTAGCTCTCCTGAAGTAACGTGCAGTGTGTTGCCCATCACTCGTCATACACAGAAGACCTCCAAGGAACCTATGGGCCTCGATGTTGCTCAGCAGGCCCACAGGGGTCTGGAGGTACTCAGTGATCCTGCAGGGAAAATGATGCACGCCGGAGGGGCCTAGGAGTCCTGAAAAGGGTACTTCCTTTAAAATAAAGCAGAACAGCAAGTAAGACCTCGTGGAAACAGCCGCATGCCTCTCTTTCTACAAGGCTTCTCAGGGCCTTACCTCCAGGCAAATAGTCACCTTGAGTTTCCCGTCAGCTCTAGAGCATGGCAGTATGAGCTCCACCACGGCCATGGAAGCAACCAGTTTAGCTATAGAAATCTCGTTTTCTTCCCAGAGCATGCCTACAGTGGCTAGAGGCCTGTCAACAGCAGTGAATTTCAGGTAGATTCAAGGCAGCACGAATGGAGCTTTCAAACTGGGAGAGCAAGGCTAGTTCCATCAGGTCCCCGTTTCCATGGGCACATGCAGCATCCATCCCTGTGGTTTCTCACAAGTCAAAAGAGACACAGATTACACAGTGGTTCCTTCCCTCAATCAACTTCTCGAAGCAGTGTGTTCTGCAACTAGCGAACTGCCTCAACCAAGCTACGCCCTAGCTAGGCCTCCAGGCCTGTGGCTCTTCAAAAGCCGGCAGTGTGACACGAAGAACCGGGCTTTAGTGGCAGTCAGGACGCAAGCTGACTTTCCCCTGGAGGCGGGGTGACTTCAGGTAGGAGGTCATAGATGAAATGCGAAGCCGAGTGCTTTGCTCAGTTCCGCTGAGACTAGGGCGGTAATTCCCACTTCCATGGCATGTTGGAACTTGCTAGAGCAGTATTCATGAACCTGTGGGAGTGCTGGGGACGTCAAGCTCTCCCAAGAAAGAGTGCAGTGTGTGGCCCTACACTCGGCGTACACAGAGTGACTCCAAAGGGCTACAGGCCTGGATGTTGCTTAGCAGGCCCAGGGGAGCATGCCGGTATTCAGTGCTCTTGCAAGGGGACAGGGTGCCCTCACGAGGCTCCTAGGTGTCCTGAAAAGCGTACTCTCCTTAAAATAAGGCAGAGCAGCGGCTACGGCCTCATGGAAACTTCTGCATTCCTCCGCTTCTGCACGGGAATTCAGGGCCTTACCTTGAGGCAAGTGCTCACGCTGAGTGTCCTGTTAGCGACACAGCACGGCAGGATGTTGACTCTCTCCTCCAGCAGAGTGACTTCACGTACGAGGTCCTCGAAGAATTGTAAGCACAATGTTTTCCCATGGCAGCTCAGACCAGGGCCATGAAGAAGACTTCCATGGCACGTCCTACTGGCCAGAAATGTGGTCCTGAGGCTGTTCGAGGGCTCTGGAAATTTAGCTCTCCTGAAGAAACGTGCAGTGTGTTGCCCATCACTCGGCATACACAGAGAGCCTCCGAGGGACCAACGGACCGGCCTCGATGTTGCTCAGCAGGCCCACAGGGGTCTGGAGGTACTCAGTGACCCTGCAGGGAAAATGATGCACACCGGAGGGGCCTAGGAGTCCTGAAAAGGGTTCTTCCTTTAAAATACGGCAGAACCCCGATGAAGACCTCGTGGAAACAGCCGCATGCCTCCCTTTGTGCGTTGTCTACTCAGGGCCTTACCTCGAGGCAAGTACTCAAGTTGAGCTTCCCTTTACCTCTATAGCATGGCAGGCTGCACATATTAAAAGCAGCAAGGGAAAAACAACAAATGACACACAAGGGATCCCCATAAGGTTAACAGCTGATCTTTCAGAAGAAACTCTGCAAGCCAGAAGGGACTGGCAGGACATATTTAAAGTGATGAAGGAGAAAACACTACAACCAAGATTACTCTACCCAGCAAGGATCCCATTCAGATCTGATGGAGAAATTAAAACCTTTAGAGACAAGCAAAAGCTGAGAGAGTTCAGCACCACCAAACCAGCATTACAACAAATGCTAAAGGATCTTCTCTAAGCAAGAAACACAAGAGAAGGAAAAGACCTATAATAACACATCCAAAACAATGAACAAGATGGGAATAGGAACATACATATCGATAATTACCTTAAATGTAAATGGATTAAATGCTCCCACCAAAAGACACAGACTGGCTGAATGGATACAAAAACAAGACCCATATACATATGTGGTCTACAAGAGACCCACTTCAGACCTAGACACACATACAGACTGAAAGTGAGGGGATGGAAAAAGATATGCCATGCAGATGGAAACCAAAAGAAAGCCGGAGCAGCAATTCTCATATCAGACAAAATAGACTTTAAAATAAAGACTAGAATTAGAAGAGACAGAGAAGGAAACTACATAACCATCAATGGATCAATCCAGGAGGATGGTATAACAACTGTAAATATTTATGCACCCAACATAGGAGCACCTCAATACATAAGGCAAATACTAACGGCCATAAAAGGGGATATCGACAGTAACACATTCATGGTAGGGGACTTCAACACCCCACTTTCACCAATGGACACGTCATCCAAAATGAAAGTAAATAAGGAAACACAAGCTTTAAATGATGATACATTAGACAAGAGGGACTTAATTGATATTTATAGGACATTCCATCCAAAAACAACAGAATACACATTTTTCTCAAGTGCTCACGGAACATTCTCCAGGATAGATCATATCTTGGGTCACAAATCAAGCCTCAGTAAATTTAAGAAAATTGAAATTGTATCAAGTATCTTTTCCAACCACAACGCTATGAGACTAGATATCAATTGCAGGAAAAGATCTGTAAACCATACAAACACGTGGAGGCTAAACCATACACTACTTAATAACGAAATGATCACTGAAGAAATCAAAGAGGAAATAAAAAAAATACCTAGAAACAAATGACAATGGAGACACGACGACCCAAAACCTATTGGATGCAGCAAAAGCAGTTCTAAGAGGGAAGTTTATAGCAATAAAATCCTACCTTAAGAAACAGGAAACATCTCGAAAACACAACCTAACCTTGCACCTAAAGAAATTAGAGGAAGAAGAACAAAAAACCTGCAAAGTTAGCAGAAGGAAAGAAATCATAAAGATCACATCAGAAATAAATGAAAAAGAAATGAAGGAAATGATACCAAAGGTCAATCAAACTAAAAGCTGGTTCCTTGAGAAGATAAACAAAATTGATAACCCATTTGCCAGACTCATCAAGAAAAAAAGGGAGAAGACTCAAATCAATAGAATTAGAAATGAAAAAGGAGAAGTAACAACTGACACTGCAGAAATACAAA
This sequence comes from Pseudorca crassidens, assembly GCF_039906515.1. Classification (NCBI taxonomy): domain Eukaryota; kingdom Metazoa; phylum Chordata; class Mammalia; order Artiodactyla; family Delphinidae; genus Pseudorca; species Pseudorca crassidens. The sequence goes on from NC_090298.1 coordinate 523,715, forward strand.
AGATCATGAGAGATCACTACAAGCAACTCTATGCCAATAAAATGGACAACCTGGAAGAAATGGACAAATTCGTAGCAATGCACAACCTGCCAAGACTGAATCAGGAAGAAATAGAAAATATGAACAGACCAATCACAAGCACTGAAATTGAAACTGTGATTAAAAATCTTCCAACAAACAAATGCCCAGAACCAGATGGCTTCACAGGCGAATTCTATCAAACATTTAGAAAAGAGCTAACACCTATCCTTCTCAAACTCTTCCAAAATATAGCAGAGGGAGGAACACTCCCAAACTCATTCTACGAGGCCACCATCACCCTGATACCAAAACCAGAGAAGGATGCCACAAAGAAAGAAAACTACAGGCCAATATCACTGATGAACATAGATGCAAAAATCCTCAACAAAATACTAGCAAACAGAATCCAACAGCACATGAAAAGGATCATCATACACCATGATCAAAGAAAGAAAACTACAGGCCAATATCACTGATGAACATAGATGCAAAAATCCTCAACAAAATACTAGCAAACAGAATCCAACAGCACATGAAAAGGATATCATACACCATGATCAAGTGGGGTTCATTCCAGGAACTCAAGGATTCTTCAATGTACGCGAATCAATCAACGTGATACACCACAGTAACAAACTGAAGGAAAAAAACCACATGGTCATCTCAGTAGAGGCAGAGAAAGCTTTCGACAAAATTCAGCACCCATTTATGATAAAAACCCTCCAGAAAGTAGCCATAGAGGGAACTTTCCTCAACAAAATAAAGGCCATATATGACAAACCCACAGCCAACATCGTTCTCCATGTTGAAAGACTGAAAGCATTTCCACTAAAATCAGGAACAAGACAAGGTTGCCCACTCTCACCACTCTTAGTCCACCTAGTTTTGGAAGTTTTAGCCACAGCAATCAGAGAAGAAAAGGAACTAAAAGGAATCCAAATCGGAAAAGAAGAAGTAAAGCTGTCACTGTTTGCAGATGACATGATACTATACATAGAGAATCCTAAAGAGGCCACCAGAAAACCACTATGGCTAATCAATGAAATTTGGTAAAGTAGCAGGATACAAAATTAATGCACAGAAATCTCTGCCATTCCTATACACTAATGAGGAAAGCATCTGAAAGTGAAATCAAGAGAACACTCCCATTTACCACTGCAACAAGAATCAAACATCTAGGAATAAACCTACCCAAGGAGACAAAAGACCTGTATGAAGAAAATTATAAGACACTGATGAAAGAAATTAAGGACAATACAAAGAGATGGAGAGGTATACCATGTTCTTGGATTGGAAGAATCAACATTGTGAAAGTGATTCTACTACCCAAATCAAGCTACCTACTCAATGCAATCCCTATCAAACTACCACTGGCATTTTTCACAGAACTAGAACAAAAAATTTCACGATTTGTATGGAAACACAAAAGACCCCGGATAGCCAAAGCAATCTTGAGAACGAAAAACGGAGCTGGAGGAATCAGGCTCCCTGACTTCAGAAAATACTACAAAGCTACAGTAATCAAGACAGTATGGTACTGGCACAAAAACAGAAATATAGATCAATGGAAGAGGATAGAAAGCCCAGAGATAAACCCCCGCATATATGGTCACCTTACCTTTGATAAAGGAGGCAGGAATGGACAGTGGAGAAAGGACAGCCTCTTCAATAAGTGATGCTGGGAAAACTGGACAGGTACGTGCAAAAGTACGAGATCACATCACTCCCTAACGCCATACACAAAAATAAGCTCAAAATGGATTAAAGACCTATTTAAGGCCAGAAACTGTCAAACTCTTAGAGGAAAACATAGGCAGAACACTCTATGACATAAATCACAGCAAGATCCTTTTTGACCCACCTGCTAGAGAAATGGAAATAAAAACAAAAATAAACAAATGAGACCTAATGAAACTGCAAAGCTTTTGCACAGCAAAGGAAAACATAAACAAGGTGAAAAGACAACCCTCAGAATGGGAGAAAATATTTCCAAATGAAGTAACTGACAAAGGATTCATCATCTCCAACATCTACGAGCAGCTCATGCAGCTCAATAACAACAACAAAAAAAAACAAACAACCCAATCCAAAAATGGGCAGAAGACCTAAATAGACACTTCTCCAAGGAAGATACACAGACTGCCAACAAACACACGAAAGAATGCTCAATGTCATTAATTGTTAGAGAAATGCAAATCAAAACTTGAATGAGACACCATCTCACACCAGTCAGAATGGCCATCACCAAAAACCCTAGAAACAATAAATGCTGGAGAGGGTGTGGAGAGAAGGGAACACTCTTGCACTGCTGGTGAGAATGGGAATTGGTACAGCCACTGTGGAGAACAGTACGGAGGTTCCTTAAAAAACTACAAATAGAACTACCACATGACCCAGCAATCCCACTACTGGGCATATACCCTGAGAAAACCGTAATTCAAAAGGAGTCATGTACCAAAATGTTCATTGCAGCTCTACTTACAATAGCCAGGAGATGCAAACAACCTACGTGTCCATTATCGGATGTATGCATAAAGATGACGTGGCACATGTATACAATGGAATATTACTCAGCCATAAAAAGAAATGGAATTGAGGGATTTGTAATGAGGTGGATGGGCCTAGAGTCTGTCATACAGAGTGAAGTAAGTCAGAAGGAGAAAGACAGATACCGTATGTTGACAAATATATATGGAACTTAAGAAAAAGAAAATGTCATGAAGAACCTAGGGGTAAGAGAGGAATAAAGACACAGACCTACTAGAGAATGGACTTGAGGATATGGGGAGGGGGAAGGGTAAGCTGTGACAAAGTGAGAGAGTGACATGGACATATACACACTACCAAGCGTAAAACAGATAGCTAGTGGGAAGCAGCCGCATAGCACAGGGAGATCAGCTCGGTGCTTTGTGACCACCTAGAGGGGTGGGATAGGGAGGGTGGGTGGGAGGGAGACGCAAGAGGGAAGAGATATGGGAACATATGTATATGTATAACTGATTCACTTTGTTATAAAGCAGAAACTAACACACCACTGTAAAGCAATTATACTCCAATAAAGATGTAAAAAAAAAAAAATTTATTCAACCTAAAGCCATCAACAGTGCCAGGACTACTAGACACCAGTCTCCAAAGAATGACACCGGTCACCATCTACACTGCACATAAAACTAACTAAAAATGCACAGTATTCCACATTAAACCCTTTCTCTCCTGAGTGCCCTGAAGATGCACCCCACCCATCCAGCAGTCAGCTGCACAGGAAGATGCTCCACAGTTGCTCATTTTTTCCTCTTGTAGAGTCTCCTCACCAGTGGTTCCTGAGAAAACCCAGCTCCTGTCAGTGTGGACAATGCCTCATGGTCCAGAAACCTAGGCCCTGACAGGAGACAAAGCTCCTGTCTGCTTGTCACAGAGCAAAGTCTGTGGACAGGGTGCACCTGTGCCCCCAGGGTCAGACAGGTGGGTTCGGCGCCCCCTGTGGGATGTGAGAAAAGTGCCGGGAGTGCCGCACTCACAAACCCAGAGGCCTCATCTGGGAGGCAGTTCTGCTGTATATACTAAGTTTGGAAATCGAAACTGAAATGGAGCCGAGTATCTCACTGTATCTTCTCAAAAGATGGTTAAGGAGCAATTAATTACAAACCATATGTAATGAAATGAATGTAGACACAAACTTTACGACTTAACCCAAAATTCACTCAAAATGCCCATAGACAAATTTAAATTACCAAACTATAAAAATCCTAGGGAAAAAAAAGATAATCTACATGACTTTGGGTCTGGTGACCTTATTCAGAAAACCGGAAGACAAACCAGAAACTGCAAGAAACTATTCCCAAAACACATGTCTGATAAAGGATTTGTACTCAAATTATGCCAACAACGCCATTAAAATTTGGTAAAGGTTGAAACACACACCTGGCCCAAGAAGATAAACAGGCAGTAAATAAGCATACAAGAATAAACTCAAGATGCTGGTGGAATGCATGTACAACCAGCTTTGGAAGACACTTTGGCAGTTTTTTCCAAATCTAAAAAGTCTCACCTTAGGATCCAAGAAGTGTACCTCTTGTATTTAGACAACTGCTTTGAAAAATTGTATTCAAAGCAAAACTAGCATCAAGTAATGCACAGCAGCTCTATTCATAATGGCTAAAAACTTAAAGATATCAGGATGTCCTTCTGTAGATGAATTCATAAGCAAATTAGGGCACATACATGTCAAGGGGAGCAGAATACACCACCCCAAAATATGCCCATTTGACAAAAGGATTATTTTGGACTGATTAATTTAAGAAACAGCAGACCCAGGAGAATCTATCAAAACCAAGTAGAAAATGCCCTTTTAGGAGGTACATTTACATTTATTAAGGATATCTCCATTTGTAAGAGTATGTCCCTCTCTGGACCAGGAATTGAATGATGACTAAATATCAAGAAAAGTTTGTTGGGACTCCCCTACTGGTCCAGTGGTTAAGACTCCATGCTCCCAATCAGGGGACCAGGGTTCAATCCCTGCTCAGGGAACTAGATCCCGCATGCTGCAATTAAGAGCCCCCATGCCGCAACTCAAGATTCCACAGGCCGCAACTAAGACCCAGTGCAGCCAAATAAATAAATGTTTAAAAAATTAAAAAAAGCTTTTCAATGAAATAGACCTGGATGTAAATCTGTGTAACAACCATACCCTTGTTTACTGGGCTTTGACTAATAACATCCCTTAAATGGCTGCCTCCATTCCCTAACATCTTGCTTTTGTTCTGAAGATAGCATTTAAGGTAACGGCTTGGGCCATTTCAGGGAGTGACTCAGTTTTCCTGGGTATCTTTCAAGTATACAGGAGGTACGCATGGTATATATTAAACTTCTGATTGTTTTCTCCAGTTCGTCTCTTTTTCATTACAAGGGGGATCTCAATAAAGAACATAGAAGTGTAGAGGGAAAATTATTTTTCCTCTCATATACATGCAGTGCAATACTATTCAGAGATATAAAGGAATGGATCATCAACCCGTGCAAAAAAAAAAAAAATAGATGCACCTAACACTTACATTGCTAAGTGAAAGAATCCAGTCTGAACAGCTACACACTGTATGACCTCCTTTATATGACATTCTAGAAAAGGTAAAACTGACATGGTAAGCAGTTTACGGAATATGTGGCTGAAATAGTCCATATGATACTTCAGTGGTGAATACCTGTGCATCTGGCTACACCCGCAGATCTTTACAACCCAACAAGTAAGTTACAATCTATCCAAACTTAGCTACCTAGGATATGGGAGTGTCAAAGACTGCAATACAGAAGGTAACGAAGAAGCTAACTGATTCAGAAATGTATGAAAAAACTCACTGTTGGTAGTGGGACAAACGGGCTGACCTAAGTTAACTATGGAAATGTACAGAATCTGTAGGCCAAAGACATAATGTGCCGTACACACACAGGGGACTCTATGTTCTTTCCCAGGAGGGGCAGCAGCTAACAGTACTGAAACTACGATATCAGTCGGCAGATGGAACAAGCACTGAATTTCATAAATGACAAAGGGTGGAAGCCAGGTTTCTTACCACTGGAGTTGGATGTTACAGTCAAACAAAGGGAGAAGGTTACAATATCCATGTCATAACAGATCCGCTTGGAGATATCAGTATAAACTATCTTTAGCCTACACATAGTTCCACATGGAAACCTTTATAATTCTGTGTATATGCATAGGCTGGGATACATGCATATATTTCGATGTACTGTCAGCTGAGCATATTTAGCTCCCACATGTAAGTTTTTAATACCATTCTCTAATAAAAGGAACAAGGGCTCTTTGAAGAAAGGGCTGATGCTAGGACTGAGACAGTAAATATATGAAGCAGGATAATCTTAAAATATCAGAAAGTTGGGCTTCCCTGGTGGCGCAGTGGTTGAGAGTCCGCCTGCCGATGCAGGAGACACGGGTTCGTGCCCCGGTCTGGGAAGATCCCACATGCCGCGGAGCGGCTGGGCCCGTGAGCCATGGCCGCTGAGCCTGTGCATCCGGAGCCTGTGCTCCACAACGGGAGAGGCCACAATAGTGAGAGGCCCGCATACAGCAAAAAAAAAAAAAAAAAAAAAAAAATCAGAAAGTAAGGAAGTACCAAAAATTTTTAAAACCCACAAAAAAAAAATTATGTAAAATGAAAACAAGAGCAAATGGAAGAAGCTCTCAACAGCCAAAGCAAGAATGAACTAAGCAGTCTAATAATGTAGTGCTGGATGATAACCAAGAGTTTACACTAGTTATTCACGTGTCCAAACTGGTATAAATAAATTACAGAGTTTTTGATGAATGGTGTTAAATAGAAATCTCCTGTGCAGAAAGCTTCTAAACAATGTATATAGCCACTCAGCTGTCCATCAAGGATGTGAAGCTAACCCCTCTCTCCTCAAGTGTGGCTTCTGCATTATGACTGCCTCCTACATAAGACACACAGGATGGACATGGGAAAAAATTAACCTCACTGTGGTAAAACCTGACAAACGTTACCTCAGCTGGGTGACCAAAATTAAGAATATAAGTGAGAAGTTCCCTTAAGAGCCTGTCCTCTTGATATAGAGTGAAGAGGAAGCACTTCACCTCTGTGGTCTGCTTTTTCAAAGCCACGTCTAACCACGACAAAACCACCAAGCAAATCCCAGCGCCCGGCAGTCTATACAATACCTGAGCAGCCCTCCTCCACGCTGTCAAGGTCATGGAAACAAGAAGAGTCTGAGCAACTGTCAGAGCCCAGAAGAGTCTAAACAGACATGATGACCGCATGTCCTCTCAGATCCTGGAACAAGGAAAGGTATAACAAAGGGAACGTGAATAGGGACTTCAGTTAATAGTAAAGTATGAGTATTTGTTCATTATTTGTCATGATTCTGTAGAAAATTAGACAGGAAAAATTAAACGTCAAATAAGAGAAACCTACTGTAACAAACTGGAAATCTAGAGGAAAAGGGGGATTTCTTTGTAAAAACACATTACCCAAATGGACCCTAAATTAAGGAAAACACAAAAAGGCCAATTAACCACTGAGGAACCTCTTCCCCTACTGGCTATCCTATCACTGTTCCAGGCTTTCCCTCTCCCGGGACAGGGAAGGAGCAGGGACAGAGCTGTTTGGCAGCTCCCCTAGTATATGACCCCACCCAGTGTCTTCACCTCCCACAGCCATGCCTACCCAGTGAGGACACCTGAGGAAGGGTCAGGGATTATTGACTCAGATGTATCAACCAGGACTTTTTCTTTTCCCAGCGACTGGACACACTTACGGAAGTAAAATAAATTAGTATTTATTGTAAGGGTAGAAATACATTAATACTTGCAAGTGGCAGGTTGAAGACTGGGTTTGGACCTGGCAGGTCCAGGGGCTCACACTGTCTCAGTGTGACCTTGCTTCTCTCCAAAACTTTGTCCCGCTCAGTGCCTTTGGGGGACCCCATTCACAGGCACAGGCTCTCTCACTGCCCTTGGGCCAACAGCAGTTCTACGCTGACAACCATTCACCATCCATTTTCTGAGAAAGAGTTTCTCCTTTTCTTGGATTCCAAGAAAGTCATGGTTTTAAATGCCTTTGATCTGGCTTGGGTTGCATTCTCATCCTTGACCCATCACCAGAAGATGGAAAATGGGACTGGCTAGATGTGGGTTGTAAACCCATCTTCGGGCTGGGTGGAACATGGGGTCATCCTTCTGCAACTGTTTGGACTGGAAGCAGGTGAGATATAATTCCCAAAGGAAAACTGAGGCCCTTGGGCCTGAGAACAGATGCTGGCTGGGAGAAAGCAACAGATTCTATGTCAATGACAGCTCACTGCACAGCACAGAATCTGACACAAAAGAAAGAAAGGGGTTCACTTAGGGTCAGGGGCTGCAGCAACTCATCCAGTGCTCTTACTGTCCCTCCCAAGACTGCAAGTTCTTTCACTTGCTGAAAAGTCAGGATCATTGGTGGTGGTAAACTCTAGTCTCTTTCCTTGGGCATCAGGTCCTCACATCTCAGAGGCTGGCCCAGAACAGCCCATGTGCCGTCAGAAGACACACAGACCTCATTCCTGCCCCTGAGAGGTGAGAGTCCTTGAGTTATGCCATCTCCCTGGCCATATTAATTGCCCATCCCTGAAAAACAATACTGCTCCTTTTCCAGTTTCTTCTCTCTCCTTTACTAAGAGGAAGAAACCAAATGCTAGGGTGGTAAGGAAACTCTTGTGCAATGAAGTAACGGGAGGCTCGAGAATTCTTCCATGCCATGGAACCCATAATCGGCAGGCTTTCCAGAGGCCACATGGATGCATATGGCTCTCCAAGACAATGGCAGTGGCAGTGTAAACCTCACACTGGGAGGTCCAGTTGTTCCCATATCTTTGATTCTTAATGAATATGCATGTCAAAAGTTTCTAACGACTGGAAGGACAGAGGATTGCAGGGCCATGGTCTGCTATATGGGTGTTGTGTCAGGGCCACACTCCAATGTCTAGAGGATTATTACCTCTCTTGGCAGCCTATGAGGCCGTGAGCGGGAGGCCTTCTTCTCAGCCACATGCATGTTGGTAGTTGAAACTTCTCAAAGGAATGTCTACACTGCCCAGGTAGCTCTTGAATTGCCCGGCATCATGGCCAGCTCCGTCACTGTACATGAGGGCCTGACAATGCCCAGGCTGGACTGAGCTAGAGGACCACAGATGCCTGCCTGGATAGTCAGAGGTCGAGGGCTGTCCTGCCTGAGACTTGATCATCTATTCATGCCCACTCAGATGGGACAAAGGATGCCTCCAGTGCCCGGAGGGCCCCACCAGCCCTTAATAAGGCAGCATCTGGGGGCTGGCAGGTCACTGCACCCAGTCCTTTATAAATCCACACATGTCCACTGAGTGCCCTCCAGTCTGGGCTGTGCTGGAACCTGGGGCTGCCCAGGCAGAGTAGGGCCAGCATCACCCTTCCCAGGTAGGAGGGCAGAAGGAAACGATGCGTGACTTCTGACACCCTCCCCAATGCTTGACAGAGGTTGAGGTGGATAAGAAACAGTCTGAGACAAGAACAGACATTTCATTCTTCTCTCAGAGCCCAGGACTGGGCGAAGGGAGGCCAGAAAAACAGTTGTTGACCTCAGCTCCCTGACTCCTGTTTGACCCTGGGCAAGTCCTATCCATTCTGGAGGCTTCAGAGAGGAGAGGGGAGGACAATGAGGGCCAATTTGTGCTTAAACCTAACTCTAACCTTTACCCTAAGAACCCTAACCTCTAACCATAACCCCCTAACAACCCTAGCCCCAGACCCCTAGACCCTCGCCACTGACCCCTAAACTCTAATCCCTGACCCTTTAACCACAACCCTCTACCATACTCTCCAACAATGACCCATAACCCTAAACCGTGACCGCTGAACCCTGACACTGACTCAGCCCCAGGCCTAAAGCCTGGCCTAGTGGGTACCAAGAAAGGACCCTATGAACTCTCAAATAAACCAAGGAATTAAATCTTCCCGACCACGAATTTAGCAATGGTTTCTTAGATTTGACAGTAAAGCATAGGAAATGAAAGAAAAAAATACATTGGATTTCCTCAAAATTACAAACCTTTGTGCATCAAAAGAGGCTATCCAGAAAGTAAAACGAGAGCCCACAGAATGGAAGACAATATTGGCATATTATATATCTGATAAGACTCTTTACCTAGAATATACCCGGGACTTTTCCAACTCATCAACAAAAGACAAACAATACAATTTTTGAAACAGACAAATAACTTGCATGGACTGCTCTCCAGGCAAGACATACAAATGGTCAACAAGGACATGAAAAGATGTCAAACGTCAGGAGTCATGATGAAAATGCAAATTAAAGCCACAGTGTGATGCCCCTTCACACACACTAGAATAAAAATAAATTTTAAAATAAATTTTAAAATATGTAAATAAAAACAACAAATGTTGGCAACAATGCAGAGAAATTGGAACCCTTAAAAGTTACTTGTGGATATGTACAATGGTTCAGTCTATGTGTACAAACCTTTAGCATTTACTCAAAAATATAAAATGTAATTACCATGTGGTTCAACAACTCCACCCCTAGATATATACCCCAAAAATGGAAAACAGGCATTCAAACAAAAATTTGTACACCAGTTATTCATAGCAGCACTGTTCACAATAGCCCAGGGCAGGAAAGATTTAAATGTCCGTCAGCAGGTAAACGGATAAGCAAAATAAGGTAGATCCATAAGCTGCATTATTCTGTCATGTAAAGGAATAAAGTAAAATTATACAGCCGCTGTGGAAAACTGTGTGGTGGCTCCTCAGAAACATGGAAAACGTATGATCCCTTGATTCCACTCCAGGGTGTACACCCAGAATATTAGAAAGCAAGGACTGGAACAGATATCTGTACCCCACATTCATAGCAACATTATTCACAATAGCCAAAAGGTGGAAGCAACACAACACATCCTTCAACAGATGAATGGATAAGTACAGTGTAGTACATAGGCAATGGAATATGATTCAACCTTTAACACTAAGGTAATTCTCACACATGCTACAATGTGGATGAACCTTGAAGTCATTATGCTAAGTGAAACCAGCCAGACACAAAAAGGACAAACGTTCTATGATTCCACTAGTATGAGGTATCCAGATAAGTCAAATCCAAAGACAAAGTAGAATAACGTTGCCAGGGGTTGAGGGGAGTTAGTGTTTAATGGCTACGGTTTCACATGGGGAAAATAAAGTTCTGGAGATGGATGGTGAGGATATTTTTACAACAATGTGAATGTACTTAAGGCCACAGAACTGGATACTTACAAATGGTTGAAATGGGGCTTTCCTTGTGGCACAGTGGTTAAGAATCCGCCTGCCAATTGCAGGGGACACGGGTTCAAGCACTGGTCCTGGAAGATCCTGCATGCCACAGAGCAACTAAGCTCGTGAGCCACAGCTACTGAGCCCTCGTGCCACAACTACTGAAACCCGTGCGCCTAGAGCCCGTGCTCTGTAACGAGAGAAGCCACCGCAATGAGAAGCCTGCACACGGCAATGAAGAGTAGCCCCTGCTCACCGCAACTAGAGAAAGCCTGTGTGCAGCAACAAAGACCCGACACAGCCAAAAAATAGAAAATAAAATAAAATATTTTTTAAAAAGCTTTTTAAAAATGGTTTAAATGGTAAATGTTATGTGTTTTTAATCCCAATGGAAAAAATGAATGAAATAATGATCAATGCTACAATGCAGATAGTGAAAACATCCCAAGTGCAAGAAGCCATACAGAAAACCACCCACATCATGCTCATCTTGTACACTTTCAATGCAGCAAGGTTTTTAAAGTGAGGAAAAGCCCCACTGATGGTTCCAAGAAGAGAAAACTGGATTCGAATAGAAAATTACATTTCCACAAAGCTGGGGCAGCTGGTGAAAGTTGAACCGGGTCTGTGGATAGGATTATAATGTGGAAACCATAATTATTCCTCATTTTGGGGTTATGTGCTGGTTCCCTGGGAGAGTGGCCCTCCCAGTCTCACAGGGTAAAACTAACTGGAGTATTTTGTGAAGGTGGAAAACTTTATACTGCTATTTAAAGTCTTTTATACACTTGAAATTTACTAGAAAATAAAGTACTTATCAAAACAACCATGTCATACCATGTCAGAAATACAGACATCACACTCAGTTATAGAGGCCGAGCCCTACCCATATCCAGTTCACCCACAGTGGGGACGCTAATCACCCTTGTAGGAGTCCACATACTACAAGAGGCACCATGGGAAGATTATATTGGGAGCCACGATGTCTTGGGTGCTGTGGATGACATGGATGTAGATGAAACAGTGGGATTTCTGAATTCTAGTTTTCCACATTCAACCACCAAATAACTGTTACATCTAAAAAATGAATTCAGTAAAGCTGCAGGATACCAAAATAAAAAGAAAAATCGATGCATAAAAATCATTTGTGATTCTATACACTGATAATGAACCATCAGAAAAAGAATTAAAAAAAAAAAAATCCTGGGCTTCCCTGGTGGCACAGTGGTTGAGAGTCCACCTTCCAATGCAGGGGACATGGGTTCTTGTCCTGGTCCGGGAAGATCCCGCATGCCGTGGAGCAGCTGGGCCCGTGAGCCATGGCCACTGAGCCATGGTCACTGAGCCTGTGCATCCGGAGCCTGTGCTCCGCAACAGGAGAGGCCACAAGAGTGAGAGGCCCGCGTACCGCAAAAAAAAAAAAATCCCACTTACAATTGCATCCAAAAAGATAACTAGGAGTAAATTTAACCAAGGACGTGAAGGACCTGCACACTGAAAACTGGAAGACACTGGTAAAGGAAACTGAACAGACAAAAATAAATGGAAAGATACCCTGTGCTCATGAGTAAAAAGAACACTGAGGGACTCTCCTGGTGGCGCAGTGGTTGAGAGTCCGCCTGCCGATGCAGGGGACACGGGTTCATGCCCCGGTCCGGGAAGATCCCACATGCCGCGGAGCGGCTGGGCCCATGAGCCATGGCCGCTGAGCCTGCGCATCCGGAGCCTGTGCTCCGCAACGGGAGAGGCCACAACAGTGAGAGGCCTGCATACCGTAAAAACAAAATAAAATAAAAAAGAAAGAAAGAAAAAAACTACCCCAATATAACTTACAAATATGAATGTAAAAATCTATCACAAAATAATAGCAACATGAAACCAACAGAACTTTAAGTGGATAATGCCATAAGCAAGTATCTCTACACCAGAAGCTTCAGGTTGCTCAACATATTAAAAGTAAGCAATGTATTAAAGCACAATAATGGTGTGAAGTAAAAACACATAATCATATCAATTAATGCAAAAAAACTACAGTGAAAATCCAGTGTTATTTCATGACAAACACTCAAGAAAGCAGGACTAAAAGGAAATTTGTTCAATATGGAAAAGAGTGGTACACAAAGCCACCGCAAACATCATGCTCAATGCTGAAGACTGAAAGACTTACTCCTGAAATCAGGAGCAAGGCCAGGAAGCTGGCCTCCATCACCGTTACTCAGTAGTGACTGGAAGTTCTACCCAGACTCTTGAGGAAAAAATGAAAGGCATCCGTGGGTGAATGGAAAAATTAAAACTGTGTCTCTTCACAGAACATAGGTCACATCATCTTAAATATAAAACTACCTATAATCAGCAAAGAAATTATTTGAGCTAATCAACTAATTAAGCAAAGTTATAGAACAAAATATCAATTCATGAAAATCTGTCTTATATGTATACACTAGCAAAAAATAATCTGAAAAAGAATTTATGAAAACAATTCCGTTTTAAATAATGTCAACATCAACATTTAGGAGTATATTTAATCAAGGTACAAGACTTGTTTTATGCATGTAAAGTTGTATGTTTGAAATTACTGGAAAGTAAATTACTTTTCAAAACATCATGTATGCCAATAGCACGCCAGAAAAGCAGAGAAAACATCAAACTTCCATATAGAAGCCAAGCTTTACCCAGATCCAGTTCACCCAAAGTCCACATGTCATTTAGAGGCACTGGGGGAAGGTTATATTAGGAGCCACTGTCCTCCGTGTTGTGGACGACCTGGATACGGTAGAAACAGTGGGATTTTGGAATTCCAATTTTCCACTTCATTCCACAAAAAAGCTATTAAAACTAATAAATGAATTCAGTAAACTTGCAAAATCAATGCACAGAAATCAGTTGCATTTCTAAACACTAATAATGAACCATCAGAAAGAGAAAGAAGGCAACCCTATTTACACCTGCATCAAAAAGAACAAAATACCTGGGAATAAAGTTAACCAAGGATGTGAAAGATCTGCACCCTGAAAACTTTAAGACATTGATGGAGAAATTGAAAAACACACCAATAAATGGAAAGACACCCTGTTCTCAGGGGACGGAACAATTAATATTGTTAAAATACCCATTCTACCCAAAGCAATGGACACAGTGAATGCAATCCTTCCCAAAATTCCACGGTATTTTCCCCCAAAATAGAGCAAATCCTCCTAATATCTGCGTGGAACCACAAAGGACCCCGAAGAGCCAAGGCAACCCTGAGAAAGGAGAACGGGCTGGAGGCATCTCCCTCCCTGACTTCACACTTCACCACGAAGCTACAGTCCCCAAACCAGCGCGGAACTGGCTCAAAACAGCCGCAGGGACCAGAGGAACAGGACGGAGAGCCAGAATTCAGCCCACACGGACGGGGTCAGTTAATTCATGACACAGGGACCAAGGACACACCACGGAGCACGACACTCCCCACAATAAATGGTGCTGGGAAAACTGGACACCCCATAGCTCATGCTGGCTACCCTGCACACAAACCTGACCAAAAGCCCAGCTTTGCACACCGAGCCCTTCCTCGGTCACATGAAGACGGACCCCCTCGGCCGTCAGTCGCCCCCAAGAAGCTTCTCCCCACTTTTCCTCGCTGTCTCTTCACCTTTCCCTCAGGCATCACCTGGGTCCTCAGGTAACCTGTTCCCTAGTCAGCGTGGACGCAGCCCCACTTTGTCCTGAAGCCGAAACCCCAGCGAGTCCTAAGGAGACGGAGACCGAGCTCCTCTCAGCAGAGACGCTGAGCCGGGCGTCCCACCCGAAGCCCCCGCCCCCGCGCCGGAGGAGGCACAACGCCTCTCAGCTGCGCTCACAATCGAGTTCGCGGGGGACGAGCATGCGCTGCGGGTCAGAGAGGGGAGCTTGGCGCCACCATGTGGTCAGTGCAGGAAGTGCAGGCAGCGCCTCCCTCACAGGTCACTGGAGACAGCGCCCCCTACTGACAGAACTGCTGAATCCATTAAACTGGAAATTCAAACTGAAGTGGAGTCTCTATCCCAAACGTTTTCTAAAATTAGTTGAGGAACAATTAACTGGAAACCATTTGGAATGAAATGAATGTAGATGCAAACTTTACAACTTATACCAAATTCACTCAAAGTTATTCAGAGGCAAATTTTATTTTATTTTATAATTTATTTTTGGCTGCGTTGGGTCTTCGTTGCTGCACGTGGGCTTTCTCTAGTTGCATCGAGCGGGGCTACTCTTCGTTGTGGTGCACGGGTTTCTCATTGCAGTGGCTTCTCTTGCTGGGGAGCACAGGCTCTAGGCGCGCAGGCTTCAGTAGTTGCGCAGCGCAGGCTTAGTTGCTCTGCGGGATGTAGGATCTTCCCGGACCAGGGCTCGAGCCCATGTCCCCTGCATTGGCAGGCAGACTCTTAACCACTGCACCACCAGGGGAGTCCCCACAGACAAATTTTAAATACAAAACTATTCAAAACTATAGAAGAAAATTGACATGAGCTTGGGTTTGCCCATGTAAATCATGAACTTTGGAGTTTTAACACACAACACAAAAAGGCAATCTAAAAATGAAAACAAGCAATAACATGGACTTAATTAAAGATTTGTACTCTGTGAATGACCTTACTCAGAAAATCAAAAGGCAAGTCACAAACCAGGAGAAAAATATTTGCAAAAACATATCTAATAAAGGTTTTGTCTCAAAATACAAATAACTCTAACACAAACAACCCAATTAAAATAGGGAAAGATCTGAATGGACACCTGGCCAAAGAAGATACACAGACAGTACACAAAACTATGCCCAGGACTACGGGGCAGAAAAACAATGGTCCAGCTCAACTCCCTGAGCCATTTGTGACTGTGGACTAGTCCTGTCCTTCACGGAGGTGTCAGAGACATGGAGAGAGAGGAAGGGGAAGAGGGCCAGTTATGCTTAAACCTAACTCTAACCCTGACCATTCCGGCCACTTTCATTTGACATGGTTTAAGAAGTCCTAGTCATAGTAATGAGATTTTAAAAAATAAAAATAAAAGGAATCTCATAGCAGAAGAAAAAGTAAAACTGTCACTGTTTGCAGATGACAGGGTACTCTATACAGAAGACCTTGAAGATGACACCCAAAACCAAATAGAACTCATCAGGAAGCACAGTTAAGTTGCAGCACACAAAATCAATCTACAGAGATCGGTTGCATCTCTATACACTCACAACAAAATGCCAGAATGAGAAATTAAGAAAACAACCCCATGGACAAGGACATCAACAAAGATAAAATACCTAGGAATACATCTAACCGAGGAGGTGAAAGACCTATACTCAGAAAACTGGAAGACATTGATGAAAGAGACTGAAGACGACACAAATGGAAAGACATACCATGCTCATGGATTAGAAGAATTCGTATTGTTAAAATGATTCCAGGGCTTCCCTCGTGGCGCAGTGGTTGAGAGTCCGCCTGCCGATGCAGGGGACACAGGTTCATGCCCCGGTCCGGGAAG
The DNA here is from genome assembly GCF_039906515.1 of Pseudorca crassidens. NCBI lineage: Eukaryota > Metazoa > Chordata > Mammalia > Artiodactyla > Delphinidae > Pseudorca > Pseudorca crassidens. Next base: position 540,042 of record NC_090298.1, read on the forward strand.
ATCCCACATGCCGCAGAACGGCTGGGCCCGTGTGCCACGGCCGCTGAGCTTGCACGTCCAGAGCCTGTGCTCCGCAACGAAAGAGGCCACAACAGTGAGAGGCCCGCGTACCGCAAAAAAAAAAAAAAAAAGATTCCACACCCCAAGGCTATCTAGAGATTCAATGCCATTTCTAGAAAAATACCAATGGAATTTTTAGGTGAACTAGAACAAAGACATGAAGCCATAAAACTCCTAGAAGAAAACATAGGCAGTACACTCTTTGACATTAGTCTTAGCAATACTTTTTGGACCTGTCTCCTCAAGCAAGGGAAACAAAGGCAAAATAAAGCAATGGGACTCCATCAAACTGAAAAGTTTTTCAATGGCAAAGGAAACCATCCACAAAACAAAAAAGGCAGCCTACTGAATGTGAGAAATATTTACAAACAATATATCTGGTAAGTGGTTCATACACAAAATAGACCAAGAACTCACTTACACAAGTTAGCCTCCAAAAAAACAAAAACCCAAATAAAAAATTGGCAGAAGACCAAACATGTTTCCAAAGAATATATACAGTTGACCAAAAGACACATGAAAAGATGGTCAGCATCACTCATCATCAGGGAAATGCACATCCAAACCACAGTGAGATTATCAGCTCACACCTCAAAGAATGGCTACCATCTAAAAGACAACAAATAACAAGTCTTGCTCAGGATGTGGAGAAAAGGGAACGCTCATGCACTTTTGTTGGGAATGTTCATTGGTACAACCACTATGGAAAACAGTATGGAGGTTCCTCAAGTAATTAAAAATAGACCTACCATATGATGCAGGAATTACACTTGGGGGCATCTTTCTGAAGGAAACCAAAACACAAATTCAGAAAGATACATGCAGCCTTATGTTCATGGCAGCTTTATTGGCAATAGTCAAGATGTGGAAGCCACCAAAGTGTCCATCAATAGACGATTGGATAAAGAAGTTTTCACGTATATGTATGAAAACTGGACACACACACACACACACACACACACACACACACACACACTGGACTATTACTCAGCCATAAAAAGAATGAAATCTTATGGCAGCATGAATGGACCTAGAGGGCATTATGCTAAGTGAGATGTAGCGGACAGAGAAAGACAATTACCTTACGATATCACTTATATGTAGAATCTACAAAACAGAACAAATGAACAAACACCACAAAACAGAAATGCACTCATAGGTGCCAAGAACACGCTGGTGGCTGCCAGATGGGAGGGAGTGGAGGGATGAGTGCACTAGTTGAGGAAGATCGAGAAGTTCCAAATCCCAGTTATAAAACAAATGTCCTGGGGTGTGGTTTACAGCATAGGGAATAGCGTCCGTAATCCTGTAATAACATTGTATGGTGACAAATTGTAACTAGACTTATCTTGGTGGTCATTTTGTAGAGTATAAAAATATCAAGTCACTACGTTGTGTTCCAGAAAACTAATACATAATATTGCCTGTCAAGTATACACCGATTTTACAAAAGAAGAGAAAACACTATCTTAAAAAGAGGAGGGGGAACTTCCCTGGTGGCGCAGTGGATAAGACTCTGCGCTCCCAATGCAGGGGGCCGGGGTTTGATCCCTGGTCAGGGAACTAGAACCCACATGCATGCCACAACTAAGAGTTCGCATGCCACAACTAAGAAGCCCACATGCTGCAACTAAGGAGCCCACATGCTGCAACTAAGGAACTCATGTGCTGCAACTAAGGAGCCCACCTGCTGCAACTAAAACCCGATGCAACCAAATATATAAGTAAATATTTTTTTTAAAAAAAGAGGGACTTCCCTGGTGGTCCAGTGGTTAAGACTCTGTGCTCCCAATGCAGGGGTCCTGGGTTCGATCCCTGGTCAGGGAACTAGAGCCCACATGCAGTAACTAAAAGATCCCGCGTGCTGTAACAAACACCTGGTGCAGCCAAATAAATAAATAAATATATTTTTTAAAAAGTGTTGGGGAGTTCCCTGGTGGTCCACTGGTTAGGACTCTGTGCTTTCACTGCTGAGGGCGCAGGTTCAATCCCTGGTCAGGGAACTAAGATCCGGCAAGCTGCACGCTGCAGCCAAAAAAAATTTTTTTTAATTAAAAATGCGTAAAAAAGAGTGTAGTGAGATAAAGAGTGGGCGTCAGATGAAACTTTGAAAGGATGCTGATTGAAAGGCCAAGTGCCTCCTGAAGTTTGACTCTCAAGTGGCCCAGGCAAATTGAGGACTTGAAGAGGAGGAGTCATGTGATGCTGCTGGAATGTTCATTTGTTTCTTTGCTTAAATGGGGTTTATTATTTTTTTAAAGAAGTTTTGAATTCACAGCAAAATTGGGCAGAGTACAGAGAGGTGCCACGTGCCCCCTGCTCTGCTGTTACTGCTCTCTCCATCCACCCCCTCCCCGCCACCCACACAGGTGCTCAGAGTTTCCCTCTCCCCAACTAGCCTATCAACATTCTGTGTGTTGGTCATTATCGCTGAATCTACATGGACACATCATGGTCATCAGAGTCCAGAGTTTACACTAGGGTTCACTCCTGGTGTTGTACGTTCTATGGGTTTTGACAAATGTATCTCGCCATGAATGTATCACAATGAATAGTTTCACTGCCTTGAAAGTCCTCTGTGCTTGAGCTGTTTATCATACCCCACCCCTTAACCCCGCCACAAACCCCTAGCAACCCACCCTTTCCGTGGTTCGCCTTTTCCCGAATGTCATAGGTAGTTGGTACCCTAAGCTGTGGCACCTTTCCAGATTGGCTTCTTTCAGTGAGTGACATGCAGTTAAGGTGCCCCACCTGTCACCCCGTGGCTCCCTCTCTCTCTCATTTTTCTTTTCAGTGAGAAGAACATTCTGCTGCATGGATGGAGCCCCGTCTATCTGTCCATTCACCTCCCGAAGGACATCTTGGTTGCTTCCAAGTTCTGGCAGTTATGAATAAAGCTGCCGTAAACGTCCAGAGGCAAGTTTCTGTGTAGATGGAAGCATTTGACTCATTTAGGTCCATCAGTACCAAGGAGTTTGAGGGCTGGATCGTAGAGGAAGAATGCGTTTCATTTTGAAAGACCCAGCCCATGTTCACAGAGCTTCTGAAGATGGTCGCTGAGAGCATGTCAGCATGCTGAGGAGTCAAGCCAAGGAAGGAGGTAGAATTCAAAGATGCCGGCGGGGAAGATGTGGCCGAGACCGAACCTGACCTCCACCCTCTTAGAGCTGACGGCTGGTCCTGAGAATTAAATGGGCGTGAAACAGACTCACAGGACGGAACCATACACATTTATTTCCCACAAGTTTTACCTGACCCAGGGCGCCCTCCTAAGGAAATGAAGAAAGACCCAGAGAAGTGGCGAAACCTAAATTCTTTTCTGTTGGGTTGAACACAGAGAGACGATTGTGGAAAAGGAACTACACTATGTGGGGAGGCTAAGGAGGTTGAGAATTAGGTTGAACAAGGTCTGTTTGCACAGAATTCTCTCACTCTCCACTCTCTGCCCTTGACAATCGCAATGTCACTCTCCTTCCAGCAGAGGGAAGGCGTCTTCCTCTGGGGGTGGGGCCGGGGGACATGTTATCTGCTGCTTCCAGGAAGAAAGAGGAGAAGGCTCAGAACGCCCTTCTGCACCTGCTGTATTGGTGGCGGGGGGTGGGGGGGAGAGTTGTTTTTGCTTTGTTTTTTGAAGTGTCCGCAGCTCAAGACAATATTCTGGTTTCCTTTACATCTAAGTCCTTTACCTGGGGTTAGGCTTCTGACAAGAGGAGGGACACATGTTTCTGACATGACGGGCAGGGCAGGCAAGGAGGGATAAGATGGGTGCGGGCCTGTGCCTGTTCTCTTCTCATGTGTTGGGAAGATGATTCTGCTCTTGCCAAATGGGATCTAACTTCTCCATGAACGATCTAGCAAGATATCAGCTGAAAAGAGGAAGAGTAAAGATCAGAGAAATACGGAGAAGATCGCTGACAGACGCTGGGGTCTCCTGAGCAGTGATTTCATCAGAGGCACATGCACATCCCTGGTCTCTGAACCACCGTGTTTAAGGCCGATTTGGTGTGTAGGCCATTTTCAATGTACGGTGGTACCATCAGGCCACTTCGGGGTACTGTCTCCGGCTCACCTGAATGGTGCCGTCGTGCCCACGTAAGACGGGGCTCACCCGGGGTTGGCATGGTGCCAGAGAAAGGGAGACAGCGGTGTGTCATTGAGCTTAAGGTATTTCTAAGAGAGTGGCTCTCTGGAGAGGTTGAGGTGGAAGGAGGCCAGCTGGATGTCTGTCTGCTTGTTTGTTGGGTATTGGGGGGGAGGGGCGTGTGCTCTTCAAAGAAAGAACTCTTCAAATGGAGGTGTTTGTACAAGGGGTCTGGCAGCATGGGAGGGTGGGGCTCGGTCCATGTGCCAAGATATCTAGAGAATCTATAGCGGCTCAGACTCAGGCCTTTTCTCATAAACATGCAGGGAGAGGAGTTGGCTTTGTCATCACAAAGCTGACTAGCATCACAGTAGTCACGACAGAAGGTTCCCAGAATGAACTGATTTGCAGGAGCCAACACACACAAACTGGAAAAGCATTCCTCATAACCAAGGCCGGAGAATACCTGTGGTCCAAAAACCTCTTGAAGATCAATGTTCTAAAAAGAGAGCAAACACATGCAATTCCACTGAGAGGCCGTGCATATGGCCAGTGTATGTGAGAGATGCTCAGCCTCTCAGATGAGGACACACGCAAACTAAACACTATGGAGACAGCTTTGGTCACCATCACACTGGCACGTTTCTAGTCTGGTGACCACCAGCCCAGGGGACAAAGTGAGGAAGAAGAGGCCCCAGCAGATCCCCTAGAGGGAAGAGTGACCAGACACTCCTCTCTGGGAGAACAGTGTGCAGGACCCATCAAAGTCCCACAGGTGTGACCCTTCACTAGCAGTGCTGATTCTTAGAGTCGATCCCACTACAATCCCTGCACCATTTTTCAAAGATGTCATTTCAAGGATACTCATCACAGCACTGGCTGAAACAGAAGGTGATCGGAAACAACACTAATGTTCACGGAGAGGGGGTGAGATCCATCAGTCCTGGTCCACACGGATGAATGGATGCTGTGCAGCTGGGAAAGTGGTTGCAGGGTCTCTACCTGACGACAGGGGAGACTTCAGGGTGTATATGTGGGATGCATGTAACCAACCGTCTGCACCCAGGATCCCATCTGTAAGACTGCATATATGTGAAATCAACATAGATGTAAATGAATCTGCTTGTGTGTGAGAGAGAGAGAGAGAGATAGAGACAGAAGGAGAGACAGAGCCTGAGAGAGATGCACCAAGCCATCCATGACAGTCGCCTCTGGGGGTGGGGTTTGCAAAGCTCTTCTCTTCTCCCTTAGGTGATACTTCAATTTTTATAATGTGTGTATTACTTTAATAATTCTACAAAGATTAAAGTCGTATGTCGTGTGATCCATTTGTATTCATCTATGGAGTAACTAAAGTACATTATTTCTTTTTTATTTTAAAATGATTTATTACAAGGACAATAAATACTTATGACAATAATGAATTCTAAAGGAATTAAGAATTAAGTAAATTACAAAGGCTTTTGGTGACTCAGTTCCAGGCCAGCTAGGTGGCAGTACACGGCAGGGTTGGGGCACGTTTCTCCAGGAGGTTGTGTATGTTCTGAATCAGCATTCAGTAGAAGTGAGGAAAAAGGTGGATAAGACTTGTACACTGATCTGATGACATTGAGAAAACGCAAAAAGACTTGTACACTGAAAACAACAATAGCTTGTTAAAAAAATTAAGAAAAAATTCTAAATTTCTGGAAAATAACCCCATAGTCATGCGTCAGAAAGTTTAATTCTGTTAAGGTGGAGGTACTCCATGAATAGATCTAAAGAGTCAAAAAACCGCTACCAAAATCCCAGGTTATGTTTTGCAGAAATTGACAACCAATCTAAAATTCACGTGAAAAATGCAAGGGGCTCAAAATAGATCAAGGAATCTTGAAAAAGAAGAAAAAGTTGGAGGTATGGAGAGTCAGGCGGAACCCCACGATTGGTATAAAGACAATTTATACCTGAATATACTTGAGATTCAACAGATACAGAAAAAAAGCCTTCTCGGAGTTCCCCTTATCTGAATAAAAGCAGAAACTTTTGAGAAATGACCACGGCCATAAATTCCTTCTTCAGGGTGGCTTCTATTCCCAGGAGAGAGACCAAAATAAACCTACCATAAATCCCTTCTGTGAGGTGTTTTATGACCCTGAAGAAGATGCAGAGAACACTCACGCACAGACAGACAAACACGACCACAAACTTTCTTATAACCCGTTGTATTCCAAAGAACCTGCTGTCTTTCCTGAAGAAACCCATCTGTTCTTCCCATAGAAGCCAATTCTCCCCTCTCCCTTTCTGCTATAAAGTTAGGTTTATAAGCTTTTAACTTTCACCATTTAACATGTCAGTTACTTTTTTGGTTGGCTCTTGACTGTAGAAATAACCCTTTCCTCTTGTTCATCTACTCTTTATTTCTTTGGGCTGTCTTTGGGAGTGACTCTGGATCGTGGGAGCTGCTCTTTTTTCACCCTCTTTAGTGACATCTTGTCCATGATTAAGCTATGAAAAGGCTTATTGGGGACTTCCCTGGTGGTCCAGTGGGTAAGGGTCTGTGCTCCCAATACAGGGGGCCTGGGTTTGATCCCTGGTTGGGGAACTAGATCCTGCGTGCCGCAACTAAGAGTCCGCATGCCGAAACTAAGACCTGGAGCAGCCAAAATTAATTAATTAATTAATTTTTTAAAAGGCTTATTGGGGCTTCCCTGGTGGCACAGTGGTTGAGAGTCCACCTGCCGATGCAGGGGACACGGGTTCGTGCCCCGGTCTGGGAAGATCCCACATGCCGTGGAGCGGCTGGGCCCGTGAGCCATGGCCGCTGAGCCTGCGCGTCCAGAGCCTGTGCTCCGCAACGGGAGAGGCTGCAACAGTGAGAGGCCTGCGTACTGCCAAAAAAAAAAAAAAGGCTTATTGGTTTTGACTCACATTTGGAATAGGTATACCCTTGGAGACCCCCTGCAAGGAAGAAACAGGTTCAATACTGTGAGGAGAATTTGCCAGTTGTCCTGGCCAAACACCTGATAAAACAATATTTGCAAGGATTTTTTTTTTTTTTAGGTTTTCACCTTAAAACAAAGATCGTATTGAAACCTCTCAGATGATCAAATTAAAAGAAAGACAAAGGAGTGTCATGGAGAGCCTAAGAACACTTCCTTAACAAAACAAAGAACAGAAATCAGATTTAGAGCAAAAGTTAAAGAGAACTCCCTGGCGGTCCAGTGGTTAAGACTTGGCGCTCTCACTGCCGCGAGCCCGGATTCAATCCCTGGTCGGGGAACTAAGATCCCGCGGGCCACACGGCGCGGCCAAATAAGCCAAACCAAAACAAAGCTTAAAATCCTTGTACACCGTCAATCATCCCACCCATATACACACTGTGCTCATGCCGTCCTCCAGATGGGCAGGTCAGCCTCTTGAAGTTATCATTGAGTAGGATATGCAATTCTTCAAAGAATTAAAAACAACGATCTGGGCCTTCCCTGGTGGCGCAGTGGTTGGGAATCCGCCTGCCGATGCAGGGGACACGGGTTCGAGCCCTGGTCCTGGAGGATCCCACATGCCGCGGAGCAGCGAAGCCCGTGCGCCACAACTACGGAGCCTGCACTCTAGAGCTCACGAGCCACAACTACTGGAGCCCACGTGCTGCAACTACTGAAGCCCGCGCGCCTAGAGCCCGTGCCCCACAACAAGAGAAGCCACCACGATGAGAAGCCCGCACACCACAACGAAGAGTAGCCCCCGCTCGCCACAACTAGAGAAAGCCCATGCACAGCAGCGAAGACCCAACACAGCCAAAAATAAATAAATAAATTTATTTTTTAAATAAAACAACCCTCCGTGCTTTACTAATCTCACCTATACAGAAGCAGAAATGCAGCTCTAGGAGGAATTCAAAGCCCACACAACCTTCTTACGGATATCAAAGTCTCCACTTTCCTCTTATGTCTGGGCGTTGGGAAAAGAACTGTCCTACACTCTAGAAAGAAGAAACACTTAAATAGTAATTGCCCTACACCGCTGATAATAGGATACTGGCCCCAGAAGTTCTCCTTTAAGATGCTTCCATCCTTCCTCAGAACCTTCTGCCAGCAAGAGCTGTCCTCCTGGTCCTGAGAACTGAGTCTTTAAATGTGAACATCCAAGGAAATAACTCTAACTTGAGGGTGCCTTGCCTTTAATTGTGCTCCTTGCCTCCTGTCATAAAACATGAGACATTTCTTTCTTCACCTGATAAGTGCAATTACAATCTCCTCCCCACCACACCCCAAAAAAAGTCACAACACTTTCTTCCTTTGCATGCTCAGCCATTGAAAGTAGCTTAGACCACTAAAATCACTGCCTGAGGCTGGAAAGGAAAATGCAAACTGTAGACAAACTGGGTATTTTATCCACTCAGATTGGCTTTAAAAAACACCAAGATGGGCTTCCCTGGTGGCGCAGTGGTTGAGAGTCCGCCTGCCGATGCAGGGGACACGGGTTCGAGCCCCGGTCCGGGAAGATCCCACATGCCGCGGAGCGGCTGGGCCCGTGAGCCATGGCCGCTGAGCCTGCGCGTCCGGAGCCTGTGCTCCGCAGCGGGAGAGGCCACAACAGTGAGCGGCCTGCATACAGCAAAAAAACAAAAACAAAAACAAACCAAAAAAAACACCAAGATGCACACATGGTATTTCCAAAAATTCCTCTGTCCAGAGTCTAGTCCACAGCCTCCATAAGATTACATATCAGGGCAAATCTGAATCTTAAAAATCTTCTCCACAAATATTAGTAAAAACCTTTAGCTCTCACTAAGCAAGTAATCTTTCTGTTCCACCCGCCAGAAACACAGTTCAGAGCCCACTATTTGACATAAACAGATAGTATTTTATTACTCAGATTTACTGACTCATGGCTAAAGCTTTGTAAAGACAGACACATCTATTTGCATTTGTCTGTATGATTATGTGTGTCTTTTTTTTACAGGAGGGGGGGATCCTCAATCAAGAACCTAGGAGGGTACGGGGAAAATTGGTTTTTCTCCCATACGCATACAGTAAAATACTATTCAGAAATAGAAAGGAAGAAACAAAAAACAAGGATGAATCTTACGTGTATACTGCTACGTGAATGGATTCAGTCTGAGGAGGCCACACACTGTATGACTCCATTTCTGTGGCATCCTGGAACAGGTAAATCAGAGATGGCAAACAGGTTATGGGGTGGGGCTGAAATATTCCCTGTGATACCTGAGTGAGAGATACCTGCCACTATGCATTAGTCTAAACTCATGGATTTTTACAACCCAACAAGTAAATCAAATATTCAAATGTAGTTATTCAGGATATGGGAGTGTCAGAGGGTGGAAGAGAGAATGTGCCAAAGAACCTGATTTAGAAATGTACGAAAGAAAACCCACTGTTGGTGGTGGAACGAAAGGTACTTGAGCTAGTTAGCTTTGGGAGAGAACGGAATCTGCAGCACAAGGGCGAATTGTGCCCTGCGCAAACACTGGACTCTGTAACTTCTTTCCCAAGGTGGCAGAGGCTCATAATACTGAAACCACTGCATCTGTAATCCGAAGTGGAGCAAGCAGTGGATTCAATGAAGGACAAATGGCGGAAGCCAGGTTTCTTACCCTCGGAGCGGGATGTTACAGATAAGCAAAGGCCAATGGTTACAATACCCATGTGACAATGGATAGTTTACATTTCCTCAATTTTAAAAACTTTTGTGCATCAAAAGGTGCTATCCAGAAAGTGAAAACACAGCCCACAGAACGGAAAAAAGTATTTGCACAGGATATAGCTAACAAGAGACTTTTCTTCAGAACACATCAAGAACTTATACAAATCATCAACAAAAAGACAACCCAAATTTTAAAATGGAAAAGGACTTCAACAAGGACCAGACAAAAAATGCAAATGGTGAACAAGCACATAAAAAGATGTGTACCAAGAAAGAAAGAAACCCCCAAGACGGAATTATGTCAGAGGAAAGCAGGAGCCAATGGAAAGAGCTCTGACTCGCCAGAGCAGGAATGAACTGAGCAGGCATATACTGTACTGCTGGCTTCTAACCAAAAGCTTAAAATAACTACCCGAGTGGGCATCCACACCGGTTAAAATAAATAATTACGCAGTGGAGGTTTCTTTTCCTCAGGAGCGCTGAATAGAAATCTCCTACGTGGAAGGGTTCCAAAGAGTTGCTGTAGATACTCAGCCATTCATTAAGGAGGCGGGGCTGACTCCCCTCTCCTGGAGTGTGCGGGCCGCATAGTAACTTCATCCCAAGGAAGACACACAGTACAGACTTGGGGAAAATCTGACAAACACTACCTGAGCCAGGAAGGCAAAGTTAACATGAACAGTGGTAAGTTGCCTTGACGTATGTTCCCGTGGTACAAAGCAATGAGATAGCACTTTACCCCTGTGATCTGCTTCCTCAAAACCCACGACCCCATTCTAATCACAAGAAAAACACCAGGTAAATCCCCACTCGGGACAGTCTGCACGGAGCCCGGCTAGTCCGCCTAGGCCACTGAGAGAAGGGCAGTGTGAGAAAAGGTCAGAGCCATGAACATACGAAAGTGACACTATGACGAAATGCCATGTGATAGCCTGGGTGGGATCCTAGGACAGAAAAAGGGAGAATGAAGGGAACCTGAATAAAATACGGATTTTAGTTCATAATAAGGTATCCATATTTGTTCATTAACTGTGACAATTCCGTAGAAAACTAGAATGAGAGGTGAAATTAAAAGTCAAATACGAACAAGCTATTGCATCACCCTGTAAATCTAGAATAAAAGGGTGATTTCCTAATAACACACAAATAAAATGAACCCTAAAATATGGAAAATACAAGCAGACCAATTAACCATGCTATGACCCTTTTTCCCAGCGAGCTCTCCTCTCATTGTTCTGGTGTTTCCCTCTCCTGGGACACAGAAGAAACAGACACAGAGTGGATTGGCAGCTCCCCTTAGATCTGACCCCACCCAGTATCTTCATCTCCCCCCGACACGCCCACCCAGTGAGGACACGGTGCCAGAGGGTGTCTCAGGGACCATTGGTCCTGACATCTCAGGACTTTTTTAATTACTTTTTTAATTACTTTTTTGAGTTTAGACACGCTTACTCAAGTAAAATAAATTAATATTATTTTTAAATGACAGAAATAACTTACTGCTTCCAAGAGACAAGTTGAGAGTGGGGTTGGAGGTATCAGGTCCAAGGGCTCACATTCTCATAGTGTGGCCTGGTCCCTCCCCAACCGTCAGTCCTGCTGAGCGCCTTGGGGGCCCCGCTCACAGGCGCTGTCTCCCTCACTGCATCTGCAGGATGACACACACTCGACGTGCCTTCTACTGGGAAGGGCCTCTCCCTCCCTAAGGCTCCATGCAAACACATTACGCTGAACGCCTTTGGCCTGGCTTGGGTCACGTTCTCATCCTTGAACCAAACACAGCAGGCAGAGGGCTGAAACTGGGATTGTCTAGACGAGGATCATACGTTCATCTGCCAGGTGGGTGGACCACGGGCCAGCCCTCTGAAACTGTTTGGACTGGAAGCAGGTGAGATGCAGTTCCCAAAGGAAAGCTGGGTGCTGCACGTGGACATGAGGACAGATGCTGGCTCGGCGAAAGCATGAGATTCCACGCCACTGACAGCCCGCTGCACAGCACAGAATCTGAAGCCCAAGGTCGGAGAGGATTCACATAAGGTCAGGGCTGCGGCCACCCACCCGATGCTCTTGCTGTCCCCCCGCGACAGCAAGAGTTCTTCCATTTGCTGAAAAACATGCTGATGATGGTGGTAAATGAAAGGATCCTGTCTTGGGCACCAGGTGCTTGTATTCTCTTCTATCCCATTCAGAAAATAGAAACAGTTCACATTCACACGGAATGGACAATATACATTTACTCTCTCACCTCTGTCAAAATATGGTCCAAAGAGATCTGACCATCATGGCACGCTGCAGAGCACAACACTGATCCATTTCACTGATGAAATTATGTTGATCAGATTAGATGGGTAAGAAGTGAATAGCTTGCTGGAGGTTTTGGTGGACACGTGACTAGAGCAACTTGATTCTTGGGTATTTATCCTAGAGAAATTAAAAACTTAGGTTCACTCAAAACCCTGTACACAAGTGTTCACAGCAGATTTGCTTATAATAGCCAAAAACAGGAAACTCAAATATCCTTCAATGGGTGAATAGATAAACTGTGGTATATCCATACAATAGAACACTGCCTAACAGTAAAAAGAAATAAATTATTGATACACGCAGCTACTTGGGTGGATCTCAGGACATTATGAGTGGTTACATGCTGTATAATCCATTAATATTCTCAAAGTGATAAAATTATGGTATTAGAGAACAGATCAGTAGTGGCCAGGGCTTAGGGCTGGGGGAAGGGTGTGACTATTAAGGAATAACATGAGATAGTTTCTTTGTGAAGTGGGAACATTTCTGTATCCTGATTGTGGTGATGTTTATTCAAATGTCCCTGATAGGGGCTTCTCTCGTTGCGCAGTGGTTAAGAATCCACCTGCCAATGCAAGGGACACGGGTTCGAGCCCTGGTCCGGGAAGATCCCACATGCCACGGAGCAACTAATCCCGTGCACCACAACTGCTGAGCCTGCACTCTAGAGCCCACAAGCCACACTACTGACGCCCACGAGCCACAACTACTGAAGCCCGCATGCCTAGAGCCCGTGCTCCGCAACAAGACAAGCCACTGCAATGAGAAGCCCATGCACCGCAACGAAGAGTAACCCCCACTAGCCACAACTAGAGAAAGCCTGCGTGCAGCAACGAAGACCCAGTGCAGCTAAAAATAATAAATAAATAATAAATTTTTTTTAAAAAAAAAACCTGATAGAACTATACAACAAAGAGTGCATGTAAAAGCTGGCAAAGTCCAAATAAGTTCTGTAACTAAGTTAATAAAATCGTACAAAAATCAGTTTCCTTGATTTACCAGTATGCTATGACTATGTAAGATATTATCATTGGGTAAAGCTGAGTAGAGTACACAGGAAATTTCTGTGCTATTTTTGCAAGGTCTTTTGAGTGCAAACTTTTCAAAATCAAAAGTTATAATGAAAATTGAAACTCACTAGATCCACCTCACAGTCGTGGATCGGGGATTTCACAGGGCACGAACACCAGGAGGCAAGGGTTACTGGAGGCCATCTAGGGCTACCACACTCCCTAACAAGCATCTTGCACGTTTGATGCCGTCTCAGCATCCGCTTCCAGGTAACTCGTCCTGTGATGACCATGGTAGGTCTAGGGGTGGCTTTCTTTGTATTTATCATGCTTGGGGTTCCTCAGCTTCTTGGACTTGTGTATCGACATCTTTCATCAATTTTGGAAAATATTTCTTTCCCTGTTTCCTCTCCTCTCCTTTCAGGACTCTAATTATACCTAAGTTAGACTTTTCGATAATATCCAACAGGTCTTGGATGCCTGGTTATTTTTATCCATTCCTTTTACTCTTTGTGCTTCAGTTTGGAGCTTCAGTTTGGATAATTTCTATTGACCTGTCTTCAAATTCATGGTTCCTTTTACCACTCTGCCCAGACAGACTGAATTAATTCTTCAATTTCAATACTGTATTTTTCAGATCTCAATCTTCCAGTTGGTTCTTTTTAGTTCCCATTTATTTGCTGAACTACACTATCTTTTCACCCACTTTTCTCCATCATTTCCTCTAAGTCCTTTACCACATTTATGATTCATTATTTTTAAGTCCTTCTCTGCTGATTTCAACACATGAGTCATCTGTGGGTGTCCTTCTTGATTATGGGTCAACTTCTCCTGCTGCTTCATGTCTCAAAATTGATTTTGTATCCCAGACACTCTACAGTAGAGACAGAAAATGTTTCTCCCAGAAAGCGTTCAGTATTTCCTCTGTCAGGCAACAAGGGTGAAGGGTGATCTCTTCCAATTAAACAGCATTAGGTCTGGGTTGATTCTTTAGTTTCACTTCACCTCTGGTTCAAAGGTGTTGATGGTGGGGTCAGGCCTCTGCATCCCACGGGACTTTGAGACACCGCAATGCTCAGAATGCCCAGTGCTGCTGTATACTTAACAGGAGCACCATGTGGGAAACTGGTGGGCCGGGAAGATGCACTCTACCCTCCAGATTCCCTTTTACCATGCCAGCCAACACAAACACATCAAAAGTGTGCCTAGTTTGTCCTCATACCCGCAAAGTTTCCTTGCCCGTGACATACCGGCACCTATGTCCCCAGACCCCAGAATTATTCCCGGGATAAAAGCAGCAGCCCAGTCTGCTTGCACTATAGTTTGTGGAAGAGAACTTACTTAAGAAAATTAACGTAACGGGCTTAGCACACAGCCTGGCACACAGTAAGCAATTATTCATTTTCACTACTACTGATGGTGTCCCCATGTGAAATTATGAGTTCCTGGAAGGAAGATGTAGTTATTTATTTCTCTTGAACATTCTGTGGGCCCAACGCGTTTCTGACAGTGGGTGAGAAGGTGTGAACTGACCGTGTGTGTAAATGTTACGTGGGGAAGAGACAAGGAACACTACGATCCTTGTGAGAACATGCTGATGCCCAGGCCTCAGGAGTTCACAGAGAGGAAATTTCACCACCTGCCACACTGGGCCTTCTGGTGCCCATTGTATAGGAAAGAAGAACTGAGGTTCCACGGGTGGGTTTTAGAAGAGCAGTGAAGCACCAGGCCAAGGAAGATAATATGCTTACCTATAGCAAAGACAAATGACTTTTAGGAAAGGGGAGGAAAGCCTCAGCTTACCTGGGACAAGGATGCCAGGAGCACAGCAGCATCCCTTCTGTGTTCCCTTCGTGGGTCCTGAGGAGGCCACAGGACAGAAGAGTGAGGTGTATCAATACTACCCCAAAACTCTCACATATTAACCTAGAAATCCTCACACATCAGTTTGTGCGTCCCTGACATTCTCTAAAAAACGATAAATCAAAAATGTACCTAATAAATGTGGAATCTAGAAAAGTGGTACAGATGAACCCATTTGCAGGGCAGGAACAGAGACGCAGACGTAGAGAATGAACATGAGGACGCAGAGGGGGAAGGGGAAGGTGGGAAGAAGTGGGAGATTAGGATTGACATATATACGCTGCCATGTGTAAAATAGATAGCTAGTGGGAACCTGCTGTATGGCACTGGGAGCTCAGCTTGGTGCTCTGTGATGACCTAGATGGATGGGATTGGGGGGGAGGGAGGGAGGCACAAGAGGGAGGGGGTATATGTATACATACAGCTGATTCACTTCGCTGTACGGCAGAAACTAACACAACATTATAGAGAAATTATACTCCAATTTTTAAAAATGTATCTAAGACAATGAAGTAATAAATACACTTTTGTCTACTGGCTGGTCTCTCTATCAGGAAGTACCCACGTTAAAAGTCACAACATTAAGGTTGAAGCATGATTTTTCCATATTGTGAACTTAAGTTAATCCTAGTAGCAACCAAGAGCGACTGCAAGTTTCTGGAGCTCTTGGTGCAACACGCAAGTGTTCGCTCAACGTGGGAGTGGTGGAGAGTCAGGTATAAAGCAGTATATGCCAGCAGCTGGGAATAGGAAATGAATGGTTTCATCAACTATTACCAGAGAAAGTGACAAAATAACAGATTTTTTATTAAGAGAGATTTAGAAGAAGATAAAATAATCATAGCAGAACTTAAAATAGCCTTCCACACTGTATTTCTTCATTGGTCTTTCTACTCAAACAGCTGTTTGAATATCTTTTCTGATTCCAAAATTGCAAGCAAAGCTTCAAATGCCAGGATGAAATTTACTGCCATCAGAGAACTGTAACAGCTCCACTTTCTATCACATAAGTTATGAAAGGTCTAAATGTCTCACCTTTTCACAGGATAGTCATGGAGGCAAGTATTCAGTGCAGAAGAAATTTCCCTTTGCTTGTGCAACATTTTTCGCATGAAAAGTTTTGTTTATAAAGCTATTTTGAGTACTGTTCAAACGGAGTGAATTAAAACAAAAATCACATGTCACTTTACCCCTGTGCATGTACAAAGGTTGGCAAGGCAAGGGTGGGGCACGTGGAGGCCGGAGGAGTGTAAACCGGTGAAGCATTTTCTGGAGTGCAATCTGTCAGCACTTGGTACTGCTGAACACACGTGTCCATGACACAGCACTGCAGCTCCAGGCCGTTCCTGAAGAGACAAGGGTGCCCGTCGCAGCTTTACCTGGGAGCTGGAGGCTCCTTCCGGCCCATCACGGGGCAGGCGAGCTGGGCGGGGCAGGCGCCTACGCAGGACAGCTGCGCTGTGCACATGTAACGTCGCACTGAGATTGCACTGAGCGAGAGGCGCAAGGTCTGCAGCCCAGTAACGTGCACAGAGACCAAAAGCACACACACAAGCAGGGCATGAAGGGTATGCACATAACCGCCTCCAGGAGCGCAATCACAGGGAAAGTGTGTGTCTGACTCCAGTCTGGGACCCACGCAGCCTGAATGCTTGGCAGACGTGTAAGTGGAGGGTCTAGTGACGATGGGGCAGATGGGCAGAGAGTCCGAGCTAGTGGTGCGGATTCGGAGATGTGCACAGAGGTTCTCACTGAGGCTGGGTTCCGAGCGAGACCATCCAGAGAGGGTGCCGGGAGAGAAGAGGGTAGCGCACAGGACACAGACATTGGCGGGAAGAGAGAGAAGGGCCTCAGAGGAGCGGCAGCCAGGCAGCCAGAGGGAGCCAGAGGCCAAGGGCAGAGGACATTTCAGGAAGGAATTGGAGGTCCCGTGAGCAAAGACAAATCCAAACGACTGGCAGAAAACCACACAACTTATCTCATTAAAAAATTGGGGGCTAACGGGGTTTCCCTGGTGGCGCAGTGGTTAAGAATCCGCCTGCCAACGCAGGAGACACGGGTTCGAGCCCTGGTCCGGGAAGATCCCACATGCCTTGGAGCAACTAAGCCCGTGCGCCACAACTACTGAGCCTGCGCTCTAGAGCCCGCGAACCACAACTACTGAAGCCCACGTGCCTAGAACCCATGCTCCACAACAAGAGAAGCCACTGCAACGAGAAGCCCGCGCACCGCAATGAAAAGTAGTCCCAGCTCGCGGCAACTAGAGAAAGTCCGCGCACAGCAACGAAGACCCAAAAATAAAATAAATAAATTAAAACAAAAATTTGCAAGTATTACATCATTTTTTAAGGGGCGGCTAATACTCCTAATACATAAAGAGCTTTTAAAAATCGAAAATAAAAAAACTTAAAGCCCTTTAAAAAAAAACTAGGCAAAATACACAGACAGTCTGTTCCCAGAAAAGACAGCGAACAGCCCGTGAGCATAGAGAAAGATGCTCGATTCCACTAATAATAGAGAAATGCCCTTGAGCATAGAGAAAGACGCTCGATTCCACTAATAATAGAGAAATGCCCTTGAACATAGAGAAAGATGCTCGATTTCACTAATAATAGAGAAATGCCCTTGAACATAGAAAAAGATGCTTGATTTCACCAATAATAGAGAAATGCAAATCACATTACACTGACATCATGAATTAGTTCTCGTCTATCGAGGCGAAAAAAATCCGGAATTCTGACGAAATGCTCCGCTGGAGAAGCTGTGGAAGAATATGGGCAAAGAGCGTGTTACCAGCTTCAGAGGCAGGGTCTGGGGAACGGGCGGCAGGTGCCACGTCCGGTGGCAAAGCTGAAAGAAGCAGCCCCTGGAGCAGCCCAGGAAGCCGGCCAAGGGGGTGATGAGGAAGGTGAGGCATTCCCGCAGAAACAGGAGGATGGGCAGAGGGAACGCCAGGGGCTAAAAGGGAAGCCGCGGGGAAGGGCCCCTGCCACGGGGGGAATTCAGAAATCTGGCCAAAAAAATAAGCTTTTCCTTCTGCCCGAGGCAATGATGATCCTTAGTCCCACTCTTGCGTAAACATCTGGATTCCCTGCCATAACATCTGTTGCCACCTACAGCTAGAATAAAGTGTTGTGTCAAAACCTATTGTACATTTAAGAAACATACAGTGGCTCATCTTTTCTTTAGTTCTTCACAGCCATTTCTACCTCATCTGTGAGATCAGAGTAAACCCAGCCCAGAATGTGTGTTCTTCGGGTTCTGTTCTATCCTGAATTCTGTTCCACCTGGAATTAAACCAACTCATTTCAAATGGAAAAAAAAAAAAAAAAGAGTATGTTATCAGTGAGAAGAATTTGATTCCATCTAACAAAGTTATGGGTACATTGCCCTTTGACCTGGCAATCCCACTTCTAGGAATCTATCCTGAAGGTACACCTCCACAAGTCAAAATGTTATATGCCTGAGGTGTTCACTTAAAGCAATATTTGTAAAAGCAAAATATTAGAAACAACCCAAATGTCTCTCAGCAGGGAACTGGCTGAATAAACTGCAGTGCATCTGCACATGCAGAACTATGCACATAAAGAACAGGAGAAGGGACTTCCCTGGTGGCGCAGTGGGTAACACTCCGCAGTCCCAATGCAGGAGGCCCGGGTTCGATCCCTGAAGAGGGAACTAGATCCCACATGCATGCCGCAACTAAGAGTTTGCATGCCACAATTAAGGAACCCACGTGCCGCAACTAAGGAGCCCTGGAGCTGCAACTAAAGAGCCCATGTGCTGCAACTAAGACCCAGCACAACCAAATAAATAAATAAATAATGGGTTTTTTTGTTGTTAAAAAGGCAAGAGGGGGCTTCCCTGGTGGCGCAGTGGTTGAGAGTCCGCCTGCCGATGCAGGGGACACGGGTTCGTGCCCCGGGCCGGGAAGATCCCACATGCCGCGGAGCGGCTGGGCCCGTGAGCCACGGCCGCTGAGCCTGCGCGTCCGGAGCCTGTGCTCCGCAACGGGAGAGGCCACAACAGTGAGAGGCCCGGGTACTGCAAAAAAAAAAAAAAAAAAAAAGGCAAGAGGAGGGTCCCCATGTGGAAGAGTGGAGGGCTCCCCAAGACACAAGCAGGGTGATGGGCAGCCCACACAGTGTCTATCGTCTGTGAAAAAAGAAAGTGAATGAGAAGGTCCGTGTGGGCATTTGCATAGTTTGCTTCCAAAATAAGGGTTCACCAGAAACTCACAAAACGTGTTGTGTTTGGGGAGGAGGTAGGTAGGGAACCAAGATTTCCGGGTCTTGCTGTTGGTCTGAGCTGTGAACCATGTAAGCAATGAGAAAACTGAACAAGACAGCAGTAGCTGCTTAGAGACTTTGGAAAATGGGCAAGGCAGGGCTGTAATCCCCGAGAGAAGGGAAATAAAACTGTGAGCCCTAAAGCCACCGCAGCTCCCTTCCTGGCCCTTATCTCTGCTTGGGCCTCCCTTGCCCTGACCACCCAGACCTGCGGGGCATAAACAGGGCTCGTAGAAATAAGACTTTTCTACATCAGAAAAGAGAAAATAGCCAAGATAATTCAACCTTTTCCTGAAGACAGTCATATATAATTATGAGATTCCCTCTGATGAACAGAAGAGTCAACATAAGCCTGCCAAGTGCAGCCACCAAGCAATAATCCCTCCTGAGAGGTCTGACAGCTTAAGGGGCAAGGACATTCCCTGCATCTTTACCAAGAAATCTGAGTGTCTAGCAAATTTAACTTAAAAAAAAAAAAAAGGTGTCTCTGAAATTTAATTGAGAGGCCAGGATACAATAGAGCAAATCAAGATAACCAGAAATACACACATGCCAAAGCAAAGCCAGTTTAAAGAGCACAGCAGTTTAATCAAAACTATAGAAATCTGTCTGCCTGGGAAAATAAATAATATGTAAGCAAAAGGGAAAAAACACAAGTTTTATCTAGGAGAAACCTCACAGCGAAGAGCTAACTCCTGTCACTAGTCAGCAGGCCCTGGACAACAAACCTCTTGTGGAAAGTGTGGCCCTGGGGGGTCACTCACAGGTCAGATCTCTGAACTTAGCTCCCACCACAGAACACTTCGGTCCTGTTTTTCTAGTCAGGAGGCACTATGATCTTAAAGTGCCTTATCTTAACAAGGAGATGCTAGATCAAAGAGGCTGAGCCCAGAGGCTCCATCCTGCAGCCCCGCCTTCAGGGCACCCCACGGATTTCACTGTCGTCAGGAATCCATGGGAAAGGTCTCTTTGGAACCAAGGTTCCGAGAGTAGAAACAATCAAGATGTTCAAGAGGGGCCATTTTGAAAGGAATCAATGAGAGTTATCTCCAGAGCACTGCTTGCAGTTACTGAACAGTGTGGTTTTAATGGAATTCATTAACTCATCTTCCATGAATAAAATGGTCAGATTGCAGGAAATCTCAAAACATTGCACTTAGTTGGCTTTTACACTGTATTTTAGTTCAAAGCAGCAGACTGACTTGTCAAGGTAGGTTTCATAAATAACTTCATGGAAATTCTTTCCTTTCTGACACGTTGACAGGGCCAGGTGTCAGTACGTTCGGGGGGGGATCCTGGAGGCTGGCAGCGGGAGGGACCTGGCGGAGGGCAAGGCCAGGCTAGGAAGGCAGGGCAGGCGGTCCACACGGCCTCAGTGCCCAGCCGGGCATCAGGATCCCAGGTGGGACACCTGGCCCTCAATGCAGCAAGAGGTAAGAACAGATCAGGTTGATGTGGCCTGGGGGCCCCTCTATGGCTGCAGGCTGAGGGCAACGGGCAACCTGAAAGCCCACAGTGCCCAGGGCAGGAGGCACGGCCACACGTGGCGGTCGAGCAGTTGAACTGTGGCTCCTTCAAAGTGAGAGCCTGTGAATGTGTAATAGGGAAGAACAAATCTGACTCCATATTGGATCTGTTTCTTTTACTTTAACCTTTGTATTTCTATTGCTTTTGCTGCAAGTTAATCACTAAAGGCATGTTGCCTATAACCTTAAAGCATACATAATGGCCCCTTTCGGGAAACCCTGCTTCCCATGCCCGAGCATTAAGCTAAAATACCTTCATTTAGCTCACAGGAATATCTTGACCAGGCCCACATGTGAATGGCTGCAAGAACAAAGAATTTAACACACCCCCTCCGGGGTCTGGCCGGCACCAAGAAGACATGTGCAAGGACCATACCTCCTCCCACCCCTCCCCTCTTCGTAGCATAAAAGAAACTAACATCCAACTCTAGGCAAGACATTTCTTTAGGATGTCACTGTCTTCTCGGTCTGCTTGCTTTCCAAGTAAAGTCGCTGCTCTCTGTGCCACAACACCTGTCTCTCGATTGGTTGGCCTGCCGTGTGGTGAGGTGAGCGGTACGAGCTTGGACTCGGAGGAACTGAGGAACACATGGATTTATAAGCCCAGTGCAGAAAAAAACACAAAATATCTCAGTAATTTCAACCCTGATCAGTAAGGAGTTATAGTACAATGTTTTCTCCATGTTGAGTTACACGAAAATATATTATTAAAATATATTTCGTCTGTTTATGTTTACCTCTGTTTACCTTTTTATATGCAGCTAGCGGAAGCTTTCAGATGCCAGCCTGCTTCCTATTCCCTTTCTAGGCCCTCGCCCAGGGATGGGGGCCCGGCTCCCCTCGCAGGAGTTCAGCACAGTTGCCGGCTTGGAGCTGGGCTGGGATCTTGTGCACCAAAGGCAGTGTGTGGACCAGTATCGATCATTCTGGTGGACAAGAGAAATGGTCTACGGGCACCGACCAGAAAGTGCTGGACGCAACAGGAGTGAGGCCCTAACAGCTTGCTTCCCATCACACCCCTGCAGTGAGGAAACCGGGGGGACGTAGGGCACCCCACCCCGTCCTGCAGTGAGGACACTGGGAGGACACAGGACACCCCCCAGCATCCTGTAGTGAGGACAGTCGCGGGGGTGCCTCTTGGGCTTCTCAGCCCCATGGGCCTAGAGTGTCTCTCTGGCAGCTTTTTCCATTCCCGTGGCCATGTTCCCGGAGCACCTGCTTTGCTTGATAAGGAACTCACAATACTATTTTCATACTAGAGGAATTGCACTGCGCGTTGTCCTAGGTTTAATGCCAGGTTCCCGTGGATTCCAGCATCAAGCTCGGGCCCCTCTGCAGCCCTGCAGGCAGAGTGCGCTGAGCGCGCCAATGGCAGGTCTTCTCCAGTGCGTTCCTGACGTCACTCTGCAGCCAGCCCTGCCTCTCGCCTGCACCGACTGCCCTTGCTCTAGTCCCTCACTCAGAAGACGGTGCCAGCTGGCTTCCCTGAGCTCAGCAGACTTACTGGAGGCGCTGCTTGAAGGCCCTCTTTCCACCGTACGTCCCTCCTCTGTAGGCTCTTGGGGTATGGGGACGGGGAGGGGGACAGGTGCTGCCCTGCCGGAGCAAAGCCCTAGTGGGGAAGGCGGACAACTGAGTTATAACATGCAAAGTTACACTGGGAACAGCAGCAGCTGCAGAGAGAGCCTTCCGGAGGGACCCAGCGATTCGCAAAAGGAGGCTGAAGCTGATACCTGCGGATGAGCAAGACTTGGGTGGGGCATGGTGGGGAGAGAGCCGTCCCGATGGTGGGAACAGCATGTGTGGAGTCCCTATGGGCACAGCTGGCCTGCCGGCCATTGCTGTCCTCACTGCAGGACGGGGTGGGGTGTCCTGCCGGCTCTGTGAGCCCCTCCCCCTCACTCTCCACCCAAGGCAGCTCAGACCGAGCTCCGTGGCAGTCAGCAAGCTTCTGTAGCAGGAAGAGGCAGGCTGCGACGCCTCCCGCAGCACCTCAGAGCCCTGCCATGTCCTTGAAGCCCAGAGCTGGTCGGCGCTCGGTGTCTGGGCCTGCAGCTTCTGAGCCCACGCCATGCTTTGCGCGCACGTGGGTCCTCCTGTCCTCTCGTGTGGCCCTGCTCTGAACAAACTCCCACTCCAGGGAGCGAGGAACATGTCCATTTGGCTCTGGTGCATCAGCGGGGCTGGTGTGAGCACACCGCTCCCTGAGTCTCCCACTGAGTGCCCTGGAGACGGGTGTGCAGGTTTACAGCAGGTGGATTTCATACTGTTCGGTTTTGACTCTTTCTGAAATGAAAATAATTTTAATTTATATGCTCCAAGATGCACTGCTAGTGACCAAGGCGGGTAGCTACTATTTTTTTCTTGGAAGAATCAGCAAATGAATGTGTTAGAAACTTTTAACATGTTAAAAATGCTTTATCTCAGTGGTCTTAGAATTCTAATCGTTATTGAAATTTCAAATGCCAATAGTTTGAGGAAAAAACATGTAAACACGGCAGCAAAACTTTTAAACAAATGCAGCTCTTTTCTTGTTGTACTTTAGTAAAACTTTCAGCTGCTTCACACAGGCACTTGTTGATCATCCTTGCTTTCCTACTTTGTCCACAGCAAGCAATTGTTTAAGTGTTTCTGGAAAAGAAGAATCAGGTACTCAGGACATGGGGATTTCCCCTCAGGGCTGTGTGGACAGGGCTGCCGGGGAGACAAACGCTCTCCCCTCACAGCCAGCGGCCAGCATGCTTGGTGACCCGTGAACAGGGTCGGCAGCTGGCCCCTTGTCGAGGGCACATGGGCTCAAAAGGAAAGTCCCGTGCTGGGTCCAAGAAGAGTCCATCTTTGTGCCGCTGTGTCCCTGAGTGGCCGTCACATCCGTTTGGCAGGGCTGCTCTGTGATGTTTGGTGACCGCGGACATATTTCCCGTTATCATATTCTTTGCTATAATCTATTGGAACAACAAGGGATTGAAACAAAACGAAATGAATTTTCCACTTTTTAAATGTAAGTGAGGTCTGTAAAACGAAAACTATGAAAAGTTTAAATGTTCTACAAACAAGCTATTGAAGAGTTCACAACAAATCTGGGTCACTGAACATGTTCAAAATGTCTATCTAAGACTTCTAAATGAACAAACAACAGAACCTAAAAGCTCAAACACTAAAAGCTAACGACAGCTGTGGCCACAGCCTGCCAGGGCTGGAGCCCTGTCACCCATCCCACACCCGGACACTTCCTATTTCCTGCTGTGGACAGCCAGCAGATAGCCACGGGCCTCCCCCCAGGGCCGCCCAAGGCCACACTGGCCGGGTCCCCAGCCCCTCCCCGACTCTCTTCTGGGTCACACTGGCTCTTGGCAGGCTCGGAACGCACTGCGCTCATCCTGCCTCGGGGACACCCTGCCGGCTGCTCTTTCTGCGAGGTGGGCCTGGCCTCTGACCTCTGGGCAGTGAGCCGCTCTCTCCCTTCAGCCTGACATGGACCCCAGCCCCACTCCCTCCTGTCTCCTCCTGGCGCTCTCACAACTTGTTTAGTCCTTTCTTTGGTTGGGGCCTCTCTCCCACTGGGACTGGAGGCCTCTGAGGGCAGGGCTTGCATCTGCCTGTGACCAACTCAGAACCCAAAGAAGAGCAGGTGCACAGGAGAGGCGACTGGGCCCACAAGCGCCTCCCTCGTCTCCTTGCTGCTTCCCTGGAAGGCAGACCTCATGGCCCCCACACCCACTCCCCAAGTACACTTCCCCTCTGTCTACCACTCTCTGCATTTCCTTTACCTTGGGAAATAAGGGGTGAAAAATTCACAGCACAGATGGGGCGAGCCGCCCGACGCAGAGGAGCCCTGGGGCCAGGAAGGAAGGGAGGCTGGGAAGAAGCCAGGTGGGTGTGACGGAGCCTGCAGGGGGCGGGAGGTCCATGTGGGAAGGCACAAAGAACTGAACCGGGATGGCGCTGGCATCACCACGGTTTGCTGAGGTCTGCGTTGCCCTTGGTCAGTGCACACAGCTGCTCCAAGGAGTGCACCCAAGCTGGCCGCACAGGGTTTCCTCTGGCCTGAGGGTGGAGCTGTCATTGCAGGGAACTTCCACCACACCCCATACGTGTGCAGCCTCCCTCAAGGGGCTCCCTGGGCAGGAGCCCCGCACCGATGAGGGTGGCACGGGCTGCTCCTTTATGGAAGTCTCGTTTGATACACTCCCCACCCATCCTCTGCCTTCCCAAGACACACACCTGTTTCACATAAAATTGGTGTCTGTGGCCAGTATATTTCCCAAGATAATTTCTGATTACAGCTTAAAATGAAAGCCATAGCAAATGCAGACTAGAATAGAGTTTTAAAGTTGAAAAGCAATTTGATCCGTAGCCCAGCCCTCGGCAGCTCCCATAGCAGAAACCCCAGACAGTGCAGCTCTCAATGAGCCTGGGGGTTCCTCATGCAACATCCCACACAGAGAAAAAGCAGATCTGGGCAGACGCTAGCACTGGGTGCTCCTGGAATAAAACCTTGTGTGTCACTCCACGCACAATTTTATGCTTTTAACCGCATGGGCGTGTGTTGGTAGCAGTCCCAGAGCTTTGCGGGTATTTCTAGGGTTACCTAAATGACACCATACCGTTCTGATCCTTTTGTCATTTGGTGTCTGTTTTACTCAACATTGCTTTTGAGGCTTCTCTGTGTTCATTCACTGTATGCGCTGTATTCCGCTGCACACAGGTCACAATTCGCTTTTCCATTCTCACGTTGATGCACTTAGGATGCCTCTGACCCTGAGCCCTTGTGGTGCTGGGTGAGGACTTGTGACTCCACTGCCCTCGCAGGCGTGAGCCTTGAGGCGATCTGCCGACGTGAATTCACTGCCACATCCGCCAACATTGAGCAAACAAAACACCTGGGGTTTTTAAAGCTCAGTATTAAAAAATATGAAATATTTTAGCTTTATATTACATTTTAGAAAAAATATTTTTAACTTTAAATATTTTTAGGCCTTCAGTATTTTGCCAAAGGACAGGTATGAAATGAAAGCTTGTTTACACTTGCATTTTCCTAATTACTAGAAAGAGTGAACATTTTTTGTTTCTTGAGCATTAGGGTTTAATGCCAACTTCAAGACTGACATTTTGAAATGCCGATTCATAATTTGCCGATTTTCCCATTGTAAGTTTTCAGGAGCCCCTTATGTATTCTGGACTCTGACCACTAGTTGGCTACGACAGTTTCAAACACCTCCCATTTTATGGCTCGCCTTTTAAATTTATCCCCCAGCAGTAGGAAATTTTAATGTAGTCAAATGCATCAGTCATTTTATTCATTGTCTGAGCTTTGTGCCTCATCATTTATTAAATACTTCCCTATCCCAACTTTATAATGTCCTTCTTTTCTGTTTTAAGCTTTTGCTTCTCATATTTAGTTCTTCAATTTATTTGCAATTTATTTTTACTGAGGTAAAATGCACACAAAATTCACCATTTTAGCCATTTTAAAGTGGACAATTCAGCGACATTTAGTACATTCAGGACGCCACACGGCCATCACCACTCTCTAGCTCCAGAACGCTTTCATCTCCCGGAAAGGAAACCTCGCACCCATTTAGCAATCGCTCCCCGTCAGGCCCTCTCAGCAGCCCCTGGCAAACAATCATTTGCTTTGGACTTATCCACTCTCCATATTTCACATAAATAGAGTCATACAATGCATGGCTTTTGTGCCTGCTGCCTTGAGTCAGCAAAATGTTTTTAAGGCTCATCCACGCTGTAGGGTGCGTTCGAACTTCGCTCCCTTCTACGGCTGAATAATCGTCCATTGTATGAATGGACCACATTTTGTTTACCATTCATCTATGAACGGACTTTGGATTTTTTTCCACCTTCTGGCTATTGTGAACAGGCCTGCTATGAACACTTGTGTACAAATTTTTGTGTGACCTTATATTTCCATTTCTCTTGGGCATATACTTAGGAATGGAATTGCCGTGTTACACAGTGACTCTGTGTTTAACTTTTTGAGGAAATACCAGACTGTTTTCCATGCAGGCTGAACCACTTCACATTTCAAGGGCCGTGTACACTGATTCGAATTCCTCCACATCCTCAGCTACACTTATTATTCCCCCCTTTTTTATAGTCACCCCAGTGGGTGTGAAGTGGTATCTCTTATGGTTTTGATCTACATTTCCCTAATGACTGATGAGGCTGAACACCTTACCATGTACTTGTTGACCATCTGTATATCTTCTTTGGAGAAATGTCTATTTAAGTCCTTTGCACATTGTAAATGGGTCATTTGTCCCTGTTGTTTTTAGGAGCTCCTTATATATTCTGGATATTAATAATTTATAGAATACATAATTCACAAATATTTTCTCCCATTCTGTGAGTTGTCTTTTCACTTTCTTGACAATGTCCTTTGATGGACAAAAGTTCTTAATTTTGATGAAGTCCAATTTATATATTTTTTTCTTCTGTTGCTTGTGCTTTTGGTGTCAGTTTAAGAAACCACCACCAAATCCAAGGCCATTCAGATTTATCCCTGTTTTTTTCTAAGAATTATACATGTATAACTGATTCACTTTGTTATAAAGCAGAAACTAACACACCATTGTAAAGCAATTATACTCCAATAAAGATGTAAAAAAAAAAAGAATTTTATACCTTTAGTTCTTACATTTAGGTTTTTTGACCCATTTTTTTTCTTTCTTTCTTTTTTTTTTTTTTTGGCCTCTTGGCTTATAGGATCTCAGTTCCCCAATCAGGGGTCGAATCCGGGCCCCGGCAGTAAATGTGCCAACTCCTAACCACTGGACCGCCAGGGGATTCCCCCTTGACCCATTTTTTAGTTAATTTTTGTATATGGTACGAGATAAGGGCCCAAATTTATTATTTGGCATGTGTATATCCAATCTTCCCAGCATCACTTGTTGAAAAGACTGTCCTTACCACACTTAATGTTCTTGGCACACTTGTTGAAAATTATTAGACCATATATGTAAGAGTTTATTTCTAGGCTCTCTGTTCTGTTCCATTGGTCTATATGTCTGTCCTTATGCCAGACATAGTAGTAAGTTTCAGTAGTAAGTTTCAAATTCAGGTTCTGTGAGTCTTCCAACTTTTTCTGTTTTTCAAGATTGTTTTTGCTATTAGTAGCCACTTGCATTTCCATGTGGATTTG
This sequence comes from Pseudorca crassidens, assembly GCF_039906515.1. Taxonomy (NCBI): domain Eukaryota; kingdom Metazoa; phylum Chordata; class Mammalia; order Artiodactyla; family Delphinidae; genus Pseudorca; species Pseudorca crassidens. Next base: position 567,977 of record NC_090298.1, read on the forward strand.
AGGATCAGAGTTTCCATTTCTGTGAAAAAGCCTGCTGGAATTTTGATAGGAATTGTCTTGAATCTGTAGATCATTTTTGGGTAGTATTGACGTCCTGATGATGTTAACTCTTCCTATCCACGAACAACTGATGTCTTTCCATTTATTTAGGTCATCGTTAATTTCTTTCAGCAATGTTTTGTAGTTTTCAGCATACAAGTCTTTCATCTCCTTGATTAGATATATTCCTAAGTATTTAATTCTTTTAGATGCTATATTCGTGGAATTAGTTTTTAAATTTCTCTTTTGGATTTTCATTGATGGTGTACAGAAACACAACTGATTCGTGTGTGTTGATTTTGTGCCCTGCAACTTCGCTGAACTGTCTATTAGTTGTGGATTCTTTAGCCTCTTCTATATATATAGGATCATGTCACTGTGAATACAGACAATTTACCTCTTCCTTTCCAGTCTGAATGCCTTTTATTTCTTTTTGCTATCTGTAACAGCTCTTTCTGTTCTCTGTACTGGCTAGAAGTTCCAGTACAATGTTGAATAGAAGTACTAAAAGCATGCATCCTTGTCTGAGTCCTGATCTTATTAAGGAGAGACTTTTCAGCCTTTCACCATTGTGTGTGATGTTAACTGTGGGTTTTCCGTAAATACTGCTTAATCTGTTGAAGAATTTTCTCTCTAATCCTAGTTTTCTGAGAGCTTTTATCGTGAAAAGATGTTGGAATTTTTAAAATGCCTTTTCTGCATCAATCGAAATGATCATTTTTTTCCCTTTGTTCTGTGAATGTGATGTGTTTCATTGATTGATTTTCTTATGTTGAACCACCCTTGTATTCCTGGGATAAATTTCATTTGTTCATGGTGAATAATCTTTCTAATATACTATTGGATTCTATTTGCTACAATTTTATTGATCTTTTTGCATTTTTATTCATCAGAGATATTGGCCTGCAGGTTTCTTTTCTTGTTATGCTTTGGCTGCAGAGAATGAGCTGGGAAATATCCCCTCCTCTTCGGTTTTTTGGAAGAGTTTCAGAAGGAGGACCATCTGCTCTTGTGGTGTCATGTTGCTCAGCTCAGCCCTGGTCCCTCTGCCCTTCTGTCTGCACATTTAGTTCCCTGATCTCTAAACATGCCTATGTGTGGATACTTCCAGATCTGATTTCCAACCTGACCTCCCCTCTCGGTGCCAAACTCACACAGCAATCCGTCCACTCAACACGTCTAACAGCATCTCAGTGTTAATGTGTCTTCTCCTCCCAAATCTGCTTCTCCCCCAGTCTCTCCCATCTCAGGAAATGGTATCACCTTCCACCTGCTGATCAGGCCCCAAATCCCTGAGTTGCTGTCTTGGTGCTGATTCTTAACTGCAGACAGCAGAATCCACTGTAGCTAATTTAAGCAGTACGGAAGATATCAGGTGGGATAAACAAGGTCCTACTGTACAGCACAGGGAACGTTCAATATCCTCAGATAAACCATCATGGAAAAGCATATGAAAAAGAATCATTTTGCTGTACAGCAGAAATTAACACAACATTGTAAATTAACGATACTTCCATTAAAAAAAAGAACATATCAGGTGGACTATACCATCTCTGAGAGGGTCAGGGAACCAGGAATAGCCAGAAACGTCAGCAACCTGGAGGAACTACGGATAATGCTATAGGATTGTGTTAGGAAAATCCCCACTGCCCTGTTCCCTTCTGCTCGACAACAGTGCTGCCAGGGACAAGACGTGAACTGCCCCAGAGGAACCAATCACCTCCACTGCCAATCTGCTGAGACAGCCACTACTCCCGTGGCTCCTCTCACGTCTTATGTGGTGCACGGAAAAGCAAGAACAGGCACATCTGTAATGTCTGGGGCATGTAGTTTGGCGGCCTCCAGGGGAGCATGTGAAGCGTTTCGCAGAGGCCACGATCAGCTAATTCTCTGCCTGCCACCTTCCTCCTCAGCTTCTTTCTCCCTCACTCCCCAGAGCCAGAGATGGGTCACTCCTCTCAGCTCTCTCTGCCTTTACATAGATCCTGCTTTGACCATTTTTCACAACCTCTGGCATTCCTACCTTAAGCCAGCTCCCATCGCGCTCACCAGGATCCTGGCAGTGGCTTCCTGACCGTTCTTCCTGCCTCAGGCAGCTGTGGTGTCCACACTGCAGCCAGGTGAGATGTTTGGAATGTATCCGATAATGTTGCTTCCTCTCCAAACTCTCTCCACGGTGGCTTCCCACAACACTCAGAATAAAACAAAACTCATCACTAGGACTTACTTATCCCTTCAGCCTTTCCAGCCTTGTCTCCTCCGCATATGCGTGCCCTCATTCACCGTGCTCCTGGGTACACCGGCTTTCCTGCTGTCCCTCAAGCACACCAGATCTATTCCGGCCTCAGGGCCTTTACACAGGTGGCTCCTTCTGCCTGGAAATCACAAGCAGCTCCCTCCCTCCCTTTCTTCGGGTCCCTGAACAGTCTTCTCTGGCTTGACCATCTGCCTTATTCAGAGGTATTTCTCTGTTCATTGGTTTATTGTCTCTCTCCATTGAAATGTCAGATCCCCAAGGGGCCTGACAGGTGCCATGCAGTGACTGGCCAGAAGTAGGTGACCAATAAATACCTTCTGAATAAACTGAGCCATTTCAATAGTCCACGTTTTGGGGAAAACTTCTTAGAAGACATCCCTGACTCTATGGATACACAGCAAAGAATCAGATCCTTAGAAATTGCGGCTGGAGACGGCGCATGAGGACTCCTGGGCTTTCCCAGTGCAGGCCCAGCTTTGCCTAGATGCAACAGAGGCACAACCCCTATGGGCCCCAAAATCTCCGGTAAGAGTGAGATTCCAGAGCTGCACCCTAACCAGGCATCCAGGCCACTGCTGTCCTCCCCTGACGTCAGCTCCCGGATCCTGGAGGCGCTGAACAGGGACAATGTCCCCTGTTCTGGAAGCATGCCAACATAGCCCAGGTCTGGCCTGGCAGGTGCTTTGGGACCACAGAGATTTATGCAGCGCCTGTTTATGTCGAGGTGTATGTGGCTCCTGTTTCTGGAGTGTCATGGGCAGGTAAGCGGTGAGAAGAGGATGGGGCAGGGGGCCTCAGGGAGGTGCAGACAATGAGTAACACCCCAGCACTGAGACGGGGCTGAGTCTGCTTGGGCCCAGTGGGAAGGGCTGGAGGTTCCAGGAAGCAGAACAGAGGAGCCACAAACGAATTCAAAGAACCGGTACTGGGTGAGGGGGCAGAACTCATCCCGCCGCCCTCAGCTTCTTTCACTCTGTACCTGAAGCCATGCAGCTCCAGCACAACTGAACTTTATCTCTAAATGAGGGCGTTTGTCCGCAGTGGGGGGACTGAGTCAGTGTCCCTGTTTCTAGTTGGGACACAGTACAGGACAAGGGTGGGGAGACACGCCCCCCCGCCGAGGGGACGGGTTCCTCTGGGAACCCGGCTGCATCCCCAGCACACAGCAAGTGCTCCTCAAGCCAGAGCCCTACAGTCGCCTAGCTACAGGGAAGGCGTCTGTCTCCCCGGGCTGGGGCTGGAGGTGGGGGTACTTTGTTTCTGTAGGTTCTCCAGAAACCCAGGCATTCCAGTTGCAAAGCCAGTGAGAGCCTGTTCAACTGTCCGCGCGCCCGACTCCCCAAGGAGGGGAACGTGGCCTCTCGCTGAGGCCCAGAGGCTCACGAGTTCTGTTTACCCGGCAGAGAGCGTCCCATAAGCCAGGGAGCTCGCTTGGCGGGAAGAGAAGGCCGGTCCTTCCACACCGGCGGAAATCGGTCCGCTCCACCTACACCAGTGGAAATCAGGGTCCAGTTATCTTCACTAGTCTGTCTACACCGTTGCATGTCAGGTGTGAATCTATCTACACTGGGGGAAATCAAAATCCGATAGCGTTCACCAGCAGAAATCAGAGTCCAGTCTGTCTACACCCACGGAAACCGGGTGCAGCGCCACTGCCACTAGTCTGCGAACAAAATGGTAGGTCCCCAGGCTCTGCGAGAATAAAAGTCACAAAGAATTCCGCCCCCGCCCCTGCTCGGGGAGGGAGGAGCTCGCCCCCAGCCTTCTGCCCCTGCGGGGTCTTCTCCCAGGTGAGGGTGCGGCCCGAGGCACCTACAAGGCCGCCCACACCCCCGGGCTGAGACGCCCCCAACCTGCCTCGCCCAGCAGCCTCCGGGGATGAGACCCCCTCCAACACCCAGTCCCGGAGCCCCCGGGAGTGAGACCCCCCCCAACCTTCTCCCCGGAGCCCCCAGGGGAGAGACGACCCCTCCTACCTCGGAGTCCCCGGGGATGAAACCCGCCCCAGCCTTCGCCCCGGAGCCCCTGGGGGTGAAAGGCCCCTTCCCCCCGCCCCTGCCGCGGTCCCTGGCCCCGCCCCTCCGCCCCACCTGTGGGGCGGGCTGGGGGCGCGACCCGGGAGGGTCCGCCTGTTCCCGCCCCGGAGCCCCCGGCGTGAGACCCCCTCCAACCTTTGCCCCGGAAGTCCCAGTGGTGGGACCCCCTCCCACTTTCGCCCCGGAGCCCCCGGGGGAGAGGCGGCCCTCCCCGTCCCCACGCGGTCCCGGGCCCCGCCCCTCCGCCCCACGGGTGAGGCGGGCAGGGGGCGCGGCCGGGAGGGTCCGCCTCTTCCCGCCCCGTAGCCCCCGGGGTGGGACCCCTCCCACTCTCGCGCCGGAGCCCCTAGGGGAGAGGCGCCCCTCCCCGTCCCCCGAGGCCCCAGGCCCCGCCCCCGCCCCACCTGTGAGGCGGGCAGGGGGCGCGGCCGGGAGGGTCCGCCCCTAGCCCGCCGCCCTTCCCACGCCCCGCGGGCGGGCCTTCCGAGCGCTGTCCTCCCCGCGGCCGGGACAAAGGCGGCGCCACCATGGCCCTCAGCGCGGCGCTCGGCCGGGGCGACCGGGGCTCGGGCAACAAGGTAGGGGACGGCCGGCGGCTGTGGGGAGGGTCCTGAGGCCGCGGCTGCGGCGGCGGGAGGGAGCTTTCACTTTTTCCGGTCACTTAAACGAAGGGTTAGCAAACGTTTCCCTTAACCTCATGAATATTTATGAGAGAAGTATGCTTTTCAAGACAGATTTGCATTCCTGGGGTGTGAAGGAAGTGCAGGGGAGGGGGCTAGGACAAAAAGACGCTTGTGAAGTTGTCGCCAACAATGAGAATGTTCCTGAGTTATTCATTACCTCAAAACTGGTGGGACAAACCAATGAACTTTGTGCACGAAGACAAAGAACTTTTACTTAAAAAATCCAGGATAGACTTATACTGGAAAGGCAGTCGATTTAAATAATGAACATTGCCTAGTAAAGAAGACAGTGATTTCAGGTCTAGAATAGTGTGGTGGAAGCTGTCTTGTATTTCTTCCTGTGAACTGCAAAAAGTGCGTCGGGTCTGTCTTTCCCTTTTTCCTGTGAACTAGATTACAGAGTGTTTTGGTACAGTAATTACACTCTACTCCTGTTACCCAACAGCATTTTCACTTTAAAAGTTTAGCTGGTACTTTCAGGTGTCTAATTAAGACTTAAAACACATAATTTAAAAAATAAGTTGAAGGTAGCTGAAACTGCATAATTAACAACTGAGCATCAAGTCGGCTTCAGCGTCCTGAAAAGAGATTTCAAAGTGGACAGAAGTGAGGTTTGGCTTCCTGACCCTAACCCTCCAGCTCCCCGGCTCTCTGCATCAGGAGGAACTTCGGAGGCCACCGTTTGCTCTCAGTGGACACCTTCAAACTCGAAGATGTTTGCATTCCTAGTGGGGCCACATCCCTGCACTGGAGGGCTGGGCATCCCCCCGGAGATAATGCACCCACTTCTGCTTCTGAGGAGATGCCCCGTTTTGATCTCATAGTTTGGTATCCAGTCTGCAAACAGGAGCAGTGGTCTGGGTTGGGATCACAAGTGGACTTGCCCAGGTGGGCCACAAAGAACAGAGCCCTGACCTTTCCAGGGGACTGGGGGCTTGGGTGCAGGTGACCTGTGGTTTTATCCCGTTAGAGGGGCCCCGTGTAGGTCTAGTCTGAAATCGCCTTTGTGAAATGTGGACCTTTGTGTCTGTAGTTCATGAGCTTGGTGGTGGTCTCACCTGAATACTTTATTACTTGTAAAGCATCCCAAAAATGCTGGTCTAAGGAAAGAAAGTCGGCCTGAATTTGCCCCGAGACTCTGAGATGTGTGTTCACAGGTTGTATCATCCAGGCAAACACAGGAGACCCCAGACTCCCAGATCAAGGCATTCTTTTAATGAGAATCATTCAAGCCCAGTTCCCATGCCTCCCTCCTTCCAAACAGAACTAATGTGTCCTCTCTTTGTGCTTGAACAAAAATCAAGTCACTTAGAGCCATCCAGCCCTAACAGCCATCCTCCAGGACAGGGTACCCATTCTACAAATGGTGGAAAGCCAGGCTTCCGCACTTGACCTGTGGCTCCCAGCCAGGAAGCAGCCTGGAAGCGGTGGCTTTCCTCTCCACACGGCTGTGCCAGGGGCAGTGGTGCCTCTGCTCTGTATTGATCCTCCTGCCCTGTCAGAACAGGGCTTCTGTGCCCTGCTCGCCATGGGAGGTTCCCTCGGGATTGCAGCTTCTTTACCTGCATCCCTCTGCCCCTCACAGGGCCTGGCACTCAGCAGGTGTGCAGCGGCCAGTGCTCACTGGTTCAGCCAAGAAAAATGATCCAGAGAGACAGTTGGTCTGACCTAAGAGCCCAGCACACTTCCGAAGGGGTCAGGAGGGTGGTGGGACAGAGGGGTGGGCTGCAAGGTGGCAAGTCCTGCCCTGAACCTGTTGGTCCTGAGAAGCCTTGGGAATCTGGGATCCTGTGAGCAGAAGGCATCCCACAATTGCCATTTACCCTACAAGGGGGTCAAGGAGGGCAGGTGCCTTGGGAGTGGAGAAGAGGCTCTGGACCTCCACCTGGTGCCCAGAGAACAGGCCTGGGGTGTTGGATTGAATGTGCACCCACATCCACCCGCTGTTATCTGTCAGCCTTTGGGCCAGTGGTTCAGCCTCTTGGAGTTTCAGTCTGTTCACTTACAGGATAACCTGTGGCCACCCACCTCTTGGAGCACCATAGCGTCTAATTTTAAAGTGGATGAGTTGATGCTTCTCGAAAGGAAACCCAGGTCATCACCGAGCTGAATGTTCCTGAGTTGAAGGCTGTCTCTGTCCTGATATCTGGGACAACTTTCCAGGTGCCTCAGTTCACACCTGGGCCCAAATTCTCAAAGACAGAGCTTTCAGATACTTTTAGACAAGTGTCCAACCTTACAGAACTTTCCCCAAAAGTGAGAAAATCAGGTTGTGGAAAACTCACTTTGTGGTGAGTTTATCTTATATGACTTTAAAACTACTTATGTTTCTGAGACCTAGGATAGGGATTAAATCTAATGCCAACAACAGTTTGGGACAGGAATTAATTTGAAGTTCTGCACTAAAACTGTGCAAGTCTGCCAGGTAATGAGTATGTGCACCTCCCCTGGCGAAGTCTCACCTGCCTGCAGCCCCCCAACGTGGGACCCCCAACCCTGGTACGCGTTAGCCTCAGAAAGCTCCCCTGGGTCATGCTGCCGCAGCCCCCGGCCCCACAGTGATTTGAACTGACATCACTCTATCCTGACTACCCTCAGTAGCCTGCTTCCCCAGGCAGCACCGGCTTTATTTCATTCCCCGTATTTCCCTGGTGCCTGGAGTAGTGCATGGCACACAGTAGGTGCTCAACAAGTATTTGTCACAAGGTGGCAACTGTATCCCCTCCTCTGAAGCTCTCTGTCACTGCCCCGCCCAGTCGCAACCTCACGGGGCTACACAGATGCAGGGCTTGCCCGGTGGCCTGAGCTAACACGATTCCTGAGATTTTTAAGAATAAAGTAGCGGCCTCAGAGGGAGCAGCCAGGTTACAGCTGATTCTGGGAAGCTTTACCTGCCTGAGTGCAATCTAGTAGAGCAGGTTCAAGGCCAGTACAGAGAACAGCTTGGCAATATCTGGTGCGACATAATGAATGAACTGTGCATGTAGTTTTTGAGGTGGAGACGGTAGTGCACGGTGCAGAAGAGAAGAAGTGCCTGACTGAATTTTCAGTGAATGGAAAAGGCTGAGCCTTCCCTTCATTGGCAAGTGGTTTGGAATTAGCTGCGGGCCATCAGGTGGCCTTGCCCGGAGAGGGAAGAGGTTGGAAAGAGTTTCTGAGAGCTCTTGGGCTCTGTCTCTGGCTAGAATGAGACACAGGGCAGTGTGGATGGAAGCAGTGGGCTTGGTGGTTAGGGATGCAGGCTGTGTGGCCATAGTGGCTTGGGTTCAGTTCTGGTTCCCCCACTGAGTGGGTGGGCAGGTAAGCCCCTCAACCTCACCATCTTTAGAATGGGGAAGATAATAGTATTACGATGTTTTTAGAATACTGTCTAGCATACAGTAAGTGCTCAGTAAATGTTGGCTATTCTGTGACTGTGGTAGAGAGGAAGAGAGATTTTCATACAAATAAGAGAGAAAAACGATGGAGTTATAATATTTCCTTGAATCACTTAAGGCAAAATATTCATTGAAGTTATCTTCAAGGTATGTTGATGCTCAAAGATATCACCAGGGAAGAGGAGTTACAACTACAATTATGTGCTATTTTAACAATGTATTTGTGAATTTTTTAAAGAAATGCTTTGTGAAAGTGCCCAGATCAATAGGTCATGAGCTCCACTTGAGTTCAAGGGTCCCAGAGCTTTCCCTATGGATTATTCAAAGAGACTAAAGAAAAGGTAACTGGAAGAAGCATTTAGTCAGCCCAGAGTACTACGCTGGGTAAGGAATGAGCGTTTGGTTCTCAAACTGATTCTCGCCCGTCCAGAGACGGCAACCCAGAGAATCACGGCGATGTGAACCGAGCAGATGAGCCTCAAAGCCCAGTATAAGCTCCCCCGAAAGCACATGTTTAAATAGGAGGAGCATGTGGAAGGGTTGTTGGGGGCACAGAGCAACAAAAGCCACATATGAGAAGGAAACTACCATCACAATTACTGGAAGGTACCGGAACTAATTCTTCAAAAAACAGCTGAGGTGAAATTCACATGACACAAATGTAGCCGTTTTAAATCAAACAATCTGGCGGCATTTAGTACATTCACAATGCTGTGCAACCACCACCTCTGTCTAGTTCCAGAGCATTCCTGCAGCCCAAAGCAAAACCCCACACCCCTTAGGCAGCTTCTCCCATTCCACCCTCTGCTCAGCCCCTGGAACCACTAATGTGCTCTCTGTCTCTATGGATTTGCCTACTCTGAATATTCCATGTAAGTGGCATCATAAAATATGTGACTTTTTGTGTGTTCAAATACATATAGCATGAAATTTACCATTTTAACCATTTTTTAGTTCAGTGGTATTACGTACATTCACGTTGTTGTGCACCATCGCCGTCGTCCATTCCCATGACTCCCTGGGCTTGTAAATCTGAAACTCTACACCTATTGAACAGTAACTCCTGACTCCGCCCTGCCCCCAGAGCCTGGCAAGCACCATTCTACTTTCTGTCCTTATGATTGTGACTACACTAAGCACCACTGAGTGTAAGTGGAATCATACGGTATCTGTCTTTTTATGGTTGGTTTACGGCACTGAACATAATGTCCTCAAGTTTCACCCATGTTGTATCATTATCAGAACTTCATTCCTTTTATGGCTGAATAATATTCCATTGTAGGGGACTTCCCTGGTGGCACAGTGGGTAAGACTCCACACTCCCAATGCAGGGGGCCCAGATTTGATCCCTGGTCGCGGAACTAGATCCCACATGGACGCGGCAACTAAGAGTTCACACGCCACAATTAAGACCTGGCGCGGCCAAAATAAATATTTTTTTAAAAGTTAAAAAAAATTCATATTCCATTGTATGGATGGACCATAAATTTGGTTTATCCATTTATCTGTTGATGGACATTGGACTGTTTCCATCTTTTAGGTTTTATGAATAATGCTGCTATGATTATGTCTTTACAAGTTTTTGTGTGTACATATATTTTCATTTATTTCATTTATTGGGTATATACCTTCAGGGTCATATGGTAATTCTGTGTTTAACTTTTTTTTTTGGCCTTGCCGCGTGGCATGTGGGACCTTAGTTCCCCGACCAGGATCAAACCCATGCCCCCTGCAGTGGAAGCTCAGAGTCCTAACCACTGGACCACCAGGGAAGTCCCCAACTATGTTTAACTTTTTGATGAACCACCAGATTTTTTTTTCACAGCAGCCTAATCATTTTACATTTTCCCAGCAATGTATGAGGGTTCCAGTTTCTCCACCGCTTCACCAAGACTTTTTATTTTCCAGTTTTATAGTCACCCTCGTGGGTATGAAGTGATATTGTAGTTCTGGTTTGCATTTCCCTAATGACTACTGATGTTAAACTTATTTTCATGTGCTTGTTGACCATCTGCATATCTTCTTTGGAGAAATGTCTATTCAAGTTCTTTGCCCATTTTAAATTGAGTTGTTTGTCTTTTTATTGTTGAGTTCTAAGAGTTCTTTACTCTGGACACTAGGCTCTTAACAGATATATGATTTGCAAATATTTTCTCCCATCTGTTGGCTATCCTTTTACTTTCTTGATAGTATCTTTTGATGCACAAAAGTTTTAAATTTGGATAAAATTTAATTTATATATTTTTTCTTTCGTTGTTCATGCTTGTGGTGTCGTATCTAAGAAAACATACAAGGTCATGCCACATACAAGGTCATGAAGATTTATCCCTATGTTTTCTTCTAAGAATTTTGTATCTTCAGTGCTTACATTTAGGTCGTTGACTCATTTCTAGTTGATTTTTGTGTGTGGTGTGAGATAGGGGTCCAACTTAATTATTTTGTATATGGATATCCACTTTTCCCATCACCATTTTTTTTTTTTTCTGGTACGCGGGCCTCTCACTGTTGTGGCCTCTCCCGTTGCGGAGCACAGGCTCCGGATGAGCAGGCTCGGCGGCCATGGCTCACGGGCCCAGCCGCTCCACGGCATGTGGGACCTTCCCGGACCAGGGCACGAACCCGTGTCCCCTGCATCGGCAGGCAGACTCTCAACCATCTGCGCCACCAGGGAAGCCCCATCACCATTTTTTGAAGAACTTATTTTTTCCCAATTGAATAGTCTTGGAACCCTGGTTGAAAGTCAGTTGGCTGTAGTTTGGGGGGTTTATTTCTGAATCCTCAGTTCTATTCCATTGGTCTGTGTGTCTGTCTTTATGCCAAAACCACACTATTTTGATTACTGTAGCTTCGTAGCAGGTTTTGAAAGCAGGAAGTGTGAGTCCTCCAAATTTGTCCTTCTTTTTCAAGATTCCTTTAGCTACTCAGGACCCCTTGAAATTCAATATTAATTTGAAGATTTTTTTTCCCATTTCTAGAAAAAAAGCAATTGAAAGTTTGATAGAAATGGCATTGAATTTGTAGATCACTTTGAATGGTATTGACATCTTAACAGTGTTAAGCCTTCCAATCCATGAACCAGGAATGTTTTTCCATTTGATTAGGTTTCTTTAATTTCTCCCAGTAATGTTTTGGAGTTTTCAGTGTACAAGTCTTTCATCTCTTGGGTTAAATGTATTCTTCAGTATTTTATTCTTTTTAGATGCTATTATAGAATGGAATTGTTTTCTTCATTTCCTTTTTGGGTTCTTCATTGCTGGTGTAGAGAAGCACAACTGATTTTTGCATGTTGATTTTGTATCTCATATCCTGCAACTTTGCTGAATCTACTTATTAGCTCTAGTAGCTTTATCTGTAGATTCTTTGTGATTTTCTGTATATAAGATCGTGTCATCTGCAAATAGAGATAGTTTTACTACTTCATTTCTAAATTAATTTGCCATTAATTTTTTTCTTGCCTAATTGCTCTGGCTGGAACTTCCAGGGCAGTGTTGCATAGCAGTGGAGAAAGTGGGCATCCTTGCCTTGTTCCTGTTGTTAGAGGAAAGCCTTTTGGCCTTTCACTGTTGAGTATGAAATTAGCTGTGGGCACTGATAAGTGCCTTTTTATCACGTTGAGGAAGAGCCTTTCTATTCCTAGTTTTCTGGGTGTTTTTATCAGGAAAGTGTTAGAGTTTGTCAAATGCTTTTTCAGCATCATTAGAGATGATCGTAGGGACTTTTTCTTCATTCTGTTCTTGTGGAGTATTATAGTGACTGATTGTTGAACCACCCTTGCATTCCTGGACTAAATCCCACTTGGTCATGGTCAATAACCCTTGTAATATGCTGTTAGATATGGTTTCCTAGTATTTTGTTGAGAATTTGGAACAAATTTTATAACTCTGCTTTAAAATTTCATTATATTGTAGAAGATTAATTCTTAAGAATGTATGTTTTGAAATAAGAAGTAACCACTTTAAGAAACAAGTTTGTGTCAAAGGCCAAAATATAAAATTACTAGGAAATCTGCAGAAGTTTAAGACTTCAAAATGTAGCTACTGGGTAAAAAGCCATTTGGGGAAGGAGTGTGATGAGGTTAATCCGTATAAAATGCTTAAGCAGTGTCTGACACATACCAGAGTTCACACGTTCCCATCGTGTTGTCTTTGGGGTACAATCAAGCATCAGGAGGTGCTTGCGTCCTCTCCTGTGACAATACCTGCCTCAGTACTATAGTTTTCACTTTCTTGTGATACACCCGCTACTAGGCTATCAGCTCAGGACATTGATCTTTGTATCCTTCAGGGTGCTTAGCACACAGTAGGTACTCCGTAAATGCACTTTGGTGTTGAGAGTGGAAAATATTTAGTGATCCAGGAGAGTGGTGCCTCTGTGACCAGTGTATCATGAGAAAGACCACAGGTAAGGAGTGAGGAAAGAGCAGAAACACAGGGTTAGCACATCGGGACCGGGCCTGGGAGGAAGTGTCCCCTGACGCTGTGCTTCCTGTGGGATTTCTGCTCAAACCACAAGGGGAGAGGAAGCAGAGCACCTGGTCCAGGCTGGAGCGACAGTTGGAGAGAGGCACCTGGACCCTGCAGTGGGTTTCGGCAGCCCCTTCAATGGTGTTTAGGCAAACGAGGGCCCACCTCTCAAATCCTGAAATGCCAACACTCATAGATGCTTTTATTAGCCAATTTCACGCTGCCAAAAAGTACAGATGTTATTTCAATATTCCCGTAAGCTTTGTCTTCCGTGTTTTCACATCAGTTAATATTTTGTCCCTCCTGTCACCCCATCTAGATCCATCACACTCTTCCCAGCTAGAGGAAACAGATGCCTTCCAACCACACTCCAAATGGTTCACAACCACCATGAGTTTGGGGGTCTCGGGCAGGCTGCATGGGGTGCTGGCAGTGGCCAACCCCTCCCCTGGTCTCCTGCCCCTCGCCTTAGAGGGGTGGCGCTCTTAGTTCTTCCCTGGGCCCTAGATCCTCAGGACGCCTGAGCTCTGTGCAGCCTGTGCACCCACCGTCCTCTGGCCCACTTACCTCTGTGCGCGGGAATTATACTAGGACAGCAGCCTCTTCACTGCTGGCTTAGATCTCCTAGGTGTTCACAGCCTTCGAGCGCTGCCCAGGTGGTGGTGTTGCACGTGGCTTTTCCCTTTGCAGTCCTGGAGGGGTGGTTGTTAGGGACAAATCTGGTAAAGGCCTCCTGAGTCTTGCACCTCCCATTCTGAGTGGCGGCACAACTTCCTCTCTGGACCCTGCTCCGGCTGGTCTAGGACAGACCTGGGTGTCACGGCTCTGTGACGGCATCAGGGGTCTTCTGTTAACCCCCAACCTCATACACTTACAGCAAGCTGCTGGGTGGAGACTGACACCTCTCGCTCTTCCTGCCGAAGTGCATCATCCCTGCCAGGCCCAGCCCTGCGTGAGTAGGGTGCCACTGATCTCCATTCTGCCTTTTCCTTCCGCCTTAGTTCACAGAGTGACATATTTCAGGGCCCATGTGTTTTGCCTCTTGAATTCAAACACGGTCAGTAAAATGTAGCAAGTGAGGGGGGAGAGCAGCGGTCCCGCTCTGGGAGGAGAGGGGCTTCTGCACAGCACTGATCAGAGACCCGGGTGCGGGTCCCAACCTCACACACTGTTTCTCCGGTTTCCTTGCACGCAGGGGTGTTATTTTCACACCCCTGCGACTTGCTCGAGTACACACACCCCTGCGCTACGTTCCCACCTCACTCTGGATTTACTGCCATTATTTGCAGAATTGCCGCCAGTCCTTGTGAGGATTCAGTAACCCGGGTCAGAAACACTGTCCTCTGAGGGCACAGATGTCAGATATTTACTAGTGTCTCATCAAATTCCTGAGCCATTGAATACATGGGCGGACCCAGCACAGAGTCTTCATAAAGTGAGGTTCAACATATCCTGAGTCGGCTTAAAACAGAATTATAAATGGAAACTAAAACAAAAAAACCACTCCTCACTCATCTCCACACTCACTCACCTCCACCCTCACCTCCACCCTCCCTCACCTCCACCCTCACCTCCACCCTCACCTCCACACTCGCCTCCACCCTCACCTCCACACTCACCTCCACATTCACCTCCACACTCATCTCCACCCTCCCTCACCTCCACCCTCACCTCCACACTAACCTCCACATTCACCTCCACCCTCACCTCCAAACTAACCTCCAAACTAACCTCCACACTCACCTCCACCCTCCCTCACCTCCACACTCACCTCCCCCTCCCTCACCTCCACCTTCACCTCCACCCTCACCTCCACCCTCCCTCACCTCCACCCTCACCTCCACCCTCCCTCACCTCCACACTCACCTCCCCCTCCCTCACCTCCACCCTCACCTCCACACTCACCTCCAAACTAACCTCCAAACTAACCTCCACGCTCACCTCCACCCTCCCTCACCTCCACCCTCCCTCACCTCCACCCTCACCTCCACCCGCCCTCACCTCCACACTCACCTCCACCCTCACCTCCACCCTCCCTCACCTCCACCCTCACCTCTATGCTCACCTCCACTCTCACCTCCACCCTCACCTCCCCCTCCCTCACCTCCACCTTCACCTCCACCCTCACCTCCACCCTCCCTCACCTCCACCCTCACCTCCACCCTCCCTCACCTCCACCCTCCCTCACCTCCACCCTCACCTCCACCCGCCCTCACCTCCACCCTCACCTCTATGCTCACCTCCACCCTCACCTCCACCCTCCCTCACCTCCATGCTCACCTCCACACTCACCTCCACCCTCCCTCACCTCCACGCTCACCCCCACCCTCCCTCACCTCCACCCTCCCTCACCTCCACCCTCACCTCCACCCGCCCTCACCTCCACCCTCACCTCTATGCTCACCTCCACTCTCACCTCCACCCTCACCTCCCCCTCCCTCACCTCCACCTTCACCTCCACCCTCACCTCCACCCTCCCTCACCTCCACCCTCACCTCCACCCTCCCTCACCTCCACCCTCCCTCACCTCCACCCTCACCTCCACCCGCCCTCACCTCCACACTCACCTCCACCCTCACCTCCACCCTCACCTCCACCCTCCCTCACCTCCATGCTCACCTCCACACTCACCTCCACCCTCCCTCACCTCCACGCTCACCCCCACCCTCCCTCACCTCCACACTCACCTCCACCCTCACCTCCACACTCACCTACACCCTCACCTACACCCTCCCTCACCTCCACCCTCCCTTACCTCCACTCTCACCTCCACACTCACCTCCACACTCACCTCCACCCTCACCTCCACGCTCACCTCCACACTCACCTCCACCCTCACCTCCACGCTCCCTCACCTCCACACTCATCTCCACACTCACCTCCACACTCACCCCCACCCTCCCTCACCTCCACACTCACCTCCACCCTCACCTCCACCCTCACCTCCACGCTCACCTCCACCCTCACCTCCACCCTCCCTCACCTCCACCCTCCCTTACCTCCACTCTCACCTCCACACTCACCTCCACACTCACCTCCACACTCACTCACTCCCTCCTTTTGTTCAGTGTGGTATACCCATTTATAGTAGCAATCAAACTGAAAATTCAGGGTTAAACTTTGGGACTTGAGCTGAGAGCTATCCCCTTATGGGCTCAAGGAAACCCACATGTTATAAGCAGACTAGCCATATCATTTATTGTCCAAATTCGAACACTTTGAGGAGAAAGAGAGAGCTGTTGCCTTGACCACAGGTGAAAACCCAAACTGTGTGGGAAACCCTGCCCTGGTTGCCGGTCTGTGGCTTGGGGTATCTCCACCTCCTGGGGTCGTTCTTCTCCGTGGGTGAGGAGTGCTCATGCACAGGTGTTTGCCCACCTCCCTTGTGGACCAGGCGTGTGACTCCCAGTGAGCGCCCGAGAGCCAGGCTGTGCAGACATGCTGCCTACGCGGCCCCCAGCAGAGCCACCAGCCGGCACTTGTCCGGCTCTGCCCGTCAGACTCCTCGCAGTCTGAGCCTGGCCGCCACTGGGAGCTTCTAGTTTGCACCACCAGCACCACCCCCTCTCTACTGTGTTTGCCCCCAGGGCTCCCGCTGTTGTGTAATTCGAGGAGCTGTAAGCGCCTGCCAGGCCCTTTAGAGTGTGCTTTGGGGCTCCAGGGTTAGCTTCATCTTCAGAGTCGACATCCCTCCCAGTTTTGTGACAAGTCCTTCTCTGTCCCTCTCAGGTCCCTTTCTCAGGAAACCCAGGGCCCATTCACATGGCAGGAGCCACACATGCCCTGCCTGTCTGTGCCTGGGACCATTATGCTTTGTGGTCACTTTCTTGGGGCAGTTCGGTGGCAGGGAGGGTGCATGAAAAGCACCGTTTAGCATTGCAAGTACACACAGTACGGGTTTCTTATTAGAATATCTGTTTTGTTCTTCTAATCATGCATATAGAGTTTGCATTTCCCTTCAAATACCTTAAATTTTGCTTAAACGTGCTGTCACTTACCTCTACATTCCTGCACTCCAATATGGCCTCGCGAGGTGTCCCTGTAGCGCTTTCCCTGCTAGAATGTCTGCAGACTTGAAGCTTTCACCCCACCTTCCTTCTGGAAAAAACAAAGGTGCTCCAGCGCAGGCCCAGGCCCAGCCCCAATTCCCAAACAACCTCAGCCCAGTGTCAGCAGTCTTCACCTGTCCCACCAAAACTAAAGATTAAGGCTAAATCATGAGGTCCTTTAAGAAAGCACAGGAGCCACGTGGGAAAGCCCAGACGTTGTGGGCGTCCTGCCTCAGTGGTTAGTATCAAGTTAGGATCCGGTAGCAGCTACCTTAGGGCGCCATCAGGCGAGGAGCAGGGCCAGCCTGAGGGGCACTCTTCCAGGTTCCTGCACCCTTGTTTGAAGAACCCCAGTCAGACTAGTTCCCAACTTTCCTCGCAGCTGCTGTGTCACAGCTGTGGTCGGGGGTCCCCACTCAGAGGATGCTTTGGAAAGATGTTAGGTAACACTTTAAACCTAGTAGTGGAAACATACAATATCACACTCCCACTTCCCGTCTCTGTACCTGCTGCTTCTTTATTTATGTAGGAATGTAATCCAAAAGTGTAAAAAGAAAAGCAAGCAAAGAAAAAAAAAACCATGTAATTGGTGATTTAGGTGAAATCGGCTGTCAGATCTACAATTTAGAAAAATTAATTTCAGTCATCCATTGAGTGTCGTCTGGAATTAGTTTTTTCTCTGTTGGAAACATGCGAAAGGCGTAGGGAGGCCAGGTGTGCTTGCTGAAGACAGGATGCCAGGCAGGCAGACGCCCGCAAAGCAGCTGGACTCAGGCAAAAGGGAACCTGCTTTTGAAGGTGTTTTGTTTTGGCTCAGTTTAACAGTGATGTGAACAAAAAAGGACAACAAAACCTTGGAGGGATGAAAATGAGTTTTTATCTTTGTACGTGAGAAGCCACACGTCTGATTGAGCTGACAAATTTCAAGAGCACTTTTCTTTCCTGACAAAGGGTTTTCCAGATAAATTAAGCAGGAAAGAATGGCTCCTATCAATTTTTCTCCGAAAGAACTGTAAATATGGCTGCAGAGGCAAACGGTGTCCATTGGCCGAGCAGCCCAAACTCGTCTGCAGGCCCCGAAGCTCGCGCACACTCTGCTGGGACTGGGTCTCCACGGAGGACCCGGGGTAGAAAAGTTTGGTTTGCTGTAATGAAGACTACGGGAGATTTTTCTAAGTTGGCGTGGCCTTTTCTGGTTTAGAATGAACAAAACTCTTACTTCCAGCTGAAATCATATTTCATCACGGGGACACCAATCTGGACTGATGGTGGTTAATGGCAGTTCTGCACACTTTTTATCGAACGCCTTCAAAGAACTAAATGAACTAAGAGCTAAATTCAGCCAAAATGCCTTAAAAGCCAACATTTCATTGCCAGTTTGCATTTTGTACTAAAAAATGAAAAGCTCTGAAGTCCTTTCGAGATGAAATACGTTGTTACCTTGTGGGATAATTGGTGGAGTAGATTCATCGTAACCTCTCCATTTTACAAATGGAGAGGCCAGAAGTGCAGAAATCTCGGGGACTCTGTGCTGTGCCACAGCTGCTACAGACCAGGGCTGACACTTACACGCCCTCGCCTCAGCCAGGGGATGCCCTCCACCACCTGGCCAGACTCCTCTTCCTTGGCCCCTCCACACCAGCCCCCTCTGGCCCTTCCTTCCTTGGCTTCCCCGGGAGGTCCGTTTCCCCTCTGTGCTGAGGGCAGGACCATGTCTGTCGGACTGACCACCGTGGGATCAGCAGGTGAACAGTAAGCAGGGGGTCGCTCCCTGGTCACTGCTGGTGCAATGGGCTCCTGAGCCCAGGGCAGGCTCTGCTGGTGCAATGGGCTCCTGAGCCCAGGGCAGGCTCTGCTGGTGCAATGGGCTCCTGAGCCCAGGGCAGGCTCTGCTGGTGCAATGGGCTCCTGAGCCCAGGGCAGGCTCTGCTGGTGCAATGGGCTCCTGAGCCCAGGGCAGGCTCTGCTGGTGCAATGGGTTCCTGAGCCCAGGGCAGGCTTTGGTCTGGGACTTTGTGTTCACAGCTGCTTCTGTCCTGGGTAAAGACCAAGTGAACATGTGATCGGGCTTCCCATGTGCGTCCATCATTGTCTGACGGGTGCTGTGTGAAAGACCCCCCCAAGACCTTCACAGCTCCCGAGTTTGGGGGCTTCTCGATGCCTCATGAGGCTCTGCTCCCGGCCCCGCCTCTCGGGGCTCGGTCACCCAGGAAGCTCCAGCTCAGGACTGTGGAGACAGCTCTGTCCCTGCAGGTGCACTGCAGAACACCTGTCCAGGGGGCCCCTCGGTGGAGACGTGTGCCCTGCCCGCCCTCTGGGAGGTGTCCCCCGGACGCTGTGGTCACCAGTGACCCTGAGTCCCAGGAATCATCACATCGACTCTATCTGTGATCAGGTAAATCATGGAATGGCCCCCCTCTGGTGCTGCGCGGCTCGTGGAAGGTTCAAGGTGGAGCACGAGCCTGCTTGCAGAGCTTCTGCCAGAACTGGCATCCACGCGGCCACGCCTGATGCGGGCGGGCAGGGCGCACCGTCCTCCCTGGGGAAGCAGGGGTCCCTGAACAACAGCCCCACGGAGGGTTTGCCCTGTTTTCTGCCAGCTCGGCACCTTAGTGGAACACATTTGCTCTGTCCAGCATCCTGGAGACTGACTGCCCCCCAGAGGGATCTTTCCATGTAAGTTAAGCTCTCTTAGAGTCCGAGCTTCTTTGTCATAAACGTTTGGTCCAACATTCCTCTGCCTTTCTCTTCTAAAGATGCTGTGGCTGTAACTCCGCTCCATCAACAGGCAGGGTGGGCCACACGGTGCACTGGCTGAAAGCAGACCCTGGTTTTGGAGACACGGGACGAGAAGACAGTTAAGTGCTAAGTGAGCGATCTGAGCTCGCCTGGATTAGGGAGGCCGAGACGCATTTGTGGAGGGTGTGAGGTGAGCTACAATGGCCCAAGGGTCAGGGCCCAAGAAGCACTGGCCGGGACACTGGCCGGGAGAGGAGCTTCACCCCACAGGTGGCAGGTGCTGCCGCCGCAGCCCAGGAAAGGCCCAAAGGTGGTGGCTGGATGGAGCGGTCCAGCTCCTGCTTCCCCAGCCAAGGACAGGCAGGTCACACCAATGTTGATCTTGTAAACCTCCCTTCCCCCAGGCCCTCCGCTTAGAGGCAGCTGCAGCAAGGCCGTCCTAAACCTCCAGTTCCCCGTGGATGGACGCCTCGCCCCCCCACCTCGGGATCGTCACATGAAGGGCCTCACTAGAGCTGGTTCCCATGTGCATCTCTGACTGTGGGACCCATCGGCACCTGAGAGTCGACCAGGTGGCAGGAGCTGCCGAGGCTGCTTCCCGCGGGCCTAGCGGTATTCCTGCCCCTTGTTATGAAACCCTGCTCTGGCTTCATAGTTCATTGAACCCTTAGAACCCAACTCCTGGACATCTGCTCAGAGGAGCCAGAATTTCACTGGAAACAACCGCCTTTTGCATCTGTCTTGACACCTGCAAGGGGTTTAACTAGAGACCCCCATCTGTTAGGCCCGCTGCTTCCTCTGCAGCTGGTAACCTTAGCAACGTTGGGGCGCTCTAACAGATAGCTGTGGAAGGTCCAGTTCAGGAAGGAAATCGCAGGTGTAGGAACCCTGGTTTACACTCACTCAAGACCCTAAACCGGCAAGTCATTAATATCAGAAAAGACAGGGAGGGCTGGAGAGCCAACCGCAGCTCAGAGAACAGGCTCTCTTAGAGGCTCTGCTGACTGCCATGAAATTTAAGGACCCTTGTTTGAATATGAAAGAGCTAGGAATAGCATAAGGTGGTTCCTTCCTTAATTATTTTCAGTGACCTGAGGAAACACAGGCTGCTCTGTGGAGACACTGGGGCAGGTCCACGTCCAGCCCCCTCATTTCTTCAGATGAAGGTCCTGGTCCTTAGACTGAAATTTTCCTTTTGGGATTTTAAAAACACTTTAGGCCTAAATACAAAGAGTTGTTGTTTTTTAATACTAGCATGTTTATTTATTTTAATACCTTTGTTGTTAGTTTGATAGAAAAATCTGTAAGCAGTATTTAATGTTTAATGTAATGAATATTTAGCACTGCATTTTTAAAAGTTTCAAATTAGAGAGTGTTTTCTCATGCCTCTTCTCTGCCAGCTACACGCGCTGCTGGATCCAGAGCAGATCTTGATGGAAAACAAGGCTGCAGAAGTGAGACACAGAGTCCAGGGAGGTGCATGGCAGGAGTGGGGCGAGGGTGTGTGTGCACGTGTGTGCATTGTGCGTGAGAAGGAGATGAAGGTGCAGGGCACAGTTCTCATGGGTGCATGCGTGTGTGCACGTGGGCGTGTATGCATGTGTGCGTGTGTGTGTGCATGTGGGAAGGCCGAGGTACGGGGCGCAGTCCTGTCCACTTGGCGTGCTCTGAGATTTGCTCAGTGCGGATTGTAGGCAGCAGGCTGGAATATGCGGCTTTCTGGGGCCTGCCCACTGGGACGTGCTGACGCAGACCTGCCTCTCTCAGGCTGTAGGAATTAAACACAACGGGCTCATCATCAATCTCGGCAGCTGTAAAGTTAGCTCCAGCCTCAGCCTCTCTCACTGCTGGAGGAGGGCGTGTGCCCACGAGGACAGGCCCTGGCGTCCACGGGACACTTCCTCCTGGGAACCTAGCCCACGCAGACACCCTCCTTGGCCCACTGGACGCTGCTGAACCCCCCCTCTCAGCTGCCCATCTCCCGTCCCAGGCACTCGGGCCCTGGCCCCTCTCAGCTGCCCATCTCCCGTCCCAGGCACTTGGGCCCTGGCCCCTCTCAGCTGCCCATCTCCCGTCCCAGGCCCTCGGGCCCTCGCCGCATCCTGTCCTCCTGCTGTGGGTTCCTGGATAGCACCTGGCTATCGCAGGAAGAGAGAAGGGATCCCTGGAATACTTCTCGCCCACAGCTGCCCCCTGCTTCCGTGGCAAGGCCAGCCTGGACCCCGGGCTTGCCTGTCTGCTTGCCCTGTGCCCCCGCCTGCATGTCCTGCCCCTGGATCTGGCCTCGTTCCCTGGGGTCAGGTTTTGGGGATCCCCTCCCCTGCAGACTGTGAGTTAGTGAAGGGCAGAGTTTCCCTGGGCAGGGGCTTGCTGGCTGTGTTGGTGTGGACAGAGGGAAGGAGCTGGGCCAGCCGTGGGCATCCTGAGGACATAGCCTGGTATGGGAAGGGGGCCTCTGGCCAGATCACAGTGGTGTCCGTCACCAGCATGAGACGTCACCACGAGGCCCAGTGCTCAGCCAGGCCACCCCCAGGTCCTGAGAATTCTGGGTGGGACTGTAGCATCAGACCTGGGTCCCAGGTGGGCCAGTGTCCCTGGGCTTCAGGGAGGACAGGCACTGCAGTGAGAGCAGTGAAGCCATGCCCCTCCTGCACAGTCACCACCCTGGGCTCAGTTATAACTGAGGTTTAAGAGGTGGCTGTTGGATGGGCTGTGGAATTCAGAGAGAAAGGGTCTCAGCAGTCGAGGGCTCCCTGGAGCCCCCTCCCCAGCTGCTGGCATCCACAGTCTCCCGGAGGCTTCCTGTGCCAATTTCGTTAGAACGCGGGTCAGGAGAGCTAGACGTGTGCCGGAGGCGGCTGCTCACCAAGGCCCGGGGCCTCTAAAGCTAGGCCAGCGGGATTTGGGGCGCACGATGCTTTCGGTGACCTCCGAACTCTTCCGGGAGCCTAGAGCGCGGACCTCAAGAGGCCAGGCGCTTTCCCTTCCCCACGCTTCCCTCCCTGTACAGGTTTGGGCTTAGAAGCATCTTCAGCCTCCACAGCCGGGAGGGCCACGAAGCCCTAACACACAGCCGCTGGCCAGTGGAGAGCAGGGCCGGGTGTGGGCAGGCTGGATGCAGCCAGATCTGGTATAGACAGGCTAGCACACCAGCCCAGCCAAGGGGACCAGGCTTCCTAGACAGGTTTCCTTTGACTCAAAGGTGGTTTCTGGGTCTCTGCACACAGGAAATCAGAGATGGCCATCGGGGCCCTGGACAGGACACTGGGGGCCGTCACTGGGCCCTTGCAGGAAGGAGGCCTCTGTTAAGAGTAGCTGAGTGGCTGTAACCAGGTCGGCTGCCCAGAGCAGCCCTCCGGGGGAGTGTGGGTTGCATGCCAGCCTCCTCATTCATGCCGATGGGGCTGAGAAAGTGGCCATTGATGGAAAGTGGGCCACAGGGAGGCCCACTGTGGGCACCCCTCCCACCCCCGGGGCCCCTGCTCGGACGGACTGCCGGAAGGGTTCCAGTGTCCCATGATGGGTACCTGCTGCCGCCCTTACAGCCTGAGTTTTCTTTATAAAATCTGGCCAAGGCAAAGGCCACAGTGGTGAATTTCTGGGGTGGAAGTGCCTGGCTGACAGGCACCCCAGCTCCGATGGTCTCATCCTAGGCTGTGCGCCATCTGGGGTGTGGCTGGGGGCTGGTCATGGGGATGCAGGAGGGGCCGACTCCCAGACGAGAAGGGGGCCCTTTGTGACCACTGCCCTCCCCCCCACCCAGCCACCCAGGGATGGTGCCTCTGGGACGGTGCCCCAGCCCACTTTCTGTTTGCTCTCTGCACCCTGACATCAGCACACTGTGGATTTTCAGAGCGAGGTGACATGACTGTGTCCTGGAGAAGCCCCCCAGCCTGGCTGAGGGGTGTGGACAGGACTGGCTGCCTGGTCTTCCCCTTACCCCATCTAAGACCGCGTCCTGTGTCCTAGACGCGCCCTACTGTCCCTGGGCGTGATGACCCAGACGTCAAGGGGTCACCCACAAGATTGGGCATCTGGGCTCCTTGGTCGTCAGGGTGGCCGCAGGGCAGGCGCCCCCAAGGTGGCTGTGCCGATGCCTCTGACTTCCTTGCACTCTCTGTCCCCATCGCGATGTGAGGGGCTGCACTGGGTCAGAGGCCAGCGCATGTCTGTTCAGGATAGTGGGCGAGGGTCTCGGAACTTGGTCTGTGCGCCACCTGCTGGGGACCCTCTCTATCCAGCACTCTGTCGTCTTGGGTGCCTTCCCTGGGGTGGCCCCTGCAGACCCTCTCCTGACGTGTGCGCTGCCTTGCCACGGCTGCAGACGGCCTGCGGCTCCATCCTGGGTTCACACCCTCACTCATCCTCAGGGACGCTGCACTTGAATTGAAACGTGAGCACCGCACAGCGGACCAGCCTCAGCTGCATCTCTGCAGCCAGCCGGCCCCTGGACGGGCACCCTGCTGGTCCCTCGCCCGTGCAGCTGGCATCCTTCAGTCAGCACAAGCCTCCAAGTGAGAAGAAACTCCGTTTGCTGTGACATTTGCCTGTTGCTTGCCCCCGGGAGGGAGAAGCAGGTTGTTTCCAGCGGGCATCTTTCCCGAGTCCCTGCGACCGGCCGCCACTAGGCCCCAGCCTCTGTCTCCTCTCCTGCAGCACACGCGAGCTTAGAGGGTCACGGGGCGGGCCTGTGCACCGAGACTGCGTCCTCTCCTGCAGGCGCAGGGCAGGAGGAGCTTACTGCCACGAAGTCACTCTCATGTCACCCCAATT
The DNA here is from genome assembly GCF_039906515.1 of Pseudorca crassidens. Taxonomy (NCBI): domain Eukaryota; kingdom Metazoa; phylum Chordata; class Mammalia; order Artiodactyla; family Delphinidae; genus Pseudorca; species Pseudorca crassidens. The sequence goes on from NC_090298.1 coordinate 592,393, forward strand.
TTACTAAACTTAGCGGGGGGAAAAAAATCCTTCGTCAAGAGTGAAGCTTTACAATGTTTCTCCAGATGTAAATTTTCTGTTGTTAAAAGGAAAAAGCAGTTCTGCTGTCGGCCAGATAACACAGGATTCTCAGTGCAGCGGAATGGTAATCAAATGTCTTCACACCATTGCTGTCTCAGCCATCCCACTAATGTGTGTTCACACTTGTCACAGTCTAAGGCACGGTTAGACTTATGATCAAGTAAACAGGCATAGTCCTACGCTCTGAAGCCAGCCATGTCCGTATGTGCATTTGCTTCAGACGGGAATCCTGAGTCGTTTCAGAAGTCAGCCCTTTCCTGTCTACTTGGGATGATTTGCTGGTTTGCCGGGTTTTGGTGAATGGGTGAGTTGTACCGTATGGAGAGCGGGGCCAGGTGGAAACAGAAATGCTCAACGGACATCCTCCCTCCCTGTGTCCACTCTCCCTCCTCTGCCTCTGCACCCAGAGGCCTGGGGACTATTTTAAGGATTTGCCCACTTGGCTCCCTACTTACCTAGGTGTACACACACACAGAGACACCCCACAAAGGCACACACATAGACGCCCGCATGCACAGACACACACACAGACACCCCACACGCTCACACACAGACACACACACACGCACAGCCCAGCGAACATCACGGAAGACGTTGCTAAACAGACAAATGTACCAGATGATGGAACTTCACCCTTTACGATACTAAAACAATGTTCTCTTTTTAAGAATTTCTTATGGAAATCTTTCTGAAACATACTGTATACTTTGCTGTTTTCTTAAGCAGAATTGAATGTATTCAAGGTAATGTGGTTTTGCTATAATGTAATAGTTCCTGCCTCTCTGCTCTCAGGCTCCTGTATGTCTGCTGCCGCCTGCTATAATTTGTGTGCAAGTAGGAACATTTGCCTATACCGAGCACGCCAGCCTGGGGCACCCTTCAGGCTGCAGGGTGGTTCGTGTCTGTTCTGGGCTGCAGGCCCTGGATGTCCACCTCCGGTCAGGTAACCTGGCTGGTGCATCAGAACTCTCTTCCCAAGGACAGGAGTGAGCCCCGTCACCAGGGTGGCAGGGGGCTCCCACGGCAGTTCCCAGAGAGCGGCGACAGTCGGACAGGGCTGCGCAGGCAGCGCCCTCGGGCACGCGAGCGCGGGAGAGTCTGGAGGAGCCGCTCCCTTGGCTTTCCCGAGGCTTCCTCGACTGACCTAACCTGGGAAGTGGCCTCTCGGACGGCAGGCAGCTCCCCTTGGGCAGCTCTTGCCAGGACCAGGCTCCGAGTGGGGGGACCGCACAGGGCATGGGGGCTGGTGGAGGGGTGTCCCCCAGGCTGAGTGCGGGCCCAGACCCCGTCACCACGGGAACCGAAGGGCAGAGAAGCAGCCGGGGAGGCCGTTGCTGCCCCGTGGGTGACCAAGGCTGTGGGATCTCAAGGAGCGTTCCCTTCCCCCCGACACTCCAGACCAGCTCCGTTCAGTCCCTGGACTGACGTTTGTCTGTGGCGCAGGTGTGATTTGAGTTCTTGGAAGCCAGAGCGTGTGGCACTTTGGGGAAGAATCAGTATTTAGAGAATTCCTACTGACAAGGGAGTGGCCCTGTCTGGCGGGGGACAGGACGTGGCAGGAAGGCCTGTGCGGGCCTGGGGGCTGACGGGGAGGTGGAGGGCTTCCAGCCTCAGAACCGACCCTGCAGCACACGGCTCCCACCTCCCGCCTCCCGCCTCCCGCCTCCCGCTTCCCGGCTGCCGGCTCCGGCTCCCGGCTGCCGGCTCCGGCTCCGGCTTCGGCTTCCGCCTCCCGCCTCCCGCCTCCCGCCTCCCGCCTCCCGCCTCCCGGCCCTCGGTTCCCGGCTCCCGGCTGCCGGCTCCGGCTCCGGCTTCGGCTTCCGCCTCCCGCCTCCCGCCTCCCGCCTCTCGGCCCTCGGCTCCCGGCTGCTGGCTCCCGGCTCCCGGCTCTCGGCTCTCGGGCAGCACAGATGGCTTCTCTTCGAGTCCTCATTTACTGCAGACTTAGAGGATGCACTGCTTTATTTTCAGTTTCCTTGGGAAAGTATGATTAGCCATTCAGAGGAGTCTCAGACAGTAATCATTGTTCCTTTAAAAATCAATTACGCAATTTTAACCTCTTTGGCTTTTAACTGTTGCTTATGGCCTTGCATTTCCTCTCCAAACAAATAAACCTCATGGCATTCCTCAGGAAATGTTACATCTAAAAACAGAATTAAGTATTTTTTAAACTAAAAGCTCTCTGTCTTTATATAAAAGCATGTTGCACCAAAATTTAAAGGGAAATCAGATACCAATGATAGCTGTTTTTGGAATGACTGAATGAGCACAATTCTGGGATTATGATGCAGGATGCCCTAATGGTTTCTATTTAAATTTAAAAAAATCATCAGTACAAGTAAAATGTATTTCCTAGGATGAACTTCTTTTCTGAGTATAAAATGGCATATGGACCAGCTCTGTCCTCCCCACAAGGGCCCCCCATTCCCTATGCAGAGCCAGGAGTGCTGGGGAAGGGGGAAGCCCCTGAGAAATTCCCCACGCTCCACGGAAGATCCTAAAAAGCATCATTTAAGGTGCATGTTTCAGAATTTGATGGGATGGAACTTATGTCAGACCAAACTTGGTGGTGCCTCCCGTGATAACAATGACAGCCGTCACTCACAGGCATTAGATAGGGTTCCCCTCGTGGGCACAGGTGTCAGGTGTACCCGTTACAGACATGAGCACTTCCTCAGATGCTTCTGCTCTGTGACAACGTGAGGACCAACCGATCCTCCCCGACAGGAACTCTTCTCTGTGCTGGGGATTCGCCCATACCTCCTGTGTTTCACAAAGATAACTCACGTCCCCGGACATACAACAGGTGCCTTCACAGTGGACACCTCAGTGCTAGCCTGTGAAGGTGTCCAGTGCACCTGTCTTATTAGATGTATTAAATTTCGCAAACCTCTCTTCCACCTCAGGACCTGGAATCCCTCGACACCTACATACAGAACACGCTCTCTGCCCTCTACCCACCTTCTGAGGCCACGGCAGCCACAGTGCTCTGGCAGCTGCTCAGCGTGGCCGAGAAGCTCTACGGTGGGGACGGGCTGCGCTGCCTCCTGGACTTCCTCATCCCAGCCAAGAGGGCCCTGCAGCACCTGCAGCGGGAGGCCCGTGTGAGTACCTCCTCGGGGATGGAGCCCGTGTGAGTACCTCCTCGGGGATGGGGCCCGTGTGAGTGCCTCCTCGGGGATGGGGCCCGTGTGAGTACCTCCTCGGGGATGGAGCCCGTGTGAGTACCTCCTCGGGGATGGGGCCCGTGTGAGTACCTCCTCGGGGATGGGGCCCGTGTGAGTACCTCCTCGGGGATGGGGCCCGTGTGAGTACCTCCTCGGGGATGGGGCCCGTGTGAGGCCCGCCTGCTCACTTTTGACTAGGGAGAAGAGACAGGCAGGGTTTTAATCTGGTAGCTGGAAAATACGTCATCTGAGCCGTAGGGATTTTAGATCCAGGGGAATACACTGGTGAAGGAAGCAAAGGAGGAGGATATGCTCCTGTGCGTTTCAGACTAATCCGGGGGCTAAGCGGACATCCTTCAAGTGAGCATTTGTTGATTTCTTTCTGAAAGAAAGCAGGGTGTTATTAAAAAATAAAAATAAATTGTAGTCTCAGCCATTGTTTTGGTAGCATTTAAACACATGACTGGGGAAACCGTCCCATTTTCCTCTGTTCCGTTGGTCCTTTGGGCACTGGCTCCGCTTACTCCCTTTGGCTTCTGGCTCCACCTTTCCCTGGTTCCAAATAATTGGTGAAATAAGGCCTATGTCCCAGAAACAGGGCTTCTCAACCTGCCAGTGAGCATGGAGCCCACCGTCCGCAGGCTTCTCTCTGGTGCCCCAGGGGACTCTCGCTGCAGTCTATGTACGAAGGGACTGAGTCCCCCTCCTGAGTGGTCATCTCAGGACGTACAGGAGCAGTTCCAGTAACACAGACAGACCCTGCTGAGTGAATCTCTTATGTGTTTAGTTATTTGGAGGATATTTTTATTGTAGGTTGTTTCTGAGGCCGTGTTAAAACTAATGACAGCCACGTTGCAGGTGTGTTGCAGTGAACTGCTGCAGAGATTCGTGGCGAGATCTTAAAAAGTAAGACCTTTATTAATCAGCACCTTCTACTGCTCCATTCATATTGAATTAGGGCTTTTGGAAAAACTACCACTGGGCTACTTTGATTTCTTAAACTCTTTGAATGTCTTTTAACTGAGTGTGGTAGAGAAATGACCATGGATATCCTCGATTTAATTCTTGGTTTGCAGTAGTCTGCCTAGAGGGTATTTCCTTCATGATTATGTACCTTTTGCACATGTAAAGGGTGTTTATTGATAGGGACGAAGCAGAGAAATTTGCCTGTCAGGAGATAAAAGCAGCACACACAGCCAAGCTGCGTTAAGTTGGATCTGAAAACACTTGCTCCCTTTCAAAGGCGTGTCTTGAAGAGCTTTTCTGAGCTAATGTTTTGTCTTCTTTCTTCTAATATTCTTTTTCCTTCCATTTTAACAAGTCATCACCCTTTCCACTTCCAAACTGCTTATCTTCTGAAAAAGCCATATGAATAATGTTACTCTTTAATATGATGCATATTTATAAGTATTTAAAAAGCATAAAATGAAATTTAGGGACAGCCTTACTATTTTCATATTTATATTGCTTTTTACTTTTTAATTAAGAAATTAAAATTTGATCATCTGTATGACATCGGAGAAAATGAACTTATCTTGACAACTGTGAATATAAAAATACTTTAGTTAATGTAAATTCAATGCACTTTTTATTCATTTACCAAGTGTCATCGAAGCATGTGGCTTGGAGATCATTATTAATCATATTAATTTTAAGATAAGTTTCTATGTTAACCTGAGAGTTCGATGACCACTATTTTCCCATCCCTCTGTAGAAACCAGACAGGCTTAAAATCACTGGCTGACTTATTTGTAACTTTGTTTCATCACGGTTTGTGTCAAAAAAATGCTTGGAGAAGTTTAAAGAAAAGTAATCAGAGGGCTTCCCTGGTGGCGCAGTGGTTGAGAGTCCGCCTGCCGATGCAGGGGACGCAGGTTCGTGCCCTGGTCTGGGAGGATCCCACATGCCGCGGAGCGGCTGGGCCCGTGAGCCATGGCCGCTGGGCCTGCGCGTCCGGAGCCTGTGCTCCGCAACGGGAGAGGCCACAGCAGTGAGAGGCCCGCGTACTGCAAAAAAAGAAAAGTAATCAGAAAGATATAAAACAGAATGTTTCTACAAGGGGCAAGCAGGGGCAAGGGATTAGAACTTAAAAAATGAAATCAAACGGAAATCAGAAAAGGAGAAGGGAATAAACAAGATAAAAACATGGAAATAAAAGTACAACATATATAATAACAGGTTGAAAATGGTAGGCCAGCAGAATTCTAACCAAGGATCATGGATGTAGCGATGTTCATAACAAACTAAATACAGTAAAAGGCAAATGCATTGATAGGGCTAGAGGACCATTCGATAATAATGCTGCTAACAACCAGGAAGGTGTAACAATCCGTAAACTAACAACACAGCCTGAGATGCTTGAAGCATAAACTGAGGGAATTACAAGTGGGAGATTTCGCCTCCCTCCAAAGCAAAGAGGAAAAGCAGCCACATATTACTTAAGATAAACATCTGAACACGGTATCTCTCTCTGCTAACGGGCATGCGCAGAGCGCTGAGCCCAGCAATTTTAGAATACATATAGTTCCCAAGCACAGATGGAACCTTCTCCAAACTTAACCAAGTTTGATAAAATTCTAGCCAAGTTTTACCATTAGAAGATATACATTTATCTCAAGAATGTATACAATTAGAGAATATTAAAGAACATACATTCTTAAGCATTCATATACATTTACCAAATTTGACCAGAATTGACCATTAGCAATAACATGGTAACAAATACCAAAGAATTGATTTCTTAAGACCACAAAGCAATAAAGCTAGAAATCAAGTTTTTAAAAGACACCCTTCTATTTGGAAATTTGTAAAGGTACTCCTAACAGAGAACCACAAAGGAAACTGGCAAAACAGAGCTGATGAACAGGTGAGTCGTATTTCCATCTAGGATGTAGAAGTGTATGAAAGACCTTTACTCTTGCCAAAACAACAAGAAATTCTGATATGAACCAAACAATTACACCTTCCTTTAAAGCCATCCAAGACCTGTGGATACACAAAGAGCTAAAAGAACTTAACCGTGGAGTGGCAGTGCCTTCCTAAGTGAGCAAAGAGCAGAAGACACGTTCATCCCTGGGGCGAGTCACTGAGGCTTCAGGGAGGACGGGCGACGAGCTGCCAGAGAAGGACCGTCTCTGCTCAGACCAGGAGGAACCGGGCTTCAGAGACCTCAGGGCTGGAGCACCAGGTTGGAGTCTGGAGGAGCCTCGAATGTAACGATGATCCTCTCCACTAACCCTAGAAATTCTCTGACAGAATAAGTGGAGACCGAGGGGTGGGACCAGAAAGCAAAATATATCAAAATCTTAAAATCACACACTTTCAAAGTGTGATTTCCAACTCTCATGGTCTCATGGTCTCATGGTCTCACGGTCTTAAAATTTTCGTCTCATAGTTTTAACATGTCCCAGTTCAGAAGTCCAGCAGCAGTTGGTACCAGGCCTCCCTGGATGGAGAGTTGTGAACCCAACCACTGGAGCACTTGAAACAGTTGGTAAACCGAAATTTCTGAAAGTTGAACCAAGCCTCAAGCAATGTAAATTTTATAAGCTATTCTTGGTGGCCAAGAGAGTCGGGGCTGAGCTGAAAAGTGAAGAGATACCTCACTGCACTCCTGGAGAGTTTAAAGCCACAACCCACCCCCAACTTGCTCTGTTTCTAAGTGCTTTAAACTGATAAACCCTTCATCCTAGCTGTCTAACAGAGTAAAGCTTTCCTCTTTCTAAAAACTATCAGCTTTAGGCAAAAGTTCAGGCATAAAATTTAAAAATTACAAAATGTGCAAAGGCACCAGATTATCAACCCATAAAAAGGAGAAAAAATTGTCAATAGAAAGAGACTCACAGACTACCCAGGTTTGGAATTATAAGGCCGACTTTTTAAAAACTATGATAAACATATTAAATAATCTACAAGTAAATATGGATGAAGTGGATGAAGAATTTCAGGAACGATTTGGAAACTGTAAAATGAGGACAAAATGGAAATCTTAGAACTAAAAATACTGTATCTGCAATAAAAAAAAAAAACTTACTGGATGGGACTAATGCAGACTGGATGCAGCAAAAGATAGGATACATGATTTGAAGACATGCCCGAAGAAACGAAGCAGATGGAAGCACAGAGAGGAGAGAGAGGAGGGGAAAAGGTGAGCAAGCGTTAGTAACTTACGGGAGTATCAGGTCAGACACATGTGCAAGAGGATTCCCAGAAGGGGAGGAGTGAGAAAATAGGGCCGAAAAAATATTTAAAGAAATATTGTTGGATAATTTAACAATTGGTTAAAAAACACAGATCTAACACATAGATCCAGGAAGCTCATCAGACCCGGAGCAGGATAAATACCAACAGAACAACACTTAGACACATTGTAATTAAATGCTGAAAACCCATCATCAAGGGGAAATCTTAACATACAGGGGCAGCGATAAGAATGATGGTGGCTTTTTATCAGAAGCATTGGACTTCAGAAGACAATGGAAAAATATCTTTAAAAAGTTAAAGGAAGAAAAGTCAACTTAAAATTCTATATACAGCAAAAAATATCTTTCAACAGGAAGATAAAGTAATGACATTTCCAGATAAATAAAAGAGTAGACTAGCACAGATGCTATGCAAGAAATGCTAAAGGGAGGTCTAGAGTCTGAAGGGATATGGTATCAGGCAGAAGCTCAGATCTACAGAAAAATGAGCACAAAGAAAGGTTAAATTTGTAAGTGTGAATTTCTTTTAAAAATTAGCGACCACACACACACACACAAAATTACTGACCACTTAAAGCAATATATTGTGGGATTTATAACAAATGTAGCAATAAGACATATGACAGCAAAAGCACAAACTGCGGAAGGGAGTAAATCGAATTATAGCATTTAGCATTATAGCTTTATAATGCTAAAGTTATAAATTTGAAATTATAGCTTTAGCATTTCTTGCATAGCATCTGTGCTAGTCTACTCTTTTATTTATCTGGAAACGTCATTATTTTACCTTACTGCTGTAAGGTTCTTACATTGTTTTAAAATAATAAACTATTGCTTTAAGATAGACTGTGATAAGTTAAAGATGCATATCGTAATATTGAGAACAACCACTAAAAATAACACAGATAGGTATAACTAAAAGTTCAATAGAGGAAATAAATGGAATCTAAAAAATAGAAGAGGAGATAAAAGGAAGAACAAAGGTACAAAGGTAGGGCAAATAGAAATTTTATGCCAAGATGATAGATTTAATCCACCCATGTCAATAATTATATTAAATGTCATTAAGTGAATTTAACATTCCAACTAAAATACAGAGATTGTCAGACTGGAAAAAAGGCAAGACCAACTAAATGCTAGTTATAAGAATTGCCCTTTAAATGCAAAGACAACCCAAAGACTGGAAGTAAAAGAATCAGAACAGACAGACCGTGTGGTCTGAGAAATGCAAAGCAAATGACAAGACACAGATTTTTCTTACTAACGAGCAGAAAAATAGACAGGTTAGTATTCAGAGCAGAGAGAGTTCAGTACGATAGACAAGGTGGCGCTCTTCTCATCGTGGTGAAAATTGAGATGACCTCTCTGGAAAGCAGTTGTTTTAATGAATGCAGAATCTTTAAATTGTCATGCACAATTTGACTCAGAAAGTTTAGCCACAGCAAGTGATCTAAAATGCAGGTCCAGGGCTTCCCTGGTGGCGCAGTGGTTGAGAGTCCGCCTGCCGATGCAGGGGACGCAGGTTCGTGCCCCGGTCTGGGAGGCTCCCACATGCCGCGGAGCGGCTGGGCCCGTGAGCCATGGCCGCTGAGCCTGCGCGTCCTGAGCCTGTGCTCGGCAACGGGAGAGGCCACAGCAGTGAGAGGCCCGCGTACTGCAAAAACAAACAAACAAACAAACAAACAAAAATAAAATGCAGGTCCAGATTCATTCCCAATAATATGTGTTGCAATGTTACTTATAATAGTAAAAAACAGGTATATATTTTAGGAGAAAGGTTAAATCAATAATGTATAAATATGATGGATTAGTATACACAGATTGTGATATAATATTAAGCCAAAAAAAGGTTGTAAGTTTCTTTTATACCTGTGTTTTTTAACATACATTTTAAAAACAAGCACAAGGGACTTCCCTGGTGGCGCAGTGGTTAAGAATCCAACTGCCAATGCAGGGGACACGGGTTCAAGCCCTGGTCTGGGAATATCCCACATGCCGCGGAGTGGCTAAGCCTGTGCGCCGCAACTTCTGAGCCTGCGCTCTAGAGCCTGCGAGCCACAACTACTGAGCCCACGTGCCACAACTACTGAAGCCCATGTGCCTAGAGCCCGTGCTCCGCAACAAGAGAAGCCACCGCAACAAGGAGTCTGCTCGCCGCAACTAGAGAAAGCCCACACGCAGCAAGGAAGACCCAACGCAGCCACAAATAAATAAATAAATAAAACAAGCACAAGAGGACATGCGTGGCCTCAGCGTGTTGTGCTGCTGGAGGCCCGTGCGTGCGGGTACAGGGCAGTTCTGCTTGTTCTACTTCCTTCACTTTGCAAACACCCCCAATTAGCAAGATAGAAAGGAAACCCTAAAAAGTTGGAGATAAAAGGTGATGTTGTAGCCTATGGCAGCCCTAACTGACTGCTCCGGACCTGGGTGTGTAATTCTCAGCCCTGGCTGAGACATACAGACACTGAGGAGGCAGCAAGTTGCGTGTGGCAGCCAGACCCCATGCACAGAGCTCAGGCCAAGGGCACGTTGAAGAACACCTAGTCACCATCTGGGAGGCTGGTCAGTCTTCCTGAAATTTGAACAAGTATGTTCAGGTGCTTCTGGAGCCTGGTAATACGTTGTTGAGCGGACCACCTGGGCACCATCCTCTGCCACAGGGTCAGGGAGACAGGACCCCAACAGGCAGATAGTTGGGACAGTGTTCCATGGACACACGCAGAGGGAAGCTCGTCCCGCTGTGCCCAGTCAGGCCCAGGAAGGTCGCCTGCCCCCTTGCCCAGGACAGCCTGGACAGTGGATGGTCTGCACGGAGCAGCAGTGTGTGAAGCTGTCAAGGGCCCAGGGAAGCTCAGCAGTAGTTTTCACATTTAATCCACAGCCAAGCCCCTGTTCTGGCTTTTCCAAGGGACCAGAAAAGTTTTGTTTTGTTTTGTTCTTAGTCACCCAAGCGGGAAAGGAATGCTGAGATTTTTGGAATATTGTAATAACTGATGTGATGCGTCTATGATGATTGAAAACCTGCTGTGATCTTGTGACATGCAGGTTCCTGAACCGCTTTGTGAAAGCTCCTTATAAAGAAAGACTCTGCACTTGTTTTTAGCAGCTGAACTGTAGCTCTTAAACAGTGAAGCCCACCCACCTCCTTTTGAATAAAAAAGCTTTGGTTCTAACACCTCTTCCTTGAAACACCTCAAACAACCTTTTTTTGATTTGTTTTGGGTTCTTTTTGGGTTTTTTTTTTTTGGCTGCACCGCCCGGCTTGTAGGATCTTAGTTCCCTGATCAGGGACTGAACCCGGGCCCTCAGCAGTGAGAGCATGGAGCCCTAACCACTGGACCACCAGGGAAGTCTCAAACAACCATTTAGAGAAGGCGTTGAAATGGGAGAAAGAAAGCTCCTTTTCAACCTGGAGTTTTCTCAGAACTGGAACTATTCAGAACATGACTATATTTATAGCATCTGTTGAATTTGGATTCCAGAGGAGTAGAAAGATTTACAATCAAAACTGTAGAGAGTTTGCCTTTCAGAACTGTGGTGGATACGTGTCCGCTAACGATGAGGGCAAAAAAATTACTGTCTGTTAAATGTTTTTTTAAAATCTCGCAGTAACTAAGGCAAAAATAGGACCACAATTCATAGAAAGAGCAAAAGTACATGAGAATTCACAGAAAACAAGCATCAGGAAACCGTTGGCTTCACAGTCACGTGATGTGAATTAAAACAACAATATTCCACAGCATACGTGTTAATTCAGGAAACAGTTTCTTGATGTAAAGCCTTACGCTGCTAATCAGTGGGCACGGTGATACCTTACTGTGATACCCCACTGCTGACAGTATGTCTCTTGAGGACAAATTGGTCATACTGTCAAGAATCATAAAAGACATTCATAGCCTTTGATCCTGTAATCCTAATCCCAGAAAATGATAATTTAAAAGAATCTCATGAAAATGATATCATGAACATGTTCCTTGCATTTTTAATTTACAATAGAAATCCACAGAAGCACTGTTGGTTCTGACAATAGAGGATCGTTAAGTGGCCATGAGGATGGTAACTGAGTAACAGAAGTGCTCGCTTAGGGTGACTGCTGACAAGAATACCAAATTCTGTCTACATTACTATTGCAGTTTAAATAACTAATAATAATAAACAGTGGATAAGGGCACAGAAAAGTTAAAAGTCTCTAGAGGTATATTAGGATGAGTTTTTTTTTTTTTTTTTTTGCGGTACACGGGCCTCTCACTGTCTGTTGTGGCCTCTCCCGTTGCGGAGCACAGGCTCCGGACATGCAGGCCCAGCGGCCATGGCTCACGGGCCCAGCCGCTCCGCGGCATGTGGGGTCTTGCCGGACCGGGGCACGAACCCGCGTCCCCTGCATCGGCAGGCGGACTCTCAACCACTGTGCCACCAGGGAAGCCCTCTCTTCTTTTTCATTTTCTGTATTATTTAATTAGGGTTTGTGCAGTAAGTCAGCGCTGGAGTAGGGAAAGCTGCAAAAAAAAATGCTGGAACTAAACCCAAACAGGAGAATGTGATGCCGTTTCAGAACCTGTGTCTGCAGCTCTGGCAGGTGGGCGTCCCACCGCTGTTCCCTAACAGCCTGACACCCTCCTGCCCCACGGAGACACTGGCTCATCCATCCTGAAGTCGAAACCTTTTTTCTAGAGCAAGTTCTTCTCAAAGAGGTGGTTAAGGACTCACCCCATCATCGACAGCTTGGTTGCAAACTCCAGTGACCCCTTCAAATAAGCAGAAAGGACGGCTGCTGTGGGTGGGAGCTGGCGTGATGTGGGGGCCCTAGATCGGGGCCCTAGACCCGTGCCCTCTCACCATGGTCCCCACCCTGCAGTTCCAGAGGCTGGGGGCTGCCCGTGGGTGCCGCGAGCTTAGACCAAGGGCTGCAGGGGCGAGAGGGCGAAAGCCCAGCCCTGCCCAGGTGGGGCCGGCCCTGGGAGCGGGGTTGGGACTGTGCCTGCGGTGCCTCCCCATCCCCAGCTGCCCGCCTCCCCCAGCCACCCAGGAAGAGGGTACAAATGCGTTTCTGCCGCCCCGTCTTCAGTCCTGATGCCTCTGTCGTTCTGGGGCGCTGGGGCCAGTCGCCCACCCTCCTGCTGGACAGAGGCCAGGGGCTCTGACAGGTTCCGCGTCAGCGCTAACCTCCCTGCATCCCTCTCTTGCCCCAGGCCAGGTACGCAGGCCTCCTCTTCCTGCACGAAGGGTGGCCGCTGTGCATCCACGAGAAGGTGGTGGTGCAGCTGGCGCCCCTGCGCGGAGTCAGGCTCAGGCCTGGGGACTTCTACCTGCAGATCACTGTGGCGGCGGGGAGGCAGCCCGCCAGGCTGGTCTTGAAACGCCTTTCCCGGCTTGGACAAGGCTCGGAGGAAGTCATTGTCCCTGAGACCATGTACGGCTGTGTCTTCACGGGAGAGTTCCTGGAACTGGTGAACGGGGAGCAGAACGGTGTCCCCTTGCAAAACTGCTTGCTGACCTCGGGCTCGGTGGTCTACCGCACCCCCTGGAACAACATCACAGACCCTGTCTTTGTCCCCACCACCGGAACCAACCTGCCCAGCTGCCCCAGCGGTCCTGGGCCTCAGCAGCCGCCACCCGACAGCGCCTCGGAGGCTCCAGCCCCGGCACCAACCGTGGCCAGCCCCGCTCCCCAGGGCGGCACACCTTCCAAGCACACCCCAACCCTGCCCCACTGCGGTGGGCATCCCAGCAGTAACCAGCCCCGCCGTCTTCCTTCCCCAAGAAGGGCTGAGTGCGAAAGCCCCGGGACCCTGTCCGGGAGTCCCAGTGGAGGCCTCAGGGGGGTTGGCCCCTCAGAGCAGGACCCCTGGGAGTGTCCTGAGAGCCCTGAAGGACCAGGAGGGAGGCTGGACCCCATGGACAAGAAGGACGGCTCCAAGGCCCTCGCCTTCCACGCAGAGGGGGGCAGCCCGAGCTCTAGGAGGCGGCCGCCCAGAACCCCAGCCAGTGTGGAGGCCAGACGCTGGTTCAGGAAGTCCTACATGGAGGCCCTGCAGAACCCTATGCCCCTGGGCTCCAGCTCTGAGGAATCCATCGGGGATGAGGCCTGTGGCTCCCAGACCCACGGCCGCAGGGCCAGGGGGGCCGGGGCAGCGGCCAGTCTTACCCAGAAAGAGATCCGTGGCCCTGCGGGAGACCCCCAGGAGATCCCGAGACAAGAGAATGGTCCAGGAGCTGCAGGGAGGACCCTTCCCAGGAGGTCTCGATCCTGGGATAGGTCCCTCAGAAGCTCCCGAGGTGACACCTGGCGGGCCTCCCAGCACTTAGCCAGCACCAGGCCTGGGGGTCTCCTGGGAGGACAAGCTGTGGGGACCAGAACCACAGGCTCCAGCTGTCCAGGCACAGTGGAGAGTCCCAGCTGCACAGGAGAGGAAGGTAAATGTCCACCCCCGCTCCCCTCCCCCTCCCCTCCCCCACACACTCCCCTCCCCCCACACTCCCCTCCCCCACTCCCCTCCCCCCCCACTCCTCCCCCCCACACTCCCCTCCTCCTCCTCCCCTCTCCCACCTGTGACAATTGGTCTGGTCACTTGATTCAGTAGAAGCCTGTCTCCATGTCCGTATCAACTGTTGAAAATGTTTACATGTATTCATTTCCGGGGCTGCCACAGCAAGGTACCACAGACTTCGTGGTTCTGAACAACAGAAAATTATCCTCACGGTTCTGGTCCTAAAGTCCAAGATCAAGGTGTCCCAGGGTCCCACTCCCTCCAGAGGCTCCAGGGGAGGGTCCTTCCTGCCTCTTCTGGCTACTGGAGCCCCAGGCATCCCTTGGCCAAATTCATTGCCCTTCACCCTGTGTCTCACTGTGCCTCCAAGCTCCCTCTCCTTTCTCTTGTAAAGACACCTATCATTCAATTTAGGGCCCACCCTAAACTTCACTAGTTCACTTCTGCAAAGAGCCTTTTCCAAATAAGGTCACATTTGTGTGAGAGTGAAGCCCCCCTCTCTGAGGAGATGCACGAGAGCGAGGACCCATCTCTGAGGAGATGTGTGAGGCTGAGGCCCCACTTTCTCTGAGGTGGTGCTCAAAAAGGAGGCCCCCCTCCCTGAGGTGATGTGTGAGGGTGAAGCCCCCCTCTCCGAGGTGACGTGTGAGGGTGAAGCCCCCCTCTCTGAGGTGATTCTCAAGGAGGGGGCCCCCCTCTCTGAGGTGACGTGTGAGGGTGAGGCCCCCCTCTCTGAGGTGACGTGTGAGGGTGAGGCCCCCCTCTCTGAGGTGATGTGTGAGGGTGAAGCCCCCCTCTCTGAGGTGACGTGTGAGGATGAAGCCCCCCTCTCTGAGGTGATTCTCAAGGAGGGGACCCCCCTCTCTGAGGTGACGTGTGAGGGTGAAGCCCCCCTCTCTGAGGTGATTCTCAAGGAGGGGGCCCCCCTGTCTGAGGTGACGTGTGAGGGTGAGGCCCCCCTCTCTGAGGTGATGTGTGAGGGCCAGGAACCCACTCTCTGAGTGATGCTGGTGGACGTGGCCCCTTCTCCCTGAGGTGATGCTCAAAAAGGAGTCGCGATGATGCATGAGGACAAGGCCCCCCTCTCTGAGGTGACGTGTGACAGCGAGGACCCTGTGTCTTAGCAGATGTGTGAGGTGAGAACTTGTCTGAGGAGATTTGTGAGGGTGAAACACCCTCTCTGAGATCATTCTTAAGGATGAGGAACCCCTCTCTGACGTGTTGTGTGAGGGTGCAACCCCCCCTCTCTGAGGTGATTCTTGAGGTCCAGGCACCCCTCTATGAGGTGACACTGGAGGGCAAGGCCCCATTCTCTTTTGTGACAAGTGACTCGAGGACCCACTCTCTGAGGAGATGTGTGAGGGCGAAAAGAAACCTTTCTCATTGAAGTGGTGTGTTTGGAGGATGAGGCCCCCGTCTCAGAGGTGATACATGCGTGAAGATCCCGTTTCTCAAGAGGTGTGTGAGGCGAGGAAGCTCTCTCTGAGGCATGTATATGGCCAGACCCCCACACTGAGGAGATGCATGAGGGTGGTGCCTCCCTCTGTGGAGAGGCGTGTGAGGCAGCGACCACCTGTCTGAGGTGATTCCTGAGGTCGAGGCTCCTCTCACTGAGCGGATGTGTGAGGGCGAAGCCTCCTCTCTGAGTTGATGTATGAAGCAAGGACCCTTTCTCTGAGGGGACGAGTGAAAGCGAGGCCCCCTTCTGACATGATGGCCGAGGGAGAATCCCTTCTTTTACACAGCGTGGAGGGTGAGGACGCCCCCTCTGAGGTTATGTGTGAGCTCGAGGCCTCAATCTCTGGGGTGATGCAGGAGGTTGCGGTCACGATCCGTGACATCATTCGGTATAAAATGTTTCTCCCTTGGGTGTTTTCTGGTTGTCAGGATCTGAGAACCCGTTTAGTTATGTGATTTATTCATTACTCCTCAGGAAAAGCCTGACCTGCAGATGTGCTCACTGACCTTTCCCACCAGAAATGGGACAAGTTCACAGGTCTCCTGTTTTCTCCTTGCATTTGTAGCTGCCTTCAGGCCAGAGAAGCACGTTATCGTTGACCAGGTCTCTTTGCTTTGTGCAGCTGATGTCTCTGCAGAGGGCAGCAGCGTCCGAGGAAGCAGCCCCAGCCGGTGTTCGGACCTGCTTGCTGAGCCGCTGTGCCCCGAGGGTGAAGCGTGGGCACCTGGCACAGGAGACCTGCCCAGCCGGGCGCCCAGGCAGGAGCTGGAACTCAACCAGGAGCTACTGCAGTCCGGGGCGGTCACCCTCCCAGGTGAGCATGGCTGTCTTGCTAACAACACACCACAGGCCAGCGGCTTCTTAACAACACAACTTCACTTACCACGGCCCTAGAGGCTGGATGTCCACGGTCAAGGCGCAGCGTGGTGGGTGCCGGTGAGGGCCCCTTCCTGGTTCACAGTCAGCACCTTTTCACCGTGTCCTCACGTGGCAGGTGGGCAAGGGGTCTCTTTTATAAGGGCATTAATCCCATTCATGTGGGCTCCACCCTCAGGACCAAAGCCCCTCCCACAGGCCTCACTTCCAAATTCCATCAAATCAGGTATTAAGATTTCAGCATATGAATTTGGGGGGTTACAAACAGTCAGAGCATGGCAGTGGGCCTCACCCTCCCAGGTGAGCTTGGCTGTCATCTGCCCAGGTGAATGCCGGGCTCTACCCTCCCAGCAGATCTCACATCTAAGCCGGTAACTCAGATAGTGTTTGCAGATCCTGGCTCCATCTCCTCGAGCTTGAAGCCGCGGGTGTCCCTGTGGGGGCTGCCCCCTTTCACGATGGCCCCTTGTTAGTTCACAGCCTCTGGGACCTTCCCGGGTGGAATCTGGAATTGCCCACAGAGGGCAGAGAGAGACCGAAGAAAGAGGCCACGCTCCACATTGGCAGGTGGCAGGTAACTTGTACACTAGGCTTGTATGGGCGGCCTCAAGATCTCCGCCCCGCCCGCCAGAGTCTTAAAGTTCACCTGGAGGGAGGCCTTAACTGGGCTCAGTCATGTTACTCTCCAGTCGGTCTCGATGCCACACCGTTATCTCCAAGGTGCGTCTTGAGGCAGGTTCCGGGAACGAGGAGGGCGGAGGAGCACAGGGGCCTGGGTCCAGCTCGGGGGTCGGCTAGCGGTCGCATCCTCTCAGTGACCTCCTCCAGCACCTCTGTTTCTGCAGGAACCCGAGACCGTCGGGGAAGAGCGGTGGTGCAGGTCTGTACAAGGGGCCCACTCTGGTCCAGCGAACACATGTCCAGTGCCGAGCTAACCCGTCTGCTGAAGTACCTCCACACCATCCCCAGGTGGGACTGAGCCAGCCTCCAGTTTTCAGACCCTTTGAGGATAAACCCAGCTGAGGTGTAATGTCGGGTGGCTCCCGGGCTCTGCCGTCTGGCGCGTCACTGCGGCAGGTCCCGTCTCCCACCTCCCCCTCCTTCCGGGCCCTCGTGCCGGGCTCTCACGTGCCGCCCCCCACGCACCCCGTCCCTCCCGTGCACCTGGGCCCCTGTCCTCCGAATGCAGGCCTGAGTTCTGCGTTGCTCTTCCTTGTGCAGTACTGGCTTTAGGCATTATTTGTCTACATGTTTTATGCTCCACGTCTTTCTAAAAAAGATTTGAAGTGACCTTGATTAAAGACACGAGCTGATAGAAACAGAATATTTAGTATAACCGGGTGAAGAAATTGTACAAGTAGGAGGTACCTGGTGCCAGAAAGCAGGAAAGACTGACCACGAACTAGGCCTTGTGGCGTCGCTGGGCCTCCGGGCAGCCAGCAGCACACGCGCCAGGAAGAAAGTGCACCAGCCCCTCCAGAGCCGCACCTTCCTGGTGTGGAATTCCAGGGGACCTTGCCTCCTGCGCCCTACACAAGGAAGCAGACACGCTTGGGTGACCCTCCCCAGGGCTCTCCACGGACCAAGGACAGAGATGGGGGCGGATGGAGAACCGGAGTCACGCGCATTGTTTGGGGCCCCTCACCCCCGTCGGGTGCAGACGGGCTTCGGGCTCCCTCACAGCCATCAGACCAAGAGCCTCCACGGTGCCGGGTGGACGTAGCCCCAGGGCTCAGTCCTAAGGTCAACGGCCCAGGTTTGAATCCCGGCCCGAGTCCCAGCCCTGCCCTTGGCTGGAGTCGGTAGTGTGCCGTGATGGAGGGATGTCTCATGGGTGTGCTAGAGGGGCTAGAAATAATCTCTCTGCAGTCCCTAGAGTGAAGTCACATGACCTCACGTGAGAGCGTGCTGGGTGACTCATGGCCACGTGTGCGCACGTGTGGGAACATGCTACCTGGTGTGCCCTCGCGTGACGTGGGAGCGTTCCTGGTACGTGGGAGCGTTCCCACCCGTGACCTCATGCTTGTTTGTGGGGCATTGACTTTCTGTTGAAATTTTTTCTGAAGTAGCACGGGTACAGTCAGTGTGGGACACACAGGCAGGAAAGGACTTAAAATGCTGCATCCCCCCAGGCTCCTTCGCAGAGCGAGGCTCGCAGTTATCTGCAGGGCCTGCTTTCACTGCGCTGAGCCTAGGGTTTCAAACTTATCTTTCAGCAGAGATTTCAAAATATAAGGAAACGACTCTGAAAAAAATTACTTTCATCCTTGCACTAGTTCATACTCTATAAGCCTCAGGTAAACACCTTCAAAGCCCTAGAATAATGACATTTTCTATTTACCAGAAGCTTTCCTTTGACCACTGCAGGGAGGTCCTGGTTGACCAGGGCCCCCCGAGAGAAAGGAGTGAGACTGCTGTGGAGCCTGTGGGACCGGGGCTGAGCTGGACGTCCAGACCCCTGCTTTTTCCACTTTGCCACAGACGGTGCAGACAGTGCGCCGCTGCTCACCTGCACATGAAGACCTGGGAGAAGAATGTTTCTGAAGACTTAGGGGAGCTTGTTCTGGAGCCCGAAGGTTTGTCTGGTTATTCCCCAACAAGGGCTGTAACCGTGAACGTCCTGACAGAGAGCGGCACCGGGAGAAGCCACTGCCCTCAGCTCTTGGGAAGAGGCACCTGAGATGCCGCACCTTTGGGGGGAGCGCCCGGGAGAGTCTCATCGTCGGTTCCTGCAGGTGCGTTACAAGGAGCCCCGCATTCCTATGAGTTGGCCTCGTGAAAGGACTACCATCAAACTCTTAGATACACAGAACCTTAAACTCGGAAAGGATCTTGGCTGTTATCCATGCACCCTCCTGCGCCATGCAGGAATCCACCCATCCATCCTGCCATCCACACTTACCTGGGAATACAAAAGGGAACAGCAGAAGTTCCTGCCCTGATGGAGACACACACGTGAACCCGAATTGTCGCAGCTCCCATGGTGAGACAAGCCCACAGTGCCGAGAGGGACTTCCCAGACATACTGTGTCCTGGAGGAGGGAGAGGGTTTGCAGACAAGAGGGGAAGCAAGAGCACACACAAGGCCTGGAGCCGTCGGGCACTTTGTGAGGACGGAAGACGCTGTGAAGACAGCAGGCCCCCCTGGGCCGAAGACCATGGCGTGTGGCAGGCCGAGCGGCCTGCAGCTTCAGGAAGACAGTTCGGAGGCTTCCGCAGAAATGCAGACCGAGACATCCAGGCAGGTCTGCACAGCGGCCTGGGGTGGATCAGGGACCCCAAGGGGCCAGACTGGGGGGCCTGGAGGCTGCCTGCCGCTGGGAGTGAGGGCGAAGCAGAGGCGTCAGGGGATCCAGAGCAGGGGCGGGCAGAAGGGGAGGGGATCTGCTCTGGGGTTCCAGTTGGTACCAATGTGGATGCAGGAATGAGCAAAGGGGTCCGTCTCAGCCACTCAGGACCAGGGTCCAGCGGCCGTCTGACCCCGGGAACAGCCCCCAGGAAGGGCGGGGCTGTCCTGCCAGCCGCCAAGTGGGTGACGTCGTAGAGGAGAGCCTGTGAGTCACTGAGCACGACTGCCCCTGTGGTCCTGGTGAGGCCACTTGCCGGGCTCTGGGGCCACGACTGACTTGGCAGATGAAGGGAAACCCCAGGGCCGGGGGCGCCAGAGAAGGGAGGCCCACGACGACAGAGCGAGATCCAGCCGTCCCTGCTGGAGGCCTCCGGTCTGACCGGCAGGGTGGACACGAGACCCTCCGACGAAATGCAGCATCTCGCCCAGCTCCTGACAGCACTGACCAGGACCCGTGTGGCCAAGCAGGTGGGCACCGAGAAGTCCCTGGGCAGAGACGTAGCGTCCACCTGCCTGCTCCCACCTGGGCCTTGAGGAGCCGCCAGCACCAGACGCGTCAGCTTGGCCTCCGCAGCCCCACTTCTGTCCTCGTACCTGGCCTCCCCAAGAAACACCCCTCAAATGCTCTTTAGCAGTTTTACCCCAAATGGAACACACCTGACTGGGGGGCGAACAGGAACATGGCACTAAAGCTGTGCAGCTCTGCAGCGTTGTGTAAGCAGGCATCAGGGCCCGGGCTCAGCACTGCTGCGTGTGCATCTAGAGATCAGCGTCCAGACAGGCAGCTGAGTTAGAACACTCGCTGACACCGGAAGCTACAGTGGAAGGCGGTTCCCGGGGACACTGAAAGTTCTGAAGAATGAATATACCAACTTGTCCCGGCCTATTATTCTTTCCTATTGAATCTGGAACTGAAGCTTCTGATCACACAATACAGACAACGGGGTTTTCAAAAGCACGTGGCGAGATTTTTAGTTTCAGGGGATGCTCTGCAGCCCTGCATCAACCCAAACACACAAACGAGTACAAAGACTCCCAGGAACCTCTGGCTCCTGGATGAAGGCCCTGCTTCACTCACCCAGAGCTGCACCTGCGTGGATGTCGGTGGGCAGGAGAGAGAAAGCAGACCTCCCCACCGCTGGTCCACCACAGTGAGTCCCGCTTGCCCTACCTCCAACTGAGAAGCAGCTGATTCCTCAGGAAGCGGAAGGCGGATGTGTATCAAGCCAAGAGTCCCGAACTCGCAGAGCCAAGAGCATCTCGGTGGGGACGCATCTCGTGGAGAGACAGGGAAGCTCGCTCTGGACAAGATTTAACACGTCCTGTCTTTCTTTCTCCAGGAAGGAGGTGCGGGAGCTGGGGCTGGTCATCCTGGTGGACGCACGCAAGAGCCTGGCCGCCCCCGCCCTCTCCCAGGCCCTGGCAGCCCTGCAGGTGAGCAGGTGGGTCCCGTCCTGGGGCGCTGAGCTTCTCCAGGCACAGGGGGTCAGCGGCCGCCACCTCCCTCGTGTGAATCTGGAGACGTGGGGAGGGGCCTGTGCTTAGAGGTGGAAGGAGCAAAGCAGGTTCCTGCTTCTGCCCCCTCCCGGCCTCGCTGCAGACCTTCAAGTCCAGCTGGCCAGGGTCAGCCGTGCAGACGTTCTGCTTTGTGCTCTGACTCAGCAGGAACGGTGATGGCGTCCCTTCACACCGTCTCCGTGTCTCCTGTCCGACTAAATCCGGGTGCAGGGTAGTTAGTCACCCTCCCAGACAGGAATGGAGGCCTGCAGGGGCGGCCGCCACTCACTGTGGGGTGCGGGCCCTGGTCATTGGGCGGCCAGGAGTCCCGGAGCCCTCTGGGACGGGGTCAAGGCCGGTGGTCTAGCGGTGGCCTCAGGAAGCCCCAAGCCTGGATTCCAGGTCATGAGTAGAATCCAGGGAGTCCCTGGAACAGGGAGAGAGGCACCACTGCATGTTTCAGGTACCCAGGGCCGGATGGGAGCCTGAGAACATTCAGTCTCCCTCAGATGTGTGCACACAGGGCTCCTGTGTGCCAAGCGCTGTGCTGGGGTCCGGGCTCTCAGAGGCACCTGGAGCTGCAGCTGCTCCGGCGGCTCCTGAGCACCGTTTCCTCTGTTCCATCTCTAATGGTACAGCACTGGTCACTGTTCTCACCCAGGCGCCTGCATTTTAGGGACGCCGAACAGAAGTTCTTTCAAGGAAAGATTTAGTGAGTGAGGTTGGAGCAAGTCTGACCAGCTGGAGAGCAGAGTCTGGGGAACGCAAAGAGGGGCCCAGCAGACAGGCTCTGCACGGGGCGGGGCTCGGGGGAGGCCAGGCCGGAGCGGCCTGGGGAGAGGCTCCGAACTTCCAGGCGAGGGGAGAGGTGGGCACAGCGTGCTGTATGCCGTGCCGCGTGCTGTACCGCGTGTGTGTTGTGTGCGGGACGGAGCAGAGCAGGGCCAGACAGCCAGGAAGACGCAGATGCACGTCTGCACACTCTGCGGGCGTTTCCTAAAGCGGGAGGACTGGCAGCTCTGCTCCTTTGGCATCCGATGGGAACGTGAATATCATCAACCATGAAGAGCCCGTGGAAATCAGGGCTCCAGCCTCAGGCGGAGACGAGCGAGCCCTTCGCAGAAAGTCTGCCGCGCTTCCCCACCCTAGCTGTTGACCTGAGATCTAGGCAGATCGGACCTGGCCACTTACCGGTTTCCCCAGCATTTCTTTTTGTTCAGACTTCCCTTAAATCCTGGGCCACTCGGGTCCCATGCGGGAGTCAGGCCTGAGAGAGGTGGTCCCTGACCACCCACGCAACTCCCAGAGCAGAAGCTAGGACCTGGGGAAACGTCAGCTACGTCTGGGACCTTTTATGACACGCTAATAGTCTAAGGAGCTTCATGATGGGGTTACGAGAGGAGATCCAATTCTTTTCCATGTCTGGACATAACTGTTCCACAAAGCTGGCTTTCAGACAGCCCTGAGGGCCTTGCAGAGAAAGCTGGCCTGCAGACCTCTGCCCTGTTTTTGGCTCAGCTGACAGCAAGATTTCCGATGCAAATGAGAGGAATGGAAATGAGCTGGAATTTAAGGATCATGTGTCCATTTTCAATTTAAATTTTGAGGGATGTATAAAAGTACTTAAATATTTTTACAAAGGGCAAAAAATCTCAGCTGTTCTTCATATCTACCTCAAGTAAGTATACTTCAAATTTGTTAAATTATTAAAGTTCAGATACCATAAAAAGCTTTCCATTTTGAAAAGGGAATAGTGACTTTTTCCCCTTGGTGGAAGAAACTCCTGAGACTTTGCGCATCCCTTACCCCGCTCACAGCAGGTAACTATTACCTTATTAACATGGTAATTGTCATAAATCATTAACTGTTCTCTCTTATCTGAGAATTAACATTAATTCTCTTTGGAATAGTAACAAATCCTAATAGTAAAAATTCACTCAAATAGGAATATATAAGAAATATAAAACACTTTTCCAAACTGTTTGTAGTTTTAATGCAGGATAACTCAAAATTTTAGCTAAACTGAGTAAGAGAAATAGAATATGGCTCTAAAATAGGAAAACAAGATTGTTCTTTTCTGTGGCTTTTCTATGGCTTATTCATTCAACAAATATTTACAAAGTGTCATCCACAAGAAGCCACTTAACAAAAATATAAGTACATAGGATGAACTTAAAATAGATAAGATATCAGTTAGTCCTGAGGCTCATCCAGTAAATTCATTTCAAACTAGGGGATTACAAAAAAGCCTAAAATTTGTTTATAAGAAAGTATTAAAAAGTAAAGCCTTAGGGAATATGAATGAAGAAACACTGGGTAAATAAAAGCATCTTATTGCGGAATGATCTGGCCTCAGTATAATCTAGCAGACAGAAACAGGAGTTTGATTAAAGTCATAAACACTCTCTAAAAATAAGATTTTTTTCAACCAATAGAGTTGGAACAATTGGACATCTGTATGCAAAAGAAAAGAGAAAAAAGAAATCTTCAACACATACTTCATATGATATATAAAAATTAACTGAAAATGGATCTTAGACCTACATGTAAAATCTAAAACTGCAAAACCACCAGAAGAAAACAGAAAATCTTCATGACCTTGGTTTAGTCAACTATTTCTTAGCTCTGACCCCAACAGCATAATCCGTAAAAGAAGAAAATGATAAATTGAACTTCATCCAAATTTAAAACTTCTCCTCAGAAGACATTGTTACTAAAATGAAAATACAAAGCCAAGACTGTGATAAAATGTTTGCAAAACACATATCTGATAAAAGACTTGTATCTAGAATATATAAAGTCTCAGAACTCAATAGAAAGAGAAAAAAAGTCCAGTAAAATATGGGCAAAATATTTGAACAGACTTTACCAAAAACAATTGATGAACGGGAAATAGGCACATAAAAATATGGTCAGGGCTTCCCTGGTGGCGCAGTGGTTGGGAGTCCGCCTGCCGATGCAGTGGACGCGAGTTCGTGCCTGGATCCGGGAAGATCCCACAGGCCGCGGAGCGGCTGGGCCCGTGAGCCACGGCCGCTGAGCCTGCGCGTCCGGAGCCTGTGCTCCGCAACGGGAGAGGCCACAACAGTGAGAGGCCCGCGTACCGCTAAAGAAAAAAATATATATATGTTCAACGTCTTTAGTCACTGGAGAAATGCAAATTAAAACCAAAATGAGGGCTTCCCTGGTGGTGCAGTGGTTGAGAGTCCATCTGCCGATGCAGGGGACACGGGTTCGTGCCCTGGTCCAGGAAGATCCCACATGCCGCAGAGCGGCTAGGCCCATAAGCCATGGCCGCTGAGCCAGCATGTCCGGAGCCTGTGCTCCGCAACGAGAGAGGCCACGACAGTGAGAGGCCCACATAACGCAAAAAAAAAAAAAAAAAAAAACCAAAATGAGATCACACATACAACTACAACCACAAACTTGACAAGAACAAGACCGGGGTGTTGCTGGTGCGATGCAGGACAGTGTAGCCGCTCGGGAAGACTGTTTGGCTGTTAGTCACAAGCTAAACACACACTTAACCGTAGCACCCAGCAAACCAATGGCTGGATAGTTACACAAAAGAAATGAAAACACAGTGTTTACAGGCTTTGTTTATGATTGCCAGAGACTGGAAACAACACACATGTCCTTCATCTGCTGAGTGAACGACAAGACTGTGGTGCCTGCAGTCGAGGCAACATGATGAGCAGTGAGAGGCGTGAGCTACTGACCTCCCAGCAATGGGGATGCGTCTCAGGGCAGTGTGCTAAGTGAGAGAAGCCGATACTGCACTGCATGAGTCCGCTCATACGATATATGGAAAGGCAGTTTACGGAGACAGAAAACAGCTGGGTGATTGCCCGGGACTGCGGAGCTGGACCACAAGGCACGTGAAGAGATGTGCGGGGTGCTAAACTGTCTTATTTCTTCACTGTGGTGGCGGCTACGCGACTATAAGTTATGTCAAAACTTAGAGAGCTGCACGCAAAAGAGGGTGAATTTATCCTGTGTTAGTTATAATCAGTAAACCTGATTACCTTAAAATTCATAAGGGCAAGTAATTTATATCCACAGCAAAGGCAACTGCATTTTATGCATTTTAGGAACTTTTGGAACTTATCAAAGTAGAACCAATAAAAATTGGACAATTTTATTAACTCAATGAAGTTAAAAATTAGAAAGCTAATCAGTATTTCTTATTTCAGAACACATCTCCTCCCTTAATTCATAGTATTTTGCTGCTGGTGGATAAAGAATCAGCATTTAGGCCTGACAAGGATGCAACAATTCAGGTAATGGTTTTAGACTGACTGATGACTCTGACAGATAGACCCTGAGTGATGCATAAAATTAAATATTAGGGCACCTAGATGAGATAACGCACGAAAGAATTTCTGTAAGATGCAGTTGCTTCCGTACAGGAGCCTGGAAACCTGTCTCCAATGCCTTGAATTCTTGCAGGACCCCTGCAGAGCATGACATTAGAAAACTTTTAAAAATCTGGTTTTTCTTCCCCACCTCATTTGTTTTCTTTCCTTCTCTTCTTGCTTCTTTTTCTCTTTTACCTGAAAATGTCTTTACCTTGCCTTCATTCATTTCTTTAAAATGTTCTCTCTTCCCCTCAGATTTCTTTTCTGTTTTTCTTTATTTTTCTTTACTTATTTTTGGCCATGCCACGTGGCTTGCGGGATCTTAGTTCCTGACCAGGAATCGAACCTGTGCCCCCTGCAGTGGAAGCACAGAGTCCTAACCACTGGACCGCCAGGGAGTTCCCAGCCTTCATTCTTGAAGGATATTTTCGCTAGATATAGAACTCTGGCTTGACAGTAGTTTGTTTGTTTTTTCCGCACTTTAAAGATGTTGTTCTGGTGTCTTCTGGCCTTCCTAGTTTCTGATGAAAAGTTCATAGTAAAAAAGTTCATGTATAGGGAATGTGTCATTTTTCTCTGGCCACGTCTAAGATTTTCTCCTTCTTTTTTAGCAAATTGACTATAACGTGACTCGGCATGGTTTTCTCCTTATTTATCCTGTTAAGTTTGGCTGAACTTCTTGAACATTTACGTTTATGTTTATCACCAAATTTAGGAAGTTTTCAATCATTATTTCTTAAGAGTCTTTTCTGCTCATTCTCTCCTCTCTTTCTTGATTTCAGTTACACATACAGTAGTGATATTGTCCCATAAGTCTTTGAGAATCTGGGAGGTTTTTTCACTTTTTTTCTTCTCTTTTCTTCAGATCAGATTGTTTCTCTTGACCTATCTTCAAGGTCACTGACTCCATTCAGCTATTAAGCCCATCCAGTGAGTTTTTTAGTTCAGATATTGTGTTTTTCAGCTATAAAATTTTCAGTGGGTTTTAAAATAGATTTTCTATGTTTCTGCTGAGATTTCCTATTGTCTCATTAATTGCAAGCATCTTTTCCTTTACATCATTGACATAGTTATAATAGCTGTTTTAAAGTCCTGTCGTAATTAATTACAACATCTGTGGTCTTTCCTGGGTTGATCTCTGTTGATTGTCTTTTCCTGAAGCTTCAGAATAGTCACATTTTCCTGATTCTTTGTGTGTCAAGTAATTTTGGATTATCTTTTGAACATTGTGAATATTCTGTTGTAGAGACTCTGGATTCTATTATAAACCTTCACAGAATGCTGTCTTAGCATGCATTTAACTTGATTAGACTGAGTAGGTCCAATTGCACACAACTGGAGCTCCCTTTCCCCAGCTTTCTCCGTGGGGTGGATATTGACCTTCACGTTCTGCCCCAGCTCTATCCTCTGGCTGTTTAGGCCAGAAAGATGCCCATTTTCTATCAGAGCTTCAGCCACTCCAGCCTCACCATATTGGCAGCCTGCCTTCAGGCCAAAGCCACAAAAACAGGGAGCCACCCCATGCCAGTCCCTTTACCCAGTTTCAGTTGCCTCCATGGTGGCTTTGTTCACCCTCCAGAGCTTTCGGATGGCTGTCATTATACTTTATCCAGAGTCTGGTTTTGTCTGGGGAGGTTCAACTCTGCCAAACCAGAAGTAGCTCATCCTTGATTCATCCTCTCACTTTTCCCTTCCTCGTCCTGCCCTTTCCCTTTTCCTGTTAACATCTTGCCGTCTGTTCTTCCCCAACTTTTCCATTCTTTTGGTCTTTCCTCTATTTCTCTTTGCTGTCTCTCCTTTCACGTCTCAGTTAGATTCCTGTGTCCACCCACATATACTCCAGTAATGCCACCAGCAGGCAGGATAGCTGAACCCTAAAGTTGCTTCTCAATCCTCTCAACCGAGTAACCCAGCAGTTTTCCCAGGAGTGAGCCATTCTAGTGGTTTTTCCCGAGAGCTGCGTCCATGGCCATGACCAACCAGTGAATGCCTTCCTTGGCAGTGTGAGCTGGTGGGTTCCCTGAAGGCCCTGCACAAATTTGTCGACAGCTCCCAGCTGACTGCAGACCTCGAGGGCTCCTTTCCCTACAGCCACAGTGCCTGGATCTGCTTCCGTCGGGTAAGGTGCAACTCACAGCTGCTGCACATGCCAGTCTCCTGGGCTTCTCCTTAGATGGATTTTTTACTTAAATCAGAAAAGGGCATCCCCCCACCAAGTGTCACACCTGTCATAGTCGCCATCAACAGTCTGTTTCTGGACAGCCACACCATGGCACCCTTGAGAATGCCACTGAAACCCCTCCCTGGGCAGGGGAGGAACTTCTATTGATGTGCAGAGGTCACCGGGCGGCCGCACGGCAGGCTTTGCAACCTGAGATGGGTTTAAATGTGGGAACTCACAGCTGCTTGTCTCAACATCTAACAGAACCTGTCTTTATGTCTCCTGGCTCTCAAACCTCAATAGAAGCTGGAGCCCTTCACCTCAAACTGCGAGGAAGCCATTGTTTTCCTACAAAATTCAGTCCACTCCCTGAACACCCACAGGACCCCAAGCACAGCACAGGTAGGTTCTCGTGTATTTTATTTTATTTGACAGATAGGTGGGAACACAACAGTTGGGTCAAAACCATCATCCTCAGCAAAAATTTTCAAGCCCTTTTTCATTCATAGATCCCTTTCAATTAGCAAAAAACTTCCCTTGTGACCAAAAAAATCCCACTCTGCCCAGAAAAGAAACATCACCACTACATTTGCTGACATGCCACCGAGGCACAAGTGATTTGCTGTCAGGAGACACAGAGGTGGACTGGCTGGAGGGACGTTGACAGCCTAGGAACCAGGGCCCTGGAGATGCCTCCCGGTCCCAGGGTGCGCGGTGAAATCCACGGCCTCGTCTAAGTGCCAGCATCTCCTCCTGCTGCCGCCTTTAAGCTTCCCTCTTGCTTTCTGCCCTCAGATCTCCCTTCCCTTGGGCAAGGGCATCTGGAGCTGTGCTACGTTCCTACGGGGACTGGGCGGCGTGTGGGGTGTGCCAAGCCCACCCACTTTTAGCTCGGTTGACAGAGCAAGGACGTGGGTCACACTGACGTGTCCATTAGCGCTAGGCTTGGGAGGACTGGAGGAGGGCTTCCAAGCACGTTTCTCCTACCCCGGGCAGGAGGTCGCAGAGTTGATCGGCAAGCACAGGGCGATGATGAAGCATGTCCTGGAAGACGCGCGGCTGGTGGCCCTCCGGCTGGAAGGCGGCACCGTGCTGGCACGGCTGAGGAGGGAGGAGCACGGCGCCGGCCAAGACTACCAGTGAGTGTCCCGCTGGGGCAGCGCCGGACCGCAGCCCAGCCGGGGCGATTCCCAGTGCTCTGCCCAGTCACGGGAAGCCCGTCTTCATCACCTGCAGTGTCTCCAAGGAGTTCAAACCTCCATTCCTCTGACGGACACACTGTGACTGACCAGAGATTAATTCCCTTTGTAACTGAAGGAAGCCTAGCAGATTCCTTGGAAGGCTCAAGTGGAGAAGGGTCACTCCCTGGGATTCAGCATCCGTCCTAACCAAATGCTTCCTCGCCTGTTGCCTCCCGGGCACCGGGTCCACCCACCCACATTTCCCTGCCACCTCCGGGGTGCCCGCACCTGTGGCTGGCAGGGTGTTGCAGCTCACAGGCGTGTTTATGCTCTGCTCAGGCTGTGGGCCTCCTCGGGGGCTTCCGTTTTTGTCAGATGTACAGAGTGCAGCTGGTGTTTGTAACCAGGTGTCACCGACTCGGGGCTTGCGGTGAACAGACACTCCGACAGCTGCCTTCTCTTTCCAGGGACACCATCGAGGCTGCCTGCAGGCTGTACGACCAAGTAGACGAAGAGGTCCACAGGCTGGTCCTCGCCTCCAACAGGTGTCTGCAGGCACTGGAGGAGCTCCAGGAGCGAGGACACCAGTCAGGGCTCCAGGGGGAGGTGACCATTCAGGGCTCCAGGGGGAGGTGACCAGTCAGGGAGCCAGGGGGAGGTGACCAGTCAGGGCTCCAGGGGGAGGTGACCATTCAGGGCTCCAGGGGGAGGTGACCAGTCAGGGAGCCAGGGGGAGGTGACCAGTCAGGGCTCCAGGGGGAGGTGAACATTCAGGGCTCCAGGGGGAGGTGACCAGTCAGGGAGCCAGGGGGAGGTGACAGTCAGGGCTCCAGGGGGAGGTGACCAGTCAGAGCTCCAGGGGGAGGTGAACATTCAGGGCTCCAGGGGGAGGTGACCAGTCAGGGAGCCAGGGGGAGGTGACAGTCAGGGCTCCAGGGGGAGGTGACCAGTCAGAGCTCCAGGGGGGAGGCGACCAGGTCAGTGTCCAGGAGAGGTGACCAGTCAGGGAGCCAGGGGGAGGTGACAGGGCTCCAGGGGGAGGTGACCAGTCAGGGCTCCAGGGGGAGGTGACCAGTCAGGGAGCCAGGGGGAAGTGACAGTCAGGGCTCCAGGGGGAGGTGACCAGTCAGGGCTCCAGGGGGAGGTGACAGGGCTCCAGGGTGGAGGCGACCAGGTCAGTGTCTGGGAGAGGTGACCAGCCAGGGCTCCATGGGGAGGTGACAGGGCTCCAGGAGGAGGAGACCAGTCAAGGCACTAGGGGGAGGTGACAGTCAGTGCTCCAGTGGGGAGGCTACCAGGTCAGTGTCCTGGGAGAGGTGACCAGTCAGGGCTGCAGGGGGAGGTGACAGTCAGGGCTCCAGGGGGAGGTGACAGTCAGGGCTCCAGGAGGTATGGCACTGGGCTACCTGACATAACCAGTGTAACACTCGCTATTTGAATCCAGATCTTCTTTATATTCATATGCATATAACGATTTCCAAAAGCTTATGTTTTTCAAGTAAAATCCTTATTATTTTATCAGCCATTGTTTCCTGGTTAGTGAATGTGAAGCCAGGGCCCCCCGCCCAGCCAGCAGCATAGGGGCAGTGAAGAGTGGCTGGAGACTCTCTGGACCCTCAGCTGGCCCTGCGTCCTCCAGTGTCTGGTCACCGTGGGGCAGTCAGGGTGGGAGGGGCGCCACCCCCAGGGCACCCCAGGCTGGTCCCCAGGACAGCCAGCAGTCACAGTGGGGTTGCACACTGTGTATTTTCCCTCCCTGGTCTCCCCACAAACAGCCCTAGCGCCCAGCCACGGGCCAGTGGGGTGCCTGGGTGGTGGGAGATGGTGACCCAGCTGATCCAGGCTGCAGGGAAGCACAGACAAGGGGCTGACCAGCTCACCTGGGCCCGGTGGTGGCAGCCTGGAGCATGGCTGACTCGAGACACCCCAGCCTGGGGGTGGGCCCTGCCTGGGGCTCCTCCATCCTGTGGGGTCCCCCGTCTACCCGTAGGGTCGATTCCCTGGCCTCTGGGGCCTCCTCCATCCTATGGGGTCTACTGTTTCTTATATATTATGTATTTTATTATAAAATGCCCTCCAGGACTTCCCAGAGGAAGGAGGGAAACTCTAAGACCTGCGCATCCGATGCTGTCTCTTCTCCTTCACGGTTCTCAGTAGTTTATTCTCCCGCCGGGACAGAGGCGCCGTACTGGCCACTTAGCCTCACGGGTTGCGGTGGAGAGTCTGTTCTGCTGCACTCTCGGCCTTGGCTGGGCCCTGCTTTCTCCCGGGAACCTCGTCCACCTCTGGTCCTCAGGCCGCCTCCGCCTGGTGAGCAGAGGCTCCCCTTTGCCTCCCTAGGCTCTGGGGATTCTGGGGTTTCTTGATGAGCACCCCCGTTTCCCAAATTCCACGCTTCCTGCTGGTCCGCTCGTTCTCTTCCTTTTCCATTTTCCATGTCGCCGGCCTTTTCCTCTACTTTCAGAGTAGATTTTGTCGACTTTATCTTCTAACCCCACTTGTGTGTTTCTGCCTCTGCTCTAACGTTGTTAACTTCCATGGGGGTTTTGTTTGTTTATTCCTCTCAGTGGACCTTCTTCACAGCACCTGACTTACTCTTGGCTGAAATACTGGTCGTGGTGTCTGCCCAGCCTCTCTCCCCTCCGAGGGGGCTTCTGCAGGCCTGTCCTGGCTTCTCTTTTTCATGCTGGAGGCTCTCCTGGTGATCCTAGGTTGCCTGCCCAGCTGCCGAGTGGGGCGGGGCCGCTGGAGGCCCCTGCTGGGCCCACCTCCTGGGCTCGTGGGCTCCTCCAGAGATGCGGCCTCCGACCCCCGAGGGGAGGGCCTGGCTGCACGTCAGGGAGGAGGTGAGACTCCGTGTTCCCGTGGCCTCTGCCTGCCTCCCCCTGTGCAGAGAGCACCCGGGCGCTGCGGGGTGGACAGCGCGTGCACTGGGGCCCCCACCTCTCGCAGCTCCAGGTCTCCCTCACCTCCTCGTCAGCTGCGCCACCTGCGCAGGATGCCCAGGGCCCCCAGTGTCCCTCCTTCCCAGCCTGTCTGTTGTCCCCATCCTTTATACCTTGAAAGAGGTTACTGAAGCTTTAGCAGTGTTCCAGGAGGGATCAAAGTTAGATAAGTTTTAGCCTGCCGTCTTCACCCAAAACTAAATACACTTTAACCTAAAAATGGGATCATCCTATATAGTGTGTTAAGTTGCTTTTTTTCCTAAGCAATTGCACGCACACTGTGGAAGAACTAGAGAGGACCTAGGTTTTAACCACAGTGAGATCCTGCCTCATGCGCTCCTCTGGCGGGCCCTGAGGTGGGGCTGCATGGGCACGCACGCCGGTGGGAGTCCCCGGGGCTCTGCCCTGCTGTTCGCTATTACAGACATCGCCACCTGCACATCCTTCACATCGCCACCTGCACATCCTTCACACTTGGTGATTGTTTGCAAATTCCTAGGCTGGATTGGAGGGTCAGGGCGCACCTCCTGAGGTTTTCAGAATCTTCCAGCAGCCTTCCAGACAGCTGGCCCAGCCTGGGCTCTCGGCAGCCTTCGGAGGCCGGCTTTCTCGTTTGCCATCTGACAGGTGACGATAAAGTGTCTCATCATTGTCTGCATTCGGATCTTTTATGCTGCAGTTGAACCTTTTCTTCCTACATTTATTGGTTATTTTTACTTCCCTAATAAATTGCTTTTTCGTGTACTTGGCCAATTTCCCTACAGTTTGTAATAGTTTCATTATGTCACTTCTAATCCTTTGATTGTGTTGCAGATATTTGTAATTTGTCCTTTAACTTTGCTTATGATTTATGTGGCTTTTCCTGTCTTTCGGTTACAGAATGACTAATGTATTCCATTATAAGACTTTCATGGTTTGAATTTCTCCATTTAATTTTTCAAACCGACTGGAATTTATTTTTTCTCGAGGTCGGAAGTGGGACTCCACCTCTGAGGCGCCTCTGCCCTGCTGACCATTTCCTCTTCTCTACCTGGCAGTTCTAGGACTGCAGGTGCTTCCTTGCAAAAATCTAGGTTTGATGGTTTTTTTCCATGACTCTGTCCACAAAGAGCATGTACTCTGGTCTCTCTCCTCTGCTCATACATCTGAGTTCATTAAATACAATTATTGTCCTGATAGATACAGCCCAATCGCTCCATTTTTTAATAGCAAACCTCTTCCTGGGTGTCTAACGACCGGATGCCCCTGCATTGCCCTGTGAGGGTTTGCCTCTGACGTGCCCGCAGTGAGCGTAGTGCTGTTGCCATGGGAACTGCGTCTCTAAAGTGATGACCGTGACCACATCGGACTGTGTAGGTGCAGGCAGGCCTGCCATCGCCCCTCCGTCCCTCCCAGGTGCCACCAGCCTGAGGAATGTTTCTGGAGTTTGTGTAGCATAGTAACAAGTTTTGAAACTGAAACTTCTGGATCCATTTTTCAATGATCTTAATTTCCACCTCCAAACAATTAAAAGTTATAAACGTGAGCCGTGGAGGTCTGTGGTCATCCCAGTCCCTCTCCAACCCAAGCGTCACTCCCACTCACAGATTGAAAAGTCACAAGTGAGAACCGTGGATCAGACTGAGGCCGAGTAGCCTTCGGATGCGCTCAGGATGCGCTCAGGAGACGCCGTTCAGACGAGGCGTGTGGCTGTAGGAATCAGATGCACCGGCCCCGAGGCGGCATCTGACACCTCCTTTGTCCTCCGAAGTCTTAGGGCCGGACTCCTTAGCACATTTAAAAGTAAAACCTTCTTTTCCTACGTAGATCACATCGTGGTTTGAAAAAGAAAGAGAGAAATTCCTCGGGCCTTTGGAGCTGCTGTCTCTGGGGAATGCAAAGCAGTGGCAGGCGTCCGGGGCTCTCCCGGACAGGCTGACGGTGGGTGCCCACCAGGACACATGCAGGGACACCCAGGGCACTGCTGGGGCTTGTTCTGATTCTTTGCTCCTTGGGCCGCAGCAATATCGTCCGAAAGGGCTACGGCTGATGGAAGAGGACTTGCAAGGTGCAGAGGAAGGGACCCAGGACTTCAGAAGGAGTCTGAGCGCCAAGGCCGGCCTGGCTGAGCGGAGGGAGGGCGAGCTGGCCAGGCAGGCCCTCGGGTCCGAGTTCTGCGAGACGGTAAGAGCCCCGGCCCAGTCCCTCCCAGGGTGTGCACACGTTGCCCAGTCCTTGCTGCGGACATTCGCTGCGAGGTGGGCGCCCCCCCGCCAGGCTCTCCGTAGACCTGTGAGGGGTTTATTTATTGTACCGGACAGACAGGCCACGAGGACTCGTGAACTGTTCTTTCTGTTTACCGGCTCAGTTATAAAAGTCCACTTACTGTCAAAGATCCCAGAACGATTGCAGCACAGCCGCACCCGCACTCTCGCTAGCGCCCTAGAATGCCTGCCGTTAGGGCGCCAGGGCCAGACTCCTCAGGAGCACAGAACCCAAGAGGCCAGGGCAGGCCTGGAACTCTCGGCCCGAGGTCCCTGGCCCATGGGTCGCACACCCGGCGGACCGTCTCACGGCCTCTCCAGCCCTGATGCCCACGGTCGAGTCCGGCCGGCAGTTGCCACCGCGAGCACAGGGTCTTCCTCTCACTCTGGCCTCTGGCTCACCCTGGTCCTCACTTTGGGCGACCTGGTCAGCAGGCAGAGCGTGACCTGAGTTTACTCAGGGTGCTGGCTCAGGCCGCCTTGGCCGTGACCGTCCTTCACTGCACTGACCGGTGCCCTCCTGTGCCGGGCAGGCGAGCGGGCGGACGCTGCGGTGCAGTCAGTGCCTAGAGCACCCGGACCCAGAGCTGGTCACCGAGGATCTGAAGCGGTGTCGCCGGCAGGCCGTGCAGAGCTTCCCCAGGGCGAGCGTGGTGGTGGTGGGCCCCGGCGGCCAGTGGGCGCTGCCACGGGGCCAAACCTTGTGGCTGCAGAGCCGGCAGACCTGACGCCACTGGCAAGAGGCCCTTGGAGAAGAGGCCCCGGGCCCCGGCACCCTGCCTCTGGGCTGGAGCCCCCTGAAGCACGAGCTTGCCCAGGGACCCGAGGGGCAGCCCCTTGAGCCTTCCTGGACCCCTCCTGCTGACCCCGAGGGCCGAGCTGGGGAGTGGGCCTGACTGCTGCCCGGCCTCGCTGGACAAGCTGCTGTGTGTGGGCAGGGCGAGCACCTGCGCCCAGGTGTGCACGCACAGGACAGCAGCGGCACCTGCTCCCCGCCCACCCCAGGAAGCACCCCCCGCAGAAAATTAGGAAGAAAGCACAAAGCTTCGCGACTCCTCAGCTTGACAGTGGCCCCAGCGACTCCCTCCGGCTGGGCCACACTGGGGTCTTCATCAAAGGCCTGGAGGTGATCGGCACTGCTGTGGCCTCAGAGAAGCGGCCCCCGCTGAGGCCACGTGCCGAGAGCCCTCGGCTCCCTCGGAACCGGAGTCTGTCCTCTCCCTCCAGGACCCACCCCTCCGAGGAGGATGGGAAGGGCAAGCTGGAAGGTGAGGCAGATGCCCTCAACCTGTGGGCCTAGTGGTCAGTGGGGTCTAGAGACCCAGAGCCGTGAAATGCCCTTCCCCAGCGTGGGAAACCCACGGACGCCCCCCGGGCCTTCCGCGTCAGGTCCAGGCTGAAGCACTCACGTCTGATTTTAAACAAGACGTTAGTGATCTCCCTGTGCTCAGAACAGAATCTCTGACAGCCGCCTCCTTTTTCGGGGCGTGTAGTGACCTAGCACACCCGCTCTGATGGTTAAACAACCAACTCTAGTTGTTTAGAGCCCATTTCTAGAAAATTACAATAAGCAAACCAAGCCC
Source organism: Pseudorca crassidens (assembly GCF_039906515.1). Classification (NCBI taxonomy): domain Eukaryota; kingdom Metazoa; phylum Chordata; class Mammalia; order Artiodactyla; family Delphinidae; genus Pseudorca; species Pseudorca crassidens. Next base: position 627,983 of record NC_090298.1, read on the forward strand.
ACAACGTGAAGAAATTACTTTAAAAATTGCTTTTAAAAAAAGTCTCTAAGTATTGAGGCGAGAGGTGTGTGCCCGTTTATCTGTTGCCCAAATGAAGATGTCCGTTTATTTTGTTAAATCTTTAGGAAGATGTTTGCGAAAAGATACTTCTTGTTAACTGTCTGGATAAAAAGTGGTCAAGGACCCCGCCCACCCCAGTGACAGTCCGTGGCGCCAGCCTGGCCTCCCAGCCTCTGGGTTGTTTGTCCCTGTTTGCAGTGAGCCCTGGCTGGAGGGGCACCCCCGGTGTCCTTTGCTCACCGGATGGGTCCACGTGTGTTTCCTCCAGAGGGCAGCTCGAATCTGAACTGAGACGGTTACAAAATGCTCTTCTGAAACAACCTTCAGCCACTGTTAAAGGTGGGCCTTGTGGGGTGTGGGCAGGCGCAGGGAGAGCTGCGTGTCTGTGGATGGCCTTCCAGCTCATTTTGAAGGTGTCTGGGCAGCAGAAGGCAGGGGTAGGCGTGGTCCACTCACCGGGAGCCGCCTGGCCACCCAGAGTGCACGTCCTGGGTCTGGGAGGGAGCAGGTTGGCGAAGCTGTCCTGCCTTTGCCGCTGGGGCTGGGTCCCCTCCCGCCATTCACGGGCCTCAGACCCACCAAGCCCAGGCCTGGCGGTGGGGACCTCGCACACAACCTTCAAGGGAGCGAGTCCTCCCACGTGCCGGGGCCAGGGCGGGAGCTTTGCGTGGACCGCCCCGTCTTCCCGGAAACCCAGCTGTCTGGAGGGAGCTCCTGCCGCTTGGCCAGCAGTCATTTCCCCAGAACTTTCCATCCTTTATGAGTCAATTTCCATTTACTTGGTCCAGATGCCCAGACCATGCTAGTGTGTATTTTTTTTCTGGATATTGAAGAAGAACACTTGTTTTCGGCGAGTGTCTACAGGAGGTGACTCAGCGGCCGTGCGTGGGTGTGACAAGGGCACCTCGCGTGGCAGCAGCTGTGTTTGTCGGCACTGCCACCGCCAAGGGCTCCAGGGCCCCCACCACCAGAAGGCGCCGTCTTCCCAGAAACAAGAAGCACCTGTAAAACCCGTGCTGCAGGCGTGAGGGGCCGTCCAGGGTCTGCTGCAAACAGGATGAACTCACAGCATTCTGACCACGGTGCGTTTCCTATGGTTAGCTGCTTGTCTTCCAATTAAAAAAAAAAGTAAAGACAGATAATGGCAGGAAAAACTCTACCAACCCCCACTGGTGTCATTAGGATGGAGTAGTTTCAGAAGGTGGCTGGTGGGATGCTCTCAAATAGGGAAGAAACGCGTAGTGTGCGTGGGGACCTCCAGCCCAGACAGGCCCCTCCGCCTACTGTCCATCTCCGCAGCACACTGGCCCCCAGGCCTACGCTCCGTCCTCTGCTGCAGCGGCTTCTGTGCATCTGGGTCAGAGGTCCCTGAGTAAAGCTGACTTTTCAGGGATGCCTTGTGGTAGGTTAGCCGCCGGTGTGCGCCAGAAACCGGTTTTCCCGCAAATCCCCAGCACAGCCTTCCTGGCAGAGGGCTCCCTGCTGCGGGCGTGCGAGCGAATCTTCTTCCTGCCAGAGCTGCCCGCTAAGACGGTGCTGGAATCAAGCCGTCTGGATTCAGGGTTGGAGTTAGGGAGCCTGCGAATCTCTCCTTTCCAGTTTCCGAAGGGATCTCTCTTCTGAAAAGGCCGTGGTCGGCAGCGTGGAAACGTCGCCACAGCTTTCCTTCTGCTGTGACCTCCCTGCGCTCCGCTACGCCAGAGGAGCGCCTCCAGTACCGGTGAGAGGACAGCTCAGGTGCGAAGCGCCTCCAAATTACTCGTCCCCAAAGACGGGAAACCACGGGAGACAGTGCTTTTGTGCGCCTCCCGTCTGTGCATACCGCGTTCATCACTCTGGAGTTTCAGTCTCTGGTTTCCTCCGAGGCAGGAATAACGCTGATGACGCGAGGCCTGAGCGTCCCCTCGGCTCTCTGTCTTTCAGCAGCCGACGCAGCACGTGATGGCCGAGATGATCTCCACGGAGAGGCAGTATGTTAGGTCCTTAGGATATGTCATCGACAACTATTTTCCAGAAATGGAAAGGACGGACCTGCCCCAGGACCTCCGAGGGAAGCGCAGCGTCATTTTCGGGAACTGGGAGACTCTCTACGCCTTCCACCACGGGCGCTTCCTCCCGGGGCTGGAACACTGCCGGCACCGCCCCTGGGCCGTGGGCCACGCGTTCCTGAGATATGTGAGTCCCCAGCCCACTGTGTGAACAGGGTGAGGCCAGCCCCACTCGTGCTGGGAGCGGCCCACGTTTCAGGTGAGTGGATCCCTTGTGTCCGGGTCAGGAGATACGTCCCTGCCAGTTATGACCTGGCTCTGGACACTTGGGCCTCAGGGTCAGCAGACGGCACCCTGGTCGAGAGCCCCTCAGCACTGGGGCTGCACCTGTGTCATCACACCTAATCTGTCCACAACCCACCCCTCACAGCTAGCTGGCGCAAAGCAGCGTCCAAAATCGGTTTGCTCCCTGCACATAGGAAGCCCACCTGGTCCCCGTCACGGTCTTCCTGCGAGCCTGCCCAGCTCCCCTTCCAGAGGAGCGCCAGACCCTCCTGACCAGCTCTGAGAGCCGCATGGATGTATAGATCATTCCGAGGAGACCTGAGGTTTTGATAAGTCTCTTCTCAACCATGAATATTGAGTCTTTATAAAATTCTTAATTTACTCTGAAAAGAAGTTTCTTTCAACAAGTAGTTAGTCACGAAACACAGTTTGGGGCACCGGGGCAGCATCTGTGCTGGGGGCAGGTGACAGTCCTGGTTCAGCATTGTTAACTATGAATATGACAAAAGCACCGGTGCTGGAGCACGTCCCACATGTTGTGTCTTTTCAGCTATTTCTTAAAAAATGCTTTTAGCCATTGTGTGCAGCTTCCGTGTTGTTTTATGTTGACAGTGATCTTGAGAATTTTAAATGTTTAGCCAAAGTTGGTTCTTGACTGTTAATGAATATTTCAAACCCTCCCTCGCGCCCACCCCCTGAGCACCCCTCTTGCCTCTTCCCTGAAAACTGGTATTTTGAGACTGAGTCTAGGGCTCCCACCACGTCCGGGGAGCCGAGTGCCCGCTCCCGACTGCGGCGAGACCCTGCGGAGCTGGGCGGCCTCTGACCCCAGCCCTCCCTTCGCAGGAGGAGCAGCTTGGCAGGAACGCACTGTACAGCAAGAACAAGCCCGGGCGGACGCCCTGCTCTGCAGCCACGGCAACGCCTTCTTCAAGGTCGTCGTCCCGCCCGTGAGCCTTGCTGCCTGGCCTGGCCCGGGCTGACCCTATCGCCCGGCCTTGCAGAACAAGCAGCAGGAGCTGGGTGACAAGATGGACCTGGCCTCCTACTTGCTGAAGCCCGTGCAGCGCGTGGGCAAGTACGCACTGCTGCTCCGGGCCCTGGTCCAGGAGGCTGGCGGCTGCCCCGCCCGTGAGCAGGCGCTGGGCGAGCTGAGGGCCATAGGACAGGCCTGCGGGGAGGCGCCCACACTTGAGACCCCCCAGACCCCCGCCCAGAGGGAAGGGAACGCCCGGGAGAGGCTGCTGGGGCGGGAGCCACGGGAGGAGAGGCAGGCGGGCTCTCAATGTTAAACGTCGGTGTTTGGGGCTACTCTGAAATAACTGGATATGGGAAAAACTGAGCTTGGCCTTAGGCTGTGGGCCTGAGCCTACCGATTCGCCCCCTGTGGGGGCCATGGTGGGGCCAGCGCCCAGGGCCAGGAGGAAGAGCGGACCTCCCGGTCAGGCAGGACCGCCCCGAATTCCCCGTCCCAAGTGAAGACGCGGTCGCCTTGTTAGAGCAGCGTTAGTAAGAGTTCCAAGACGACAGATCGGCCCCAGGCGGCCACCGCAGACCCGAAGGCCCCCGAGCCCTCTGTCCAGTGAGCTCAGCCCAGCGATTTGGGACAGCCCAGGCGTCACCCAGGACAGGGCCGTCCACGGGAGGCAGGGGGGCACCTCCCATGAAGGGGCGGCCTGGCTGGGCGCAGTTGACCCTCACGCAGCCGTCGCCTTGTGGAAGCTTCGTTACAGGGGCGCGAGGGCAGGGCTGGGATCAGGTCATGCCCCGTCCCCCTGAGAGAGGCCGGCCTGCCTGCAGGTGGATCTGAAGGAACAGGGGCGGCTGATATGCCAGGACGAGTTCCTCGTTTGCTGCCGAGGGAAGAAGCACCTGAGGCGTGTGTTCCTGTTTGAAGACCTCATCCTGTTCAGCAAGACCCAGAAGGTGGACGGAGGCCACGACGTGTACGCGTACGAGCAGTCCTTCAAGGTACCGCGTCAGGGAGGGCGCTGGGGGCCGGAGGGAACGCCAGGTTATTTGCTATTGCGGCTCTTAGGCTGAATTTTGGAGCCTGGGGCCTCTAGAAGCCGCAAGGAGCCATTTGTCCTTCGTGTTCCACGTGCCAGTCCAGGGGCTAGAAAACAAATGTCTCCTCGTCGGTGACTCCATTTCAGGTTTGGGTGAAGGTGGGCAGAGCACAGAGGCAGCCTTCCCCTGGGCGGTCTCAGGGCCTCACCCCTCCCCCCAGACAGGCCCTGGGGGCGAAGTCTCCCGGGAGAGGCCCCACCACAACCCCTTCCCTGCCAGCGAGCTCATCGGAGGGGTCCTGTGATGACGCGCCAGGGAGCCCTTCTGGGGGGGGGCACTGAGCCCTCACAAGGGAGCCAGTGTGGATGGCGGGGGTGGGGGCGAGGGGGAACGGGGGGGCAGGGGCGACGGGCTCCCGGCCCAGCCTCGTCCACACCACTCGGTGTCTGGGTGAGGGGACCTCCGGCACGGAGGCGCTGGGGTCAAGCGTCAGCCAGAGAGCGGTCAGTTGTCCAAAGGGCAGGATCTGAGGTCCCTCGCGGTGCTCGTGGCTGCAGATGGCACAGATCAGGATGACGGAGAACGTCGGGGACAGTGGCTTGAGGTTTGAGATCTGGTTCCGCAGGCGGCGGAAATCCCAGGACACCTACATTCGCCAGGCGAGCTCCGCGGTGGTCAAGACCTCCTGGACGGACGTGATAGGGAAGGTCCTGTGGTGGCAGGCTCTGCGGAGCCGAGGTGGGCAGAGTGGCTGGAGGGCGCTCGGCGTGCAGGGCCAGCTCGGGCTGGGCTCGGGCTGGGCGCAGGGCTCGTGGTCGGTCCGAGGGGCTCCTTAGCACCGCCCATCAGCACCGAACACTTACTTCTCCTTAAAACAACAAGCAAGACCCCGGCCCCCACGCTCCGAGAGAGGTCTCAGCCCCAGCTCCCAGACGCCCTCAGACCCGTGGCGTCAGCTTCCTGCTCTCCCTGTGGTCAAGGCCCCGGCCTCCTGGACGCTGCGCCGATGGCCAGCCTGTGGTCTCCCCACAGGTAAGACCCCCCACCTCGTTCCCTCCTCCTTCATGTCTGCCCCCAGTCCCTCCTCTCCCCTGAGTTCATCACTGGGACACCTCTGTCTACTTCAGAGTGGTAGTTCATCCAGGCTGGCTGCCACACATGCCATCTTCATCGCAACCCCTCCAAGCTGGCCCTCCTTCTGGCGGCTCTGACCACCCCGCTGGGCCTGAGAAACCCTAATATGCTAACACCCTGACATCCAAACACGACCACTTGGCACTCGGAGGCTACCACCCTGGCCAGGGCCCTGACCTGTCACCAGCGATGCCCCACGGCCTCCTCATTGCCACGTCCTTCTAAGTATGGACCCCCCCATGCACACAGACACAGGCACACAGACATGCACAGACATGCACAGACACACATGTTCACAGAGACACATGCAGACACGCAGAGACACATGTACACACGTGTGCACACACGCACGCAGCAGCCTTGCTCGGGGCGCCCGGTAGGAGCAGCACGTCCCCAAGGCCTGGTGTCCCCTCCCTCTGGGCGCCCCCGCGGTAATCGCCATCCTCTCTCTTTGCTTGGTTCCCCTCCCTCTGGGCGCCCCCGCGGTAATCGCCATCCTCTCTCTTTGCTTGGTTCCCCTCCCTCTGGGCGCCCCCGCGGTAATCGCCATCCTCTCTCTTTGCTTGGTTCCCCTCCCTCTGGGCGCCCCCGCGGTAATCGCCATCCTCTCTCTTTGCTTGGTTCCCCTCCCTCTGGGCGCCCCCGCGGTAATCGCCATCCTCTCTCTTTGCTTGGTTTACCGAGCATTCATTCGTGCTCAGGCCCTCACCCTGTGCTTGGATCCCCTCTCAGTTTCAAGCGTGGCGGATACCTGTCAGTTTGTCTTTCCCGGAGCCATGCCCTGCCTGGAGGCCTCTGTCCCACTTCAAGTGGATGTCCCTTCATCCGCAGACGGAGACCTGCCCCTCCCGGTTGGACATCCAGTTTCTATGGTCCCACGTCTTCCTTTTTCCTGGTTCACCCCCTTGGGCTCCCTGAGAGAGGCCGGAACGGGCACCTCAGCCTGTCCAGTCCCCCAGAGACACTCAGGGTGGAATTAAACCCAGGGAGCTGCTTAGAAAACTCCCCCACACGCTCCTATCTTAGAACTCAGGACACAGGAGATGGTGTCCACTGGGATAGGCAGCAAGCCATCCATGGACGTCAAGCCCAGCAACGCGGCCATAAGCGACCGGGCCATCAGTTACACCGGGAAGGGAACAGGTTAGCGGCCACAGCCCCAGCTCCCACTCGGCCCCGCCAGCTCAGACGCAGGCGCCGCAGTGCGCCGGGCCCCACGGACCAACACGTCGGGCTGGACGGGTGGCGGCCCCATGAGGCCCGATGTGACCGCGGGGGAAGGAACCTAGTAGTTTTCTGGCTGGCCATCTTGTTCTTGAATCTAGGCTGCACCTCTACAGCAGAGGCCAAAAGCCTCGTTTTCTGTCCCCGTCCAGAGGCACGGACCCGAGCGTCCACAGCTGTGCCCTCCTGTGACCACACCGCCCCCCTCAAGAGACTGCACTCCACCCTCTCAGACAGCAGCACGTCCTCCTCCAGCAGCCCGTCCTCCTCTGCCCGGGGGCCGCTGCCCCCCGCCCGCGCCCACAAGTCCCGCCCGCTACCCCTGTCCGTGCGGCGTGCACACCTGCACGGAGCAGGGTGAGCTGAAGCAGGAGGCGGGGCCGACCTTCCCTGTGTGAGTGCATGAGTGCGAGAGTGCGTGAGTGCGTGTGTGCGTGAGAGTGCATGAGTGCCTGGGGCCGGCGTACGTGCTCATCGTTTCCCCGATTTCGTACGCTGCCAAAGGTTTCCAGATTAGAAATTTTCATTTACTTAAAAAAAAAAATTCCATTTCCACTCAAGACAAGGGAACAGGGAACAAGTTTAAAACAAGCAAAAAGAGAAACCAGACAAAGCAAACCAAGTGCCCTCCAAAGCCCAAAATGCACCACTGCCACCGTGAAGTCACCCCTGAGGGCGTCCCGACCACCGCAGAGGTGCCTCTGCGCGAAGCGCTGGGCGGGAGCTGCTCAGAACAGGCAGCGGCCACGGGGAGCACGCACCATCGCCCGCCCAGAGCGGCCGCGCTCTCCTGGACACGTCCCTCAGGCTCCAGGACCGCGGGTGGCCCCCATCTGGGCTGCGGCAGCCTCTGGTCAGACCAGGATCTGGAGGCGGGACTTCTCCCGGCAGGAAGACCAGGCGGAAGGGTGTCGGAGGGCTCAGGTCTGCCATCCCCAGCACGGCCCGCAGAAGCCACCCGCCAGCCACACTCGAGGTTGTGGCTGCACCCTGGCAGGGGCCCTACCCTGGGGAGTGACCCCACGGGCCTGGGCTCTGCGGCCGCGACTCTGTCTGGGGTGGCACAGGACACGCCCCTGGGAGCGCGCCTCCCGTCCCGTCCTGTCCCGCTTTCTGTCAAAGCCGCGTGGCCCTTCTTGCCGCGTTTTGTGTTGTCCCCCGCTTGGGCTCACTCTTACCGCCCAGGGTGAGGCTTCCTGCTGGGGGAGGGGTCGACCTCCCTCCCGGCCTTCCCCTTCCGGCTGCACTGGGCCTCCTGATTTCAGAAAAGCGAAGTCACAGACCTCTTGTTCATGAGCAAAGTGGTGTCTGACCTCCGGCAGTGCCGTCCTCCTGCTTTAGCCCGGCATCACGGGTCATCTGGTTATAAATCTGTGCCTTGCAAGTCATTCTCGTTGTGCAAAAGCCTCAGGGCCAGAGTGCCGGGCACAGTAGGCCTGAGGGGCAGCCGGCCAGGCCGGAGGACGGTCCTCACTGGGCTTCTCTCTGCAGAGACCGGGAATTCCGAGTCTTCCCACCGCCCGTCAGGGGACAGCGGCCCCAGCCTCGCAGGCCGTCCCTGCTGCTCGAGGAGCTGTCGTCTGACGAGGACTGTCAGGGTGTCTCGGGAGGGCTCACGGCAGCAGCCTGACGGGGACCAGTTCATCACGGCCGTGAGTACCCCTCCTCTAGGCCCCCACGAGAGAGGCCCAGGTGCTGGGTGGGGGGGGTCAGTAGCCGCCCAAGAGATGCTGGGCCGCCGGTGACCACACAGAGCCCCCCTCGTGGGCCATCCTGTGTGTGAATCAACCCCACACGCACACTCCGGCACCCAGCGGGCTGCCTGTGATCCAGAGGCCTGGCTCCGTCTCCAGCGACTCTGAGTCACTTAGAGAGGTTTGCAGGCCTCCTGAAGCATCAGCCGCACTCTGCCTGCCATGCGGAGGCTGCACCTGTGCCATCTGGCACGTGCTGGTTCCAGGCTCGTCCGAGCCCCGACTCCAGGCGGGCCTTGTTAGAGCCCCTGCAGTCCTGGGTGAAGGAGGGCTACTGGTTGGCCAAGGAGGTTTCTGAACCCAGCCCCAGATGGACCAGGCTCAGGGGCTCTGCCCTCCCTGGGACGCTTGCTCGGCCCCCAGTCCCGCATTCTGACGGGATCGCGTCCTGGGCAAGACGCAGTATTTCCCTGCCTTGATGCAGACGTGTGTTTCTACCTTCAGGGGTGTCAGGAGAGCCATGACAACTAACCCCGCAAGTAGGGAGCACAGGAGACCCCAGAAACCCTGGACGCACACACAGAGACATCATCCCCTGAAAAGGAGAGACTGAGGGGACCAATCCCACAGGAAGCCACTCGTCACCAGCCGGGCCTGCCGGTTCAGTGCCTTCACCCACACGGGGTCGTAAAGCTCTCCTCTCTGCAGGCACGTCCCAGGTTCTGGGGCGATGCCTCCGGCCCCCTCCTGGGCAGCACCAGAAGGGGAGGTCCGATTTTAAGTGTGTGCTGAGCCAGAGTCCAGGGACCAGTCCTTGGTGCTCACACCCTGGGTCACTCACAGTGACCTGATCCCTTTGCCAGGACAAAACCCCTCACGTCTCGGGCGTCTGGACGGTGGTTTGACTGGAAGGCCACAAGCTCCACCGTGATCCCTGAGGCGCTGGGCACACTGCCACCACCCAGGCTGCCCGACCGTGTCTCCACCTTGTCCCGATGCTTCTAGAGCGCGGATGCACCACGGATGTTAACGGCACGCCGGGAGGGGGCGGCGGGCCAGGCCTGGCTGCTCCCCCATCCCCCCGACTCCCCCCCGAGAGGAGGCTCCCGCCCTGCTCGCCAGACGGCGCAGCTGGCACTGTCACCCCTCCCCACGCCCGACTCAGCGGGGGAGTCTCCTGCGTGCGCCACAGCCCGCACGCGCCCCACACACCCCGCGCACCGTGCGCGGCACCGCCCTGGGTGGGAGCCGCGGGACACACGCCGTCTCTAGGAAGAGGCCCTGCAGGGTCCTCATCTGTGAGGCCACTTCCTCCGCGGAGGTCTCAGAGCCTGGGCGTCTTGGGGGGCTGTGAAGGGCGCCAGGAGACCGTCCCAGGCAGGGGCCCGCCTGTCCCACAGCCCCTCTCTCCGCTTCTGCGCTGGGCTGCACTGAGGGCCTGCAGCTGCGAACGTGCGCCCAAATCTGATTGAAGGTCTGCCGGTAAAGGTGGATTCCTTGTGCCTGTCAAGTAGACCGTTTCCTACAAACCACATGCGAAGTTGTCCAAGTGCTCCCGTTCACACCGTCGCTGCTTGCGGGACACGTGGGGAGACACGCACACTCACACTCACGTGCTGGGTCAGAACGGCGAACACTGAACTGGCACATTGCAGGGCCCGAACCTCTTTCCCCTGGGACTCGGACGCCCAGGGCTGCCGGCTGAGGCTGCAGCCGGCACACTGCTCACTCACTCGCCCAGACCTGTGGGTGTCAGCCTTAGAGGACGCACTCGTTTCTGGGGCCCTATCCCTGGCCTTGCTGGGCCCCAACTGCTTCTTCAGAAGATGCACGTCCCGAGCCCGAGAGCACCTTGGGGGAGGAGGGGACCCGAGTAAGAGAGGTCCTTCTTTGGGCAGCTGTGACGCATCTGGGTGAGATGTGGCCCCTCAGGGAGAACCCCCCTCAGAGCAGAGGAACCTCGACCCTGACGTGTGCACAGCAGGTCACGAGGTCTGGGAAGGAGACACTCAAGCCAAGGCTCCTGACCACGTCCTCTGCCAGGCACGGGGCCACCAATCAGCACACCCCTCGGGGCCTGGGCGTCACGTCATGGGCCCCCCGCTGTCCTGCCTACAAAGACGCCCTGTGATGCCCTGGACGCTCCCACACTCCTAGGCTGCAAGAGGCCCGGGTAGGATCACGTGGACCCCCGAGCAGAGCCCCACGATGGACGTGGGGTGTCTCAGAGCAGGGGGCCCTCTGGGAGCGTGTTCCCCCGCCTTCCAGGCAATGCAGGCCATGGACGGCAGTCCCCAGGTGCAGCCCCCACGGGGTGCGTCCCGGACACAGGGGGAGCTTTCCTGAGTTTAGCTGGAATCTCGGTTTCGTTTTCTTTTCAACAAGCTGTGTGTGGCCAGCGGCACTCGAGTTGGGCTCCACCTGGGACAAGGGTCCCTGCGTCCCAGGTGGACCCCAGGTGGAGTTGGGGGCACAGCAGCTGGGCCGGAAGCTCTGATCCAGCCTGTGCTGGGAGGTCCTGTCGTGTGGATGGGGCCCTGAGAGGGCCCCCCCCTCACCCAAGGGTGGAGAGCCTGGGTAGACGCAGGACTCAGCGCACTTCCTGCCACAGGTGCTCCCCCCAGACCCCATCCTGGGGCAGCGGCGACATCAGCTGCCATCCACCCAGAACAGGAGCAGGTGGCTGGGGCACGGCCCTCGCCTTTGTGATCTGCCGGCTGCTGTAAACTCTCTTCCTTGTTACCCTGTTTCAGGGCTGACTGTTCCGAACTTTAGGAACATAAATAAATGGGACATTTTTTTCTACCACATGGTCGTGCTTCTTCTACGGGGTTCTGTTGTGTCAGGGACGTCACCAACAAGCCTCCCCTAGGGAGCGCAGCCCCTGCGACTTTGAGGGGGCAGGGCGTGGGCAGCAGAGCGCCCTCTGGGGTCTGCCTGGTGCACGTCCTTGCCTCCCATCGGGGGTGAGGGCAGGGGGGGTTCCCGCCGTCTCCGCTCACACCTGGCCTGCCTGGCAACGCTGGGGCCCCTGGAGCACGATGCCGCCCCCTCCCTAGGGGAGGCACTGCTGAGGCTCTGAGGGAACGGCAAGCCGGACTGTGTCTGACGGAGGGTCCCACCTGAGTGTAGGGTTGGGGGGTCTGGGGGGTCCGGCCCGTGTGGGTCCCCATGAGCGGCACCTGCACCCCCTGCACCCACGTCCATATCCACAGCCCTACACACAGCCCAGTGTGTCCCCTGGCCCCTGACTCTTTCTCCCTCCTAGTGCCTCTGTCTGCCTCTCCCCTCCTCCCTCTCTTGATCTCTGTCTTTGTGGGTCTCTGTCTCTCTGTCTTTCCCTATCTTACTGTCTCGGTCTCTCTCTCTGTCCCACTGAGGTCCCTCCCAGAGCAGCGCTTGTCCGGGTAGCCTGTCAGGCTAAGTGCTCCAGCCCTGCCTCCAATGATGGTGATATGGGGGTGGGGCGGAGGTCAAGTCATTCAGAGATGATCGAATACCGGTCAGAGCTGGAGCTGGAGGGAGGAAGAATTTTTCTCTGTCCATCTTGGGTTCTCTTCTGGGGCTCTGTAACGAAGAACAGACTCATGAGAGAAAAGCACGCAGATTTACTGAATATAAGTTTTTGATGACATGGGAGCCGTCATAAGGAAACGAAGACCCCAGTGTTTCTGGACTAAGTTGAGCGAGGAGGTGATTGATTGATTGTGGAAAAGTAACTACAACACACAGGACAGTAACTTTGACAGTGAACTATCCTGACGCCCTCTCCGGTGATGAGAATGTCTCCCCTCCCGGTTCAGGGAGGGTGGCTTGCCCGGAATTCCATCTCCGTTCAGGAAGAAACGGGGTGCGGGGGGGCCAAGCGCCCTTAGCTCAAAATACTCCTTCAGCCAAAGCGGCGTGGTCTGGGGCACATGCTCTGCCACCCTCCAGAGCGAGGAACCAGACACCAGGCCGTGCGAGCGAGCTTCCGGCTCCTGGGCCCCCCCCCCCACTCCCCGCACGTCATCTGCAGCCCCGCCCACTGCGTGGGTCCTGGGGCTCAGCCCAGGGAGGCCTGCAGCTGGAGGGCGCCAAGCTCCCTCCCATGGACGGTGGGGAAGCCTCGGCCGCGGTCCTCAGTGACGATAAAGGAAGGGGGGTGCCAAGCAGTGTGCGGGCGCCTCATGGGGCCTTTATTTAGCTTCTCTTGAAGTCAGGAAACAGTTATCAGAGGTGCCACCCCATCCCCACTGCCACGTCCCTAACTCTGGACGTGGGGCAAAGGGAGTCCAAGAAAAGGTTTGTTAGTTCCCGGCCTGTGGGATGGCCCAGGGTTGGGGCAGACCCACGCCATGGAGGGGTGAGGTACCCCCCGGACAGGCCACCCCTGCAGTGGACACGGCGGTAATTCCAGGGGCCCAGCCCCCTCCCCCTAGCCAAGCACTCAGGCACCTCTGCTTTCCTCAGCTGAGCGCCAGCAGGACAAGCCGGCCACCACCAGACGCCTCCACAGCCAAAGCCATACAGGCACCCAGGACGAAAATAGCCGTCAGATGACCAGAGGGCTGGCTCACCGCAGTCCAAGGCAAGCTGCTCACAGCAGCTGCAACTAAAAATAGGTGAGAAGGGGACGCGTCTTCGGGAGAAGCACAGGGGAGAGCGCTGTCCTGGCTCCAGCCGCTGCAGGTGGGCATGATGCAGTCACTACGCTTCATTTCTGCTGAGGCCTTGGCGTCCCACCCCCAGGCGGCCCGGCAGAGCCTGGACGGGGTGGCCCACAACCTCTACCCGCTGCTCTTCAAAGCCAGCTACTTGCTGGAGCAGGCGGAGGTGATCCGCGTTCTGCTGGAGCGCTGGCCGCTAGAGGAGTTCCGGCTGGGTGCTCTGCTGGGCCCCAGCGCAGACCACCCCGGGGACCTGCGGGACCGGGCCTGCAGGGCCTGCCTGGAGGCCTGCGTGCGCGGCCTCGCGGACCACGCGCTCTGGGGCGGGGGCCGGCGGCGTCTGCGGGTGGCCGACCTCACGGGCATCCGAGACGTGCAGGTGCAGGGCTGTCCCTGTGGGAGGGCGCTGGGCAGGTGGGGCCGCACCAAGCTGCTGGCCAGGACCTGCTGTGAGCTGCAGGCGGAGCCCCGTGCGGCCCGGCGCCCCGTAGAGGTCCTCGCCGATATCTTCGTCACCGGGGGTAACTTCGACTTGGTGGTGCGGGCCCTGGGGCCAGATGGTCCTGCCCCACTGCGCGTGCGCTGCCTCTCCTTCCGGGCCGACAGCCTGGGCCCCGGGCAGCTGCTGCACGTGCTGCGTCTGGCGGGGCCGGGCGAGCTGCGCCGGCTGGAGGTGGTGCACAACGTGCGTCTGCACGCCGGCCACGTGCAGCAGCTGCTGGCCCAGCTGGGCTTCCCCCGGCTGGTGTCGCTCACCCTGCCCGCCAAGGCCTTCGACGCGCCGCCTACCAGCACCCCCGCCCCTGACGCCGAGGACGCCCTGCTCACCTCCATCGCCCGGGAGCTCAGCCGGATGACGCAGCTCACCGAGTTGAGCGTGGCCTTCTCCACGCTGACCGGGAAGCTCCAGAAACTGCTCGGGTGAGTCTAGGGTGAGCAGAAGGAGGGCGGCGGGGGGAGGGCATCTGCTCACAGCCCCTCAGCCCAGGTCAGGGCGACTCGGGGCCTGGGCTGAGGACGCACTAGGGGACCGTAAAACAGACCTGGTTACTCACAAGGCCACGAGCCCCCGTCCCCTCGGTTTTTGCCCAGCCCAGAGCAGCCGGAGGGGACAGACGGAGGGGGAGGTGGCCCAGCTGGGGCTGGTGTCGGGTGCAACCCGGGAGCACCAGAACCCAAAGGAGACCGCCTCCAGTTCGTAAGAAAAAGAGAAGAGTCCTCATTAGCAAGCAAACAACATAGAAGTAACTCCATTACCTTGTATTAATTACCTGTCATTGTAACAAATGACCCCAGTGCTGGGGCTTACGAGGGCAAGACAGGAGCCGGGTGGGGGCAGCTGTGGTCTCCCCTGAAGGCTTGTCGGGGCGGGAAAGCGGAGCCACCCACTTGCACGCTCATTCTCATGGCTGTCGGCAGGCGGCCTCGGCTGCCCGGCCCGTGGACCCCCCAACAGGCTGCGGATCAGAGGGCCAGAGGCCCTCCGGAGGGAGGCCCGCCTCCCGTGACCTTCCCTGGAGAGCACTGTGCTGATGCTTCGGCACACTGCGTGGTGAGGGCCCGTCACTGGGCCACGGGAGGCACCACCGAGGGCCCCAATACCCAAGGGCCGTTGGGCCACCTTGGCGGCCACCAGCTGTGAATATACTCATGAAAATTTATGGAAAATCAAACTTCTCATTTCTTGAGAAATTTGATGAGAATCAAATTTCTCATTTCTTCTCATTTCTCATTGAGTGGGTGTAAGGATGTCTTTTCTGGCTTAGGGAGTCCGTGGCTTACAGGAATTTCTCTTCTATACAAAGGAAACCCAGAAGTAGCTGGCCGCAGCTGGCCAGGGCCCACACTGCCTCTCCTCCCCTGGGGGGCACCTGGGATCCCGTCGCCATCCCCCATCCCTGCTCCTCCCCGCCTGGAACCCAGTCGCCCAATTGGGGAAGGGGTGGTCCTCGAGCCCACACACAAATACGACTCTGCCATGTGGCGGCTCCCTGGGACCCTCAGGACAGTACTGCGTTTGGCTGGCCTGGGCCCTCAGCCAGAGGTGCCTGTGCTCTGGGGAAACGTGTTCCACAAGCCAGACGACACGTCACAAGCCTGCAGGGCTATCTTGTTAGCTCGGCCCTGACATCGCCTGTCACACTCTGACCTGTTCTACACGCTCGGTCTTCAGTCAGCTGGCTGCTGAGAGCCTGTCCAAGGCCCCAGAAGGTCCAGGCGTGGAGTGTGTCAGGCCTAAGTGGGAGGGAGATCGGTGAGTGGTCAGGGAAGGCTAGGTCCCAAGGTGACCTTTGAGCGGAGACCAGGCACAGTGAGCCAGCGGAGGGCCCAGAGAGCATGTGCTAGGCAGGAACCCCGCAGGTGAAGGGCAGGAGCTGGGGGTGTGGCAGGGCCGTAGGCAGGGGTGGGGCGGGGCGGGGCTGCCCAGAGCTGGGGGTGCGGCAGGGCCGTAGGCAGGGATGGGGCGGGGCTGGGGCAGCGGGGACGGGGGCTGTGGTCCTGGGCAGGTGAAGAAGGGAGCAGGGAGCGTTGGAGAAGGACGGAAGAGCCAGGCCTCTGAGCAGGGCAGTGGGTGATCAGCTTCATATTACAGAGCTCACTCTGGCTTCCCTGGCCCACACAGCAGACCCAGCTGGAGGGGCAGGGAGAGTGGCAGACAGAGCAGACACGTTTGCTGACTCCCTGGGAGGACTCACTGCTAAGATTTATTACAGCAGACGGACGGGGCAGAATCTGCCAAGGGAAAGGGCTTGTGGGGAGGGGTTCGGGGAGACGGCGCACGAGTCCAGGGTCCTGTCGCAGTGGAGCCAGCACGGACTGTAATGGCACGTGGGAGGTGCCGTCCACGGGGGAGTCATGAGAGACCCAGGCCAGGGGTTTTCCTGGGGGCTGGTTGGGTGGGCGCCTCAGCCTGGCATGTGCCGAGATTCCAGACCCCAGAGGAGGCAGGTGTCAGCAGGGACCACGTTGCTTGTGCAAACAGCTCAGGCCAGGGACCCCTTATCAGCTGAGTGAGCGACCCTCCCCAAATCCAAGCTCCCAGACGCGGTTCGCAGTCAGGCCTGTCCTCTGACCCTTGTCCACACAGGAAGCCCCCCAAGGGGTTGCGAGCAGTGCAGGTGGGGAGAGGGTCCCTCATGGATGGATGTGGGCGTGAGAGATGGAGGTGGAAACACGCCCCACAGCTCAGGACCTGAGCCACAGCCTCCTCAGAGCCGGGCAAGGAGACACAGAGCCCGCTGCGGCGTGGACTGTGGAGGCGGCGGGTGGGCCCGCGACCCTCAGCGCCCAGAGTACAGGTGCAGGAGGTGGTGGGAGCGGCAGCCTCAGCAGGCGAATAGAGAGCGGACCCCCCCGGCCCCGGCACTCAGTGCCCAGCCAGGTGACCCCAGACCCAGGCCCAGGATCCCGGAGGGCCACTATGGGTCTGTTCCCGACTCTGAGAACTTCTGGGCAGGGAGCCACCGACTGTGCGTTTCCGCGTGGCTGCCCCCTACACACCTACAGGAGAGCACGGAGGGTCTCTGAGGTCCCAGGCAGTGCTGAGGGTGGACTGGACGCTCCAAGGGCCCTCCCGGCCCTGATCCTGTGGGCTCAGGCTCTTCTTGCAGAGCCAAGCCAGTGTTTCATTTCCTGCCAATTCACAGGCAACTCACTGCCCCCTTAGCAAGCTTGGGAACACACAACGCCTTGCTGACAAAACAGATCGATCACTTTAATTGCTGAGGACAAAGGCCAGGCCTGTCTTTGGGTGAAGCGCATGGTCTCACACTGACCCAGCTCTGCCGTTGCCCCAGGGCAGCCACAAACGGGAAGTAAATGAAGGTCGTGGCTGTTCTGATTACGCGTTACTTACCCGCACTGAAACCTGAATTTCATATAATTCTCACGTATCACAAAATATTCTTCTTCTTTTGACTTGTTCGACTACTTAAAAAGGTAAAACCCATTTCAGCTCTCGGGCTGAATGCAATCAAGGGAGGGTGTGTGTGGCCCCCAGAGCGCCTGCCGGGCCTGCTCTCACCGCGCTGTTTCCTGCCCTGCCCGCAGCCCCCTCCGGACTCCGCTGAGAGTGCTGGACCTGGGCAACTGCGCCCTGAACCACGCGGACATGGCCTTCTTGGCGAACTGCACCCACGCCGCCCACCTGGAGGTGCTGGACCTCAGCGGGCACTGCCTGGTGGACCTGTTCCCCTCGACCTTCTTCCGGCTGCTGGGCCAGGCCGCCCCGACGCTGAGGGCCCTGACCCTGGAGGAGTGCGGCCTCGCGGACCGGCACGTGGGCGCGCTGAGCCTGGCCCTGGGCCCCTGCCGCCGGCTGCAGGAGCTCCGCTTCCTGGGGAACCCAATGTCGGCCCGCGCGCTCCGGCGCCTTTTCGTGGCGCTCTGTGGGCTCCCCCGGCTGCAGAGCGTGGAGTTCCCGGTGCCCAGGGACTGCTACCCCGAGGGCAGCGCCTACCCACAGGACGAGCTGGCCATGTCCAAATTCGACCAGCAGAAATACAGCGCGATCGCAGATGACCTGCGCGCGCTGCTGCTGCGGGCCGGCCGCGACGACATCCGGGTCTCCACGCCCCTCTTCGGAAGCTTCGACCCGGACATTCAAGAAACGAGCAATGAACTCGGAACGCTCTTGCTGCAAGCCTTCAAAACTGCTCTGGAAAACTTCTCCAGAGCGCTGAAGCAAATGGAGTAGGCCCTGGACTGTACGAGGCGGGTCCCGGCGGCGGCGCTGGGACGGAGCCTCCGCCCCCGCCACCACCGACGCATCTCCTAGTGGCAGCTGCACGCGCATCCCTCAGGCGCTCCGGGAGCGACGGCCCTGCCTCCCAGGAGCTGTGACGGAGCACAGCGCCCAGCACGGCGGTGGCGCCAGAGAAGCAGCCCGCGGCGAGCAGCCGTCCCGGTCACGGCGCCTCGGCAGCCGCGTGAAGTGCGGGCCGCAGGGGGCGGGGCGGCTGGACGACCGGCCGGCGTGAGCGGGGGAGGAAGTGAGAGGACACCTCCCGGGGCACAGCGATGAAAGCGAGCAGCTGAGGAGAGAGTAAAACCGAGGGCAAGCCGCATCCCTTTGCCGCAGCGGCTGGGTCCGGGGGGGCAGGGAGCCGGCCCGGCGCCCTCCCGTCGCGGGTGTGCGGCGCTGCCTTGTCTGGATGTTTACAAACTCCCGTCCAGCGAGGACATGGGCTTTGGTAGTTGACGGCTCTGCCCCTGCCCTCGGGCCACTGGGCGGCAGGCGTGCGCTCTGCTGGTGCCAGGCTGAGCCCCGGGCTCCGGCGGCCTCTGGCTCTGAGGGCACGACCGCGGTGCCCCGCCCGCCGCCGCCCCCACTCCCACCTCCACCGACTCTAGGCCCGGCGGGCGGGGGCTGCTGCTGCGGGGAGGGCGGGAAGGCTCCTCCGGGAAGCTGTCTGAGTCCTGGTGCTTGAGGAGTGGTTAATGCCAACGTCTGGACTTGGTTTCTGCTGAGATCTGATTTGTGCAGTGCTGAGTATTAGGGTAATTAAATACGAATAAAGTGTGGCTTATTCAGATGTGGTTTTCTTTCTTTTTCAATCTAATGGACGAAAAAAATATCTTGCATTAATTTGTGTTTCCCAGATGTTCATGAAACTGGGCATGTCTTTTTCTTTTTTATAGATTTATTTATTTATGTCTGCGTTGGGTCTTCGTCGCTGCGCACGGGCTTTCACTAGTTGCGGCGAGTGGGGGCTACTGTTCATTGCGGTGCGCGGGCTTCTCATCGCGGTGGCTTCTTGCGGAGCACGGGCTCTAGGCGCGCGGGCTTCAGTAGTTGCAGGACGTGGGCTCAGTAGTTGTGGCGCACAGGCTATAGAGCACAGGCTCAGTAGTTGCGGTGCACGGGCTTAGTGGCTCCGTGGCATGTGGGATCTTCCAGGACCAGGGCTCGAACCTGTGTCCCCTGCATTGGCAGGCGGATTCTTAACCACTGCACCACCAGGGAAGTCCCTGGGCATGTCTTCATATGCTTGTTGCCCACTTGTATTATTTTTTAAAATAATTTCATTTAATTACAAAAACAAAAACAGTTCACCCACTTCTCCCTTCCCCCCACAGACAGTCCCCCCCCCACCTCACCTCTGGTTCTAATCTGTTCTCTGCATCTATTAACTTGGAGATATATATTCCACATATGAGTGAGATCATATGGTATTTGTATTTCTCTGACTTATTTCACTTAGCATAATGCTCTCCAGGTCCATCCATGTTGTCACAAATGGCAGACTTTCATTCTTTTTATGGCTGAAGAGTATTCCATTGTATACATATACCACATCTTCTTTATCCATTCATCTATTGATGGGCACTTAGGTTGCCCATATCTTGGCTATTGTAAATAATGCTGCACTAAACATGGGAGGGCAGATATCTTTTTGAATTAGTGTTCTCATTTTCTTCAGATAAACACCCAGAAGTAGAATTGCTGAACCCTATGGTAGTTCTAATTTTGATTTTTGAGGAACCTCCATACTGATTTCCACAGTGGCTGCACCAATTTACATTCCCACCAACAGCGTACAAAGTTTCCCTTTTCTTCACTTCCTTGCCAACACTTATCTCTTGTCTTTTTGATAATAGCCATTCTGACAGGTGTGAAGTGATATCTCTTTGTGGATTTGATTTGCATTTCTCGATTAATGATGTTGAGCATCTTTTCATGTCTCTTCAGAGATTCTGCCCACTTCCTAATTGAATTTTTTTTTTTTTTTGCAGTTGAGTTGTATGAGTTCTTTATATATTTTGGATACTAGCCCCTTATCAGATATATGATTTGCAATTTTTCTCTCATGCTGTAGTTTGCCTTTTTTTTGTTTTATGACTTTGTTTGCCATGCAGAATCTTTTCAGTTTGATGTAGTACCACTTGTTTATTTTTGCTTTTGTTGCTTTTGCTTTTGGTGTCAGATTTTTAAAAAAATCATTGCCAAGACTGATGTCAGGGAGTTTACCACCTATGTTTTCTTCTAGGTCTTAACGTTCAAGTCTTTAATCCATTTTAATTTTTTTTTTTTTTTTTTTTGCGGTACACGGCCCTCTCACTGTTGTGGCCTCTCCTGTTGCGGGGCACAGGCTCCGGACGCGCAGGCTCAGCGGCCATGGCTCACGGGCCCAGCCACTCCACGGCATGTGGGATCTTCCTGGACCGGGGCACGAACTTGTGTCCCCTGCATCGGCAGGCGGACTCTCAACCACTGCGCCACCATTTTTGAGTTAACTTTTTATGTGTGTTATAAGATAGTGGCCCGGTTTCATCCTTTTGCACGTGGCTGTCCAGTTTTTCTAGTACCATTTATAGACGAGAGGGTCCTTTCCCCATGGTATATTCTTGGCTCCTTTGCTGTAAATTAATTGACCATCTATGCATGGATTTATTTCTGGGTTCTCTATTCTGTTCCATTGATCTATGTGTCTGTTTTTATGCCAGTACCATAATGTTTTAATGACTACTGCTTTGTAATATAGTTTGAAATCAGGGAATGTGATGCCTCCAGCTTTGTTCTTTTTTGTTTGTTTTGTTTTTGTTTTGTTTTTGTTTTTGCAGTACGTGGGCCTCTCACTGCCGTGGCCTCTCCCATTGTGGAGCACAGGCTCCGGACGCGCAGGCTCAGCGGCCATGGTGCACGGGCCCAGCCGCTCCACGGCATGTGGGATCTTCCCGGACCGGGGCACGAACCCACGTCCCCTGCATCGGCAGGCAGACTCCCAACTACTGTGCCACCAGGGAAGCCCTCCAGCTTTGTTCTTCTTTCTCAAGATTGCTTTGGCCATTCAGGGTCTTTTATGGTTCCATACAAATTTTAGGATTTTTTTGTTCTATTTTTGTGAAATATGCCATTAGAATTTTGATAGGGATTGCATTGACTCTGTATATTGCTTTGGGTAGGATGGACATTTTCACAATATTAATTCTAACAATCCATGAGCACAGAATGACTTTCCACTTATTTGTGTCTTCTTCAGTTTGTTTCATTAATGTCTTGTACTTTTCAACATACAGGTCTTTCATCTCCTTGGTTAAATTTATTCAGAATTTTTGATGCAGTTGTAAATGGGATTGTTTTCTTAATTTCTCTTTCTGATATTTCATTACTAGTGTATAGAAATGCAACAGATTTTTGTGTATTCATTTTGTATCCTGCAAATTTACTAAATTTATTAGTTATAACAGTTTTTTGATGGAGCCCTTAGAGTTTTCTGTATATAGTATTGTCATCTGCGAATAGTGACAGTTTTACTTCTTCCTTTCCAATTTGGATTCCTTTTATTTCTTTTTCTTTTCTGATTGCTGTGGCTAGGAATTCCAATGCTGTTGAATAAAAGTGGTGAGAGTGGGCATCCTTGTCTTATTCCTGATCTTAAGAGGGGATGCTTTCCACTTTTCACCGTTGAGTGTGATATTAGCTAGGGGATTGTCATATATGGCCTTTATTATGTTGAGGTACGTTCCCTCCATAGCCACTTTGTCGTGAGTTTTTATTATACATGGGTGTTGAATTTTGCCAAATGACTTTTCTGCATTCATTGAAGCGATCATATGATTTTCAAATTCTTCAATTTGTTAATGTGGTATATCACATTGACTGATTTGTGGTATTGAGCCATCCTTGCATCCCTGGGATAAATCTCACTTGCTCATGATATATGATGCTTTTAATGTATTGTTGAATTTGGTTTGCTAGTATTTTGTTGAGGATTTCTGCATCTGTGTTCATCAGGGATATTGGCCTGTAATTGTCTTTTCTTTCGGCATCTTTATCTGGTTTTGGTATCAGGGTAATGCTGACCTCGTAAAATGAGTTTGGAAAACTCCCTCTTCTCTCTTTTGGAAGTTTGAGAAGGATTGGTATTAATTCTTCTTTGAATGTTTGGTAGAATTCACCAGTGATGCCATCTGGTCCTGGACTTTTGTTTGTTGGAAGGTTTTTGATTACTCAAATGACATTTTAATGTAATTCAGAATTTTAAAAAGGATGTAAGTGTCTGAAAAGAAAACATTTTCTCAAGAGTGGCTACTGCCTGATGTGGCCAAATGCTCCTCACACTAGAACCACCCAAGTGGTCATTGGGGGTTTGCATCACCCTGTGAGTGGGCTTTGCCCTCAGGTCCAACGCCATGCTGCCGTCTCCGCAGGTACGTCCCCGTTGCAGGTGCTCCTGTGCCAGCCCCTCCCCCAGGTATGGCCCGTGCCTTTCCCCCCACAATGGAGTGAAAGTCCTCTCAGGATCTGCCTGCTGAGGAAGGCAGTAACCTTCCTACTGGGCCTTCAGGAGAGGAGAGACGCCACCAGGTGGGCAGGAGCAAGGAGGGACGTGGTGGCTTCTACCTCCCTGTGCTCTTGGGCTCTGCCTTCTTTGCTCACCTCTGCATATCTCCTTAGCTGTGTTATGCTGGAACCCTGTTTCAGCCACATGGACTTTGCTATTGCAAGAAGCTCTTGGAAAGAGAGTAGGCACAGGGCAAAATTTGGAAATGGTTTGATTTTAACTCTAAAGAGTAGAGTAGCTTCTGCTGTTTGTGTCTGTGGAATTTTCTTGATGAGACCCAGCCTCTGGGTGGTCAGCAGGTAGGACCCAGCATGGGCATGGCTGGGCCCAGCAGCTGTGGTGGAGAAGAGCCCAGGGATGCTGCGGTGACCCAGGACCTGAAATTTGGGGCAGGGCTGGGCACACAGGTGTCTACTAGTGGAGAATGTCCCTGACAGCCCCCGCCCCACGCTGAGGAATAACCCATTCTTGTGAAGCTGGAGAGGCTGGGAGGCTCGTCGGAGCAATTCTGAGGCACACGGAGCAGCCCAAGTGGGACCACGCCTCCCACTCACCCCAGTGCATGTAATTCACTTGTTCCTGTGGACCCGCTCAGCCCCAACACTGAATGTGCCACTTGCAGCCACGATGGGTTTCACCTGTACCTGCCCAGCCCGAGACTGGTGGCCCTGAGGATGCCCAAGGTGACGTTGGCTGCGAATGCAGTCGTGGGCATCTGTCAGGGCCCAGGAGCGTTCCTGTGCTTCTCGTGCTGCAGACGGCGTGGCTCTCACGCAAAGGCAAACTGGGAAAAGGAAACACGCTCAGCAGGTGAAGAGCAGAACAGAGTGCCAAGGGCCAGGAGGGCGTGAATATGCCACACGGCAAACTTGACTGGGCTCCTCCCGGTGAGCCTGGGCGGGCTATCATCTGCACAAACCTACCTG
Source organism: Pseudorca crassidens (assembly GCF_039906515.1). Taxonomy (NCBI): domain Eukaryota; kingdom Metazoa; phylum Chordata; class Mammalia; order Artiodactyla; family Delphinidae; genus Pseudorca; species Pseudorca crassidens. Next base: position 651,240 of record NC_090298.1, read on the forward strand.
GTCTTCCCAGGGGCCAGAAGTCGCATTGAATGGGGACATGATGGGGACCACGATGGACACTCTGGGACCACCGTCTTCGCCTCCCCTCGTCCCCTGTGGTGGACTTATCATTGCACTTCCTCCAGGAATTCAGCAGTGCTTCCTGTTGACCATCCTGGCAAGGAGGGGATGCAGATTCAGGGACTTCCACTTTTCTTTCCTACCTTAGCAACTCTTGTTCCAGACGGTTCTTTCCAATTATATACTCAGAGACTAGGAGACACCTGCAGGCCCAGCAGACCCTCTGTGCAGTGGCCGTGTCCAGAGACCCGGAGACGTCAGCCTGCAGCTCCCTCTCTCATCAGCTGCCACCCGCTAGATCCCAGGAATCCCCTTCTCTCTCCACCAGCCGCTGGCAATCCCACGGGTGAGCGCAAATCCTCGATCTGCTGGAGGGCCTGCCGCCTCCTTCGGAGCGCCCGAGCCAGTGGCTGGCGTCTGAGCCCCGCTTTCTCGGTTCTCTGCTCCCACTGCGCTCACAAGCCACGGCACAGCACAACCCAGTGGTTCCCAGGCTTTGCCACACACGGGAGTAGAACAAGGCAGCTGTTCTCACCATGGGGCCCGGGGAGAGAAAGCTGGTTTGCAGGGAGAGAAGATTAAACAGACACGCAGACATCTGAGGCCAGGTCATTACTGCAAGGTTCCCAGTGTTGGTTTCTAGCCATTTCTGGCTCTCCTCTGAGGTCCGGCCATCACTCTCCATCCTTGCCCTGAGGTGCCACAAGGTAGCCTTAAAACAAATGCCCCCTAACTGTGTAAGTAGCAGAACTGACCCCTGTTGTTTGCTACCAAAGCCCTGATGTCTAGGGAAGCAGGACAGCTATTTTTGTCGTATGCCAGGCGGGGAAGAGCACTTTTGGCATCAGCCCAGAAAACCCGCTCAGTCACTCGAAAAGGACCTGGTTTCACATGGATCAGGGCAGTTCTGAAGCCAAGCTGCCTGGGTTCATACTAGCTCCAGGACCACCTGTGTGACCTCGGGCAGGTTGACTTCCCACCCCTCACCTGTAGAGTGAGGGCTGCGGAGAAGGGCTCACACCACAGGCCTGAGACCGTGGGCCTGAGAGGCCTGCTGACAGGTCGGCCCTCGGCTGGCATCTGGGACCTGGATTTGGGACGGTTCCCTCCACCATCAACTGGTAAGAGTGGATCACTGCGACCAAACCCTGCCAACAGCTTGGACACCTGCTTTCCTCTGGGAGTTTGGAATTTGGGCCTGTGCCAGGCAGAGGGTGCCTGTGTGACCAGCCCTCCGCAGAAACCCCGGACGCTGTTTCTGAAGAGCGTCCGCATGGCCGTGTGACCCCTGGGAGGGAACTGGAAGCTGCACCTTGTCTCCCCGCGTTGCCCATGTGCCTGTCCCTTGAGTCTCAGCTGTGAGTACAACCATGTGCTGAGTCCTGAGCAAGTGTGGGGTGGCCTTGGGGACCCGGAGCCCAAGGGTAAGAACAGTGCTCAGGGCACAGCACTAGGGGTCAAGGTGACGTGAGTGATGTGCGTAAAGTGCGCAAAGGCCAAGTCATATTAACTTTATGGAAAATGGGTCTAAGTTTGCAGTAAAAATTGAGATAATCTGTTTAAAAATGTAAAGAGTAAGGAATTACACACATAAAAAGTGGCACTGTTGCTTTTAAATTGAGGTGTTTTAATCATATGTCATTGCTTATAAACACACACAAGGGTATCAACTGGAAATAAGAAACACTTTTTCCCCTTTGGCGGGAAAGAGCGTCAAAACACCACAAAACCTTGACGGTATCACTACCTTCCTTTCTCATCTATTAGGCAGTTCTATCCACTACCTGACAACTTCTAACTGTAATTTTAGGAGAGAGAACAATAATTTGAGGAAAAAAAGAATTTATTTAGGGAGTGATAAAAACAGACAAAAAAACGACTTACAGTAAGGATGAGTATTATATTTCACATTCTTAGAAACAATTTTTCCCTAAAGCTATGAGGTTATCCTGTTCCGCTGAATAAAATATTGACGGCTTAGAACACGCTTCTGAGAGACTGCGTCCTTAGCCGCTGAGGGGGACGGAGAGTCTCCTGAGGCCTCGCCGTCCTGCTCGGAGGGTGGTGGGAGTGGAAGGCCCCTGCTGAGAGGTGGCCGTGTGCATGCGTGGCCACAACACAGGGAGTGCTGGCAGAAGGAAAGCATCGGATAACCCAGAACACACAACAGTCTGACGCTGAGCCATTCACCCCCGTCTTACTTTTCCAGTATGGCTCTCTCTACGCTCTTAAACTTTTTCAGTTCGACCAGTAGTTCCCAGTATCTGAGATACAGCCACATAAGCCTCCCATTTCGGCGCTTGTTGGTGTTCCAGATGTCACCACAGTACGTGTCGTGCTTGAATATGTCGGTCAGGCCAGCTGCCATCTCTAGGTCAGCAGCAACTGGGTCGGTGGACGCTCGGCCCAGCAGGCTCTTCTCGATCTCCAGCCGCTTGTGGCGAGGGAGAAGCAGACTGCAGTAGACGCTCTGTCTTTCCGTGAGAGCGTCCTCGAAGTCTCTCAGCAGAAGCCTGGCCCTCCGCTGCCACTCCTCCTCCTTGCCCAGGTAGCTCAGGTACACGCTCCGCAAGGGCTGCCCCTTCTCCTGCAGGGCCCGAGCCCGCTCCTGTTCCAGAAGCTTCTTCTCTTCTACCATCTTGCGCCCCTGAGAGATGAGGGCTTCTCGGTAGCTAGTCGTTCTGTTTTGTTCCTTTTCAAGTTCCAGGGACAACTGTGCCACGGCCCGCCGACTTTCTGAGATCGTGGCGCGGTACTTGGCTTCGAGGTCCCGCTGGAAGGCAGCTGTTCTCTGATGGTATGCTTCCCTCTCTTTTTCTATCTCTTTTCGGGACTCCCTAGACCAAATCCAACCTGACACAAAGAAAGTGGAGGAGGAAAACACACACGATGCAAAGTCAAAGCTCAAGTTCTATAGTATTTATTTACAGAAAACATAAAGCAGCTAAGGACGGGACTTCAATAAAATCTTAAGTCCCAAGAGGTACAAAAAAGACAACATTTTGAATGAAGCTATACAACTGCAAAGTTCTTATCTTAAAATCAGATAAGGGCTCCCCAAAGACAAGCACAACAAGGCTGCAGAGACCCCTTTCAGCCTCCTCCTAACGTCTGATGGCTGAGAAAAGCCACCGCTGCCTTCCTTTGTTCCCAAGCCTACCACCCTGTGCCTACTCTGGCTACGGTGCCCCAGCATACTATTGGCAAGGGTTAGCAATGAGTATGGGTGAGTGTGCTTCACAGAGTGTTGGCTAGGCTATTAAGAACTGAGTAAAGTTCAAAGCGTGTTCAGCTTTGCCTGGTCATCACTAGTAAACAGCTGAAGCCCAACGTGTTTGCTTCTGTTCTGACAGGGGGTCATGTAAATAAGGAGTCGGAAGTTCAGCCTTAAGACGAGGCTCCACCATAATCTAACAAACATGGGACAGACGGGTGCAGGCAACTGGGGTGGGTAATGCCTCGCTCTGCCCCAAAGTGAGAAGCCACCAGGCCTCCGGCCTCTGCTGCACGGAGAAGTCCAAGGACAGAGAAAGGGAGTCTGATAACCACAAAGCCTGCGGCCAGCAGGTGCCTGGGTCTGGGTGTCGTCACCAATCCTTCCCCGTCCCGCCAATAAGAGGCCGGTGTGTCCCGGTAACAAGATAAACGTCAGCGCGCGGCTTTCACTGCTACAGGACCTCCACCGTGTTCTGTACCGGCGTTCCTGCCCGTAACTTCATAAACGTTGGGGCAGCTACGCCGAGTCCTCGTTTCTCACAATGGTAACCTGTCCAGCCTGTACGTGCAAAACGCAGCACAGATCCAAGTCCTCTGGAAAACAGAAGGATTGCCCAACAAGTCTAACTGGCAAAGTTACCAAGAGCAGCAACTTAAAGCATCACTTATGCCCAGCTCTCCAAACACAGCCAAGGCGGCGCACGCGTTTCTCTCCTGCCTTCTCTAACTCCCTACGGCGTCCGTCCCCCTTCCAGTTCTCTTGCTGCTCTCTGGTCCCTTCCCATCAACACCCGAGGTGCTGTCCTTGCTTGCTGTGTGGCCTTTCCCCAGGTCCCAGGGAAGCCCATCTAGTCCACAACGTCAGCCGTCACCTCGCGAGGACAGCGTTCCCGCGCACCTGAGAGCCTCTTCATGTGCGGTGCTGCTGCCCCTATTCTACAACCAGGAGACCAAACTCGTCCTCCCGCAACTAAAGCAGCCCCTAGTCCTATCCCAGCTGACAACTCCTACTCCAACGCACATGCCATCTTTGTCTCCTCCTTGGGGCTGACCAGGAAAGAAGGGGCCATAGTATGACTCAACACGCCCTGGAGGCAGGCAAAAGGTATGCATGGAGAAGAGAGGAGAGAAGGACTAATTCAGTTTTGGGTGAATGTGGACAAAGTCTGGAAGGCCAGTAGGAGTTGGCAGGAAAGGTCCCTCTAGGCAGAATGAACAGGTACAGGAGAGCTTCCAGGAGCTGCTGTCCAGGGGCACAGGGCTTATGCCAAGGAGACGCTGGAGCAGACGCTGGGAAAGCCAGACTCCGCTCAGGAAGCGGACTGACCTGATCTGACAGCACCCTGGCTGTGATGAGAAGATGAGGGGGCATGGGCGGAGGGGGCAGACGGGAGGCCAGAAGCAGAGCGCCAGTCCTGCTACAATAACCCAAAGGCAACACTGCTCACACGATACACACCCAGGCACACACCGGCCCTCAGACCACAGAACACCTCTCATCAGGAAGGCCTCCTGGAAGAGGTGGCACAGGGACGTGGAGACAGGCTGGGCGAGGAGGTGGCCGGCGGGTACGGAGACCAGAGTGCAGGCTGGTGGACCGGACGTCTGGACACCCAGCTCTGGTCCGTTCGGGGAGTCCCGCCTCATGACTCTGCACAGACACAACTTTTTCGAGCCTCAGTCTCAGAAGGCTTGTGAAAGCGCTGGGGCTCCTGCTTTTGGGAAAATGGAAGAGAAGTACTCTCTCCTATTCTCCCTGCTAAGAACAACAAAAAACCTGGACGTCGTATGTAAAACTAACACAAGACGACCAGAAATGCGGAGAGCGGCAGGCAGACTGTTGAGGGGCCTTGGCACCCAAGGAACACCGTGCTGGTGAGTCCCTGGGGGCTTCACTTTGCCTTGTAGATCCCAGACTTAAAGCTGAAATGCCAATGATGCAGATTTCCTTTAAAAGCCCCAACAAAAGTCTGCTCTCTCTGGCCAAACAACTAGCAAAGGGGCTTAGCAAGACAGAAAACGTTTAAACAATAACCATTCTGCCCCTGCTACGTAGCATAGAAGACACTGTGACCCACCTCCATCCATGTGGGCAAAGCCTGAGGGGTGGTGATGGTGGCAGAGGAAGCCATGTGGGGATTCTCCCGTGTGGAAGCATCAGCAGATCGCAGGGGAGCTGGACCTCCCACTCTTGCCCAGCAGTAACAGGGGACCCTTCCTTGGTGTCAACAGGCTGGAGGACGAGTGGGGAGCCTGGGCGTCCACTCCCACCTGGGAGTGAGGAGGCAGTGCTACCTCTCCCTGTCCAAGAAGCCAGCCTAAGAAGATATGAATGAAGAACAGCCTCATAATACCGCAAATGCCCAGGTTTCAGCTGGGAATCACTCTTCATAACAAGAGTCAGGAAGATCTCAAGGTGACTTAAAAGGTAATCAGTTGATGCCAATACCAAGATGACAGAGATGTTAGTGTCATCTGACAGTTTAAGGCAGCCATTGTAATATAAAGTCTAAGCAAAGATACAGAAAGTCTCAGCGGAGAAATAGAAAATATTTAAGAAAGCAAACGGAACTTCTGAAACTGACAAAGGCAGGAACTGAAATAAAAAACATAATGTGAAACAGGTGTGGAGAAGAGGACCCCACCAAGATACTCAGTACAGCTCCTGCGAACACGGACATGAAGATGCGAACAAAATACTAGCAAATACAGTTCTGCAAATATATAAAAAGAATGACATGGCATGACCAAGTGGGGATTACTTCAAAAATGTAAGACTGGTTCAACATTCAAACACCCATCGCTGTAATCCAACAAATTAGCAGCCTAAAGGAGAAAAGCTACATGATCATATTGACTGATACAGAAACACAACACCCATTCATGATAGCAACTCAGAAAAATAGGAACAGAGGGGACCTTCCTTGTCTTGATACTCTATGAAAGCCACAGCTAACATATACTTAGTGGTGAAAAGACTGAATGCTTTTCCTCCAAGATCAGGAACTATCCAACGACGTCCCAGAATTCCTGGCCAGTGCGAGAAGGCAAGAAAAGGAAATAGAGGCCAACAGACTGCAAAGGAAGAGACAAAACCTGTCTCGTACCTCACAGAAAAATGAACTCAAAATGGATCATGGACTGTCATGTAAAATGTAGAATTAAAACTGTAGGAAAAAACACAGGAGAGAATCTTTACGATCAAGGGCCAGGCAAAGAGTTTTCAGACATGGTATGAAAACATGACCCATAAAAGGAGAAACTGATGAGACGGACTTCATCAAAATTAGAACTTTTGCTCCATGAAAGACTCCAGTAAGAGTCTACAGACTGGGAGAAGATATTTGAAAACAAGACAGCCAACAAAGTACTAGAATCTAGAACTCAGTAAAAACTCTCAAAACTCGGGAATTCCCTGGTGGTCCAGTGCTTAGGACTCCACGTTTTCACTGCCAGGGCGAGGGTTCAACCCCTGGTCAAGGAACTAAAATCCCACAAGCTGTGTGGTGACAACAAAACAAAACAAAACGCAAAACAAACAAAACAAAAACCTCTCAAAACTCAACATTAAAAAAACAATCCAATTAGAAAATAGATTGAATCTGAAAGACAGGATTCAAGGAAGCGGATACACCGATGGCAGATAAGTATATGAAAAAATGCCCAACATCATTAGCCCTTATGGAAATGCAAATTAAAACCAAAATGGGGTTATCACTATACACCTGCAAGAACAAGCAAAATAAAAACAATAGTGATCACACCAAATGCTGTTGAGGATGCCAAGAACCTGGATCCCTCATACACTGCTGGCCAGAAAGCAAAATGGTACCGCCACCCTTTTACTTTCTTCAAAAACTGAACATCAACTCCCAAGGAGGCTGACAAGAGTAGGTAGTTTTTATGATTCAATGACCTGCAGTGTCTGCGTCTTAGTGAAAGACCCAATTGCAGCCCTAAGGGCTGCTACTTAGAAACTCACTAGCCTGCCATCTTGAAAACCCCTACCAAATGCTCGGAAAGGCTGCCTGCTGCCTATGGCTAGGGCAATGAACTTGGCGAGTGAAGTGGGAGGCTTAACATTACACTGACTAAGTCAAAGCAGTCTTGAGGGAAATAAATGGAGCTGGAGGAATCTGACTCTCTGACTTCAGGCTATACTACAAAGCTACAGTAATCAAGACAGTATGGTACCGGCACAAAAACAGAAATATAGACCAATGGAACAGGATAGAAAGCCCAGAGATAAACCCACGCACCTATGGTCAACTAATCAATGACAAAGGAGGCAAGGATATGCAGTGGAGAAAAGACAGTCTCTTCAATAAGTGGTGCTGGGAAAACTGGACAGCTACATGTAAAAGAGTGAAATTAGAACACTCCCTAACACCATACACAAAAATAAACTCAAAATAAATTAAAGACCTAAATGTAAGACCGGACACTATAAGACTCTTAGAGGAAAACATAGGAAGAACACTCTTTGACATAAATCACAGCAAGATCTTTTTTGAAAAGATTTGGAAATAAAAACAAAAATAAACAAATGGGACCTAATGAAACTTAAAAGCTTCTGCACAGCAAAGCAAACCATAAACAAGACGAAAAGACAACACTCAGAATGGGAGAAAATATTTGCAAATGAGTCAACGGACAAAGGACTAATCTCCAAAATATATAAACAGCTCATGCAGCTCAATATTAAAAAAACAAACAACCCAATCAAAAAATGGGCAGAAGACCTAAACAGACATTTCTCCAAAGAAGACATACAGATGGCCAAGAGGCACATGAAAGGATGCTCAACATCACTAATCATTAGAGGAATGCAAATCAAAACTACAATGAGGTATCACCTCACACCGGTTAGAATGGGATCATCAGAAAATCTACCAACAACAAATGCTGGAGAGGGTGTGGAGAAAAGGGAACCCTCTTGCACTGTTGGTGGGAATGTAAATTGATACAGCCACTATGGAGAACAATATGGAGGTTCCTTAAAAAACTAAAAATAGAATTACTGTAAGACCCAGCAATCCCACTACTGGGCATATATACCCAGAGAAAACCATAATTCAAAAAGACACATGCATCCCAATGTTCACTGCAGCACTATTTACAATAGCCAGGACATGGAAGCAACCTAAATGCCCACCAACAGACGAATGGATAAAGAAGATGTGGCACATATATACAATGGAATATTACTCGCCATAAAAAGGAACGAAACTGGGTCATTTGTAGAGATGTGGATGGACCTAGAGACTGTCAAACAGAGTAAAGTAAGTCAGAGAAACAAATATCATATATTAACACATATATGTGGAATCTAGAAAAATGGTACAGATGAACTGGTTTGCAGGGCAGAAATAGAGACACAGATGTAGAGGACAAACGTATGGACCAAGGGGGGACAGCAGGGGTGGGGGAATGAACTGGGAGATTGGGATGGACATGTATACACTAATATGTATAAAATAGATAGCTAATAAGAACCTGCTGTATAAAAAATAAAATAAAATTCAAAAAAAAAGTATTACACTGACTGACGTATTAATTAATTAGTGTTGAGGCTGGGAGAGGCCCTGAGGTGACTTTCATTTTCCGTTTGTTTCTGCAGACTCATCTCCAGCTTCTGTAGCTTTTCATAGTAATTTTTATTCTTGAAGTTCCTGCTTTCTTATACTTTTGAAATGATGCTTTTTGTCCCTGAGAAGGGTTGAGGAATATTGTATTTTCTTCTTTTTGGTTATCTTGCTTAGGTAATGCGATCAGAGGAAACTTTTAACTTTGCTTTCTTGTAAGGATTCTCCAAAAATGTGTTATTGCAAGATTAAGAAATCATATCGAACATATGGGTGTTAAGTAGCCCCCTAGCATGGCCTAGAAGTAAAGGCAGACAAATGAAGCTGATAAATGCTACTCGTCAGCCTCCACTCTCTCTACTCAAAGCTGCTCACCTAAGAAATCCAGGCACACAAGGCCACTCCATAAAAAGTACCACTGCCTGCTCACTTTGGCAGCACATATACTTAAAAAAAACAAAAAACTGGAAAAACACACAGAAGACTAGCAGAGCCCCTGCTGGAGGATGACACACAAATTCGTGACGTGTTCCATATAATTTAAAAATAAAAGCACCCCTGCGACAGAGGGCAGCTTTTTCCCGTTTCTCATATTCTTAAGTGCCTACCCAGAACCATGGGGTATGATGTAGGGAAGCACAACATGCCACCCTTAAATAGGCCCCTTGGGCCTTACTAAGGTTCTCAAGGGGCAAGGGAACCACCCTCATCACCAAATGATTCTAACCGGAAGCGGAAGGTAACAGATTAAATCTGGAGCTGCAAGAGAAGCCTTAGTAGGAGTGCAGAATATCAAGGTTCTAGGCTTGGCCAGAAATATCCAACTGGTGACGATTAAATTAAGACCTGGATGGGAATATCCCTGTAACCAGCAGTAACCAAAATGGGGGGCCACTGGTCTAACCACAGCTGACATTTGGGGCCTGACAGGAGTTTGGGGGGGAGGCCTTCTCCTCTCCTAAGCTAAATGAGGGAAGGTAAAACCTTGCCACATAGGTGAATGGGTGTGTCAGTCATTTGATATCATTGAGGCGGCTACTCAATTCTTAGGGGGAAAAAACCTTGTTTCTTCTGGCCTTAAGAGAACAAAGTCATCCTAGGAGGCATTTGCCTCACTTGCCTATGCCTTTAAGATGCAAATGTCTACCAGATCTTCTCCAGGAACCCTCATCTCCAGCATCCTTCTAAAATGCAAATTTCAAAAAATAAATAAATAAATAAATAAAATGCAAATTTCGGGCCTCCCAGGTGGCGCAGTGGTTAAGAATCCACCTGCCAATGCAGAGGACCCGTGCTGCAACTCCTGAAGCCCGCGCTCCACAAGAGAAGCCACCACGATGAGAAGCTGGCACACCACAACGAAGAGTAGCCCCCGCTCGCCGCAACTAGAGAAACCCCGCACGCAGCAACGAAGACCCCATGCAGCCAAAAATAAATTAAATTAAATTAAAAAAAAAAAGAATTTGGGTTAAAAAAATAAAAAATAAAATAAAATGCAAATTTCAAAAACGGGGTAGGTAATTTGGAACTTGACTTGTCAAGGACGAAAAGAAATCCTAAGTGTCTTTTCTGTAAACATTAGAAAAAAGGGTTTAGCCATCTAGACAGGTGACCTTGATTTGATCCATCTGCCAGAAGCCCAATTTGAATCCAACCCCTTGTAACTGATGGGTTTTACCTTGTTGTACCTGACTGAGGGCTGAAATTTTCAAATGAGAACTATAAGGTCTCTGTGTTTGTTTGTGTCTTTGTATGTATCTATGTGTGTTGTAGATGAATAGTATTACCAAAATTAATTTGTAAAGAAGCTCTACTTAATTGACTTAAAAATATTAAGTGCTTATATAAATAGAAATATAAAACTGGCCAGAATGAATTTCAGGTTCACGCAATCCAGGAAATATTCAACATTAAATTAATATCTGGTATTGAAGGAGGCTTAAACTTGTTGATTTGATTAATACAGGTATGTCTTTAGAGGCATCAATGTTAAGTATAGTACTTCTGCTGTACCTAGGTTTACTAGAGGTCAAATAAGACCTTATTGTATGTTGCAAATCTGTCAGCAAGAAAAGTAACTTGAAGTGGGAAAAAAAAAAAACTTTTAAGGAAAGATGTATGTTTTCAGTAAAAGAAGTTAAAGAGTGAGAAAAAAAATACTGGAAAAAAGAGTTGTACATGATCTTGGGACTTCCCTGGTGTTCCAGTGGTTAGGACTCCGAGCTCCCAATGCAGGGGGCCTGGGTTCGATCCCTGGTCGGGGAACTAGGATCCCACGTGCTGCAACTAAGCCCACATGCCGCAACTAAGCCTGCGCGCCTCAACTACTGAGCCCACGCTCTAGAGCCCGCGTGCCACAACAAGGGCCCAGTGCAGCCAAAATAAATAAATAAATAATAAATAAAAAGAGTTGTACATGATCAAGATTCTCTAAGACAGGATTAAACTTAGTTGGGTAAACGGCTTTTGTTGGGAGTGGGCTGGGGCAAGACGGGATTTGGTTTCTCCCTGCAAAGTTTTCTTGAATGACTGCTTTTAATAACATGAGTTACTTCGCCTTAAAGGGATCTGTATTTGCTTTCAAGATCTGTTTTAACCTTGGTTAAGAAATAAGTATTGTCTCTGACCTATGACCTTATTTGACCAAGTCTTTTAAAACTTTCTGACAAACTTCCCAGTATCAAATTTTAATCAAAGTTCTTTGGACTTCCAGCTAACTTTGGGGTGCTTTAGAAGGTCCCTGAGGTCGCTCAAAGAAAAACATTTAACTAGGATTATTTCGTCTGTTAAATTAAATGTAATCAGATGGTTAACCACGCCTTTTAAGTCTTTGGTCATTTATAGATAGTTATTGTTGTACTCTGATGCTGTTACAAAAAAGTGCTTCACCATCGAGAAGATTCATGGGAAGGCTAAGGAAACAGTTACAACACTTCCACATCAAGACAATGGCTATGCAAGGATTCCAGCCCGTACCGACTGAAAACAAGGAGCTGTCCTGCTCCTGGGGCCCCTAGATCAGGCATCCTAGAGATTTTTACTGCCCGACAGGCGGGGTCCATGCCCCTACTCAGCCTCAAAGCAACTTCAGAAGACGGACCATCGCCCCCCTGCTTCCCACCGAAATATGGGGGTAAAATCTCCGACGGGGGAATGAAACAGGGGGGAAGGGGCAGGGCACAACCTCTGAAGGAGTGACACAGCCACAGGGCGCGGCAAAGACGGGCTAGAGCCAGCCAGGCCCAAGAGTGCAGGCGAGCTGACTCTCAGTAGGCCTTGAGCCTCATTATACGCCCACTGTAATACGCTAGCATATGCTAACGACACACTCACCGGTGCTAGGACAGCTCTGAGGCCAACCGTAAAAGGTCAAAACGCAGGCTGTGGCCCAGTTCCTGGAAATCCCCACCCCTCCCCCAAAGAATTGGAATAACCCTCCCCCTCATTAGCCTATGACATTACCCAGCCCATAAAAACTAACCACTCCGTATTTGGGGCCTCTCCCGCCTTCTGAGATGGCCCATAATCCGTCTGTGGAGTGTTTCTCTCTAAATAAATCCACTTCCTACCTATCAAAAAAAGAAATAACATGTCTCTTTGGCATACGGATTATTTTCAACTGGTTATTTTCTAAGAAACAGCAGACATGGGAGAAACTTTGAAAGCCAAGTAGGAGTTACCCTTTTGTAAGAAACACTTACATTTATACGGGAGTTCTGCATTTGTAAGGGTGTCTCCCTGGCTGTACCAGGAAGAGGCTGACCAAATTTCTGGAAACTCTTATCATAGGAAAAGGCTAGAGCTTATATCTGCATAACAACCTTACCCTTGATGATTGCACTTTTCCTAGTCTCCTCTGGTAACTAACTCTCCCCAACCTCAACATCCTCTTTTGTCTTAAGCTTGGGATGGTATTTAAGGTGAGGGATTATGCCATTCTCAATTTTCCTGAGTCTCTCCTATGGATACATGTTAAAAACTTGTTTGATTCTCTCCTGTTAATCTGTCTCATATCAATTTAATTCTTAGACCAGCCAGAAGAACTTAAAAGGGTAGAGGAAAGTTTCTTCTTCTGCAACAGTGACAAAACATAAAACCAACCCCTAAACATCAGGAAATTCATCATGTAGTAGGCATATAAGCTAAGAGCTGGAATAATTACAATTGACCGGTGACTGGTAATTTCCCCAAAGAGGTACAAAGTCGATTCAAAGTAGAGAGAATTTCTGGCCAGCCTGAGCAGAGGTTTCATGGATGAAGCCTCCCAAAGACTGATTTCCTAAACATGACACAGACATACAAAACCAGTTTTCTTTTATGCCTGTTTTATTCTGCCTCATCAGTGCTTATGAGGGCAACTGAAGCAAGGGAGCCCCCCTCAGAGCTGTACAGCCTTGAAGGGAGCTAACAGTTACTGAACTCACTCCACACAAAATGCCTCTAAATATCTTCTTATTTAACCCTCACTTGCATTGAGGCAGTTATGATGGTCAGAGAAACTGAGGCTCAGAGGTAATTTGCGCACAATGTACCATATGCGAAAAAACTAGGGTGTACACATGCATCTCTGTAAACAAAGACTGCTGCCCGCCATTTATGATTAAGTCATTAGCCACAGTCACTGACCTACAAGTTCAGCCAGAAAGGGATTCAGGGTGAATGCACTCTGTGTTTTGGATACATGGGACCCTACAGCGTTAAGATACATGACTAAGAAAGAATTTCAGTGACCCCAAATTCCTGCATCTTCCCATACATAGGTAAGCACTAAAGTCACTAACTTGACACACCTGGGTTTCTGTGACAAGTACTAATCTTTTACCCAGACGTATGCTGGACCACATGTATTTCCTGGCTCCTCCCCTGCCTCTTCAGAGCAGTTCCTAACAGCTATCTGAGAGACTGTATCCTGGGCTACAGTCTTCATAGCTCTCACATTGTACATTTTTTTTTACAGTCAACATCTGTCAGGTTCCAAAGCCCAAGATCTTAGAGCGCCACACTTTCAGCCCAGAAAACACACATTAGGAAAACGATGACTTACGAAAAGCAGCCAATCCCAGCATTGGAACCAACAGGGCATAATTCCATCTGCTTCCATCACCCCCATCAGCCCTGGAACTGGGCCGGATATTCCAATTTGGGGGGTCATTTAAGTTATTCATGGAGATACACCTTGAAGTAAATAATAAAACCATTAAACACACACAAAAAACAAAACACATTGGTCACAATTATATCACCTACATGGCCGTGAGACTTTTTTTCTTTCAAAAAATTTTGTTCAGATCTAGGTATGCGCTGCACAGCACTGAGCCTTATGGGATTAAAAGAAAAAAACAAGACCTCAGACAAAAGCAACTCACAAACCGTGGGGGAGAAGATGTGTCTCAAATAACTGAAATACAAATAGGACGAAGCAAATATAGTCAAAAGAAACTTAATTCAACTTCAAAGACTCTTAACAGGCTTTTCAATAAATACTTGTTCAACACCTAAAGATATAAAATTCTAACTGGCAATAAAGCAATGACATACACACAAAAAGGCTCAGTACTTAAGGAGCTTGTGGCGAGCACAGAATAAAAAAGAGATCTAAAGTAGTGAAGCTCGTAACCCTCATAGGGGAGGTCTGGGAGCAGCATTCCCTTCCCCCCAACCCGGTAAACCAGGGAGCACCAATCCCCGGGCCGTGGACCGATACTGGTCCGCGGCTTGTTAGGAACCGGGCCGCACAGCAGGAGGCGAGAGGCGGGAAAGTGAACGAAGCTTCACCTGTCGCTCCGCATCCCCCCCCCCCCATCGCTCGCATTACTGCCTGAACCATCCCCTCCCCCCACCCTGTGGAAAAATAATCTTCCACGAAACCGGTTCCTGGTGCCAAAAAGGCTGGGGACCGCTGCCGTAAACGACAGGGTCCGCGCGCCCCCAGCCCCACCCCACAGGGTTCATGCCCGCCCGATCCCATAAATAACAAGGCCTGCGCCCCCCACCCCGACACCGTAAACTATATTATGGAGTTCGCGCCCCCCAGACCTCATGAACTGGAGGGTCCGCGCCCCCACCCCCCGGTAACCTACAGGGTCCGCCTCCCGGAACGCGCAGTCCTAATAAAGCAGCGGAACCCGGCACGGACCCGCGGGACCCCTAAACGTCGGGAACTCCCTCTCTGTCCCGGAGAGAAAGCGGGGCGAACACCACGTTACCTGCGAGCACCGGTTCATCTCCCAAAACTGCCGTAAACTCGAGAAAATTCGAACACCGTCTGGACCGAAGGAGAAATCAGGCGAGCCCGTGAAGACCCCCGACCCCAGACCCCCACCTACCTCCGGCCGGGAGGTCTCGGCCCCTGTGCCCTGAGCGCCGCCGTCCGCTCGTCCCTCTGCGCAGGCGCCGCGTTGCCCCGTCGGCCCCCGGCACTGCGATGTGCGCAGGCGCGGCGTCCCGCCCCACCACCGTCGGCCCCGAGCGCGTGGACGTGCGCAGGCGCGGTCTGCGCGGGGACTGGCGGGACCGTGGCGGAGGGCAGACATGTCTGGGATCGGGGTTGTGTCAGGGATCGGGGCTGTGTCGCGGCTGCTTCGCGCCCGGCGCCTAGCGCTGACCTGGGCGGTGAGTTGGCGCTGCGGGTGGGGCAGGGCGGACGCTGGGTCCCGCGACCCCGACCCCGAGGTGGGGCGGGCTGGGGAGGGCCCGCCGGACTCTGTTCCAGCCGAGCGGGTTGCGGCGCGGTGAAGGTCACGACGCTGCGGGCCGCCCGGGACCCGTCCCCTCCCAGGGCCCGGTCAGGAGCCCGGGGCGACGGCCGAGGCAGCCCGCTCAGCCCCGGGCGCGCGCTCCAGGACACGGCCGCCCAAGGTCACACGGTGGGACGGGCCCGGGGCGGCCTGATCGCGGTGGACCCGGGCGGGTGGGATATGAGCGGAGCCCCGGCACTAGGCTCGACCTTGCTTCTGGGTGTTGTGCGGTGACCCCTGAGCACTGACCGCAAAGCCACTGGGGCGGACGCGGGGCGGGTGTCTTCCTGGGCTGCGGAGTCCCGCTAGCCCCACTCGGGTCGGTCCGGGATGTGCTTTCCCGAGGCCTGGCTGCTGGACCGTGGCCCTTGCACTCCTGACGGTGAGGCCTTCAGAGTCGATTTGGGGTTTTTTTTTTTGGTACGCGGGCCTCTCACTGTTGTGGCCTCTCCCGTTGCGGAGCACAGGCTCCGGACGCGCAGGCTCAGCGGCCATGGCTCACGGGCCCAGCCGCTCCGCGGCATGTAGGATCTTCCCGGACCGGGGCACGAACCCGTATCCCCTGGATCGGCAGGCGGAGTCTCAACCACTGCGCCACCAGGGAAGCCCTGGGGGGTTTTATTGGAAGCACTGAATTTAGAGGGTTTAGTTATTTGGTTCTTTTACATGAACTCCTCGAGCCTACTAGTTAGTAATTTAATTACAAAGTAAAGGTCCCAGTGGGAACCAAGGCTTTCAACAATGTTGACTTGATTTATGCCTGTAATTATACCCACAGTTTTCTTCTTTTTAAAATACAGGAATTAAAAGTTAATGTTAAATGTGAGGTGGTTTAGTCGGATAACCTACCAACACTAGAAAGCATTTTAAATGCTTTCATGTGTTGCTGGTTCTTACTGAGCAGAGGTTCCCCCAGCCCCCAAATCTTGGGCTCTAAGACACAGTTGTAGCAGGGGGTCCATAAGCAGGAAATGAAGTCCATGGTCAGTGCGGTAGTTTTAGTCAACAAAGTTTGAGCAAACTTCTGAGTGGGCCCTTGTCGTTAGGTGAGATGACAGATTTGGTATGTGGTGGTGACTGGGGAAGAGCTGACACGTCTGTCTTCAGACCAGACTGGAACCAGGAGTTCCTTATTCCATCCTGCAGACACCCTTCACCTACCCCTCGCCCTTTGCCATTTTATGAAAATATTGCTGTCCTTTACACAAGCTGGGCTGGAAGGAATTCAGCTGTGAGCTTTTAGCTGAAAGTAAGAGTAAAGTTCCGGCGCACCACAAGTTGGAGCCTAAACCTCTCCTTTCCTATTGGCTTGATTGGAAGTGATCTCGGTTGAACCCGCTCTTGGCTGCCAGCACTGCGCTCCACTGTCTCCTTGAATCTTCACCATGGTCCCATTTTCAGGTGGTTGTGAACATGATGGCAAGGTAGAGCTAGCAAAGTTGAACCACAGGTTAGGTCTACCGAAGATGGTCTTGGGTTTCTAAAGGTTTTTTATTCTGATGTAGATAGCTTTGGAAATTATTTCCGTCTATGGAAATTAATCTGTCCACAAGCTGTGTATTGGAGTTTCAGATTGGCAAGAACAAAAGCATCAAATTAGCAGAACAAAAAAAGAAAGGAATTCATGATCTCCAGCCGAGGAATGTTCATAAAGCCTTCTTGATGAGGATAATTTGAATAAAGTCTACAAAATTTTTCTTTATCTCATTTTGTTCAATTCTGTGGTGTTTCCAAGTCATATTTACAGCTGCTTTAAAGTTACAAAATTATCAAACCTATTTTGCCTTTGTTTCCTTTCCCGTTGTCCCAGTGCACTGACAGACTTTACAAACTGTTGCAAAGTATTGACAGTTAAATCGAAAGGGAAGGTAAAGCCAAGAACTTCAGTTGCTTACCTTCTCCCTTCAGTTGAGATTTCTCAATTTTCAACAAGATATTGTTCTAGAATAAGTCAGCTTCTTCTCTTTGAATGTATCATTCTGAGTATGTCTTAATGGTGTATCTAGATTTACATTATTTAGGCCACTGTAGTAACGTTTTGTTTCTTGGGATAATTATAATGCCATTGGTTTTCAGTTCTGCATTCCGTGTCATGTTCTTCCTGGTTCACTTGAAAAGTTGTGGCTCAGTTTGGGCATACAGCCTGGATATTCATCTTAGTTTGGAGTCCCAGAGATTTTCCCCAGGGGTCCCTAGATGGTGGGGACAGTACAGGATTTGGAGCCAGCCGGGCAGACCCAGTCCAGAGCTGCTGCGTCCTGAAGAGACTCGGTTTCTCTGTGGGGTGAATGAGGATTCTGTGAGGTAACCTGGGAGAGCTGGCCTCCGTGCCAGGCCCACAGCTCACAGCCTGCCCTCGGTAATCATGTGAATGGTATTTGAAACATCCCTGTTTTAAAAACCTTTACATTTTTAGTGAAAATAATTACACATAGTTGGAAAAGAAAATGTCAGTACAGAAGCCCTTATAAGTGAAAAGGTATAAGACCACCTCCTTCCCCAGACCTTTTCCCCAGTGGAAACAACTTTGAACTGTTTTTGGTATTGGCCCCTGGTGTTTACCTCCATTTCTCTAGCTGATAATGCAGGTGCATTTTTGTCCAGTTTAGACATTGACTTTTGCTGGTAAATGAGGATTTAGCTCACTTAAACCATCCTCCTACCCACATCCTCAGTTCTCCCAATATAATTATGCAACCACTTCAGATCCTTTATTGTCTACTTTTGTAATTGTGTAGCTTGTGCTTACAAATTGGTTTCTTGTTCATGATTCGCAGGTGTATTCTGTTAGATGAGGACAGCCCCCAGCACCACTTTGCTGGATGGAGGGCATCAGTATCTCTACCCTTCTCACTTTTTCTCTCCTTTTCCTCCTAATTCAGTCACCTGTACTTTTATGCTATTAAGAGCTCTGTGTTCTTTTAATTCTACCTTAGGTAGATTTCTGCATTCTTTTTCGTTACCCTCTTGGGAAAGGTTTGATAATTTCTCTTCAAAAAACGTTAGATTAAGAAGTGACATAATACAAGTTTTATCTAAAGACAGAAATGGGATTAAAATTGGGCTCCAGATTCTAGTATCACTCCCCAAATTGGATTTAGGTACAAAAAATAATGTTACTGTTTTCCACAGAGAGATAATATGATATTTGTTAAAGATTTCTTTACGGTAGCTACTGCTTTTTAAGCTAACCGTGTGCTTGTGGGGGGTGTGTGTGTGTGTGTGAACATCCTAGAAAGAAGAAATAAACAGGGAATCTCACGGTTTGTGTTTTAATTTTAATTTGGCATCAAAATGTACTGTTCTTATTGGTGCTATTAGCTGTATTTATATTATTCTTTATGAAATTTTCAAGAACATTTGTATTAGAATTCTTTCAGGGACTTAGTTTTTGTTAAAATATGATTTTACCATTTAAAAATTATACAGCTGAAAAATATTTGTTTTTTTAGTTCATATCTGAAAGAGTGGTCTTGTCCATAAAAACAAACGTACTTAACATTGCAAATGGAGAATTCAAGAGTATGACTCTTATCAGTTCAGATCTACTTAAAAACCCAGGAAACTACTTTTGAATCGGCGCTATTAAAGTCAACTCAGTGTTTGTGTCAGCTGCCACTCAGTCTCAGAGTTAGGGGGAGCCAGCTGCCACTCAGTCTCAGAGTTAGGGGGAGCCAGCTGCCACTCAGTCTCAGAGTTAGGGGGAGCCAGCTGCCACTCAGTCTCAGAGTTAGGGGGAGCCAGCTGCCACTCAGTCTCAGAGTTAGGGGGAGCCAGCTGCCACTCAGTCTCAGAGTTAGGGGGAGCCAGCTGCCACTCAGTCTCAGAGTTAGGGGGAGCCAGCTGCCACTCAGTCTCAGAGTTAGGGGGAGCCAGCTGCCACTCAGTCTCAGAGTTAGGGGGAGCCAGCTGCCACTCAGTCTCAGAGTTAGGGGGAGCCAGCTCTGGCGCTGCTCGCAAGTAGCCGGTCAGGTCGTCCAGCTCCGGCCTGAGTCCCTCACTTACAGGGAAGTCTGTCCAGCTTCAAACAGCTCAGTTGGAGTTCATTTTGTATTTGGTAATTCTCCTCCCTGTTATCCCCACTTGTTTGTCCCATAGCATAATTTCTTTCCCCACAGAATTGCAACCTCTCTTCCAATTGCAGAATACTTGAAGGCATCCCTTTTGTCATCGTTGAATGTACTTATTTCCCAAAACTGTTCTTCAAGATATTTCTAAGACTGTTTTATCAGTGGTCTAGTAAAATGCAGTCAGCAGAGTGGAAAAACTCATTCCCTAAGTTGCTGACCATTGCTAGCCTGTGGAGGAGGTTGCCTCTCATGCTGGGCTGTGATTTCATTAATACCATTTTCTTGGGTAAATGGTTATAGGATGGGACATTTGAGCTGAGACTTGTAGTTGTAGAGGTTGCCCAGGGACAGGTGTCCTAGCAGAGGGAACGGCGCGCGGAGTATGCCAGGTAAAGGGGCGTGGCTGAGCCTAGCGCAGGTGTGGAGAGTGGTGAGGCAGGACCAGGAGCATCTCTGGGGCCGAAGCTTCTCGTCTTCGGGGAAGGGACGTCACCACACCCAGTGACAGCCTGCTCTGGAGCACCCACTCCCAACGCGCTGCCTGGCGCCTCCTCCAGTGACCCGCAGAACCTCACAGGGGAGCTCCAGCATGCAGAGGGCTGGGATGGATCCCGGGAAGGTACTTCATTCTTGGCAAAACTGCCACTCAGGCAGCACAGATGCCTTCCCCATTCTCCACGAAGTACCATAAATTAAGACATTAATGTGAAAGTGTGCCTTTTGTCATTTCCCGAGTCAGTGTCCTGTCTGGAAACAAACTTCACCTAGAAGGGCCTTCGCTGGAGTGCCAACTCCTCGCCTCCTGGGCCTGCCCTGGGTCCTTAGCCCTTGCCTTAACCTTCAGGGTTAAGTGGAGGCTTCCAGGTAAGGCTTCTGGGTGAAAGGGAGCACCAGCGGGCTTCCCTGGTGGCGCAGTGGTTGAGAATCCGCCTGCCAATGCAGGGGACACGGGTTCGAGCCCTGGTCGGGGAAGAGCCCACGTGCTGTGGAACAGCTAAGCCTGTGCACCACAACTGCTGAGCCTGCACCCTAGAGCCCGCGAGCCACAACTGCTGAAGCCCACATGTCACAACTGCTGAAGCCTGCACTCTTAGAGCCCGTGCTCCGCAACAAGAGAAGCCACCACAGTGAGAAGCCCACGCACCGCAACGAAGAGTAGCCCCCGCTCGCCGCAACTAGAGAAAGCCCGCATGCAGCAACGCCGCCAAAAATAAATAAATTAATTTTTTTTTTTTAAAAGGGAGCACCTGGGTACATAAGAAGGTTGTCAACTTAGAAGGGAAGTTTTAATTACAAGTCCCCTGTTCCGTGAAGACACTTAGTGTTCCATCTGTGTTTCAGCAGCGGCCAGCAGCATCGCACACAGGAGCCCGCAGTTTTCACTTCACTGTTGATAGCAGTAAGAGGTCGTCCGCTAAAGTTTCAGACGCAGTAAGTTCATGACTTTGTTATAAGTGATTTTTTTGACTTAACGGAGTAGGGTTCTATACCAGGTTTTAATGTATTTGAGTAACACAGGTTTTACTTAAAATTTTTTCATTCATGCTCATTATTTTTAGTGTAATAATACTTAATTATAGTACAAATACAAGCATAGATATTAACATTTTTTTGTTTGTAGCTCTTACATATCTGTAAGCCAGATTAAACTTTAAGTAAAAAAATAATGAAATACAAATGTCAGATGAACGGTATTTACTGGAATGGATGGTGACAGACACCCTCCTCAGCTGAGGACTGTGTAGCAACTTGGGCTCTTTTGTGTTTACGAGGCCCTTCTGCGGTCTGTTGAAGAAACTGAAATTTGCTTCTAAGTTTCTATCTCATAAGCTCACAATAGCTACTGAATGCTTGTTGGCGCTTTCTCAGTCGTAAATACAACATGGACCTGCAGTAGACTTGTGTCCTTGGTTCCTGGATGGTCACTCAGGTCAATGGACTGTCCTTATCTAAATGAAACAACATTGCAGTGTTTTCATGAGAAGCTTCAAATCATGATCTGTACTACACCGTAAGCTTAGATTTGTACATGCATGTGGGTATAAATGTAAAAAGAGAAGATAAGTAAAAAGGATGATTGCAAAGAAAAACCGTAGTTAGAACTGGTGTTTTGATTTGTGATGTTGCTTTCCTCTGCATCTCTGGTCCCCTACTTAGTTTTCGGCCTTTCAACAAATGGTGGGTGCCCTAGCTCCATGGGACTGGTGCTCTGCTATTGATGAGAGCTGTTTGCCGTCCCCTTTCAGTTCGAGGGTGAGCCCACCGCGTCTGCTGTGACTACTGCACTGCACCTGGTGTGCAGTCTCAGCACAGGATGGAGGCCCTCTGGGCGTGGCAATGACGCTCTTTCACCGTAGCCACAGCCTCAGTGTCTGGCCTAGTTGAACCAGTGATTGACAGGGGCATTTTCTTTGCCAGGTTTCTACTCAGTACCCAGTAGTGGATCATGAATTCGATGCAGTGGTGGTCGGCGCCGGAGGGGCGGGCCTGCGAGCTGCATTTGGCCTTTCTGAAGCAGGGTTTAACACGGCCTGCGTCACAAAGCTCTTTCCCACCAGGTCACACACCGTCGCAGCCCAGGTATGAGAAAGGGCTCTCTCCGTCCTTTCGGTGCTCGCGAGGCACTGCGCAGCCCGGCGCTCCACCACAGCAGCCTCCCGCCGCGGGCCGCCCTCCACTGGGCTCCCTCTGTTCTTGGCGCTCCCTCGCCAGGAGGTCTCTGCCCACCCTGCCCCCGCCCCACTGCCCAGAGCCTTGTTGTCACTCCTATTTCTGCTCCAGTCATGCCCGCCTCCATCATGGTGTGAGCTCCTTCACTGCCCTTACCCGATGTGAACAAGTTTGTTGTGGGCTCGCTCTGTACCTGCCGGAGGAACCTCAGGGCAGACCTCGAGTGGTGGTGACGAGCTCTGATGATGGTGTGAAGCTGCAGCACAGAAAACAGGGGCCTTTAATGCTCTGCATTTAGGGAAGAAGAAAAAGTAAGGTGGGAAATTATGTGACTTTATTATTTTGTTTATTCACTGTAGGCACACTATAGGGAGTGCCCAGCTGCTATGCAGGTAGTATTCTACAATCACATTTGACCATCTCTTCTGGTATTTGAACGCATTTCCCCATTGAGACAACAGAGGGTGTGCTGACTTTGTACGAGGCAACAAGAGCTCCCATCACCGTTACATCTGGAGTAGCTATAGTCAGGGTCCAGCCACATTCTTTACGCACTAAACTGCCTAGATACTTTGTTCGAAAGCTGTGCTTTTTAAACTGAAGAATAAGTAATAAATACCCTTGGATAATTCATTGTCTAAAAGCAAGAATAGATCTAAGCAGGTAATTTTGAACGGTATTGCAAAAAATGCAGTTTTCAGGTAGTGCAATAGTAATGCAATAAAAAGAATGAGAAAAGGGTAGCTTAACTTGAATGCTGGTTCTCGAGAAAAGAAGGTTTAATTGGGGGAAGGATAACAGCATTTTTGCATGCACTGGGCCACATGTTTTTGTATTATTTATTTATTGAGATATTATTTTTTACTTACTAGATTAGCAAAACTCCAAGTTTGACAAAACTCTGTTGGCAAGGCTATGGGGAAACACATTTTTTTACATTGCTGGTGAGGATATAAATTTATATAACCCCTTTGGAAGGCAGTTTCGTTTCTGCATTATTTTAAACCAGCTTTCTACATTCTGCTGCCCTGGTACTTAACATTTTTTATCAGGATTGTGTTTGGGTTTACGATTGGAGGGGATGGAGGAGGGAGGGAGGAAGGAACGTGGTGACTCGCGGTGCGTGTCTGTCCAGCGTTCCTTGCTCTGTGCTAGTGACTCGTTTAGTGGTAGCCAAGCATAACATGGGAAACTGACGCACAGCAGCCACAGCTGAAGAAATTCCAATGAGAGTGCTGACTCAAAAGTTATGACTGAGCAACAACTGGGAGAAAGGGAGGTTAGCGTGCCTTGTGAGAAAGATTATCTGAAGAGATGTGCAGTTTTAATTTGGGGGGGTGGGCAGGTGTACTGCGATTTCTGTGACTGAGGGGCAGGCTCGGGGCGGGGTGGGGGCTGGGGCTCTGAGCCCTCGGCAGGAAGCGCTTCTGCCTTTAGCGCCTGCACTCCAGTACCATTGGGAACGTTTGTCATGAAGCTATTAGATTTGAATCCCTTTTACATGCCGGGCTTGGTAAGGAAGAAGCCTCATCTGAGGAACCTCTGCCGACCCTCCAGATGACGCCCCAAGGGGTTGGGCTCCGTGTCCCTCTCATGGGTGAGGCGCCTGAGGCTGGGGGATGCCGTAACTGGGCCCTGCCTCTAGGTTGCAGGGGGAGGAGATGCGCTTCGGAGTCTGCCGGACGGTGAGATCCCTCACTGGCCCTCTCGCGCGAGTAGCTGGCTTTTTCCGAATCTGGCTCCGGGCAGGAGGCAGTGGGGAGGTGAGTCTGCTGTAGCTCACGGGGCTGCTGGTGTTTCAGGGGGGGATCAACGCCGCCCTGGGGAACATGGAGGAGGACAACTGGAGGTGGCACTTCTACGACACCGTGAAGGGCTCCGACTGGCTGGGGGACCAGGATGCCATCCACTACATGACGGAGCAGGCCCCGGCCTCCGTGGTGGAGGTAACGTCCTTGCCGGCTCTCCGATGCAGGAGGGGTTGTGGTGGGAGTGCTCAGCCGGCAGGTTGCAGCGAGCTGCTCCAACGGGAACGCTCCTGTCTTCTGCTGCTGGGCTCTCCGTAGAATGTGTTCGTTCGGGGCTTGCAGATTTGTGTTGTGTTCTAGCGTGAGTTAGCCGTGAGCGTCTGGATCCCGTTAGCGCTCGGTGTTTTTCTGTTTCTCAGCTGGAGAATTACGGCATGCCGTTCAGCAGAACTGAAGATGGGAAGATCTACCAGCGTGCCTTTGGTGGACAGAGCCTCAAGTTCGGGAAAGGCGGGCAGGCCCATCGGTGCTGCTGCGTGGCCGACCGCACTGGCCACTCGCTGCTGCACACTTTGTATGGAAGGGTGAGGTGCCCTGGGTGCACAGGGTGGTGGGACGCGGCCAGGCCAGGCGTGTGGTGACATGGGAAGCAGGCCACCCCGGGGACAGGTCAGCGTGTCAGCCTGTCCGCCCAGGGATCGCTTTTTGAGCAGCAGAGTAACTTGACAGTTGTTAATTTGCAAGTATCTGTTCTAAAAACTTAAATTGATAGTCATTACAAATGTGCTGAGCGTTTTGCTTTACTTGGACTAAGTGGCCAGACGGCAGCAGACGCCGTGCAGTACACCCTGGGCTAAGTCGGGACCCCACGGTCCACGGGCGCAGCTCTCGCAGCAGCTCTGAGGGGAGGCTAGCGTTGCCTCTCTGGCGCCTCTCGGGGTGTGTAGAGCTGAGAGATGTGTCCCACGTGCGGCACCCTCTTCCGAGGTGCATTGTTTGTACAGCTGAGTTGTCACACGATGCATCAGCACTGCCATCCATGGGTTGAAGTCTGTGGCTCCTTTTCCAAGCCAGTGTTCCGCTAGGGTCCGCCTGATCGCTGTGCCCACTCCGATCAAGGTCTCTAATCGGTTAGCTTTAACGGTGCAATTGCAAATGTGGGCCCCTTGCCTGGTTGTTTTTCTTTCTTTTTCAGTCTCTGCGGTATGACACCAGCTATTTTGTGGAGTACTTTGCCTTGGATCTCCTGATGGAGAACGGGGAGTGTCGAGGCGTTATTGCTCTGTGCATAGAAGACGGGTCCATCCACCGCATCAGAGCAAAGAACACTGTTGTAGCTACTGGGTGAGAGTCTGGTTTAGTCGTGTTCAACTTCTCTGCAGGCGAGCTGAATTTATTTATTCTGATGAGAGTAGGGGGGTCCCGGAGTAATGGCTGAGGCGCAGGCTGTGACTTCACCCGGCAAGGGGTGGCTTTGTGGGCCTGAGGGACGACACCTGCCTCACGGCGGCAGGAAAGTGTCAGCAGTTCATAGCTGGGAGGACCCTTGAGGAGACAGGCCTGGAGAGTCTGATGCTGTCTGGAGTAGCGTCTCCTTTGCTTTGAGGGATGCTGTGTTTACGCTGATTTCTGGGGTAGAAGAGTGTTGTTTGTTCACATGAGGAAAATAAGTAAATTCCATCTTATATACTGTCAGTCTGTTATTTTAACCGTTTTAAGAAGTGCATCCATAAATGTTTTTAGGTTTTATTACCTTATACATTTTTATCAGGGAAATCAGTTACTTAGCACAGAAGCGCCCTGAGGTACAAGCGAGAGCGCCTTCTCTGCCCCCCAGGCTACCGTCCCAGTTGCCCAGGGCAGCGTGTGCACATGCACCCATAGAGGTGCTGCCTGGGTGCTTGGTCCACTCCAGTCCATTAGAAAGGAGGTCCTGATGGGACGCTTGTGCAGTCACCTCTCTGCCGGCCTGTCTGTTTTCCAGAGGCTACGGGCGCACCTACTTCAGCTGCACATCCGCCCACACCAGCACCGGGGACGGCACTGCCATGATCACCAGGGCAGGCCTTCCCTGCCAGGACCTGGAGTTTGTTCAGTTCCACCCCACAGGTAGGATGGCATCAGGCTCTTTGTGCCTTTCAGGTGCTCGGTACCTGTGGGAAGGCTCCTCTGCAGTTACGTGCACTTGCTTTCTCATATCTCACATCCTAACTCGTGACTTCCCCGAGGAGATTCTTCCCTGCGTCCCCCAAGGCAGTGGAGGCCAGCGTCTTACTTCCGCGCCTTGTCTCGGCGCACTTAGCCAGACGCGAGGCCGTGACTGTTTGGTGTCCCTCTCCTCGACTAGGGTGCCAGCTCCCCCTGGGAGGTGGGGGCAGGTCTGTCTCATTTACCGCTGTCTTCGCAGCGCCCAGCACATGGTAGGGCCTCAGTCAGTAGAGCCAGAGGGAATGCATTTGAGTGGAGAAGTGGCACAGACAGATGGCAGGCTGCCACAGTGACAGAGCACGGCAGGCGGGGCCCTGAGATGTCCACAAGTGAGGGTGATGAGTGCACGAACGTGGGAGGGGGCCTGGGAGGGGAGGTGGTGAATCCCATCCTGAACTTTGTTTCTGGGCTGTTTACTGATCTGTCAGCTGAGGAGCTGCCACTGTATGAAAGAACAGGGCCTGTTTTTTCTCTTTGCTCCGTCCGTGTGTTCCTTCTGACCCTGGCAGGGATGAGTAGTAAAAAGAAGTAGGTGGTGGTCTTATTGCTGTTTTTAACCAGTACAATGTCTGAGACTTCGGAATTCCCTCTGTAGTTAGAGCTCCATTTCTTTTGCTTCCTTTTCAACGTATGAGAAATAAACCACCAGAAGACATGGCCACTGAAACTAGGAAAACTGGAAGATGAGATGCAGGAATTGGCACCTTGTTTTAAAGGCAAGGTAACCCTTTGGTGCACTAATAAAAGTGATAACCTTCAAACTACGCTGGGCGTGCAACACCCAGTGCCGGACGTCCTTGTGCTCCTTACGCAGAGGGACGGTTGAGATCGGGGCGCAGCTCCCCACTCCCCGTCGCCACATTTGGATTGGGGTCTGCGTCTCCCAGCGTCGCATTGGTGGGCTTGTCTCGGCAGAGGGGGACCATCCCACAGGTTGTGGTGAGACTTAGGGTTGTACACAGCGGGTGCAACTCAAGTATCGGGTGTAGTGATCATTGCCGTATTGTTGTTCGGTTACTTGATACGCCACATTTCCAAGCTGATTTCTGGACCTACAGGAGCCAACACGATTTCATGGTGCAGAAGGACATTCAGCAATTAAAACCTGATAAGGTTGTAGTAACAATTAAAACCGAGATACTTAACATAAACTTTGTCACGTTGAGAGTTTAAAGCACAGTTGTAATCGGAGTATTGAGCAGAGCCGCGTCGTCCACACAGCCGACCTTTCTTCTCTGCAGCTTGGTCATTGCGTTTTTTCATACCGTGGCATTGCGCTGTGCCCTAACTTTTCCTCTCTTACGCTCGTGAGTGTGGTGCTCTTTGCACACCCTTTCTGTGTCCTCCCAAAGTATCTTGGGAAAAACATCTGCATTTGAGATGTAGGCCCAGCGGTCCTTAGGTTATACTTGTTTAATCAGTTCGTTGTTTGCAGGCATATACGGTGCTGGCTGTCTCATCACGGAAGGGTGCCGTGGAGAGGGAGGCATCCTTATCAACAGTCAAGGCGAGAGGTTCATGGAGCGCTATGCTCCTGTCGCAAAGGACCTGGCATCCAGGGACGTCGTATCCCGCTCCATGACCCTGGAGATCCGTGAAGGAAGGTCTGTGTGCGTGTACCCAGAGGGCTCTGAGCGTGTCTGCACGCCCCACCCCTCTGGTGGCTGTGATTCGTGTCTGCATTTCAGCACGGGCTGGGGGCTTCTGTGTGAGTGTCGGCACCCCGCCCACCCCGGAGGCCTGTGTGCAGTTACCTCTGACCGTTGTCTGTCAGTTTAGGATCTCTACATTTGAGAAGTTTAGCCAGTTAGCTGTAAGTCCATCTCAGATGGTTTGTGTGTGTGAGTGCGTGTGTGACAGAAGCGGACAGTATGGGGGAGAAGACACACCCCTGTCCTGAGTGCAGTGCGCGAGCTTCAGCTGGCATGCTGCTTGAACTCCCGGGTGCTTGGGGCCCTCAAGGTGGGTGGGTTGTTTGTTCCTCAGTGAAGCAGCGTGAGGCCTCAGTGCCGGACTTCGTGCCGCTGTGGTGACGCTGGTTAAGTATCGGCGGGTGAGGCGTCACGTTCGCACACAAGAAAGGAGACGTCAGGTGGTTCTTTGGAGCATCTGGTGTGAAAGACCCCTGTAATGCATCCACCAGGGAGAGTGTGGCAAATCGGCACCTCCCGACCCTCAGGTGGGAGCCCGGTGAGGGCAGGGCTTCCGTCGTGTTCGTGGCTGCATCCCAGCACCTGGTGTCTACCCTGGCACATGGTGGGTGCTGAGAAGAGACGCCATGAAAAGGTGGCCTTAATGAAGGGAGCATTTTCTCCAGCATCAAAGCATGTGGAACCTCGTGTGCTGCCAGGATTTTGTGACCTCACGGTTTCTGGATTGCTGTTCTCGACCTTACGGCGTGATGTCCTCTTTCACCAGAGGCTGTGGCCCTGAGAAGGATCACGTGTACCTGCAGCTGCACCACCTCCCCCCGGAACAGCTGGCTATGCGCCTGCCTGGCATCTCGGAGACAGCCATGATCTTCGCGGGTGTGGACGTCACCAAGGAGCCGATCCCTGTGCTTCCCACCGTGCATTATAACATGGGCGGCATCCCCACCAACTACAAGGGGCAGGTAAGGGTGCCGAGCCCATGCCACAGCAGGCCCCTTGCGCGGGGCCTCCCTCAGAAGCCCTGGGCAGTCTGGTGGGCAGGGCAGGGGCCTCGGCTTGGCCGCGGTGTCTGCGTTCACACCTCAGGTAACCGCTGATAACTGATTCATCCCTTCTTGGTACGCAGTCACAGACATGAGGTCATTTGCAGTTTTTCCTGCATGCTTGTGTGTTACAAAGTGTTCTTTACAGTTAACACCTTTGGATGGTTTGCGGCTCACAAAGAGCTTTTTAGTCACCTGGTTTCAGTCCTCAGGACTGTTGTAAGCTGGGTGGGACTGACTTACGACTCCAGTCCCCCGCCTCCCCGTTGAAGGCCCTCCGCCCGCCATGCTCCGCTGCTGTGAGCCCACCGTCGGAGCGGGCGCGCAGGGGCACGTCGGGAGGTGGGTGAGGCGCTGCCGGGTGTGTGGAGTGGCCCTGGGGTCCTTTGACTTCGGCACGGGGGCCAGGGAAGGAGGCTGCACGGTGTCTGTGGGGGTCCCTGTCGGTGGTGCAGGCCCAGTTTTTACCGTTTCTCCTTCCGACCCCCCACTGTAGGGGAGGGGGGCTGAGCAGACCGCACCCCGTAATCTCAGTCTTCTTCGCCAGGTTCTGAAGCACGTGGGCGGCCAGGACCAGGTCGTGCCCGGCCTGTACGCGTGTGGGGAGGCTGCCTGCGCGTCGGTGCACGGCGCCAACAGGCTGGGGGCGAACTCGCTCCTGGACCTGGTCGTCTTCGGCCGGGCGTGCGCACTGAGCATCGCGGAGTCCTGCAAGCCTGGTGCGTGCTCCTTCCGGCGGTCTGGCTGTTTCAGGGCGCTTTGCATCGCGGTCACCAGCGGGCGTCCGGTTTCCCTCCCTGGAAGCGAGGAAACAGAAAGTCAGAGATTTTTATGCTGAGAGACCTGAGGCTAGACTCAGGGTAGGTGGGGCAGTTAGAAGAGTAACTTCAGTCAGGTTTTTTTGCAGTCATCATGTTCTCAGAAAAATCACTGCTGGGAAAGCATTATTTAATAGGGGTTTATCACATACTACTTGTCTGGTATGACTTATCTCCAAGGAAATGTTTTAAATGGTAGGTATAAATGAATATGTAATTTTTTGGTACTTAGAGAAAATTAATAAAATACTAAAAACAAACTATAACTAAATCTGTTAAGGGAGAAAGGGAGGAGTTAATGCAAACAAAATAGAAGATGGGTCACAGCTCTCTCCCCTCAGTGAGAGAATGGATTTCCATCAGTGATTTTCTTTTGTGGTGACTTAAAGTCATTTGCCGAGGAAAAGCTGCATGTGCTGGTCTCACAACAGTTCTAGTGCTCCTCTTGCTGTCGCCAGAGCCCGGGAGCAATCTCTCAGAGCAAAACAGAAAATCTGAGGTTCCCTTTCTTTGACAGCGAGAAAAAGGAAGTGTTTTGAGAATACTTTTCTCTCTGAAGGATCAATGCACGCGTTTAAAACCTTGGGAACTCAGCATTAAAAAGGAACAGACTGCCCACACGTGCACAGCACGGGTGGGCCTTAGGCTGTGTGATCCAGACGCAAGAGACCACATATGTGCAATTTTTTGTGTGTGGCATCTGGAGAAGGGAAGCTGGGGCAGGAGACGGTGGGTGGTCACCAGGGTCTGGGTCCATTTGTGGTGGGGCTGACGCAGCTCTGCTTGTCAAAAGCAGCAAACTGCACTAAAAGTGGTATCACACCTTCGTTATGCTTTAGTTTCTAAAGACAAAAGGAGAGGAAAAGTGTTTGCCCCACTACTTTCCCCAAAGTGGGACTATATTAAACGTTAAAATGCTTAAATTCTATAGTCTGATCGTGATAATTACAGGAGTCTACGTGTGTCTTCAAATTTGTAGAACAGTGCACCTAAGGATAAAACTCCATTTTACGGAATGATCATTTTTTAAAGCATTAAAAACAAAAGCTAGCAAAATTGCCTGCCTAGAAGAGCTTGGGCAGGTCTCGCCTCGGAGAGAGAGTGGCTGCAGGGCTTTGTCTTCTGTATTTCACACCTGCGTGCGTTACCTTCTACAGAAAATACATTTAAAAACATGTCATCCCAGGGCAGCTCAAAAACCCTCAAAGCGTTTATCTTTTTAGAAAGGCAAGAACAGAAGATCTTGAGGTTTATGTAAGGGGGTGCAGGGCCAGGGTCAGCAGGAGGCTGTTAAATACCTCCAGCCAGGTGCCGCCCGCCCCCCCCGCCCCCCCCCCCAACCAGGTCTGAGAACCAGAACGGGGCTGGGCAGAATGAGAATAGCTATGGAGGATGAAGTTTTTTTCCTTCACGGAGTAGCAGTGCAAGGTTTGTTTGCATAAATCTAATTTTTGACCCTAAGAGAGGGTTTCTGTTTTGTTCATTCAAAGATTACTTATTGGGCACCAACTTTTTGCCAGAAATTTTGTCTTTTTGTTTACTCTTTGGCCCCAGGTCAATAGATGCTTCCTCAGGGATAGAGTGGTCCAGGTGGAATATTAACTCCGGTTATGCATGCATTTTCCAAACTCCCTGCAAAGGTATAATACACATTTGGTGGGTTTTTTTGTTTTTTTTTTGTCTTTTTAAAGGAGATAAAGTTCCCTTGATTAAACCAAATGCTGGGGAAGAATCTGTCATGAATCTTGACAAATTGAGATTTGCCAACGGAAGCATAAGAACATCGGAACTACGGCTGAACATGCAGAAGGTAGGAGCCTGGACACGCTCTGGATGAGCGGGCCAGCTGTGTCGGTAGCCCTGCACTGGGGTTGCTGAGTCACGGAGGCGAGCTCAGGCCCGAGTAAGATAAAAGGGTGTGCTTTCCACACTGAAGGCTGGAGAGGGCCGCCCAGGGCAGACACAGCAACTCTGCAGCATCAGGACTCGGCCTTCTGTCAAACGTGCTAGGCGTTTGCTGCAGCTTCCCTGCTCAGACCGTCTCCGGCCCTGGTCTTCTGTCCCAGCCTGAAGGAGGAGGGACAGTGGAAGGTCCGAGAAGCTCGGTTCCCAGCTGGGAGCTTCCCAAGCCCAGCACGTCTCGTTGCTGAGGAATAATCCCATCATCACACCTACACTTACGGCAACTCTGGGAAATGTCTTTAAACTGGGCCTGTTGATGCCCCTGAATGAGGTCAGGAGGGGAGTGTGGGTGGCGTGCGGAAGCCGTGCTCACCTGCGTCAGCACGTCCGCTGGAACGGTCTGTATTTCTGACGTGATAGTGGAGCGTGGGAAATGAGGCCGGTCTAAGTTAATTTTATTCAATTTCAGTTTAAATGTAGGTAGGTACACATGGTTAGTGGCTACTGCGTGAGGTAACACAGGTTTAGGTCAATTAAAAATACCAGTTGACTTCTCTAGATAAATAAATAAGTAAATAAAACAGCTAGGAATCAATCAAATTCTTTAATACCGGGATTCTTGGTCCATGAATGAGACCTTTATCCACTTGAAATTATTTGCAAGAATTTCTGTGTGGGCGCATTTTCTGGAAAGAAGCCCCTTGCTTTAGTTGCATCCTGAAAGGGTTCCATTGGGTCATCCACACAGACACCACCAAAAGGGAAAAGGTGAATATGGCCATTCTCCTAAGACTGTGGTTCTGTGGTTCTATCTTCAAACGAGACTGGGCTTCGGGGAGGCCTCATGGGATGGTAAGGCAGGGGGCAGGAGTGAAGGAACAGAAGCATGGAGAAAGGGCATCTAAAGGTACAAGTCTCCAGATGAAAATAAGCCCGGGGGATCTAACGCACAGCATAGTGACTATAGTTAATGTTACTGTACTATACATTTGGAAGTTGCTTGAAGAGTAGGTCTTTTAAGTTCTCACAAACAAACTTCGTTTTAGAATTCAGAGTAATAAAGTCACAGTCTGAATTTCCTAGTTTTTCTATTTACATAAATATTTTACAAAAAATGAAATGCATAAGAAAAAGAACCTAAAGGTTTAACAGTTCTTGGTGTGGCTTTTCCACATGGATTAAAAGCTTACAAATATTTTGTATTACAGTCGATGCAAAGTCATGCCGCAGTGTTCCGTGTGGGAAGCGTGTTACAGGAAGGCTGTGAGAAGATCAGCAAGCTCTATGGAGATCTAAAGCATCTGAAGACGTTTGACAGGGGTGAGTGGTTCCTCGGGCCCCTGCGTACGGTTGTTGCTGGATGTCTGCAGGGCAGGCTGCTTCTGGGCGCAGCCCGACCCGTTTAGCGCTGACGTAACTCGTCCTTGCCGAGTGGACACTGGCTACATCCTGTTGTCTTTGACGGCTGCCTTGTGTGCCCAGGAATGGTCTGGAACACTGACCTGGTGGAGACCCTGGAGCTGCAGAACCTGATGCTTTGTGCCCTGCAGACCATTTATGGAGCAGAGGCCCGGAAGGAGTCTCGCGGCGCTCATGCCAGGGAGGATTTCAAGGTGCACCTTCATGTCCAACCCCCCCGCCCCCCGCCCACCACTGCCACCACCGCGTGCACCGCTGTCCTCCCCACTGCGTTGCTCAGCCCTGACCCTGCACTCTCTGCATTCACTTCTCTGCACTTTCTCTGCACTTCCCGCAAGTCAGTTGAGAAGAATGCTTTTTCTCTTCTGATAACCTTCGTACCTTTGTTCTCACCGAGTTCAGTACTAGTTTGACCTTGTTCTGGCTTTGGATCAGTATCCGGTGCTGCATCTCTCAGCCTCTTTAGGGCGAAGGTTAGCGTGCAGCGGGTTCTGTTGCCTGGAAGTGCTCACCTGCTGACTTGAAGTGACGAGTAACTCATTGTTTCAGACCCACCTCTGGTTTGGGAAAGGATTATAGAGCCTCATCTTGGATCACCGTTGTTTTAATGAACTGGTTTTTATGCAGAGCTCACTTATCAGATTCTTCAGAGAAGAGTACTCGGCATGTGGTAGTTAAGATTTTCACGGAAGCGGTTGTTTGGGGGCGGTCAAGTTAAGGATGGAGCACATTAGCAGGAGCTGAGCTGCTTTCCCGTGGTGGACACAGAGGCTTTGGTCCGGGACAGTGTTTGGGTGGCTCAGCTAGAGGCTGGGCAAGAAGAACTGGATTTCGATCCACCACGAGACACTGATTGGAGCTGGATTCCAGTTGCCGAGTACTTGGTTAGAGGAGGAGGTTGGTGAGCACACTCGTCCTGTGCACCAAGCATGGAGAAAGGGCATCTAAAGGTACAGGTCTGGGAGAAGCCTCTCCCAGAGCCCGTGGTTGGTTCCTGCGGCTGAGACGTCACTGCACATGTGCAGGCAGAGCCCGCTCACCCTGGGCGGCTCGTCCCTCCCCTCCCGGAGGCACTGGTGCGGGTGCGGGAGTGAGGGAGTGTGCTCCCCGCCCCATTGCCCCCGGCAAGAGCCTGGCCTCCCTCAGCAGAAGCTGCTAAGTAGTTGGATGTTTTGGGTTTTATTTGAAGAGGCTTTTGTGTGTCTTATCTGTTACCACGTGCAAGATATTCCTTAGCAGCATTCAGCCTCTCTTTAAAAATTTCTGAAAAATTTAATATAATTGCTAAAACTAGAACATTTAAATAAAAAAGGCTGAAAGAAAAAGTCGAACTCTGCAAGAGTACAGAGCAAAAAGACAGGAAAAGGATTTGCTATATTTTTAAGTGCATAAAAGATCAATTTAATTCCAACACCCGTCTGCTAGCTGTAGAGAGAAAATGCAGAAGTGGAGCTCTGGGTCCCACTGTGCTGCAGCCTGCTGCCCAGCTGTGCTGCACGGGGCCTGACCTTGTCAGACTGCTGGGGTGCAGATGGGATGAATAAAGGGGAGGGGGCCCTAGGCTGGGCCAGCGCAGAGCGCAGGGCTTATCTCTACGTCCAGAGGACTGACAGGTCATCAGTGAGGGCCCACGGGTGCGTCTAGAGGACTGGCCACTGGCCGAGGGATCCCGAGTCTCGTGGCCTTCCTCTGCGTGTGGTGGTCGGTGGCGCGTGTTCTTGCCATGTGCTCTTCCGGGTCAGATCTGCACGCGTGGTTTCGGTGGGGATTGTAGAGACATGCTTGGCCTGGGAAGGTCCTGGCTCTGCACGAGGTCCGCTTTGCCGATGGAGACCTCCTTGTTGAGTGGGATCTGGGGAATTAATGTCAGACTAGTCTCGTGTATCTTTTTAAGGAGTTTGCCGTGTTTTGCCGTGTTTTCTGGTTTTGCCGTGTAGAATGTTTGTTGACGGCACTGTCTGAAATAAACGTACTTTCTGTGGCCTCAGGAGCGGGTTGACGAGTACGATTACTCCAAGCCCATCCAGGGGCAGCACAAGAGGCCGTTTGAGGGGCACTGGAGGAAGCACACGCTCTCCTACGTGGACATCAGGACTGGGAAGGTACGCGGGGAACGGGTTCTGCTCACGTACGCCGTGGCGCGTGGGCCGTCCCTCATGTTATGCCGGTCAGTGTTTGGTGAACCGGGAGAAGCAGCATGGGTTTAAACGGACTGTGGACAGATTTGAGACGCCACTGAAAAGACACAGTCAGGCTTCTGCCTGGAAACAGAACCCCGCGTGGGCGGGTGGTCCATAAGGGCCGCCCCCACTGTGCTGGTGCTGGGCAGGGGTGGGCCAGCGCCAGAGGCCTGCTGTAGGGGGGCAGATGGAGGTTCTGAGCCCACAGAGAGCTGTGGGCAGGGATGGGGGTGGGGCGGGAAGGCACCTCTCCCCTCCCTTCCCTTTGACTGGACCACCTGGACGCAGCCTCAGCCTCAGGGAAGCCCAGGGGATGCTGTTCAGCTCTTAACTTCCCTGGGCAGGGAACAAGTTGGGAGGGGCAGGGGGCCAGCAGGGTCCTGGAAACCACCAGCTGAGAGAGCAGTGGGGCTCCCGTCGGACTTACCCCAGCAAAACATAACTCACCCATTTGGCCTTTCTGCTCGGCATTAAGACTCAGAAATAATTAAGATGTAAAGTGTAAGCTTTTCAGAGCTCCCTAAGGGATAGTCTTAATTGTCTATCTGGGTTTACAGAAGTTATGCTGTGTCCTTATACTTCTAGAGTGCGTAGTGCGATTGTCTAATACAGGCAGACAGCAATTTTCATAGTTCCTCATGTAGGCTCTTTTCTGACAGTGTATTCAGACGATCCTCTTAATACAAGCCTACTTTTGTAGTGTTTGGGTTTTTTTATGATCGTAAAAGAAATACATGCTCATTTTAGAAAGTACAAGAAGAATGAAGAAAATCAACCTTTATAAGCTCACCAGTCAGAGAGATCTTTTATTATCATTTTGAAATATTTCTTTCAAGTTTCGTATGTATATAAAATTGTTCACTTAGAAGTAGGAAAAACTGCAAATACAAACATAATTTACGGATAAAGGATAATAGTACATACAGGGTTTCACCCACTTTTTGAGCATTTTCAGTTTAAGTTTTAGTTTCAAGCATTGAGAATTTGGTACAGTGTTATTTTAATTGCTGTATTCCATACATGGATTTACAGTCAGTCCTGAGTTTGTTATTGAAAAATGTTCCTGTGAATACCTTTGTTTTTAAGTTCCTGTTTGTCTGCAAATCTGCTTTTATGGTTAATTTTCCAAAAGTATACAAGAGGGTTGTTTGTACGTTTTTGTGCGCTAACTCATCACCGACTCTTCTTAGGTCTCCCTGGAATACAGACCCGTAATCGACAGAACTTTGAACGAGGCTGACTGCGCCACTGTCCCCCCAGCCATCCGCTCCTACTGAGGAGACCGGAGTTTACCAGCTCTTGTAATTATGTATAATAGCTCATGCACGTGTTCACATTGTAACTGCCTTCTTAAACTGTCCTCGAGTGACTGAGGATGCTGCTTGACAGAGATTCCTACCAGAGGCCGGCAGCTCGCCAGTAGTCAACAGCCAGGAAGTGTTCAGCTTGCCTTTGTCCCTGCTTCGTTCTTGAGAGATAATAAAACTGGGCGCAATTCTTAGATGAAACATAAGTTACAAACTTGCGTTGATTTCCAAGTCCCTTTAAAATCTTACTGTTTGACCTGAGGCATATTTGTTGACCTGAAACATAAAACGTGACTGTCTTTTTATTGTGTTGCACCAGAATCCAGAAATTTGCTGCAGTGTATGTTTAAGTGAAAATGCATTTCGGTGCCTGAGAGCAAATGAAAACAGACGGTTCCTCCTAGTTCTTAGGAAGCAAATGGTTTCACATGTGAACGTGTGTCCTGAAGTATTTAAATGACCGAATACTAAATGAAACTGATGTGGGTGCAAATGGGTTTCTTCCTTTTCCACCTCCATGCAGATGCTGCTTGGGGCCACCTTCCAAGTTCTTGTCTCAGGGTCGGCTTCTGTAGAATCCAGTCCGAGGCAATTGAGTTCATTCATTTCAGATTCTATTTTTGTAGTTTAGGGATTGCCTTTAAAAATTTCAAGTTTGTAAACATGTAAAGCATTGGCATGATTTCAAAGCCTGTTGTGTTCAGAGCTCACCTCCTTAACTGTCCCTCATGCTCTCCTCTCTCTCCTCCGCAGGACCCACTGTTGTTTTTCTTTCTAGTCAGTGTCCTAAGAAAACAGAAAGCAAGTATGTATTTCTGTTGTGTTAGACAGCCGCCCTGCCCCTTGCCTGCATATCCTGGAGGTCCTTCCTTGTCACTCATCCTGCGGCCGCGCCCTCCTCCACTGCACGGGCGTACCTTGTCCCCGGCAGGACATTTGTGTTGATGCCACAGTGAGTAACTGTGAAGTCATTTTCTTAGCCAGTTGCTTAGAAGTGGATTTCTAGAAGTAGGGTTGCTGGGTCAGAGGGCAAATGCGCTTGTCGTTTTGTTAGATGCTGGTAAGTTCTCTTCAAAAGGGCTGTGACATTCTGCATTCCCACCACAGTGTCTCAGTCCCTGTTTCCCACAGCTTCGCAGAGAAAGTATGATGGTAAGCTTTTGGATGTTTACCAATTCAAACAACAGGTGGCCATATCTGATTGAAAT
The DNA here is from genome assembly GCF_039906515.1 of Pseudorca crassidens. Classification (NCBI taxonomy): domain Eukaryota; kingdom Metazoa; phylum Chordata; class Mammalia; order Artiodactyla; family Delphinidae; genus Pseudorca; species Pseudorca crassidens. The sequence continues at coordinate 689,063 of NC_090298.1, forward strand.
GGATGGAATATATTAAAAACTGAATTCATAATGATAGTTTTAGAAAGCCAAAAGTAACCGAACAAGAAATATAGTTGGTCACTCCTGAAAGTAACTAGGGCACTAACCCTGACACTGAAAATGGACAATTAAAGGAAAATGATGAAATGATTATCCTGCCTTTTTCTACAAATTGCAGTTCACGATAACCTAGTTGATCAGGGAGCTTTACAGAGGAATTCCGCAGATGAATGAGTGAGGAATGATAGAATTTCAAGATCACCATTTTGCAATCCTAATATAGTGGTTCTCAGACTTCAGTGCATCAACATCACCTCGGTAAAGAATTCCCAGCCCTGCCCCAGAACTTGTGACTCAGTAGGTTCTGGGATTGGGCCTGAGAATTTGCATTCCTAACATGTCCAGGGACCACACGTTGAAAACCACCTGCATGGAATGTGATGTGGCCTAACAAATACGAAGGAGGTAGTTTTCAGGAGAAAAGAACTGGCGGAAAGACTGCTGACAGCCTCAGACCGCTTCATTCCAGCCAGTGGGTATAATGGGCATTTAGTAAACTAGGTGGGAGTGTTAACCTGGGCGTTTGAGCAGGTTGAAGTGTTAGGGAATTCAAAGCTAGCACAGGCAGCCCTGAAGCAAGGGAGGGTAACAGGAGGGCTGATCGTTGCAAAGGAAGAATGGATGGGGGTGGTTTCCTTATGTCTGTCTGCGACTTCTGAGCCAAAAACAAACCTTCAAACTATTTTCATGAACATTCTGAGACTAAGAAAACCACTGGGGAGTGGGTAGTCTGGAAATGTAAGTTCCTATGGAATTCCGCTAGGTGTGGAACCACCGGGCCACATCAAAAAAATCTTAAAAAAATAAAATAACACAAAATAGAATACTGCCCAGAGAGATGTAATTTCTAATATGTATCAAAAGAAGCAGAAAGGTAAGATATACAGTAAAATATTCAGACCTGCACTGTCCATAGCAACGGCCATAGCAACATGGCTGTTTACACTTAAGTTCATTAAAATTCCACTCCCCAGTCACCTTGATCCACTTCAGGTGCTCAGTAGCCACACTTGGATGGCTGATAAAGAGCAGTTCCTTCATTGGAAGTGCTGTGGGCCAACGCTAGTGTAGATGTTTGGTAGTTTCTCATTACACTAAACATCCTACGTTCAGTAAATTGACAGCTACTCAGTAAGAAGCCAGAGGGAAAAACAAAACCGGAAGGTCATTCGCTTTCATCTGAATTCTGGCAAGAGTATTGGTTGGAAAGGAAGGGGAGAGCAGGGCTCAGTCAGCCTGTGCCTGGAATTCCACACCAGGCTGTAAAAGGGGAAAGTGACTGAAAGAGGAAAAGTCTCCAGTCCAAATGCCAGAGTGGTCCTGATAAGAAGATAAACACGAGTAACGAGCCGGAGTGTCTTCAGAGGGGAAGCTGGTGAGGCAGGTAACACAAGATTGTGTGAGTGCACAAGCGTACAAAGGACAGAACGAGGGCACATAAGGTACTTGGTCGTCCATTCATTTAACATGTGTATTGAGGGCCTACTATGTGCCAAAGACAGATGAACAAGAGGGTGGACTGAAAAGTGTTAGGAGTGCTAGCACCCTATGTCTAGGGCCAATGTTTAGAAAAATTCTAAGGATAATAAGAGGCATTTTCCAATTAGCTCAGAGAAATTAGACCAAAGGAAAGGCTGGCCCAATATTAGGGGAGTGTTGTCTTTCAGTTCATTTCTCCTCTCCTCCACGCAGAAGCACTATATAAATGGAAAGCTTAGAACAGACCTGGTTAGGAGGGAACTGAATCCCAAGATAGGCGAGGAGATAGTGGCAAAAGCACATCAATACTTTAAATGACTGGGTCAGCAGCACCAGGGGCAGGAAACGGTCTGCCTTTTTCTCTTGTAAGAAGGCGGTCGCCACTGTTGCTGTACATCTTTGTAAGGTGGTGTCAGGACTCCAGGTAACACCTCCCCCACCCCCCCGCGCCCAGAATAGATGGCAACTGTCTGTGGCCAGGACTGCAGGCTAAGCCCTGCCCTAGAGCACAGCACAGGTGCCATGGCCCATGTGTGCACTCCCATTAGCCTCTCAGAGTCTCAGTTTCTCACGCATCAGGGCTGAGGTGACTGAGGCTGCCTAGTTGCGAAAGCACCAGGCCAGTCTCTGATGAATCCTAGACTCATTTGTACATATATAGGGGTATACATTAGGGGGGATGATTTTTTTTTTTGTTTCAATCTTCGTTTCCTAAATTAATCTCCCTTTTAAGAGTCAGCCTTGCCACCGGTGAGATGATGCAGGAAAAGTACAGACAGACCTGGGCTACAATCTCTTCTTGCCTCTTTGACCTTAGACCAGCATAGTTTTCTCATCAGTAAAATGTGGACCTTGATACCTTGCCACGAGGTGCTGGTGTGAGGATTACACATAGTAATATTTAAACACTAGGGTAGATTCAGTAAATGCTTCTTCCCTTGAATGAATCATTTCCTACCCCTGGAACTAAACGGAAAGCAGAACGGAGCACTCCTGGGCCCCACAGATGGTGTTGGCTGCGGCAATCGAGGCTGGACTCCATCAAGGGTTGGTGGAACCCGTGACACTGTCAGGAGAGGGAAGCCGAGGCCAGCTGGAGTCGCTGAGAAGTTTCTTGCTGAAGTTTCCCTGTACACTCTGTACTGGAAAACTTATAAATTGGGTTGCAAAATCATAGTTACTAATTTTGTAGCTTTCTAGAGAACAAAAAAAGAGGCAGAGATGGGAGATAGGAAAAAATGGGTTTCAGAAACTAGAGATCAAAAAGCTGTGGAAAACTGTAGAAAGGATTAGTCAACGAGTGATGTGAATGCTTTATGAGGATAAAACTAGAAAACACTTGAATTCATTAAGTCATGAAAAAAGCCACATTGTTGAGGTTTGTAGAATAATAATCTGTGTGTCAAGTCAGAGTATCTTAATCTCTTTGAAGAGTTTTAAAGAACTCTCCAGCATATGCTTTGGTGGTTAGAAGAGAAAAGGGACTGAGGACAATACAACTGGAGAATAACAGCAGGTCAGATACAGAGCCAAAGCGCTGAATAATGGATTCGTGTCCAAGGAAGGAAATGTCAGGCGCTTCCTTGGTGCTCGGCCCTTCCACAAACCAAGTAGGGGAGGAGGATGAAACGAGTCCGTATGATTGGATCAGGAGCTCAAAATCCTGAGAGGCTGGAAGGCGGCGGGAGCGCCCTGAATGAAGCTGGGCTTCCCTGCGCGGGGTGCGCTGCGGCTCAGTCGGTGTCCAGACAGAGGCGGTGGCGTCAACTGGCCGAGAGGGACACGCTAGCCGCCCACCATGGCCAGCAGGGGCTATTTGGGCTTGGCCACGCACCTGCAGGCCGAGCCGGGAAGCGGCGGGCGCTGTCAGATGTCGGAGGGGGGGCTTCATGTGCTCCTGGGAAGCGGGGCGCAGGGACGCTGAGATGCGCGAGCGGGGGCGGGCGATAAGTCCAGAAAAACAAGAATGTCGGGCGCGTTCTTCCCCTCCATCACAGTCCTTCCACGACCTTCTTGGTGCAAGAATGGACCATGCTCGAGGGAACCGCCTCCGCCCTTCAGGTCCACTCTGCGCTGCAGGGAGCGGCTCCCAACGCGCGTCCGCGACCCTAGGGGTACCCTGGCCTAGGCCACCTGCTGCGCGATGCCCACGGGACCCAGACACGCTGGCCGGATGCACGGGCGTCGCCTGGCAACAGGGCCGCGACTGGATTGGCTGCGCTCGCTCTCGTGACCGCCCCGGAAGTGGCGTGTTCCGGGCCCCCGCCCCGGTCTAGGCGTAGGCGGAAGTGGAGCCGCCCGGAGCCGTCCGTGTTCCAGGAGCGCTTCAGCCCAGTCGCGCCTCGGCCCATGGCCGCCTACCCGTACCGCCCGGGCCCCGGGGCTGGCCCTTCCGCGGGCGCCGCGCTGCCGGACCAGAGCTTCCTGTGGAACGTCTTCCAGAGGTGCGGCCGGCCGCGCAAGCGCTTGCGGGCCTCCACTGCGTTCTTCTTGGTCTCAGCCCCGGGCCTTCCCCCGCCCCGTGACCCCGGTCTCCAGTCCGGCCTCCTTCCTGGTGCCCCCAGGCCCCTGTCCCTTGCTCCGTCCCCCCACTCTCCATCCTTGGCGTCCAGTCCGGCCCCCTTCCTAGATCCCCTCGGCCTCTCCCACGCCGGCCCCTGCTCCGTCCCCCCCCCACCCTTGGCCTTCTCTCCGCCCCCCGCCTTGTCTCCCGCAGTCCCCAGGCCCCTCCCAAGGTGCAGAGCAGCCAGCCGGGGGTCGCAGCCCGCTCGCCCTGGGGCTCGGCTTCCATCCCTCTCCCCTCACAGCCGGTGCCCGGAGTTGCTCCGGGGCGGAGGGTCTCCCAGGGATGCTTGTTTAGGGGAGCAGAAACGCAGACTCTTCCCCGGCTGCTGAAATGCCAGCAACCGGGAAAGAAGCCGGGCCGCGGCTGTTGGGCAGGTGACCATCACCGCAGTGCCTTCCGTCCCTGGTCGTCCTTCCAGCGAACGAATGACCCAAAGTGGAGTGACTCATGATTAGGGAACGATTTAGTTATCTGAGAGAATCTTTTCCTGCTTGTGAAAAGGAGAAAACCTGGTGCAGGTGGAATTCAGCCAGGCCGAGGGAGGGAGACCTGAGAAAGTGGAGAAGCAGCTTGGGTTTCGGCAGGGAGCGTGCCTGGACCGCGAAGGAGGCGCGCTTCCTTTTTCCCCAGCGGGTCATGGGACTGAGAGGTCCAGCAGCCGAAGGGAAGGGCCCAGGGAAGGAAGGGCCAGAGTTAATTTAGGGTTGACTGCAGAGTCAAACCTTTGCTTTTGCCCTCGTTTGCTTTTCCTGCGCTTTGAATCGCTAGCTTAACTGACCTTAATTTTGTAGGGTTGACAAAGACAGGAGCGGTGTGATATCGGACAACGAGCTCCAACAAGCGCTATCCAATGGTGAGTGGCACCTGGCCGTCTGGACTTGTAAACCGCAAGGCTGACCACCCGTAGTGAATCACTTTCTTCTTAAGTTATTTCCCGAATCACCAAGACTTAGTTATCATCTCTGGCCCGTGGTGGAGGAGCTTCTGGCTTGTTTTGTCGGGTGGTTTCCTGGTGGTTGTGTCGGTGCCGCTCTGAGTCCTTGCCGAGCGGGTGGGGCAACTGCATGGACACGGGGAAAGCCTGAGAAATGGAGGCTGGGGTGTCGGCTTCAGGAGCGCAGGGAGCCCGGCTTTGTAGGGCAGACATCCTTCAGGTTTGTCGAGGGCTGTTGAATTTCACAGGTGACTGCGTCTTGTGACTCCTCTGGAGAGGGGCATCAAGACCCCAGAGACGCCGATAGGGAAGCGACTAAGGATACTGGAGGCTCTGACAGCCGGATCGCGGGGAGGTGGGCTTCTCAGTGGGGGATGCTAGTCATTCAGACATGGGTTAGAGGGGGTTACAGCTCTTGGCGCTGGTGCTGGGAGCTCCCCGTGGAGTCGCCTTGTTGCTGGCTTCAGCATGATTGATCCGTGGAGGTACTACTGAAGACCTCGATTCCATAAATACCTGGCTGTGTGGCCCTTTTTTAAGCCCTCAGATGCCACTGTCTTTTCTGATTCTTACGTTTGTGGTGCCGTCCAGAGGTGTGGCATTTAAGCCAGAAGGGGGTTGACTTTAAGAGGTAATGAAGGTGTTGAAAGGCTCACCTTGCCTAGTGGGAGCAGCTGGTGGTGTGGCAGGCGGACGCTGCCTCACAGCCCTGCGCGTGGCGCACACCACGGATGTTCCCTTTGTTACTGCTGGTGGATTGGTATTTACAGGTGAACACAGGTAATATTTTCCCTAGGGGGAGTCAGTACTGCTTCCAGTTGAGCTGGTTGTTAAAGCAGATGGTTCTGTGCCCTTGAATCAGGAGCCTGCTGGAGAGAGAATTTTTTTTTTTTTTTTTGCGGTACGCGGGCCTCTCACTGCTGTGGCCTCTCCCATCGCGGAGCACAGTCTCCAGACACGCAGGCTCCGCGGCCATGGCTCACGGGCCCAGCCGCTCCGCGGCATGTGGGATCCTCCCGGACCGGGGCACGAACCCGTGTCCCCTGCACCGGCAGGCGGACTCCCAACCACTGCGCCACCAGGGAAGCCCTGGAGAGAGAATTTTAACAGAATTGCCCACAGGATGTTCAGCCCTCCATTCCTAAGATGCTTTGAAATCGGTACCTGGTTTAAGCCCACCGAAAAGTGTGTATCAGGACCGTCTCACAGCGGCCCTGTAGAGTCACTTTTCTTGATTTGCCCTGAGGGATTCCCTCAGCTTCTGTTGGGGCGATGTAAGAACTTGCCCCGTGAAGCGGGTAGTAGCCTAGCCCTGAGCGGGACGGGCGTGGCAGCCCCCCTTCCCCCCACGTGGCCGCCTCACTCCTCCCTGGGGGTGTGGTGCCTCTTGTGTGGAGCAACTGTGATGGCTGTTCTGTCTTGTCTTGTCTGTCTTAACCTGAATCTTGTAACCAGTCACATTTTCTCTTCAAATTAGCTGCTAAAAATTTTAAATTAAATTTCTGGCTCGCCAGTCCCATGAGCTTAGAATTTGAAGAGGTGAATTTTACTGATAGTCTGAGACCCCTAACTTTCGTATGCTTTTCTCCTCCCATCCAGCATGACCAGAGTCTGCTTTCTCTTGCTGTGCCGTGAATATCTTGTACGTTCCCTTCGGCCCTTTCTGCAGGAAGGCAGGTTATGAATGGGTACAGATCTCTCGTCCTTCCACAGCCTCAGAGCGCGCGGTGAGCCCTCAGGCTGAGAGCGGGACCAGAATCCAGGTGTGCGCCTGCACCGCTAGGCGCTCGCCCCACCCCTGTGCTGTCCCACCTGTGTCTTCCCGTTGGCGCCCCCGGACGCACAGGTGCCCCGTGGCTCCCACCGCTTGCCGGGCTCTGCTCCTCCCACCCAGGACACCTGCCTTTCCTCGAGGCACCCGCGGCACCTTCCTTTCCTGGATGCTGCCCTTTTCCTCCTCCTGGCTCCTCTGGAGTCGTTTTGCAGCAGTCTCTGGCTACCGGGCATCAGCTTTTGGAGGAAGCTGGTCGAGCTGGCCTCTTGTTTGCAGTCGTGTCGTGTCACCTCTGTCACCAAGGATGGACACAAGTCAGTTTTCTTCACTGTCCTCGAATTCCCATAGCTGATACGATTGGAGTTATTTTTGACTTTTGATTTCTCCCCCAGGATTGGGCTTCTTTTTTCATATTAGGACTAGAATATTAAGCTATTTCAGGAAATCAGTTTAATTAGCTTGTTACTGGTGGAAAAACTGGAGGTTCAAAGTAGCATGGTTTCTCTCTGCAGTGAGATCTGTGCCTCTGACGCGCTCTGTTAAAATCCAGCTGAAACCGCCCTGAAGAAGTACTCGTGGGTCCTGTACACTGAGTCCTTTATGCAGCTTGTCTCCCCGGAGCGCGTCTGAGAATGACTGCTCGGTTAAGAGGTGTGAATAGAGACAGGACTGTCTTGCCTGCCATTTGAAATGACATGTCGCAAACTGTCTTCAGTTAGGTGCTTTTTTTTTTTAATCTTTACTTCAGCATTGTTCCTTGGAATTACAGGAAATTAATTTTGCTCAAGCCTCTTTTTTTGTGCTTTTGTAGGTTTACGTTGACATAACATATTGATGTATTTTGAGGAGGCGTTTTTCAGCTGGACTTTAAATAGTAATAAGTCATATATTCTTTTAGAGGTATTTTTAGCAAAATAGATTTCATCTCTTCTGGGGATCCCATATTGACTAGCAGTGAGAGAGATCAGACCACATAAGCCGACAGTTCCCTGCTGACTGCCCATCAGGTCACCTCAGTGTCACTCCGTCATAGGCCCAGCCTATGAGGCAGCGGAGGGTCTGGCCTTTACCTTCTTCACCCTGCACCTGCTGTGCTCAGAGCCTGCACGTCCCCGAGGAGGGCCTGCCTGCGTGGCTGCTGGCCGCCTCCTGGAACTTGCTGCCCCTCTGCCTGGGCGGCTCATGCTTGCACTGCAGCTGCGGCGGGCACGTGCTCCCTCGCTGCCTGGAGCTTCCCTGGTTGACAACACGTGCGAGGTGTGGTCTCAGCTTTCGGTGGAGGATTAGGGGCGTCCTGTGCACTCTCCGGGAAGCGGGTGCCTGGTCCCCCCAGATTTTTCCCCGTGCCTTTTCCCTCTGCTGATTTTACTCTATGTCTCTTGCTGTAATAAACTGACTGAGTTTTGTGAGTCCTAGCGAGTCATCAAGCCTGGGGGTGGTCTTGGAGGCCCCCAACACAGCCTGTTGTATCTGCTCGTCCCAGAAACCTGTGCAGCAGTGTTTCAGGTGGAAGCAGAGGAAGACAGGGTTGACTTTATTCCACGACCTTGGCCTTGGGCAGATCACACTCTGGGACAACTGGAGGCTTAGCCCCTCCGCCTCGGGCCCAGCCCATGTCCACCAGGTCCCACATCGCCTGGTACAGAACCGGAGACATCACTCATCTATCAGAACTGAGTGTACAGAGTTTCACTGTGAGACACTTAGGTTGTTTCTGATTTTCTTCGATGTAGATACTGTAGTGATTTCATAGAACAAGTTTCTAGAAGTGGCGTTTATCAGCTCGAAGGCTGTAGGTGTTGTTATGGCTATCGATGGTGTTCAGATGGCCTTTTGAAAGGCCGTATTTCCAGTCGTGGCTCTTTGAGGCCGTAGTTGAGGGAGACTGGTGGGATACAGAGTTCGTGACCCTGAAGAGGCACCAGTGTCCTGGCCGATTCCATGCGAGCCCGTAGAACTGCTCTCACCCCTTCCTACTTGGCTCCGCTTGCGGGAAGAAATTCCCAGAAGGGCTGGGAGTCCCAGATCTGATGCAGTAAAGTGGAAGGAGATCGCCAGTGGTGCTGTAAAAAAAAGTCTGGTTTTTTCCCCCAAAGATTCCAGATGAACAGGTATTTCAGTGTGCGTTTGCTGGATGCCATGACGACTTAGCCCGTTATCTCTCACTGAAGTCCAAGTTTGTGGTAACAGGTTGCAATTTCAAGAAACAAAACTCTCTGGAGAGCAAAAAAACAGAATATACTATCACAGAGCAGAGTGGGGTTTTTTCTCCTTTGAGAAGGGATCAGATATAAATTCTTTAAATCATCTGTGTGCTTGACGGTTACAGGGGAAAATGCTAAGTGTCCTGATGTTGACCCACCCCTCAACAGAGCTGCGACGCACTCGTACCCAAATTATGGGTGAAAAAAGTTATGTGTACTCAGTTTACATGGAAAATACTGTGTATGTTTCTGTTTTCTTTGGTCTTTTCAGATGAAATTGAGGCAAGACTTACAGGAACAGGGACCGTATATTGTACTTCTAAGTAAAAGTCTGACAGGAAATCTTTTGCAAGCTGCTGGTTGTGACATTCCTAGACATGTTGTTTACTGGGAGTGTTTGCAGTTGGGGCTGGCCTGGAAAATCCGGGTGAGGGTCACTGGCACTGAAGGGAATCGCGCTGCTCGGTGTACCCTGTATGTCCAGCAGGCTCTGTTAGACGTGCTTGTCCACATTGCAGTGCATTTTCTTACAGAAAACTGCAGATTTTCAGGCCGACGCTCCAGTGTGTTTAACACTTAGTATAACTGGAATACTAAATGTTGCCCTCACTAGGGGCTGTGAAGCTTTGATGTTTAGTCTGAGAACCAGGCCACAGGGCTTGGCATGAGCTAAACAGTCAATTAACTGTTGGCTATTGTGATTATCCCTTGGTTTCCCTGGAGAGTCAGGCCCCGTTTGGGTAACAAGGGCGGGCCAGGGGAGGCACCAGGAGCCTGCCTCCACCTCCCAAGCTGGACAGCCTGCGGGTCTCCTCTCCACCCCTGACTCAGCCAGGGGTGACCTGCCACTCTGCTGAGCCTCACGGCCCTTCAGCTCGGCTGCCGGTTCCTCTGGTCCACACCTCCCTCTGCCTGGCCCTCACCGCGAAAAGTGCCTGTGTTTGCATCATCATCTGACTATCTTACTCGTGTCACTTCTGTGGAAAACGCGTTCGGCCGTGGCCTGCGTGGCCAGGGGCGCAGCCCCGCTCACAGCCGGGATGGGCAGTGGGCGCAGGCCGCTCAGCGGGGCGATCATTGAGGGCTGTCAGGTCACAGCCTGCGTCCGAGGCGGAGGCAAGGCGGGAAGGAGTCCAGCGGCTGCGTTTGGTTTCTCGGGCTCCTGGTCCTGGTGGGTTATCTCCTGTGGAAACACCAGCTAGGGCAGCTAGAAAGTCAGGAACGGTGAAGAAGCGACACCCTTCTGTGCACATGGAGTCCCCCTCTCTCTCTTGGCTTCTCTGTAGCACAGTTTCTTTGTACACTGGTTTCCAACGATGCTGACCTTCTCTGGTACCTTTATATACATCCTCCTGCCTGCCCTCCCCCAAACGCCTGTAAAGTCTGCAGAGATGCGCACCAGTGCCCAGGGGTCCCCGCTGCGGGCCAGGCTCAGGGCGCCGCTGGAGCAGATGCAGTGACCGAGGGGCCTGGGTGCGGGGCGCTCAGGAGGGCTCCTCTGAGGAAGCCTTGTATAAACGGAGGCGTAAGGAGAGGCAGGGGTTGAGGTGAAGGTGTGCGTGTGTTTGGGGGGCCATGCTGGGCGTCGGGAGAAGCGCGTGTGGGCCAGGTCGGGGACGTGCTCGGAGCCCAGTGGTCGCGGCCAGGCAGGAAGGGTGCTGCCTCGTGTGTGGCCAGGGGATGGGACTCTGCCACCCAGAGCTGAAACCGTCTGTAGAGAGGGAAGAATGGGGGGATGGGGAGAGACGCTGCTCTCCCGCCCCATAAAAATGTTTTTACGTTGTTTTTAGTGAGTGTAAAAATTGGTAAAGGTGCAAATCACTCTGAAAACAGATCCTTGGGCATAAGGGTACCTGGTGAGCAGTCCATCATCACAGTGGGTAAATGGTTCTCAATCGTCAAATCCATCGGTGTCAGCAGGCTCCTTTATGATAGATATTCGGTAACATCCCCTTTACTGCTCTGCAGTGAATTGTGGAACAGTGTGTCCTGCCTTTTCACAGTTTCAGAGAAAATAGTATGCTGCCCAGACTGTCATTTTAGGAGAAAAATGTAAAGCATGGTTTCACGGTGTGCTTTCCAGCAGGGTCGCTGCACGACCTGTGCAGCTGCCCCGGTCCTGGGAGCGGTGGTGCCCTTGGGGTGGGACTTTCTGAAGTGGTAGCTGGTGACATTCTTAGCACAGCTTAGTGCCATCTTCTCAGCTTACTTGGTGCTGTGGCCCTGGGAAGTTCAGTGAGTATTAAAATAGCATCTCTTGGTTATAAAGTGAACAAGAGTGAGCTTCCAGGTGCAGGTCTTCCTGAGCAGCTTTGAATGTCTGGCTGGACCTGAGCGATTCCCCGGGCAGTGTGGATAGGACCTGACAGACCCATTGTCCTGGGGGTGGCGTCCCCTGCGGAGAACGAACCGTGGCTCTAGGGTCTTCATGTTGAAAGCTAATTACTTATTTTCTCTGGCTTCTGGGGTTACAACTGGGGATTCAGAGTTTCTTCTCTTTCTTAATTTCTGCTCTTTGTTTCAGGCACCTGGACTCCGTTTAATCCAGTGACTGTCCGGTCAATCATATGTAAGTAGGGGCAACACCATCCTGCCTGTGCTTCTGAGCTGATTTCTCTTCCGGAACTGCCACCCGCCCTCGCCCTTCACTGAGTCTTGACTTTGAGTTGACTGTCCAACCCGTCCTTCCTTTCTCAGTCTAATGATCTCACATACTTACGTTTCACACGCAGTCACGTCTTGCATGCCTGTTGACTAGAGGACGCGTGCGAGTTCTCATGTGAAATGTCTCTGAAGTGGAATGTGCTTGTGACCAAACCCAGAACACTCAGATGGCCTGAAAAGGGGCCAAGCGGTGTATTACTTTCTCTGTAGCAGTGTTTCACACTGAGTTTTTATCCGTTGTGCCTGCAGTTGTATGTAAGTGTAGTTAGAAGCTCGTTCTTACTTGGACCTGGAGTCGGGCTGATTGTTTTCTCAGTGAAAGGCAGGCCTTACTAAAATAATCTAAGGCCAATAGTCCTGTTCTCATCCGAGTAGAGGCCTCCCTCGCCCGAGGACTCTTCTGAGCCCCCACTCGGGACTCGGGTCCGCTGGGGGACAGGGGGAGGCTCCAGGAATGGGACCCGGAGCTGGGAGGGTAGGGGTGGGCCCCTCGACGGCTCTGCACTGCGGCTCCAGTTCCTTCCTGAGCGCGGGTGCGCCCTGCCGCCGTCATGCTTTTGAGGAACCTCCTTCAGTGTAAAGCGTTTATTGTGGCTCCACCAGGGTGTTTGGCTCGCACGCCTCGTGCCCACCTAGCACGATTTAGGGCTGTGGCTGGGTCACCGCCAGCACCTGGGGACCCGCTGGCCGAACACCAGGCTGGGTCCCGGAGAAGCCAGGCCCGCCGGGGGTGTGGGCGCGCCTCTGCTCTAGGTTCTTGCTGATTCACGCCCTTCCGTCTCAGCCATGTTTGACAGAGAGAACAAGGCCGGCGTGAACTTCAGCGAGTTCACCGGCGTCTGGAAGTACATCACGGACTGGCAGAACGTCTTCCGCACCTACGACAGGGACAACTCGGGCATGATCGACAAGAACGAGCTCAAGCAAGCCCTCTCAGGTTTTGGTAAAACACTTGTCTTGACTGCGTAGCTCTTTCATTTTGGAGCCAGGGCCATAAAGTTTATCTTGTTACTTCGTTTAGCTCACTGATTTTGAAAGCAGTCTGTGAAATCTTTGTTTACGTCACACGGTTTTCTATCTTCCTGTTACTTACATCGTGAAGGCTGATACTTGACTTGGAGGCTCCTATGCGGCTTCCATCCAAAATGAGATAAGGGCTATGCAGTAGTTTGTCCTTTGTGAAGTGGAGTGATGTCACAGGCACATTGAGAATGTGGCTTCTGAAACAATTTAAAGTGAACGAGTCAGAAGAAAACAGTGTAGGGCTATTTATATTTCCTGACGTGAAAATACACAGAAAGAAGGTACAATGCCCACAGGGGACGAGCCCGTGAGTTGCGCGGAGCGTAGGCCTGAGTGTGGAAGCTCCCATTCTCAAGTGCATGTCAGCACGCGTGCCACACGCGTGCCAGCCTGAGTGTGTGCCGTGCTGTGAGCAGTGTTCACGTGGTGCCTTCCAGAGCACGCCAGCGGGCCTTCTGGTCCAGCGCCCACGTGGGCCTGAGGGGAACTTGGGGTTTGTCATTTATGGAGGGAGGACTGTGGTCGTTACACCAGCATTCTGGCTTGTTTGACATTCACTGGGCCCTCTGTTCGCAGGGCCCTTCTGGTAGATTACAATGTGCTTTATTCCGACTGGTTCAGCGTTTAATAATATGAAGTACATTTTTGTTCTTGTGGCTGTTAAGGTGCTTCTGCCCTCCCCTCTCTTTCTCTGGGCGTGCGCTTTATGGCTGTCCTCTCGGTTTCTCTTTGTTGCTTTAGAGGCTCTGGGACCCCACAGGAAGTTTGTGTTGTGAGCCTGCCACGCGTGGGTCAGGCTTTGGGCAGGACATTGACCTCAGGTTCTCTGAATTGAAACTTGGCACGCAGCTGACCTTGCTGTGCCTCAGGTGGGGGGCTGGGAGGGAGGTGGCCCCCGCAGAGCAGTCCTGGGCAGGAGGGAGCCGGAGGCCTGGCCGGCTGGAACCTGTGACTTAGCTTCCAGACTGGTGACCTCAGGTGTCCCCGAACACAGTGTTTCTAACCTCGTCAGGCCCCGGAGCCCTCTTTTGACTTAGTGCCGGTGACCCTCGCGTCCTGGGAGCTCACGTTGGAAACGCTGAGGTTGACAAGCCCCGGTCAGACCTGGGGCGTTTGTGGCCGTGGTAGGTCCGCGGTGGTCCCTCAAGGTCACGAGCCGACAGGCCCCGTCGAGCTGGGCACAGCCGAGATCCTTCCTGACTTCCAGCTTTTCCTGGAAAAAGTAAATATCCGGTTGCAGCATTTCTTCAGTTATTGCAAAAAGTTCCTGCCTGTGATGGGTCCGCCGTTTCCTAGGGTCTTCTCTGGAGCCTTTTCTTCCACACAAGGAGCATTGCCATCCTTTCGCAGGTTACTTGTCAGTAACTGTTAGGAAATGTGCCCCCGGAGTGAAATCGCCTGTTTTGGTTTCCCTCCTGAGAACAAGCGCCTGTCAGCCCAGCTGGGGGCTGTGCTGCAGCCCAGCAGATGCGTGAGGGAGTCGGGGGTGCGGGGGGAGGCCAAGCCCTAAGGTGTCCTCTGATCTCTGCTAGTGCCACACAGGGTCTCAGGCTGCCCTGGCGGGGCTGTGACTGAGCAGCGCACCCGTTCATCATTTAGGCTCTAATTCCTAGTATGTGCTACATGCCAGGCTCAGAGACCTGGAAATAAGAAGGTGCATAAGGCCTGGGCCTCATACTCTGCTGGTGTGTGTGTGTGGGGGGGCTGACAGCCCCATCCCCAGCAAACGACCCCGTCCCGCACCCAGCCCCTGGCAGCTCAAGGCCAGTGTGGTTTTTATAAGGAATTTATTTCACGAGAGTGTAGTGAACCTTCACTTCCTCCTTGCTCGCTTTCAACCACTTTCCATCTTCCTGCTGCATTTGCTCTGCCCCCCTTTCATGCTGAGGAGTCCGAGCCGGCACCCTGTCACTTCATCCCTGGATCTCCAGCCTTTGGCTCCCCTGACCGCGTTAGCAGTGTGTTTACAGCCGGATCGGCTGAGTTAGGCCCCATCAGGTCTCCGGCAGCCTCCGCCCCTTTCTTGGTGCTGTTGGCTCCGTGTAGACACGGGTGGTGCCCTGATCCGGGTCTGTCCTTTGCCATGGTTACTGACTGGCGTCTGGCTTTTCTCCTGGTGCTGAGAGCAGGTGCTGGATGCCCAGTGGAGGTTGCTGGTTCTCAGGAAAGAAGGGCTTGTTCCCTCCATTGGGCATCTGTGCCCTGGAAGTGCAGCAGCGGGGCCGGGGGACACACAGTGAGGGGCCAGCAGGGTTTCCACCTGCCTCACTGACCCTAAAATGGTCTGCTGAGGGGGGTTCACGTCTTGGGTTTTGGAGGGAGGAGCGGGCCCAGAGGCCCAAGAGTCCCAGCGGCCAGTGGAGCCCTGTCTGATTCCGGAGCTCTGCTCTCCCTGCTGCTGTGTCTTTGTCACCATCTCGTGTGTCCTTTCCCAGCCTGGGCAGGAAACCATTGCACAGCGATGGCTTGGGCGGGCACTGCCCTGTCACCGTGTCCCAGGCTCACCCTCACCAGCTGGGCCTCTGTCTCTCTGGGCCACAGGCACCGGTACCGGGCGTGAGGGGGCGCCCATCCAGCACCCGCCCGTTGCTCTTTTCTAAGTTGGGGTCCTGTCTTCTACTCAGCTGCAGGGCAGGGGGCCCTGGATTTAAGTCACAGGACGCATAGAGCGCGCTGACCACTCTGGAAAGTACTGGCACGTGTTTGCATGTGTGACTCTTTCAGTAGAGTGATGAAGTGCTTGTGCAGGTAATTAACTGTGACGTTCACTCAGACAGTAGGTGTACATATCCTTGCAAAGATTCCAGCGAGACTGAAAACCAGTAAAATATGTTGGCACCTGGATCTTGTCTCCTGAATAAGTAAGGAAACCACGGTCACACAGGTGGTGAGGTTAGGAGGGAAGGAAGGGGAAGGGCTTAGAGCCGCCCCAGGGCGTCCTTGCTGGAGGCCTTCCAGGACGCCCAGCAAGCTGAAGGTGGAGTCACCTGGGTGACCCTTGGAGGGCTTCAGTGTGTGTGAGGCCGCCCTACTCCTCACGGCCTCCTGTCCTGACCTCCTGTCCTGACGTCAGTGAGCTGATTGAGGCGGGGGAGGGGCCGTCAGTCAACCTCCGCACGAGGTCTTAGCGTGCGAAGCCTCCTCCAGCAATGAGTAACCCAGGGCAGCCCAGTTATTCACAGCTTCACCATTAAGTTAATACGGTAGGAAAATTCAACAATAAGGGGCTGTTAAGGAGGCTGAGTCCACAGGGTCCAGGAGACCCCTCGAGGCGAGGGGCACGGCAACTGGTGACTGGGTTACTCCGGACCCTCCAGGAAGAGGCTGCTGGTCTCTGAGTGAGTCCCTCCTCAGAGGGACCGGCACTGCACAGTGGCCACCAGGCTCTCAGTGTGTTGCAGTGCGCTTGCAGCCGGGGATCCCTGGGGCCCACGCCCCCTGGGGCCCATGCCGTGTTCTCTGGGGAGGGAGAGGCTGGGGTCTGGGGAGGGAGCGTGGGTACTGACTCTGCTCTTCTCCTCCAGGGTACCGGCTCTCTGACCAGTTTCACGACACCCTCATTCGGAAGTTCGACAGACAAGGACGGGGGCAGATCGCCTTTGACGACTTCATCCAGGGCTGCATCGTCTTGCAGGTACTGGCTGCGCGGGGCCCGCAGGCGCCGACTGCGGGAAGGGACGGGACGGCGAAGCAGGCGAGCAGGAGTCAGACACGGAAACTGGTTCCAGAACTTAGAGAAGTTAGCGTGCTGTTTGGAGGAGTAGCTGGTCGTTCTGTTAGACGGAGGTGCAGACAGCAGGGCCCCTCCTGCCCTGGAAGCACCGGGAGCTGTCCTTCTGGAGGGGATCGATGGCCTCTTTGCATGCATACCCTGCTATTTTGGTGTGTCTTATGAGAATCGGGTAAGCTGCTGTCGTGTGCGCTGCTGGCTCCTAAGCTGGGAGCCGTGCCCTGAGCGCAGGTGGCCTGTTCGGGTGTTAGACACAGTGTCTGGCAGGGCTGGCGATCACAGTGACCACCGCCTCGCGGTTCCCTGCAGTGCTTCTGTGGATCCTCCTGCGGCCTCCCTGCCTTACCCAGGAGAGAAGTAAGTGCAGGCCTGGACAAAGCACCCAGGGGAGCCCCTCCTAGGATGGAGGGCGCGAGCGCTCGCACCCACGCTGGCTATTCCCGCACAGGCCCTGCTCCTGTTTCTAGGTGGGGAGCCAAGGCCCATAGAGTTAAGCTTTAGAAATGCAGTGAATTGGTATAAACCCTCATGTCTTGCAAAACTTTTTCTTTTTTGACAAATCTCAAAAAAAAAAAAAAGGGCTTCCCTGGTGGCGCAGTGGTTGGGAGTCCACCTGCCGATGCAGGGGACACGGGTTCGTGCCCCGGTCCGGGAAGATCCCACATGCCGCGGAACGGCTGGGCCCGTGAGCCATGGCCGCTGAGCCTGCGCGTCCGGAGCCTGTGCTCCGCAACGGGAGAGGCCGCGGCGGTAAGAGGCCCACGTACCGCAAGAGAAAAAAAAAAAAAAGCAGAGACAACAGTATAATGAACCCATGTGCCCATTATTTAGATTCAGCAGTTATCAACTCATGGCCAAGTCTACGTAAGACTCTGTGACACCCTCCCTCTTAATTCTGTCACAATTCCATTTATGGGAAGCGAATGTGTTTTCCGTAAGTATTTCAGTAGAACCTATCTCCGAAAGATACCCTTGCACTTCACATTCAAATCGAGGTTACATCTTGTTGGTTTTAGAATCCACAGAGGGGTGTGCTAGGCATGAGGTTATCAGTATAATTTGGAATTTGGGAAAGCACTCTCAGGTTTTTTCCCTGTTAAAGTGATAGTTCAGTAAGTGAAGTTTCTCTGCCTGGTCTGCTATCCCGATTTCTTTCCCGGGGAATCTGGGCCCAGCAGTCCCAGTCCCTCAGTGACTTGGAGAGCATTTAAGCCTCACGTCTCTGAAAAGTGGAGAGCCTAACCCTACCCTGTCTCTCCCTCTCGGTGTCTGGTGAGGCAGGATTACATGTTTGCAATGTTGTCGGCACACGTTAGGAACAGGTGTAGCGTGAAAGTCTCTCACTAGGATCTGCGTCTGGATTGTCGTGGGCTTAGGATTTTCATCTGAGGTTACGTCCCATAAGTGACCACCTCATCCTTGTATCTCTGCCTAAGAAAGGGTCATCACATGGCAGCATTCAGCCCCCAGAGTAGCAGCATGTGAGTCCCCTGAGGAGTTCACGTGGCGCCTCTGCTCGTCTGTGAGCGGAGCACAGGCCAGCCGGGAGGCTGCCCGCAGCTGGTCATTGCCTCTGGGCCATGCTGGAAGCCTGCTGCTGCCCTGCTCCCTCCCAGCCTTGGAGAAGGAGCCTAAACGCTGGACAGAGGTGGGGAATCGAAAAGGAAAGGCTAAGCTGCAGGCCACATGTAAAAAATCCTCAAAAGCCCTCAAAAGCGTTTTCTTTTCATCTGCCTCTTTCCAAAAAGAAAAAGGCTTTTTGAAAATTGTTTTCTACAAAGCAACGTGGAAACTTGTAGAAATCTTCGGAAAAGACAGTTAAGTGTAAAGAAAGGGAAATCGCCCATCGGTCTCCCGGTGGGAGGTTACTGCTGCTGGTGGTTTCTGTGGTTTGTGTCACGCCAGTGTTTCACACACAGGAAGCTCCTGGCTGACGCCCGTGTGGACTGTCACCTGTGTCAGCCCGTATGCTGTTGGCCGTCAGCCTGCCCAGCACAGGAGAGGGGTGGAACTGGAGAGACTGAGGTGCAGGGGACACGGCTCACGGGCCAGGCTGCAGCCTTGCTCTCGGCCCCTGGGCAGGTGGACAGGCGACCACCAAGGTCACGATGAGCCTGGGGCACTGTCTTCTGTCAGGAGGATTCTTCAGAGCCTGCCATGGTTGCCCAGCATCTGTCATTTGGAGTGGTACTTACCTAACCGTCCCTGCTCTCAGGCGGCCAGGCTTGTGAACAGACTGAGGCGGCGCCCTGGGGGTGTGGTCAGACAGGAGGTGGGCGGGCGGGCCCTGAGCGGGGAGGGCGGCTGGGCTTCAGCCAGCGTCCTGGGCTGGCACGAGGTCATCCTGCCCTTCTGGCCCTGCGCTGGGCTTCCCCTGTTGGGCGGCAGGTTCTAGAGGAGGATCCCAGTGGGGGCTGGTTTCCCTTTGTCCTGAGCGGCAAGTGGCCAGAGCAGAGGGGAGCCTTCAGGGAGGCCCCCCTGGAGGACAGCCTTCGAGTGGGAAGGGAGGACCCAGGCTCACCACCAGGGACTTGGGAGGCCAGGTTCTGGGGCCAGAGGGCTCCGCCAGGACCCAGGGCCGCGGTGTGTAGTGGAGCTGGGCTGGCGGCCCACCCGCCTACGCGCTGCTGTCCTGCATCTCCTGGGTGGACCGGCCTGGCTTTTGAGGGTGGTCGAGGGCACCTCGCCCGTGGCCCTCTGCGGGCAGAGACGTGAATGCTTCTGAAATTGGGTTCCTGAATGCCCTTTTACCAGTACAGTTGGTTCCTTCTGTTTGATAAGTATTAGATCTAAACACCTGCTGTTTTTTCCTCAGAGGTTGACAGATATATTCAGACGCTATGACACGGACCAGGACGGCTGGATTCAGGTGTCGTATGAGCAGTATCTTTCCATGGTCTTCAGCATCGTATGACACTCGTCTCCTGCGGATACTGACGGGACTTACGGAAGAAAAGACTGAAAATGCCAAATCTCTTACCTGTAATGAAATGGTACACAGATGAGCTAGATACTGTTCCTCCTTTAAATTTTGTATGATTACCATTTGGGGACCCAACTGTACATATGTGGATAAGCTGGTTAATGTTTTGCAATTGTAACAGTAGTTATATCGTTACTTAGATACATACATTTGATTTGAGGCTGTTTAATTGTGCCATGAGGTACGATACAATAATGTTACAGGTACTCAGCTTGCAAAAAACTCATCATGTGCTTTTCTAGATAGCTCCAGTTCTAGAGTGGAAATACTTGATTAGCCAATAGGAATTTTAAATAATACGGAACTTGCACAGAAGGCTGCTCACGTGCCTTACTTTTTAAAGGGGTTTATTGTATTCATTTGAATGTGCAGCATAAGCAATAAAGCACATGTGCCCTTGTCCCCATCCGTCTCAGCTCTGCTCACCTGGAGCTCCAAGGGGTCCGGCACCTTCTGGGGTGCACCCTGGCTCTGCTCGTGGAAGTCCCGAGATTCATCCATCCACTATGACAGGAGGTGGTTTGCATTTCGTGAAACTTCTTTGGAAATACAAGCCCGAATTTGATTTAGAAGGGAATGGGTTTTCCTTCACTTACTAATGATGCACCTCTGTGCCCTCTGATCGACTGTTAATTACGGTTTTTCACACATGAAAGCAGAAGGAGGGATGCAGTCAGCCCCCCACGTGGTGGGCGCACAGCCAGTCCCAGGGTGGCCCTGAGCCTGCCCCCACGGAATCGCTTCAGGCTCTTTCTGTCCCCTCACCCTTTAAGTGTGCTTCCCCAAACCAGGATTTGGGGCGGGGGCTGTGAGGACGTTGGGATTCTGGGTGGGTGGCAGTGATCTATAAATGGGTCTGGGGCATCAGAAACTGGGTATCCGTGGGGTCTGTTCTGGGGGACCTGTGCTGGTTGGGGATGGAGCCTGGGGGCTGTGGGTTTCTTATCTGTGGTGTCTGATTACAAGGAATGTCACTGACCACACGACGGGGGTCGAGGTAAAGAATCTGTGTGGCTCAGACTGGCCTTGTGAGCTCATGGAGGAGGGTCCAAGGGGGTCTCTGAGGATCTCCACGCCTTTCCATTTGGGTGCCTCTCTGTACTTCAACACACTTGTGAGGACAGCAGCCCACGATCCCAAGTTGTACTCCAGTGAGGTCAGTCCCCAAATTCCTGACTCCGTGAGGCCTGGGACCTCCAGGTGCTCAGGTAGACTCTTCCAGCTGGTGCCCCACTGCCTCGGCCCAAACCGCCGCTTGGCCTGTCTCCCTGTCCCCCATTAGATGGAGCTGTGCATAGCGGGGGCCCCTCCTCCCCCACAGGTTCCCCTTTAGATGGAGGCATGGACGGCGGGGCCCCTCCTCCCCCTGGGAGGCACTGTGCTCATCTGTCCCTTGAGCTCTGGCCTGCAGACACCCCAGGCTCAGAGTGAGGGCAGCAGGTGTCCAGCCTCCGTGGACTCTGTCCCCCTGTGACGTGGGAACCCCGCCCTCCACGTACTGGCTTTCCTGTCCACCTCTTCCCCCATCCTGCACCTGTGGCACCTTGGACTCTGGGTTCATTCCGGATTCCCAGGAAGCTGGAACCCCTCAGACTGGTCTCAGGCAACGGCAATTCATGGCTTCAGTGCGGAACCTGCCCAGTACACAGTTTAATCTCCGAGGATCACTGGGGGCCTGACAGAGCGGACCCTGAGAGGCCTGCTCTCAAATGCATGTCAGCCTTGGGCAGGGGATGGTGCATGCGTGGTTAGGTGCCTTCCTTGATTCAGGGAAGCGAGGGGAAGGGGAGATGCGGAATGTAAAGAAAGGTCTGATTGTGTGGGGTACAAATATACTCGGGTGAGAGGCACAGACGTACTCGGGTGTGTGGCACACAGGTACAGTCAGGCGTGTGGTAGAGATACACACTGCAGAGACCCTCAGTGGAGTCTGTGGCCTGAACCAGTGGACGCACGTTGAGGAGTGGGTGGGGACGTGGCTGCGATGGGCTTGAGGTCTGGGGGTTCCGTCCCGAGCCCCAAGCCCCTGCCCAGGCGGGCGTGCAGCAAGATGAGGACTCCTTTCCGCCAAGGCCGCACCTGATTGGTCTAGCGCCAGTCGGCCACACGGGGGCAGTGCTGTCCCGCCTGCAGGGATGCCTGACCCCGGTGCTTCATCTAGATCCAGAGGGGTGACCTCGAGGGCCAGCCAGCGTGGAACTTACAGAAGCAACAGAGAAACCAGAGGGAGTGGGGGTCAAGTGAGGGTGGCAACACGTCTGCAGCTTTTCCTCCAGCAGGGTGCTCTGTTCTCAGGCCGTGCCCAGCCCCCTGGGAGTCGGGGCTCGGGGATGGGGCAGGGGAAGCCGGCCTGGCCTCCGGGAGGCTGCTGCCCGTGGTGCCTGTCCGTCTGCACCCGGCGCTCCGCCCCGGCCGCCTGCTCTCGTGCTCCATCTCTCCACGTGCGCCGTGTGCTGATGAACCAGCTCCCCGTTTGACTTCTGGGGACACGAAGCATGTGCTCAAGACTCCGGAATTCTGGCCCAGGTTCAAAGTCGGTGCTTCATGAAGAGGAAATAGTCCAGGGCAGGTAGGACGGACTACCTGTGGCCACCACCCTGGTCACCACTAGTCACCTCAGCCGGCTGGGAGAGTCACCTTCCCGGTCCAGGTGAGCCTGGTCAAGGGAGGACCAGGTGGGAGGTCTGGGGCGGGGGTGGAGGCGGTCACCCCTCACCTGTGGAGGGTCGGGGGCTGCAGGCAGCGCTGATGTCAGATGCACACTCTCTGCAGTGTGGCTGAGTCAGTCCCCGTGGAGTCCCCGCTGGGTCCTCTTCCTGTCCCTGAATTCGTCTGACCACGGCCCCCAGCCCACAGGGGCCGCCCTGCTGCCCTGGAACTCGAGGACCAGAGGGGCTGGGGCACCGTGTGCCCTCCTCACCTCACACCACCTGACGGAGGTGGGCCCAGGCCAGCTCGGAGTTCACCGCGTGGCTCCATTTAAGAGCACGTGAGTGTGCGAGGATGCGTGTGACTGTTTGATCGGTGTCCAGACTAGAGGCTCCAGGAAGCCAGCCCATGACTCCAGGTCTGCCCCTGAGATTGGGAATGTACGTACCTGGTGGGAAAATGGGTAAAGGTGGAGATTCTTAACTGTTGTACATGTGTTAAAATATACGTAACATAAAATTTAACATCTTAACCAGTTTTAAGTGTACAGTTCCCTGGTATGAAGTACACTGACAGTGTTAGCAACCATCACCACCATCCATCTCTGTAACTCTTCATCCTGTAAAACTGAAACTCTGTCCCCGTAAACATCCCTCCCCCTCCCCCGGCCCCCGGCCCCACCGTCCTCCTCTGTCTCCAGGAATCTGACTCCTCTGGGTCCCTTACGTGAGTGGAATCCTACAGGATCTGTCCTTCTGTGACTGGTGTATGTCACTGAGCATAATGTCTGTCCTCAAGGTCCATCTGGAAGCCTGTGTGGGAATTGCCTTCCTTTCTAAGGCTGAATAATGTTCCGCTGTGTGAACGGACCACCGTGTGTTTACCCTTCATCTGCTGATGGACACTTGGGCTGCCTCCACCTCTTGGCTATTGTGAATATGCTGCTGTGAACTTGGGTGGACGTACATCTCCTCGAGACCCTGCTTTCAGTTCTTTCAGTTATATCCCCAGAAGTAGTGGATTATATGGTAGCTCTATGCTTAATTTTTTGAGGAACTTCCATACCGTTTTCCACAGTGGCTGCACCATTTTACATTCCCACCGACAGTGTGTGAGGAAGGATTCCTATTTTTCTACATCCTTGCCAACACTTGTTATGTTTTGACAGTAGCCATCCTAACAGGTATGAGGTGGTATCTCATTTGTGGTTTTTATTTGCATTTCCTTAATGATCAGTGATGTTGAGCGTCTCTTCATGTGTTTATTGGCCATTCCTGTGTCTTTGGAGAAATGTCTGTTCGCATCCTTTGCCCATTTTTAAATTGGTTGTTCGTCTTTAATTGTTGAGTTGTAGGATCTGTTCATATGTTTTGGATATTAATCCCGTGTCAGATACATGATTTGGAATACTTTCTCCTATGATAGGTTGCCTTTTCACTTTACTGATAGTGTCCGTTGATGCGCAAAGGTTTTAAATTTTGATGCAGTTTAATTGATCTTTTTTCCTTTCTTGCCTGTGCTTTTGGTGTTATATGCAAGAAAGCTTTGCCACATTCAGCCATGAAGCTTTTCGCCTATGTTTTCTTCTAAGAGTTTTATGTCTACTTTAGGTCTTGGTCCCTTTTGCGGTAACTTTTGTATGTGGTGGTAGGTACGGGTCCAACTTCATTCTTTTCCAAGTGGATGTCCATTTCCCCACCATTTGTTGGAAAGACTGTCCTTTCCCCATTGAACGATCTTGGCACCCTTGTCAAACATCATTGACCATATGTGTGAGGATTTATTTCTGTGCTCTCTATTCTGTTCCGTTGGCCTATACTTACCCGGTTTATAGATAAAAAAGTGAAGGCCCAGAGAGGGCCCACAATTTGGCCGAGGTCACATGGTAAGTGGTGGTTAGGCTGGGATTCGGGTGAAGGGTGCCCTGGTCCTCGCCCTGTTCATGCAGAGGTGGGGAGCTCAGGGGGCGCATCTGACCCACCCACTCTTCCCACCAGATGACACTCCACACCAGCTGCGCTGGGCCTCACCTTGTTTATATAGGTTCATGCTAGCTGCCAGCAATTCAGGGAAGTTTTAAGATGGCAAAGGTCCCACTGAAATTGCCTTCGAACAGTGCAAAGAACCAGAGAGGGGAATGCCTGCCCCAAAGACCCAGACAGGGCAAATTCCAGGGAAAAGCTGACAGTCCCCTAAGAGCCAGGGGAGGCTCAGAAGAGCAGTGGCAGCAGAAGGGGTTGAGGGGGACCCTACACAGCGGGGTGGAGGAGGGCTGAGGGACCCTGCAGAGCAAGCCCCATCCCCCCAGAGCAGGAGGTCGGAGAGACCTACCACCTGAGATGGTGCCCACAGGTACCCACTGCCCAACAAGCCCACCACTCTGTCCATTTAGGGCAGTGCCTCCCTCTTGTATGAAGCTCAGGAAAGTTCACCTGACATTAGTAAAAGGGGCAAAGCAGGGACTAGAAGGAACATCTCAGAACCCCTGTCGTCTACAGCCAGTATCTCAGAGGTGACCAAAGACAAGGCATCCATTAAAAAAGTACCAACTCTATAAAAAAGAAATAACACAGAATGGAAATAACTCAGAAATCAAAGATAGAATATCTGGAAGGGAAAAAGTTACGAACAAAAACTGTAGGGAATAAAAATTCAAAACTGAAAAGGACCTTTTCCAGAGCTAACGTTGGTGAGGTGAGGTTTGGAGGACAGGGTGCAAAGAGGACCATCGGAGCCCAGGACAAGGAGGAAGCACAGGTGAGCTGGGGTGGACCTCAGACGCAGCAGGCAAAGTGGGTTCCACCCTGCAGGTCCTCGGTGGAGCCGTGGTCAGCTGAACAGGAGACAGTTTCTGAGAAACGTTCCTCCCATGTTCCTTTAACTGGGAAGTTCCTGGAGAATGTGCTCCAGCAACACAGAGGGAGTCACCCCAGAGGAGGCTGGGGTCCTGAGTGGGCAGTGCCTGGACGGACCATGCAGGTGGGGTGGGGGACTGAGACAGACTGACTCATAGAGCCTGCGGAAGGCTCATTCCACGGGGCCACCAAAGGATGTGGAGGACAAGGCAGGTTCAAAGAAAACCAGGCGAGTGAGTCATTGTTCAGTGGGGGCCGGGGTTGTGCATGAAAGGAAATAACTGTAGTAAGTTGGCCTCCTCCCTCCCCTCCCTCTCCCCTCCCTCTCCCCTCCCTCTCCCCTCCCTCTCCCCCCTCTCCCCCCTCTCCCCTCCCTCTCCCCTCCCTCTCCCCTCCCTCTCCCCTCCCTCTCCCCTCCTTCCCCTCCCCTCCCCCTCTCCTCCCCTCCCCTCCCCCATCTCCTCCCCTCCCCTCCCCCTCCTCCCCTCCCTCCCTCCCCTCCCCTCCCCTTCCCCCTCTTTCTCCTTACCCCCTTCTGCCCCCACAATGGCTGGTTCTGGGCTGTGAGACTGTAGCAGGTTAGGGTTAGAGATGAAATTTCCTGCGTCCTCTCCCCCCAGTAAACCCAAATGTCAGCTAGCCAGGGACGGTAGGGGTGGCCTCTGCCTTAAGCTGAAGGAAATGACAGGACAGATATTCAGGGAGGAGTTCCAGTCAGAAGGAACAGCACCTGCGAAGCCCCAGGAGCAGGCAGAGGAGAGGGCAGAGCCTGGAGGGTCTTGGCTACACCCTCTTCACAAGCACGGGGTCCTGTGGATCCTGACCCTGAAGGGAGCTCAGCTTCAGCACATGGGTGCCCCCAGGCCATGCCAGGCTCCCTTTCCAGGCCACAGCTCCCAGGGCCAGCTGCTTCCCTGGAAGGAGGGCACTGTCCCTCCCCTGCTCTGTGCTGCATGAGCCGTGAATGTGCAGGCAGCTGGTTTCCCACTGGACCCTCGAGTTGGCTGAGACCCTGAGGGTCTGCTGAGGGGTGGGACCTGCCCACCACTCCTTGTTTCCTGCTGACAGGAGCCCCAGAGGAGGGGATGTCGGGAGCAGGGGGCCGTGTGGCCAGGCCGGGGTCTGCAGGGGCCTCAGGGTGACTGCTGGCACCAGGCAGGGGCGCTGGGAGGTGGAGGTGAGGGGTGGGGTCAGACCGGGTGGGGACCCTGGCTCTGCCCATCCCCTGAGGCACCTCACCTTCTCCCACTTCATCTACGACCCTTGCCAGCCGCCACAAGCAACGTCTCTGGTGTTCGGGAACAACCCCTGAATCGCGTTTATTGACTCAAATGTCCCTGTGCCAGCAGAGCTCCTGGTTCACTCTGCTTTGCCCGCGTCCCAGGCACCACCTGGCTCTAAGGCAGTCCTGGACCCCCAGCCACATCAGGGCCTTCTGGACGGGCATCCACTGGGTGGCCCCTGCCCTTTCCTGGGACCTCTGTTCTGGGGCCTCCTGGGAGTGAGCCTCTGGGGAGGCACCTGGAGCCCCCGCTGCTGGGCCCCTCTCCACCTGCAGGCGGGGACCCTGGGCCTCCCACGGACACTCCTGCAGATTCAAGGGTGCAGGTGCATGTCGGCCACCCTCACCTGGCGGCCTCGTCCTGCACCTCCCTGCCCCCACCCTGCTGCAGGCCAGGCGGGCTCCCCAAGCTGACAGACCTTGTATGATGGCAGCCTTCCCAGGAGTGGGAAGCCCTGCTTGGCTGTGCACACAACGGGAGGGGCCCTCAAGGGACGGCCCACAGAGACAAGGGCAGCAGCGGCTCTTGACAAAATGCTCCAGATCTTTCTCTGGCTTGCAGGCGAAGTGAGGTGGGGGAGAGAAAGCACAGACCAGAACAAGGACTGCCCGAGCAACACAGCTGTCCCCCCGGGGAACCGTGCGGCCTGACACCTGCGCCCGGCACCTGCAGGGTGACAGCACACCCCTCGGCTGGTGTGTCTGGGGGGGACAGGCGGGCAGAGCCAGATGGCCATTAAGCTCGTGTAGCTGTCACATCACTGAGCTCCCAGGACGGCCACGTCTGAGACACAGCCGTGGAGACACAGCGTGGGCAGTTGAGGGCCAGGGGGCACCTTCGGTGTTGTCTCTTTTCCAAGCCCTCTTTCCTGCCAGGTGTCAGCCACCCTCCCACCCTGGGAGGACAAACGATCCAGGAAAGAGGAATTTGTCCCCAGCTGGTCGGAAGTTTGGGCGGAGTGGGAGGGCGCAGCAACACGGAGCCTACTTGCAGTTGGAGGTCCCGAGTGCAGAGAGGAGGGAGGTTCCGAGAAGGCCTCCCGAGCTGCAGCCCCAAAGGGGAAACACTGCGGTGCGGGGGTGGGTCAGGGTGGTCACGGTGGAGAAGAAAATAGGGGACGCCCAGGCGTACTCTGCAAACTGTTGTGTGTGTCTGCAGGATCTGTGTGAACAGGAAGTTCAGGGGGAAGTCGTGTCCAGCTGACCTCGTGGGAATGCTGCCTGGGGGGCCTGGAGTCACCCGCGTTCTGGTGGGAACAACACCCAAGGTCTCCCACAAAGGGGGCTCACCGTGAATTCCTGGGACTTCACAGGCAAGGGTCATCCTTTTCGTGTCCAGTCCCAGTGACTGCCCCCAGGTCTACGGAGACTACAGGCTTTGGGGACAGGCACAGCCAAGGTGGGTTGGAGGGAAGGAGGGGGTGTGGACACGGGTTTCTCCTGCACCTCAGGCTGTGCGGCCTCACCTGCCGTTGTCCTGCCCCCGGAAGTGGCAGCAAGAAGCAAAGAGGCGTCTCGCTCAGGCTGGTTCCCGATGGGGCTGGGTGGGTGGAGGTGACTGATGCCTAGGCAACAGGCTAGAACGGGTCCTCTGAGACACGTGGGCTCTGTCTTCCCATGCAGGGGACGCAGGCTCTGACTACAAAGCTTCAGATCCTCGGGGCACCCACCCAGGTGTCTCTGCCCAAATTCCTGGGTCTGAGGGTTCCCCTACAGGCCTGGACTTGACAGGGTGGACCCACCTTACCTCTGCCACTCCAAGATATGCCTTCCCAACGTCATACACATGCTTACTTATTTTTTTTAGCAAAAAGAAAGAAAAAAAAACCCGACAAAATGGTACAAAAGCACGCCATGCTTCTTGCAAAATGGTCAGGAATGGTGGACATTTTTAAAAAGTAAAAAATTAAAGTTCGCCTATAACCTGAGTTATTCACCCCGATTTTTTTCTGTGCATAATGCACTTTACAAAAATTGGATCAAGGTGCAACTGCTGATTTTAACTACTTAAAAGATACAGCAATACAGATGCATGTTGTTCCAGATCAAAAAATAATACAGGATCATTCACTCAGCTGACACTTTTGAGCGCCTGTTCTGCAGTAGAAGCCCTGCTCTTCCTTGGATAGAGGTGAACAGAACAGACCTGGTGAGTGTACCTGTTAGACACAGGAGCAAAGAAACACCTGCTGTAACTTCAGGCAGGAATATGCCCTACAAAAGGCAGAACAGGGGGAGAGGGACAGCGGTGGCCTTTGACTGAGGTGGATATCCTCTCTGAGAACACAGGATCAGAGAGTTAGCCCTGCGAGTATCTGGAAAAGAGCTTTCTCAGAGTGGGAGCAAGTGCAAAGGTCCTGAGGCACACACGCTGGTCTGTGAGGCTGGGGAAGGTAGCTGGGGCTTGGGTGGGGGCGGGATTTTGCTCAGAGCCGGGCAGGTGCCAGGAATGACTCCCTTGGCTGCGACTGACTGTGGGGTGCGAGCGAGCGCTGGAGACCCCACAGGGCTGGCTGCGGTGGCGGTGGTCGGTGGGGCTTGGGTGGGGACATGGTTGGTGCTGAGGGGCTGCCTGGGGAACGCAAAGGGACTGGACATGAGGGGGCAATACAAGCCCCCACACCACCCGCGCCGGGGCAAGGATGGTGGCAGCAGTCGGGCGAGGTTTCCGGGGGGGCCCCTCAGACCTTGGGGCAGAAAGCCCAGGATGTGAGGCCAGGCTCACGGTGTGTCCCGGGGCGCTCCGGGACCAGACACACAGTCCGGGCCCAGTGAGGGAAGGGGAGCTTTCGAAGTCTGGACGTGTCCTCCAGGACGGAGGAGGGGAGGGGCCAGATGGTCCGCGTGGAGGAGGGGGAAGGAGCCGCCGGAGGGGTGGGAAGGGCCCCGCTGGCGGCCTGGCTCCTTCGAATCAGAAATGTCGGGATGAGACTTCCACGAGCTGCCCTGCGGCTCCAGGAAGGTGCAGGGTTAAAAGTATTACATTAATACTTTAAAACTGTAAAACCCTTTGATTTTAGCAACAACCTAATTGGAGCAGGCGGAGCAGGACCTGCTACGCTCACGTTACACATTCGGATCCGGGCGCCGGGACCCAGCCGCTAGGGCAGTCTGGGCCCCGCACCTCCGCCCCGCCGGCAGGTGCGCGCTCGGCCTCCGCGGGCGCAGGTGGAAGGGGGCGCGCGACTGCGGGCGAGTAACAGAGGGTCTGGGGCTCCCGCGGGGAGCACGGGGGCCTCGAGGGGCACAGGCACCCTGGAGCCGACAGACCCTTGGGTAGACCACGAGGACACGAGAGGCGCAGAGCGCGACCCCACCGTGGCGCACACAGATCCGGAGGACCACGGGGACGGGGGGGCGCAGGGCGGGACACCACCGTGGTGCACAGAGATCCCGGGGACCACGGGGACGCGAGGGGCGCAGGGCAGGACCCCACCGTGGTGCACACAGACCCGGGGACCATTGGCCGGCCGGAGATGCGCGCGCGCGCCCCCTGCCGCCTCCCGGGCTCGGTCGTCTCCGGGGCGGGGCGGCTCGCGTGCCGGGGTGGGGCTGTCCTTCCGCGGCCACAGCCTCCGCCTGGTCCCCGAGATGCGAGCGCCGGCAGCCGCGCAGCCACAGCTCCCTGTCCCCGCGGACACCTCCCGCGGGCGCGCTTGAACCTCCGCGCCCCGCCGGTCGGGTAAGTGCGCTGGACGTGCTCCGCAGGTCCAACTCCGCGAGGGAGACCCTAGCGCAGGGCCATCTTCCCAAGGCTCCCGCACCCTCGGCCCCCCCATCCCCCTCTCCCCTCCAACCCCACTCACCCCATCCTCACGTCGCCAGGCCCTGGGGTCCAACGGGCAGCTTCTCACCTAAAACTAAAAACAGCGCTTTTGAGGAAAGCCAGTCCGCTTTCACTGCTTGCGGTCCCTCAGTTTCCCGGCCCGGGAGCGCCCGACCCCCGCTCCCCCAGCTGGGGGAGCTGGGCTAACTGCCCTTTGCTCTGGGCACAGCTTCCTTCGGAACTGTTTTGGGCAGATGCTGGGGAGCGGGGGGGACTTTGAATTGGACTCCTGAGCCCTCCCCAGGGCAGCTGGTGAGGGGAGGCCCCCAGCCAGGAGGTCCCGGAGCTGGGGGTGCACAGCTCAGCCCCCTCCTTCGGGGCCAGGAGCGCCAGCCTTGGTTCACACACTCTGGAAGGGCGGAAGGCGCGTGTTCCAGGAATTCACTGGGTTTCAGTTAGTGGCACCAAGAAAGTTTTTTTCCCTAAAGTCTTATTTTGAGAGGTGGAAAATCCCAGATTGTGGACACTTTGTGAGAGGCACAGGCCCTCAACACTTCAGGGACCCGGTGTTGCTGCTGTGACTCCCCCCCCTCGGGGAGGGGGCTGCCCACAGGGCAGGTGACTAGCCAGGGTCAGAGGTCAGAGGCCTTGGGCAGTTTGCCCTTGGGCTCCTCGTCTGCTTCCTGGTTGGTCTGCCAGCCCCCCTTGGAAGCATCCAGTGGGTCTCCAGCTGTGGCCGCCCTGTGACTCACGCGGGGCCTCTGTGTGACCAGCCACAGGCTCCGGTCCTCGAGGGGCCGGGCGCAGAGGGGCTGCGCGAGTGTGTGCCCTGGGCATCTGCCCCCTTGCTCTGGGCACTCAACAGTGGTGAACGGGACTTCTCCCGGCCTGGTCAGCAGCCCAGCCCACCCAGGACACTCTCCAGGGGCCTCTGGCAGAGGCGGGCTTCTGACCGGCTGGCCTCCACCCAGCGTCCGCCATCAGGGCCTAGAGCCTGGCTTCTGTCAGCCTCCTGGGCCCACGCCCAATCCCAGTGGAGGCCTCAGGACCCGCTCGTGGGCAGCTGAGCAGCCGGTGGGCAGTGTGGCCCTGACGGGGGCTGTGCCACCTCCAGCAGCCGTGGCTGCAGGCTCCCTGTTTACGGATGATGACTTCCAGGTGGATACCGGGCAGTCTGGACCCCGACCGCGTGCGTTGTTTCCCTCTCAGTTCAGTCCCAGGGCGGTGCGGCCCTGTGGACGGGGCACACATGCTGGGCGGGAGCTGAGGGCACCGCCACGTGGCATGGGACGATCTTTTATGTTTGTTTTATGCTTATGTGTATTTCTGAAATGGTCAGCCATTATTTTTACCATAAAAGGTTCTTATAAAAGTTCAGATTTCTCTGAGAAACACAGTCAGCTCAGAGCTTCTGGGGGGCTGGCCCTCGTGCTGTCTCAGTGGCACATTTCTGTGGGGAGTTTGGTCCAGTCCAATGAGGGCTTCATCTTTTTGAGGAAAGTGCACGGTATTTAGTAAAATGGAGCCGATATTTAGGATTCCTAGGGCAGGAATTGGCAGGAACTGGACCCCAAGCCACGGCTCTTCCAGGGGACAGCGGCTGGCCCCCTTGATTTCTCCCCCACCC
The DNA here is from genome assembly GCF_039906515.1 of Pseudorca crassidens. Lineage (NCBI taxonomy): Eukaryota > Metazoa > Chordata > Mammalia > Artiodactyla > Delphinidae > Pseudorca > Pseudorca crassidens. Next base: position 720,659 of record NC_090298.1, read on the forward strand.
CCGAAGGGGTACCTGGAGGGTGTTTATCTGCCCTGGTGCTTTTTGCCATAGGCCGTGTTTTTAGGCCCCTTCCACCAGGGAGGACGGGCCTTGTGGGCCAGCTGGCAGGCCACGTGCGCGGCTGGGGAGGGCCCGCACCCAGGAGCCTGGACCCCGTCTCGGCTCCTGCTGTGGGGAGGGGGTCTTGGCTGGAGGAAAGTGAGGGGCCAGCTCTGCCCCGCAAAGTGCCTCCGACCCCTGCTCGTCTTCCCTGTCGCCTCCAGCCCGCACCACCCCTGCTCTGAGCTCGGACTCACTCAGGGAACGGTGGTGCTGGGATGGGCCTCCTGGGGCTGGGGCAGGTCAGCCAGCCTCCTCACCTTTGATCTTGAGGGGCGTCCGGCCCCTCTCGTGTGTGGGGAAGCATCCCTGACCGGTTTCCCCCCAGGCTGGGGCCAGGCCTGGGTCCGGCTCCGGCCTCTCCTGCAGCTCAGATGGGATGACCTTGCCCGCCGGGGTCCAGCTTCCCAGAGAAGCGCAGGCCTGGTGGCCGTGGCTCAGGCAGAGACTAGAAGGCTGGACCCTTCCGAAGCATCCGTCCGCCCATTCCTGCTCCAGCCTGCGGCCACCGGGGCCCTATCCGCGCCCACCCACCCCAGCCCATCTCTCCAGAGCTCTCCTGTCTCCTCTGCCGCGTCATCCGCCGCAGCTTAAAAACCAGCATTTGACCCCCAAGGCCCCGCAGCTGCCACCCATCCCTGCCTCTGCTCTCACAATGCCCCACAGGCGCTCCTAGTCCCGCTGCACGGTTCTCTCCTGCCACTCCAGACATTTAATTTATATTTATATACAAATTTGTGTTGTTTTTAGTGAGGTGAAATTCACACTGCATAAAATTAACCATATAAAAATTTAAGGTTCAGTGGTATTTATTGAGTATATTGCCAAAGTTGTGCAACTACCACCTCTAAGTCCAAAACATTTTCTTCATCCCGAACGGAAACTCTATACCCTTTAAGCAGTCACTCCCCATTCCTTTTTCCTCCAGCCCCTGGCAACCGTTCACCTACTTTCTGTCTCTGTGGGTTTGCCTGTTCTGGACATTCCATACAGATGCAATCAATATGTGTCCTTCTGTGTCTGCCTTCGTTTTCACATAGCATGGTGTTTTCAAGCTTCACGTGTGTTGTAGGGGCATCAGGGCTTCGTTCCTTCTTATGGCTGAGTAATAGTCCCCTGTATGGATGGACCACATTTTGTTTATCCATTCGTCAGTCGATGGGCATTTAGGTTGCTTCTGCTTTTTGGCTCTTGTGAGTAAAGATGCTGTGAGTATTTGTGTGCCAGATTGTGTTTGAACATATGTTTTCAGTTCTCTCGGGCATATACGTAGGAGTGGAATTGCTGGGTCGTGTAGTGACCCTATGTTTAACTTTTTGAGGAAAGACTAAACTGTTTTCTACAGGAGCTGTGCCATTTTTCGTCCCCACCAGCACGGCACAAGGGTCCCAGTTTCTCCACAATCTCACCAACCCTTGATATTTTCCTTTTTTTTTCTTTTTTTAAAAAAATATTATGGCCATTGTCGTGGGTATGAAGTGGTATCTCCTTGTGGGTTTGATTTACATTTCCTTAGTGACTAATGATGTTGAGCATCTTTTCATGTGCTTGTTAACCATTTGTATGTTTTTTGGGGGAGAAAGGTCTATTCAAGTCCTTTGCTCGTTTTTAATTAGGTTGTTTGTCTTTTTGTTGTTGAGTTTTATGTAGTTCTTTATGTAGTTTTATGTAGTTCTTTATGTAGAGTTTTATGTCGTTCTTTCTTTATGTAGTTTTATGTCGTTCTTTATGTCGTTCTTTATGTAGTTTTATGTCGTTCTTTATGTAGTTTTATGTCGTTCTTTATGTAGAGTTTTATGTAGAGTTCTTTATGTAGTTTGTATACCAGACCTTTATCAGATATATGATTTGCAAATATTTTCTCCCATCCGTGAGTTGTCTCTTCACTTTCTTGATAGTGTCCTTTGAAGCCCAAGTTTTCAATTTTGATGGGGTTCAATTTATCTCGTTTTTCTTTTCTTCCTGTGCTTTTGGTGACGTATCTAAGAATCCATTGGCAAATGTAAGGTCATGAAGATAGAGCCCTATGTTTTCTTGTAGCTCCTACACTTAGGTCTTTAACTAACTTTGGTTAATTTTTGTAAAGGGTGTGAGGTAGGGGTCCAGCTTCACTCTTTGGTATTGGATGTCCATTTGTGCCAGCACCTTTTGGTGAAGAGACTGTTCTTTCCCCATTGAATGGCTTTGTTGAAAATCAGTTGACCACATTATGTTTATTCTTGTGCCACATTTCTCTTTTTTCAATGCTTTTTTAAAAATTTTATTTATTTAGTTTTGGCTGCGTTGGGTCTTCATTGCTGCATGTGGGCTTTCTCTAGTTGCAGTGGGCGGGGACTACTCTTCATTGCGGTGCGTGGGCTTCTCATTGGGGTGGCTTCTCTCATTGCAGAGCATGGGCTCTAGGTGCATGGGCTTCAGTAGTTGTGGCACGTGGGCTCAGTAGCTGTGCCTCATGGGCCCTAGAGCACAGGCTCAGTGGCTGTGGCACACGGGCTTAGTTGCTCTGCAGCACGTGGGATCTTCCCAGACCAGGGCTCTAACCTGTGTCCCCTGCCTTGGCAGGGGGATTCTTAACTACTGCGCCACCAGGGAAGCCCTCAATGCTTTTTAAAAACCTTTTTATTATGAAAATTTTCAAATCTTTTACAAAAGTGGAGAGAATTTTATAATGAGTCCAATTTATTCATCGAGTATCATAGATGGTCAGCTGTCAATATTGGCTGATTCAGTGTCATGTAAACCCCACCCTGCTCTGCACATCACACAGAAACAAATCGCTGATGTGTCATCCTTTCACAGGTGTTAGCATGTATCTCTAAAACGTGTGAACTTTAAAAATCAGCTTTTTATGTGTTTTACTTAATTTTTTGTTTGAATTGAGAGACTTTAATTCATATAAAGAAGTATTAACAACAGCAGGAGAGCTCAGAAGGGTACTCAGGGCTGCGGGGGTGCCGAGAGGGCTTGCCTGTATGTAGGGGTTCAGGCTCTGGGCTGGCGGAGATGTTTCGCTGGGCTTCCCAGCCTCCGTAAGAGGTGGGCAGGAACAAGAAGACACGGGGGACGCACGGGACCCAGAAGCCCCTCACTCTGCGCTCGCTACAGAGGAGAAAAGCTCGAAGGGTCCAGCCCATCCGTGCAGAGCAAGCCCGACGGGAACCAATACACCGCTTCCCAGTGGCGTGCCACCACCTCCCATTCCTGGCCTTCGTGCTGTGGTTGCCAAACCTTGACATCTGCATAGGTTATAAACCCCACAACACATTGTTGTCATTGTTGTTGAAACAGTCAATTATTTTTTAGAGATAGTTAGATAGTAGGAAGGAGCCTTGCATTCTTACCCATGCAGTTACCACTTCCTGTGCTTTCTGTTCCATTTTGTGGATCCCCGTTACCATCTGGTATCATTTTCCTTTGGCCTGAAGACACTCTTTCACATTTCTTATAGTGTGGGTCAGCTGGCAATGAATTCTTTCAGCTTGTTATGTCTGAAAAAGTCTTCATTTAGCCTTAATTTTTGAAAGATATTTTCACAGGGTTTAGAATTCTTGTTTCAGGTTTTCTCTTGCAGTGCTTTAAAGATGCTGCTCCGCTGTCCCCTCGGGTACACGTTCCTCAGGAGACATCTGCTGCCATACTTATCTCTGTTTCTTTGTACCCAATGCTATTTTCTCTGGTGGCGTTTAAGATTATTCTATTTATCTCTGGTTATGAGTCATTTGATTATGATGTGCCTGGTGTAGTTTTCTTCCTGTTTCTTGTGCTTGGGGTTCATTGACGTCTTGAATCTGTAGGTTTATAGTTTTCATTGTTTGGACAAATTTCTGCTATTATTACTTAAATGTTTTCTGTCACCTCTATTACTCTCCTGTTCTTTAGGGCCCCAGTTACACATATTCAACCTATTGAAATACCTAAATATTTAATTTTTATTTTGGTGCTGTTGTAAACGGTATGGTTCTTAAAAAATGTGTATTCCAGTTGTTCATGGCTAGTGTGTAGAAACACAATTGACTTTTTTATATTGTCCGTTTTCCCTGTGACCTTGCTGGACTCAATTATTATAAGTTATAAAAGATTTGTCTTAGCCAAATTTTGGAATTTTCTGTATGTACCATCCTGTTGTCTGTGAACATTAAGGGGAATGGTGATAGAGGACACCTTTGTCTTATTCATGATCTCTGGGGATGTATACAGTCTTTCACTGTTAGGTGTGATGTCAGCTGTAGGTTTTTTTGGTAGATGTCCTTTATCAGGTTAATTAAGTTCCTTTCTATTCCTAGTTTGATGAGAGGTTTTTTTTATTATTATGCATGGATTTGGATTTTTGTCAAATGCACTTTATGTATGTTGAGGTGACCGTATATTTTTTCTTTTATTTATTAATAAAGTGAATTATACTGGTCAATTTCTGGATGCGAATCAGGCTTGAATTCCTTGAGCAAACCCCATTTGTGATGTTTTGTGCTCTTTATATATTGTTGGATCCCGTTTGCTAACATCTAATTAAAGATTTTTGTGCCTATGTTCATGAGGGATTTTTGACCATCGTTTTCTCAAAATGTCTTTGGTTTTGGTATCAGGGTAACGCTGAACTTGTAAGTGAGTTGGCAATTTTTAATTTAATTTTTGGTTTTCTGCAAACAATTGGTATTATTTCTTCCTTAAATCGGTAGAATTTACCAGTGAATCCATCTGGGCCTTTGCTTTTGTTTGTTGTTGTTGGAATAAATACAGGGCTAAACAGGTTATCTGTTTTTTCTTGAGTGAGCTTGGTAGTGTATGTCACTCAAGAAATTGGTCCATTTCAACTAAATTGTTTGTTTCATCTAAATTTGTGGAGATATTATTTTAGTCTGCCTGGGCTGCCGTAACAAAATACCACAGACTGGGTGGCTTAACCAACACCTAAAAACAATGAAAATCTACTTCTCACAGTTCTGGAGGCTGGGAAGCCCAAGATCAAGGTGCCCACTGATTGGTTTCTGATGAGAGTGTGCTCTTCTTGGCTTGCACACGGTGAAGACAGAGCTCTCCTCTCTCTTCTGCTTCTTATAAGGGCAACACTTCTATCAGATCAGGGTTCCACCTATATGACCTCATTTCACCTTAATCACCTCCTTAAAGATCCATCTGCAATACAGTCAAATGGGGGATTAGGGCTTGAACATATGAATTTGGTGGGCACACAGCTAAGTTCATGGCGGTGTTCTCTTATTTTCCTTCTAATGTCTGTGGGGTCTGTAGTGATGTCCCTTCTTTTATTCATGATACTAGTAATTCATATCTTCTCTATTTCTTGATCAGTCTGGCAAGAAGTTTATCAATTTTGTTGATCTTTTCAGAGAACCAACTCTTGGTTTCGTTGATTTTTCTGTATTTCCATTTTAAGTTTCATTGATTTTTCCTCTTTATTATTTCCACCTTTCTGCTTGATTTGGACTTGTTTTCTCTTCTTCTGATTACTTAAAGTGGAAGCTTGGATTACTTATTTGAAACGTTTAATTTTTTTCTAATATAAACATTTAATGTTATCAGTGTCTGTCAAAGTACTGCTCGTCTGTATCCCACAGAGTTTGATATGCTGTATGTTCATTTTCATTCAGTTCAAAATACGTCTAAATTTCTTTGAGACTTTCTCTTTGACCCATGGTTATTTAGAAATGGGTTGCTTACCAGATAGTTGGGAATTTTCCATATATCTTTCTAGTTTAATTCCATTATTGTTAGAGAACATACTTTGTATTTTTATTCTTTTAAGTTTGTTGAGGATTGTTCTAAGTTCAAGAATATGGTCTATCTTGATGAATGTTCCATGTACGAAGAACGTGTATTCTGCTGCTGTTGGCTGGAGTAGTCTCTATATTTCAGTTAGTCTACATCTGTTGTTTGGATATTCTCTTTCCTTTGTGATTTTCTGTTTGTTTGCTCTATTGATTACTCAGAGAGGAATGTTGAAGTTACTAATGAATTATCTTTTCAGTTTTTGCTTCCTGTATTTCAAAGCTGTGGTGATGCATTCTCATTTAGCATTGCTACGTCTTCTTGGGAAACTGGCGCCTTTATTCTTTTATAACATCCCGCTTTGCCCCTGGTAATATTCCTTTGTCTGAAGTCTGCTCTGTCTGGTACTCACACAGCTACTCCAGCTGTACTTTTGATTAGTGTATCTTTTATGATCCATTTACTTTACCTATTTATGTCAGTAGTCAAAGTGTGTTTCTTAGACTTAAAGTGGATCCAGGACATGTTTCCAGTATTTTCGCTGCACTTTCTGGACAGGGTGGAAGTCGTGTGTTTGACTCTGCTTCCTCTTCCAGGTAGTACACACTTGAGGCCAGGGGAGGGCTCCTAACCTCCTCTCTGGGTCAGCTGGCCCAGAGCCTGGTGTGGAGGGGTCACCGGTCTGCAGGATGTTTGTGACGGCTCAGACATCCTCACTGCACGGGAAAATCAAGATTCTGATGCACTCCCTGAGGTGATGGGCGAGCTGACCAGCCTCAGGGCACAGACACCGACTGCAGTGTCCACACTGCTGGTGGAGGCCAGCAGGCATGGCCAGCTGGGCTCAGTGCGGCCGTGAGTTAGTGGCCGAAGTGGAAGCCCAGCACTGTGGAGTGGAGAGAGATTTTAGTAGAAGAGAGGAAGCCTGTGTGCCTAGAAATACAGGCCGTAGGGGAGGAGTGGGAGGGGCAGCGTGGCCGCAGGCGGCACTGGGATAGCCTGCCTGCCCGCACCCTGACCCAGCGCACGGTCCTCGGTGCCCACTGCGGAGTGCTCCTGTTTTCTGACGCCTCAGGGTGTTTACCTGCCGGAAGCTTTCCCGGCACAGGGCTGTCTCACGAGTGTGGTGACAGGACTGCGTCCTCTGGCTAGGCTGGCGGCCGCAAGGCGGCCCATCGAAGGGGAGACGTCATGAGCCGGCTTCAACCTTGGGCTGAGGAGGGGACGGTTCACCCCCGCACCCCACCCCCGTGCCGGACATGCCCTCGGGCATCTCGCTCAGCCAGCGCTGGGGGAGGACAGCGCGCCGGGCCTCCGCTGCTGCTCTCGCCGCCTCGGTGGTTTGGGGGGTATGGGGGCACTGGGGTCTCTTCAGTGTGACCAACTTGATGCCCCTTTTTCCTTAGGGCCCAAGACGATGATTCCGCCGGGGGAGTGCCTGTATGCCGGGAGGAAAAGAAGGAAGCCCGTTCAGAAACAGTAAAGTATCTGTCTTCTGGTTTTGCTGACTGCTACCGATGGAGGGGAGGCTTTTGTGTGTTCATTGAAAAAAGTGCATTTTAGAAACAAAGTGAGTGAGGCGAGGTTTCGGTCAAGCCTTACTGAGGGTGCGGGGACCCGCAGGACCAGCGGGGGCCGGGCAGGGGACACTCTTGGTGCTCGGGAGCGCAGGTGGGACCCTGGGCCGCCTTCCCAGCCCCGATTGGACGCTGAGGTCTGGCCCAGGGCGCCCCTCCCCCGCCCTGGTAAGACCCGTCCTCGTCCTTGGCTGCGTGCACCACAGTGCCTCTGGGCTTCACCCCAAGCGAAAGGAGGCTGGGGCTCGGCCTGGGGCGTCCGGGAGGCGGAGTGGGGTGGGGGCAGGGAACCCCAGGCACGGCCCCGGGACACAGCACCACGCTCACATCCCCCACCTGCCCGTGGCTGGCCAGTGGGGCTCGGGGCCATGAAGCGGGTGGCCTGCAGTCATGGAACTGGTCTGCAGAGAGTGGCTCCTAGAGCCCAGGGCTGCGTCCGTCCTGGGACAGGTCCTGCGGTGTGTCCACTGTGGCTGGGGCTGTGTGTGTGTGTGTGTGTGTGTGTGAGCCTCTGTGTGTGTGTAATACAGATGTGTGAATGTGTGATGTAGCTTTATGTGGGTAACACAGCCCTGTCGGGGTGTGGGGGTGTGTGTGTGTGCACCTGCAGTAGTGTCTATGTGGGGATCTGGGTTTCTGGGACCCAGGCCACCCTCCGGGCCCCCAGGGGCTGCAGGACCCCATGAGAGGTCGACAGGAATGCGGGCACCTCCAGTCCCAAGGATGGGTGTCAAAGGCTGGTGAGGCTGGACTTTGGAAACTGGTTGTCACCTGAGTCACTTGTGTGGCCACTGTGGGCCTTGGGATGGAGCCAGGGTGCTGGGGGAAGTGTTCAGCCTGGTCTGCAGGTGAGAGGGGGCAGGTGTGGGGGGCAGAGCTATGCACTAGAAGGAGGTGATGCGGGGGGCCTATGTCCTGAGCTCATTTGTTCTGGTGAGAACATTTGTCACCTTAAATAAGGAAAGAAGTACCTGGAGAGGCAGCTGTGTACACTGGGATCTGGGGGGCTGTGCACACCGGGATCTGGGGGGCTGTGTACACCAGGATCTGGGGGGCTGTGTGCACCGGGATCTGGGGGGCTGGGAGCAGTAACGCACAAATCAGCAAGCACGGTGTGCAGCACAGGAGCTCCTTGCCTCTGTGCACAAGGGGCCACGGCCGTGCACCTTCGACATTGCTCCTCATGGATTCCTTGTTCAGCTGTGCGGGGCGTGCCTTGATGTGTCGTCACCAGCCCTCCGCCAGCGTCCGTTCCGACTGGCTTACAGGCGCCGCTGTGCTGAGAGCCTTCGTGCCTGGCGTTGGACTCGTGCTCGTCGTCGGAGAGGCACCGCCGTGGCTGTGTGCTGGCCGTTCCCTCGCGGGCCCGAGCAGGCTTGTTAACTGTTTACTGTGAAAGTGGTGGATTGCTCGGCTTTGACAAACCCTGCGCCCGCAGCCCCTGCCTGGCCCCTTCTGCGTCACCCTCACAGACGGGCTCAGTGATGCATACAGAGGCTCGCGCTGCCTGCCATGCTGTGAGCAGTGAGTTTCCTGTCCTTGACCGTGGAGGCTCACGCCTTCTGCCAGGATCTGTGGACAGCAGCAGGTAAATCAAGGCCAGACCCAACAGGCATATGCATTCTTGCAGGTGGGATTGCCCAGGCCAAGAGTGTGGCATTTGTGATTTCATAGGTGTCGCCAAACTGGCCAGCACTGGAGGCGTGCCCTGCCGGGCACACGGTGTGCCTCAGACTTTGGTGAATTTGCGTGTCCTTCTCATACGTGAGGCGTAGCAGCCACTGTATTTCTTTTTCTGTGAACTGTCTGTGTTGACAACTTTTGATAATTTTTCTATTGTATTGTTTATGGTTTTTTTTTTTTTTTTTTTTTTTTTTTTTTTGCGGTACGCGGGCCTCTCACTGTTGTGGCCTCTCCCGTTGCGGAGCACAGGCTCCAGACGCGCAGGCTCAGTGGCCATGGCTCACGGGCCCAGCCGCTCCGCGGCATGTGGGATCTTCCCGGGCCGGGGCACGAATCCGTGTCCCCTGCATCGGCAGGCGGACTGTCAACCACTGCGCCACCAGGGAAGCCCTGTTTATGTTTTTGCTTCTTGATTTGTAAGGGCTTGCTGTGCACTGGGGAGACTCATTCTTAAATGCATTTCACATACCTTTCCCCAGTTTTTATTTACTTGTGCTGTTCTTTGCAGCGCAGAAAGCATTTAATTTGTATGGAGTTGAATTTATTCATCTTTTACTTTGTGTCACAACTGGAAAGATCTCCCCTGCTTCAAGTTTATGAGAATTTTCCCAGGATTTCTTCTAAATTTCTTGGATTCCTTAATATATATATTTAAATTTTGAGCACTTGGAATTTTTCCTGGTGTAAGGTGTGGGGTCTGAATCTCTCTCTTTTCCCCTGTGGCCACTGGTTGTTCCTAATACTTCTATTCGATAATCAGTGTTTTCCTCACCGATTTGTAATGGCACTGGGCACTTAGACTTGTGATTTGAGGGGCAGCGAAAGACAGTGGAGTAACTTGAACGCACTCCCCTGGCTGTGCCTGCGGACCCTCGGGGGGACGTGGCCATGCTGGCTTGTCCGAGTGCCAGCGTCTGTGTATCGCAAAGGCCAGAGGAGCTGCCGGCGGTGTGCACATGTGCAGGTGCCCGGGCCCACGGCCCCTCCTGGGGTGTGAGCCCCACGGGCCAGCTGCAGTACTGCCCCCTCGCCTCGCCGAGGGCTGTGGACCGTGGTCTGGCCCCATCCTCCGTGGATAGCCCGTGAAAGCCGTGAGCCTGTGATGCCTGAACCGGGAGGTGGAACCTGCTAGAACCCCAGGGTAGAACCTGCCCCCTGCCAGGCCCTCAGGGCTGGACCTGCGCTGGAGGGAAGCAGGGCTGGGGCGTGACCGCAGCGGCGGGTCCCTGCACGGCGGATCGGCACCTTGAGCTCGGAGATGTGTGAGCAGCGGGGCTCCCCCCTCGTTTGCATGTTTGGTCTTGATTGGGCTGTGACTGAGCACGCAGAGCTGCGCGTCCTTACAGTGCACAGTCTGATTGGTTCTGAGATGTGTAATCACCCGAGAAACATTGCCGAAGCCAAGGTCAGACACTCCCGTCACGTCCGAAGGTTCCTTGTGCCCTGGTCACTCCTGCGGTAGCCTCGTCCCAGGCGACCTTGCCTGCGCCCTTGTCCGGTAGGCTGTTTGCATTTCCTGGAATTTTCTGTAAATGGGGTCCTACACCTTGTGGGCTTCTCTCCCTTGTCAAGATGATGTCGGTTCCTCTGTGGTTTGTGTGCCGGGTGTGTCCTTCCTACGCTGAGTGGTGCCCGTCGTGTGGAGGAACCACGTGTGTTTGTTCATCTCAGGTGGACATTTGGGTGGTTCCCAGGTTGGGGTATCACGAATAAAGCTGCTGTGAATGTTTACGTACGGGTCTTTGGATGTAACGTTTTCATTTCTCTTGGGTAAACACCTAGGAGTGGGATTGTGGGTCACATATACAGCAGAGGAGGGTTTGACTTTTTAAGAAACCACCAGACCATTTTCCAAAGCAGCTGCACCGTTTACATTCCTGGCCGCTGAGCGTGTGATTCCTCTACTTTCTCAGCGGTGCCTGGGGTGTCAGTCTTGGTTTCAGCCACTCTGATGGGTTGTGGTGGTAGCTCACCATGGTTTTAATTTGTGTTTCCCTAGTGGCTAATGGTGTTGATATCCTTTCATGTGCTTATTTGCCGTCCATACAGCTTCTTTGGTGAAGAGTTTTCTAAATAATTTGCCTATCTTCTTATTGGGCTGTTTGTCTTCTCGTTGAATTGTAAAACTTCTTTACATATTCTGGATACAGGCTCTTTTTGTGAATATTTTTAACCAATCTATGCCTCCCCTTTTCATTTTCTTAATGGTGATTTTCAAAGACAATTAAAAATTTTTGAAAAAGATCAATTTATCATTTTTTTCTTTCACGAGTTTTTTTTTTTTTTTTTGGTGTGTGTCCTAAGAGTCCCAGGACTACTCTGAGGTCTCAAAGATTTTCTCGCGTATTTTCTTGTAAACTTTCATGGTACGTTTTAGACTTAGGTCTGTGATCTATTTTGAGCTAATTTCAGGTATTGTGTGAGGTAAGGGCTGATGTTTACTTGTTTTCATGGATGTCCAGTTGATTAGCACATTTATTGAAAAGACTTTCTTTCCCTATTGAATTGCCTCAGTATCTGTGTCAAATGAATTGACCAAAAAAATGTGAGTCTGTTTCTCGGCCCTCTGTTCTGTTCCATTGATCTATGTTTCCATCGTTTCTCTAATACCAAACCATTGGGAACATTGCAGCTTCAGAGAGGCTTATAGTCAGTCAGGCAAGTCCTCCAACTTTGCCCTCTAATTGGCTATTCTCTGTCCTCTGCATGTCCATGTGAAGTCTAGACTCCTTGTCATTTCTGTAAAAGGTCCTGCTGGAATTTCAGTTGAGGCTCCATTGAGTCCACGGATCAGTTTGGGGGAGTGACACAGTCTTAACAGTACTGAGTCTTACGGTCCTGTGCATGGTGTGTCTTTCTGTTTGTTTACGTCTCTTTAAGTTTCCTCAGCGCTATTTTATAGTCTCCGTTTAGGCGTCTGGAATGTCTTCTGTTGGGCTGGTCCCAGGTGTTCTATGTTTTGGCTCCCGTTGTAACCCTCCTGCCAGCGAGTGGCCAGGCGCCTCCCATGCTGCCGGTCGTTGTCCCCTCACTCCTGCCGCGTCTCCACCCTGGGGAGTTGGAGCTTCCTCCCTGTGGCCCTGGGCTTGAGCCAGAGGCCAGCTCAGGGGAGCATTTCCCTCCACGTGGCCCCTCTCACCCACCTGGCGGGGGCGGGGAGGTTCTGCTCTGGTGCCTGGAGCTGGAGGGGGGGCTGCATGGAGGGGCAGCCAGGTGGTCTGAGAAAGCTGGAAGGACTAGAGCTTTTCCAGCGCCTGTTTCTTCAGTTGCGAGTGTCCCCCTAGTTGCCCCTCGGGGGTGCGGGCTGGGGACAGTCACGGCTCGTCCCATCCGAGGCACACGTGGGCTGGGAGGGGCGACTGCTCCCCACAGGTCTACCCGGAGGTGAGATTTGAGCCGGGCCACCCTCTCCCCTTCTCTGGCCCCCACACCTGCCCTCAGTGCTACCTTGTTTTCTGGGGCGGCTTCGAGTGTCTTTCACTCCTGGGTGGGCCATTCCACACGGGGTCTGTTCAGTCTCCCCAGGCCTCCTGACCCTTTAAATTTTGGCTAGTAGCATGAGTAATGTTGGTGTAGGTGCCTCACTGAGGGGAAAAAAATAAAAAAGAAACAGCAGAAAGTGGCAAGATAACCAGAGAATGGGAGAAAATAATTGCAAATTGTATGTCTGTTAAGGATCTAGGATCCTGAATATATAAAGATTTCCTACAACTCAAGAACAGAAAAGCAAACACCCCAATTTGAAAATGGGCAAAGGACTTGATTAGACATTTCTCCAAAGAAGATAAAGAGATAGCCAACAAACACATGAAAAGACGCTTGACTTTACTGGTCATTAAGGAAATGCCAATCAAACCACAATGAGATACTGCTTTACACCTACGAGAATGGCTCTTATTTTAAAAAAGGAAAATAACAAGTGCTGGCGAGGCTGTGGAGTGTGGCTGGGGGGCGTGACGGGGCACAGCCTCTGTGGAGGACAGTCTGGCAGCTCCTCTCAAGGTTAAACCTAGAACCACCAGGTTAAGCTGGTTGCTCCGCTCTTAGGCGTATACCCAAGAGAAGCAAAAGCACGTGTTCAAGCAGAAACGTGGACTCGAAGTTTATGGCTGCAGGGTTTACAATACCCGTAAAGTGGGAGCGAGGCAAGCGCCCGTGGACTGGTGAACAGGTAAGCATCCATCCAGGCCGTGGAACACAGCGTGAAAAGGAGTGGAGCTCCACCCGGGCTGTGCCGTGGGCGAACCTTGACGCCCGACGGCCAGTGACGGAGGCCAGGCGCGCAAAGTCTGATTCCGTTTACACACAGTGTCTAGAACGGGCAGACCTGGGGAGACAGAAAGCGATTGTGGCCGCCGGGGGCTGAGAGGCGGGGAAGATGAGAGAAACTGCTTAGCGGCGCGGGCGGGGGGTGACTTGGGGGTGAAGAAGTGTTTTGGAGCGTGATAGAGGTTGACAGCACTGTGAACGTAGTAAATGCCAAAACTTTAAAACAGCTTTATGTTATGTGACTTGCATCTCCATTAGAAGAAAGAAGCCGCTTCTGGGGTTGGAGCTGCAGCTCTTGTGAGGTTTTGTGTGGCCTCGGCGCCGACAGCATGGGTTGGGGGTGAGCCCCGGGCTTCTGACAGAAAGGATGGCGTAAGGCAGCTTTCCACGTTCGTACGAGTGAACACACGGTAGAGGAATAGGAACTTCCGGACAAAAGAGTCCCGAGCCCCTAAGAGCAGCAGGGAGGGGCAGGCCCGGGGCAGCGGCCCCTCCCCAGCCGTCCTGGCTTTGCTTTCTAGGAAGGTGGGGGCGGGGCGGGGGAGGGCACCGTCGTCCCGGGGTTGAGAGGGCCCAGGAGCGGGGTCGCGGTGGGCGGGGAAGCCTGGGCAGGGGCCGCTCCCTCTGTGGGGGGCGGGCAGGCCTGTGGCGGGGCCCCGGCCACCGCACTTCGGGGCCTCGGAGGGGCGGGCGGGACAGCGCTGCGGTGCCTGGGCCGCCTCCATCATCTTCGCCTCAGAACCTTTCAGCCCTGCTGTGTAGTGGGAAACTGAGGCCCGGAGGGGCCGCTTACACCTGGACTGAGGGCCCTAGAGGAACACCGAGAGAGGTGAGCGGTGCGGCCAGAGCCGGTGTCCTTCTGCCGCGTCGGGGGAGTTAGCACAGAGAGGCCAGGAAGCGTGCTGGGGTCACACAGCTCTCCTGCTGCCCGCTCCGTGTCTCTCTGTGCTTCCTCCCACTACTGTGGGCCAGTGGCACGGTTGGCGTGGCCCACGGTTTAGTTCACGCATCTTCGGGGATGGGCGCGTCTCCGTCTGGCGGCTGCATTTAGAAGCTGATGGCTCCTCCAGAGGTCACCGCCTGGGACGGCTTTCAGCCTGGGCCTCCCAGTCTGATAGTGATCTTTCCCCACAGGAGGCCCGCCGTGGGCGCTGAGAAGTCGAACCCTTCCAAGAGACACCGGGATCGCCTCAACGCCGAGCTGGACCGCCTAGCCGGCCTGCTGCCACTGCCCCCCGACATCATCTCTAAGCTGGACAAGCTTTCGGTCCTGCGCCTCAGCGTCAGTTACCTCCGGGTGAAGAGCTTCTTCCAAGGTAGGACTCTCACCTGTGCCCACCTGGACCTCACCTGGGTCCCACCCGGCTTTGCTGGGATCGACCAGTTGGCGCCTCTCAGCCTGGGGAACCATTTAGAGGCGGAGGGCTGAATGCAGACCGACACGAGTGGCCCTGGGGGAAGGGGCTGGGGCCAGACCTCGCCCTGCTTGGCCTCACCTGCCCCAGGGCCCTGGGGATGCTGGGAGCTCCGGCCAGGCACCGGGCGCCTCTCTGCATGGGGGTGCCTGGTGTGTTGGACCCTTGCAGTAGCTCTGGGTACTTGCCCACATCCGGTGCCCCAGGCCAAGCCTTACTCTGCATGTGGCCTGGCTGAGCTCCTGAGGAAGAAACGTGGTTGTCACCACTCTGCTTCAGACCTGGGACTGCTGCCATCACCCCTCAGTTACGTCTGAGCTTCTTACACAATCATGAATTTGTTATATGTCTTTGGGAGCAGGTAGGATAAGTGTTGAAGGTGGGCAGGCGTGGACAGTAGCCGGTGGTAGGGACTGCAGCAGACTGCTGAGTTCATGCTCTGTCTCAAGGCGTTGGGACAGCCTCCCGCGGCCAAAACCCACCTTGGGGTGTGGTGAGCGTGGCCAGCTGGTGAGGCTGCAGCCCTGCAACCACGGGCACCCGGGCCCGTGCCGCTGCCCGGCCCTGCTGCTGGGCCCGGGAGGCCATGTGACTCCGACGTGTCTGAGGTGTGACAGCCTCTGCGCCTTGCTGGCTTTCTCGGCCCCGGGAGAGGGAGGGCAGCTTTCTTAAGAACTCAGCCTGCCTTCCACCCTGACCCTCCAGGGACCGCCAGCAGCTCTACCCGCTGTGCTCTCCAGCTGGGCCAGCGCCAGCCAGCCCCTCCAAAGGGCCCCCCTTGGCCTTCACTTCCTCTCACGGAGCAGGAAGCCTAGACTCTCCTGCCGCTGCTGGCCTCTGAGAGCACCCTCTGTGTGAGAGCTCTGCACAGGGGTCTGACTCCGCGGGACCCCGGGCCCCTCAGCTGTGTCCTGCTCTGTGCTGGGGCCTGGGCCCTCGTTGGTAGTGCAGACCTGAGTGTGTCAAGCTGTCCCTCGTGGAAAGCCGTTCTGCCCCCCGGGGAGGGCCCAGTTCACAGGGCTCTGTGTCTGCACAGCCGGGCTTGGTCCCTGCTCCCTGTGACACCTGCCTGTGTCCATCCCCCCACAGGTTCGTGGGCTGAGCTTTGACAGCCTGGCCTGGGGTTCACCCAGTGCTCAGCCCAGGTCCGTCCCCCTAGTAACTCGTGCTCTTTTACTGGGTGTCCGTCACCCAGACCCCCCATGGCTGGAGGCCCAAGCTCATGAAACATTTCTGGAAAAGTAGGTTTGGAAGACGACAGAGAATGGTGGGTGCCACGGGGGGAGGAATGCGGGGGGTCACCAGGAGGGTTGTGCAGGCTGGTGGGCTTCCAGGAGGAGGCGAGGGGGTGGGTGTGATCTGCAGGCCACACAGAGGCAGCCCCCTCAAGGAGCCGTCTAAGGGACCCTTGCTGCTGCATTCCTGCTTCTGGGGTGGGGCCTCCTCGGCACCCCAGCCTCCCCAGCTGTGGTGTGGGCCCCCTCCCTGGGGCAGAGGGGTTTTCTCTTCCTCCCCCAGTGGCACTGGGACCTCATCAGGCCCGCAGTGCTGGGGCTTGGCGCCCTCCCCCTGCCGGCCCCCTTTTCCCTGTGGGCAGCTGCAAGGCCCCTGCAGACCCCGTCTCCCAACCTCTGCAGCCTCCAGGGGTCCTGCATATCCCACTGGCCCACATTCAGGACCGGGCCTGAATTTTTTCTGAGCCCTTCTCGTTCCCACGGTGTCCTGTCCCTCCCCGAGAGCACCTGTATTTCCCCTGGATTTCGGGTTACCGTTGCCCCGGGACTTGGCTCTCCTATGGGCTCGGGAAAACGGGGAAGTTCGCAGACTGTGTGGTGCTTTGTGCGAGGTGGGCAGCCGCTCTTCCCAGCTCGTCTGTTCCGAGTGGAAGTTGAAAGCGACAGCCCCTAAAGTGGCTTTGAATTATACTTTGAAATTAGAAATCAATACTACCGGCCCGTGGCACCTCCCGAGTGGGGTCCAGGGCACGTAATTCCAGGTCAGCAGTGGGCTCACTGCTGGACGCCGTGTCCTCGGGGGCTTCAAGGAGACCAGGGGCTGTGGCCAGCTTTCTGACTTGGGGTCAGGCCTTCAGGCCTCTCAGGCCCTCCTTGTGTGCCTCCGGGGGAGGGTCTCTGTCCTACAGGGGCCCTGCTGTGGGGACAGTGGGGAGGGCCCTGCACCTTGCCAAAGGAAGCCCTGCAGTGGGGACATCCGCAGACCCCGCCCGAGCCCCCACTGGAACTGGCGCACCGAATCGTTAGCAGCGTTTGTCTCTGAGACGCGGTTGCAGGAGTTCTGTTTTACTTTCCAGGTTTCCAAAGTCTTACTGAAATGCATCAGTTTTTAGGCAGGAAAAGCTCAAATGTGTAAAACAGCAGAGACAGTCATTTCGGCGCTGCTGTGGTCTTGGGGGGAGCCCAGGGTCCTCATCCTGGACCCAGGCCCTGCCGGTGCTGCCAGGTCGCTGGTGCAGGTTGCTCAGGCGACTGCTGAAGCATCGCTGGCTCCCAGATAAGTGCAGGACGTGCAAACACACACAGTCTAAACCGTGTGGTCGGCATGGAGCAGCCTGTGGGGCCCAGGGAGCCGGCTTTGGAAAACGTTGAAGGAGCAGCGGGAACTCCATCTCTTCAGGAGCCAACACCTCTGAGATCGGAAAAGTAGAGATTGCAGCGCCCAGGTTGGGGCACTGAGGGCTGTGCTCATGAAGCGGAGAGAGTTCGTGAAGGGATGACAGGAGGTCTCTGGGACAGCCCGGGAAGCGCTGGGGACTCACAGCCCAGCCTTCGGAAACTATCAGACCCTGGCTCCTGATGCCAGGTCTCCCCATGCAAGGGTCTCCATCCCCATGCTGGGGTCTCCATATCCAAACTGGGTTTCCCATCTCCCTACTGGGGTCTCTATTTCCCATACTGGGGGCCCCATTCCTATTCTGGGGTCCCCATCACCGTGCCTGGGTCTCCATCTCCATACAGGGTCTCCCATCTCCATGCTGGGGTCTCCATCCCTGTGCCTGGGGTTCCCCATGCTCTGGGCTTGCACAGTGGCCTGTTGGACAGCTTAGGCCAGCTCTGGAGCTGCCCAGGTGGGGCTTCTGTTCACCTTCCTCCCCCAGAAGCATCCAGCTGCATGTGGGACATTAGTAGGGACTTGTCTCTTCCTCTCTGGTCACTTCCTCAGGTCCAGCTGTGCCCAGCCACGCCAGAGTTGGTGGTCTTGGAAAGGCTTCAGTTTTGCTGTTTCCAGGAGTTCAGGCATCTGTCCAGGTGTCCACCTGAACCCATGGTTCTTCTTGACCAGGAGCAGAGTGCTTTTCCCACATTACGGCCGATCCCACCCCCTCCCCTGAGGCAGGGGGATGCCTGTCAGGTCTGCTGAGCCCTCGAGCTGCAGGTGGGCAGCCCTGCCGGTCACAGTGGGGTGAACTCATGAACTTGGTTTCTCCATCACACCTTTCTCCCAAGGATTCCCAAGTTTGTAATCCCCCTCAAGCTGTACATTTTAGGGGAAATTCTAAATATTTTCTTGAATTCATTTCCTCTGCATAGTTAGAAAATGTCAAGCTATAAAAATTGGATCTTAATCTGTGCTTCCTGACTCAGAAACGGATAAACTAATTTCATTAAAGCTTCCATAAAAAGTCACCTTCAGGAAGGACATGAACTGGAAAGTTCCAACCTCCAAGGGCAATAATGTCCTGCAAATTTGCTTGTAATGTTTGTGTTGGTGCTGACTTTCATGAATTTTTAAAAGGCAGTGGGCTTATTTAATTAATTTACTTGGTTTTTGCCTAGACTGAGGGCTGGCGCTTCTAAGTTACAAACCGTCTGCTTGTGCCAAAGAGAGGGATTTTCCATTCTTGCAGATTTCACCGTTCGAAAGAGGGGAAATTGGGGGTCGATAAAAGAAAAGGGAGGGAGGGTGGGTGAGTGGAGAGCATGAAGGACACCGAGGGGGGCCAGAGATGGGTTCCTTCCAGGACATGTGGCCCAGGATGTGAGGTCCCAGCAGCGGTCTGCACTGCTGTGTCAGCCCAGCTGGGAGACTTGCCGGGTCTGGGGTTCAAGCGCCCAGAGTGGGGACCAGCGTGGAGATGACCAAGGGCCTGCGGTTCACCCAGGCCTGTCGCGTGGCCTGCAGGCAGGACTGTCGGGGGGATCAACAGAGGGAGGGGACAGTCTCAGCAGGCAAGAAGGGCAGGAAGAGCACGATTCCAGCTTCCCATGAAAATCTGGAGATTTCCACGCTGAAAGGCTGCCGCCCCCCTTCACTGTGCACCCTGGCCTGGATCTGGGCCTCTGTCCACTTGCACCCTCTGTGATGGGGTCGATCCTGGCCCCTGGCTCACCTGGGCTGGGCGGGTCTGCTTCACCCCCACCCAGTGCGGAGGTCCAGAAGCCCTCACGTCATGAGATGTGTCCGGGACCCCCCACAGGATGCAGTGCTCCTTAGCAGGTCAGAGGTGAAATGCTCCTTGAGACTTAGCAATCCTGTAACCCAGGAGGGAAGTGTATGCAACTGTTGAGCTAAATTGTGCCGGTTTTCAGCTTTCGCTGAAGAGCTATCCTCCCCTGATGAGCCCTGCCATGGACAGAATGTCTGCGTCCCCCACAAAGGCATATGTTGAGATGGGGCCTCAGAGGAGGTCATTAGGGTAGGAAGTGGTCACGAGGTGGGGCCCTGATCCCAGAGGGTTACCGTCCGCATAAGAGGAGGCACCAGAGGGCCCTCTCCTCCCCTGTCCCCTGCGGCCGAGGCCTCATGGGACAGAGTGAGGAGGTGGCCGTCTGTAAGCAGAAGAGCCCTCGCTGGAAGCTGAGCTTGGGCTCCTGGCCTCAGAGCTGTGAGGAAGTAAGGCTCTGCTGAGTGTGGGGTTTTGTCAAAGTGGCCGAGGCACCTGTGATGATGTGATGGGGAGGGAGGTTTGGGACCCGATTTTTCTCTCTTCACGTGGAGTGTTTGGTGGATTCCTTCCCGCCAGGGAGTGGATTTGGGTCGTCACTGCGTTTACTTTCCAGCCCTTCAGCTGCCAGAGCCCCCTTCCCTCTATCACTGACACTTTCTGGAAGACAGCCTCCCCGGGGCATTTCCAGCAGATACACTTGTCCTGGGTTGTGTCAGGGCCTTCAGGGGAGGGAGCTGGCCCTGCTGTGTGCACACCTGCCTCTTACCCTAGACCCCAGGCAGGCCCCTGCAGAGCCATCCTGCAGAAAGTTCACCCTGGATCGTTTTGTGCTGGTTTTATTTCCCCCTTCATCTCTTAATTACCTCTGAAAGGTGAGTCTGGCCCAGCGGAGGGGCTGGTTCATTCACTCATTCGTTCACTTTCTCCTGGTACCACGTGCCCCCCACCCCCGCCCCAGGACACAGCAAACAGCTTTGAATTTTCTCTCGCTGCCCCTGGATGGACTGGGGGTGGCCCCAGACTCTCCTGGTCCCTTCTGGGTCGTTTAGTGCCTTTCAGTCAAAACAGTTAAATCTCTAAAAGTATTTCAAGTGTGAGCCTTCTCCCCGCCTGCACAGAGGCTGCAGCAGGCAGGGGTGGGGGGCGCCTGGCGGTGAGGTCAGCTGCTCCTCCCTGAGGTCCTGCCTCACTGGGAGCCATGGTTTCCGGCCCTTCCAGGTTGGAGTAGCAGCAGGAAGAAGAGCTGAAGATTGGGAGAGCTCCTGCCTGACCGGCACTGCCCTGGCACACAAGCTGGGTGGTCTTGGTGTTTTCCTGGCTTCTGAGGACCATGGACCTGGGGGTCTGTTTGCCTCGGTGGCCAACATGGGCGACCCATCCTCTCCAGCTGGTTCTTTGTGTTTCCTTCCTTAGCCTGGGTGTCAGATGGTCTGAAGTCTCTTCTCATGTCTCCAGGCACCCTCCTGGGAGGAGCTGAGACACCCTAGGCCAGTGCTTGGACATTGTGGCCCCACCTGCTCCCCAGGAAACGTACATCTTTGACCTGCTAGTGGGGACGTGGTACTTCTCACTTTCAGTCCAACCTCCTTTGGATTTCTTGAGTGTAGAGAGACCCCAGCCCCACTAGCCCGTGGACGCATGTGGCAGGCCCTCACAGGGCCATCATGAAGCCCCTCTCACTGGGCATCAGGCGAGGAGAGAGCCCCCACCCATCTCCTGGTGCAGGTGGGGGTGTGGGATGAACAGCACAGCCCTCCAACGAGGCCCTTCTCCCAGCTTCAAACGTCTCTCACCTCTGACATCTTTGCTGCCTTGCCGAGGTCACCTGGGATCTCACTTTGGGACCCAGGTATAGTTGGCATATGTATAGTTGTGGGGTCTTGGCCCAAATTCAGACTTAAAAGTTTCACATTAAAAACCAGTTATAGGGCTTCTCTGGTGGCGCAGTGGTTGAGAGTCCGCCTGCCGATGCAGGGGACACGGGTTCGTGCCCCAGTCTGGGAAGATCCCACATGCTGCGGAGTGGCTAGGCCCGTGAGCCATGGCCACTGAGCCTGCGCGTCCGGAGCCCGTGCTCCGCAACGGGAGAGGCCACAATAGTGAGAGGCCCACGTACCGCAAAAAAAAAAAAACCAAAAAAAACCCCCCCAAAAAACTAGTTATAATGCAAGTAAACAGAACAGCTGCCATGGTCCCCGCCTCCTAGAATTTAGAGTTGAGTGGAGAAGATCTGCCACCAGACATAGAGCCTCTTCCATTTCCAGCAGATTCAGCAGCAAGGCACCAATCAGCCGTCCTGCAGATAACATCCAAAATTTAAGATAAAATATCTGAAACCTTTAAAAATATATTGATCAGCCAGCAGGAAATTAAGGAATACTCAAAGAGATCAAAAACTAAGTGCAGCTGAGAACCCAATGAGAATGTATTAAAAAAAAATTTAAAGGAGGGCTTCCCTGGTGGCGCAGTGGTTGAGAGTCTGCCTGCCGATGCAGGGGACATGGTTTCGTGCCCCGGTCCGGGAAGATCCCACATGCTGCGGAGCGGCTGGGCCCGTGAGCCATGGCCGCTGAGCCTGCGCGTCCGGAGCCTGTGCTCCGCAACGGGAGAGGCCACAACAGTGAGAGGCCCGCGTACCACAAAAAAAAAAAAAAAAATTTAAAGGATGCACTTCATGCAGAAGGAAAGGAAGGTTAGGGCTTCGAGAAGGAATGGATAAGAAGGTGGTGACTATGTGTATCAATCAAAGCAAACACTGATGTATAAAATAGTAGTAATGGTGTATTGTAAGAACAAAAAAAGAGAGAAATAAATTCCTAGCTGTGGTAGCATATAAATCTGGAGCAGGAGATTTGAGTTAAAGATTTCAACAGTTCTTGTATTAATTAACTTTGGAGGTTGATTAACTAATTCATAATAAAATTTCCAGGATAACCATCAAGATGACAGAAAGGTATAATTTTCAGACTAATGGAGAGAGAAAAGTGGAATGAGAAAATATAAACAGTCAAAAGAAAAAAGACAAGAAGGGAGAAAAAAGAAACGTGAAGGAGTGGAACAAATAGAAAGCATAAAATTCCAAATGTGTCATTAGTTACAATAAATGTAAATGGACTAAACATGCCAACTAACAGATAAGGATTATTAAAGTGATTTACTATATCTGTTTACAAAAGGCACAGAAAGGGTGAAAGTAAAAGGATGGAAAAGGATATATTGGAAACTGAAATAAATCTGATGAAGTTATATTAATATCAAAAAATTGATTTGTGGATGAAAAACACTACTGGAGATCATGAGAGTATAATTTAATAATCATTTAGTAATGATTAAACATTTTATTTCATCAAGCAAATAAAATTATTTTAAATTTGTGTGCCTTTAATAACATAATCTCAAAAATATAAAACAGATATTGATAGAACTACAAGGAAAAATACATGAATTCATCACCAGAGAGAAAGATTTTAGATAGTTCTCTCAGTACTTAACAGAGCAAATAAACAAAAATCAGTAATGATTATAGAAGATTTGAACAATGCAAAAAGGGTTAATCTCATGGACATTACATAACACTATACTCTGAAACTCAGAACTCACATCTTTTCAAACCTAATGGAACTTGTAAATATATTGAAAACATTGGTCAATAAAGCAAGTCACAATAAATTTCAAAAGACAAAACCATGAAGAATGCATGGTGAGCCCTTAAGGCAGTTAAGCTGGAAATCCATAAAAAAGAAGACTTGAAAACCCTGATATATTTGGAAATAAACATATTTATAAGTAAAATAGATCAAAGAAGAAAGCATGATGGAACTGAGAAAATATAAATCAAAGTGCGTGGGATGCAGTTAATGTCATTCTTAGAGATAAATGACCTTGAGTGTTTATATGTAAAAGAAGGAGGGCTGAAATTAATGAGCTAAGCATTCAGTTTTGTAGTTTTGATAAAGAAGAGTAAAATAAACAAAAGGAGAGTCAAAGAAAGGAAATAATAAAGGGGAAGATATTAGTGAAATAGAAAGGAAACATACAATAGAATTCCTTTAAAATGAAAAAAACTGCAAAGATCTGGTGAGACTGATCCAGGAAAAATAGCAAACAGTATTAGGAATGTAAAAGGAACACAATTATAGATGCTGCAGATATTTAAAAGATGGGTTGAATTTTGTCATGAACAAATTTATGCCAATAAATTTGAAAACATAATAAATGCCTAAATATAGCTTACTAAAATTGACTCAAGAAGAAATAGAAAACCCGAATAGTCACATGACCATTTGAATCCGTGGTTAAAATCTTCCCACAGAGAAAATCTAGGCCCAGATAGAATTAAAGCAATTTCTATCAAATATTAAAGGAAAAATAAGTCCACTCTGTACTGAATCCTGTGGTGTAGAATTGGAACTGGAGGTATCGGTGTGAACTCACATTATGCACACACACGTGTGTGTGTGTGTGTGTGTGTGTGTGTGTGTTCTAGCTCTGTCTGCTGAAAGGGCCACACCAGTAGCAGAGAGCTACAACTTACATTCAGATCTCGGTTTCCAGACATGGTTCACCATTAAAAGGAGGCTTTCTGGCCTCCATCTAGAGTTGGAGCAGAGAAAGGACTAGATGAACTTAGAATGTCCGTGCTGGACAGCAGGCCGTGCTCAGAGCGTGAGGAGACCTGCCCTGGGACACAAGCCACCCTAAAGGCCTCCCTGGCCAGGTCTGGGACAGTTTTCAGCGTTAAGATGAATAAGGATGGTGATGGATTAAAATCCAGCGAATAAAATGGGATTCCATAAATCCACACTGATATAAATAAGTGAATGAATAAATAAATACTAAGAGAAAGTTCTTCCTAACAGTACATCCATTCTAGATGGATGACTGGAGAGAGAAGAGGTGAATTATAAAATCCCCAGTTGGTAACCATTGCAGGAATAATTCAGGCCAGAAGCGTCAATGGACGCTAAGATTACTGGGTGAGCAGGTGGGGAGCAGCCTGTGGGGACAAGTGTCTCGAGGGCGGGGAGGGGCTCCCCTGCGGCCCCCTCACAGCCCGGCCCGCTGGTCTCTCTCCTCTAGGCTTTGCTCAGAGTCACCCCCTCTGGAGGCCTCCTCCAGCCACACTGGGACGCTCAGTGCTCGCCTGTGTCCCCAGGCGGGGGCTGGAGACATGAATGACTGTGGGCAAGCGAGTGACCCGGCCATAGGAAAATCCACAAGCTGATGCAGTATAATCCTGGCGTGGACTCTCTTGTTTTCTAAATATGGCTCTGCGTGAAATGAGCACGTTTATTCACACTCCTGAGGTTTCTTCTCGCCTAAGTGAACTTGGGGCTTTGACTGGCAGTTGGAATCCCTCCTCTCCCGCAGCCTAACCGTGGGGTTTGGAAGGACGGGCACCCCTGCCCGTACCACCTGCTGGTGCCCCTCCCCAGCCCGCCTCCCACCGTGGTTAGATAAGAGCTCCTCTGGCGCCTGCTGTTTTACTCCCACGTGCTTGCCGCCACCTTCCCCGTGCTGGGTGGGCGGACAGCTGGACGCGAGGGCACAGAGCCCGGCGAGCAAGTCCGTTCTTGGCAGCCCAGGTGCAGAAAACAGCCTGTCCAGAAGGAGACTGAGAGTAAGCAGTGTCCTCTGCTGCAGCGCTTTCTTCCAGCCTGTGTGATGCACGTGCATCTTCCAAAGGCAAAACAAGGAGTTTGTCGTTGAGTTCTTGAAAAGCGAAGGGAGGACAGTTTGAATGTCTGAAAACTGAAGTGGTCCATTAATTTGAGGCCAGGATTGCAGCGGGGTGGGGAGCTCCACGCCCTCCATCTGGCCCCGTCCCAGACGCCAGGCCTGGTCACTGGTCTCCCCCGGCAGGTGCACTGCACTGCACGGGAGCCCCATGTGCGCCCACTCATCACGGAGAAGAGCGGGTGTCGGGAGAGGTGAGCTGGGGCTCTTCGGGGTTCCTGTCAACCCCTGGACTCACGTGGCCTCTGGGCCCCGACAGTTGTCGCCAGGGTCACCCAGAGTGGGGCCTGGCGGTGGGGGCAGTGGTGAGTGGAGCCGGTTAGCAGCCCGGCCTGTGAAGGTGGCTGGTCCCCCACGTCCTGGACCTCTGTCTCACAAGAGGGTGTGCCGGCCCCACAGGAGGTGACAGGGGAGCCCGCCAGAAGGTCCTGCTCACCCAGCCCCCGCGCCTGCTCTCAGCCGCACGAAGGGGACAGCCGGCCGCCAGGGACTTGCCCCGCCGGCTACCTGGCTCAGTTGCTGTGACAAATACACAGACCTTTACCTCTCACAGTCCTGGAGGCCTGAGGTCCGAGATCAGGTGCCCCATGGTCGGGCTCTGGTGAGAACCGCTTCTGGGTTGTCCCCACATGGCGGAAGGGGTGAGGGAGCTCCCTGGGGTCTCTTACGAGGACACTAATCCCATTCGTGGGGCTCCACCCTTGTGACCCAAAGGCCCCTCCGAACACCATCACCCTGGGGGGCCAGGAATCTGGGGACACAGGCATCCATCCACAGGCCTTGTGGAGGTTGGCGCTGAGTTGGCGGCAACAAGATGTGGACGCGGAACATCACGGCATTTGCAGGGCACCCGCTGCCCCGCCCTGCTCAGAGCTCCTCCGGTGTGTGTCCCTGCTGGATCCTCACGACAGCCCACGCCCGTCTTACGGCAGCGCTGAGGCTCCCAGGACCCCTGCTCTGAGCCCGAGCTCCTCTGCTAAGCAGGCCTTTGAGGGGGTCTGGGCTGGAAGTGGGCAGAAGTGGGAGGCATGCCTGCTCCTTGGGGTCCCAGGAGCTCCAAGCTCACTGTTTCCCTCCACCCTGCCCTCTGGGCACAGCTTTGGGGAGAGCCGGGCAGAGCCGTGGTCATGCCAGCTGCCGCCATTGGGACACGCGGACAAGCGTGGATGTCAGCCCTGAACTCGAGGGCCTGGGGCCCAGCGCGCTGCTGGACCAGGGCTGGAGGGGAAACGACCCAGGTGCCAAGGCCATGTGCGCTGTGCAGAGCACAGTGCAGAGCCTAGGGTGCTCCCTCGATGCTGAGATGATTTTTACCAGGCATGTGTTCATTCAAAGCAGGGGCTGGGCTTGGACGTGGACCTATCCACTCCAGGAGCTGCAGCTGGTCAGAATCGGGGGTTCAGCCCATCTTCCCGTGGTGTCCCCAGCTTCTCTCTCAATCACCCTGGGTGGCAGAAGTCCTGTACCCCAATCCCTGGACTGCCCTACACGTCCCCAATTCAGCGTGCCCCACGATCTGGGCTCACCTGTCCCGTCCCCTGAGGAGCTGGCTGGCAGCACAGTGGCTTCTGGGCGTCACGCACCATCTAGGGGCAGAGATGGGGCGTCTTCTGGTTCCTCCTCCACCGGGAGCACTTGGCACCCCTCAGGGGCCAGACCCAGGCACAGGACCCCTGAGAAGCTGCTGGTGGGGGCGGGGTGTCCGTGGCCCAGGGCTCGGCCCAGGGTGGTAACTGCCCTGCGTCTCCTCTGTGGGAAGGACTCGGAAGGAAGCGGGGTACCGGGTGGGGCCGGCGGGGTGCAGTCAGCCCCAGTCCGGTGGGGCAGTGGCCGTTCCATTCTCCCCCTGCCCCTACGGCTGTGTGTGCAGCATATTCACAGGGACGCCCACTGTCTCCAGCACGATTCCTCACGTTCTCTCTGTTGCAAATGAGCCTTTTCAGGTATGCAAGACATGGAGGAAGTGAGAGGAAGGCTGGTTCCGGTTGGTTCTACAGCCAGTTGGTGGACGGCCTGGACCAGGCAGTGAGAACCTCAAGTGCGGCTGAGCTCGGGCCTGAGTGGGGGAGGGAGCCAGGGCTCCAGGCGGAGCACCGGGTCCAGGCTGGGCTGCGCGGGCCCCTGGGAGCCCGTTCATCTCCGGAAGGGGCGGCCCTGGCTGGGCCTCCTGTCTGCCTCGAGACCCTGAGCTCTGTCTACAGACCAGAGGCGCCCGGGCTCTGCCCTGCGGGAGGACGGCTTCCGTGGGACCAGGGCTCTTGGCCGCCTTCACCTGCCACTGCCCCTCAGGCTAGGCTGGGCAGGAGGAGGGCCGGCTGCCCGCAGGGTGGGGCTGAAGGGACGCGGGTGCCACCGGGGTCCCGTCTCGTGGCTTGGCCCCCTTTCTGGGGACAGCGGCTCACCAGGGGCACGAGGCCCTTCGACGTGACAGGCCTCTCCGCCCCTGGCTGGACCGCAGGGGACGCCTCGAGCTCCGGGCCTCGGGGCCCTGCTCCCCCACCCCGGCCCCAAACGTCCCTCCTCGCGGGGCCTAGGGGGCCACAGTGACTCCTTCTCTGCACGCGTTCACCAACTCCCCGTGGACCCTCGCCCCACACACCTGCTCCCTGCCGCCGTTTCTCCCCGGCCTGTTGCCAGGGGCGACCAGGAGCAGGCGGGGCGAGGCGTGGCGGCGGGCTCGCCCCTCGTCCCGAAGGAGACCGGGCGGAGAGGGCGCCGGCGATGGCTGGGTGGGGTCCGCCGGCGGAGGCCCCTGCCCAGAGCCCTGCCTCCCCTCCAGGGCCCCGCTCAGTCCCGCGGGTGAGACGTGTGGTGGCAGGGAGAGGAGAAGCGGCACCCTGGAGGCAGACGCTGGGCCGAATACCAGAGCCAGGTGACGGCGGAGCTGCCGCCCCGCCCCGGGGCTCTTCCCCCAGCTGCTCTCTCCCAGCGCCGCGGGCTCCCCCCTCCGGACTGCCCCCCACGCGGAAGAGGGCTGGCACCCGCCGCCTGCGGGCCTGGCCGTGGCCCCCACCCGCACTGGGGTTTGCTGCCCTGACTCAGCTTCCGGGCGCTCCTGACCTGGGGGCCGGGGCTGTCGGCTCAGATGAGTTTTCGGGAAGGCGCCCCCCACCCTGGCTGGGCCTCCGGGACAGCCTCGGAATCACATTCGGTTTCTTCTAGTCTCACCACAGGCCTGGGGGTGGGGCGCGCTGGCGGCCCTGCTCGCACGCGAGGCCCTGGCCGGGGTCCAGGCGGCTGTCACCGCGGCGCTGACGCCCCATCGCGTGACAGGAGCCCGAGGAGGCCCCGCCGGGCGTGCCCCGCGGAATGTGGCTGCGGAGGAGGGAAGTGCGGGTGCCCGGCGGGGGCGCACGCGAGGCCGGGGAGCCGCGTGGGGGGAGGGGAGGGAGGGTAGGCGGGGACCCCCGCCGCGGCTGCCCCCGTGCGGGCAGCGGCCCCTGCACGTCTGTGGGCGACGGAGCGCATCTGTCTGCGCGCCGCCGAGTGGGGCTGGGTCCCGGCGGGGTCGGCGAACCGCGTCTGCCGCGGTGACGTCACCGCCTGGGGCTCCCCAGCCTCCGGCCGTGGGCGGCAGCACAGCCGGCTCGGCGTCCGCAGGCCCGGCGAGCAGGGAAGCCCCGTCCCAGCGTCCCCTTCCCCTCAGCCCAGCGCGCACGGGGGCGGGGAGCTGGCTGGAGCCGGGGCGGCCCCTGCAGCGGCGTGTGTGGCAGGCAGGCCTTGGCGGTCCGGGCTGTGGCGGTCCCCCTGGGCGCACCGAGGCGGGGTCCTGCCCCCCAGCCCCGCCGCTGTGACCCCACGTCCAACCAGGCCCGCTTGGGCTCTGCCCACCCAGCTGGGAGACGTGGCCTTGTGCTGGCAGGGGGCTGCGGGGAGGGGTGGGGCGGGAGTGGGTCCCGGGCCCCCGCCGGTCGGCGTTTCCCTCCTTTAGCTTTCTCAGCCCCTGAGAGCAGAGCACGCGGTTTGTGTGACCCTCTGTCAGAGGCTCGGAGCATTCTGAGGCCAGAAGGTTCCCGCGCGGACATGGCGCCTCTCGGTGGGCTCCTCCTGGGTCTGACTAATCCGAGCTCTATGAGTTTCACGCATTCACCTCTCAGCTTCCTGAGCAGAGTGGAGCTCAAGATGGACTAAACGTTAGTTAACGCCTCTGGCTTCTCTGCTCAGAGCTGTCTCACTGCCTAGAGAACCAGCAGCCTCGAGGGGAGCTTGGCTGCTGGCGGGTTTCGGTTGGGAAGGGAGGCCTGGGCGTCTAAGGCACACACGGCGGCGTCTGCGTCTCCGCCCAGGCACCCAGGTGTGCCTGTCGTGTTTCCCAGAACACACCTGCTTTCCCTCAAGGAAATGGGTTCGTTTCTTGTTCTATCTAGTGCAGGAGAGGAAGGCGATGAAGCGAAGCTTCTGAGAGAGGGAGGGACCGAGAGGCCGGCGGAGACTGAAGGCCATGGCTGGGCCGCCAAGGGCCACCGTCCAGGGGCCTCCCTGAGGGCCTCTGCATCGCGCACTTTGCCCCTGTGGATGCCCTGAGCTCGGCGTCAGGGGTGTAAATGAAGGGCCACCTTGGCCACTGCCTGTGTGTGTGTGTGAGGGGTCTCGATCCACAGTGGTCCTGGCCCAACCTGGAGAGCACGTCGGGGGCCTGCTGTCCTGGGGCCTGGGACCCTGCATTTCTGACCAGCGCCTGGGGGAGCGGGTGCGCCCTGGAGGGAAAGTTCGGCACAGCCTGCTGGTTTTGAAGGAGAAATGCTGGGGAGTCCCATGCTGTGGTTGTATTTTACTCCAAAACCAGACGAGACAGGGACCGCCTGCAGGGCCCTTGGTGGCATTGACATTTCCCCTGAATGAGGGAAATGGTAGGCACAGCCCTCCCGGCCTCCACAGAGGCACCAGCGCCAGGCCCGCTCCTGGCCGGGACCCCCTTTAATGCCTGTGCGCTCAGCAGCCTCCAGCGGCCCCCATAATTCCCAGGTGCTGATGATGCTGAGCACGGAGTTGGGGGTCCCCCACCAAGCGCCAGGGGCTGGGATGTGGATGACGTCTGTCTGACCTGCACATCTATCTGAGCTTTTCACCCCAAGTGGATGTGAGGCCAGAGGGGGTGTTGGGAGAAGCAGCGTGAGCCTGCAGGGGGCGCCCGCCTGCCGGGAGCATTGTCTGCTCCGCTCTGGGTGAGGGGCGGGGGCTCCAGGAGGGAGGGATGGGGGAGGGGCACGTGGGGGTCCCGGCCGGTGATTGGTTACCCAGACCAGTGGTGTCCAGTTTGGGGACCTGCCCGCGCTTGGGTCTTGAGAGAGGAGCTTTGGGGACCCCCGGGGGGGTCCCTGAGATGGGGAGGGGGGTTAAGGGGTTTGCAGGAGGGGGGAGTGCAGTTTCTGGGGAGCAGAGTGGGGCAGGGTCCTCAGACGCGGCCTAGCTGTGAAGTCCCGGTCCCCCGAATGTCACCCGGCTCCCACCCAGCTGCCCCGCCCGCCGCCCTGGGTGTCTTCTGGGCAGCGAGGAGACCACAGGTCAGCGTGCCTGTGGAGGGTGGGTGGAAGTGGGAGAAACGTCAGGGAACCATCACTAACTGTGCTCTCCTCCAACAGCCCTGCAGCAGCCGGCGGCCGGTGCCCCCTCAGCAGAAGACAGGGATCCGCGTGGAGGGTCTGCCGTGCTGGAGGGAAGGCTGCTACTGGAGGTGAGCCCTCGCTCGTGTCACGTGCGGCCGTGTCCCCGTGGGCCTCGGTTGTGGCCGCTTACAGCCACTGGGAAGTTAAGCCTCAGGAAGGGCTGCAGGATGTGGCTCCAGGAACCCCTGGGGGCAGCACAGGCAGTGACCTGAGGCCCATGAGCTTCAAATCTGAAAACCGTTTTCTGTTCTGCATTTTCTGGTTTTACTTGTCGACGGGAGAACCTAATGAAAAATTGAGCGGGCTTTTTACCCCTCAAAGTGAGGACGGAAGACTGCATTGTGCGTCCCAGGGCTAGCGGGCGAGCCAGCTGCCCTGTTGCTGGTGCTACACGCTGGGCGTCACGCCCGGGCTGGGCTTCTCACCTGAGACAGACCCGGCCGGCTGGCTCTGAACTGCTTTTCCTGACCCTGTTGCTCGTGGGTCAGTTTCTTAAACGAGAAAAGAGGAGGTGGAGCTTCCTGGGTTGGATCAAATCACAGAGCGAGGGTGCCGCGGCCTCCGCTAGAGAGACCCGGGCCCTGGTCTGCCCCTCCTCCAAGGGGCTGGGGGGATGCAGGCCGTCCCTCCACAGGACAGTGTGGGTGCTGAGGGAGAGGAGCCCGTGGCAGGCTGCCCCTCAGCCGGCCGCCGAGGTGACCCTGGAGCCGTGCTTCGCTGGCCGTGCCCACGTGTCTCCCTGCCTGTCCACCTCGGGCCCTAGAGCCCCACTGGGTGGGCAGCTCTGCCCCCAGGGGAAGCCAGCGCGTCCTCGATGCCCTCCGCACCCCGACATTCGGTGCATCTGTTAGGTTGACCCGATGAGGGGCAGACGTGGCTCAGGATGGGTGCCGCTTACACTGGGAGAAGTTCCGCCGGGCAGGAGCCCATCGGCTTCCTCCAGGCGCTGCTCTGTAGCCCAGGCTGCTCCGTCGGCCGAGCCCCTCCCGCACCTGTCGCTCTGGGCTCAGCGCCCTCGCCAGCACGACGGGACTGATCAGAGCGGTCAGCTCCCGTTCACGTCCCGGCCCCCCGGGGCCAGCGCCTCTCACAGGGAACACACTGCGCTCCGCCCACGGAGACGCGGCTGAGCACGGCAGCGGCCGCAGCACCCCACTTCCCCCGTGGCCCCGACAGCGCCTCCCGCCCAGCAGCGCCCGCCGCGAGGAAGGGAGCCCACGAGACGCCCTTTCTGTCCCACCTCAGCCCAGCCTCTCGAGAGGGAGGCGGGCAGCCTCTCTGCACGCTATTCCAGCCTTTTACTAGAAGCATCAAACGCCGACCAGGAAGGGAGGATGGACTGACAGGTGGCGGGACTGGTGGCCGGGCTCCGGCTGTGGTCAGCAGTGGCCAACCGGTTCCTCCAGTTCTGCCCATGTCTCCTCGGACACCCCTCGCCCTGGTGCCCCTCCTCACGCTGCACCTTCTCATCGTGCGGGCACTGCGTCCAGCCCTCTGCTCTCCCATGTGCCCGACCATGGCGCCCCCTCCGGCCCCGCCCCACGGCCCCCCAAGCTCTCGGCCCCTGCTGAGGGGTGTGGATGTGCTTTGAGGATCTATGAGCTTAGGGACCTTTTGCTTTCTAAAGAGATAAGAACAGGCGAGGACTGAAGTTCTTGCAGGCAACGGGGTTCACGTCTGAGTCTCCTGTGTGAGGAGCCCGGGGCCTCCCACCCCTGGAGCCCGTCGGGAGCAGAGTGTGGGCCTGAGAGCAGCGTGCTTTTGGAGGTGTCGTGCTTTCAGCAGAGGAAGTGTTCCCATATTCATTATTCATCAGGTTTTTCGGAAGCAAGTCTTAAATATTGTTCTTTTTCCTTTGCAACTGTTTTTTTTCTGTCAGTGCCAGTAATCATGGAGCTGAAAAATGTCCTGCCAGTTTGAATTCTATTCTTGGCAAAAGATAGCTGGCATTGCTCTTTTTCGTATTCATGTTCAAAATTAAAATGACATCTTAGCCATAAAATCTTTTTTAAACTTTTGTTCTGAGCTATAAATACAGAGGCCAATGCGCACAGCCCGGTCTCCCAGTTAGTGCCCAGGGCACTGTCCTCACCTCTGTGCCCAGGGCCACACTCTTCCTGCTTCTCCAGTGGGTGCAGAGCTGCGGCACTGCAAGGCTCTCCTGCCTTCGGGGTCGGGGGGCGTGGGGCGGGCCGGGGGCACCTCGGGCCTTTCTGCTCGTGCGTGTGCCTCGAAGCCTGGACTACTAAGTCTTCCCTGGGGCCTCCGGACGTGGACGGCCGCCCTGCGTCCTGGCTGAGGCTGCAGCCCAAGATGTGATGAGCAGGCCTGACTCCCAGGTCCCCACAAGCTCCTGGGGGGTAGGGCCAGGGGAGGTGGTGCGTCCCGTGTCTGGCCTGGGGACGTCTGGGGAGCTACCCGCCGGGTGGACTTTCTCAAGAAGAGGTCCTGTGGCTGAGGGTCTGGGTCTGCTGCCCATCTGCTCTGGGCACCACAGCCTGCCCTGGTGCACGCCCTGCCCACTGGGCTCGCTGGCCAGGCCAGAAGGGTGCCCACCCGCCTGCTCCATTTTGGAGAATGAGGTCCAGCAGTTCCTGAAGTGGCCGCCTTCATAGCCAACGTTCTCTGTAGCCACAGGATGTTTCTGGAAGCTCCCTTTGATTGGAATCAGGGTTGGTTATATGACGAGGGCCCTTCACAGCACTGCCAGAGCAATGATTCTCAGACTTTGGGATTAGAGACTAATTTTCAAGTTAAAAATATTCCCAAACAGAGCAAAATAAGCAAACCAAGCAATAATAACAAGAAAATCCTAGGTTTTATTTCCAATCTTCAGTCTCTTAAAGATAAACTGTCATCAATTCCTATAAGATTTAGAGCTGACACAGACATTAAGAGTGACTGTGGTCTAACATCTGTGATTTTAACATGAAACAACCAGGCATTAGAGCTGTTAGGGGCTTGTCCAGGGTCCCTGTTGGGGTGGGACTGGACGCCCAGTCTCTTGGTCCATGTTTGGAGGCTCCCCCGGGGAAGCCAAGACCCAGCAGAGCTGCCGCCAGTAAGCACCTTGGTACAGGCACTGGGAGGGGTGGAGGAGGCGTGGGAGTGGGGGATGAGGGCAGACGTGGTTCTGGAAGCACCGACCTTTGGTGTGTGGTCAGTGCCACGTCCGGGCCTCATCCTCCATCCAAGCTGGGCTGCAGGGCTGTCTAGTTCAGTGGGGACGGGACAACGTGCCCGCAGTAGCCATGAGTTCAGGCCTGTCTGGCCAGAAGACACTCTGATCACTTGACCCTGGCTGGAGTTCGGGTGTCCTGTGCCGCACGGGACATTTCCTGATTGAGTTCTTTTGGGGAGTATAGGGTGAGCAACACGGCAATTCCTCCACCCCCAGGTTTCCCTCCTGCTGTCCATTTGCAGTCGTGTCCTCCACCTGAGTGTCCGTCACCCATGTTGTGGGCGTCTCAGAGCACTTGCCCACCCAACTGCTGAGGCCATCGGGGTTGTTTCCAGGGTGTGCTGGCTATGAGTAAAGCTGTGATAAACATTCACACACAGGTTTTTCTCTGAACATAGGTTTTCCTTTTGTTTGGATGATACCTACATATGTGTGTGCCTAACTTTGTAAGAAATGGCCACTCTGCTTTCCAAGGTAGCTGTGCTGGTGCGTCCCCGCCAGCAGGGAACGGGAGTTCCAGCTGCTGCAAGTCCCTGGTTTGCACAGTATTACAAGGCAGTTTTAATAGCTGGACTCTCACTATGGTTTTAGTTTGCGTTTCCCTCATGACTAATGATGCTGAGCATCTTTTCATGTGTCTATTTGCCATCCATAGATCCTCCTTGTAAACTGTCTGTTCAGGTCTTTGTCCACTAAAAAAAAAAGAAAGAAAGAAAGAAAGAAAAAGAAATCAGGTCGTTTGCTTTCTTATTGTCGAGTTTAGAGCTCATATAAATGTTCTGGACAAGTGTCCTCACTGTATGTACGTTCTGTTGTATGTAGGTTCTGTTGTATGTAGGGTCTGTAGTAATTGCTCACAACCTGGCTTGTCTTTTCAATTCTCTTGACAAGGCCTTGCAGAGAGTGAAAGTATTTAACTTTGACAAAGTCCAATCTATCCATTTTTTTGGATAAGTCATGATTTTGATGTCACATGCAACAACTCTTTACCTACCCTAAGGTTACAAAGACTTTTATGTTTGAGTCCAGGGTTTTATACTCTTACATTCAGTTTTAAGTTTTACACTGAAGTCTGGGATCCATTTTTATTTAACTTGGTGTAAGGTGGGAGGCATAGGTCAAGATTTATTTTTTTTGCATATGACTTCCAGTTCTTTCAGAACCATTTATTTGAAAGTTGATCCTTTCTCCGCTGAATTGACTTTACACCTTCATAAAAAATCAGTTGGCCACATTTTTGTGTCTGTTTCTGGACTCTCTGTCCTGGTGCCTAGATTGTGTGTCTGACCTTTCACAACCTTTCACTGTCTTAATTAATATAGCTTTATGGGCTTCCCTGGTGGCGCAGTGGTTAAGAGTCTGCCTGCCGATGCAGGGGACACGGGTTCGTGCCCCGGTCCGGAAAGATCCCACATGCCGCGGAGCGGCTGGGCCCGTGAGCCATGGCCGCTGAGCCTGCGTGTCCGGAGCCTGTGCTCCGCAACGGGAGAGGCCACAACAGTGAGAGGCCCGCATACTGCAAAAAAAAAAAATTTAATTAAATAATAATATATATATATATATATCTTTATAATAAGTCCTGAAATCAGACAGTGTGAATTGGCCCCTGTTTTTTTGTTGTCCTTTTTCAGAATTGTTTTGGCTATTTTGGTTTCGCTGTCTTTCCACATAAATTTTATTACATTTTTTTGAGAGTTCAAGTATTATTTCTTTTATTTTTTTATTTTTTATTTTTTAATTAATTTTTATTGGAGTATAGTTGCTGTACAATATTGTGTTAGTTTCTGCTGTACAGCGCAGTGAATCAGTCATACGCATACATATGTCCCCTCTTTTAAAGATTTCCTTCCCATTTAGGTCACCACAGATTATTGAGTAGAGCTCCCTGTGCTGTACAGTAGGTTCTCATTAGTTATCTATTCTATACATAGTAGTGTATGTATGTCAATCCTAATCTCCCAATTCTCCACATAAATTTTATTTATTTTATTTTATTATTATTTTTTAATTAATTATTTTTGGCTGCATTGGGTCTGTTGCTGCACACACGCTTTCTCTAGTTGTGGCGAGCAGGGGCTACTCTTGTTGTGGTGTGCGGGCTTCTCATTGTGATGGCTTCTCTTGTTGCAGAGCACAGGCTCTAGGCG
This sequence comes from Pseudorca crassidens, assembly GCF_039906515.1. NCBI lineage: Eukaryota > Metazoa > Chordata > Mammalia > Artiodactyla > Delphinidae > Pseudorca > Pseudorca crassidens. The sequence continues at coordinate 756,501 of NC_090298.1, forward strand.
CACGGGCTTCAGTAGTTGTGGCATGCAGGCTCAGTAGTTGTGGCTCACAGGCTCTAGAGCACAGGCTCAGTAGTTGTGGCACATGGGCTTAGTTGCTCCATGGCATGTGGGATCTTCCCGGACCAGGGCTCGAACCCATGTCCCCTGCATTGGCAGGTGGATTCTTAACCAGTGCGCCACCAGGGAAGCCCTATTTTATTTTTTTAAATATTTATTTAATTTAATTTTTTGGCTGCTCTGGGTCTTAGTTGCAGCACTCGGGATCTTCGTTGCCACGTGCGGGATCTTCGTTGTGGCATGCGGACTCTTACTTAGTTGCAGCATGTGGGATCTAGTTCCCTGACCAGGGATCAAACCTGGGCCCCCTGCATTGGGAGCACGGAGTCTTAGTCACTAGACCACCAGGGAAGTCCCTCCACATAAATTTTAGAATTAGCTTGTTGACAGCTATAGAAATTCTGGCTGGAATTTTGACTGGGGTTGTGTTAGAGCGGCAGATCAGTTTGGGGAGAACTGACGGCCTGACAGCACTACTCTCCCAATTCATGAACAGTGTCTCCCATTAATTTAGGTCTTTTATTACTTTCATCAGCGTTTTATGGCTTTCAGCCTAAAGAGCCTGTGTATATTGTTAGATTTATACCTTAGTATTTTCTATTAATATTTGTATTGCTATTGTACGTGGAGCTGCTGTTTAATTTCTACTTTCATTACTAGTATACAGAAATACAATTTATTTTTCTAGGTTGACTTTTTGTCTGTGACCCTTCTGAATTCATCAGTAATTCTTGGAGCTTTTTTGTAGATTCTGTGGGAATTTTTACGTAGATCATCATGTTTTCCGAGAATAGAGACAGCTTTTATCTACTTTTCAAGTTGCATGCTTTATTTTTCCTGCCTTATTGCACTCCTAGGCCTTCCAGTGCAACAGAGTAGATGAGGTGAGAGTGAACACCTCTGCCTTTCCCTAACCTTAGGGAGAAAACTTCAGTCTTTTGCTTGTTTTGCTTTTTATAGATGCCTTATATCAGATGAAGAAATTTCCCTCTATTCCTTGTTTTCTGAGAGTTCTTATTATGAATGGATTCGTTTTGTCAGCTGCTTTTGCTGCGTCTATTGAGATGATCATGATTTTTCTTCCTGAGTCTGTTAATATTGTGAATTACATTAATCGATTTTCAAATGCTGACCCAACCTTGCATGCCCAGGATAGATCTTATTTATATATTGCTGGATTAAATTTGGTAATATTTGTGGGGATTTTTGTTCATGAGAAACACTTTTGTTTCTTTCTTGTCTGGTTGTGGGGTCATATGCTAGTGGAGGCTTCATAAAACTATCTGAGCGTGTTCCCCTCTCTTTTCTTTTCTGAAAGAGATTGTGTAGAATTGGTATTATTTCCTCCTGAAATGCTTATTAGAATTCAGCAGAGAAAACAACTGGTCTGGGAGTTTTCTTTAGAAGTTTAATAATTCAAATCATAGTTTTAATCATAGGAGATTAAAGTATGAATTCAGTTTTGTTAATTGATAAAGGACTATTCAGGTTATCTATTCTAGTGTGAACTTTAGTAGTTTGTATCTTTCAAAGAGTTGGTCTATTTCATCTATGTTATTGATTTTATGGGTACAAAATCGTCCATGGTTTTCCACGTTGCCCTTTTCTTTTGCTTTTTCTTAACCTCTTTCTTCTTTTATTATTTTGGTGTGATTTCAGACTTACGAAACAGTTGACAGAGCGGTACAAAGAATTTTTCAGATTCCCAGACGTTTCCGTGTTAGCACTTGCCCTCTCTCCACACTCATTTTCTCTTCTGACCCGATTTAGGGTGCGTGGCAGGCGTGATGCCCTTTACTCCTAGAGGCCTCGGTGCATTTGCTAAACCAGGATGCCCCCCACGGCCTGGGCACAGATGCTGGACCAAGGGCTCTGAGGCTGTGTTGTGACTGTGTCCATAGCCGACTCAGCTCCCACACGGTCCCAGTGCCCCGTTTGTGCCAACAGGAACTCCGTCACATGTTTAGCTGTCCTGCCTCTCTCACCTCCTTTAATCTAGAACGTTCCTTGGCCTGCCCTGGGGTTCTGGGACACTGACTTCCCAAGGAGCACTGGCCTGTCGTCTTGCAGAGAACCCCTCAGTTTGGGTGTGACTGGTCTTCCGAGAGTGTGACGTTCCGGGGGTCCTTTCCTATCTTTGTTGATTTCACTTACTATCCTTTTGTGAGAATGTGAAACACAAACTTGATTCCAAAAGTCATAAGGAGAAGGAAAAGTCAGAGGAGGGCCCCCGCCGTCCCCCCCGCCTCAGGGTGGTGAGCTCTTTCCTCTAGCTCTCCAGCTCACATGTACCCAGCAGGGGCCGCTAGCTCGCAGGCAGCCCCTCAGGGCCCCGCCGGGCGCACCACCAGCCGACTTACTCATCCTACCAGCCCACTCCCACACAGGGCTGTTGGGTACGCTGGGAGGCCGCCCCCTCCCCCTACAAGGCCCCTGGGGCACCTGGGCCCAGTCTTCTTCCATGGCCCCCTCCCCTCCGCAGAATGTGGCTTCCCAGGCCCCACAGCGCCTCCCAGCCGTCTCCCAGCCTCCGCAGTCCAGCACCATGGGCTCCATGTTGCCTTCTTAATGTCTGTGGGTTCTGTGACTATGTCTCCTTTCTCATTTCATTGGTAATTTGCATCTTCTCTTATTTTTTCTTAGTCAGCTGGGCTAGAGGTGTATTCATCTTATTGATTTTTTCCAGAGACACAGCTATTGGTTTCATTGGTTGTTGCCATGGACCAAATACTTGTATCCCCCGCAAATTAATAGAATGCAAATTCATACTAGATTGGAGACCTAACCCCCAGTGCAATGGTGTTTGGCGGTGGGGTCTTTGGGAGGTGACTTGGTCATGAATGGGATCTGTGTTCTTATAAAAGAGACCCCAGAGAGTCCCCCGCCCCTTCTACCACGTGGGAGACGGCTATCTGTGAGCCAGGAAGGGGCCCCCACCAGATTGCTGTCCTTGGATGAGGTGTTCTATAAACTCCAGTCACATCAAGTTGGTTGACAATGTTGACGGCTTTTATATCCTTGTTGAGTTTCTGTCTAGTCTTAACCTGAAAGACATCTTCTAGTATAATTGTGGAATCTTGTATTTCTCCTTTAAGTTCTGCCAGTTTTTGCTCTATGTGTTTTGGAGTTCTGTCGTATATCGCAAACGCACTTAGGATTACTATGTTTTCTTCATGAATTGAGACCTTTCTGTCATTATCATTATATAAGATGCCTCTTTATTCCCGGTAATTGTCCTTGCTCTGAAGTGGGCTTTGTCTAATGCTAACGTTACCACCCCAGCTTCCTTTTAGTTAATGTTTCCTTGGCATGTCTTGCTTCATCTTTTTACTTTGAGTCCATTTGTATTATTATATTTAATGTATATCTCTCCTTTGTTGGCAGTACATATTTGGACCTTTTTTGTTTTTCTAAGTCCAGTCTGACAGTATCTTTTTTTTTTAATTGGTGTGTGAGGCCATTTATATTAGGGTAATCATTGATATTATTGGATTTCAGTCTACCGTTTCATAATTTTTCTATTTTTTGTTTCCATCTTTTCTGCCTTCTTTTTGATTTTAGTAATATTTATTAGTATTCCATTTCAGTATCTCTGTTGACTTTTGTTTTGTTTTTGTTTTTGTTTTGCGGTACGTGGGCCTCTCACTGTTGTGGCCTCTCCTGCCGCGTAGCACAGGCTCCGGACGCGCAGGCTCGGCAGCCATGGCTCACGGGCCCAGCCGCTCCGCGGCATGTGGGATCCTCCCGGACCGGGGCACGAACCCGTGTCCCCTGCATCGGCAGGCGGACTCTCAACTACTGCGCCACCAGGGAGGCCCCTCTGTTGACTTTTGATGCTTAATGTTGATGTGCTTGGGTTTATCAGATTGTCCTGTTTAGCGTTCGCTGAGCTTTCTGAATCTATAAATTTATGTCTTTCACCAAATTTGGAAAGTTTTCAGCCATACTCTTCAAATATTTTTATTTCCCCAACCTCTTTCTCTTTTATTTCGGAAACTCCACTGGCCCAGGTGTTAGGCCTTTTCACACTGTCCCACAGGTCCTTGAGGCTCTCTTCACTTTTTTCCAATATTTTCTCTCTCAGCCTGGACACTTCCTATTACCTGCCTTTACTGACCCTTTTCTCTGTCACCTCCATTCTGCCATTAAGCCCATCCAGTGAAAATTTAACTTTGTATATTTTATTTCTCAGTTCTAAAATTCTCATTCGGTTCTTTTTACAGTGTCTGTTTCTCTTCTGAGACGTTTCATCTTTTTTGTTGTTTTCATTTCAAAGTGCTACCTTTACCTCATGGAGGAGGGTGTATTAGCTGGTTGCGTCCCTTACCTGATCACTCCGCTGTTTGTGTCAGCTCAGAGGTGGCATCTGTTTCTTGCCTTCCCCCCAGCGTGACTCGAACATTCTGGTGCTGAGCGGATGCAGTAACTCGGGTCGGCGCTCAGCAGGGGAAGGGCCTCCAGTGCTGCCGTCTTGGTTCTCAGAGCCTGTGAATTTGCTACTTTATATGGATAAGGGACTAAAAGTGCAGACGTCCGGGCTCCCCCTGCAGGACGTGCGGCACCGAGGCCGCACAGGCTTGTGGTGGCGGCCTCCTGTCGGCTGTCCCAAACCCGCTCCTCAAATCCAGCGCACACAGGGATCCTGGACCCTCCGGGAAAGAGGCTGACGGAGCAAAACACAGGATCCAGGAGGAAAGTCAGCTTGGAGGAGACAGATGTGCAAAGTGGAGATGACCAGACAGGCAGACCATACACCTAGAAATCCGTAGGGCCTGGAGTTAGAGTGCTCCCGTGCGGAAGTGGAGAACGAGCGGAGAATAGCGGAGGGGAGTCGGGGAAATGGCCAGGCCCCACGGGACCTGCACAATGGGAGCTCCAGAAAGGCCACAGGGGAGGAGGTCATCAAGGAAGCAACCCAGCAGGTTTCGCAGAGCCCAGGACTGAGTTTCCAGCCTGAAGGCCTGCTGGGTGAACAGCACAGAGGATGAGAAGGGCCAGGTGTTCGCCTCTGTGAAATTCTGCACCCAGGACAGGAGAGTCCGGGCTCGGAGACGAGATGGTGGAGGCTGGAAGGCCACGAGGAGGTGCCTCAGGGGAGGGGGCTTCCAACCGGGGATCCACATGTACCTGCCTGTCCTTGGAGTGGCGGCGGGGAGTGAGGACAGCCCCGGCATCCTGGCCCCCCCCAGTTCCACTTCCTCCACATGGACCAGGCCGTGACCAAGTGGCAGCTGGGGACCTGGAGCCCAAGGCCCCTCCAGAAGGGGTGGGGGGGGAAGGCGGTGGACCAGACACTGGGGGGGGCAGCTCGTCCGCCAGGGAGGTAAGGCCCAGGCCTGCGGTCAGTGAGGACAGTGCATTCCCTGCCCCCCCCCGCCTCCCCCCAGAAGAGTCTGCGAGCACAGACGCCAGGCGGATTCCAGCAGAACCATGACGCAGCTCAATCCCCCGGCAGAGCGGAAGCGAGGGCTGCAGTGGCGGCGGGGACACGCGGACGCCTGAAACCTGGGGAAACCCGGGGGCAGCAGCTCTGTGAGCCGTCAGCTGGCAGCTCACGCCACCCCGGCTCCAGGCGGCCGCTCTAGCAGGAAGCCTGGCCGGGGCGCCGGGGCTCTGTGGCTCTCACATCCTGCACGTTTGACTCCAGCCCTCGTCCCGCTAGAGTCCAGACCTTGAAGCTGCTCAGCTTTCTGGTGTCCTTGCAGCTGGGACCCCTCCTCGTACTTTCATCGTCAGCTTTCCTTTCTTGGGAAGTGGCTCTCTTGCAGTGTTTGTGGGGGATCCTGTAGTTGGCGAGTCTAGCCCGTTTCTTCTTGGAATTACTCTTGTTTGGGGGCGAATTTCTGCCCTCATATTTTGTTTCTATTGACTGCACTCTCCTTGGTTTCTTTTTCTTCTCTCTAGCTCCCCATTCTGACTGAGCTTTCTCATGCCAGTTTAAGTCACACACTCTGCTTTCGTTCTCGGGGGGTCACCTTCAGCGCAGGTCTTTCCAAGCAGGTTTCTCTTTGACCCCCTAGGTTTAGCAGGGCTGGCGTCTCCCCAGCAGTCCTGCATCCGTCCAGGCCCCCCGACCCCGCACGGACGCAGTGACTTTGTCCAGAAGTGGAATCCTGGACGGCACAGATCTAGTCTGTGTTCCTGACTTTTAAGGCCCCCCTGAGGTTCAGGATGTGGGTCACCCTCCTCGCAGCCCCCAGATGTGCTTCTTGTTCTGAGGGCCTCCCCTCAGTGCTTTCACTGAGGGTCTTGATGTGAAATCTTCCTGCATCTCACCCCGCGCCTTCGTGCTTGGATAACAGCTTGGTGGGATATAGAATCTTAGGCTCAGAGCTTTTCCTTCAACCTTCGGAGCTCCTGTCCCACTGTTTGCAGCGCGGGTGCCGCTGACGGGGCCCGCGGCTGGTTCTCTGCAGCGGCTCCGCTCCGGCTCCCTCTTGAGCTTTCGTGAGCCTGACATTCTTGGCTTTGATATTCTTGAATTGCACTGTAATGTGTCTTTTTCGTCTGTTTTGCCTGCTTGGTGCTCCAAGTTCTTTCCATCTGAGGTCTTTCTTCTTCAATCTGGATTTTGTTTTCCATCGTTGCATCCAATGCTGTCCCCCTCTGTTACTGGCTCTACCTCTGGAGACACCTTTACCCAGCTATCCCTGGGCACTGTCTCCCATCTGCTGCTCTTACTTCTGCGTTCTGTCTGGTTTCCCTTCTCTGCTGTCTTCAGGACTGATCTTCCAGGTTGGTACCCATCACAGCACACCCTCAAATGTTTTCTTTCTTCCTTACATTCTCATACCTAATAAATAGTTCCCCTTGATTTGTTTGTACTATTTCTTCTTGTTATTTCATTTTGCTAATCGATTTTCTTATCTCCTTAAACATATTTATTTAAATTCATGCTTGTCTCATCCTTGGTCTCCTTTCTGTGCTGCCCCACCTGCCGGGCATCTCCCAGGCTGTCTCCTGGTCCGTGTGTTCTGTCCCTGAGCAGCTGTGTGCTGGGGGCAGGAGGGAGGGTCAGAGGGCAGGGGTTGGGGGGAGGGGCAGGGCCGGCGGGTTTGCCTCCTTGGTGAGGGCTTCCCCTCAGAAAGGGCCACCTGGAAGGAGCCCTGGCCTGGGGTTTGCATGAGACTGTGGAGGGGGGGCAGGGAGGGGTGAGTGCCCGGTGCGCCCTTGCCTCTGTCATCCCACCAGGCCGACTGTCCCCAGGCAGCTAGGGGAGGGGCCGCAGCAGACCATAGAGAGGCTTCCTTCTACCTGCTCTCTGCTCCGCCCCCGCCGCGCAGGGCTGCCTGGGCCACAGTGAGGAGCAGCTGGGGTCCCCATGGCTTTCTGGGGCTCACTCCCGTTTGGATGACGTGGGCTGACTTTGGGGAGGGGACAGAGCCCACGCTGGCTCGCCCTGCGCCCACGCAGAAGCCTCGCATCCGTGCTTAACCTGGATGCCAAAAGAACTTAAAAGGAGCCGGAGGGGAGGCTCAGACCCATTGGATCGTGTTTGGTTCTGAGTTCGAGGCTGGAGCAGGACCCTAAGGTTGAAACAATGAAAATCCTCAGGGGAGGGGGTGGCCAACGGGCAGATGTGCTGACTCGCCGAGGTGAAGGGGTTTCACCCGTTCCCACCGCCAGCCTCGGGCCTGTGAAGGTGACCCACGCAGCCTGGACCCAGTGGCGCCCACGGATCCTGCGGATATGGTGTGAGAGCGGCCTTGCGCGTCTGGGACCCCGCAGACACCCAGCAGGCCACCGACCCCTGCCGGCCCGTGCTGGCGTGGTTTCTGGAAAAGCCAGCACAGTTGCCGGGAACTTCTCAGGAACCACAGGCGACCTACTGGGAACAAGAGTGGAGACTTTCTCACGTTCAGGCCGTCGCTCTTCTAGAGAAAGACCTAGAAAGCCCTTCCCTGGTTGGGAGAAGTCGCCGGAGGCCCCGAGGGTGTCGGCTCCCGGCAGGTCGTGGACGGGGCCTCCCTGCTGCGGTTTCTGCCCCTTGGTGCCGGGCGCGCAGGTGAGGGCCCACGCGTCCTCCAGAAACGCAGGTGTGAAACCCCAGAGCACGTGTGGCCGAATCACGGAGTCGCCCGGCGCAGAAGGTGGAGCACAGTAGGAGTCGGCCGGAAGGGCAGAGCAGAGCCGGCGGGGGGGGGGGGGCCGGGCGGCCCAGGGGCAAGGGTCTCGGGGTGGCTGTGAGGGATGGCGGCTGCACAACCCCCTGGGTCCCCAGCTGTTGAAGAATGGCACTGGCGAGGCTGACGGGCGTACGTCTGGGGATCCGGGGCGGGCAGCCCCAGGATGCCCAGCTCGACCGCTCCAGGGAGAATTCCTTGATGTCCTCACCCCTGCACCCACACTTTTCCGGGGCCTCCGCTGAGCAGGCTGCGGCACGGGCTGCTCTGTCTCCCACTTTGGTCTTGGTGCTCAGAGAAACCACACTTTCTCACCTCCCGTTGTGACCGCTGAGCCTGTTGTTCCCAGACTCCTTTGACGTGGCTTTTCCTTCAGGGGCGCGACAGACATAGATAAAAGTGTCAGAGGCTTCATGAGAGCTGGCCCGCAGGTGGACGCAGCCAGGAAGGGCAGCCTGCCCCCCACTCCCCGGCGGCCGCCAGCCCACGCCCTGCCTCCTTCCCGCTGGCCCACAGTCCCCGCCAGCCCGACCGTACGCCAAGCGGCCGAGGGCAGCGCCACGCCCAGGCTGTGTCCCACCGAGGCCCTCAAGGTCGTGCTTTCTGTCCACTCAGTGGTCTCCCTGTGGGTCAGAAGCCCCCAGCTCCTGGCTCCACCCCTGAAGGCAGTTCAGCTGCCTGGGGCCTGGCTGGACATGGCCTCTCCATGGCTTTTAGACCCCCAGAACGCTCCACTGTGAACCCCCTGACTGTCCACCAGGAGCCCCTGACCGTCCAGGGTCACTGTGCAGGGCTCACTGGTCAGCGATCGCTGTGGTCACTCAGGCCCTGCTCTGCCCCTTGGCTTGTCCGAGGTCACACAGCTGAAAAGGCAGCACTCGGTTGGAATAGCTGCGTCCCCCCAGGGAAGGAAGAGAGGTGTCTGTCTGCTGTGGCCACGTTCTGTGTCCGGGTCTGGGCTCCACTCCCACCAGCCACAGGGAGGCTGGAGGGCCCAGGGCCAAGCTCCCTGTCCAGGTACCTCCACCGCCCAGGTGTCTGTGCCACAGCCAGGTCACTCACCTGGAGAGAAGGACCTGGAGGGCCCTGGGCAGGGGGTGGCCAGAGCAGGGGCCGCGCTGGCACGAGGGTCTAGCTCCCAGGGCCTGGGCATCCGCACCTGCCTCCACCCTTGCGGTCCTGCCCCTGTCAGCCAAATGCATCTTTGAGAACTGCTTTCAAGTGCCGTAGCCGCTCCGTGGCAGGAGCCCAAGGCCAAGTTTACTGTTTGTGGGATCTATAAACAGCCAGCGATCCGCTCCCAGCAGGAGCGCCTCGCACGCACTCAGGCCCCACTGCGACGCCCGGCGAGTGATCTGGCTCCAGCAGGGCCGAGCGGCTGCCCGACACGCCGGGTGCCCCTCACTAGCTCGCGTGACTGGCGGCCCTGGCCTTGCGGTGTTGCTCTGTAACCGTGGCAACGGCTCTCAGGGGAGGGCACAGCTCCCAACTTCCCTTCATTCCAGGGAGGGGCGGTGAGAGGGGCCGTTGGAATTGTTCCTTTTTCCCTCTTCTTTTTCCTCTGCCGTGACCTTGACGAGCAATCTTTGAAGTACAGGCTAGCTATTTTTTCTGCGTGGGCTGGAAGAGATCAGGATATTCAAGGGCTGGCAAAAGGAAGTTCCGCTTTCTCACCCGTTTGGCTTGATCCCCGAAGAGGGGCTGGGGCAGCGGCGTCGGGGGGCAGAGCGAGGGGCAGGCCCTGCAGTGGCAGGTGCAGGTCCTGTGACTGCTAAGTAATTGAATGTGGATGTGCTTGTTTCTCCCCTTAAAAAAGTGCAGCCTTCCGCTTGGGGCCAAATTCTTTTTTCCACTTGGAAAAGTGATCTCATTTTCCATGTACCATGTTTAAAAAAACACAAAAGTCTTGTAGGATTAAAAAGAGAGAGAGAGAAAACAAACAAATGTTTGCGACGCATATTTGAAAGACGGTCCCACATGTGCAAAAGTATTTGGCGTGATGGTTCTGGACCAGAACGTCAATCTGATATTGAATCCATATGGGTCGGCAAACAGCACTTTATGGTCTTGTTGCTTTTTTAAATTTCTGCCTTAGGAGTTAAAATTAAGGTTGTTTTTGGTCATGACTAATCTCGTAAAATCTTTTTTGAGACGGCATTTTATATACTCAAACCCTGAACATTTCTTTGGTCTTTGGACTATTATTAGTGGGATGTCATGAGTCTCTGAAATGGGAAATGCTGTGCGAGGGCTGGTGGTACAGCCAGCACCCACCTCGCCCCCTCCCGCTGCCGGGGGGCTGGGGGGAATGCATCGAGTCTGCAGCTTGCCCGGGGGAGGGCGCAAGGCCCTCGCGGCCACCACTGCCCAGCCCCATGAGGTGTCTGGGCTCAGTCACCTGGGCCGCATGGCCACTGGTGACATTACCTCTCCCTGGTCAGCGCTGAGCTGAGGTGTCTGGACTCAGTCACCTGGGCCGCATGGCCACTGGTGACGTCATCTCTCCCTGGTCAGCGCTGAGCTGAGGTGTCTGGGCTCAGTCACCTGGGCCGCATGGCCACTGGTGACGTCATCTCTCCCTGGTCAGCGCTGAGCTGAGGCTGTAAGAAGGATGGATGCTGTGTCCTGACAGTCCCGAGGTGGACCCAGCGCCACCCACCCTGCTTCTGCCCAGACCCCTGGCGGAGGGGCACTGCAGAGCCCCGAGGGAGGGTGTTGGACCGGCAGCCTGCAGGGCCCCGTTCTGGGGCGCTGCGGCCGGCTCCCAATAAGACGCGAGGCCTGTGGAGGCCAGAGCTGGCTTCCCTTGTCTGAGGGTCACAGTCACGGCCGCAATGGGCAGCACCAGCCCCCGGGGTCTCGGCCATCAGACCCCGCTGGGCATGGGCACGGGGCAGGGAGGGAGGCAGGTGCCCATTCAGATCAAATCCCAGCAGCACAGGAGCCCCGGGTTTCCCAGGTGAGGCGCTTGAAGCCAGAGCAGGAGGGCCAGTGAGAACACAGGCACCGTCCTCATTCTGGAAAGACTCCCAGCTCTGAGCTGGCGGCAGGTCCGCCCCATCACACGCCTCCTTCCTCCCAGGCAGTGTTGCAGGGGGAGAAGGCTGTGGACTTTCCTCCTTGCTTTAGACACCTTCCTTCCCGAAAGTGTGCTCACGTCTTGCTGGAGCCCCTGTTCACAGCAGCATCGTCCTCGGGAGCCAGGAGCCGAAAGCAGCCCAGATGCCCATCAAGCGATGACGGATAAGCAAAGGTGGTCTGTACGTGCAATGGAGGATTAGTCAGCCTTAAAGAGGAAGGACATTCTGACACATCCTTCAACACGGATGCACCGGAGGGTGTGGTGCTAAATAAACAAGCCCGTCACAGAAGGACCAGTCCTGCGCGAGTCCACTTAGGAGGTCCCTGGAGGAGGGAGTAGATGGCGGGGCCGGGCTGGGGGGGGCAGAGTGTCAGTTTGGGAAGATGTGAAAGTTCTGGAGATGGTGGTGACGGCCATACAACCACGTGAATGTGCCACAGAACTGTGCTCTTGAAAGTGGCTAAAACGGTGAGTTTTCCGTGACATAGATTTACCGCAATATAAGAAAACCTGGCATTAACGAAGTGCAGTGTCTCGGTTGGGTCAGTGTCTGAGGGGCACAGGAATCTGAGCCTCAGAGGCCCAGCCTCATCTCCGATTCTGAGACTGACAGCGCTTCAGGAAATCCTCCAGACCGGTGGAAGTGGATGCGAAGGTTTTCTGTTTTTAGGTAAAGCATCTCTGAAGTGGTGCAGAAACTGTGAGAAGTGCTGTCCAGACTTGCCATCTCCGGGCTGGCACAGGACTTGCCATCTCCGGGCTGGTACCCAGTCTGGGTGGGAAGGACTCACTGACGAGGCTCTTCGGGGTCTGCTTCATGTCCTAGTGATTGACCCAAACAGTGGGAGGGAAAGAGGCAGTCAACATATAGGAAAATTGGGCCTTTTGTTAACCATAGAACATCGCAAACGTTTCATAGGTTCCCCCCGCACCAAGAAACACTGGGGGTTGGTGTATTCACAGACTCGTGACTAGCCCACTGGGATGAGATCCAGGCAAACGCTGGACTTTGCATCTGCGGCTCAAAGACGTGAGGACAGTTGGACCAGACACTTCTCCCGGGAGCCGCACAGGAATTACAGTAACAAATGACACAGTCCGTCTGGTTCTGGAGACGTTCCGGTGGACATGGGTGTCACCCAGCGTCGATTTTCAGTTCACTGGGGTTTGGGGTGGGTGAGTGATAACGGGCTTTGCGATGAGATGTGGTCACCAGTGCCACACTGTTTAGGGCAGAGGTGCAGCTGGGGGCTGTGTGAGGCTTGGGTTTGTTTCTTGCTCAGAAAACTCAGCACAGAGTCTAAATCCTATTGCAAAGTCACCACCCGGGTGTTTGAACCTGTGTGTCAGAAAGTCCAGAATTTTGAAATAAAGTGAAAAGTTGGGTGGTACCTCCTCTTCAAGTCATGTGGGCACAGGGCTGCTCAGGGATCACCCAGGGGGATTTTAATTTCGCATCTAATGCAGCAATCTCATCCCAGCTGCCTGTGAGCACCTAGTGTCTCAGACACGTCTTAGGCTGGTTTAATGTCTCAGTGCTTCCCTCTTGAATAAGATCTTTGTCGAGTGTTTGCTATATGTTTTCCTGAGGGCTGCGACGTTTCTTCTCTGAGTTATACTCTAATGGCTAAGTTGTGGCTTTGTCTCGTTTGAGGCTGTGAGACTGCGTCCCTTTCCAGGGGGCTTCCTCGTGAATGGTGTGTGGTGTGATGTCACTTTGGGCAGAACACACGACCTCCGTTTAAGCCGGACACCAGTCAGCAGCTCCGTGTCCCCGCTGCCCCCGACACCCAACGACAGAGAAACACGCACATCTGAAACAAAGGTGCCGTCCTAATGTGAAACGGAGAAGGCAGAAAATCTGCAACAAAATTAACTGGAAGAATGTAGGCAGGAGGCAGAAGCCTGAGCACGCAGCAGCCTCCGGGGCTGCAGGTCGGCTGGGGCAGGGCTGGACAGTGGAGTCTCCAGCCTTCCGGCTGCAGGAGCTGAGGGGACACTGACCAGGGTGGCAGCTGCTCAGACTCTTGCCTCTCTGGTATCTGGTCCACTTGTTTTAAAAGCAAATTTTAGGTAAACCTCTAAGGGACAGAAAATACCATTCCAGAGCCATTCCAGAGCACACAAAATGAGGGAAGGGGCAGCTAATTCTGTGCGGTCAGGAACCCTGTACTAAAACCAGGCAGAGACGGCGCTCGGGAGAAATTCAGCCCGTTTTACTTGTGAGACTAGATGAAGCCATCCTGAACGCGGCGCGGCACACCAAGTCCATCATCGCCGTGAAGGAATGAGGCGTGGTGGCTGCGCGCAGATCTGGAATGGGTGATGCTCTGCGACAAGAAATATTGGTCAACTGTAGATGAACACTCAGCCTGTTAAACAGACAGACAGAATCTCAGGGGAGAACCATCTATTGAAAAGCCCGCCTTTGTCTAGTAGTTTGGATGACACCACCTTTCCACCTGTACTTGCACCTGCTCTGGGCTTCCTATCCCAGGCTATGGACGCACTTGTCTATTCACGCACCAGCACCCAACTCCTTTAGTTGTGGAGGCCTGATGGTATGTTTTGACAAGAAATAACAGTCTTCCCTAACTTTCTTTTTCAGTGTTTTTGTAACAATTAGTGCATGTTTACTTTCCATATTTAGTATCAACTTGCTGGCTCCATAAAAATTTGATATACACTGCACTGTATATAAAATAGATAAACCATAAGGGCCTACTGCATAGCACAGGGAACTATACTCAGTATCTTGTAATAACCTATACTGGGAAAGAATCCGAAAAAGAGTATATAAAAATATATATAGTGATTCAGATATATATATATATCTGTACACCTGTACTAACACAATATTGTAAATCAGCTATAGTTCAATAACGAAGTTTGATATAGACAATATCGCACTCTGTTGAGAACTTCACTTAGGAAGAAAGGGCATCTTTATGATGGTGAGTCACTCAGTCCAAGAGCAAAGGATGTCTTTCCATTTGTTCACATATAATTTTGTGTCTGTTGAGATTTTTTTTTTTTGGTGGTACGCGGGCCTCTCACTGTTGCGGCGTCTCCTGTTGCGGAGCACAGACTCTGGACACGCAGGCTCAGCGGCCATGGCTCATGGGCCCAGCCGCTCCGCGGCACGTGGGATCTTCCCGGACTGGGACACGAACCCATGTCCCCTGCATCGGCAGGCGGACTCTCAACCACTGCGCCACCAGGGAAGCCCTGTTGAGATGATTTGACGTTTTCTTTGCATCGATTTTGCACATTTCTTGTTGAGTTTACAAGTCCTGGGTCTTCTTTGTAAATGGGGTTTTAACCACCATGATGTCCTCTAATATGGTCATTTTTCTCATATGTAAAGGTTATTGAATATATATATTTAATTTTATATCCCTGCTGCTTACTGAATTCTTTGAGTTATTTTATCATTGATTCTCTAGGGTTTTCTGAATAAACCATGGTATCATCTGCAAATAGCCATCGTTTTACTTTCTCAATTCTTATACCTCCCATTGATTTCTCTCTTCTAGTTGCAACAGTTAACACCCCCCAGATACTACAGGACAGGAGTCAGCAAACTCTTTCTTTAAATGGCCAGATGGTGAAATATTTCAGGCTTTGTGGGCCATATCAGCGGTCCCCAACTTTTTTGGCACCAGCGACTGGTTTCATGAAAGACAGCTTTTCCACCGATGGGGTTGGGGGGATATTCAGGCAGGGATGCTAGTGACGGACAGCCATGGGGAGCGGCAGGTGAAGCTTCCCTCACTTGCCCGCTGCGCTCACCTCCTGCTGTGCGGCCTGGGCACTGGGGACCCCTGGGCCATATTGTCTCTGTCGTAACTACTCAGCCTTGCTGTTGTAGTGCAAAAGTGGCTCGAGACAATATGTAAATGAACAGGTGTGGCCGTGTTCTAGTAAAATTTCATTTACAAAACCAGTGGCAGGCTATATGTCGGGGGGTGTAGTTTACACACCCCAGTATGGGATGTCATAGGCATAGTTGCCTTGCTTCCTGATCATACTGGAAACACCTAGAATTTTCCCCCATTAAGTTGCTACCTTGGGAATAACATGGACAGACACACACACACATACAACATGCACACACATGTTACCAGGTTAAGATGTATCCACAATTCCTATTTTCTTGTGTGTTTTTATCAGGAATGAGTGTTGAATTTTGTTGAAAGCTTTTTGCCATCTATAAAGATAATCATAGGGACTTCCCTGGTGGTGCAGTGGTTAAGAATCCGCCTGCCAATGCAGGGGACATGGGTTCAAGCCCTGGTCCGGGAAGATCCCACATGCTGCGCAACAGCTAAGCCCATGCGCCACAACTACTGAGCCTGCGCTCTAGAGCCCACAAGCCACATCTACTGAGCCCGTGTGCTGCAACTACTGAAACCGGCACGCCTAGAGCCCATGCTCTGCAACAAGAGAAACCACCACAATGAGAAGCCTGCGCACCGCAATGAAAAGTTGCCCCAGCTCACCACAACTAGAGAAAGCCCACGCGCAGCAACGAAGACCCAACACAGCCAAAAAAAAAGATAATTATAGGTTTTTCTCCTTAGATCTATAAATGTGGTGTATTATATTAATGAATTTCTTAGTATTTCCTGATACCCAACTTTGCATTCCTGGAATAAATTCATTTGGTCGTGATGTATACTTTTCTTAATGTGAAATTGAAGTCTGTTTGCTAATATTTTATTTAACATATTTGCACCAGTAGTCAAAGTAAGCAATTTTATTTTTATTGTATTTTCCTTATCAGAATCAAGTGTCAGCGTTATACTTCTTAAAAAGAATTAGAAACTTTCCTTCACTTTCTATTTCCGAGACGATTTATGGGGCATTGGTGTTATCTGATTTTTAAAGATTTGGTTGCATTCCTTTTTAAAACCATCTGGGCCTGGTGCATTATCCTGGGTTAGTTCCTTGATAACTTTATTTCTTCTACGGAAATCGATCTTCTAAGGTTTCTATCTCTAATGGGTCAATTCTGGTAAATTAATTTCTTGAGTATCATTTTTATTATTTCCTCACTATCTTTTTAATGTCTGTAGGATCTGTAATGATGTATTCTTTAAAATTCCTGATGTCCGTAATTTGTATTTTTCTTCATCAATCTTGCTAAGAGTTTATCAATTTTATTAATCTTTTTAAAGAAGCAATTTTTCACTTTGTTGACAATCTTTATCATTTAACTGTTTAAACAATTTTCATTGTTTTTTCTCTTATTTTAAATTCTTCTTTCCCTCTCCTTACATTGTATTGTCTCTGCTTTCTCTAGTTTCTTGAGGAGGGATTACACACTTTGTTCTTTTGAAACAGTCATTGTAAGCTTGCTGGGACTTTATGTTGCCTTTTCTGCTTATATGTAACTTGAAGTTCATCACCTCTCTGTGTTCTCATCACGATGGGGGTGCAGGTTTGTGTAGTTTTACCTATTCTTGTTGTTCTCCATCATCTTTTAGAAGTGTGGGGATTTGAATTTAGGTGGCTGCCTAGAAATCTTCGGTATCAGTCATTTAAAAGCTCTTAGATATTGATATGTATAAACGCTAATAGAAAAATCAGCACATGACACGCGCGGGCAGTTTACCAAAGAAGAAATACAAGTTATCAATGAATGTATGAAATGTTTTCAATCTCATTAATAATCAAAGAAATGAAAATTATAATGATGGTAAGATAATTTATCACATAAAATTGGCAAAGATTAGAGAAAAAGAAAAAGGTATCCAGCATGGTCAAGAATTAAGGGAAATGGGTATTATAATACACTGCTGATAGCTACAAACTTCATAGAAGTTAAAGTCTCTATATGTCTGGGGACTTCCCTGGCGGTCCAGTGGTTAGGACTCCTCGCTTCCACTGCAGGGAGCGCAGGTTCGATCCCTGGTCAGGGAACTAAGAGCCTGCATGCCGTGCGACCAAAACATTTTTTTTAAAAAAAAGCCTCTAAATGTCTGTATGTTAAAGATTCAAATTGAAAAAGTTTGAACACCACTGTCCCGTTGCCTGAACCTCCCTTACCTCCAGCTTCTGTATCGGCCCAGTAGAATCAGACTGTTCCTACCTCATGGAGGTGATGCAGAACTGGATGAGCTGTTCCACATACGGTGCCTGGCGCTCACCAGGACCTACACAGAGTGTGCTGCCGTTTTCTGTATCAAAGTGATGATCTTGGTGCCAGAGGATAGACAGATGCAGATAGGTAGGTGGAATGCGCGTTGGCATGCGCTCTAGTGGCCGTGGCCCCTCGTGCGTCCTCACGAGTGATGGTTCTGGGAAGCCTGTGCAGGAGGGGTTGGAGGGCCTGCTTCTCGAACAAAGAGAGACTTTAAGTTGAGCCCAACCCAGCACGTGCCACAATAGTTACAGATATAACTGAAATTTAATAATCATAAAAGTATTGTGAATAACATACATGAGTAAATTTAAAATCAAGGTGCAATGAGTGCATTACTGAAAAATATTTTTAAATGCCATAATTGATATAAGAGAAAAATCCTGAATACACTAACAACCATTACATAAACTGACATGGGGCTTCCCTGGTGGCGCAGTGGTTGAGAGTCCGCCTGCCGATGCAGGGGACGCGGGTTCGTGCCCCGGTCCGGGAAGATCCCACGTGCCGCGGAGCGGCTGGGCCCGTGAGCCATGGCCGCTGGGCCTGCGCGTCCAGAGCCTGTACTCCGCAACGGGAGAGGCCACAACAGTGAGAGGCCCACGTACCACACACAAAAATAATAATAAAAAATAAATAAATAAACTGACATGGTACTAAAATCCACCCCCTTTCACTCACCATCTCTCCCAAAATGCACCCAAACTGGAGGATCTTAGAGGTGAGGTGAACCAGACTTTCAAGGAATACATCATTCTCATCATAAATAGTGGGTCCCGAGAATGAAAAAAGAGGGAAGATTAGGTATACTTGATACCAAAATAAAGAGAGAAGCTTCTAGGCTGGATTTCCTTAAATATAAATGAATATTTTGTAAGTGAAATGAATCAATTCCAAGAGCATATTAAAAATTATGATCAGATAAGGTTTACCGTATGTAGGCAAGAATGATTTCACCATCAGAAAATCTGTCACTGTAACTCACCACATTAATAGATTGAAGAAAATCTATGTGATGATTTCAGTAGATATAGAAATAGCACTTGATGGAGCTCAACATTTTTTCATGATAAAAATTCTTAGAAAAATCAGAACATGGTATAGAGGAGGGTGCATGAATGGGGAAATCCACAAGGTGGCATAAAGGTTCTGTTCTGTTTCAGGTACTGACGTGTCATCTCATAGTGATGGTGTATATTTTATAAAACATGAATTTGATAATCATTAGAAAAAGAAGAACCCTGGTCTTGAGCCTTATAAACCGTGACCAGGTTCCCGTGCCACCTGCTAGCTTGGGACCTCTTGCAAAATGGTCATAAATAAATTAAAAGCGGGCCTTTCTGGAGGTTATGAATACAGACCACAAAACGGGGGAGAAACGGTTGAAAAGCCGAACAGAATCAACGCTTGACTTTTTCATTTTGAGTGATTTCACAAAGGCATCTTGGCGCCAGCTCGATGTTTTGTTTCTTCTAGTCCCTGCACGGCTTTGCTCTGGTGGTGAGCGCAGAAGGGATGATATTCTACGCGTCAGCAACGATCGTGGACTATCTGGGCTTCCACCAGGTAAGCACAGCTGCTCTATCTGCTGCGGTTCGGTTCTGTTACCTTGAAAGTACGCGTTGTCTTCAAGGTTTAAAATGTCTCTGAAATCAAGCTGCTTCTTTTTTTATTTTTTTTAAATCATGGAGCTTTTGTCAGATGAGGAGTTGCACACCTAGCTTTGTCTAGGGCCCAGGGTCACAGCGAGAGGCATGACAGTGTCCTGGGCGTCCCCCGTCTAAAGGGCAGCGACTTGTGCTGACTGAGGCCGGGCCTCCCGGGCTCCTCGCCGTGAGAGGCTGGTCAGGGCCAGGGCAGTGGACCTGTCCTCATCTGTGCATTGGTGTCTCAAAGCCCGGACACGAGGTACAGTCAGGACGTAGTGTGTTCTGGAAACGCTCTTGTTGGTGTACAGATAATTCATCTGGAACGTTGCCCCAGGCCAGCCTAGCTTGGATGATTCCAGACCTTGGGGCAGAGCTGGATGGAGTCCCATGCAACACTGGGTCCTAGAAGGGTGGCTCAATGAAAAGTCCCAGGAAAGGAAGAAGGACCTGGCTTGGCCTCCGGGAGGGAAAAGAAGTCTCTCGTGAGAAATCCCAGCCCAAAGTCACCAGCCTGATGGTGCAGCCTCCCGGCTCTGGAACTTCGACGGCTGAGGTCTGAGGACAAGCCGGGCACCACAGTGGCCGCAGCTGCTCTGCCAGGGGCCACCCCCCAGACGCAGCCCTCTGCAGGGAGCTCGCGGTGCGGAGTTATCAACTCGAGGAAGCCACGGGCCATAGGCACGGGCACCCTCCCTGAGGAATTCAAGACAAAAACAGGTGGATTTGCGAGAGAACAAAACAGAACCTGGAGGAACGGAGAACAGTGTGTCTGTCCTCAGGGCCACATCCGGAGGCAGAACCTATGCAGTGATTCGCACGGCTTAATATACAGAATTTACTTACAAACTTACACTAATATAAGTTTAGTGTAAAGAATCATCGCCTAGTGACACAGGATGAGCGAGAAAGGGCTGCAGACACAGTGGGTGCAGAGGGAGCAGTGCCCGCAGGGCGGAGCCCCGGCGCCCGGGAGGAGCACTTTTCGGAGACCACGCCCCCGCCCCACCCCCCGTTGGCTGGGGCGAGGCGGCGGCCCCTGGGGGATGGAGAGTCCCCCGAGGCGCCCACCCGCTGGGACGCTGGCGAGACTGGGACAGGGGTGCTCGCCTGGAGGTCGTGGACGGCCCCGCGGGGCCGGGGTACCTCTGCCGGCAGAGGGGAAGTATCTGCAGAGCCGGGATCAGAGCCAAGCGAGGGAGCGGGGACAGGCCAGACTGGCGTTAAGAACGAAAATCTCCCTGGATGGGCCGAGCACCAAGGGGGTGCCCGAAGCTGAGGGCAGCGGAAGCCAAGGTGTGAGAGCCCGGTCCCCGACAGGCTGAGAACTGAGCTCCGCCAGAGCCCCTGAGGCCGATGGGGCCCGCGATCTAATTTCCATGAAAATCCTCATTTGAATCGTTTTCGATTCCTCCCACGCTCGTTTCCAGGTTGACTTTCCCGCCACCTGGACCCGCACAGAGTGACCGCCAGGCCCTGTCCTGGCCCCGGGACCGTCTGGGCGGCCTCGCGGGCAGCGATCGCGCGGTCACTGCCTGTGGCCCAGCAGCGGGCGGAGGCGCGGCCCCCGCGGGGGCGTGGCCTCGGGGAGCCGGCTCCGCCCCTTCGAGTCGGGGTCGCCCGACTTCCTCCTCCGCGCGGTGGGGCTGCGAGGCCGCGGCCGGGAGCCCCAGGGCGCTGGGGGCGCTCCTGACGCGGGAGCTGGGCTACCCGGTCCGCCTTGCAGCCGCTGTGCGGAGGCCGCGCTCGCACGAGGTCGGGGGCCGTGGCCGGGGTGCAGGCTCGGGCTCAGGGTCCCCTGGAGCAGCGGCCCCTCCAGGACGGCAGGTGACTCCGCGAGGCCGTGGGCACGAGGGATTCCAGCCCCAAATAGCGAAGCCTTCCACGTGCTCCCCTGGAGGTCGTGAGCAGGATCTGGATCTAGAAAAATGTGGTTCGGTCTGCCTTTTGCGTGCTCAGAATTTCTTTTCGTTCCCATCACTGTCGCCCGAGTTGCTCTGTGAATTCTCCAGACACCCAGAGCCACCTGCCTTTGGCTGTAATTCGAAGGTCTTACCAGCTGGTAGGACCTTCGTGGGAAAAGCCCTGCAGAGGAGACCTGCTTCCAGGTCTGAACTTGCTAATTGGCTCTTCTGGTTTCTTGGAACTTGGTTATTTCCGCTGAAGCGTTAGAAGTGAAAACAAAAAAAAGTTTTGCCTTTTATTATAAGTAAATTGTTTCCAAATGCCATTAAATCAGGCCATGCCTCTAGTTTATGCGGAATATTTCATGAACACGCTCGGATTGCTTTGTGCTATTGTAAGCTTCTTGCGCAAAGCGCCTCGCGAAGAGTCAGGGACCAGGTATTTCCTGGCGCAACCTGAGTGCAGCGCTCCAGCGTCTTGCGCTTAGCGCTCTCGGAGACGAACGGATAGGCTTTAGATGTATATTTTAGTCGCGGTTGCCGTTTGCTGTTTCAAGATGTTGTCTGTTCTCTCGGAGGTCTGCGGTAGGGGCAGCTCGTCCCCATGTGAACCGGGGCAGATGTGAGAGTCTGTGGAAGGAATCCACGGGCATGGAGAGTGGATATGCGCCCTCTCTGCACAGAAAGTAGAGATGGTTACTGCTGGAACGAGCCGTTTGTGAAAACGGTTGTATCAATACTTTTATCCTCAACTCCGCCAAGGGTGGTTTAGAGGCAGGATGAAGACCGCCTGACCCAACCAAAGCAGGGCCTGTTTTGTGCTGTTTGAATCATTGTTACCTACTCTCTTCCCTCCTTCTCACGTTTCCCACCATTTATTTTTCTTGACCTCATTTGTAGGAATCAGACCCTAGGAGATTAGGAAGGACGAAGGGCAGCCACACTAGTTGCTACCAACTTGGTTTCCTCACCCCAGATAACTGGTCTTCAAATTCACCTTGGTCAGCGATGTCTCCAAGTCAACCTGCCTCCTGTGCCCGTTAAGCCACAGATCCACACCTTGCGTCCCATTCGTGAATCGTCTGAGGTGTGTGGAGACGGCAGATGGGGCAGCAGGGAGGCCCTGGGGTTCTGCGAGGCTTGGGGTCACCTGCTAAAACGCACCAGAGAATAACCTGGATCACAGTGCCTGTATATCAGTTTATGGTGAGACGTATCCAGCGCTCACAGGTCAGCACAATTGTTTTCCTTTAATCAAAACCATGGAGGGGAAAATGCCATCCATCAAAGTAGGATGGAAGAACACCAGATTCCTAGGAATGAGTCAAGCAAATGATATGCAATATCTCCACACAGAATATAAAACATTATTTAAGGAAGATCCAGGTAAATGGAAGGGTATGCCATATCATGGACTGGAGGACTCGATATTATTATCCTAAAGACATCAGATCAAGTTATAGAATGACATTAATTAATAACACTGCCGTAAAAACCGAGCAGCTTCTCTGAGAGGAAACTGACAAGCTAATTGGGAATGCAGAGGGCGGAGCATTCCCATCGGCAGGGCGGTGGGGGGTGTGATTTTCCCTGGGACGTACAATCCCGGAGACAAGACTGCCCGTCGAGCTCAGTGGCTGAGACGTGTGGGGTTGGTGGAAGATGGACAGGTGGACCCACAGGACAGAGCGGAGGTTCAGAGCAGCCACGGGTTTACAGTGAAGCTGGTGCTGCCGAGAGGTGGGCGGGCGCTGGTCTCGTCAGTAAATGGTGCTTCGTGAACTGGATCCACGTGAACAAAATGAGTCTCGACTCCTACCTCACACCGTGCACAGTCAATGTCGGGTGGGTGGTGGAAGGTTCTAGAAGATAACAGGGCAGAGTTAGGAGGTATATGAGGACGGAGTACATAGACAGGACAAAAACTCTAAAACCCTGTCCATGAGGAGAGATTGATGAATCAGGCTGTGCCAGACCCATTAAGAGAGCAGCAGGGGAGGCCAGGGAGTGGAGAAGAGTTTTGCAAAGGAATCCACCCAAGAAAGGACTCCTGTCCAGAAGGATGAAGAGCGCTGACAAACCGGCAAGACAGCTTGACGGAAATTCATGGGAAAGACAGAAGCGAGCAACACGCACACACACACACACGTCTAAAAACCAATAAACATGTGAGAAGATGTTCAATTTCATTAGTCTTCATGACGTGCTAATTAAAACCATCAAAAGAAACCATGATGCATCCACCACCGTAGCTCAAAAAAAGAAAAAGCGTTGAAAATACCAAAGGTTGGCCAGAACATAAAGCAACTGGAGCTCCACACACTGCCACGACGGAAGTGCGTATTCGTGTGCTCACTTTGGACGGCCGTTCGGCCTTTTCCACTAACGCGGAGGCTCTGCTCACTCCGTGACCCATTCATTCCGCTCCTGGGTGTGCATCCAACAGAAACGCCCTCGAAGACACAGCAGCAGCCTCTGTAACAGGCTCAGACGGGAAATAACTCAGAGGGCCCAGCAGTGAGAGGACTAATCAGTGTGGTATGTTCTGACAGTGGAGTACCACACGATGGTGGGGCTGAAACACCGCCGTCACACGCAACTGTGATGTGACACAGAGGTCACAGCGCTCCATTTACATCCAGTATCAGCCGGCAGTGCGGGGTTCTGCGCCACGACCGCCTCTGGGGAGGGTGGAGGGAAGGGGTTCTGAGATGCTGTAGGGGTCCTGATTCCCGACTGGGTGGTGAAGCTGCGTATTTATGACGTGGGCACTTTTCAGCCTATGCGTTGCGCCTGAATCACAAAAGTGTGCTAGGAAAGCATGGCTATGGGATGTGCCCTTGCGACCATAGAGCTACCAGGTGAGGCGGGAGCCTCTGGTGAGAGGGAGCCTCCAGGTGAGGCTGCCAGCTGCCAGGCGGGTGAGAACCAGAAGGTGCGGCAGGTGCCACCAGGTCTCAGCAGGAGGGAAAGTCAGGTGTGCCCACGTCCACCATGAGTTGGTCCCCAGTCACGCCAGACTCCCTGACGCTGGATAGCACTGACCGAGGACCACCGTCATTTCTGACCTCAGGGTCCTGTCGTTCCTGTGAAAACAGTGTCTTGGGCTGGGGGGCGCACAGGGGATAGAGTCCGGCCTTCGAGTTACGATCATACTCATTTTCTGCCTTTCTGAGGCTACCCGTTTGATGTCCGGGGGCCAGTTACAGGAGGACCTGTGGAGAGATGCGGCACCTCATCCACTCTGGGTGGGGTTACCTGTTACCTTCTAAGGAGGTAACGTCATTTGTGAAGTCTTCATCCTTCAGGCACTTTTCCTCCATCTAGTGTTACAGGGATCCAGTTGAGAAATGATGGAAACTCAGAAATGGACCAGTTGAAGAGGTCACAGACAGCACCTGGCGGGCTGGGCTCCCAGGCGGGTAATGAGTGATGCCCTTCAGTTAAGAGAGGGTAGTGGGGAGATGTGCTCCAGGCTCGTCATCTGTCGACACTCTGCGGACGTTTTTGCCGACAACTGCAACCGTTGAGTCTAATGAAGCCAGTCTTCGTAGCCCGTGGCAGTGGCCTTTGTGCCCCAGACCGCAGTTTCCCAGCATGGACCTGTGGGTTGGCCTCTGCGTTCGGGGCCCGAGCAGGTGGGAGGATCCAGCACCAGAGAGAGGGCTGTGGACTGGTGGGTCCTTGCGGCGTCCTACCGGCGGTGGTGGTGGTCAGGACTGGAGGTGCTGGCCTGGCCCCCATCTCACCTGGTGGCCCCCAGCTCACTTCACAGGGATGCTTTCTTAATTAACTTTTGTGATTCAAGTATAACAGGCTGGAAGGTGACCAAACACAAACGCACAGCTTGGTGAGGTTGGAGTCAACTTGGAAAAGTGGGTATCTTGACCCCAAGCGACGTTTGGTCTCTGAGTCCCCGACCTGCCTCTGAAGGCACCGCCTGGCCTGGGGGGCACCCGCAGTGTGCCCGGCTCTGCGCCTCGTGAGCCGGGTGCCTAGTGTCCAGGCCATGTGGTCACGTCCTCCGGGGAGGGACTTTCTCTTCACAGGTGTGACTTGCCTTTGACAGATGGAGGAGCATTTTCGCAGTTATTAACACTGGAATAAAGTGTGGCGATTCACTCAGGGTAAGGCTAAAATGACTGTTGCCATGTTCCAGACGGACGTGATGCACCAGAACATCTACGACTACATCCACGTGGACGACCGCCAGGACTTCTGCCGGCAGCTGCACTGGGCCATGGACCCTCCCCAGGCTGGGTGTGGGCAGAACCTGCTCTCAGAGACAGGTGGGTCTTGGGGGCCCTGGTCCAACTCAGTCACGGATCACCCCCTTTCCTTCCCATCCAGTTGGTGCAGTGTGGATGCCCCCTCCTCGGAGACCTCGTCCCGTGCCCCGCCCCGCCCTCCTCCAGCCCCGCGTGGCTCCCTGGCTCCCGAGTGCCCCTGCATCTTGGGCTGCTGCTCTGTGCCCCCCGGGGCGTGGCGTGAGGCCGAGAAGCCACGGTACTTGTCTCTGGTTTTGCAAACTCCCCCTCAGACGCACGTCTTCCAGGAAATTCCTTCCACTCACTTTAGATTTACCAGAAAAAATCCCCCAGAGACTGTTGTCTGTTCAGGGACGTTGCCCCCTGGGAGCGAGAGCCCCTACAAAGTCCCGGATCCGTGGCCCCTGCCCACGGGACGCACCGGGCAGGCATCCAAGTGCCCAAGAGACTGCAGAGCCGACGGGAGCTCGAGGGGAAGGGCGGCGTTCATCTGGGGTCCAGAGCGGGGGGAGGGAGTGCTGGCTCTCCCACACGTCTCCCCACGAGCAGTCCGTGATTCAGGAGGACTTTGCAGCACGCCTTCACGCAGCAGCATGAGTTACCCTGTAAAGTTAGAGAGAAGTGCAACCCCCGGGTGCCGACACAGTTTTATAGAGCTCAGAACCAAAAACCCTGAACTGGTCAACAGTCTCACGTGTGTTCGTCACACACGCGGTTGTACCAAAATGCCGTTTTCGAGGGCAAAGACCTGACTTAGTCAGGGCGGGAGGGATGCTCAGGGACAGGTGTCAGTTTGGGGCAGGCGTGTGTGTTATGTGCTGATAGCTCGCTGTTACATTACGAACTTGCTTATCAGAGTGTGTTTCCGGTTTCTCCCTGCCCACCACCGCCTGTGCCAACGCGGCCAGGAGAGGACGCCGTCCTGGGGAGGCTGCTCCGGGCCCAGGAGGGGGCCGCGGGCTGGCCCACCGAGTACTCGGCCTTCCTGACGCGGTGCTTCATTTGCCGTGTGCGCTGCCTGCTGGACAGCACCTCGGGCTTCCTGGTGAGTGAGCGGCTGCTGGGCGGGAGAAGCCAGGGGCCGGGGTGCTGGCGGCACGCGGGCTCCGGCCTTGATGTGGCAAGGCTGAGTGACGGCGGGTGAGTGAGAATGAAGTGGGAGGTCCGCTGGGGCGGATGAAGCACGGGCAACCCCCTGCACCCCGCTGCTCATCTCTTATTCAGGCAGTCGGCTGGTTGTCCAGAAAGTCTTTTGTCCTGATCATACTTTGTTCTCAGTTCTGTGGGAAACTAAGATAGTTTTCCCTCTGCGTGGATGTAGGTAGATTTTACTGTACAGTGAGGCAGAGATCAAAACCTAAGCTGAAGTGAAGCTGTGTCAGAAGCACCGAGTAGAGGAAACAAGCAAAAGAAATCAGTTTGCAAAGTGTCTCATCATACTTTACTGCGAGGTTGGTCACTGCACGTGCACGTGCGGGAAAGGGTCCGGCACGGGCAGCGGAGCGCCGAGGACAGGGCAGTGGGCAGCGGCATCACGTGGCCTCCGGGCTCACCACAGCTACTCCTGAGCCTGTGCAGAGCCTGTCCACACCCGGCAGGTGGGGCTGCCCACGGGAGCCCGTTGTCGAAACTTCAGGAATATAGAGATCCAGCTGATAGTAGGTTGGCAGCTCGAAATCAGCCATGGTGGGAATTTTTACACCGAAGAAATCGTCAAAAACTAAAAGTCAGGGCTTTTTCCCTCTGGAGAGCTGGATGTTAAAGATGTCCCAGCACCGCTGCCCTGACTGCGCCACCAAGCATGTGACCATCACATAGCAGGTGCTCTGCAAGCATTTGCTCACCCAGTAAAGTCATAGACAAATGGAGGGATGGACAGATGGATGGGCGAATGAAGGGATGGTGGATGGAGGGAGAGATGGATGGACAGATGGAAGGATGGGGGGAGGGGCGAGTGGACAGACGAGGGATAGGCAAAGAGTGCAGCCATCCTGTGGGCGTATTCCTCCATCCAGGGCTGGGGCACCCTGAAGTCACCTGTGAACTAACTCAATTATAGATCAACTCTTCCATAATAGCGAGATCTTTTATTTTCTTTTATCACAAACTCCAGAGTTACTTTCTGGCTTTTTAACTCGCACCATGTGCGCTCCAGATAAACAACTCAAGTTGTCCCTAAGTTTTATCGCCATGAATGACAATTGTCAATGAATGACAATTTGGAAGTGGACGGTTAATGCAGAACAGTCCTCAGAGATGATCTGCTCCAGCAAATCCTCCTGGGGGGCTGCCTGGTGGCTCCGGCCAAGTCCATGTACATTCACACCCCCGAGTGAGGGCTCGCACACCCTGACACCCATGAGGGCACACATGAGAACACACTGGAAGGTTAGAGGATGTTACGGGGATGCTAGCGAAACCCCGAGTCATTCAAAGGCGGTAGGGTAGGGAGCGCCTGTCCCAAGGGCCAGCGTGGAAGGCGCGTTGGTTCATGGCTCCTCAGAGACTCGGGATCAGAGCTCTCTGGCTTTCTGTCCCCGGGAATGTGAGCTCCACGGCCTTTGACCGCGTCGATGATTCACTCTGTGAACATGCCTTCGCTTCTGTCTTTGAAACACCAGACGATGCAGTTTCAAGGGAAACTAAAATTCCTGTTCGGGCAGAAGAGGAGGGCCCCGTCGGGAGCCGCCCTGCCCCCTCGGCTCTCCCTGTTCTGCGTCGTGGCGCCCCTGCCTACTGCGGTGAAGATGCAGAGTGTGTGTCTGAGGGCGAAGCACAGGGTGGACGCCTCGGCCACGCCGGACACAAAGTGAGTCAGAGCCCCCAGCAGCCGCGGTCCCATCCTGGTGGTTCAAACACAGCGTCTCCACACTTAGTATCTTCTGTCTATCCCTCCTTCATTTCCAGCAAGGAATGTAATGAGAAGCTTGTTGTTGTTAAAGTTACTACATCACGTAGGAAGCAGCTATTGGAAAAAAGAAAACCTTTCACTGATACTTGTGGACTGTGGCACAAACACTGCTGCATCTCTTCATGCCTAAGCCCTCCACTTACCTGGGCCCGTGTCCCCCGTGCGGGACGGGAGGCCGGACCGCAGCCTCCCTGCCTCTCTCTGCGTGCCCTCCCTCAACACCAGGCCCACCGCTGGGGCACACGCTGCAGACAGGCGTCCCGCACACATCGCGCCACCCCGCGACTTCTTGGCTCTCCAGAGTTAGGTTTTCTGGGAGATTCCTGTCTGTAATTCTAGGGATGGGCTAGGTCTGTGTTGCATGGGTCAGGTTCTGGGAGAGATTAAGATGCTGTGCGCGTGCAAACCGTGTTTCCCGTGGTGCGAGGGAGACCCCGGGGAAGAGGAGAGGCGTCTGAGGTCTGCCTTTCTTCTTCCTCAACACCCTCCCCTGTGCCGCGACCAGGGGCAGAATGTCAGGAGACCTGAGTCTGCAACCCGCTTCTTTGTCCTTCCTCAGTGCCCAGGTTCCCCTTTGGCCCCGGCGCCCGCTCAGATGGCCGGGCTCTGAGCCCCCTGCGCCCCCACTCCTGCCCCGGGTTTGCAGGCGGAGCCGCGTCTGCACGGCCTCTGGGTCTCGCACGCGCCGGCTCGTTAAGACAGCAGTTTTCTGGAGCATTTAAAAATTAAATACACATGCCTTCTTTTTTACAAAGGCAGAAGATGTTGTAATATAGGAGGAAGGAAAAACAGAATGCCCGCGGGGAAAAACTCTAAAAATAACTGATGAAGCAACTAAAACGTGAGGTGCGACAAAGCACGTAGATTACGCTCGACCACACCTACGCGTGTCTTGCCGGCGAGACAGCTCTGCCGCACCTGCTTTCTCCCCACCACCTGGGCTAACGCTGGGGAGAAATACCCTCCACCTGCCTTTGCCGTCTCAGAGTTCTCTGCTTTCGAGCTCTCTGGCTTGATGATGGTGACTGGGCCCCACACGATGAGCTCTTCTCTTCTGTATGTTTCCCCAGCCGTACAAACGAGATGGAGGGAAAATCGTCCCCTCCTATCGCTTTTCCTAGAGGCCCTGCTGCCCCCCGGCGGCCACGCGGGGAAGCGCAGGTGTGCGGACGGCACCCCCCAGCCAGGGCCGCGCAGGAGCCCTGAGCCTGGGGCGGTGGGTGCGGGCTCCCCGGCTCACCTGCCACTGCCCTGGGCGGCGTGGACACCTGGACGTCCCTCGGAGGTCTGGCGAGGGTCTGTGCGGTGAGGGTTAGGATGCTGCCCACAGAGTGACCGTGCAACGAGTACTAGACACACATTGTACAGAACATCATTAAAACTCGAAGAGAGGAAGAGCCAGCCAACATTTTAGGAAAGAAGCAAATAGCCTCTCTCGACTTCAGGTTTTCTGGAGCTGAATTCGGCTCTGACCTGAATTCGTAACCGGCCTCGGTGCCTGCGTCATGCCCGTTCCCTTCTGAGCTCAGAGGCTGTGAGGAACTAACCCGGGAGCCCGAGGCCCAGGAGGGTTGCTCCGGAAGGGACGTCGTGGTCACTGGAAGGCATTTCAGGTCCTTCACAATTTTTCCTGAACGGGACTTTGTGATACCCCCTCACACCTAAATGTTCACAGGCTCTGTGTGTGTGATCTGCACCCCGCTAAGGGTGACACTCCAACCTCATGTCTCTGTCTCCATCTCTGTCTCCGTCTCCACCTCTGTCTCTGGCTCTGGCTCTGGCTCTGGCTCCTACACAGACGCCCAGAAGATGGAGAGGTAGGGCCAACTGCAGTGCAGGAAGCTCTGGCTTGTGGCGCCGGTCGGACGGGGTTTGAATCCCATTCTCGTACCTGCTATAGGGGCAGCTTTAGGCAAATCACTTAACACCCGTGAGCCTTGTTTTTGCTTTTGAAATATGAAGAAAATATGATCTCCCAGGATAAGTTGCACATTGCCTTAGGATCTAAGATTACAAGATCTGTGAGACGTGTGTGTGTGTGTGTGTGTGTGTGTGTGTGTGTGTGTGTGTGTGTACACACTCCCCTGGGGCGATGGCTCAGTATCACTAACTTAGTACTCATGATGACTTTGTAAACTACCGCAAATAACTACTGCAAATCAGAGGAATCTGTATTTCCATTCTGACCACGCAGAAGAAAACAAATGCACTGAAAGTCATCTTAGGCGTATGTCTGCTTTCTGAAGGAAATTCATTAGTGCTTCATTGGCCTGAAAGGTGATGAGAATTGGAATTTTCAGCAAACCTGTAACTGGGAAAAGGCTTTACAATCTATACAGGCTTAAAAAGTGTGAGTCGTTGTGTCTTCTGCTCTTGGGTGTGACAACAACACGGGTCGTGTTGTCATTTCTGCCCTCACACACGTTTCATCTGCGTGTTTTGCTGTTTCCTGTCCTTCGCAGAGCAAAAGCTGCCGCAAGTCTCTGTGAACCAGAATTGCACGGAAAACCCAGTTACTTAGCAGGTACTTGTTAAATTCTCCACCTCGTCTTTTTGAAATGGGTAGAAAGACCGTGCCCCTGGAGACATGCTGCGTTCTGTGGCGATGCAGCCTGGAGGGCTGGGCGGGAGGACGGAGGGTGCCCGGCGCCTCGGGCGTCGCGGGGAAGCCATGCGTCATGCGTGGCTGGCGCTGAGGATGAGGCCTCGCCCAGCCCAGGCGCGGCTCACCCCCCCCTTTTCTGAATCCTGGCAGGGAGGGGCAGCGGAGGAAACGGCCTGTCTGTGTTCAGGAGGCCCGCAGACGCCTGCCACTGGGGCCGGCTGGCAACCCGGGGCCCCTGCCTGTGCCTGCGGGGCGGCCACGACCTCCTCCACCCCCACCCCGAGGGGGCCGCAGGGTAAGTGGCTGAGGCACGGCGTCGGCGGCCTTGACCACGGGGCTGACCCTCTCTCAGTGGGATGTGGGGATGCACAGAGGGTGCCCACACCCACTCCTCACCCTGGAGGGGTCGTCATCACTCACGTGGGGACCACGGCCGTGGCTCTGCCCATGGTTTGGACCCCCGGGTGACGCCCGGCCTCCGTGCTCACCTCTGCTCAGAAACCCTCTTCCCTCCCAGGCCCCACCTGCCCTCGCCTCTGGGTGCGGGGGAGGCCATGGGAAGGCCCGTTCAGGAGGGGCGGAGGCTGGCCCACTGTCACAGTGCCACAGGCAGCGCAGAGCAGCCCCGGCAGGTGGCTGGCACCATCGTGATGCAGGGCCTCCCCTTGGGCCCCCGCTACCCCTGCTCTGTCTGACGGGCGTCTCTTCCCGCAGGGATGGGCGAGGAGAGGAACTGGGGGGGTTGCCGAGGGGCCCCTCCTGCCCAAGGGAGCGGAGGGACGTCCCCCCGTACAGCTGCCACCTCGAGGCACAGGGACCCTCGAAGCACCTGAACTGGACGCCGGGGAGACACGGTCAGGACGGCGGCACCAAGCTGAAGCTGGAGCCCGGCAAGGGTGACCCATTCCCCGCCGCGCAGGCCCGTGGCGCCTGCCTGCCCTACCCGGGCACCCAGGGCACTGTCCGCGCCGTCAGGAGCTCACCTGGCTCTCACCAGCCAAAGCCTCCCCCCGGGCCCTGCGCCAGCCGGACCAGCACAGGCTTGCGGGACGGCCACCAGGGCCAGGCTCCCCTACCCACCAGCTGCCCCTTCCCTCAGGGGAGCCTGGAGGACGGGCTTCCTCGGCCAGGAGGGCAGCGTCTCCCCACGGGGTGCTATCCCACCGAGGACAAGCTTCGAGGCATCCCAATGCCCCCGGGAGCCCCGTGTAACCCCATGTTGTCACTCGATGTGCCCATCAAGATGGAGAGCGAATCCGGGTCCGAGGATGCGGCGGATGGCTACTGTGTGTCCCCGAGCCAGGCGTGGCTGGGGGCCAGCGACGTGGCCAAGAGACAGCTGGTCACTTTCCCTACCAGGATGCACCTGAAGATGGAGCCGGACTCCAGGCACCCCCTCTACAGCCCACCCCTGGGGCCCGGCCTGCTGGGGCCCCACCCCAGGCCCGGCAGGGAGCTGGCCCCGTTGCACCCCGCACACTGCGCCTGCCTGGAGCCTCCACCCCGCCTCTGTGCTGGGGGCCACCAACCCCCCAGCCTGGGCTGTGACTGCCAGGCTCCCGGGCCTGTGCCTGTAGTCAAGCTTGAGCCCCTGGACTCGCCCCCGTGGGCCGCTCACGGCCAGGGCGGGGCGCCCGGCATGCTCCCCAGGAGCACCTTGGCCACACGGATGCCACCCAGAGACCCCGAGTGCACGTTCCTGCCGTAGAGCAGGCGTCTGCAAAGGCTGACGTCCGTCCCTCGGCCGGCCGGGATGGCAGTGCAGGGGCAGAGACTTTCCTGAGGGAGGCGCGTGCAATAGCAGATCCTGTGTCTCGTCCAAAGCCACTGAGGTTCTTAAATGCAGAGCGGTCTCATGTCTGCTCAAGTGTGACAGTATTGCCCTCTAAGGGGACACGGTTTCTCAGAAGGAGGCCGGAGTGAGCTGGGCCGCCTGGCCGGGCAGCACTCGGCGCTCCGAGAGGTGCAGCAAGCGGGGGCAGGCGACCGGCGACCTGGCCTGACCGCAGCCCCCAGCGCCCCCCCTTCCCGGCTTCCCCGACGCCGCCTCCGGCGAGTGGACCTCGGGGAGCAGCCTCACCCTGGGGGTCCCACTGCCGAGACAGCAAGTTGGGAATCAAGCCTGTTGAGCGGCAGGTGACCACTTGCCCGATCCTGGGCGGAGTCCAGAAGTTCCAGGCGGAAGAGGCTGTCAGCACCGGGCCGGCAGTTCACCACGACGACGTGCGTGCGTGTGCCTGAGGCGCTGGCGCAGGCTGAGGCCGGCCCGGGGGAGGATTGGCCTGATCCCACCCTGTTCCTCCTTCCGCGAGCGTCTTGGTGTTGTCAGGGGGCCCCTGAAGGTGGTTCTTGCTCATCTGCCTCTCACCGCATCACGCAACCTAGTTTACAGGGTCTGGATTTGCAAGTCTAGAGAAGTACAAGATGTAGGGAGAGGAACGAGTTAGTCCAGTTGTCCAGCTGCCTTGCTGAGTCTCTAGAGGTTTTTAAATGAGACGCCAATCACCATCCTAGGAGGAGCTATTAGAGACGAGACAGACAGGTGATGCTTTACAAAAACGAAAACATTGTGGGGACTTCGCTGGCGGTCCAGTGGTTACGACTCCGTGCTTCAAACGCAGGGGCGCAGGTTTGCTCCCTGGTCGGGGAACTGAGATCCTACATGCTGTGCGGTGCAGCCAAAAAGAAAAAAGAAAAAGGAAAAACTGTGAAGGTAACACATTCTGAACGCAGGAAATTAGGGTGCAAAGAATAAATCGGAAAGTGCAGGTCACCTGCAATCACCAGGGGTGGCTCGTGGCTCAGGGCGAAGTTCACCGTGCCTTCCGGGGTGACCCCACGCCACGGGTGCAGTTAGTACGGGACACAACACCAGGGGGCAACATCACCACCGAGCAGGGAGCTGGTC
Source organism: Pseudorca crassidens (assembly GCF_039906515.1). NCBI lineage: Eukaryota > Metazoa > Chordata > Mammalia > Artiodactyla > Delphinidae > Pseudorca > Pseudorca crassidens. The sequence goes on from NC_090298.1 coordinate 790,150, forward strand.
GGAGACCCCCCTGTGCTGTGGTTGGAGACCCTCCTTACGGATGTGACCACCTGCCCCGGGAGGCTCGGGACGGGCAGGGGCCCCTTGCAGCCCCGCCACGTTCAGCGGGGGGTCTTTTTGTCCGGCATCTGTGGCTTTGGGGTGTCACTGTTCAGCTCCTGAGTTAATGCTGAAGCTGTTTGCTAAATGCTTCGTCACCCTGTCAGACTCGGGACTGGGCTGGCGGGACTGGGTCTTCTGACCCTTAGGCAGCTAGCTGCCTGCTTCGTGGAGGGGCTTCCCCTGGGGGGCGTGGTGGGAGCTGAAGGTCTCTCCCTGGACTGACAGAGGTTACTCGTTGGAGCCCAGGGTTGGGAGTCATCAATTTGTGGCCTCCTGGGATCCCCGAGCCCTGCCCAGCAGCCTGCTCATCTCTGCCCAGCCCCCGGGGGCCTTGCAAAAGTGACATCGGTGCTGTGCTGTCCCCCCCTCCCTCGCCAGAGTCTCCCCCTCCCCGTCACAGTGGCAGCCAGGCTGCCTGTCGGGACCACCTGCTTCCCACCCTCGCCCCCCGCTGGGTTAGCATCCCTCTCTACTTAGTTCTCACGCTGAGCCCAGCACACCTGATAGATTTCATCCCTAAGACAAGGGGTGGAATATCGGAAACTTCCTCCTTCCTTTCTATTCACGCCAAGTGCCCAGCTCCTCGCGGGCAGCCCTGCACCGTCTCTCAAAAGTAACTGTCAGCCTCTCTGGAGCTCCCTCTGTGCAATGTCACCCTCGGCACAGGAGTGGGTCCTGGGATGCACCGGGGCACCCCTCAGTGTGACGCCTGCCCTTCCCGTCTCAGGGTACAGCAGACAGGTGCGCTGCACGCGCGTAACACGTAAGTGGGAAAACCCTGGACCGAAAAGATGGAATTGAGAGACACCATTGCATGTTTGCACGCTGTAGCCGGATCCTAGTGTAACCAAAAAAGAGCTGCAGGCTGAAGGACATTCAGCTGTCCCCGCCCGTGAGGGCCACGGTGCCCCAACTTTTCAGATGCACCCACTCTCCCGGGACCAACTGCACCAAATTGGTCCCGGTTGGTGGGCAGACAAGTCACGCGTTGCCGATGCAGAACTCAGCCTCTGGGCGTCAGCGCTGCAGGTCTTGCGTTCTGGAGAGGCCATCATGCTCGGGGCCCAGGTCCTGACGTGCTAGGTCGGTGGGAACAAAACGCCTCTCAGGGCTTCCCTGGTGGCGCAGTGGTTGGGAGTCCGCCTGCCGATGCAGGGGACGCGGGTTCGTGCCCCGGTCCGGGAAGATCCCACAAGCCGCGGAGCGGGTGGGCCCGTGAGCCATGGCCGCTGTGCCTGCGCGTCCGGAGCCTGTGCTCTGCAACGGGAGAGGCCACAGCAGTGAGAGGCCCGCGTACCGCAAAAGAAAAAAACAAAGACAAAAACGTCCCTCAGTCAGCACCTTTGTTATTTTCCAACCATGCCCCTGCTGAAAATCGTGTGGGGAAGGTGAGGATGGAATGTAGAAGGTCAGGTGTGGCCAGTCCTGCTTTAAAATGTCATTACAGTGCTAATTACGGGCTTGTATCTTCTGTTGCCTGTAGCTTTTGTCTATATAGCTGAAAAATATTAAAATCAAATATGATGTAGGAATGGGGTGGAAGGGAGGAGATAAACACAAATTATATTTTCTATTTTTGCAGTTTCTACTGGATGAAAAAAGTTTTCAATATCTAGACTGACTTGTTGAATTTTTAAAAATGGATACACTATAATATAACTATTTGTACTGTTTTCTCAGTGCCTTTAGAAAGCTTTCAAATACATTTCCGATACTGTGGTTTGTATTAAATTTGCAATATTGATGTAAAATAAATCATACATGTTAGTACACGTTTACTGTAAGTGGAAACGTCTACTTGAGTTTCCAAATTTATTTCCTTTAAAGCGTGTGTAGGCGAATTTATATTATGAGACTGTCCTTCACCACCAGATCCGAGGCGGTAATGAAAGCACAAGTGGACCCGGGGCCACAGGGGGGGCGCCGGTGGCCGCTTTCGCAGCGCTCCCTCCCTTTCCCGCCCGTCACTGAGGGTTGAGGGGGACCATCCCAGGTGTCTTTAGGACACCCCAGACTCAAGCTCTCCTGCGAGGAGCAGACGCCTGGCCCCGTGTCATGTGTGTGGTGGCGTCGGCCCCGCCCCGCCCAGGACCTGGTGACAGGTGTGTGTGGGCAGGGCTGGGAGGTCACCAGGGCCCAGGCGGAGACTCCTCCCAAGCCCAGGGAGCCGTGTTTTCATTTCCTTTGTTTGGCCAAGGAGCACCCCCAAACTGCACCAGCGTCAAGTGCCCCGTACAGAGCTTGGATCTGCCCCTGCTGCAGCAGTCGCGCCCTGGCCAGGCCCCCTTCCTGCATCCTGCAGGCCACCACCCCCGTCTCTACTCTGTGACTCCCTGTCCCTCCTGGGGAGACCAGGCCAACCTGCCCCCGCCAGCTGGGTATAAGCCAGCTGCTCCCCGTCCCAGGAGGCCACCTGCCCAGCTTGCCGTCCCCCACACCCTCCCCCCATCTGTGATCTTCAGACTCACGGCCTTGAGACCTGGGGCGGGACAACACTCATGTTCACGCCGTCACGTGACTCCCACCACTGAGCCTGCTGCTGCGGTGGATTTGCGGGTGGTTCCCAGACTTCTACGTGCCCAGCAGCTGTCCCCCCACCCCCGCCCAGTGCGCCTCTGCGGGACCGAGGACACACCCGAGGGTGCTCATGGCTCACACCTCGCCAGGGCGGGGTCGCCAGGGGCTGCCCAGGCGTCCTGCAAAGGTGTCCTGCCACGGGCAGCTGTCACAGCCCGTTCGGGCCGCTGGAACGAAGATCCCAGAGGCTGGGTGTCTTATCAACGACAGACGCGGATTCCTCACGGCTCTGGAGGCTGCAGGCCTGAGGCCTGGCTGCGGTGGCGGTGGGGTCTGGCGCAGGCCAGCTTCCGGGTTGCTGGCTGCTCGCTGTGTCCCCGCTGGTGGGAGGGGCGCGGGAGCTTTGTGAGGTCTCTCTGAAGGGGACTGGTCCCATTCTCATGGCCTAGTCACCCCCCCAAGGCCCGCCTCCTAACACCATCACCTTGGGGGGCGGTTTAGCATGTGAGATCTGGGGAGACACAGCATTCAGCCCGTAGCAGCAGCCCACCGGCGCCCACTGGGGTCTCACCTCCCCACCGATCTGGTACTGTCAGACGTTTCAGCTCCGTCTCTCTGAGGGGCGAGGTGGCAGCGGGTGGTTTTATGTGCATTTCCCTCCCTCCTGCACTCAGCTGGTTGTTGAGCCCCTGCTGAAGACCAGGCCCTGTGACAGCGCCGGGGACATATTAGGGAAGAAAAGATGCAGAACTCATGCTGCTGACATCCCTGTACACGTGGACTGGGGACGGGGTGCAGAGAAGCGACCAATAAGTCCTGTGATGCATCGGGAGGCGGTGGGTACTGTGCAGATGGGTCAGCTGGCGTCCTGTAGCCCAGGTGGCAGTTCTGTGGGCCAGGCAGACTTCGAGCCAAGACTTGACAGGAACAGAACAGTGTCCAGGGTAGGGGTGGAGGAGCCTTACGGGCTGGAGCGAGAGGGTGGGATGAGGTCAGGCAGGGGCAGCGGGTCACAGGCAGGTCTGAGGGAGGGGAGCACGGCAGGGCTTCCGGTGAAAGCGACCCTGAGCCGCGGTTTGGAGGCCGCGTCGGCTGCAGGGCAGGAGAGGGGCCCCACGGCCACCCTAAGGACCATGACAGTGCCGGGAGGCAGCCCCACCCTGGTTTCTTCCCTGGTGCGCTGGCTGCTCCGCTACTGTCTGTCCTGCACTTGTTTGCCGTTTTTGGTGAATTGTGGGTGTCATTTTAAAATCAAGATAGTAGTGCTTCGTCAAAGATTTTCTCTCAGTCTATGGCTTGTCTTCTAAGAATTAAAAAAAAAATACAAGGGTTTAAAATCTTAGCATGGCAAACTATCTTCTCCTTTATGGTTTATGTGTTTTGTACCTTAAGAAAATGACTCTCTCTGACCGTGCCTTTGATATAAAGCTCATTTTGTCTGGTATTAATATTGCCACACCAGCTTTCTCGGGCCTGGACTAGCCGGCGTGCAAACCTCCTCCACACCTAACCATCCTGTTCCTTTATGTTCTAGATATTTTTCTCATAAATAGCTGGTTGGTTTAAAATCCATTTTACTCGTGTTCTTTTTTCCTTTTTCCCGGTTGCGTGGGGTCTTCGTTGCTGCGCGCGGGCTTTCTCTAGTTGCGGCGAGCGGGGGCTACTCTTCGTTGCGGTACGCGGGCTTCTCGTTGCGGTGGCTTCTAGGTCCGTGGGCTACAGTAGTTGTGGCTCATGTGCTCTAGAGCGCAGGCTCAGTAGTTGTGGTGCATGGGCTCAGTAGTTGTGGCACGCGGGCTCAGTAGTTGTGGCACGCGGGCTTAGTTGCTCCTTGGCATGTGGGATCTTCCCAGAGCAGGGCTCGAACCCGTGTCCCCTGCACTGGCAGGCGGATTCTTAACCGCTGCAGCACCAGGGAAGCCCCACTTGCTTGTGTTCTGATAACTGATATATCTGAACATATCTGTACTCCTTACTTTGTGTTTCTAGTTACATATGATCCTTTGGCTTTTCTCTTCCTAGTGTCCCTGTGGGATTGCTTGCACTTTCTCTTCATATTTAACAAAGTCTAAGCTAGAGCTTATCAGACCTCTGTTCTCTCAGGACGCTTTAGAAGCAAACCACCTGGCTCCCTTCTTTACTCCTGCCAAGGTTGGAGGGCCTCTCTAAAAACGCTCCTGGTTTGCTTCTGCTGAGCAGTGAGTTTCAGTGAGAGCTTCTAGGATGAGGAGGACACCAAACCCAAGTGAAGCGCAGGCCCCTAGCTATGTGTTCTTGGGGGGCCTTTCCTGACCCAGGGATCCCAGTACCTGGGAAGTATGGCTTTTTCGGGTTTTGTCGTTTGTTTTCCCTGGTCCACTCTTGCACTGAGGATGATCAAACTGCCTTTATAGTTAGAATTTGAAACATAATTTTAACTTTTGTTTACATTCTTCATTTCTCAGCTTGGTGCTATATTTTCATAAATTACTAGGTGCAGATGACATAATAGAGGGATCAGCCATCAGAGTCAGTACGGTGCTTAAGTCCTGGCCCTTGGAACGTGATCCGCTAATCAGCTGACTGGTAATTTCTGGGGTACGTGGCCACAGCAACTGGGGGCTCACACAGCTCCACCTTCCTGCCCCCGTGTGCCTGTGTGTGCTCACGTGGGTGTGGTGTGTGTGTGTACGTTTATGGCGTGTGTGCGTGGCGTGTGCGTATGTGTGTGGCATGTCTGTATGTGGTATGTGTCTGCGGTGTGTGCTGTGTCTATACGGGTGGTGCGTGTCTTTGGGTGTGGTGTGCAAATGTTTGGAGTGTCTACACGTGCGTGTCTGTGGCGTGTGCCTGTGGTATGTGTTTACGTGCGTGCGGTGTGTGTGCGCTCGCGCCCTCCCGCGCCGCGCCGCATCCCCGCTCTGCTCCCTCCTGGTCGCGCGGTCTCCACCAATCTGGGCGGCACCCGTCGGCAGCCAGCTCGCCAGGTCACTCACCCCGCGCGCCGGGCACGCAGCGTCGGGACCGCCCAGACCCCACCCTTCCAGTCGCGAGGCCGGAAGCGGAAGTGCCTGCCGGCCGCTCACTTCCGGGCGGCGGCGGCGGCGGCGGCACGCACAGTGAGGCAGCTGCGGTAGGGCGGTCTCCGGGCGGTGGTCGCGGTCGCCACCCGCTGTCCCTTCCCCGGGCTCCGGCTGGCGCGGGCGCGGCCGGGAGGCGGTGCGGGTGGCAGTGGGGTCCTGGGGGCGGGCTCTCGTCCGCGAAGGGGCCGACGACGCGCCGCGCGAGGGAGGAAGCAGGTGCAGAGCTGCGCGCGCGGGTGGCGGGCGGGGAGACGCGCGGCCGCCCCGGGTGTCCGGCCCTGTGTGCGGGCCTGTGATCAGGAAAGGCGGCGAGGAGGGATGGCGCCGCAGCCCCGCTCCGTGGGCGTGCACGAAAGGCACTCGTGTCCAGGGCCCTCGGGGGCCTGCGCGGACTTGGGTGGTGCTCTGAAAGCGTGTGAGGAGGGGTGAGAAATGTCTTTGAGAATTTTGCACAGAAAACACGCGTGGAGACGGGCGGCCAATAGCTGAAGTCAGTCCTCCGCTGCCAGACGCTCACCAGGTGTCCCTAGTTCCGTGGCTGGGATGTTGGTGGAGCTGGCGCTGAAGGCAGGTGTGCTTGGTGTCCAAGCACCTGTGCCCCGTGCACCGCACCTGAGCAGAGTGCCTTCTGCCCTCTCACCTTTGTTGACTAGGGCTGTTAAGCAGTAGGAAACGGAATTTGGGATACTGCAGACAGTGATTTTTGAGGGAAATGGTAGGACGGGTGCTGGAACCTCAGCTAGGGAGGGTAAGGTGCGTGCTGTCCCTGTGCCTCCACGTGTGCACGAGGTGTCCCGGCGTGGCCCCCACCCCTGCCCCCTGGTGTGTAAAGGGGTGGTGTGAGGGCTCTGGAAATGAGAAATTGGCCCTATCTGGGGCAGAGAAGTGCCCTGGAGACTGACATCTGATACGATGAGTAGTCTGGGGCCCCCATAGAGGCATTGTCTGTATGTCAATATCTTATACCTGTAATCGCCTCTGGTCCGCTTAAAGGTAAAACTGTGTTCTGAAGGTTTGTATTGCTTATCGAGCAGTTCATAATCCTAGTTCAACTTTCTTTCAGGTTTACTGGGTTAATGATCTCGAATGCTCTCATTAGAGCCCCGCTGCGAACAGCACTGTTGGTGGAGGGGGCTAAGTTTTGTTGCTGACTTTTCTACCTCCCTAACACATTTTCCCCCTCCTGTTCCCTCTCTGCCTATGGACACAGGATGCCTCTAGCATGACAGGCGCAGAGATTCTGCCAGCTTTGTAGCCATGAAGGAGACGGACCGGGAGGCTGTTGCGACAGCGGTCCAGAGGGTTGCTGGGATGCTTCAGCGCCCGGACCAGCTGGACAAAGTGGAGCAGTATCGCCGAAGAGAGGCCCGGAAGAAGGCCTCTGTGGAGGCCAGATTGAAGGTATGAGGCCTGAGTGGCCATGGGCACCTGCTTCACTCCCAGGTGGGACACAGGCTTTTATCTCAAGTTTCTGGTTCCTGCTTAACAACTGGACTTTGTGATGACGTGGAAGGGGGCAGCCTTGAACGTACCTTGACTTAGCACGTTCCTTCCAACAGTATCCTGCCAATCAGTAGATTGACAGACAAGACAGGGGGAATGTTGAAAACACCAAAGGAACAACCTTTTTGAGCACCCAGAAATGTCCATTTAACTTTTTAAAGAACGCTAGAAGAATGACAGCTTCTCTTCATTAAAAGCTCTTCTGCAGAGCGTATCCAGAGAGCATTTTGTTTGGCTCGTTCTGGCACGTGCTGTAGTAGGCTGGCCCTGGGGCAGGAAGGAGGAGAGCTCGGCACGTTTATTAGAGTGTGGGAGACTGAGGCAAGAAAGAAAATCGATCTTGTATGATTTGGATTGGCTTTCAACTTAATTCACGCGGAGAGAGGAGGTTTTATTAAAATTACGCACACTTGGTGTAGTTGTAAAAACGTTGAGACCGTGGCCTGCTGTAATTGACTGGCAGCACGGCGGTCTTGAGGACTCGAGAGCGCATTTTAGGAAGGTTACTTCTCATGCTGACAGGGCAGTGAGGTCACCTCTCCAGTCGAAAACATTAGCGGCCAGGTAAGTGCAGGTTTGTTGAGACAGGATGAGGCTCATTCACTTGCACCAGTGAAGCAGCCGAAGACCTGCTGGACTAATTTGAAACAGCTTCATGTCAACTTAAAAAATGGTTTAGGGCTTCCCTGGTGGCGCGGTAGTTAAGAATCTGCCTGCCAACGCAGGGGACACGGGTTCGATACCTGGTCCGGGAAGATCCCACGTGCTGCAGAGCAGCTAAGCCCGTGCGCCACAACTACTGAACCTGCGCTCTAGAGCTGCGAGCCACAACTACTGAAGCCCGTGTGCCTAGAGCCTGTGCTCCACAAGAGAAGACACCGCAGTGAGAAGCCCACGCACTGCAACGAAGAGTAGCCCCTGCTCGCCACAACTAGAAGAAAGCCCACGTGGAGCAACGAAGACCCAGCGCAGCCAAAAAGAAAAAACAAAGGAAAAAAAATAGTGTAGACCTGCTACGTTTTTATTCAGAATTTTATTTTATTTATTTATTTATTTATTTATTTATTTTTTGCGGTATGCGGGCCTCTCACTGCTGCGGCCTCTCCCGTTGTGGAGCACAGGCTCCGGACGCGCAGGCCCAGCGGCCATGGCCCATGGGCCCAGCCGCTCTGCGGCGCGTGGGACCCTCCCGGACCAGGGCACGAACCCGTGTCCCCTGCATTGGCAGGCGGACTCTCAACCACTGCGCCACCAGGGAAGGCCTATTTTATTTATTTTCAATTTATTTTAAGTTTATTTTTGGCTGTGTTGGGTCTTCATTGCTGCACGCGGGCTTTCTCTAGTTGCGGCGAGTGGGGTCTCCTCTTCCTTGCGGTGCGTGGGCTTCTCATGGCAGTGGCTTCTCTTATTGTGGAGCACGGGCTCTAGGCACAGGGGCTTCAGTAGTTGTGGCTCTTGGGCTCCAGAGCTCAGGCTCAGCAGTTGTGGCACCCGGGCTTAGCTGCTCCGCGGCATGTGGGATCTTCCCGGAACAGGGCTCGAACCCCTATCCCCTGCATTGGCAGGCGGATTCTTAACCACTGCGCCACCAGGGAAGCCCTTATTTAGAATTTTAATCTGTTCTAGGAACTTGTGGGATTAGCTAACAGTTGTTGTGTTTTGTTGAAATCATTAACTATTTCTAAACGCTACTTAGTGTTTCGTGGGTGAAAGTTATTCCTGGGCACCGTTGTGCTCCCTGGCCTTTCCCTTCCTTTTCCCATCCACCTGCTGCTCCTTCACGCCCTCTCCATTCTGACTGTACGGCTCACTGGGTGGCATTGCCACGGGCTCTCAGAGTGAGTCTGAATCTCAGGTGCACCAGCTCTGCGTCGTGGGGCCGGCCGTCCCGGAGCGGAGTCTGGTTCTGGCCGAGTGGCAGGAAAACCCTTTCCGCGCAAGCTGATGAGCGAGTCCTGACGGTTTCTCCGTCTAGTGAAGGCCTGTGAGGAGGCTGAGGGGTGCCTGAGAGGTGGTGTGGAGTCCTTCTAAGGGCCGCACTTAAGGGGCGGCCCGGGACTCGGGGTATTCCCACGGGGGAGTCTGGCGTTCTCAGGTCAAGGGGCTGGATGATGGGTGTTGTGAGGTTTTCTCAGCAGAGCTTTAAAAACGTTTTGTTCTAAGAAGCAATGGGAAAAAGGAAAAGCTACCTTATGAATCAGTGGAATCCTTGTTGCGTTTTGTTGTCTTGTCTGTGGGCATTGACTGTTCTCTACTACTGAAACGCCTCTTTTCTACACTCTGAGCCTCCTGGGGAAGGTCTGCTCGGGGCCGTCCCAGCTCTGCTCACCCACCCAGTGTCTTCCCTAGGCCGCGATCCAGTCGCAGTTGGACGGGGTGCGCACGGGCCTCAGCCAGCTCCACAGCGCGCTGAGCGACGTCAAGGACATCCAGCGGTCCCTGGCCGACGTCAGCAAGGACTGGAGGCAGAGCATCAACACCGTCGAGAGCCTCAAGGCTGTGAAGGACGCCGTCGTGCGGCACAGCCAGCTCGCGGCCGCCGTGGAGAACCTCAAGAACATCTTCTCAGGTAGCCGGGCCACGGCCGCACTCTCTCCCACGACTCACGTGTGCGTTTCCTTGCCCTGTGGGTGCCGCAGGGCAGTTGCAGCTGTCGTCGCCCTGCTCAGAGGGGTGATTTCTGCCTGCACAGTTGGGTTCATATTTTGAACACAGGCGGATGGTCAGTTGAGCAAATAAAGGCTGGTAGAACGTTTGTGGTTCTGAAATGGTCAGGACAGGCACAGAAACGGGTAACTGAGCAAGCGCTGCGTGAGCATGGTTCCCTCCGCTGCAGTGTGGCTCAGCGGGGCTCGGCCAGGTGCTGGAGGATGAAGATGCGCCGCCCGCGGGACGGCTCGCGGTCAGGCTCGTGGTCTGCGGGCGGAGCAGCGCTGCGAACGGGACGAAAGGGCGCAGTTCCCAGACAGGAAGGGTGTGCACGGGTCGCAGGCTGGGGGCAGGGCAGGGGGCGGATAGGGCACACCCTGGAGTCTCAGTCCCCATGGGAGCTGGGCCTGTGGGAGTCCTTGGGGCTGGTGGGGAAGGTGGGGGCGCGGGAGGGGCCCTTTCAGAAGCCTGTCCCAGTACCTCACTGGCGGGAGGAACAGTGGGCTCAGCGTCAGCCGTCACCAGCACAGGGTGCCCTGCTGTGTTCAGCACAGCCTCCTCGCTTGTGCTCCACCCCCTGGAGCTAGTCCCTCGCCCCGTCCCCTCGTTCCCCATCCCCTCGTCCCCCCGTCCCCCCGTCCCCTCGCCGCTGTCAGGGTCATCATCCCAGCCCGAAGCCTTGGGATGGTCCGACCCCTTCCCTGCCTTTATCTGGTGTCTGGTCTCAGCGAGTTCTTTCTGCGCTTCCTTCCGAACTCTGCTCCACCCCGGAGTGGAACCTGGTGCAGTTCTTCCCCTCCGCCCACCAGCCCACCACGTATGAACCGCAGCATGTCTGAGGGCAGCATTATTGAGTACTTGACCCCGCCCCTCTGTGCATGCTCAGCTTCCCGGGGCCCTTCTCCGTCCCCCCCATGAATGACACAGCACTGCCGACTGTGGTGGGCGCTCTGGAAGCAGCTCCTCTTGGTGACTGTGGACGACCTGGAATTGGTCCAGTCTACCTGCCACAATCTCCTTCATGACATTCAACCAGCCTTCTTAGTTAATTTCCCTCTTACAATTTCCTGTTGACTGACATCTTCTTCCAGTCTTGGACGCTAATGCCAAATGACCAAAAAGCTACCTTTCCATCCACAGAGGTTGAAAATAATTTTCTTCCTTTGATGAACAATGAGGCTGTGATGTAGATGTGGTTTTCGTTAGGAGTATGTTTTTATTGGGAAGATGTTGTGCTTATTTGGCTCCCTTCAGACTTTTCTCATTGCCTGTAATTCAGTAGTGTTGTGCACACAGCCTGTTTTTCTCCACACTTTTACAAATTATAAAATATGCATAATATAAGATTTACCATCTTGACCATTTTCAATTGCACAGTTCTGTAGTATGAAGTGCTTTCGTATCGTTGTGAAACCATCACTATCCATCTCTAGAACTCTTCACCTTGCAAATTGAAACTTTATTATATAGTGCAGTGTCAATTCTATCTCAGTAAAACTGAAAGAAAAAAAATCTGCAGCCGTTAAATAATAGTTCCCCATGCCCCCTCCCCCAAGTCCCTTACTAGTTTATAGGTCTATTTAGATTTTCTGTTTCTTTGTGGTTTAGGTTTTGTGTTTCTAGGAATCTGCACTTCATCTGGGTTATCCAGTTTGCTGGTGTACAGTTGTTCATAGTACTCTTATAATCCCTTTTATTTCTGTAGAATTGGTAGTAATGTCCTCACTTTTATTTCTGATTTTAGTTTTTGAGTCTTCTTATTTTCTTAGTTCATCTAGGTAAGATTTGTCAATCGTTAATCTTTTGAAAGAACTGCGTTTGGTTTTGTTGATTTTCTGTTGTGTTTTTCGATTCTCTGTTTATCCCTGCTCTAATCTTGATTATTGCCTTCCTTTTGGTAGCTTTGGGTTTAGCTTTTTTTTTTCTAAGAACTTTTTAAAAAAAAATTAGTATAGTTGACTTATGTTGTATTAGTTTCTGGTATACAGCAAAGTGGTTTAGTTATACACATATATGTAGGTATATTCTTTTTCATATTCTTTTCCATTGTAGTTGAGGGTTTAGTTGATTCTTTTTCTAGTTCCTTAAGTTGTAAAGCTAGGTTGTTGACGTGAAATCGTTCTCTTTTAACTGAAGTGTTTATAGCTGTACTTCGCCCTTAGCACTGTAAGTTCTGGTATGTTGTGTTTTCATTTTCATTTGTCTCTAAGTATTTTCTAATTTCCCTTGTAATTTCTTCTTTGGCCCATTGATTAAGAGTGTGCTGCTTAATTTCCACAAATTTGTGAATTTTTTGTCAATCACAGATGTTTAACTTTATCCATTTGTAGTCAGAGAAGATATTTTGTATGACATTTATCTTTTAAAATCTATTGAGATTTAATTCATGGTTTAAATGAATTCATTCCTAATGATTTAATTTAATTCATGCCTAAGGGTATGGTCTGCCCTAGAAAATGTCCCATGTGCACTTAAGAGGACTGACTGTGTGTGCTGTTGGGTCGGGTGAAGTGTTCTGTATACGTCTGTTAGATCTAGTTAGTTTGTCGTGAGGTTCAAGTCCCATTTCCCTACTGATCTTGCGTCTGGTCGTGTTCATTATTGTGAGCGGCATATTGAAGTCTCCAGCCATCATTGTAGAATGGTCTGTTTTTCCAGTTCTGTCAATTTTTGTTTCGTATATTTTGATGGTCATTAGGTGTGTAAATGTTTATACTTGTATATTCTTACTGGATTGAACGTCTTATTAATATAAAATTCCTTCTTTGTTTCTTACAACCTTTTTTGACTTTGAATCTGTTTTGTCTGATGTTAGTACGGCCACCCCCGCTCTCTTTTGGTTACTGTTTGCATGGAATAACTTTTCCCATCCTTTCACTTTCAATCTATTTGTGTCTTTGGATCTCAAGTGAGTCTTTTGTAGGCAGCGTAAAGTTGGATCATGTGTTTTTATCCATTCTGCCAGTCTCTGTCTTTTGATTGGAGAGTTTAATCCACTTACATTTGAAGTAATTACTGGTAAGGAGGGACTTAAGTCTGTCATTTCCCAACTGTTTTCTGTATGCCCTTATTTTGTCATTTTCTGCATTATAGTCTTTTGTTTAGTTGATTTTTTTTTGTAGTAAAGTGTTTTAATTCCTTTCTCAATCCTTTTCTTTTGTATATTCTATAGCTATTGTCGTTTTTTGTTCCCATGGGGATTACATTTACCATCCTAAAGTTATAACACTAATTTGAATTTATACCAGCGTAACTTCCATAACATACAGAAACTCTGCTCCTATACAACACTTCCCATGTCCTTTCAGTTATTGATGCCACAAAACTACACCTTTATGTATTGTGTGTCCAAAAACATAGACTAGTTGCTATTTAAAAAAAATGCGTTCGTCTTTCAAATTATGTAGAAAGTAAAATGTGGAATTATAAACCAGAGTTACAGCTATTCTAGCTTTCTATTAGTACTAGCTTTGGACTAATTTTTTTTTCTCTAAATGTATTAGTCTCTTGAATTATGTAAAACAAAAAGAGTTACAAAGCAAAGTTACAATAATACTGGCTTTACAGTTGCCCATGTATTTACCTTTACTGAGACCTTCATTTCTTCCCACAGCTTCAAGTTGCTGTCTGGTGTCATTTCACCTGCAGAACTTCTTTAGCATTTCTCACAGCGTAGGTCCAGTGGTCACAAACTCCTTCAGCTATTGTTTGGGAATGTCTTAATTTCTCCTTCACTTTTGGGGGACAGTTTTACCAGATATAGGATTCTTGAGTTACAGGTTTTTTTCCTTTTAGCACTTTGAATATTACCAGCAGGCTGCTTTTTGTCCTTCAAAGTCTCTGAAGAGAAATCTGCTGATACTCCACTGAGGATCCCTTGTATGTGATCAGCTGCTTCTCCCTTGCAGCTTTCAAGATTGCTCTCTCTGTGTTTGGCTTTCTGTGGTTTGATTACAATGTGTCTTGGTGTTGGGTCTCTTTGAGTTTTTTCTGTTTGGAGTTTGTTGAGTTCTTGAATGTTTATATTTATGTCTTTCATCAAATTTAGTAAGTCTTTGACCATTATTTAAAATACAGGCACACCTTGGAGATAATGCAGGTTCGTTTTTAGACTACCTCAGTTAAGCAAATTATCTCAGCAAAGCGAGTCATGCGAATTTTTTGGTTTCCCACTGAATATAAGTTATGTTTACATTGTGTTGTAGTTTATTAAGTGTGCGATACGAGTATGTCTAAAAAAACAATGTACATACCTAAAATAAAAAATACTTTATTGCTGAGAAATGCTGACCGTCATCCAGACCTTCAGTGAGTGCTAATCTTCTTGCTGGTGGAGGGTCTTGCCTTAGCGTTGGTGGCTGCTGACTGATCGGGGCAGTGGTTGCTGAAGGCTGGAGTGGCTGCGGCCGTTTCTTAAGTAAGACAGCAGTGACGCTGGCTGTGTTGACTGACTCTTCCTTTCAGGAATGATTTCTCTGTAGCAGCAATGTTGTTTGATAGCATTTTACCACAGGAGAACTTCTTCTAAAATTGGAGTCAATCCTCTTAAACCCTGCTGCTGCTTTGTCAACTAAGTTTATGTAATATTCTAAATCCTTCGTTATTTCAACAATTTTCACAGCATCTTTAAACTTCAGGAGTAGTTTCTATCTTAAGAACTTTCTTTGTTCATCCGTAAGAAGCAACTCTGCATGTGTTGAAGTTTTATCGTGAGATCACAGCAGTTCAGTCACATCTTCAGGCTCCACTTCTAATTCTGGTTCTCTTGCTGTTTCCACCACATCTGCCATTACTTCCTCCACTGAAGTCGTGAACCCCTCAGAGTCATCCACGAGGGTCGGAATCAGCTTCTTCCAAACTCCTGTTAATGTTGGTATTTGGACCTCTTCTCATGAATCATGAGTGTTCTTAATGGCCTCCAGAACGGTAAATCCTTTCCAGGTCTTCAATTGACTCTGCCCTGATCTATGAGAGGAATCACTATCTATGGCAGCTGTAGCCTTTCGAAATGTATTTCTGAAATAATAAGATTTGCAAGTCGATGTTATTCCTCTATCCGTGGGCTGCAGAGTAGATGTTTTGTTAGCAGACGTGAAAACAACAAGGATGTTGTTGCACACCTCTGTCAGAGCTCGAGTGGCCACGTGCATTATCAATGAGCAGTAATGTTTTGAAAGACATCTTTTTTTTCTTAGCAGTAGGTCTCAACAGTGGGCTTAAAATATTCAGCAGATGATGTTGTAAAGACATGTGCTGTCATCCAGCCTTTGCTGTTCATTTATAGAGCACAGGTGGAATAGATTTAATATAATTCGTAAGGGTCCCAGGATTTTTGGAATGATAAATGAAGATTGGTTTCACCTTAGGGGCACCACCTGCATTAGCCCCTAACAAGAGAGTCAGCCTGTCCTCTGAAGCTTTGAAGCCAGGCGCTGACTTCTCTCTAGCTGTGAAAGTCCTAGATGGTACCTTCTTTCAATAGAAGGCTGTTTTGTCTGCATTGAAAACCTGTCGTTTCGTGCAGCCACCTTCATGAGTTATGGCAGCTGGATCTTCTGGAGAACTTGCTGCAGCTCCTACACCGGCACTTGCAGCTTCACCTTGGGCTTCTGTGTTATCAAGACGGCTTCTTTCCTTCAACCTCATGAGCCAGACTCTGCTGGCTTCTGACTTTAGATCTCTAGTTTCCTCACCTGTCTCAGCCTTCAGAGAAATGGGACTTGCTCTGGATTAGGCTTTGATTAAGGGAATGTTGTGGCTGGTTTGATCTGTCCAGTCACTAAAACTTTCTCCATATCAGCAATAAGGCTGTATTGCTTTCCTACCATTCGTGTGTTCACTGAAGTACCACTTCTAATTTCCTTCCAGAACTGTCCTTTGCCTTCAGAGCTTGGCTAACTGTTTGGCACAAGAGGCCCAGCTTTCAGCTTATCTCGGCTTTCGACAGGCCTTCCTCACTCAGCTTAATCATTTCTAGCTTTTGATTTAAAGTGAGAGATGTGCGACTCTTCCTTTCACTTGACCACTTAGAAGCCATTGTAGGGTTATTAATCGGCCCAATTTCAGTATTCCTGTGTCTCGGAATAGGGAGGCCTGAGGAGAGGGCGAGAGCACGGGGAGCAGTGAGAACACACACCACATTTGTCAGTTACGTTTGCCGTGTTATACGGGCACGAGTCTCGGTGCCCCAAAACAATTGCAGTAGTAACATCAAAGGTGACTGATCACGGATCACCGTAACACTTACAATCACAGTGAAAAGTTTGAAATATTGAAAGAATAACTAGAATGTGACACAGAGACACGAAGTGAGCAAATGATGTTGGAAAAATGGTGCTGATTGACTTGCTTGATGCAGGGTTGCCACAGACCTTCGGTTTGTAAAACGTGCAGCGTCTGTGAAGCACAGTAAAGCGAAGTACGGTAAAGCGCAGCGTGCCCGTAGTCGCTCTGCCCATCTTTCTTTCTTCCTCTGGGTCTCCCACAGTGTGCACCGCACAGACCCCTTAGGCTCTGTTCGCTCCTCTCTAGTTGTTTTCCTCTTATCCTCACGCTTGATGACTTCCTTCCTGTCTTCAGGTTTGCCGTTGCCTTCTTCTGCTTGATCAAATCTGCTTTGAAAATTTGAAATAACTTTTCCATCCAGTTCGTATACTTTCCTGCGCGTTTTCTTTTAGTTCTTTGAGCGTGTTGAAGAGTTTGCTTCAGAGGCTTGTCTAGTCCAGCAATCTGTCTGTCCTTCTCGGGGATGATTTCTGTTGGTTTATTTTTTCCTTGAATCTCCGTTCTCTCCTGTATCTTCGTATGCCTTGTGATGTTGTTGTCGAACGTTGGACGTTCGAATCTAATAACATGTGACTCTGGAAATCAGGTTTTCCTCTTTGCCAGGGTATGCTGATTCTGTTTATTGTTTTTGTTGTTTTGATTGTCGTAGGCTGTGTCTGTGCAGAGGGTCAGGCTGACATGTAAACTCAAGGTCTTCTCAGGTCTTTCTGAGCCTGCGCCTCTCCTGGTCATTTGCAGTCAGTTTCTACTTTTCTACTGGTGCTGAGAGCTGAAATGCACCAATATTAACCACACCTTACTTTCACACCTTTCCCTGGAAGTTGTATGCCTTCAGTAGACTCCAGAGTTCCAAAACAGGTACTCGGATGGAGTCTGTCAGTGCAGCAGCTGTCCAGGTGGGAGACAGGTTGCTGGTCACCCTTGTCCCCATCTGCCCAGAGTCCTGTATGGCCCTTCGTGTGGTTTTTCACGGTACCATCTTGTGCCTTTCCCGCAGTGCCCGAGATCGTGAGGGAGACCCAGGACCTCATAGAGCAAGGGGCGCTGCTGCAGGCCCACCGGAAGCTGATGGACCTGGAGTGCTCCCGCGACGGGCTGATGTACGAGCAGTACCGCATGGACAGCGGGAACGCGCGTGACATGAGCCTCATCCACAGCTACTTCGGGAGCACGCAGGCGCTGTCCGACGAGCTGGCCAAGCAGCTGTGGATGGTGCTGCAGCGGTCCCTGGTCACCGTGCGCCGCGACCCCACCTTGCTGGTCTCCGTGGTCAGGATCATCGAAAGGGAAGAAAAGATTGACAGGCGCATACTTGACCGAAAGAAGCAAACTGGCTTCGTTCCTCCTGGAAGGCCCAAGAACTGGAAGGAGAAGATGTTCGCCGTCCTGGACAGAACCGTGACCACGAGGATCGAGGGCACGCAGGCGGACACCAGGGAGTCTGACAGGATGTGGCTCGTGCGCCACCTGGAGATCATAAGGAAGTGTGTCCTGGACGACCTCCTCGTCGCCCGGAGCCTGATGGTGCAGTGCTTTCCTCCTCGCTACCAGATTTTCAGGAGCCTCCTGAACGTGTACCACCAGGCTCTAAGCACGCGGATGCAGGAGCTCGCAGCAGAGGACCTGGAAGCAAACGAGATCGTGAGCCTGCTGACCTGGGTCCTAAACACTTACACCAGGTAACTCCACCTGTGTACCTGGCATTCCCTGTTTCCTGGGGGCGAAGCGTACTAGCCGTTCTAAACGGCCGCCGAGTCCTCTTGCTCAGGGCGTTGCCTTCCGGCTGACGCGTCCCCTTTTGGTCCACCTGTGACCCGAGGTCGGGCCCCTGGTGGTGTGCACGCTCTTGCATTTGGGTGGAGCCTGTGCCCTGGCCGGTCCGTCCGTCGTGAGCAGTTCGGCCTTGCGTTTCCTGCACTCCTGACCCGCCTTCTCGCGGTGACACTGAGAGCAGGTGGTGTCACCTGTTGGACAGGTGAGGACACGTGGACCCAGGAGGCCCCGAGTCTCGTGCTGCTGAGGAGACGGCAGCTTGCCCCTGCCGGCTTCCGCCCCCCCCGAGTCTGGTTCCTTGTCGGCTGCCCTTCGGCACTTCAGCCTTGACGCTCTGTCGCTTCCTGAAAGGGCTGTGAGCCCCTTTGCGCGGGCGTTACTCTGAGGTAGGGTTTGAAAAACAAGCCAGTGGTGGGGCATTCTGAAACTCCTAGGGTTCGCTAGCGAGAGGAAGGCACGTCTTATTCTAGCCTGTCTTGTGCTAGTGTGTAGAATTAATGAAACCTCTCGTTTTTGCAGTAAGGTTTGGGGATTTTGGGGTCTGTGTTTGTTTGTTTTTTGGTAGCTGCTTGTGGTAGAGAATATGTACATTTCAACACGGAAACATATAAAGGGAAAGAAAACATCGTATTCATTGTGGCTGGCGCTGTCTCTGCTTCCCCGTGCTGGGCCTGGGCCTCGGCGCCTCCTGTGTGCCGCCCTCCACTGCCGTCGCGTGATCCTGTCGTCAGGCCACCCTCGAGGAAGACCTCTCACCATCATCTTCGTTTTGAGGCACAGGGAGGAACACGCCCAGGGTCACATGGCCCTTGCGGGGGGGGGCGCGACTTGAACTGGGGTCGGGGCCCTCACCGTGCTCCGGCCGCCAGACCTCGGGGTGCACATTTGTGTGACCTGCATGGTTCTAGGCCTTGATTTTGTTTTCCACTCGCCACGTTGTAAGCATTTTTCTGTCCTTGGCAGTTCTTGACGGCTTCTTGTTGGTCACCACATCCTTTCGTATTGGAGTTTCTTATGGGAAAAGTTGGACCGCTTTCACGCTAGAAACATTTTCATGCGGAGTTAAGGTTCTTGGGGCAGAAATAGTCTAAGTTGTAGATGGTCTCTTAGTATTTGCAGAATCTCATGAAGTGCTTTTTCACTCAGGAAGACCTTGGATGTCTTAGGAGTGGAGGACAAGCTGTTAGTGCTCAGGATTGTCATTCTGAATCCATACTTAGGGGCCATCCGAGCAATCAGCCTCGGACATTTAGGAACCCAGCCGCATACCTGGCTTTTATCTGTTTTTTATGAAAACTGTTTTCTGAAGCTTGGTTCACATCCCTCCCTTCTTCAGCCCCATAGGCTGGAAGAGCTGACACTTCACTTGCTGAGTCGCGTTTGGTTGCGGGCGTCAGGTGTTCTCCGCTCTGCTCCTCGTCCTGCTGGACCAGCGGCATTAGCGCCTGTGCCCTACGTTTCTAAATTCAGTGCTTGTCTGTTCTCCAACTCATGGGACTTCCTACCTGCCAGGCCCTGGTCTTCCTCAGGGCACCGTGGGTGGAGCCAGCAAACCTTGCCCTGCAGGCCCCTGGGACGGGGAACTGCACCACCCACCTGAGGGCTTCCTGTTTCCCTTCCCGCCTGTGCCCGCAGTGCAGAGATGATGGGGAACGCAGAGCTGGCCCCGGACGTGGACGTCGGGGTCCTGGAGCCCCTGCTTTCTCCAGACGTGGTCGCCGAGCTGCTCGACACCTACATGTCGACTCTGACGGTGAGTGGAGGGATGTGGGCCCACATGGGCCGAGTCGGGCTGCAGCCAGGACCCATCTGGCCGTCGGGCTTCCAGAGGACGCGCGGCTCTTTCTGAGAAGTCGGGTCTGGAGGCGTCCTGGATGTGCCGTGGCGCCTGCCTGCCTCACAGCGCTGAGCCTGGGAGTGGGAGGGCGGCAGGCGGCGGGGGTGGGGGTGGGGTACCGCCCAGTGCCCTCGGGGGTCCGAGGGTGCGATGAGGTGGTCAGGTCTGCTCCTGGGACGTGGGGAGCCTGACACCAGGCAGCCTCTGACAGAGGCGCCAAGGCCGTGCTGGGAGGCAGGGGCGGCTGGGGTAGCGGCCGTGGGGTCTGGTCTCCGTGAATGGCCTGCCAGAGGCACGTAGGTCTCGTGCTTCCCTGTCCTGACTGACCTGGCCTGTCCTCCAGCATGACCGTCGTCCAGAAGGTTAAGCTGAGGGAGGCTGGCGGGGTCCCACGCGTGGAGGTGGATTGTTCCCTTGTGTGGGGCCTGGGATCCCCAGGGGGTGGTGTTGGCTTCTGCAGCTGCTCCACTGAAGAGCGGCCTGTTGACTCCAAGCCTGGTTCTGTTCTTTCCTCCTGCTTAGTCAAACATCATTGCCTGGCTGCGGAAAGCCCTGGAAACAGACAGGAAGGACTGGGTGAAAGAGACTGAACCTGAGGCCGACCAGGACGGCTACTACCAGACGACACTGCCCGCCATCGTCTTCCAGGTACCGGGCCTCGGGCTTCCCAGATGCACGCAGTTGCTGCCGGCGGAGAGAACCTGCTTCTCTCTGAAGCTGCGCAGCCGAGGCTCAGACTTGCCAAGTAGCTTCACCCACAGCCGCAAAACCTAATGTTTTTTGTTCTCCTAATGTTTTTTTTTTTTTTTTTTTTTTTTTATCTTTGGCTGTGTTGGGTCTTCGTTTCTGTGCGAGGGCTATCTCTAGTTGCGGCGAGCGGGGGCCACTCTTCATCGCGGTGCGCGGGCCTCTCACTATCGTGGCCTCTCTTGTTGAGGAGCACAGGCTCCAGACACACAGGCTCAGTAGTTGTGGCTCACGGGCCCAGTTGCTCCACAGTACGTGGGATCTTCCCGGACCAGGGCTCGAACCCGTGTCCCCTGCATTGGCAGGCAGACTCTCAACCACTGTGCCACCAGGGAAGCCCTCCTAATGGTTTTTGATCTCAAACCAGAAGCTAATTATGTGTTAGGTGTGTCTGATGCTCAAATTGGAATTTGCTTATTTCCTGATGTAATGGCCAAGGTTTGTCTTCGTAAATGCTACACGATCGAGTCTAATCTGACGTACTTTGGGAGGAGTCTTTTAGGGTTTTAGCGTCATCGTGCGTTCTTACAGGTAGCCTGCTCTCTTTGTCTGGCCTGTCCAGTCCCCTTCCTTTGAGAAACATTGCTGATGGTAGGAGGGCCGAGCGCGTTAGAGGACTCTCCTTCTGCTGACACGGAGCTGGGGCTCTAGCCAGGCTCTGGGTGATCCCACTAGTCCATGACGTGTTGGGCTTCACCTTTCCTTTATTTTGGAAGCTGACGTCCGGTGACCACGTGGGGTGAGCTCTGCCTTCTGGTGCTTCTCCACCTTCCCACGTCCGGCCCCCCAGCTCCAGCGTGTGTCCTCCTAGCGCTTCTTAAGAAACCCACATCGCAAACCACAGCCCAGCCCCTGGTACCCGTGTGACCCCAGCCACACCCGCCCTCCCCGGACCCCTCGTTTCCCTGTCTCCCCATGAGAACATACGTGTCCCCCTTGTGGAGACCAGCCTGTTTGCAGGGAATTAGGAAATGATTCCCTGGGTTTTTTTTTTTTTACCTGGTAAGAAAGTTTTGTGTGTTTGTTTAAGTAACTTTGTTATTTTTCACCTGGCGTCATTTTTCCTCTGAATTTGGACTGTCCTGACTACCAGTTAACAGGTGGGGGGTTTATATAATGGGAAATCTGCACCCTCGTGAGTTTCTATCAGAATTCATAAGTTCTCCAATTTTTAGATGTTTGAACAGAACCTTCAAGTCGCTGCTCAGATAAGTGAAGATTTGAAAACAAAGGTACTCGTTTTGTGTCTTCAGCAAATGAATTCTTTTTTAAGTAGGTATGTATTCTTGCCAGTGTGCTAATTTAGTAGGTTTTTTTTTTTTAATGGAGAGGAAAACTGTGTTGATCCCAACCTGGCTAGTATTAAAAAAGAATTCAAGCCTGGATTCACTGTAGTCACCTTTTTCCCTTAGTCAGAACTCAAGCCCTTTCTCGTTATCTGCCTTTTGAATGGGTTGCATTCCCCCGGGGTCCCGGGTGTGATGGTGTGGGGTTCTCAGCAGTGGGCTGGTGCTACTGCAGGCTTGGAGCTGGGGACCTCCTTCAGTCAGCCTTCCTGTTGTCCCAATTCCCCGGGGTGCCCTCCACAGGGATTCCCCCCCCACCAAGTTGTACACAAAGAAGATTTTCAAATGTACACGGAGGTAGGAAGAATGGCCTAGAAACCTGCTTAGCCCACCATCCAGATCAAAAGCTGCCTGTAAAGCCCCCCTTGCCGCATCTGGCTCTCCTCCCCCTCGCTCTGCTGAAGTACACTTGACCCTTGAACAACGTGGGGGCTGGAGGGGACAGCCCCCGGTGCGGCTGAAAATCCACGCGTAAGCTTGCAGTCGGCGCTCCTGCCGTGGTCGCGCACCCCCAGGTCAGCCAGCCTCGGCTCGTGCAGTGCTGCGGTGCGTGTTGGCTGAAAAGGTTCACGTGTAAGTGAACCTGCACGCTTCAAACCCACGTTGTTCAGGGATCAGCTGTGCTTTACAGCAAATCCCGGCGTTTCATCCCCTGCATTCCCTACCCTAACTGCAGTGCCGTCAACCCACCGATCTGTCAGGAGCGTTCCGTGGGGCCGCCTGACACCAGGTTTGTGTTTGGGTTTTCCCGCTGGTCTCAGACCCACCTGTTTATAGCTGTGTGTTCAGACCGGGTCGGCAGAAGGCCTGCACTCTGTGGTGCCGGAGGGCAGCCCCTCCCGCTCTGAGCCGCTGGCTTGTGGAGATGCACAGACCCTCCTGTCCAGTGTCCTCCAGCCTGGCCTCAAGCTGCCGTCTGCCCACGAACCGCAGGTTGGCTCTGAAGGCCGTGGGGCTCCTCCGTGTTTCCTTACTGTTTGCCCATAGCCTGCTCCTGTGGCTCGGGTGCCGACAGCCGGGCCTCTGCTTAGGATCCCCGTCAGCTGTCACCCATGGGCCATGGCCTGAGTTAGTCACCCCGTGGGTATTGTTCTGTAAAGCAGATGTTTTCCTCGGCAGCCTCAGCTGTGTGGTTGCCTGAATCATGCTTTGGACAGAAGGGTGGGATGAATGCTTAATTACTTCCCTTTAATTGCCAGTTTTCAGTTTGCTGCTTCCTTCACATCTATTGAAAACGCATACAAATTTATACGGTGTGTTGTGCTTTTCTTGTACTCCCATATATGTTTGAGAATCTCCATGATAAATTCAAAAATGAAGTATGTAGCTGTCTCAGTTGTTTTCTTGACATCTTAAAGAGTCTAATTTATTTTTAGTTTGATTTTTTCAGGGAAAGTCTCAGAAAAGGACATTTTATCTAACATTTGATTGTGTCCCAAACACTATTGTATGAGTTTCTAGCTGAATCATACGTCAGACGAAATAATACTCTCCCAATTACAAATGTTTCAGAATATTTGTAAAATCAGAACACTGAGCCATATTTCAAAGCCTAATAACGAAATTAATTTTTAATAATCTTTTTTAGATGATCAACTTCTATTAGCATAGGTCACCCCCTCTAGAATCCTTTATTTTTGAAGACTCGTCTGGCCAGATGCTAGCGATGCAGAATGTGATTGTTAGGCTGCGCGTTGGCGCCGTGCTGCGAGGCTGCTCTGACGTGGCCGTGTGTCCCCCAGGTACAAAGAGGAGGCGCAGCTGTACAAGGAGGAGCACCTGCGGAAGCGGCAGCACCCGCACTGCTACGTGCAGTACATGATCGCGCTCATCAACAACTGCTGGACCCTCAGGTGAGCGGGGGCCCTGCGGCCGCGGGGCGGGGGCGCTCGGCTGCGGCCGCGGGGCGGGGGTGCTCGGCGGCCTCACCGGCCCTCTGTCTCCTCCTCTGTCTCCTCGCAGAGAATCCATAGTCAGTTTGAAAAGAAAGTATCTGCAGCATGACGCGGACGAAGGTGTGTCTCTGAGCCAGCCGAGCATGGATGGGCTTCTGGACGCCATCGCTGAGGAGGGCTGCAGCAGCCTGCTTGAGGAGGTCTTCCTGGACCTGGAGGTGGGCGCCGCGGGCCGGCTCCCCTGGTGTGGCGTCAAGGAGAGCCCCTTGCAGGAAGCGTTAGAGACCAGAGCACTCAGCAGGTCACAGGGTAGAAGCTGGTATTGGAGAGGAGACTGGTTATGGCCATCAGCAGCTTGTTGCTTGAGGGCACGAGCTGCGCTGCACGCCCGTCACACAGCCGGGCTCGGCTTTGAGCAAAGGCACAGAGCACAGCCATAAACAAGGTGCATTCAGGTCACAGCCAGGGCGTGGTGCGTGTTGAGCAAGTAAGTTTACTTCAGAAGGCATGAAGATGGCTCAGCATCGCACAGAACCGGCAGAACCAGAGTGCACTCAACAAGTAGAATCATGGTCCTCTTGGGCCCTGCAGGGAAGGAGCTCCTGGGGTGACAGGTGGCATCATTTCGTGACAGCTGTAACTTCCTCAGAAATGGTTTAGAAAACAAAGTGTACTTAAAAAGACAACATAATGGAGAAATAGACAAGGGACATGAATAACCGTTTCCCAGAACAAGGAGTCATGTGTCCTAAGTAGGAAACAGAGTGCCCAGTCTGAACTGCTCTTCAAAGAAAAGCAAATTAAACCCGAATATTTTTGTTGCTTACCAGGACGGTAGGGATTAAGAACATTGCTACCACGTGATGTCGAGGGCACGAGACTCCTGTGTTCCGTGTAGAACCGTGAATCGGCACAGTTATGGGAGGGCAGTTGGCACGAGTTTTGGAGGGCGACAGTCGTCAAGGTTGTAGTTTGCATACTTTCTGACTAATAACTTTTAGTTTTAGGAATTTCACCTGCAAAAATATACAGATTCACTGCAGCATTCTTTATAATTGCAAAATGAGACATTTTAAGTGTTCATCAGAATTGGGTACACAAATTACAGAGCATCCATCCACACAACAAATAGTTGTAGTCAATAAGGGAAGACGTGTCCGCACAGATACCGCCCTTGCGTCTCATACAAGTCTTTACAGTTAAAGTACACATTTGCAGAGTTTCTGCGTGAGCATCGCTGAACATCAGGCGGGCGTAGGAAGGAGGCTCCAAGTGCCTCTCCCAATGACAGGCCGTCATGAGGGTGTTTTCTGTGGTCTGTGCTTTCAGCAACATCTCAATGAGCTGATGACGAAGAAGTGGCTGTTAGGATCAAATGCTGTAGACATCATCTGTGTCACCGTGGAAGACTATTTTAATGATTTTGCCAAAATTAAAAAGCCATATAGAAAGGTAAGAGTGTGGGGCACACATGTGGCCTGAGTCCCCTGGCATCTTATGTAGAATTTGGTGTCATCAGTTCTTGGGTGGAAGTTCACGGGTGGTTTTGTGAACCCAGGCAGGTCGGAGACGTTGCCGTCTGAAGGTGGCAGAGGTGGGGGTGATGGGGCATGCACCTTGCTGTCCAAGGCCACGCTGACACGGCCGCAGACCCAGAACCCCATGGGTAGTGGGGACTTCCTCAGCAGGGGCCCCTCAAAGGGCGGGTGGGGCTGTGGCCATGGCTCTGATGAGAGGCTGGGCAGGAACCGCAGTTCCCCCTTCACGTCCACGCTTGGGGGCCAGCGGGCGGCTCTCAGCACAGGGCCCACAGGAGACTCCAGGGTCCCCGGCCGTTGGGGTCCCCTCCAGGCCCCGTGAAATGCCCCTGTTCCCGTCTGGGGCTCAGGCAGCTTTCTGCAGGGGAATTCTCAGGGCCTTGGGTGGGTTTTGCTTTAAAATCAGCCTTTCTGTTTGTGGTTTATGGAAGTGTGAGTGGTTTGACACACAGAGCTTGGGTGCGGACACTTCAGGACGTGTCTCCAGGTCCTCTGGGCATCCCTGTAGACGCTTGTCTCATTTGTGAGCAGCGTCACTGTGTCATTTCATTTCTGGTTCTTGTACCTTCGTGTCTTCTCCTTGTCTCGCTGCCCTGGCTGGGACCCCCCAGCACGGGGGCATCTTTATCTCATTCGTAAGCTTAAATTCTCCTAACCCTGCCATTAAAAGTGATGCTTGCAGGGAGACCCAGGTGTTTTAAATCCACCTGGTTGGTCGCTTCACAGCTGTCAGGAGCCTCTGGTGGTTAGAGGTCGGTGGGACCAGCTCTGTTCAATTTTGAATTTCTTGGTTTTTGTAGTTTTTGGTTCCACCTTTTATGTTTCTCAGCATCTGTCCTTTGATCTAACCGGGTGTGTGAAGTCCTTGGGGCTTGTGTCTCAGCCACTCCTGGTCCAGATGGCTCGCCTCCTGGAGCGGCCGGGAGCCCGCGGTCTCACTTGCTCTGCCAAGAGCCTGGCCTCCGCCTGAGTCCCTGCAGCTACCGGGTGTCGTCTCGCTTTGTCTTGTTTGAGGCCCTTGGGGTCCCCCTCACTGCCCGGCCTCCCTGGTACACGGAGCTTCTGGTGTCTGTTCTTGGGACTCTGAGGCTGCGCCTTGTGTCAGCAGAGTCGTGCTCGCGTGTTCGTGGGTGACGGCCAGGTGTCCGTCTACCTGTGGGTGGGCTCCGGAGAAAACCACGGCCTTCTCCAAAACTTCCCCAAACGTGTGGACTTGGGGCTCCTCTTTTCCCAGAAGCTCGTCACACCACCCCCAGAGACTGGTCGTTGACTAGCCTCTGTGCACGAGGTGTGGTGTGTGTGGAGCCCTTCAGCCTGTGAGGGGCAGAGCAGGGCCTGGCCCAGGGTCCCCAGCCCTCCCACTGAACCCACACCCCACACTCCTGGGCTGAGAAGCTGAGAGACGCGTGCAGGATGGGCAGGGCGAGGAAAATAGACCCGGATCCCCCAGGGGGGGCCCGTGAGTCACCAGACGGGTCTCAGTAAAGCGGGTGCCGCCCTGGCACCTGCCCCTTCGCCCCCGACGGGAAGCTGCTCTGCAGTGGGTCCGCGCCCAGAACGACGTGTCTGGCGGGGCTGCAGGCAGGCGTCCCCGCGGCGTACTTTATTCTGTGGGCTCTCTAGAATGGACGTGAGCATCCGAGGTGTCCAGGCAGTACCGACTTCCGGCTGCTGCCGTGCGGCTAGTGCGTCTGCCCGCGTCCCAGACGTGACACACGGTGAACCTGCTACAGTTTTCTAAGATAGAATTTGTAATAAAGACTCAGGTGTGCTTACTTTGTTGACTCTAAAATTTGTATCGATGAGAAACGGGAAGGAGCGCGCTGGCCCGTGCACCGTGGGCCTGGACTCGCCTTGGGGCCGCGTGCCAGCTGACCCCGTTCTCCGTGTGCCCCGTAGCGGATGATCGCCGAGGCGCACCGGCGCGTGGTGCAGGAGTACCTGCGGGCCGTCCTGCAGAAGCGCATCTCGTTCCGGAACGCCGAGGAGCGCAAGGAGGGCGCCGAGCGCATGGCGCGGGAGGCCGAGCAGCTGCGCTTCCTCTTCCACAAGCTGGCTGCCGGGTTTGGTGAGGAGATGGACGGGCACTGTGACACCATCGTCGCCGTTGCCGAAGTCATTAAGCTCACGGACCCTTCTCTGCTCTACCTGGAGGTCTCGACTCTGGTCAGCAAATACCCAGACATCAGGTAGCGGCAGGGACATTCCTGAGGTCGCTGGGGAGAGGGAGGGTCCCGGGCATTAGGTGGGAGCCTCCCGGGTGAGTGTGGCAGGTCCGGGCTCCAGTGAGGACCCCAGATGCCGTGCGGACGGCGATGCGGGCAGAGTGGGTTTCAGAGATGACAGCGGTGCCCGCCAGCCCCACCGCGGGTCCCGGTTCCCGGGCGTCACCAGACCACAGTTGGTGCTCGGGCGCCGATGGGAGGGTGGCCGAGCAGACTGGTTTCTGGAGGCTGATCCTGTGCCGCGTGTAGGTGGAACCAGGGAACGGAGCCGGGCCCCTCCTGCGTGTGGGGGAAGGAAGCGAGGGGAGCGGCTCCCCGGCGCTGGCTCCCCGCCAGCCTTTGTGAACCTCCAGGAACCCTGCCGCCCGGTCGGGGGTCGGGGGGGGGCTTGAGTCGGCTTTGGAGGCTGAGTGGCCGCGGCTGCACCCTGACGCCCCCTCCCCCCGCCCAGGGACGAGCACATCGGCGCGCTGCTGGCCGTGCGGGGGGACGCCAGCCGGGACATGAAGCAGACCATCATCGAGACGCTGGAGCAGGGCCCGGCCCAGGCGAGTCCAGACTACGTGCCCATCTTCAAGGATATCGCGGTTCCTAGCCTGAACGTGGCCAAGCTCCTCAAGTAGCCGGCGGGGGCCCCCACCAGGCGTCAGCTGCGTGTCTGGGGACGGCCTTGTCTCGGGAGAGCTCCCCCTCGCCTCTGTGCTGTGTACACACTTCTGAAACTGCTGCTCAGTCGAGTCTGGACTTCCGATGGGACGTGAGGGCTTCCCGCTGTGAGGGTCTCTTCCTGGTGATGAGCCAGCCCGCTGGGGTCTGGTGGGCGCACTGCTCCCTCCCTCCCTCCCTCCTCCCTCCCATGGGGTCACGCCTGCCACCGGGTGGGTGTGGCGCGTGAATCCCCACCGCCTGCAAATCCATCTTACTTTTCCACCAAGTGAATTGCAGAGTCGCACCCTGAGTAAACGGTGAGCCCCGTGTGGTCCCTACCCTCGCCGCCGCCCTGCTGGACAGGTTTCTCGGCAGCCGAGCTCCGAGGGAACCGCGGGGATGGCTCCAGCGTTCGCCCCGTTCCTCCTCCCGTGCAGGACGTGGCGTGTGCGGTGCTGGGCTGCTCTGAGGGTCCCAGTTCCTTCCTCACAGGCTTTCAGGACGGAAGAGTGGATGCTGTGCTCTTATTTCCTCCTCACGAGGGGTGAAAAATTCACAGGTGGGACTCTTTTCTTGAAGGATCAAAACCTAAATGGAGACATGAGGGTGTTCTTACAAGTGTTGCTCAGAAGAGACGTGACCTTCCTCGAGGCTTCTTGCCAGTGTGTTGTCTGTTAATACACACGTTAATCAGTTCCCTGTGTGACGAGACTTAGTGTCTAGTAGGTAGCGGTGCTCAGTACACAGTTTTTGAATTAATAAAGTCGAGTGTTAACAATCGTTAGTCATTGCCCCTTACGATAATGCAGATTACATTTATTTTTCCACTGGCTGAGAGAATTTTCACTCTGAGTTACTTCTGGAATAAATACCCGGGGTGGCTCTTCCCAACAGCAGACCCAAGTGCCCTGTGCTGTCCTTGCCCTGATTACACAGTGGTCACCACAGGGCAGGCAGGGCCCTCGGTCGCTGGGGACACCTGTGCGATGGTGGGCCCCAAGCTGAATGCCAGACGCCACCATGTTCCAGCGGGGCCAGGATGTGCTGGGAGGTGTGGTGAGGGCCACGTCCCGGTGGGTGGGCGGTGGCGTCCACACCGGCACCTAGGGGAGGGTCACCTCCAGGTCACTGGGCGAAAGGCTAGCAGGCACCCACACCGAAGGCCAGTGCCTGCCTCTTGATCAGGCTGCCACGTGCCCGGCGGGGGAAGTGGGTGCACCAGGACGGACAGCCTGCGGCCCACGCCGGAAGGCAGCTTCACCTTGTCAGGCCGTGGCAGACTCACCGAGTCTTGGGGCGGTTCTCCCTATACACTGCCGTTCAGTCGAAAAGCGTCTTCCAAGTCGGGAAGTTTCCAACTCTCAGTTTTACTCAGCGGGTTTCCAAAAAGCAGGGGAGAGGGGCGCCTGACCCTGTGTGTCTGTCGCACTGCCTGGCGTGCTGTCCCCCTGCACCTGCCCACGTACAGTCCACGCTGCCGTAACAAGGACACCCCATGACGGAGCCCGGAAGCAGGGGTTTCTTCCTTTCCCGAGGAAGTCAGTTGGGGCTGGGGGACAACACGGGGCTTCCAGCTGCCCCGTGTACCCTCCTGCGTGGGCAGCCAACGTGGGAAGAGTGGAGGTGGGGCACCTAAGCAGACGTGGCTGTCCCGATGAGGCGACGCCACGTGGAGACGGGGTTGTCGTGAAGCTGCTACCCGCCTAGGAGCACCAGAGGCTGAAGCGGCCCTGCCCTCACCTGATGCCGATTCCCTGCAGTAAGTGGTGTTTGAAGCCACCTGCTTTGTGATACTTTCTTATCCCAGGGAGCGAGGGGAGCCGCAGGAAAGAGCCCCCTCCTTGCTGGAGTCTGTGCTTTCCACCAACATGGAAAGGGCTGTAAATTTACTGGGTAGGCTCCTCTTGGAAACAGTGTCTGTGGACTGCACTTGGACTTGCTGTTTTCTTTTTATAGTAAAATTAAAAATTCTAACTATTAAAATCAAAGGCTGTCTCTGGCAGGGAGGCCCCAAGGATGACCTGCAGGAGATGACCCACAGCCCCGGGCGGCTCCACCTGGGGGACGGGGGTCTGCCTACTTGGCTGCCTCCCCCACCAGCCTCCTCTCAAGCCTGCAGAGCCGCCTCCTTGCCCCCCAGGCTCTGGACCCCGCTGTCCCCACCCACCTCTTTCCAGCCCCAGGCCCACGCCTGGGACAGGTGCTTGGTCCTCCCACTCTGGCCGGGTGGGCTGCCCCTGCCGCAGAAGCCAGAGAGTGGTGCATGTCCAGGCTCTGCTGAGGAGGGACTGGCTCCCGGGGCCCAGGCCGTGCCACAGCCTGTGCACTACCCCTGAGCCTAACGCGCATGCGGGCACACACGTACGCGCGTACTCGTTAATTTCAGGGCTAGAATACAGTCTGCCTGCCGAAGACGCTTCTTAAAGCCTCCTTGATATGAACTCTCACTTGTGAACAAAGTTTTCTCCCAAACGCCTTGAAACATTTTTAATGGACTTGATCAAGCAGCTGTCGTAGGGTCTGTGGTGGGCGCTGCCCAGACGCTGCCGACAGCACGTGGGGCAGGACTTCGATAAGGCACGTGGATTGTGATTCGGGTCACACAAAGCTTGCTTGACTAGACTACATTCACAAAACTAGCATTCACAGTCTTCACCACTCATAGCTTAAAATGCATTCCAATTCCAGTTTCAGTGCAATTTCTCCATTAAATCTCCTTTAGCAATAGAGATCGATAATAGTACACAGTATGCGAGCACTGTAACTACAGAGGTGAGAGTGACTCCTAAATTTGTGTACTTTCTGGTCTACCACAAAGTAGGCCAAAGTTCGGTATTAAATAAATAAGAATTCTTTCCTAATAAAAAATTTTACAAGTTTTCCTAAGGAAATACATTCATAAGACTGTTTACATTCTGTTTTACAATGACAAGAACAGCTAGGATTCTCATTTATGAAATGTATCCGCAGTACTAGGGTTTATAACACCGTGTCACAGACCAAACACAGTCTTTCAGGTTGAAATGTCCGGCCTGGAACCTTCACTCCACGATGCTGCACTCAGCTTGTGCCAGTCACAGAGAGCCTGCCTCCCATTCCCAGAAAACACCGGCTGCGGAGCCAGCCCAGGAGAGGTTGGCCACCTGCAGGCTTACTGTCTACTGTGTCGAGTGGCCGTCCAGAGCTGCTCTTCCCGGCTCAGCCTCTGGCCCTGCAGCCGGGAATCAGATCTGGGTCCAGCGGTCCAGGGGAGTTGTTAAGGCAGCTGGAGATGCCGGGCTGGCTGGGCTGTGGAGTCTGGACCGGCCAGCCTGCTCTGGGTGAACCACTCCTGCAGCGAGTGGACGGAGCATGTGCCTTGGTCTGTGCGTCAGACAAACGGCTGGCTTTTGTGCTCACAGAGTGGGTCAAAATGGCTGCGAGTGTGGGGACAAGTACTGCAAACCGTGTGTCACTCCTGTCCTGGTGACGGCTGAGCGAGCGGCTCACGTGGTGAGCAGATCTGCACATCGGCCTACAGACCCAGAAGCCACCATACTGAGACTGGGGTGTCTGCGGGGCGAGGGCTGGGCTCTGGGAGTCTCAGCACAAAAAGGATGAGCAAACGGAGAACGTTTCTGCGGTTGCACCTACAGTCCCTAAGGTGACAGGTGGTTCAAAGACCTGGTGAGTGGACACGAAGATATCCCGCATCCCACCCTGGAGTCAGGGCTGCCCCAAGGTGAGAAGCCTGGGGGCTTTGGGAGAGGCCAGCCTGGCCTGGAGTCCTGGGTGGGTATCACAGTGGGCAAATCTCATCTGGTTTGGGTCTCAGTTTCCCCAGCAGTGATGAGAATGGACACCGGTGGCAAGAACTCAAGCACAGACTGTCCCTGAGTCAGGGGTGACTGTGGAAACAGTAACACACAAGTGCCGGCTCAGTTCAAATCCAGGACGGGACAGAGGGCCCACAATGGAGCCTCCCGGCAAGGGCACCTGCCCAGGCCTCCCAGAAGGTGGAGGAGGCTCACGGCCCACTTCCTGGCCCGCAGCGGCCTCTCTGCAGGAACCCTATGCAATGCCGAGGTTCAGGCCTTGCTGCACATCTGGTCCCCGGGGAGTCCAGCTCCTGTCCACCCCAGCACCCAAGTGGATGGGTGAGTGTCCAGGGCTACTCCAGGCGACCGGACGACCCCTTGGGAGTGAGGCCATGGAGGGCACGACCCCAGGCGACACGGCCATGGGAGCAGATCCCCGGATGGGCGGCTATGGCGGGGTAGAGACCCCTGGAAGGCGAAGTCGTGAGGGTCGAGGTTATCGCCTGGGGCGAGGTAATGGGTGCAGATCCCGGGAAAGCCGCCGTGATGAGGGCGGAGACCCCCCCGAGGGGCACGGCCATGGGGGGGGTGGAGACCCCATGGGGGCGCGGCCGTGGGGGGGGCGGAGACCCCAGGGGGGCGCGGCCGTGGGGGGGGGGCGGAGACCCCAGGGGGCGCGGCCGTGGGGCACACCCCGGGGGCGAGGTCGTGCGTGCAGACCCCTGGTGGGTGGCCATCACAGCGGCGTTTCCTCCTGCTCCAGCGCGTGCGGCGGCGCGTAGCACGACGGCTGCAGCGAAGACAGCTTGAGCAACGCGGGGCGGCGGCGCGCGCGGGGCCGCTGGAAAGAGCGCCGGCTATGCACGCGGCGCGCCGCCGCCGACCGCGCGTGCGCGCCAGGTAGCCCGCGGCGCTCTGGCCCCGTCCCCGGAGCAGGCCCGGCTCCCGTATCGGGGTCGGGCGGCGCAGTGGGCGGGGCGTTCGCGGGGCTGGGCGGGGCCGGGCTCGGGGCGCGCACGCGCGAGGTCTTTTCGGCGGCGGGCTGGGTCTCGCGCGGGGACGAGCGTCCGGTCAGCGGCGCGTCGGAGCCGGTGTCACCTGCGGGAGAAGCCGGCGTGAGCGCGCGGCAGCGCGGCGCCCCCAGCCCAGGCGGGACCGGGGACCACACCCCAGGCCCGAGGAGGGTGCGAGGCCCGGAGGCGAAGCCGCGGGAAGAAGACTGCCCCAGAGGCGCCGGCCCTCGGGGAGCCCCCCTGCACTGCCCTCGGTGTGAGGGTCTCTCCTGGACTCACTTCTGTCAGGCAGTGGGCTCTCCAGGGCCGCGGGCCTTCAGGGAGAAAAGCACCTTCCCCTTCCCTGTGCCCCGCCCGCTCTGAGCTCACGTTCTCCTAACCGACAGCCTAAAACAGTCACGTCCTTCGACAGCAGTGATCCCCCACCCCGCTCGGTTGGAGAAGCAGGAAGTCAGATGGGTCTTTTAAGAAACGTGCGCTGGAAGAAGAGGCTTGTGAGAACAGGCTTAGAAGGAGGCAGGCAGCTGCCGGAGAGAGTGTGCAGAAGCAGGTCCAGGCGGGAGGAGGCGGGCGCTGCGAGAGGAGCAGAGGAGAGAGGCGGGGTTAGAGGGACCAGTTACATGGGTGTGGAGTTGGGCGGGGCGCGGGGCTGCTCCTCGGGGCCGTCGGCCAGCAGGAAGGAGTCCACGGACTTGCCGCTGAGGCGGAAGGGTGCCAGGCGGTGGAAGTTGCTGGGAGAGTGGGGGATCTGCACGCGGGCCCTCTGGGAGGGCACCACCGTCTCCCCAGGAGACAGCCAGGGTGGCACCGCAGAGAGGATGCCGGGGTCCTCGTCCGGGGAGAACACGGGGTTGTCAATTCCTAGGAGAAAGGGCAGCGGCTCATCAGCTCCCCAGGCACACCCAAGGGCAGAGAGGGAGGGAGCTGCCCTGGCGTCAGACACCAGCTCTTCCGGCGGGCAGCCACAACCTGGAAGGTCACCTGGAAGGTCAGGGTCACGGGCCTTTGGGGGCCACCGGCTCTCGCTCTCCCTTATTTCAGAGCAGAGGCCTCGGCCTGCTGCCCACAACCGTGCGGCCACATGGACCCAGCGCTCCACTGCCCGGCCCTCCCGCCAGTGATCGTTTCTGGGGTGGCAGAGGGCCGTCCCCTCACCTGAGGGGGAGTCTGTCGCTGCGTCCTGCGTGATGTTCGCCAGGAACTCGATCCCCCTGCTCACCTCCTCGGCATCATAGCTGGGGGCTTCCTCAGGGTCTGAAAGTTCCAAATCTGGTGGCAGGGAAGGGGCAGCATGAGGGGAACAGGCTGGAGGCGCAGATGACCTCGTCCCGCGCTCTTGACCGGCGCTCCGGACCGGCCTGCCGAGCCCGAGTGCTGTCGTTGCCTCCACCTCACCCAGCAGCCTCTGGGCAGCTCACGGACGGCGGTGCCCTCAGGGTCGCACCAGCACGGGGCTGGGCAAAGAGAACCACACCGGGGGTTCCCGCTGCCCCCCCCCCCAGCCACACTTGGCCTTTCTGAGGACGGGGGCGAGCTGGAAGGGAGGGGCTGGGACCACGTGGCCACAGGGGAAGGGGATGCGGAGCCCAGCTCCAGGGCACTGCGCACCAGAGCGGCTGCAGCGGGAAGAGCAGGGCAGCAGCCTGTGCAGGAGGGTCCTGCGTGCCGAGGGGAAGGGTCTCCCTGGAAGGACAGCGCTCTGCACCCGCCTGCCCCTCGCGCGTTCCTGAGTCCCCGCTGACCAGCGTTGCTGCCGTGGCCCAGCCGTACCTTTCTCCTTGATGGTGAGATCGTGCAGGGGGCTCACCATCGGCAGTTTCCCGTTGGGAATGCTGCTGTTTCTCTGAGAAACAGAAGGAAACTGCTCACAGCTCTGGGTCGTGCCCGATCCGCCTGTCCACCCCCCGGGAGACCCCCGGCCCTGCCGCCGGGGCACCCCCCTCGGTGAGGCTAGCCCAAGCATGGCGCCCTCACCCGCTTCTGGACGCGCTCCCTCTTGAGCAGCTTCGAGGCCTTCTTGTGCGGGCTGACGCCCAGCTTGGCCGACTTGAAGGACTCCAGGCGTCTCCGCATGGTCCGGCGGAAGATCTCCTTGTCCTGCGTCTCGTCCTCGTCCACAGTTAGCTCGTGTCGACTGTAGAGATGTTTGTACTGGGGGAAAAGGGGGGCCGGACAGTCACAGCTGGTGGTGTCCGCAGGGCCAGGGCCGCCCCCGGACGTGAGCCCGGGGACTGAGCCCCGACCCTCCCCTGCCCCCTCCCGGCCTGCTGGAGCCGTCTTGCACCAAGCAAGGACCCGCCTTGTCTGGGGCGGGGTGGGGGTGGGGGGCGCAGGGAGAATGCTGCCCCGCCCCTAGGCTCTGGCGGGAGGGGTCCGGGCATGCCCACCTCCTGCCGGGGCTTGTACAGGTACTGCTGCAGCGTGTGGTGAGTGGTCATGTCCTCCGTGTCGCGGATGCTCTGTCGCCTCTGCTCCAGGGACTGCATGTCCAGGCGCACCGCGCTGGCGTTCTCCCTCCTGTGCGGGGCCTCGGTGAGTGCACGCTGCGACGCACCCTGGGGGCCGTCCCCCCAAGGGCTTCTCGGCCTCCTAGCAGTGCACCCGCCCCTCCAAAGCCCCGACCTTCTCTCTGGCACATGGCTGCCGGCGGGTGATGTCCAGAATAGCCCTAAGCTGGCCGCAAGCCCCAGTCAAGCACCCCGGCGGAGCAGAGGCCGGAGGCCTGAAATCCAGGACCGGTGGCCCTGTCTTTCGTGGCGGGGGAGGGGGCACTCCCAGTGAGGCCTCCGGCCTTAAATCTGCCGCCCGGCCCTGCCGTGCTGCCTCTGCATCAGTGCCACCACCAGCACCGACTGACACTACGGGGGAATCTGGTGCGGGGGCCCTGGCCCCCTTCCCACGCTCCCTCCGCTCCGTGCCAGGAGCCCCAGCGTGCCCACTGCTGGTGCCTGCGGCTTGGTCGGGGGGCCCGGGGAGAGCCTGGCCCGTGGCAGCCCTGGGGCACGTACAGCAGGTAGGAGATGGAGGCCTCCACGGTCGAGGGGCGCGGGGTGCTGAAGTCCACGTTGACCATGTTGTCCGTGCTGGGGGAGCGGATGAAGGCCAGGGACCCGCGGCGCTCTCCCTGCAGGAGTTGGCGGCCTCATCAGCACCCACGGCCTGGCTGCAGAGAGCCGGGTGCGGCCAGAGGGCCCCAGCTGCCGCGAGGTGCTGTGCGCTGGCCCCCAGGCACCTTGCAGCCACGGGAGAGCCGAGGCCCTGGAAGCCATGGTGGGGACCGTGCTGGAGCTGGACGGCTCGCAGACGATCGTGCGAAGGACACGGCGCCTTGGTGCACCTCGGGGAGTGTCGGGAAGACACTACGAATCCCCCCCGGGATTGGGAAGGTGGCCCTGTCCCCACTGGGGGCTCCAGACCAGCTGCCCTCGTTTACCCCAGAAGGGAATCCCCAGGCCTCCAGAATCAGATTAAAACCACACGGAGCAGAGCCCTGGGGCAACAGTAGTCACACTGCCGAGCGGGGTGCGGCGCCGTGTGCTGGGGTGCTCTAGGAGAGGGGGGTGGAGCCGGGAAGGGTGGCCGGGCGGGGGCCACCCCGCCACGGCAGAGCGGATGCTGCGGGCGGGCCTGCCAGAGGCCGCCGCTCACAGGCACAGCCTGGGGGGACATGCCACCCCGTCTGGTCTGAGCAGGGAGGCGCCCACAGGCCTGGGTCACAGGCACTGACGTTGCAGCAGCGGGTGGAGGGGAGGCTGGCGCCCTGCTGGGAGCCTGTGTTACCTCCTGGGGACTGGGGGCCGTGGAGGGTCCCCGGGAGAGAGGGTGCGGCCAGCAGAGGGGGACACCCCCAGGAGAACACCTCCCACCTTCCAAGCCCCGTTCAGGCTGCGAGGCCTCGGAGGCGTCGCAGTCACAGGGGCGGGATTCGTGCGCTGCACGTTCTCAGCCAGGGTCGGAGGTGCAGACGACCGTCCTTCCAGTAGCTTCCGTCCCCTGGCCTCGCCCCTGCTGGAGCCTGGAGCTTGTGCACATTGGGGTTTGCGATCTCAGACCCACCAGTGCCACAGACTGGGGGCTGTGACATGAGCCATCCTCTGGAGTGCCTGAGGACCTGGGAGCTCAGGTGAGCTCGCGGCTAAGGCCTCGAGAAGGCCGTGCGTCGCCCGCCAGCTGCCCCAGCCCCACCCCGGGACCTCGGGGTGCAGGACCCCAGCAGCTGTCCACACGTG
Organism: Pseudorca crassidens; assembly: GCF_039906515.1. NCBI lineage: Eukaryota > Metazoa > Chordata > Mammalia > Artiodactyla > Delphinidae > Pseudorca > Pseudorca crassidens. Next base: position 827,316 of record NC_090298.1, read on the forward strand.
TGTCTGTCTGGCTTCAACCCCGACTGCAACAAAACGAGCAGATGAGACGTCTGGTACCTCAGCCACGTAGCTGATGGCGTCCTTCAGGTTGAGCTCGTGGAAAACATTCAGGATCCGGTCTCGTGATTTCTGGGCTGACCTTCTCATAAGGATTTTGCTGAGGAACCTCCTATCAAAATTGGACCACCTGGGGGGCCAAACCAATAGCTGTCAGCGCTCGGCAGGGCCTGGGTGAGGCCCCAGGACAGAGGGGCGCTGGTGGCGTTTGTGGGGAGCAGGGGCCCCCTCCCACCATCCGGACTCGGGATGGACCGTGTTTGGCTGCTGGGGCGGGACACCTTGATTTCCATTTCCTGTGACAACCACACAGGCGAGCTTTGAAAGAAAGGACGCAAACGCCTCCGTGCTGCCACCTGACCCCTGCCTCCCTGTCGTGTGCGTCGCTCCTACCTTCCTGTCACGGCAGCGTGGTCATCAGCGTGCTGTGCGTAAAAGTGGGATTACACCTTCTCCTCTAATGCCGCGTTGCGAGCAGTTTGCCCGTGACTGCCTAAGCCTCCAGGAAGATGGGTGGAGGGCGGGGTGGGCCGGCAGGGGCGGGGCCGGGGCTCTGGCTGCAGTGCCCTGGCCGCATTTTACCTGCACCAGTGGTAGGCTGGGAGAAGCCCCCGGAGCTCTCACACTTAGAGAACTAGCCTGCCCAGAAGGAGGCTTTAACTCCAACACAAATAGAATATTTGGGTTATTTGGGTCAGAAAAGGAGGTGGCTGGGCCAGACTTGAATGGGCACAGTGGACATGGGGGGACAGGGGTGCCCAGGGGGAGGAGGGGATCTAAAGGAGGGAAGGGGGTTCCCAGGAAAAGAAGGAGAGGGATTCTAGGAGGAGCAGTGGGCTTTGGGGGAGGAGGGAGCTCCAGCGGCCGAAGGGGCAGGAGGGGGAGGGGGGGACCCAGACAAGTGGGCAAGTGGCTTCTGGCGCCTTTGAGGGCAGTATTCTTAGGTCACTAGGGCTTTGTGGGGTTAGGGTTGTGGTGATGCCAGAGATTCCTTCTATAGCCTGGGGGTCCCGAGTCATCAGTTAACAGCCGAGACAAACGTGCCTCTGAATTTTCCTGTTGCAGTTGGGTCGGGGCCACTCCAGCCACTTACTTATCTCTGAGATAATTGTGTCCAATTTGCCCTGATATGTCCTCGATGGCTGAGAGGATGTGGTCAAAAGCCTTTGGGAGGAAAGGCAAGTGGGTCAGCATCACCTGGACAGACCCGTCCCTCCCCCCCTCCCCCTCCCTCCTCTCCTCTCCCCGCTCCCCCTACCCGGCCATGCAGCTTCTCGTTGAGCTTGGGGTCTCGCTGTTCACTTCTCTTCACCTTCAGCCACTGCACCAGGGGCTTGATGGTCAGGCCCTAGAAGACAGGGCACCCGGACCCTGAGGCTGGGGCAGGCCCCACTGTGGCCCACCAAGCCAGCACCCACCCACACCCGCATGGGCAGGAAGGAGCCGCCCCTTAGCCAGGCTCCAGGTGGTCCGTGCCCACCTCCCGGCGGGAAGGAGCCCCTGCCACCTGCGGGTCACCGGACACCCTCGGAGGCCCCTGGCCGGCTCCTCAGATTAGCCAAAAGCAAGGCGAAGTGGGGCCCTTCCCGGGCGTGTCTGGTCAATGAAATACTAACTGGGGTTTCGTTAACCAGCAAGGACCGAGGAAGGACGTTTTTAGGGCAAGTCGCGCTGCATCCCCAGTGGGGCCACGTGGAAACCTACAAAACTTCTCCTAGTTACTAAAATTATCAAACCCAGCTGGGCCTGGAGCCTGTGAGAGTGGGTCCCGCCCACTATGGGAGGGGAGGGCACAGTACCTGGAAGATGACAGTGAAAAAGATGACGATGATGGTGGTGCTGACGAACAGGTTCTTCTCCTTGACCTTGTTCTCGTCCAGAAGGACCACCAGGGCATAAGCCACGGCCCCGCGGAGGCCGCCGTAGGACATGACCACCTGGTCTATGATCTCCAGCTGCACCATCCGGTACCGGTTCAGAACCCAGGTCTGCAGGACGACACCTGCAGGGTCCAGCGTGCGCTCAGCACTTCTGGGAGGGGGACGCAGCCCTTCCATCCCTGCCGAGGCCCTCCTTGCAGCCGCATTCTGCACGTGGGACCAGGAAACTCCACCCTGCAGCCCCCTCCCCACAAGTCCCTTTGTCCACTTTGGACCCAGGCCCCTGCCCTCTGGGCCACCAGCCAACCTCCGCACACCCCGCAGCTCTGCTCCCAGCAGCTCTGGAAGTTCTCAGGCCTCACTGTGACCACGGGTGGAACTGCCCAGCAGCTCCAGGACCAGATGCCACCTGCCCGCAGAGCATCTGCTCCCTGGAGCCCGCAGTTCAGTGACTGTGGACAGAGCGCGTGGGGGCCACCTGGACCGCCTCTTGTCTCCTCCCCTCCCTGGCCCTGGGTCAGCGCCGCACACCAGGGACCAGGGACCTGAGCTGGGTGCGGGCAGCAAGGGTCCTGCCTCTCACATGCCATGGTGACTGATGCTGTCCCCGAGTGGCCACACCAGAGTGAGTCAGTGGGAAGCCACGTGGGGTGCTGGAACCTTCCACTCTGACCTCTAGGTTGTCCTATTTCTGTTGTGAGGCTACAAGGTCGTGAGGAGGCCTGCCCCTTCACTGAGGAGGGCCAGTGGCCAGGCCAGCCTGAGGCTCCCCAGGGTCTCTTGAACCTGCCACTCATGGGGCTGGGGGGCTGGGGGCTAGGGGCAAAAGCATGTCCGGGGCTCCACAGACTCCCTGCAACCAATCCCTGCCATTGGCCGACTGTGTCCCCTCATCCTGCCACCATCCCCGTGGTCCCCATGCCCCCGTCATCCCCATCTTCCCTCCAGTGCCCCCCATGCCCCCCGCCCCCTCACCAATGGCCCGGTACACAGAGATGAAGACCAGTGTGAGCAGCACGAAAGCTGTGTTCCACTTCCAGATGAGAGGGTCCACGGCCGAGATGCCCAGGAACATGAAGATGATGGTCTCGGCCCCGCTGGCCAGCATCTTCATGGCGTAGCGCACCGTGGTGGCGGACTGCTCCGAGATGTTGGCTTTCACGTACTTCTGACAGCAGATGCCGCAGAAGGTGATGCTGCGGGACGGGACGGCCCACCGTGAGGTCTCGGGCCGAGGCTCAGCTCCCACCGGACCCCCGTGGGGCTAAGGGCCCGTCTCCGGGCAGGCGGCACCTCAGGGCCTCTGCGGCGCAGGTAAACGTCCACCCCACAGGTCAGCCCTCCTCTTCGTGAGCACAGGGCTCCTCCTAAGGACTCGGTACCCTGCACTGGGCGTGTGGGCCCCCGCGCCCCGACGCTGCTTACGGCCTCTGGAGGCCTGGGCCCTGCGCTGCGGGGGAGTGGGCTGCCTCATTTTCTGTCCCCACCCCAAAGTGGGCCAGCTCTGAGACTCAGAGCCGCCGGGAGGGGCTGCGTGTGGGCCCTTTCTCTGCTCAGAGCAGGTGAGGCAGCCCCTGACAGTTCTGTGAAAACACCAACTCCTTACTGGAAGGACGAAATAGATCAAATTCTTGGCGCCCACAGTGAGCTCCCACTCAGCGTGGGGAAGTGGGCCAAGCAGAGCTGGCGGGGGATGGGCCACTCCTCCCCTGGGCGGGTCTGCCTGGCGCGTGGGGGCGGTCACCCCGCCCCCCAGGGCCCGGGACCCCGAGGCTGTGGCCCACCAGCAAGCGAGGACTCACGCCAGGATGGCCGACAGGGACAGCATCTCTGACGTGAGGTAGGACAGGTAGGAGAGGACGAACACGAAGCCGGGCTCGATGATGCGCACGTGCTTGGTGAAGCGCGTCACCAGCGAGAGCAGGAAGGCGAAGACGACCCCCACCAGCGTGCCCCCCAGGCTCACCACGAAGAAGGACACTGCAAGGGCAAGGACGCTGCCGCTGGCCCCTGAATGGCCCTTTGTGGCCGCGGCGTAGGCGAGCTGGCCGCCGGCCTCCGGACCGCTCCTTGTTGAGGTCTCCCGCTGACCCCCCGAGGCACCGGCAGCTCAGCGAACAAGAGGCTGATTCTCTCGGAGGACAGAGACAGGCTGGGCGTCGGCTCCAACCTCCACAGGGACAGCTGGGGAGGGGACAGCCCTGCGCCCGAGGGAGGCCTGGCTGCCCCCCCGTGGAGGCAGCACTGCGACCAGGAGCCCTTGTGCAGAGCATTGGCAGCAAGGACTGGGTCCTGGGCCCGCAGGGACAGCCCACTGTCACTGTCCCTGCCCAGAGAAATGCCCGGGACCCCCAGGATACGGGATCCACGGCCTCCTGTTGGGCCTGATGGGGCGATGACCCTTGCCGGCCAGGGTGCCTGGGGCCTGATCAAATCGTGCCAGTGAAACACGTGGGGGAGGGAGGGACCTGTGGCCGAGACTTGGAAGTGGAAACGCCGTTTCCTCCCCGGGCTGTGGGTCCCAGGCCGTCACAGACACCGCCCTGAGGGGCCCATGTTCTGGAGAAGAGACCGGCCCCAGCTCTCCCCTGATGCGTGGCCCCGCCAGTCACCCACCTATTCCTTTCGCGCAGTCCACGCCAGTCACCTTGTCACCACCCAGCGTCACGAAAGATTCGAACACGTTGTACAGGACCTGGGGGGACAGAGGCAGACGGGACACCATCAGCCCTGCCTCGGGCCCCAGGCCCTGTGGAACTTGAGCTGAGTCAGAAGACTGTGGCAGCCGTGTGGACGGAAACCGAAAACCCCCAGGAGGAAATCGTCCCGGCAGCAGTGTGGGGTCTGGGGGCAGGAGAGCAGCCTGGAAGGAGCGAGAACCTTCAGAGAAAACCTGGCCTTTCCCACCGTCGGCTAAGCAGGGCGACCACGAAGCCAGCCCAAGGTGACAATCCTCGACTTCATTTCCCAGGACAAACCCAGAGTTTCATCGTCAGCGACTTTGTTGCGATGTTGGGCCCTGACTGTGGGGTGGCACCCGGGGCATCTTTGCCTGTTGACATTTAAACCTTATCCCACCAAGACGTTGAGATGAACACCCAACACCTCATCCTAGGCCTCGGGAGTGGGCGCTGCCGTGCTCTCTGAGCTCCTAAATGATGCGGGGGCTCCACGTCTGGGGCAGGGGCCCAAGGGGCAGCCCGGGGTGGGCTGCAGGGCCCTAGGGAAGAAACCTGTCCCTGTGCTCCCAAGTCTGTGCTCTCCAGCGGGGGAGAGGGCCCTCAAGGGGCGGGGTGCAAAGCTGTGCTCCCAGAAGGAAACCCACGCAGTGCCGACGCACAGGGACTGGGGGGCGTGGCGCAGCCGTGAAGGCCACGGGACCAGACCACAGCCGCCCCGCTTCTTTCCGGGAATGGGGGTCCTGGGGAGATGAACCTCACAGAGGGGTCAGGTGAAGAGCTCCCTGGCTCGGGCAGAAGTTCCCGCTTCTACGAGACACGAAAGCATGGGGCTTTAAGAGCAAAGGGGAGACCGCACGTCTGCTGTGTCTGCGAATCCGCGGGCCAGGTGCCAGCGGGCTGGCGCTCAGACGCTCCGCCGGCCGATGCGGGGAAGGCAGGCGGCTCTGCGCTGCCCCCGCCCGGGACCTCACTGCCCCGGAGCCCGCGGCCCGGTGTCGCGGAGGACGCCGACGTCCAGTCACAGCCGCCTCCCGTTTCCTGCACCTCTGTCCACCCCGCACGGAGCTGACGTGGGCCCCTGCCGGCCGCCAGGGTCGCGGGCTCCCAGCAGCGCAGCTGATTCCCCTCCGTGGTCCCCGTGAGACTGTGATCGTCCACCGATTCCACAATCAGGAATGGGGGCCCCAGCCGGGACCCAAAGCTGGGAACAGTGCTCGTGGGATTTCAGCAGCAAAGTCGCTAACTGCGAAGGTGTGAAGTGGGCTCTAAGAACCAGACAATCTGACTAAAGCCGCCGGTCATTCTGAGTTAGGAGGCCCTGGAGCAGGACAGCGCGGCAGAGGCGCTGGCGGGGCGCGCGCAGAGGCCCCGAGAGGCAGGTGCCTTCCTCCCGCTTGCGCTCACCACGGTGACGGCGTCGTTGAGCAGCGACTCCCCGAACACGATGATGAACAGCACCTCGTTGACGTGCACCTCCTCAAACACGGCCAGGACAGCCACTGGGTCCACGGCGGCGATCAGACTGCCGAACAGGAGGAAGTCCAGCAGCCCGATGTTCAGGTCTCCTGGAAGACGAGGGGCCGTTGGGGGGAGCCGGGGGGCAGCGTCCCAGGCAGGAGAGCCCTGGTGGGGGGGGGCAGCGTCCCAGGCAGGAGAGCCCGGTGGGGGGGAGCAGCCTGCCCTCCTCCCTGGCGGGTCAGTCCACCACCCACCAGCCCTGCCAGGAAGGTCCCGGGACCGCACTGTGGGCTCAGGGCCGCCAGGCTGTGTGTTCCAGTACCTCATTTCTGCCACGGCCTTGCCCACCTGCAGGGCCTGTCTATGGCCCAGAGCTTCTGGGCGCTGGGCCGCTGTGCCCAGACGCCCCCCAGGTGACCCTTCCTCGGAGGCGCACCCTGGCCTTGGGCCACACCTCCGAGCCTGGAGCCCGGCCGCCGCTCAGCAGAGACCCACCGCTGCTCTCCAGGCGGCAGGGCCCCGGCTCTGGGTGTCCCCTGGGCGCTGCTCTGCTCCATGACCTTGGCTGACACCCGGCCTTGACCAGCTGTGTCACAAGGGCTGAGCACAGGCCTCAGACAGCTGTGCGCCCTCGAGGAGCAGGAATGCCCGTTCCAAACCCCAAGACCTACCCTTGGGCCCGGGAGCTGGAGGTGGCCCGATGGCCTTAGATTGTCCCAACTGCCTAAGGCGCCGCCGATGAAAGCAGTCTAATCGCACCCACACGGCCCCTGCGGCTCAGGCGCCTGGGAGGCCTGGCCGGGCGCGTGCGGCCTCACGCCAGCCTTCGTGGGCTTCCCGGCCGGGCCTGGGGGTGATGCCGGACGGCAGCGAGGGCTCGCGGAAGCGCGTGCTCCCCACGGGGTGAGGACAGAGTCCCGAGGTGACTCCTCCCCACGGGGGACCTTCGGCCCCTGTTTCTTAATAGTCTTGTCACTGCGACTTCAAGGTAGGTCGTGAGCCCCACCGTGGGGCTCGGGGGTGCCCTTCCTTCAGTCAGAGGGCCTGGCCCTGGGTCTGGCTCAGCTGGTGGAAGTGTCTGAGGCCAAGGCTGAGTGTGCACTGGCGCCCGGGGTGCCGACACCCACCTCCAGTGGTCCCCGATGCCAGGAGCTCAAACCGCAGAGCCCGGAGGCGAATAGGGGCGGCCGCAGCCACGCCGGGACGGGCTGCGTTTAGGGCTGTGCAACCGGGCACATCTGTGCGAGGCCTCAGGTGAGCCCAGGCCCCACCTGCTCCGGTTTCCCCGGTGGATAACGGCCAGCTCCCAGGTGGGTGGGGTGCACCTCTGAGGTATGCCAGGGCCGAGGTTAGTGACCAGCCGGCAGGAAGCACCGGCGGGGGTGGGGGAGCAGGAGACGCAGACGCCACGGTGACAGAGGAGAAGCTGGCGCGGCTCTTCCCTGCCGGTTTGCGTAGAAATGACACCCAAACCTTCTGCTCAGGTTCAGGTTTACCTGGGCTCCACGGTCGTGGGACTGGGATGCCAGCCTCTGCCACAGGGGCCTCCTCCTCTTTCCCTGGCCTCTTGGAGATGGGGGGACTGAGGCTGGACCCCATCTCCCCGCCAAGGGGGCGGGACAGCAGCTGGGTTGTTCCCACTGCGCCACCCACTGCCTGACCTGGTCGGACCAGACTTTACTCCCAAGCGGGACACGTGTTTCGGCCTGGGGCCGGGCGTGGGCTGGCTACTGACGACTTACAAGCCAGGAGGGGCACGCGGCCACCGGTGACATCTCTTGATGACCCCTAAGCTCACCGTCCCCCCTAAGGTCTGTGTTCTTCGTCCTGGGCTTTCTTAAACGAGGCTGCCTGGAGCCCGCCCTGAGGACCCCCCAGGACCCTCCATGAGCCCCCCGGTCGGGGGGCAGTGCCCACTCACCCATCAGGCCGCTGCGGAAGACGCCGTAGAGGGACAGGCCAGTGGTGGCCGCGTTCCACACGGTGCCGATGACGGCGTACAGCAGGATGGTGCCCAGGTTGCCGAAGAAGAGGCGGTTGGGCATGAAGTAGCCGGCGTCCAGCACGATGGGTGGCAGCAGGTAGAAGAAGAAGACCGTGGGCGTGAGTGAGAAGGAGGCGATGTGGTCGGCCGCCAGGACGATGCCGCCCAGCACCAGGCCCAGCACGATGAGCAGTGCGCTCTCGGGGACGACGCTGGTGACCTTGTGGGACAGGTGGAAGCCTGCGGGGTAGGGGAGGGGTCAGGGGGGCCGGGACCCCACGGGGGGGCAATGGGGGGTCTGGCCACCAGGCCCAGCACGATGAGCAGTGCGCTCTCGGGGACGACGCTGGTGACCTTGTGGGACACGTGGAAGCCTGCGGGGTAGGGAGGGGTCAGGGGGGCCGGGACCCCACGGGGGGCCAATGGGGGGTCTTGCCTGGCACCACAGGACAGACATGAGCTCGGGAAACAAGGCCCGGCGTCCGGGTCTGTGGCCGCAGAGGAGGCCCTGCCAGTCGCCCTGGCCCCAAGGACACCCTCCTCAGATGTCCCCCTGCCTCCTGCTCAGAGAATGGCCCCCCTCCACAGGGAGCCCCCTGTGATAGGCCAGAGAGGCTGCACGGTGGCTTGGGGACGGAGGCCCGGATTGGTGGGCAGAGTGCAGGGCCTGCAGGCCCCCAGGCCCCACTGACCCCTCCGACATCATCCCTCGTGCCGTACCTGGTGACCGGGACCCTCACCCTGCTTGAAGCCTAGCTGTGTTTTGATCTTCCGTGGAGGAACCCCATGCCGGCCGTCCCCTCTACCTGGCTTTCCTGGGGTCAGAGTGCCCAGGATGAGAGCCTTGTAAGGCCAGGGTCTCAGGGCCCCCCAGCAGCAGTCAGCCCCACCGCCGCAGTCACGCGCTCGGGGGACAGAGGGGCGCAGAGGCCTCCCCAGCGACGGCCCCCTCACCTGTCAACCCTGCCAGGACCTCGAGGGAGGCGTGCAACAGTTGGGGCCATTTCTCCTTTGTTCTATTTTAAGACTCAGGGAAACTGTGATAAGAATCCTGTGTTACGTCTGATTTCAAAATAGCTGGAATGTTGACAGAAGAGGTGGCTCTCCAGCTCGAGCAGTCTGAGGTAGCTCTCGCCTCACTCACGCAAGCTCTGTTTATGGGGAGCTCTTCTTCTGTATTCTAAGGAGAGCTGTCTCCTGAGATGCAAGGACCCCAGGGCAGCAGGGGCGGGGCGTCCAGTGGGAGAGGCTGACCCGTCCCAGCTGTCTCAGGGAAGACTTCTTGGGCCGGGTCCCGCGGGTTCTGATCCAGGAGCCCTGCACCCTGTCCCTGGCCTGTGTCCTCGCTGGTAGCCAGGGGACATCTGGGGGTTAGATGCTGGCTCTCAAGGGGGCTCCCTGAGGAAGGAGGGCCCGTGTCACTGCGCCTCGTCCCCCGGGACGGTCCTCTCCGCGTCTGGTTGAGATGCAGCATGACAGGTGCGGGCCCTGCTCTGTGGCCCAGGGAGGGTCAGGTTTCAGCCGGTGGAGGGAGAACGGGCACTGCCTCCAGGACCCGAGGACCCGCTGGCGCCCCGGCACCAGCTGCACATTTTGATTTGGGAGCGAGCTTCTTCCTCTGAAAGTTTCCACACGTGGCAGGTGGGAGGTGAGGGCCGCTGCTTCCCAAGTAGAGGTGCCCAGGAGCCAGCAGAGGGGTCCCGCCTTCGTGGGGAGACTCAAAGGCCGGGAGGCTGATGCCTCAACGTTTCCACGTGACACAGTTACCAGGCCTCGGTGGCCGCCGCGGGTACGGCAAGGGAGGCCATGCCTCAGCACGAGCCCCAGCTCCCTGGAAGTCCTCCAGCCCTGCCCTGCCCGTGAGCGCGGGGCATCGGGGTTTGGCAGGCTCGCGGCCCCCAGGAGGGGCTCTCTGAGCCCAGCGTCGTCGGAGGGGCCCTGACGTGGGGAAGACGGGCCGGCGCCCCAGAGCCCCATTCTGGCGGCACCTGCTCCCCCCCGGCCACCCAGCAAGGACCCGGAGAGACGCGTCTTCCCTTGACGGTACACTCCCGCACCCCGGGCTGAGTGACGGTCGGTCGGGGCCACCCTAGGCTTTGGGAGGAGACCTGGGAGGCCGTGCCCACGCCCCCTCCGCCCCGTGGCTCCTGGCCCTGACGGCCAAGCGCACAGGGCAGCGCAAGAACCGCTGCAGGCCCCAGGCCCCCCCCGGACACCAGGATCAGCAGGCCCTGGGCCCAGGGGTCCGCACTGGGCTCTGACGCCGCTCGGGAGCTGTGCTGGCATAGAAAGGCCTGCGGCTCTCGCCCCTCCTCTGCACCTCCCCGGGGTTCCCTGAAGTCCACAGACGGCGGGCTCGCCCTCTCTTCTCCTTCCCGATGGGCTCGGCGGCCGGGAGCCGAGTTCGGAAAAGCCGCCCAGAGCCGCAGGCGCGTCCCGAGTCCCCTGCCTGCTGGGCAGTTGTGAGGCGTCCGCTCCTGCCCCCCAAACTCCCAGCGAGCCCCGAGCAAACTGCACGGAGGGCCTCCCCCGGGACCCCACCCCGTTCACCAGAGCTGCTGCTCCCCACGAAATGTGTGTCTCCTGCTGTCCTCCTGGCCTGGCCAGGCTCCAGCGGAGGTCACGTCTGGGACGGCCCCTCAACTGCTCCTTCACCCCCGCGGTGCCCGCTGGTCTGGGGGCCCCTGGAGCTGAGGCCAGCACCGCGGGTCATTGGGCCCAGGGCCAGGTGCGGAGCACGAGTGACCGCTGACCCCTAGCGAACCCCCTGCCAGGGTGGCAGAGGGGGGCGGCCCAGGGCTGGCTTCCGGTCCTGGGGCTCGTGCTCAGTCTTTAGCTGAACGTCTCCCCAGATTAGACATTCCCAGTGGACCTCGGATCTCAATCTCCTCTGACAACCGCGGGGCCAGCGGGGCAGGAAGGTGCCGAGGAACCAGGTGGCCCTTAACAACAGCAACAAAACTCGGCCCCTGGGGAACTCGGAGTCCCAACCCCCCGCCACATTCCTCTACAGCAGCCGGTTACCAGAACATCTTATTAATTTGGAAAACGGGTGGATGACACACAGGCTGACTTCACACCAGATGCTCTTGCTTGGAAGGAAGCCCTGAAAACCCAGAGAAAATGTGACTTGAACCTTTTACCCCTTGAGAAAGAAATATATACACACACAGCGTGGACGGACGGGCGTGCCGTTCCGACCTCTGTGTCTGGCGCTGTGGGACACACACCTCTGTGCACGGCGGGGCCTACTGAGCGCTCACCTGTGTCCTGCACAGATGCCCGTCTCACCTGCCCACGGGGGGTCTGGGGGCGGTGGTCACCTGTCCCTCATCCCAGGCAGGTGGGAGACGGCATCTTAACCTGACTTCCTTATCCTGAGTGAGGTTTGAGCGTCTCTTCCCATTTGGGAGATATTTCTTCCTTTTCTGTGGACCTGCTGCCGCGTCACTGGGTTATCAGACTTTTCTCACCGACGGGCAGCTCGTCACGCACCGGCGCAGGTGTATCTTCACTTTCAAAGGTGTGGTCACTTAGCTTCTTGTTCATGTTTTGCTACGTGCAGATGTCTCCTGTTTACGTAAATCTGTTGGTCTTCTGCTCCATGGCTTCTGAGTTTTGTGTTATGCTTTAAAAAGCCCTCCTTTCTCCTATGTTTTCTACTGAAGGTTTGATGTTCAATTTAACTTTACTTGAATTTCACAAAGAAAATATTTAAAAATAGTCCTGAAACGGAAGGACCTGCCCAACTCCGGAGAGAAAGGCTCCCGAAACCCCGCGAGTGAGCGTGGCCCCTCCAGCCCCTGTGGGTGTCAGGACCCCACCGTTCCCTCCGCCGCAAGGCCCTCGCCCAGACAGTCTCAGCACCCGTCTCCCTTGGGGGCCAGAGGTCGGCACCACCTTCTCACGTCTGCGGGTATCTGCCCGGCTGCGCCCCTAGCCTCCCGCAGACCCGGGGGACGGGCCGGACCAGCCCGGTTTTTACTTTACTCTTCCCATGTGGTCGCCAGTTTGCTTGCTTTTTCTGTCTGGTTGTCAGAAGATGTTTTGTCTTTGAGAGCATCCTCGTAGCAAGGGTATATCTTAGCGCTGATTCTCCTCCTTCCTCTGATACGGGGGACGTTGGCTCAGCCTGCATTTCGAGGAGGCATCCCCATCCCCGCGGCAGCCGGGCCGGCTCCTCGAGGGCATCGCGCTAACTACGTGTGTGCCGCGCGCTCACTGCTCGCAGTCGGTTCCGGGCAGACTGCGGAGGCCCGTGGGTCCAGCGAGCGTGCCGGGAGGAGGGAGTCAGCGGCGGCCTCCACCTGCCTGCCACCCACAGTCTCTCAGACCTTCCGTCCGGCCGGTGCTTTGCCTCCAAGCCTTCGTCTGGCTCCTGCTGCCCCGAGCTTATTGCTCAGCTCTCCCCGTGTTAGCTCTTTTCCAGTTTTCCCAGCTGGGAAAACGCTCTTGACATCTCCAGCACCATTTTATTGTCTCAACTTGAGCTCCTGTCTTACTGAATCTGTGTTCTGACCCTTGTCTGTGACGTAAAGCTCCACGGAGACTTTCCTTCTGTTTCTTGGGTGACGTTTTATTCCAGGGGGTTCCTCCCTCCCTCGCTGCCCCCCCCGCTTCCGCGTCAGTCCCTGCCGCCCCGTGTCACGCAGCTCCGTCCGCATCCTCTGCCTCTCAGGTGTGGGGGGAACGGCCTGACGCGCACTTGCGGCCTGTGTGGGTCCACGCGCCTTCCCTCGAGCGAGCGATCGGGGCGGACGGCGCTGCCCCTCCCCTGTGGTCCGAGGTCGCTGGCATCAGGTTGGCCCCTGGCTCCTGGTCTGTCTTTCTGGTCTGGGGGGAGGGGGAACAGCAGTGTGCAGGGGGCCCCATTCTCCGTCCTCGCCCAGAGCTCCGGGGTCTCTGCTTCATGGGAATTCTTCACGAGCCGTCCTGCCAGCTGGGCCCGGTCAGGCCCGCAGGCGGCTCTCCCGTGACCACCATCAGACGGCAGTCCGCATTGTAATGAGCTAATTAAATTGAAGACTGGATTGATCTTAAATGGCAGTCTGTTAGTGGCTCAGCCATTAAGCCCATAATGGGCGTTTTAGGAGTTGGTGGGCCAAGCTCCAGGTGCCTGGGCGCCCATGTGTGCCTGAGGACGCTGTCCGCCAGCCGGGAGGGAGGCCGCTCCCGGTGGGGCAGGTCCCTGGGGGCCGGACCCTTCCTTCGGCCGCGGACTGTGCATGGTTAGGACAGACAGTCACGCACGTCGCAGCTTCTGCGAGACGGCGGGGATGACGGGGTGGAGACGGCGGCCAGAGCACGTGCTGGGCCCCTCCTTCCAGCATCCGTGGCCCCGGACGGCCGGGTCTTCTGGGGAAGCTGTGAGGACAGTGGAGGGGCTCATCGCCGCCACCCCTTGGCACCCCGGCCCCTGCTGGGGACACCTGCCGGGGGCCTGCTCGCCAAGAGACCCCAACGGCAGCGCGGGTCCTGATGCCCCTCCCAACCTTCGCCTCCTTTGCCTCCAAAGACAGAAGGGCCCGCGAAGCAGTTCAGAGCAGCCACCTCGGTACCTTGGGCCCTGCAGCTCCGGGGCCTCCACGTCCGGCCAACCCAGAGCCTGGGCCACGGACATCGAGGGCCTGTGTCCTGGGGCCGCGCCCCTGGGAAGCGAGTGGCGGGGGCAGCCCTCCCCATGGGGCCCGCATTTGCTGGGAAGCCAACCCTTAGGCTGGGAGGGTGGAGGCCGCCTGAGGCCTCGAGAGACTCCCGCGCCCTATGTGTAAAGGGCCCACGCGGGGCCCAAGTGCACGTCCGCCGCGGGGCCAGAGCCAGGCCGAGACCCACGGGCAGCAGCTTCACGGGCGACTGGGACCCCACAAGTGTTACGGGTGCCGATGCAGGGAGCACGTGACACACACCCGGGACCCCGCAGAGCGCCAACGACCGCAGGAGACAGGACACAGTCTCTGTGGAGCACAGATCCAGGGGCGCCGTGTCGGCAGGGCCCTGAGGAGCCGCATGAGGCCGGGCCGGAGCTGCCCGCCCGCCGGGCCTCCCAGCAGGGACTTGCGAGCCCACGGGTCTCTGATCGCCAATGCCTGGGGAGTCACAGCTAATTAAGCACGGCTGCAGGACGGTAAGAGCAGAGACACGCGTGTTTACTTCTAATTACAAACCCTCGGACTGACGGTAAAGGTCCGGAGGCTCTGCGACCAGCCCGCCGTTCTGGAGGGGGCCCTGGGCAGGGCGGGCACCGGAAGGTCGCTGCCAATGGCCCTCACGCCCCTCAGAACGCGGCCGGGAGCCCGGGGCCCAGGGTCAGGCCCTCTGTGGCCACCGCCCCCAGGGACTGCTCGGCCGGATTCAGCTGAGTCCACGCGATGCAGCGGCGCAGTAAATCCCTTGGTTTTACTTTAACACACACGAGCCTCGGTCAGTCCAGCTCCGCTTCGAAGTAACCAGATGAACTGTGAGACGCTTCCAGCAGAAGGATGGGAAGTCACTGGGACGCACAGGGGAGCCCCCCGCTCGGGGGGACGAGCGGTCCGGGTGGGACCTGAAATGTCACACACTCAGGGGCAAAGACACACAGACACACCCACGCAGTGACACACACAGGGACACACACAGGGACACAAGACACAGGGACACAGAGACACACACAGGGACACAGACACACACGCAGTTCCCAGCGCTGACTCTCCAGCACTCTCTACAGTCACGCCGTGGAGTCCCCGAAGCCCCTCCCAGGGCAGGCACTGGCCCGAGGACCCCCGTCCTGTGCTCAGAGACATCCACCCAGATGCCATCCCCTGCAGGGCAGGCAGCAACCACACAGCAGGTGTGACTGGTGATGTCACATATAATTATATACATTAATGATAATAATTAACAAGCGCTGTCAAGTGAAGTCATGAGTGAGTGGCCTGGCCCCAGCGCCAGCTGGGTCTGCAGCCGCCAGCCCCACTCGACCCACAGTGCCCTTCTCCCCAAGGGGCTTTTCCATCCTTCTTCTGTGTCAGCCCGCTCCTAAGTGCTCCACATACAAGGAAGCACACATTTTAAGCTTTTCTTTCTTATGATTTCATGATTGGCTCTGACTTAAAGACTTGGGAGAAGAATTCATGACAATCACACCTCATGGATGGGCACCAGTGGAGTAGCTCCCATTGTCCCAGCAATGGACCCACTGTCCATAGTTGTCCAGCCAACTGTCCTCTGGGTAATGACCATGAGCTCTGGAAAAAATACCCACAACAAACACAACACTGAAGAGAGAGTAAATGCAGGCAGACGCCAGATGGGCTCTACACTTTTCCTTGTTTTTTTATGGCTTTTTTTCAGAGGGCAGGTCCCAGCTGGGGCCATGCAGCGCAGCTAAAACTCAAATAGAAACCTACAGTCTGACTGGATTGAAAAATCAGAGGCTAGAGGTCAGGGCAACCACAGGAGCTGAAAAGAGAGGGGGAAATCCCAGAAAGGAAAGAGCCTGAGAGGCCAAACCCCAAATTCTGTGCACGAACTCTTGAAATCTCTGGCTGGTCCTTGAATTACACACAAGCGAGGCAGGTCCTGAGCTGCCAGCAGAAGCTAAAATTCAGAGGTTTCAGCTGCTGTCACCACAGGGAGACACATCTGGAGTTTTGGTCCAGTCCTGGCAAAACCACAGTGCGGCAACAACACCCACCACAAAAATCAATGCTCTCCGGAGAAACATAACAGAATACAGAGTCTCTACAATGTATCAGTCATAGTGTCCTGGAAACAAACCAAAATTACTAGACATATGAAGAAACAGGAAAATGGGATCCATAAATCAGTGGAGACCTCAAGATGATCCAGATGTTGGAATTAGCAGACAAGGACGTAAAAACCGCTATTAGAACCATGCTCGAGAATGTAAAGGAGAATATGCTTGTAATGAATTAACAACAGTAAATCTCAGCAGTGGAATACAGCAGGATTTGGCAATTTTCTTCTAAAAGAGCCACATAGTAAATTAGGCTTGTGGGCTACACATGCTGTTTTTCAGTTACTCAGCTCTGCCACTATAGCACAAAACAGTCGTAACATACATAAACAGATGAACACCACTGTGTTCCAATAAAACTTTATTTACAAAAACTGGTAGCCAGCCCATGGGCATGGTCTGCTGGCCCTTGAAATAGAAGATATCTAAAAGAACCAAGCTGGAATTCTAGAATTGAAGAATTCAATCACCGAAATAAAAAAGTCAGTGGATAGGCTTAACAGCAGATAGAGGTGGCAGCAGAAATGATCCAATCTGAAGAACAAAGAAAGATAAAAAGTAAACAGAGCCTCCGTGGCCTGTGGGACAATATCAGAAGAAATTGGAGTCCTAGAAGGAGAGGAGAGGGCAATGGAGTAGAAAACAATCTGAAGAAGTAATGACCAAAAACGTCCCCAATTTGATGAAAGGTATCAATTTATAGACTTGAGAACTACTTCAGATTAGATGATTTCTATTTCTCTGTCTTCAAGTGAAGCTGAGGGTCCAGGGCAGGTAAGTTTGGGTGCGGGAAGGGCCTAAAAGCTGCAGGTCAGAGGTGAAGTGGGCGCCTGGACTTCGGGGTGAGCTGGGTGGGGTCTGGGGCCAGGCTCTCAGAAGAGGAGAGCTGGGCCCAAGCAGATCACCACGGCAGAGCCAAGGCAGATGGTTCACGCTGACGGTGTCAGTGTAATGACACACAGGGCGTGACTGCTGCAGGTAGCTGCTAATCAGGTCACTGAGACCTGACTGCACAGAAGAAGTCATTGAACTTGAGCTGCGACAGGCGCAGCAGCGAAAACAGCAAAGGCAGGTAGAGGTAAGGTCTCCAAAGCAGAGTCACACAGATCCCGGCGCGGGGGCCACACAAACCCCCTTTCTCTGCGGGAGGTGTGAGAAGGGCCCCAGGATGGCATGTGCTCGGTGACTCTGCTTTCACAGAAGGAGGAAGCTGGAGGCTGCTGGCCCTGGAGGCTAAACAAACCAGGAAAGGCATTCTTCAAAGTTCTAGGATTTAAGAACATAAAGTTAGTTACATCACAGGGAGCCATGGTGGGGGGAGAAAAGTCTTGACCTCGGTGGAGCTGCTGGCTGGCTGGAGGTTTGGAGGCTGACTGCAGTGATCCAATTCACTGAAGTCCACCGGGGCCAGGATGCAGGATGCCCCACTCTGGCGTGGCTTCGGGGAATCTGGGAACAGATTTCCTGCAGAGGGGCAACGTTACATCTCGCTGACCTTTATACCTTCGTGTGAAAAATTTTCTCTGAGGATGTCTTTTGTGCAGATAAAGTGTGTGGGCAATGTCCCAAGGTGTCATAAACCACGTCTGCCATTCACGTGGCTGCCGGATCACCGCAGCCCCTGCTATCAGGGCGCTCCCAGCACTGGCCCCGAAGCCAGGACTTTGTCACAGGCCACTGCCCAGACCCAGAGCAGCAGGAAGTGGTGGGACTATTGACTTCTGATATGGACACCGTGCTGCAGGGGGCAAAGGGCTCCCGAGGCGGGGAGACCATCAGGGGACCCTGCACGGGCACCGGGTCTTGAGAAAAGCTGGACTGAGCTATGTAAACTGTCCCTGGGGGCGAGCAGCACAGCCAACACCCTCGCTGGGACTGCTTTGCACCCCCAGGTTCCCATCGTTTGGCCCAAAGGCATGCAGGGGGGTCAGGACCAAGGGCAGGAGCTGCCCCCCACCCCATGCTGGGGCCACCCAGAGGAACAGCACCTGTCGGGGGGTCAAGAGACAGGGTTTCTGCACATTCGAGGGCCTTCCGTTCTGAGGGACCTGTGTTGCTGGTCACCAGCAAGTTATTATTTTATTCCTTTTAGACTTGGTTCCCTTATCATAAGATGACAGTCTAGACCTTTCTGGGCTGTCGTAAAGATGAAAATCAGATTCCTGCAAGCCCGGTGGAAACAAAAGGGCAGTGGTGTCATTTATTTTCTTTATTTTTAGATTTTTGGCCAGGCCAGCAGGAAGGGGGGCGGTCTGAAGACGCTGGCATCCTGGCCTCCCCACCCCTGCAGCCCCCGCGCTCCCTGCTGGGCACCGTGAGGTCGGCCCCCATATGCGCGGACCCAGCCTGATCAGCCCCCCTGGGGGTGGGGCGTGGGAGGTCTTGGGCTTGAAAACCAGCGGCCGAGTCATGTAAAGCAGGGCAAGTGAGGAAACACTGCCGGGAGAGGCAGGTCCACACCAGGAAAAGGAGCTGCATCCTAGGCCGAAGGGTGCAGGCAGTGACTTACGAACTCCTGTTTACATGAGAAAATACGGGAGCAGAAACTAAAAACTCAACGGACGGACCTCCCTGCTGGTCCAGCGGTAAAGAATCCGCCTTCCAAGGCAGGGGACGCGAGTTCTATCCCTGGTCGGGGAACTGAGATCCCACATGCCACGGGGCAGCTAAGCCCGTGTGCCATAACTGATGAGCCTGTGCGCCTCAACTAGAGCCCACGTGCTGCAAACTACGGAGCCCACGCACTCTGGAGCCTGCGCGTCACAACTACAGAGACGCCTGCGGGCTGCAACGAAGAGCCTGCATGGCGCAACGAAGATCCCGCGTCCGCAACTAAGACCTGACAGCCAAGAAAAAAAAAAATTAAAAAACCCAACAAAACTCAACAGAGGTGTTGGAAGCTGAAGTTAAAGGATCTCTCAGAAGACAGAGGAAAAAGATAGAGACACCAACGCAGGAGAGGACATTCAAGAGTAGAAAGAGGACGACACAGGTTCTCTCAGAAGGAGCTAGAAGAGGGACAGAGGGAGAGACATGGACGAAGCAGCCACAAACGTCTCCGGATGAAAGGCTTGTGCTTCCAGGGACCAAGCTCGACAGATGAAATGAGATCTGCCTCAAAGCACATCATTACTGGGGAGAGGAGGGGGGAGGAGGGAGGGGAGAGGGGCGGGGGTCCCCAGCATGAATCCAGTAGGTCATCAGTCTGCTCAGGACGGTCGATGTCACCCTCCCCTGCACAGCCAGTCCCCAGAGGAAGGGGGGAAAGTCACATTTGATGGAGAATGAGTCCACCAAAGAGGGGCTCCCCAAGACAGAAGGCATGGGATGCCAGGCGGGGCGCCCCGTGGAGGGCAGAGTGACGGGAGGGCCGGCGCTGTGTCTGGCAGAGGGAAGCCCAGGGACCTGGTGTCGGGGGCAGCAGCCCGCAGAGGTCTGGGGCAGGGAGTCACTAAGTACATAGAAAATAGCACCACCGACCCCAGACAATAATTAACTTTAGGTAAAACCAACGGTTGTGCAGGAAATGGAACAGTGATCCGTGCTATTCCAGGCTACGTCTCGTGTCGTCATAGCAGTGTATGGCACTGAAACCTTGATGGGAACGTCAGAACTCAGGGAGCAACACGTGGGTGGGGGCAGGTTCCCCACATCTGGGAAGCTCACATCACAGCTCCTTCCCGCCTCGCCCACCTCATGTCTGGTCCCGGCCAAGATAGCTTGAAATGCCCAACACATGGCAGCAAAGCCAGGAGCCACAGGGCGAGCACACTGGCCTTGCTGGGGGCGGGGCCGCAGGGCAGATGCTGTGTTCCCAGGTGACATGATTATCTGAGTAGAAAACCCCAAAGAATCCAGAGGAAACTCCAGAGGAACTAGTAAGTGATGATAGCAAGCCTGAAGGATATAGATTGTCAATTGCTTCCTATAAACTAGCACTGAATGTATGGAATTTGAAATTCAGTACACAATACCGTTTACATCAGCACCAAAAGAACACACGCTTAGGTATAAATCTAACAAAATATGTGCTGGGCCTGTATGAGGAGAACTTCTAAACTTGGATGAAAGAAACTGAAGAAGATTTAAATAAATGGAGAGAGAGCCTACATTCATGGAGAGGAAGACTCAATACGGTCAAGATATCAGTTCCCAACGTAATCCACAGATACAGTGCAGCCCCAATAAAAAATCCCAGCAAGTTATTGTAAGTGAATGTCAAGAAAGTGATTCTCAAATTAACATGGAGAGGAGGGAAAAGACCCAGAACAGCCAAGGCAACATTGAAGGAGAAGGACCGAGTTGGAGGACGGACGCCACCCGACTCCAGGACTTACTGTGAAGCTCCAGTAACCGAGACTGCGGTGTCGGGGACGGAAAAGACGTATAGATCAACGGACAGAACAGAGCCCAGAAACAGACCCTATAAATGTGGTCACTGACCTTTGACAAGGGAGCAAACACAACGCAACGGAGCAGAGACAGTCTCTTCGACAAATGGTGCTGGGACAAGTGATGTCCACACAGAAGATGAATCGAGACCTCACACCCTTCACAAAATCAACTCAAAATGGATCAGGGACCTGAAATGAAACTACAAAACTATGAAACTCTCAGAGGATAAAACAGGAGAAACCTAGATGACCTCAGGTCTGGAGATGAGTTTTTAGACCCAACACCAAAAGTATGATCTATGAAAGAAAGAACTGGTAAGTTGGGGTTCCTTAAAATTAATGAAGTGTCTGTGAAAGCTAAGAGAATGAGAAAAGTCATAGACAGGCATGAAGTATTTGCAAAACACACATCTGATAAAGGATTTGTATCCAAAATATACAAACAACTCTTAAAACTCAATCAGAAAACAACCCAACTGAAAAATGGGCCCCAAGTCTAAACAGATACCTTACCAAAGAGGAAGTGCAGATGGAAGTTAGGACACGAAGAGACACTCACACCACGCGCTGTTGGAAACACACACGGAAACAGCACCACTGCTCATCCTCCACAATCATTAAAGTCCAGGCACTGACCACACCGACTGCTGGTGACGACGTGGAGCTCCAGGAACCCCAGTGGGGATGCAGAAGGGCGTCGCTGCTCTGGAGGACAGCGTAATAGTTTCTTACAAACTCAACACACTCTTACCACGTGATCCAGCAATTGTGCTCCTTGGTATTTACACAAATGAGCTAAAACCTTATGTCCACACAAAACCCTGCACACAGATGGTTATAGCAACTGTATTCATCATTGTCAAAACCTGGAAGCAGCTAAGGTGTCCTTCAGCAGGGAAATGGATAAACTGTGGTCCGTCCAGACAGTGGAATATTCTGCACCAAAAAGAAGTGAGCCATCAGGCCATGAAAAGATGTGGAGGAACATGAGATGCATGTGACTGAGTGAAGGAACCCATCTGAAAGGCTGCATCCTGTAGGATTCCAACTCTAGGATATTCCGGGAAAAGGCAAGACCATGGAGACAGTAAAAGCCTCAGTGGCTGGGACTTCCCTGGCAGTCAGGTGGTTAAGACTCCGCGCTTCCAATGCAAGGGGCCCAGGTTTGACCCCTGGCTGGGGAACTAAGATTCCACAAGATAGAAATAAATAAAAAAGTAGATACACGTCATTAGACATTTGTCCACACTCAGACTGTATGACACTGATGGAAATTTAATGTAAACCTTGGACTTCAGTTAACAATAACGTATTGATATTGGTTCATCTATTGTAACCCATGATCCGTGTCAGTGCAAAATGTTGACAATAGGGAAACTGTGTGCGTGGGGGGGAGGGGAATAGGGATGGGAGTGCAGGGAACTCTCTGGACTCTCTGCTCAATGATCCTGTAAATTTACAACTGAAAATATTCCGTGTACTAATGTTTAAAAGCCAGCATCTCTGCAGCCGGTGGGCCTAGCGCTGGGATGTGGCCTCAGGAGGCCAGGCCAGGGATGGAGGTGACACACTGAGTACGAGAAGGCGGGCTGGGCGGGCTGGGCAACACGCCTGCTTGTCACCCAGAGGGAGAACCCGGTGCCGTCAGCCTGCATCTTCCCGCCAGCGCCAACCATCCGTCCTGATTCTACTGCACCAACACGACGGGAAGGCTCCCCCAGAACTTTTACAAACAAAAGCCCCACTTTTTACTGCAAAGGGTGTTGTTGCCATCCACAGGGAGGGGTCCCACGGACGAGCAGAGTGAGGTCCGGAACCCGGGACGCCAGCCCGGGAGGGGGCCTGCCCACTGAGGGGTGTGCGGCGGGGCGCCAAGGAGGGCAGGGGGTGAGGTAGGCGTGCGCGAGCGTGGGTGTGCGCGAGCAGGGACGGCACCAGCTTCAGACACCAGCTCTGGCGGCCCCGGCGACGACGGCAAAGCCAGCAACGTGCCGGACCCGCGGTCCAGCGCCGGTCAGCCCTGGTGCGTGGCAGTCTCAGACCTTCGAGTCTGCGGCGCAAGGCGCTTCGCTGAGATCCGGGAGCTCCGTTCACGCGCGACTCGGGGGCGAGAGGACCTCCCCGGGGAGAAAGTCCCGCCCGGGGCGCCGCGGCCTCGCCGCCAGGACCAGCGTCCTCTCCTCCCCCCTGCGGGCCTCTCCCTGCTCCGAAGGAGGGGCCCCGACGACCACCCGACCTAGGGTCCTCGGAGCCCGGGGGCTCCACGGGAGGCGAGAGCCGAGGCGGCGAGCCCTGCGACCCGCCCCTGCGCACACCCCGTGGGCCCCGGTGGGTGGGCCCAGGCCAGGCTGCCGGGAAGAGGTGCAGGTGAGTGCACGGCTGCGAAGCGGAGGACCTTGCTCCCGGACAGCGGACGATCTGTCTCGTTTAACTTTAACTTCCCACAGTCAGGCCGTGGGGCCTGCGTGGATTAGGCTGAGAAGAGCTAAGTGCGGGCCCCGGGGCTCCTGCAGGCGGGGGTGGGCGGGGATGCGGTGGTCCCACGCGCTCCGGGCGGCCTGTCCTCAGAGGCGGCCACCGCGGGCGCGGGGCTGGGGCCAGGCCTCCTCTGAGGACAGGCCGTCCGGGCAGCCGGCCTCCTTCCCGCTCCTCTCCTGGCCGCCTCGGGCCCCCCCCCCCCGAGATCCCGTGGCCACGGGCCACGAGCACGGCTCAGGACGGCAGTGACTTGCAGCTGGTGGCTTGGGGGGGCGCTCACTCCACCTGCCTTCCAGACATGTTCAGCTCATTAACACTGAAAGGAATCTCTCCAGATCGTGAGCAAACCAGGATTGTAAATGGAAAGCCCGCCGGAGCTGCTGCTCGCGTGCCAGTTCCCTGGGTGCCCTTGAGGGCCAGGTGGGGGTCTGCGGGGGCTGCAGAGACAAATTCCCCTGGTCTCTGCCCCCCGCACCAGCTGGAAGAGGCCGGGGGGACGGGCGTGTTGGGAAGAGGGTCCCAGAGCACTGGGCCCGGGGGGGCAGTCGGGTTGGACTGTCTCCCCCGGTCTGGCGAAAGGAGCCTGTCCTCGCCCCTGGGCGGCCGGCCACGTGTGCTCACCCTGCATCTGCCAGGCCTCCCTGGGGCGCACTGGCGGAAGGCAGAGGGGGTGCTGGGCCAGGATGTGCTCCCCTCAGACCCCCGAGGCAGGCCGTGCACAGGGCTTGGGGCTGAGGGCGCCCTTGACATCGGAACGTTCTTGGTCCTAGCAAGTTAATGAGTAAAGGATTTTGACAACAGACGCCGCATTCGCCATCCAGGGCCTTCTCAGAAGCTTAAAACTGCCCTCCTTTTGTAGTCTGTCCCCAGGAAGGTAGGCTGTATGGGGTTGGGGGGAATGAGCGGGGGACGGCTGGACCCTCACAGCCTGCACGTGGGTGTGTGCCCACAGGCCCCACCTCACACACTCACCCCTGAGCCCTGCTCTGTTCGCTAATTATATTGCTAAACGGTGGTCACATGACCCCCCCTCCCAAATCCTAGCGACACTGTACTGGAGACCCCAGCACCGAAAGGGTCACCTAACAGCCGGGGTTTGAGGTGCACCTGCCTGGGGCCGACACCAGGTCACAGAGAGGTCACTCCTGGCCAGCTCCATGCAACACCCTCTCCAGCTGGGAACTCACTGGGTAAAAGCCAGCACCTTGCCGACTCCACAAAATCATTCCCATCCCAGGACAGGTGGGAACCGGGAGGCTGCAGGCAACAGGTGTGTGTGGGGCAGGACTGCCCAGTCCCCTCCTTCCCCGGCATTAAAGGACACTGGCCCCTGCCCTTGCTGGTGCCACAAGGTCCTGGCTCCCACTGTCCACCTCAGACTTAGTGTCTGTAGTTATTGTGTGGCTGTCTTGGCATTTTCGTTTTCATTCAACTATTGTTCGTTGACCTCTTATTAAGGCCGGGTGCTGTGCAGGGTAACTAGTGTTCACAGACTGTCTGCCAGCACCTGTTTAAGTCTGCGCCTGAGGGAGATGCTGAACCTGGCCGTGTCCCTGCTGAGGAGGCTGAGGTGTCAGAGGGGACAGCAGCTTGCCCTTAGCAAGGCCATCACAAGTCCTCTTAGATGCAGTAGCAGACCAGGCAGGTGCAAGAGTGTGGGGGGCCCCGGGGAGTCCTCAAATTCTGTGAGGTTGCAGGCAGCCTCCAGGAGCCTAGCCGGGTGGCGCCTGCTCAGGACAGCGACCATCTGCTTCCGCCTGCTGCCCGCCCTGGAGACCCACAAGCTTGGGCCTGGTCCCTGCCTCACCCCAGAAGCTCTGATTCGAGATGTTTGGGCCGACGACCCCCAGGAGACTGAACCGGACTGAGAACCGGGGGTCTCGCCAGGCTTCCCAGAAGCTGATGAGAGTCTGAGGCCGGCGACACGCCCACCCCAGGCTACAAGGCAGCGGGTCTCCGTCCGGATTGGCAACTGAAGGAGGAGGATGAAGGTTTTGCTGCCTCAGGATGTGGAAGGGTTAGGGTTAGGGTTAGCAGTCACACGTGGAGGTACCCTCGCACGTTCTGCTCGGTTACTGAGTTACTGCAGGTGCTGCGTGGGGGTGACACTGCCTCCCGGAGAGCCTGGCCTCCGAAATGGCCTGTGCAAAGTAGCAGGAGGGAGGCCGTACCCCTCCCACCGCCGCCCCCAGGCCTGCTCTGGGGCCCTGCCCTGGGGGTGCCTGGCGGCTTCTGCAGCAGAAAGGCCTCTGTGACCCCAGGATACAGCTCTCGGGGGGCCAAGCCTCCTCCCCCACCGGCAGGCTCTTCCCAGCACGCCCCTGGGAGCCCAGCTTCTCCTGCTGGAGTGGGGCCCGGGGGTCTCCTCACGGCCCCGTGTGCTCCCGCTGGCTGTGTGGGGTGAGGACAACGTGAGCACGACCAGAGCCCCAGGCCTGTCTCACCCACTCCTCACAGACCCTGCTAGGGAGAGGGTGACCCAGAGGCACGTGAGGGGACCTCAGGTCCTCAGGCCCCCAGCATCTGGGGACTAGATCTTAGTGCCACAGGTGACACCCTCAACCCACGGGCACCAGCATACACATGCAGGTGCGAAGGCCTTTGGGCGGCCCTGCCTTGATGGGTCCACAGCGAGCACCCAGCACGTGCGGGCCACGTTCCGAGGAAAGCAGGCTGGGAGGCTGCAGGCCCGTGTTCGCTGTGCCCCCGCGTCTAGGGCCCGCTACACCTGAGCAGAAACAGAGCCCCGGTGAGCTGCTGGTTCCCACCCTCTGTGTAGTTCCAAGAGCTGTGAGAAGCAGCCGCTTCCAGCTTTTATGTTGGGCCTTTCCCAGCTGAGAACTCAAAACCAGTTGGACTTTGGCAAGAGAGCTAAGCAGGTGGTGAACTCATCAGAGGCTTCCTGATATACCCAGGAGGAAACGGAGCCTGGCCCTCGCCCTCCAGCCCGCGGCCTCCTCCGCGAGCACAGGGTGGGCCCTAGAGGACCCTGGTCTGCCCCCGGCCCTGGAGGCTGGAGGTCCAGGCTCACAGGACGCCCTGCAGAGCCGACAGCTGGCCACCCCGCCAGGGCCACGTCTGTGCAGGAAGCAGAGGGTTCAACCGGGGGCCTGGGGTGACTCAGCTCAACACCCCCCGAGTCCACAGCCTCCAGCCTGTCCCACCTCTCCACCGTCCGGCCCTGACCACCCCCCACCGCAGCTGGAGCGGCCCTGACACCTTCCCACCCGCCAGCGCTGGGGCCCCGGGGCTGGCGTCTCCGCCCGGCCCTGCCTCCACCAGCCCTTCTTGCTCTGCCGGCCCCTCCCTTTGCAGCCCATCTCGATCGACTGCCCCGCAGAGGGGAAGCCCGCACCCTGGCCACCACCTGAGCCCTCAGCCTGGACTCTGAACCCCGGTGTCCAGCAAACCCTGGGGCCTCTCCATTCATTCTAGAACCGATGAGCGAACGCTCAGCTCACAGATGTGGACCTGAGGTGCGGCCAGCGCCAAGGAAAGACCCCTGACAGCTCCAAGGAAAGACCCCTGACCTCAAGGTGCTGCCCAGTGCCTTGCAGTGGGACCTCAGCCCTGGCCCTACAGGCGGGGTCCTGGCAGAGGCGAGGCAGCACCAGGCCCCTCCCTGTCCTGGGACGCTGGGGGCGCAGAGGCTGGAGCAGTGCGGCCTGGCTGGGCCCTTAGTGCTCAGACACCTCGTTCAGAGTCTCCGGAAGGCAGACCTGGCTCTCCCTTCCAATCCTCGAGCAGGTACGCACCATTTTTCCGGCTTGTCTGTCCTGAACATGCTTATGGGGAGAATCTTACAAAATCAGAGGGATTTTGCAAACATTACACACCACCACGGGGCAGCTCAGCTCAGGGGGTGATGGGTCCGACCCACCCTCATCTCTCCCTTGGGGTCCTGTCCCTCCCAGAGGGGTCAAGGGTGCTCGGCCCAGAAGCCTCCAAGGCCCCACTTCGCTGGGACGCGTGTGGCTGGTGGACCCGCTGGCCCCTCACCTGCCACCCCTCTCCTGGGGGGCTTCCTCAGCTGCCCCGCAAACATGCCCCCATGCGGCCACCTCAGGGCCTCTGCAGGGCCATCTGGACCCTGGAAACGTCCCCCTAACCCTCAGGGCTCGTTCCTCCCCACCTGCGCTATTCCCTTCTTTCCCTGTTCCGCCAGGACTCGACGCATGCACCCTGCGGCTGAACTCGCCTGCTCCGGGGGGTGTGACACACCCCGAGGGAGGTCTGGGTCTGTTTCGTGGGAAGCCGTGTCCTCGTGGCCTGCAGCAGTGCCGGACACGTGGCAGCATTAAGGTTTGTAAGATGAATGTTAAACCAGCGCTCAGAGCCGTGGCCGCTAAAAATCAAGCCTTGCGGCCGCACTAATAGAATAAATCACACGTTCGAGCCCAGATGTCGTCCCGGGCCGGGGACACTGCGCGGCTGGGGCCCGAGTCCAGGCTCCGCCCAGAGGGCGTGCGGGCGTCTGTCTGCGGCCTGCGAGCGGACCCGCGGGCCTGTTCTGCCCTGTCTTGCTCCAGGAGGCAGGACTGGGTGTGAACTGACCGACTCAGCTCGTCAGGGAGCTGCTTCAGGCCGGGCCTCGCGCGGGCGAGCGCTCCCCGCCTCAGACCTACAGCCCACGGTGCTCCAAGCTGATGCGGCCTTGCCCTCGGCCTGAGGCGGTCACCGGGTGTGCCCGTGCGGCTATTCCGGTCGAGAATCTGGCTAAGGAGCTTAGCATCTCGAGGGTCTGGACGAAGCTCACACCACCGTGGAGTGTCCGCTCCCTCACCCACTCACACGCCTGTCCAGCCACCCGTCCAGCGCGCATCCAGCCGAGCACACGCGTCTGCACACACACCTGCAGGAGCGCTGCCGGGGCAGGCCGGCCTTCAGGCGCTGGGGACACGTGGGAACGAACAGACGCAGCCCCCGCCTCTGCAGAGCTGACCTGGTTGAGCCCAGACCCCAGTGTTGAGGGGGCGACCTCAAGACCCCAGTGGGCTGGAGGGTTCTGAGCTCAGAAGAGGAGGGGGGAGAGATGCTGGTGGGTGGGGCTCCTGGCCTGGCCGCAGGGGGGACGGGGGTAGCGGCCGAGCTTCAGCTAGAACCCAGGGAAGCCGGCAGGGCCACAGCCTCGCACCCACGGGGACTTGCTGCTCCCGTGCCCGGCGCTCCCTGGGCCTCTGCCACCCCGCCAGTCCCCTACCCATCCCCCCCCCACTAATACTGTGCCTCCCCATCCCCACCCGGCCCACAGGCCCCTGGAGCTCAACTCCCCCAGTCTGATGGGCTCTGTAGGCAGGGCTAGGTGGGGACGGCCTCTGCAGGCAAGGTGGTGGGTTCCGCCAACACCCCTCTTCCCCCTGCCCTGGGCAGATGGAGGAGACAGACTTCACAGTATGAAGAAGGGATGGTGAAGGGGCAGGAGACACCGAGCAAGGTCAGGAAGGAGGCTGGGGGCTGGCTGGGAGCGAAGGTGCAGGCGGGGGTTGGGCACAAGGCCACCCCAGTGGAGCGGACCTCACGCCAGGAAAGCGCCCAGGCGCCTCCAAGGTTTCCTGGTGCAGGGGACGGGGCACCACTGTGCCCACCTCCGCCCAGGGAGGTCACCACCCACTCTGGGCTCCAGCACAGAGAGGGCTGGAGGAGTCCCTTCTCAGAGGGAAGGCAGGAGGCGTGGAGGGAGCCCGGGACCACCAGCCCTGACCTGGCCCACCGCACACTGAGCCCCCTGCCCCACTCTGCCACGCGCTTCTGGGAAAACTTGCTGTCAAAAGGGACTCAGACGCTGGGAAGAAATAAACGTGAGGCTGATGAGGCACCGGACTGGGAGAGCCCAGCGGCAGGTGTCGGCGACCTTTGGGACTTGCAGTCTTGGGAACACTGCTGTGATTCTCTTGGACCGCGGGAGTGGGCTGGATGGGAAAATCCCTGGAGAGCTCCTTCTGCCAAGCAAGCAGGACTGGGGCTATCAGCACTTCCCAACCTTTGCCCCTCTTCCTCAGGGTACTCCACAAAGGCACCTTAGCTCCAAATGCAGGGGCTGTTTGACAGCCCGTGGCTAATTCTCCCACGGGCAGTTCCTGACAAATGAGACTTTACACTTTCAGCGCAGAATGTCCCTCCCATAGACACTCTTGGGAGAGGTCTTGGTTCCAAGACCTTGGATGATGGGTCTTGACTCCATCTGTCCTGCCAGGCTTGGGGTCCACTAGGGCCCACTGATTCGTCTACTCCTGGGAGGATGGGGTCCACCGAAGACTCCTGCTGCTCATGCTGCGGTGTAAGGGAAATTTGGTGGGAACAGGGAGGAGAGCATGGTGGAGGGCGCCGGGGAGCCCACAGGAAAGAGGGACAGGGGTTGGGTGCAGCGATGGGGGTTCTGGTCTTAGGACCAGAGCACATGGAGCGAAAACCACAAGCTTCTGGTGTCAACCCAAGGAGGTAAATATTGTCCACCACTCCCCGACAGCCTGGGAGCACAACCCAGGGCAGACACCCAGCGCCCGAAGGCTGAACTTCAGAGAAATCCACCGACGTGGCAGGTGCTCTGGACAGAAGCCATGGGTGTCCCAGCACCCGGGGGCTGTGCCCCTCCCCTGGCAAGGGCTGGGGCTGGACCAGAGGAGAAGCCACAGTGAAGGCGCTTTGCAAGTGACGGGCATCGGGGTCTAGGGGCCTGGAGAGCAGAGTCTGACCTGATAAGGCAGCTGCTGACACGTGCAGCCGAACAGAGCGTGGCCCCAAGGCCGAGCTCCAGCTGGAGCACAGGTGGGAAGAGGGACCTGCGTCTCCAGGAGCCAAGGTGCTGCAGTCTCGAGGGGCAGAGCGGGTAAAGTGTGCAGACAGGGTCGCGCGCGTGGCCCTAAAGGCCCTGGCTACTCCCCAGGGTGCCCGGGGACCACGCCCGGCTTCTGCTGGTCAGGAAAGACACACCCCGCCCCCCCCCGGGGTCTCTTCCTCCAAGACTGGGTGAAGAGGGAGGGGGTGACCAAGCACGGAACAGAAGCACTCACAAAACCCCGGGGGCCATGGGGGAGAGGCCGAGGATCTCAGAGGACCACGGCCGCTGGGCACGCCTGGGCCAGCGCCACCCACCCCAGCTGCTTCCTTCTCTGGGTCCGGGGGGACCCACGGGCTCCGGGCTCTTCCCGAAGTGTTCCTGCCGGGGTGTGGGGGCAGCCCCCTGCCTCCTTGGGGGTGGGCTCTGGGGGGGGCAACTTAGAGAGAGAGGAGACGGAGAGGGAGAGGAGAAACAGCAGAGACGGCGCGTTCCGCCTGCCCCTCTGGCTCCGCAGCTCAGAAGCCGAATCACCGCTCCCAGCAGCTCCGGCCAGGCGTGAGCGGAGCCCTCAACCCACCGGCTCGGCGCCAGAGCACGACACACGGGGTCTCCCTGGCGGCCTCCAGGAGCACCTATCCCGGTCACCCGCCACCTCCAGGCTGTCCCCCGAAGCCGCCTGGACCCCCACCCCCAGGTGGGCCCCACCCACCGCTGCCACAGCTTCGCCATCCCGCACGGCCGAAACGCACCCACCCAGCCCACTAGACGTTGGTCCCAGAGGAGGCCAGAGGAGGTGGGACAGGCTGAGGGAGAGGGAGTCCAACCTGGGCCAAGGCCCAGACTGACCCTGGTGTGAGTGGCTGCAGACTCGAGGCCCCCTGGGGAGCACACGTCCCACCCGCGACCCCAGGGGCAGACACTCCCCAGCGCAGGAGGGTCCTCAGCCTCGGCCCTGCGGGCCCAGCTGGGAGCTGTGGGGCAGCTCCCCCCCTGGCTTCATCCCCTTCTGCATCTCCTAAAGATGCGACAGCAGGTAGGGACCCGGCAGGCCCAAATGCATCTGCGAATAGGGACCCGGGGCCTCGGCGTCTGTGAGCTCCGCAGCCAACCCTGTTCCTCTTCTCCGGCAGGTGCGGGGTGGGGGGGGGGATGTCTGTGCAGAGACACCTGCTGGGCTAGAGGCGGGGTCACGTGAAGCCCATGCTGGGCCACCCGGAGAGCCTTGGGGACCTGGGCAGGGGCAGTGCAGTGGGTTCCAGAAGACAGGGGCATGGCTGGGAGGGGGCTGGGCCTGGGGAGGGTCCCAGCTTGCTTTCTAAGATGGGAGAACGGAGTCCCTCTGTGCAGCCTGTTCACGGGCGAGACCCTCTGCCGTCACAGCAGGACCCTCCAAGTGCAGGACAGCGTGGGCAGCGTCGGGGCCAGGCCTGGCCCAGGGCAGCTAGGCCGGCCCCATGGGTCTTCTCTCCGGGGTCCTGTTCGTGTTCCCTTACAGCCCCCCACCGAGCCTCTACCCAAGCTGGCCCCCCTTCCCCCTCGGATGGGGCCAGCAGCCCCAGGGGAGGCGGCGCTACTAAAGTGACCACAGACAAACACATTCTGGGCCCGCCCCGCCCACGAGAGGCGGAGCTGGTGGGAGCAGGGGCCCCGCCCCCCCCAAGGTCCCCTCTGGAGGAGCTGAGCGCTCAGGAGACCTCGGGGCAGGCTCTTCCTGGGTGAATGACAGACACTGGACCTCCGGGTGCAGGACCTGGGGCTGGGCTTGCACAGGAAGCACATGTTCGCTCTACACGACAGGGGGGCTCCAGGTCCCAGGTGGGGACCCCCCTGCACATATCTGTGGTTTCACAAAAGAGAGAAGGGGGCTGAGGAGGAGATCCCCGCTCTGCCCCAGAAACCGGTCAGCTCCCAGGGGATCCTCAGGACGGGGTGCTGCTCCTAGAGCCCCAGGGTGAGGCTGGACCTGCCCCGTAAGTGGCCAGTAGAAAGTGGCCAGTGTCGGCAAGTCCCCTGCGGCAGAGACACCCAGAGGAGACACAGCACGTGAGACCGCCTCTCGGTGCCGACATCTCACTCCTGACATCACAATCCCCCACAAAAAAGCCAAGGAGTGGAGGGCGGCTTGGGCACAGGGACCGGGCAGGCAGGGCCGAGGAACTAAACACACACCGGAGGAAAAAGGGGGAGGCAGAGGGGCCGGAGAGCTTTGAAAGAAACAGAACAAAATGAGAGACTTAAAGGGAGGTCGCTGGCACAGCAGGACACAGGGCAGGCAGGGCTGAAGGAGAAACGAGCCGTAACCAGCCGCCAGGGAACACCAGGAACCCCCAAAGCCAGGTCCAAAGTCCTCTGACCGCCTCTCCCCAGAGCCTGCCCCTCCTGGCCCCGCTGAGGAGGCCAGCACCCCCGGCCCCTCCCCATTCCAAAACCTCTGCGGACCCATCCCCGTCCGGCTGCTCTGTGGTGAGGGGGGAGTCCTCAGACCCCCTCACAGGGTTTCCCCTGCTCCACCTACTAATTACACCTGCCCTCACATCTCCGCCACCTCACGGAAGACCCTTCCTGGTGTTGATCAACACGTTGAAACTTTGGTCCTCAGAGGCTCTTAAGAAAGCTGACCTTCCTGTCACCTTGCCCGGGAGTTACCTGCAGTTCCCACTCTGCTGGCTCAGTGGAGCCAGTCAGGAGGAGAGAAATCTGACAGACCAGGATTTTGAAGAGAGAAACACCGTCAGTGGAAAACTTGCTCCTATAAATAGGACGGTACCGGCTTTCATCTTGGTGACACCATTTTTCTTTCTGCACTGGGGACGGAGTGCTCCGGCGCTTGAAGGCAAGGACATTCCCTCTTTCCTGCACTAACAGCCCCGACAAGCCCGACGGACAGAAAACCTGGCTGCGGGAGCCCCAGCGCGGAGCAGTCCGCGACGTCTGCTGGCCTGGATGGGGCAGAGGGAGTCCCGACCGCGGAGACCCGGGGACGCGGGGACTCAGGAGGCTGCGCCCGCCCGGCCGGGACCGGGTAGCCCTCGGCCACGAGCACTGCCACTCCGGGCCCGGCCAGGCTCGCAGTCCCCGAGCCTCGCCCTGAGCGACCCAAGGGCCGAATCCCCGGGGCTGGCCGCGACGCTCCCCGACGGGACCGCCGGGCAACCGACCTTGGACGCGCCCCTTCCACAGGGAAGACCGCGGACCCGGCGGAGCGCGTGAAGAAGGCGGCGCAGGCAGCCGGCTCTGTCCGCCGGGGGCGCAGGAAGGGACCCGCAGACCCAGCGGGGGGGGGGGGGGGGAAGCCGCGGCGCGCCGACGGAGCCCGGGCCGGCTTACCGATCTTGGCCAAACTGGCCACGAGGATCCAGAGCGCGATGATGTATGGGTCCTGGACGTGGTGCCATTTGAAGGTGACCACCTGGAAGCCCTGGCTCTCCCCGTGCGCGCCGCCAGGAATCTCCTCGACGCCCTGCGCCCGCGGCAGCTCGCCCAGCGCCAGCAGCGCCAGCAGCAGCCCCCATCCGGGGCCCGGGGCCCCGCGCCCTGACATCGCCGCCACCGCTCAGCGCCCTGTCCAGATGCTCCGGTCGCGAGAGCCCTGCTGCGCTCTGCGGGACGTGCCGCGCCGGGGCCACCGGACCAGCGGGGCCGGCGGGACTCGCGCTGGGCGGCGCGGAGCTGAGTGCGCTCTGGGTGAGGGCTGCTGTCCTGGTCCCCGCCCGCCTGGGTGGCCTTTAATCCGGCGCCCCCTCCCTCCCCGGGGCGGAGCCTTCCCGCCCTCGCAGCGCACACGAGAGCGCAGCCGGAGTCGCCTGCTCTCGGCCCGCCCGCCGGCGTGCGGCGCACGCCCGCCAGGCCGCCAGACCTCGCCTCCCACCCCCGCGCCCCGGGAGCCTCATTTTCTACCCACGCCGGCCTGCCGCCTCCCCGCCCCGCGCGCTCTGCGTCCCGCCCTCTCTGGCGCCCGGGGCTGGAGGGCGCAGGCCCGGGCGACCGCCTCCCTTGGGGGCGGAGGGCAGCGCCGGGGTCCCTGCGGTCTCAGCTGCCGGGTGTGGGTGTCGGTGCCTCGGGCGCCCCTTGGCTCCAGTCCTGAGTTGCCTGGGGCCGCTGTGGGCACATTCACCCGGAGGCGCTCCTCGTCCCTAAAGGCGGGGGCCTGGGGCTGCACCGAACCCACTAGAGGCCTGCGGTCAGAAGGGGCCAGGCCTTAAGGCCCCTGCTGTGTCTCCGCCTGGAGCCTGCAGTTCCTGACAGGGTCAACAACTTGTCAGAAACCAGGGCCTCCCCACTGCACCTTGGTGAGGGAGAAACCAAGTCCCTCTGCCCTCCCCCATCCAGGGCTGCCCCTGTGCGTTGCATGAGGGGCCCCTCCCCTCCGACCCGGGAGCCCAGCCCCCCCCATCCCCCAAGACCTCCAGCAGGGGGACCCCCGGCCCTTCCTCCCCGGGGCTTGACCCCGGCTCCCCGTCCAGCCCTCCACCTGCTCTGGATGGTGCTGTCAGCTGGATGGCTCACCTGGGCCCTGGATGAGGCCAGCACAGCCCTCATTTCCTCCCAGGCCCGCCCTGCAGCCTCAGTACCTACCGGGCATACCCTCTCCCAGGGTTTCTGCCCCAGGCCTAGGAGGCAGGCGCCCTGCTCCGATCCCCCGGCGTACCTGTCCGCCGCACCTTCAGAACCCAGAAGAAACCTGGCCTCTTCTCAGCACCTGTGCCCATCACGCAGCTGCTCAGAGCCTCCCTCCCGCCCCCTTCACCTGCCCTGTCGGCCGTCTGGGGACCCTCCTATTTAGAGGAAAGGACTCGCTCCCTCCCTGACCTCCTTGGAGACCCTTTCTGGGTCTCCTTCCCTGAGGTGTTGCCTTCTCCTCCCACCACAGCTGATCGCATCTCACAGTTGTGACACGCGGGCTCCCTCCTCCAGGCTTCCAGCCAGGCCTGCCCTCCCCGTGGGGAGATCGTTCCCTGAATGAGGGGCTCCATAAAGCGCGTGAGACTCCTGGCTGCCTCTCCAGTTCCTGACACACTGCCTGACCCACAGAGCACCCAGGACACACTGGTTGGATGGACAGAAGACAGATGGGTTGCTGGGCAGGTGGGTGGGGACGCGGGCGGGTGCATCTTCTAGTATCTGAGTCTATGTCGGAGTCCCAGGAGACCTGAGCAGTATGCCTGTCCCTCGGGTTTTCTCCCCGGTTTCTTGCTGATGGGGAGCGGCCACCAGTGGCGCAGTGGAGAGAGAGCGGGTTCGCATCCTGCTTCAGTGGGCGGCTGAGCTCTGAGTGTGTGTGGGGGGAACTGGGAGACCATTTGGGCAGGTGCTGCCGGGGGCTCAGTCCTCACTGGGTGCCCTTCGAGGACCTTCTGCTGTGAGGTAGCCCGGGGTGCTCAGTAGGGGGAGGAAGGCCAGCCTCAGGGTTGCTGTCGGGGCTAGACTGGGCCGAGCACAGGGTCTGGCGCACGGCGCCCAGCACCAGGGGTGTGGCCCGGTGCAGTGGGCTGTGGTGGGCTCAGCCGTGTCCATGTTTCTGTCCGGAGCTCCATCCTCGGCCCCATCCTCAGCCCCCTGTCCCGGAGACAGAGCCATCAGACAAGCTTGGGGTACCTCTGGCCCAGCACACGCCCCTGTCCCTTTGTCAGGGCTCCTGAGCAAAGCCTTTCAGAAGAGTGGCCTCTGTGGAGACAGCGCCCTCACATCGCACAGGACAGCCACATCTCCACCAGAACAGTGTGTGCTGTGCTGCCTGCCCAGTGACCCTCCGCTCATGTCACCCTCTGGGGTTTTCACCAAGAGCCTGTCCTAAGAACTCATGGCATCTCTCCTGAGTGGGACTGCTTCTGAGACCCAAGAAGCCGTTCAAGGGGCAGCAGAGCGTTACCCTGTGGACTCACGGATTCAGAAGGAACGTGATGCCATCGTTGGCCATTGGACGGGGTGCTGCAGAGGTGACCACAAGATGCCCAAGGACAAGGGGACGGGAAGCCCAAAGCCCCTGCAGAGGCTGGAGCGCCTCACACGGGAAGCAGAGCTCGGGTGAGAAGCGTGGCTGTTTGGCTGGATTTGTGGGCACCTGTAGGATGACAGCATCTCCGGGGCAGATGGTCAAGAACGGTGCGGAGGCCAGCCTGCCTATGAGCCTAGTCAGCGTAGGGGCATGGAGTGTGCACTGTTCCTTCCCTTCTGACACCCACGCCCAGCTGCTGGCGCCTCCCCTCGACCACTTCTCCAGTGTCACCCCGTGGACTGGGGCTGTGGGTGGGTGTGCAGCCTCCATGACCTCCTTGCTTCTAACTGGGGGGTGATTTTAGGCAGGGCTGCAGTGACTCCACTCCAAGGCTGCCATCCACACCAGGACACACCTGCAAGGCCAAATGTACCCAGAGGGCAGTTTGCGTTTGGGGAGGAGGGTTGGCAGGGCGTGTTGGGAAGTGTCCTCAGGACCCTGATAACTCGCTACTCACAGTGGCCATCAGGCAGCCATGAGCCTCCCCTCTCTGCCCCCTGCCCCCACTCCCCTCCCCTCCCTCTTGGCCTGGATCACCTGTAGGTTTGCCTGCACACAGATGCTTGTGCTGCCAGAGCACAGCACCACAGACAGGGGAGCTTAAACAACAGAAATCTATTTTGTCACAGAACTGGAGGCTGCAAGCCCAAGGCCAAGGCTTGACAGAGTTCTGGTTCTGGTGAGAGCCCCTTCCTGGCTGTCAGCTACTGTGTCCTCTGTGGCCTTTCCTCAGAGTGCAGGCGGGAGCGGGGAGGGAGCTCTCTCTCTTTCTCTTCTTATAAGGCCACTGATCCTATTGGATTATGGCCCCACCCTTATGACCTCATTTACCCCTAATTGCCTCCAAATACCATCACAGTGGACGGTCAGGGCTTCAACATAGGAATTTCAGGGGGACACAGTTCAGTCCATAACACCCATGGAAAAGCCACAACCATACAACATAACCTAAAAAGTTAAAAAAATGCAAGTAACCGGTCTGCAAAATTAAGAAAATAAAAATGGAAAACATCGCATCTAGTCCATCATGGTAATTTTGGTTATGAATCTCATTCATGTCGTTGGTGAAAAATATCTTGTGAATAAAGAGGCGGAGACTTACTGCTTTTGCTGACGACACACAGGGATGAGAGTCACGTTTTTATGTTTTATGTGGGAGGCTGCACACAGGGCTTCCTCACCGCTACCCAGTGGTCACTCCAGCTCCTCTGAAGGTTTTATTACCCAGGAGCTCCTGCACTGCCTTATTCCCTCTGCTGAGCACCTACTGTGTGCCAGGGACTGTCCAGGTGACAGCCCCTCTGGGAGCTGTCCAAAATCACCATCATTGAATATTTATGTTCTCTTGTTTGATTGCTGGAACAAAATTGCATTTCTCGAACAAACTGTGAGTCCAGCTCCTCTGTGGTCTACCTGTCAGGCTTTGAGGCCTCAGGTGAGCCTGGAGCCTTTGGCCTAAGGCCGAGCTTGCAGGGAAGGAGCCTTTGGACATTCAAGCAGGCGCTATCTTGTCCCAAGTGCCCCCAGGATGCCCCCCTTGGGGTTGGACTCACACCCCCAGCACTGTCCCACCGCCAGGATGGCCAGGCCAGGGTCCAAGGTGGGGTCGAGGTCCTGGGAACTGTGGGCTGCGCCACAGGGTCTAGGCCCCCATGGGCCCCCCAGGGCGATGCACATTCTGGACTTTGAGGGCTGGGCCGGCTGCAGACCCCGACCCTGACCAGGGGCCACGCCTGTCCTCCCCTCCCCACCCTCGAGGACACCGGAGACCCTCCCTGACTCCAGTGACCTGAAAGACCCCCAACCCCCTCTCTCACTGATGCCACTCCCCTCCCAGCTGGTCCTTGCAGCCCTGACGCTGGGGACTCTTGGCGGGACCCCCACTCTCCGGGCCTGACCCCTCCCTGCAGGGTCTCAGTGACCCCTTTTCTGGAAGCAAGACCCCCATTATGGGAGGGACCCCTACCACAGATGCCCCTGACATCCCATGCCCTCCCCCAGCTGGGACTCCTTAGGGACCAGGCACCGGCTCCCCGAAAATGACCCTGGGACCCCAAACCGCAGACCGTGCTCCTGGCACTGAGACCCCACGAAAACCCTTCGGGTGGGGGCATGCTTGGACCCCGTGCCTGGTGACTTGCCCTCCCGGCCTCCAGGCCAGCCCAGCGGCCAGGAAACCCTGCCTGCAGGACGCAGCTGGACCCTCCTAAGCCCTCGGCCCCCAGAACCAGCCTGTGACCATCATTTGACAGACTGGGGAGAAAGTGGGTGACCATCAACAGAGGCAGAAAGGGACTTTGGTGAAATTGAAAATCCACTCAGGACAAGAGAGACAAGAAGCAGAACTCTTAGCAATGCCCAGAAGGACTTGGACAAATTATTAGAATTAAGGAGAAGTGGGCAAGCAAGGCTGCTGGCTACAGAACCAGCTCCAGTTCTACATGCAGCAACAAACTCTTTAGAAAATGAAAGTTACTTTATTATTATTATTTTAAAATTCATTTATTTATTTATTTTTGGCTGCATTGGGTCTTTGTTGCTGCACACGGGCTTTTCTCTAGTTGCGGCAAGCTGGGGCTACTCTTCGTTGTGGTGCGCAGGCTTCTCATTGTGGTGGCTTCTCTTGTTGTGGCTCACGGACTCTAGAGCACAAGCTCAGTAGTTGTGGCTCTCAGGCTCTAGAGCGCAGGCTCAGCAGTTGTGGCGCATGGGCTTAGCTGCTCCACGGCATGTGGGATCTTCCCGGACCAGGGCTCGAACCCTTGTCCCCTGCGTTGGAAGGCAGATTCTTAACCACTGCACCACCAGGGAAGTCCAAACGTTAATTTAAAAGTACTATTTAGGGGCTTCCCTGGTGGCGCAGTGGTTGAGAGTCCGCCTGCCGATGCAGGGGACATGGGTTCGTGCCCCGGTCTGGGAAGATCCCACATGCCGCGGAGCGGCTGGGCCCGTGAGCCATGGCCGCTGAGCCTGCGCGTCCGGAGCCTGTGCTCCGCAACGGGAGAGGCCGCAGCAGTGAGAGGCCCACATACTGCAAAGAAAAAAAAAAAGACTATTTACACAACATCAAAAATACGAAATACCTAGGGAAAAAAATCTATCACGAAATGTGCAAGATGCTGTTGGAGAATTCTCCAGGGGAGCATCCGGGCCTGGACTTTTCTAGGTGGAAAAGCTTTAAATTATAGATTTAATTTCTTTAATAAATCTCAGACTATTCAGACTTTTTGTTTCTGTTTGTGTCCATTTTGGTAAATTGAATTTTCAAGGATTTTTGCCCTTTTCATCAAAAATATCATGTTTATTGACACAAAGTTCCTCATAGTGTTTTAAGATCCTTTCTGTGTCTGCAAGACGCTGCTGTGATGTTTCGCTTTCCGTTCCTCATGTTGGTCATTCTTGTTTTCTTCCTTGTTAGGGATCTGTCCTACCGGAGGTTTCTCAACACATGAATCTTCTCATGGAACTGGATTCTGGTCCTGCTGACTTTATTGTAGTTCCATCTTCTGTTTCATAGTCATCATTGTCTCTTTCCTTCTTTCTTTGCTTTTATTTGATATTCTATTTCTAGCTTTTTGAACTGGAAGCTTAGGTCTTTGATTTTCAGTGTTTCTCCTTTTTTTTTTTTTTTTTTTTGCGGTACACGGGCCTCTCACTGCTGTGGCCTCTCCCGTTGCGGAGCACAGGCTCCAGACGCGCAGGCTCAGCGGCCATGGCTCACGGGCCCAGCCGCTCCGCGGTATGCGGGATCTTCCCGGACCGGGGCACGAACCCGCGTCCCCTGCATCGGCAGGCGGACTCAACCACTGCGCCTCCAGGGAAGCCCTCTCCCTTTTTTTTTTTTTTTTTTTTTTAGTATGTGACTTTTTCAATTAAAAAAAAAAAACTATAAAGCCCCCTCTGATATTCTGGTGGATTTAATATGGTGCATTTTCTTATCAGTTCAAAATATTTTCCAATTTCCATTGTAATTTCTTCTTTGACAAAAGTTACTTATAAGTGTTTCGCTTATGACAGTTGCTTAATTTCCAAATATTTGGGCGTGTTTCCTGTTGTCTTTCTGTAGTTGAGATCTAATAGAATGCCACCATGACCAGAGAACGTACACTGTGTGATTTCAATCTACATTTGTTAAAACTTGCTTTGTGATTTAGAACCTGGGCTATTTTGGTAAATATTCCATGCACCCTTGACAAGAGTGTACATTCTGCAGTTGAAGGACGTAGGGCTCTATTATTGATATTAGTCTGTTTAGTCAAATTGGTTAATTGTGTTGTTCAAATCTATATCGTTACTAATTTCAGTAACTGAGAGAGATACGTTAAAACCTTCCTCTCTGGCGATGGCTTTGTCTCGTTTTAGTTCTATTAGCTTTTGCTTTCCATGGTTTAAGCTGTGTTTGAGGACTGCTGTGTCTTCAGGTTGAATTGGCTCTGTGTCATCATGGACGGTCCTTCTTCCTCTCTCCTAATACTTCTTGCTTGAAGTCTCCTCTGATGCTCGTGCAGCCACACCAGTTTTCTTCTGGTTAATGTGTGTATGGAGAACCGTTGTCCTTTGTTTTGCTTTCCAGCTGTCTTTATATTTAAAGTGCATTTTGCTTTCCGTCCGTCTTTATATTTAAAGTGCATTTTTTGTTTTCTCATCAAGTCTGACAAGGTTTACGTTCACGCATCTGCTCGTAACTAGTCACGTGTGCGTGGCGATCGCCGGGTTCAGGACCTGGGCGTTGCCGTGGGCTTCTTGCCGTGTCTGTCTTTCCTGTCACCCACAACACCCCGCCGGGGCCACAGCTCCCCTCTGCTCTATCACTTGCTCAGACTTAGCTCCAGTGTCTCCACGTGCTCGAATGTTTTCTTCGGCTTGTTGGGCCCAGTTAATTTCCCCAGGAGTTCCCCTTTTATATTCACTTCCCTTCAGCAGAGATTTGCTTGACCCACTAGGCTCTGCATGTAGCAACGACGCCCCGGCTGCCCAGCCGACCCATGGGAAGTGGACCCTCGTGCCTAAATGTCAGAACGGCACGAATGAGCCCTGGAGACACAGAGCAGGGCCAGTCCAAGTGGCAGCGGCCACATGGGGACCACTTCACCACCACCCCAAGTTCCTGTGGTCCCGTCTTGCTTGCCTCTGCCCTGCGGCGTTCCAAGTCACCGTTCACACAGAATTTGGCTGTCGTTGGAGTTCCTGGGGCTTCTCACAGGTGAGTGGTCATCCGGGCCACGTCCTCTGGCCTCCTCCCAGGCCCAGTAGCCCCCGCGGACTCTGGGGTGTGTCCCGCCAGATGCAGTGGTCTTGCTGGGCTGAGCCTTTGGGTCAGCCTCATCGCTGGATTTGTCCTGGGCCCGGCCCAGTCCTACCAGGCCCACCCTCTGGGAGGGCCCGTTCACCCCCAAAGTAAAGGCTGCAGCCCATGCAGACAGACCCCCAGGCTGCGTGCTGGCTGGGGACTCGCAGTGCCCGCCCAGGAAGGATGGGGCGCTGAGTCCTGGGGCCGCAGGGCTGTACCCACATGAGTGAAGGGGCATTCAGAAGGGGCTGGGGGGGCCCCAGTCGCCGTCGGGTCTGCCCTCCAGCGCCACGTCGCTCCGGCTGCTGGACGTTACTGAACAAGAAAGGAATTGACTCGTCGGGCAGCTGCGTCCCAGCCCTAACACTCTCCCCACACGCATCCTCCCTCCAGGGGGGCATTCAGACTCTCCGATGCCTTTACTTTCCGTGCTTCCCCTGAAACCAGAAGGGCCTGGAGCCGCCGACACGGGAAGCCGATGGGCCCACACCCGCTCCCAGACGCCCACCTGCTTCGGGCCAGGTCTCCTCTATGTTGACGAGCCCGAGTTCTCCCGGGTGGCCGCCCACCACGGAGCACAGATGGGGACGGCTCGGTGGCCTCATCCGCACCCCACGATGTGCACCATGGCGGGTCCCCTTGGGACTGAAAACCTCTGCCGCCTCACCCGCAGCCCCACTTCACCTGACGATCGATAGTATCAGGCCAGGCCCAGAGCAAACACTCGCCTAAAAGGCCAGGTGACAATAGCCAGACAGGGAGAGCAGGGCAGCTGGGCTTTGTCTGGGGCCAGCACGGTGTGTGCAGAGGGCTTAGGAGGCTCCGGACCTCGGAGCTGGGTGCCGCCCAGCGAACACTGTGCTCCCGCACGGAGCTGTCCTCCGGGACGAGCCCCGCTCGCCGGGGACGCGCCAGCTTTCTTAACACACTCACCCCTGACAGCAGTCATCTCACACGAACCCACAGTGGGAACTCCCTGGCGGCCCAGCGGTTAGGACTTGGTGCTTTCACCGCGGCAGCCTGGGTTCAGTCCCTGGCCGGGGAACTAAGATCCCGCCAGCCGTGCAGCATGGCTCCCCCGACCACGCCCCTTCCCCCCCCAAAGAATCCAGAGAGATTTCTCCAGGAGTGACTTTAGAACTCCTACTAACATGTATGAAATTGGCCGTGAGCAGATTCATGCGTCTGTCCTTTTACCCTCACTCTTCAGTGTGAGCCGTGTCTGGTTGGCCGGCTGCGGATTCAGAGAGCCAGGAGCCTTCTGGGAGCCCTGGGCTCACACACCCTAGAGGGGCCGGGAGGCCTGGGCAGCTGCAGAACCTGGAGAGGCGGGGCCCTGGGGTGGCGGGAGGCCGCGGGGCTGGACCCCCGGCTGCCTCTGTCGTGACTCAGGCTGGCGCTCTGGCTGGCTCTGGGGGCCTGTCATTGCCACCAGCGGGACTGTCCCCATTTAGGAAGCACCACGAATGCCACAGGCTCCTGTTTGGGGAGCTTCACACTGGCTCGGGCCGGGGTGCCCATGGGGACTCACGGGCGGAATCGACGACCAGAGTCTCAGTCCTGAGACCAGCCGACGGTGAG
The DNA here is from genome assembly GCF_039906515.1 of Pseudorca crassidens. Lineage (NCBI taxonomy): Eukaryota > Metazoa > Chordata > Mammalia > Artiodactyla > Delphinidae > Pseudorca > Pseudorca crassidens. Next base: position 869,630 of record NC_090298.1, read on the forward strand.
CGTGCAGCCGCCGACCCCTGTCCCCCTGAGCCTCGGAGCAGCTGCCCCCAGCCTCCCTTCAAGCTCTCTGACCAGCTCCGGTGTTGCCTGAAGCTGGAGGCTTCCCCGAGGACAGCGCGCGGCGGGACCAGCTGACGATGGAAAGTTTTCAGGGAGGAGCGTGTGGGATGTGTGGCGGGGAGGCACATTCCTAGGCAGGGCTGCGGTGAGCAGAACACTCATTTGCACACATTAGCCTTTCAGATGGCGACGCCACTCATGCAAGACTGCCTGGCACAGGGCGGCTTCTGGGGGACTCGGCGTCCAGGGCACAGCCAAGGTCCGCCCGCCCCCAACAGCCTCTTCCCTCAAGGCCCCCGGGCGAGGGCTGCCTGCCTTCACCAGAAGGGCCACAGGGAGGACAAAGGGCTCTGTCTGCGAGGTCGGTCAGGACGGCCCTGCTCCCTCTGGCCTGACGCCTCTGCTGGTGCTTTTGTGAAAACGGCACCGCTCCCTGCCAGCGAGGGTCCCAGACACACTGTCCCTGCCCCGTCCCGAGTGGCCCTCGCGGAGTCCTCGGCCTGGCTGCAGGCGGGGCCGGCTCGGTGCAGGGCACCCATCCGTGTCCGGGCAGGAGGCCGACCCCAGCCCAGGCACCCACTGTGCACCCAGGCCGTTCCTCCCAGCCGTGGGAGGCCCTCTGCCTGGACACTGCAGGGCACGGGCGTGTCCCCTGTCCCAGGGTCTGGGGGTCCCTTCCGCCTGCCCTGCTGACATGTGCAGCATGCCGATGAGGGGCCACCCCTGCTGGCCCAGACTTGCCTGAGCCCAGCTGTTTGTTCAGACTCCCCTGAGAAACACCCCCAAACAGAAATAAGGGCTCTGGAGGAACCCGTCCCCACTGGAGGAAGAGGACCCAAGGTAGGGCCGCCTGGTCCCTGAAGACCCTGGCATTCCCCTGTAGGGCACAGGGGCCACGGGGCCACGGGGCCAGGAGCGGCCGGGGGAGCGGGGCTGCTGGCCTCCTTGGTGACGGGGTGGAGCCAGAGGACAGGGCGACCCCACATGCTTGTCCCCAGGCTCCCAGATGCCCCGGCCTTGGCCCCAGCAGGGACTTGCCCTCTCAGGGTGTGTGCTGGATTCCCGGGGACGCAGAAGCCAAGACGGGAGGCCACCAGGCCCCGCGGTCAGCCGGGCTCAGCGCACCTGCTCTTGTCCTCAGCGCACCTCCCACAGGACTGTACTGCGTGCGGGGACACTCCGCGTCGGCCGAGCGCTCCCCTGCTCCACCCCCTGGGGCCTGAGACGGCTGAGACCCGCTGACCCTTGCCACTCCCGCACCCCCACCAGGACCTCTCCAGGGACGCCTCTCGCCGGCCCCACGGCCGGGGACTGGGCCTTGAGCCATGCTTTGTCGAGACCAGCTCTTGTCCCCGAGGGGGGCGAGTCTGTCTCCCGGTCCCGCAGTGGACATCATCACAGGCCTGTTGGAAGCGTTCTGCAGGTTGCTGCCCCGTCCCCAGTGCATCCTGCCTATGTCCGGCAACCTGCTCGTGGCGTGAGGTTTGCCAGGCGCCACTGCACACCAGGCTCCCAGGACACTGGTGCTTTCATGGGGATTGTGGAGCACTGTTGGGTACGTGGCCTTTCTGTGCCTCGGTTTTCCCATCTGTAAAATGAGGGTGAAAGCAGATCGAGGGAGGCTGAGAGACTGGGAAACCTGCGCAGAGAGACAGCCCTAGGCTGCGCGTGAGGGTGGCCTGTCTGGGGGGACCCCGTGGGCAGGAGCCAACACCCCTAGGCTGAGAGTCTCACGGGCCAAGGTCCAGTCTGGAGAGGGAAGGGACGCTGAGCCCGTCTCCCTGAGGAGTGGCCTGAGCGGGCCTCCCATCCGCAGCTCGGGTGTTGGGCTGTGGAGTTTCTGGCCCCTACCAGCTTCTGGTGGCTCAGACTCAGCCCAGGGGACCCCTCCCGAGTCCAGCTGCATGCCCTCTGGCCTCCGTTCCCACCCCACCGCCGGGGAGGACTTGCCCCATCCTGGATGCAGCCCATCCTCACTTGCCACTCCTGAGCTGGAGCTTGGCCCGAGCACCGCCCGGGCCAGGCAGCAAAGGCACCGGTGAGGACAGGCTGTCCTGGGCTGGCCCTGGCTGGACCGAGGTCAATTGGGGGTTGTAAAGGAGACACGGCCGTGTGGGACATAAACTGGACTTCTTTCCAGAAATAGAGTCGCCAGGTTTATTGAGTGTAATTCTGAGGAAGAATTGGGAAAGAAACACCATCTGAGTCACCGTTTAGTGGCCCCAGAAAGGGTGTGGAAGGGCCACTCCCCACCCCTCCTGCAGCAGTCACCCCCCCACCCCACCCCCCCGCCACCCCCGGCCAGGCCAGCCAGGAGCAAAGGTCACTGCGGAGATGTGGGGCGAGGCGGGGGAGACAATATGGAAATTCAAGTTTTTCCTCCCCAGTTCAAATGTACTTCCTTGAGCGGCTCCAGCCAAGCCCAGGGTGAATGCTGTCATCCCGAATGGGAGATGCCCAAATAGCCAGGCTGCCGGGAAATACCAGCGGCAGGTTTAGATTTCAGGAATAATATTTTCAAAAATCAATCCCTCCTGCTCCTGCATTTCAGCGTGTGAAAACAAGGGTGTTTTTCTTGGACGCTTGCTCGGGGTCCCCCCGCAGAGCAGCCAGGCTGGGCCCCCTCCCGGCTGGCTCGCCGGGCCGCAGTCGGCCGAAACCGACCGAAGAGCAAGAGGCAAGTGGATGCTTGCTCACCACTTCCCTCACGTGAAAATATTTTCTCAGTAATTCTGCAACTCTGACACCTTATCAAATGCATATCGTCTGCCCACAACCAGCTCACGGCGCAGACCGTGGCGGGGAATTCCTGAGTCTGTGGAGTTTTCCTTTGTGTTGGGGCCAAGGTGTCCTTTATTTAACACACCTTTGGCATTTAAGAAAAGGTACCAGGAAGAATCTGTGGCCTGCTCACACGTGTGCATGTCTGTGAGCCAGCCACACGGTTCCCCGGCCATACTGCTGCCTGCCCCCTGGGCTCCTGGCTCAGGACACGGATGGGCCTTCGTGCTTGCCTGCAAATGAATATGCTCATCGTTCTGCCTCGGACTTCCCTATTTAGAGATCGGGAGTTACATACACAGAGAAATAAAAGCAGCCGCTAAGCCCCACTGCGTGCCTGATCTCACTCGATACCCATGGGAACCCCATGCACAGTGAGCCCCATGAGCCCCGTCCACGCCTCCTAATCCCACCATAAAGCAAGGAAGCTGAAGGCTTTGGTGAACCACCACGCATCACGTGGCCCCGGAGCCAGGCCCCCAGAGCCTCCACGGCTGCCCTGGCCGTGGACGTTCTCCCTGAGGGGCAGCAGTGTGGAGGGTGGGCCTGCGCCGGCCCCAGGGCCTGGGGGAATCCTGCCCCTGCTCTGGCTGGCTGTATTGCCTTTGGGGAGTGACTTAATACCTCATCTGTCAGATGGGGTGATGGCAACAGCGCCCAGCCCGAGGGCTCCACGTGAGGGTCCAGTGTCTGGGCTCAGTGAGTGAGAGGTGTGGGCGACTGTCCACCCGTGCAGGAGGAAGGGGCTCTCTGCAGGCACCCAAGGCCACTTGTGATGGTCCCAGTGAAGCCACTGCCTGGGCATGGGGCCGGCACAGAGCTTAGCCACAGTGAATGTGCCCCACTGAGCTGGGCTGGCTCGCCTGAAGGAGAGTGATGGTGATAACAGCAGCTGGTTTATGAACTTGCCCAGACGGCCCTGGGTAACAGGCACTCTGCTCACGGGCTGCCTGCCGCCGACTGTGGCAGTCGCCCCTCCCTGGTGCGCACCCACACACCTCGGCCTGAAGCCCCCCGCCACTCACCTCCCAGCACCGTCGTCCCAGAGTCCACAGTGGGAGAAGCATGAGGGCTGAGGGGGAGGCCTGGCGGTGGGGAGCAGCTGGCCTGGGGTGACCGGGAACCCTGATGAGTCCCTGGCCAGCAGGTTTCAGGAGACATGCCGAGAACCTCGGCTGGACCGCCCCTCAGCCTTGTCCACCTGTGGACAGTGTGGCCGCGGCCGCCCCAGAGCGTGCCTGCACACGTGTGCTCGGGCAAGAGGACGGCTTCACCGGGGGAGATGGCGTCTCCAGCGGGCCGGCCAGGTGACCACCAGACATATGCTGACCACCACAGCAGTGTTTTCATTGACACCACAAAGCCGCAGAGCGTGGACCTTGTGTCGCGTGCGTGATGGCCACGGTGCAGGTGGCTGGAGGAGGTTGCACGCACCCACAGGCTTTCTCGGGGGGGCCCAGCTCTGCCAGCCGTGGGCCTGGCCCCATCAGCTGGCGGAGGCGAGGCTGCCAGCACCGCAGCAGCGTCCCGCGCCCGGCCCCATGGCGTCTCCCAGGCAGACACCCTCCACCTGCTGGCAGCACGGGAGACCAAGGGCAGGAAGGCTGTCCTCGACCAGGACCGGACGCCGACAGCAAAGCCGTGTGTGAGCGCGTGTGTCCTGAGACTGCGGATGGTGATTCCTGTGAGTCCACACCTCTGAGCAGCTTGTGGGGGGCGCCTCCCAGTCATAGTCCACGGGAGCTCTTCTCTAACATGCACGGTGCCCCCCTTTCCTTCCCAGGTTTGCTCGTCTGAGAGGGGGCCGTGCCCAAGGGTGCCCATCACCCCAGGAAGGAGGGTGGTGGTGTGACCTGCACGCAGGGGCATTGAGCAGAGCCGGAGGTGCCCCAGAGGCCAGTACCCCGCCCTGGCAGAATCGTTCTGGGGAGCAGAAGGCACGGGCCCTTAGCCACCAGCCCTACTTCCGCTGGCAGCCGGGCCCATAAACAGGTGGCGTGAGGGCCCTGGGCTCGGGCTGGGTGGGACATGAGCCCAGTTTATGACGCACCATGTTCTTACTTTAACCCCAAGAGCTTGTGCTCTGCCCGACCTGCCACTGGAACCTGCCAGCAGGAAGGGAACTGCCTGTACGTGCGATGGGTGACCTTACAGCCACTCGCCCTGACCCTGCCTCTCAGGGTTGCTGTCTGTGAGCCAGGAGGGAAAAGCCCATGGAGATGGAAAGGCCGGGGCTCCCAGGGTGACCTGAGTGACCAGCCCCTCATCAAGGCTGTGGCCCGGGGTAGCCGTTAGCACAAAGTAGTGAGAACAGAATAACTCGGAACTTTCAGTATAGACCAGCGCTGAGCTATCACCGCAAAGTCCCCCAAGGGCGGTGCGGACATCGGTGGAACACCAGGGGTCCCGGAGGTGCGGCCCCACCTGGGTGGTGGAGGGGCAGGTCTGTGCCCTCCCCCGGACCCCCTCCTGACCTTGGTGCGCCTCACAATGGGAGAAGGCTCTTATCAGGTGTTTTCCCTCCTTCTTCTCATTCAATCCTTATCAGACAATAGCCTGGTTCTGGCAAGATACCCACGGGCTGCAGAATTACATATTAACTCCTGCTAATTCACGCTGACGGCAGAGGGTGCCTCAGGACAGCGGCTTCCAAGGAGAGGTGGCCCCTGGTCCAGCCTCAGGCGAAAGAGCCTCCCCGAAGGCCCCATCAGAGCCCCCTCCCTGGATGCAGGGAGGCCACCCCCGGGCCTCTACGGCAACAGGAGTGCGGGGAGGACGCCCGCTCTGAGCCCCCAGGCCTGTCTCTTCTGCCTGGTGGCTGGAGAAGCCGCCCCTGCCTATCTCTGAGGCTCCCCTGGGCTCTGGCTCCTCCCTCGAGCCCCCGAGCCTTCTTTCCTGCCTCGGGCCCTCCCCTGTCGCCCCCAGGCCAGCTGCAGACCCCCTCCCTCATGCCTCCTCACGGGGATCTCCAGAGGCCAGGCTTGACCTGCACACTGTCCATTTTCTCCTTGTCCTGAGCGGGCTCAGCCCGGGTTACCTCCCCCTGCCCCTCCCACTGCCTGTCGGGAAGCCAGTCCAGACAGGGCCCATCCACAGTGACCACAACGACGGTGTCCACGAGCGGCTCCGGCAAAGGCCTCAGGCCTGGAGACAGTCTGCCCAGAGGAGGGCTCTGGCCCCCAGCCTGAGAATGTGCCCACCGGCGGCAGGCACGAGTGGACCAGCCCCACCTGGGGGTCTGTCCTGCGGCCCCGGGGGGCGGGGGGGGAGGCGGGCCCCCTGGCAGTGGGGTCAGACGAGGAGGCGGGCTCCAGACAGCCCAGCAGTGGAGGGAGGGCCAGCTGGGGTGGGGACAGTGGGAGCTGGGGGAGCGGAGGCGTGGAGGTGGGGCGTCCCCGCCTGAGAATCAGTGGGTCAGCGAGACCCCAGGGTCTGGGACTGGAGAAGGGGCAGCGGCGGCATCTGGACCAGCCCCGTCACAAGCAGGCCGTCCTCACAAGCAGGGTGAGTGTCAAGGCCAGGCACGGGGCTGCACGGTGCCCTCAATCTGCCCGCCGCGCTGCTGTGCAGGCCGTTTGACCCTCTGTGCCCTCGTCCTTCGGTCTGGCTGCTCTCAGCTCCCCTCCCGCTTAGACCCGCAGGAGAGGGCGGGGCCGGGAAGGGCCTTGGGGGCGGGGCTTGGGGCGGGGGCCGGGCCGGGGCTGAGCCGAGCTGATACCGGGTCTCCCTGAAGGCCATCCCTCTGGCCTGTAGGCAGACTGAAATTGTGGGTGAGTTGTGGGGAATCATGGTGCGTTGTTACAATTTGACTGCATTGGTGGAGTCGCCGCCACGTCTTATTTGGGGTTCAAGCGAAAAAGCAGTGTGCCGGGCCCATCACACCGCCCTGGCTCCCCACGTCCCAGGAGAGGACCAGGCGCTAGCCCTGTTCCCCTCTTTTGCGTTGCAAGGGGTGCCAGCTGGCCGAGCCCCCTTCTAAGAGGAGGCAGTTGTTAGCTCAGGTGGCGCCTGGGAGCTCCAGATCTGCACACCCACTGTGGCCAGGCCAGGTGCTCAGGCCGTGTCTCCAAGGGAGGTCCCACCTGGCCATGCAGAGGGTAAGGCCGGCACCCACAATTCTGTGGCTTTCTCACCATGACCACGGAAGCTTTTCTTGAAATGCCCAGCACGAGTCTCACCAAGGACAGTTTGGGGCCCTGCCTCTTGGCCCTGCCCACCCGAGAGCAGGCCTCCCCCGAGTGCTGCCGCAGGCGCTCTTGGGGGTGGTGGAATGCCCTGCGGGTGGACCGAGGCCAGTGTGGGTTCCAGCCCGGGGTCCCGCTGCAGTTTTGAGCTGCACCACGTCACCCACTTCGTCTTCCCTGGGGAGAATTTCAGCAAGGAAATGAGAAACTTTGCTGGACCCTCAGGCCTAAGGGTGGAGCATCCCCTAGAGCCCTGAAGTCACATTCGTCTCCTCAGACTGAGGCTCCAGGACCCAGAGCAGGAGGAGGGAGCAGCTAAGCCCCAAAGCGCGGCCTGCGATGCCGCTGCAGAGGTGCCTCTGTGGCGGCGGGCGCTTGTTCCAGGCAAGAGCCCCTCGGAGCAGGACCTGTGCGCTGTGGCCCTGGGCTCGTCCTGAGACCTGCTTCTACACTCGCCCAGCGACCCACCCTCGGGAAACGGGGCCTGGGGCAGCAGACAATCCAACAGTCATATTTGGCTTCAAAGCAAAATTTGTATTCATTCCCTAAGAAATCCCTGCCAGTCACTGATGTGCTCAAGGAAATATTCAGATAGATTCGCTTTTTCCAGCTCGTACTCTGAGGGAGAGTGGCTCCGGGAGGTGGCAGCCTCAGGGGCATTATATCAGCCAGGGTGCAAATGGTGCTGGAAAAACGGATGTCCACAGAGGAGATGAATTGAGACACAGATCTCACACCCTTCACAAAAAGCACCTCAAAATGAATCAGGGATCTAAGTGGAAAACTCAAAACTCTGAAGCTCCCAGAAACAAGATGGGAGAGACCTAGATGACCTCAGGTTTGGAGATGAGTTTTTAGATGCAACAGTGAGATATGACCCGTGAAAGAAATAATTGATAAGCTGGCCTTCATTAAAATTAAAAACTTCTGCTGTGCAAAAGATAGTTTCAAGAAAATGAGAAGATAAGCCACAGACTGGAGGAAATGCTTGCAAAAGACACATCTGACGGGGCTTCCCTGGTGGCGCAGGGGTTAAGGATCCGCCTGCCAATGCAGGGGACACGGGTTCGAGCCCCGGTCCCGGATGATCCCACATGCCGCGGAGCCACTAAGCCCTTGCGCCACAACTATGAAGCCTGAGAGCCTGGAGCCCGTGCTTCGCAACAAGAGGAGCCGTTGCAACGAGAAGCCCGGGCACCACAACGCAGAGTAGCCCCCTGCTAGCCAAAACTAGAGAAAAGCCTGCGTGCAGCGACGAAGACCCAACGCAGCCAAAAAAAAAAAAAAAAAAAAGACACACATCTGATAAAGGCCTATTATCCAAATTATACAAGGAGTTCTTAAAAACTCAACATTTAGAAAACAAACAACCCAATTAGAAAATGGGCCAAAGATGTTAATAGACCTCTCACTAAAGAAGAGAAACACACTGCACGTAAGCCTATGTAAAGATGCTCCGCTCATATGTCATCAGGGAAGTGTAAATTAGAACCACGAGAGACCACTACACACCAATCAGAATAGCCACAATCTGGGACACAGGCGATGAGCAGCAGGAATTCCCACTCGTTGCTCGTGGCAATGCAAACAGTTTGGTGGTTTCTTACAAAACTAAACATTCTCTCAGCATCTGATCCATTATCACGCCACTACTCGGGATTTATCCGGAGGAGTAGCAAACTTATGTCCACACAAAACCCTGCACACAGATGTTTACAGCAGCTGTATCCATCATTGCCGAAACTTGGAAGCAACCAAGGTGTCCTTCAGACCCTGGAATATTTTTCAGCTCTTAAAATAAACGAGGTATCAAAGTCATGAAACGCCGTGGAGGAACCTTAGATGCATGTGACTGAGTGAGAGAAGCTGATCTGAAAAGGCTGCATCCTGTAGGATTCCAACTCTAGAACATTCTGGAAAAGGCAAGACTGTGGAGGCGTTAAAAGGATCAGTGGTTGCCAGGGGTTCGGTGGGAGGGCAGAACAGGGGGAGCACAGGCAGGTTTTAGGGCAGGGAAGCCACTCTGTGTGATGCCGTAAAGGCAGACACACGTACTATACATTTGTCCAAACCCACAGAACGTACAGCACCCAGAGTGAGCCCCAGTGTAAGCTGGACTTCGGGTGAAGACGAGGAGCCGGTGTAGGTTCATCAGTCGGAACGAACGTCCCTTCTGGTGGGGACGTCGATGATGGGGGAGGCTGTGGGGGGCAGGGAGCGGGTATGTGGGAACTCTCTGTACCTTCCATTCCGTTTTGCTCTGAACCTAAAACTGCTCTAGGAAAATTAAGTCTTAAAAAATAGGAAAAGAGAACAAAGTGTGTCTGCACAGGACAGTGCGTTCAGTCAGTTCCCCAGGCTGAGCAGAACGTGGCGATGGCCACAGGCCGTGCGGGGTCGTGACACCTGGCTGGTGACAGCTCCCTGGTCTGGTCCAGGCCCTTGACCTGTAGGAGGTGAGGCCATCCTTTTAAAAGGTGGGCGGGCCGTCAGCCTCCTGCTGATGCCCCCTGGAGAAATCAAAGCCCACCTGAGACCTGGCCCCTGCGCCCACACCTCTTCTTGACCTCTCCCCCGCCTCTGGCCTCCGTGAGAGCTGCCCGCCCCCCTGCAGGCCCGTCCTCACACCTGAAGACTGCGACCCCCAGCGCACCCCTTCTGTTTCTGTAGTGTCTGTCCCCCCTGACGCAGAGCTGGGTGCCGGGGTTTCTCTGCCCGAGTCAGTGCTGGTCCCCTGGTGCCCGCGTGTGCAGGATGAACCTGCGAATGAGGGATGAGGGCGGGGGTGGTCAGGGAAGGGCGGGCAGGGAAGACGCAGCCCCAGCCTGCAGCTGCAGCCCCGCCGGCAGCCCCCATCTGTGCGAACAGCGTGTGTCAGAAGCAGGCTCTGAAGCAGAACCAGCAGAGCTGCTTCGGTCAGAAGCAGGTGTCTTTTACCTTAAAGTTGTGAAGAGAGATCATCTAGGGTTGTTTCACGTGTTGTTTATTAGGAAGGCACCAGTGCCCAAGTTCAGCCCGCCCAGGCGGTAATGCCTCTGGGGTTTCTGCACACGCACCCTGGATGGGGCACTGCACGGCAGTGGGGCGGCCGGGGCTTTAGGGAGCCGCAGCTGGACACCCACCGGCTCTGGGTCCCGGGAGGCTTTGCTCCGCAGGCCTCAAGGCCTCCTCTGGGGACACTCCCTGGGGCCACGTCACCACTGGATGAGAGAGCGAGTGTGGTCAGGGCCGCGCTCGTGGGGTGGAGGCTGTTCCCGAGGGCTGGGAGCCGGGCCGCACGCCCACTCGGGGGCCCCCCGGAGTCTCTGCCCTGCCCACGCCCAGCTGTTAGCCTCTCGTGGTGGTTTACGACGCCCTCAGCAGTAAAGGAGAAGGGAGCTCAGAGCAGAGGCCTGCCCCCACCGCCCCGAGGGCTCCCGATAGCGGGTGGGGCTCCTGCCTGGACGCTCGGGCTGAGGATCTGCCAATCGTTTTATGATCAAGTCACCTCTAGCCAAGCTCGCTCCGCCACGCGCAGGCTCGAGGCTCAGCGGCTGCGGCGGGAGGAGCCGGCGCCCGGGACGGCTTCACCCCGTGTGACTTCGATGCTTTATAACTGTGCGAGCAGCGGGAGGGTGGTGACGCCTGCAGCTCAGCCATCAGATACGGGGCTTCCAGGAGGCAGAGGCTGGCACGGCCATGCCGGCCACTCCCCAAGGGTAAGCCGCTTATCTTAGCTGATGAAGAGCAGGCCCGGCCCTTCCTCGGGAAGGCGTGGCAGCCCCGGACACGAGGGGGCCTCCTTCCTGCCCCCGGGCCCATGCGGCCCCCAACCGGTTGAAGGCCCACCTCCCCACCCCCTCAAGGCCTTGAGGACCACCCACCACAGAGCCCAGAGAATCGGCCCTGGACCCCAAGGGGCGCAGGGTGGGGACGTCCCCGCAACCCCACGGTGGATTCCTGGGTTCCCGGCAGGCTCGGCCTCTGTGGCCTCTGGCAGCTTCGGGCAGGTACCGGGCAGGTGCCGGGAAGGCCGTCCAGGAAAGTGACTTTGTCCCTCCAGGTTCGCAGCGGCTGCCACGGGCTTATCGGGAAAGGCGGCCCTGCGGTCCTGCCCGCCATGACGTGACCGTGACCCTGACCCCGGGGAACCCACGCGCGGCTTTTCCACGACGGTGGCTGCCGGACCTCATGGCAGCGCCTGCCCAGGCTGAGACCCTGCCAGCGCCCTGCCCTGGAGCCGGGCTGCAGGTCTCTAGGGGGCCTTGGACGGTCCTCTGCCCTTCACCTCACTGTGGCCTTGCTCTGCGCTGGGGCACCACGTACCTGGTACTGTTAGAAGACAGGTGAGTGGGCCTGGGAGACGGCCCCTCCTGCCAGTAAAGTCCCCAGAGTTACAGGCGTGGACCTCGTGATACCCCATTATTCCTGCGCTAGGCCTGCTGCTAGGGAGCCAAGGCAGGAGCGCTGTCTCCACAGCTCACCCCGGGGGCCTGGAACCTCCAGATGGTCAGAAACGTGGGTCCCCCCCGCTGCTATCTCCTGCCCGCTCACACCCAGCAGGAAGGCACCCAGGACCCCCGGCAGAAGGGAGGCCCAGCCGGGGGCCCAGGAGGCAGAGGGTGTGCTCCGGGGGCTCTGAGGGACCAGGAGCGCCTCGTCAGACCGGGGTCTCCCTCCTGCCACCCTGACCCCGGCAGAGCGGACACCCTCGGGAGGGAGTGGGGTCAGGCCCTGGCCCCCCGCCTCCAGGGCCCGCCAGACCGGGGAGGGGAAGCCCTACCTTCAAGTGCTGTTATCAGCACCCCGGGGCTCAGCCCTCCCAGGCTCACCTCAGGGCCACGGGCACTGTCCAGCCACTTGCACAGCCCGGGGGTGTGGTCAGGGGCCCAGGGTCAAGGCTGTTCAAGCCTGGCACCAGCAAAGGGGGTGAGAGACGTGGGCTGTTAGGCAGGCAGCCGGGGAGGGGCTGGCGAGGCAGGTGTGGGGCCGTGTTCCCAGGCACGGGGCAGGCTGGCCCCCGGGACCCGGTGGGGTGTGGCTTGTCTGGGCGGTGCTGCCCGGTGCTATGCGGGCCTTGCTGACGTCCCTGTCTGCAGGCTGGTCGGCCCAGGGCAGCCAGGCCCACGGAGCAGTACGGTCAGGATGGGTTCCTGCCAGTGGCCTGCCCTGGGGACAGACCACCGTGGGCGGTGCTGCTGGCTCAGGTGAACCCAAGGGGCTCTTTGCTTCGCTCACCTGAGGCCCAGGCGCCAGGTGAGAGCCCCCGGCCCTGCCCACACCTGCACCAGGAGACGAGGCTGCTGGTCCCTCAGCCATTGTGCTGGGGCTGCTGTCCTGCCCCCCAGGAGACCAGAGCCACAGGGACACCCCCCCGCCCCAAATATCACGCTGGGCAGCTGCGAGGGACAAATGAGCCGGTACCTCTGTGGCTGTGCCCTGTGGGTCTCGCCGGCCTCCTGACCTGGTGGCCTTGCCCGTTTCTGCAGGTGTCACCTTCCCAGGGTCCTCTGGCAGCAAGTGCACAGTGAATGAGTGTCCATTCCGTGCCAGCTTGAGTACCGCCCCGGCAGAGTCTTGTCTCTGGACTGGGCAGTTTATAGAGTCCCTTTGTTACCAGAAAGGTGAGGAAACATGTGGGATCTGCACTTGGGGCTGGGTATGGGGGCGTTGAAGGGTCAGTGTTCGCACATGGACACACACTTGGGTCCATAAAATGCATTTCAGTAAGTAGCCTAAACAAGGGACTGATTACATAAATTACAGCGTATTCATCTGATGATGTTAAGCTTCCTTTAAAATTTCAAACAATTTTAATGACGTGGGAAAATGTTCACTATGTGATGTTAGGAGAGAAAAAAAATCAGGACCCTCATATGTGCAACGTGATGCTGACAGCAGAGGAGAGAAGGTCACACACACGTGGATGCTGCCTGCACGGCCGTGCGTCGAGGTCCTGACAGGCTCCAGACCACACGACTTGGGAGCGGTTTTGTCTCGTCAATTTATACTTCTCTACAGCTCCCAGATTTTCTACAGTGAACACACATGGCTACAAGCAAATAGAAGAGTTATTTGGACAGTGTTTGCCCAGCATCTGCGCTGCAGACTGAACTGTGGGCACCGGCCAGGCCCGCTCAGAGAGAGCCAGGAAGAAGCCACACGAGGAGGGGCAGCCCCTGGTTCTCTTGTTTCCGGCGTTTCCTCCCCAGTTTGGAGTCTGCTACCAGCCGCCCAGCACGTGTCTACAAGAAGGTCCCGAAAGCAGCGAGGGCCTCGGCAGGCGCCCCGGCCGCCGAATTCGCTGCCCCGTTACCACGGCAGGTTTATGACGAGGGAATAAACGCGTCTTTGCCTTTCAACACATCCCTCCGGTTGTTTATTTAGGGTGCTCACCCCTATCTCCTTCTCAAAGGAATCTTGGGCCACTTGTATAACCATGCTCAACACGGCACAAGGCTCCTGTAAATAAGAGCCCCAGAGGGGGTGACACCTGGGGCGGTGCCCTGGCGAGGCGCGCGCCGTCTTCCCGCCCAGGGACCTTGCGAGGTTGCTTAACTCTTATGAACCTCCTGCGCGGCGTCCCTCGCATTGCTGTCCTGTGAATAACCTGCGTGAGCACCGAGCCCCAGCAGGCAGGGCAGCTGCCCAGGTGCCCCCGAAGGGCCACGGCTCCCAGCCCCGCAGGGGAAGGTTGGCGGCCCACCTCAAGCAGGGCAGCCAGCTGGGCTGGGCTGCAGGGACGCACCAGGGGCCCAGAGCTGCGGGTCCGAGAGCTCTCCCCATACACCTCTGCCCGGGGCCCCACCAGGGACCCTGCCACACACAGTAAGCCGTGTCCATCCCTCCCCGGGTGCCCACACCCAGCTCCTTTCAGAGAAGAGACCAGCGCGACCACCACAGGGCTAAGTGCTGGGCCCCAGAGCTTCTCTCGAACACAAACAAAACCCAGACGTGCCTCCATTCTGGACCAAAGCAAGGGCGACACAGCTGTTTCGTGTTCATTGGATATTTACCATTCAAAACATCTGATGTAAAGATAAGACCATAGCCCCAGTATTTGTCGGGAAAGTTAGCCAGAAATGGAAATGAACGGCAGGGAGCTCACTGCCTGCCAGGAGGTCAGTGACGCTGGGGCCTCCGGGTGACCCTGGGATGCACCTTTACTCCCCAAGGTGCCTGGGCCACCAGGGGCTGCGGCCAAGATGTGGGGTCGGGCCGAGGGAAGCATGGACGCTCAGGGGTCTGACCGGTGGAAGCGGGCGGGGGGCCAGCACAGGTTTTGTGTCCAGATCTCGCGGGCCCACTTCCTGGCAGTGCCACGATGGCAGTGCACCACGGCCCCGCTGCGCTGGCGGTGAGGGAATAGGTAAAGACCCTCCGGCGTCTCTACCGTTTCTTACGGAGTCACACTTGTTAATCTTCCCCAAGCTGAGGACGTTGAAACATTAAGTGGCGTGTGGGGGGCTTTGATACTGAAAAAGAAGCTACAGTTACTTATCTGTCTTCATGTGGAGCTTGGGAGGATCTCTTCTCTCCGTGACTGACTGCAGAAGCCAGGGGAGGATTCGGGGTTCTGGAGACCAGTGCTGGCCCGGGAGCCGACTTCCGTGCTCCTGGATTGTCTCCGTGGTGGGGGCCAGCAGGAGGGGGGCAGAGTGCCAGCACGTGCCCAGGCCCCTCCTCCTGAGTCTGCCCCTTCTCCCCAACACCGGGATGGAAGAGCGGCCCCCACGCCACCTTTCAGGGACCCCGAGGGCTCCTGGAGCTCCTGGGAGGGTTCTCGGCTGTGCTCTCTGGATTCTGACCTCCTACCCTTAATTCTGATTAAGTATAAAAACCTTGTGAGAATAAACCAAAGGAGCACGTACATTCCCAAGAAACAGGAAAATGTCAGGACAACACCGTGTCTTCTGTGCGGTGGGTTGAGAAGAGAGAGAAGGAGCGAGCAGCGGGAGGGGACCTCGGGGCTGGCGGCCCCAGCGAGGAGGTGACGGGCCTGCCACCTGCTGGACAGCCACTGCTTCCCGGTGCAGAGGCTGAGGGCAAGGCCACCGGGGCAGCAGCAGTTTTCCAGACGACGCCCAGGGTTACGGCCTGGCTGTGATGCCGGAGCGGCGCCCAGACCAGCACTCAAGCCACACTCGAGGAAAGCCCACTGGGGAAAGGGGTACAGCCTGATGTCTCCATGGTTGTCTCTCCTCTGCCCGGACCCCACCCTGCCCGGACCACCCACCCTGCATGGATCACCCACCCTGCATGGACCACCCACCCTGCCCGGACCACCCACTCTGCCCGGACCACCCACTCTGCACGGGTCACCCACCCTGCCTGGACCACCCACTCTGCACAGACCACCCACCCTGCCCGGACCACCCACTCTGCCCGGACCACCCACTCTGCACGGATCACCCACCCTGCCCGGACCACCCACTCTGCACGGATCACCCATGCTGCCCGGACCACCCACATTGTCTGGACCACCCACACTGCCTGGACCACCCACACTGTTCAGGGTCCCAGCGTATCTGCCCCTTAGGAAAAGAACAAGGAAGCTGACACAGTGGGGCACACAGTGTAAGCAGTTATATCAGCTCATCTTTATCACAGCCAGTGAGGTAGGAGCTATTACTGTGTTATTTCTGTGATACTGGGATGGCCTTTTATATTCCTGTTACGATTAAGGAGAGACAAGGCACCACTCTCTTGCTGTATGGACACCCCCTCCTCTGGGGCAGAGCTGGACCAGATACTTCTCAGGCAACAAGGTGACCTGCCTCAAGATGAGAATGTCATTTTCCACACTTTTGAGGTTACTTATTAGCTTATAGCGAACTGACTAAATACTTACAAGTTTGCTAGACCAAAGCTAAATAAGAACCATGTTGTCTTCCAGGTGGAGGGAAAATACCATAAGTGAAATAAAACACCTCAAAAGATAGGTTTATCGTTAAGTTCGTTTCAAATTTTAAAACTCCTCTTCAAGAAAATACACCTTAGAAATGAAAAAAAGAAAGAAAGAAAGAAAGAAAAAGCTATTGACTGTGAGAAGATATTTGCAATTCATAGAACAGATACTAGTATCCAGAAAACTAGAATTTCTGGGAATCAGTATGAAAAAGACAAGTAATCCGAATTTTTTGTTTGAAGTAAGAGTCTAATTTTCTTATTTGCATATTCCTGAGCCAAGGTAATGTGCTCTTAATAAATGATTTTATTTATTTAAAAAGAAAATTGAATGACGTCTGAAAGGTGGCGGAAGAAAAGAAATCCTGCCAACCTATAATCTTATACTCACTGAAAGTATCCTCCAAAATGAAGGCAAATTAAAGATATTTTCGGATAAGCAAAAGCATACCTGTGCCACAAACACAAACAACATAGCAAGGAGAAGCCTTCAGCTGAAGGGGGACAGTCCACACGGCAGCACAGACTGCAGGAGAAAATGAGGGAAAGCAGATGGGGAGACACGGGGGCGGGATGCCGTGAAGAGCAGCCGCAGCAGCTCGTGGGTGTGGAAGTGGCCTCAGCGCTGGTGGCGGGCGGGGGGGTGGGGACACTCACAGGCATGTGCAGGACTTGGAGGGACGTTGGCAGATTGCTGGGAGGGTTCCTCCAGGGTCCCTCAACCTTAGCATTGTTGGCGTTTTACGCCCAAGTCTTTCACGTGGTAAAGCACACATAACACGAAGTTTACCGTCTTCACCATGTCTAAGTGCACAGCTCAGCGGCATCAAGTACATTCATGTTGTTGTGCAACCATCCCCACCATCCAACTCCAGCACTTTCTCATCTTCCCAAACTGAAACTCTGTCCCATTAGACACTAACTCCCCCTCCCCCAGCCCCTGGGAACCACCGTCCAGCTTTCTGTTTCTGTGAAGTTGACTGCTCTAGGGACGTCCTGTGAGTGGGATCCCAGGGTATTTGTTTTTTTGTGACTGTCTTCTTTTACGTAACATAAAGTCCTCAAGATTTTATCCATATTTTAGCAGGTGTCAGGAGTTCCTTCCTTTTTGCGGCTGAATAATATTCCATTGTGGGAACATATCACATTTTGCTATCCTTTCATCCACCGATGGACACTTGGGTTGCTTCCACACTTTGGCTACTGTGACTAATACTGCTGTGAACATGGGTGTACAGATATCTCTTCCAGAGCCTGCTTTCGATTCTTCTGAGTATATACCCAGAAGTGAAATTGCTGGATCATATGGTAATTTTATTTTTAATTTTCTGAGTAGGCTCCCTACTGTTTTCCATAGAGGCTGCCCCAGTTTACCTTCCCACCAACTGTGCACACGGGTTTCAATTTCTTCACATCCTCGCCAATACTTACTATTTTCTGGCTTTTTTTATTTTGATAGAAACCATCCTAAGGAGTGTGGAGTGGTATGTCACTGTAGTTTTGATTTGCATTTCCCTAATGATTAGTATCTTTTCATGTGCTTATTGGCCATCTGTATATTTTCCTTGAAGAAATGTCTATTCAAGTCCTTTACCCATTTTTGAATTGTTGTTTTGCTGTTGTTGAGTTTCAGGAGTTCTCTATATATTCTGCATATTAAATCCTTATCAGATATATAACTTGCAAATATTTTCTCCCATTCTGTGGTTTGTCTTTTTATTCTGTTGATAGTGTCTTTTTTTTTTTTTTTTTTGCGGTACGCGGGCCTCTCACTGTTGCGGCCTCTCCCATCGCGGAGCACAGGCTCCGGACGCGCAGGCTCAGCAGCCATGGCTCACGGGCCCACCCGCTCCGCGGCATGTGGGATCCTCCGGGACCGGGGCACGAATCCGTGTCCCCTTCATTGGCAGGCGGACTCTCAACCACTGCACCACCAGGGAAGCCCTTGTACATCTTGATGTACAAATTCTTGACGTACAAGAATTTAACATTTTCATGAAGTTCGATTTGTCTATTTTTCTTTTGCTGTCTGTGCCTTTAGTGTCATATCAAAGAACTCACTGCCAAATCCATTGTGAAATTTTGCCCTATGTTTTTTCTAAGGCTCATACTTTTAGGTTTTACATTTAGGTCATGTATCCATTTTGGTTATTTTTTTTTATAAGGTGTGAGGTAAGGGTCCAACTTCAATTGTTGACTTTTGGGGCCAGGTAATTCTTTGCTGATGGGAACAACCTGTGCATTGTAGGATGTTTAGCAATATCCCTGACTTCTCCCTGCTAGATGCAGGAGGTTCTATTCACCGGTGGGACAACCAAAAATATCTCCAGACAATGCAAATGTCTCCCTGGGCAGCAAATCTCATCCCTGGTTGGAAAACGTGACACGGTGGTCTTTGGGATGGAGATGGAGCTGTGGATGGACCTCCTGGGACAAGCACAGAGCATTAAGATGTTGGGGTCCCCCCTGAATGCCCGCCAGGGGATGCCGACTGCAGAGGGTCCCTCCGTGAGCACATTGACAAAGGACTGTGGCTCAGTGAGCCCAGGGGCAACGCGGCCAAGGCGACAGAGATAGAGGCTCTGCAGGGGCTTAGCAACGCCCACATCCCCACACCAAGGCTGGGCATCCAGTCTGCCAACAGCAGAGGCCAGTGTGATACCGTTGCCTGGGGGAGAACAGAACGCTGCCTGGAAACAAGCTGACCCACCGAGAACCCTCCCTTTGTGGACGGGGCTGCACTTTGTCCTCCAAATTAGGAAATAAGGCATGTTCTTGTATCAGAAGACTCAATTTGCAAAATACTTTTATCTGTGGATTCAATATATTCCCAATAAAAATCCCAGTGAGGATTTTGCTGTACTTGACAAACTCATTCCAAACATTACACGGACATGCGTGAAGCTCTGAATAGCCCAGAACGCTCTTCAAGATGAATGAGCAGGTGTTATGGACAGAACTGTGCCCCCGCCGATATCTATGTTGAAGCCCTAACCCTCAATGAGGCTATATTTGGAGATGGGGTCTTTAAGGAAGTCATTAAGGTTAAATGAGGTCATAAGAGTTGCCTCTAACGCAAAGTGACTGTGGTCCTTATAAGAAGAGGACATCAGGGCACAGATACACACAGAGGGACGACCATGTGAGGACAGGGAGAGGAGACGGCTGTCTACACACCCAGGAGAGAGGCCTCAGGAGGAACCCATCCTGTGACACCTGGATCTTGGACATACAGCTTCTGGAACTGAGAGACAATGTGTCTGTGTTTAAGTGGCCCACCCTGATCAGACTGTGCGTAGCGGAACAGGCTCTCCTGGGCGTCCCGACTAAGAAACCACAGTGGTTAGGAGAGGCCGGGTCTGGACAGAGGGTGGGAGGGAATAGGGAACCCAGATAGAGTACGATGGTCACTTGACTTGTGACAAAGGTGCTTCACAGGCTCATGGGTAAAGGATGGTCTTTGTGAGTCAAGGCCACTGGGATGAGTAAGTGTCTATTTGGAAGAAAACCTAGGTGTCCTTTTGGAAAGATGTCTTACATAGGACAAAAATACACTAACCATAAAACACAGATAAATCTTTACTTTTTACTTTAATAGAAAACTCCTCTGCACTCAGAAGACGTGGTTTTAAGGGAGGAAAGGTAAGCTGGAGCTGGGGAGGGTCTGTGACGATACGTGGGTTACAAAGCAGCAGTGTCGGGTCACACAGAGTCCTACAAACAAGAAGAAGGAAGGTGGAGCAAAGGCTCAAACAGTACGTCACCGCCGCGGAAATCCAAGCAGCCAATAAGTAAATATACAAAGAGCCTCAGCATCGATCAAGCAAATTCAAACAAAACCCAAACGAGATACCACGGAAAGCCTGAGACGCAACGATCTCGTCAGCCCCGAGCTGCGAGGATTGCGGGCGTGGGACTCTCTGAAGCCCTGGCGGGGCTGGTGGAACGGCTCCGGCGGGCACTCGCCACCCTAGTCAGCGTGCGCGTGCGTTTCCCCAGCAGCGCTCTTGTCCCTGTACATCAGGGACAGGCCCGCCCAGACAAGCCCGCCCACTGGGGCAGGCGTGGCTGTGCCCCTCAGATCCACCCCCATGGCTGCAGGGGCCACCTTTGGCTGACAGGGGGGTGCTCCCCAGGGAAGCCTGGGGGGTGATGTCTTTCTGGCCGTCACCGTGGGTCCGTGTGCAGTTCACCACTGAGGATGTTCCTATGAGAAGCAGCGGCGCAGGTGGAAGGGCGTTCGTGTGAGCCCTCCTGAGTCCATGTCGTCCGAATAGCCACGCTTCTGCACAGACACACGGATGCTTCAGTCCTGCAAAGTCTGCCACCCTTGCAGGCGCGCCCACAAGCTCAGGGATTCCTGGACTGTCCCCCCACGCAGCCCCGTCACCAAGGTCAAGAGGAAGGCTGGCCTGGGTTGAGCCTGCTCCCACCTCCATCTCCTGGGGGTGAAGAGGCCACCACGTCCCTTCCCCACCACAGAGCCTCGGGACCAACCCCACCCCGTCCCTTCTCTCCATCGGTGCCCCTCGCGAGAAGCCCCGCCTCCCGGACCAGCCCTCGTTTCACCACTGTATGCCCACGAGGCTCTGCCTGCCCCTAGAATTCTGGACCCCTCCCTAAAAACCCAGGTCATCACCTATGACCATCCGCTGCCAGGCCATGCCCCCTCATTTCCCCAGCACATTTCATTAGCTCCTGGATCAATGCCACCCTCTCCATTTGCTCCTGCCTGAACCTGTCATTGTGGAAATGCACACTCAGCTCCTTCCCGGACCGCCCCTTCAGGAGTCCTGGCCTCCGCGCCCCTGGCCCCTCACTGCCACGGCCTCACCCCAGGCTTGTCCTCCCAACCCGGACGGCACACCTGCTGCCCCTGCCACCCACCAGCAGAGGCTCCAGGCCAGCGACCCGGGCCTGCACTGCCCCTACCTCGTGCGCCCGGCCCACAGGTGCAGTCAGCCCTCGAATTTCCCTCCACTTCCTCCCATTTCTCTGCATCGTCACCCTGGGGCTCCCCTGGCAACAGCTCCATGCTTAAAGGGATCCTAGGTCTTCCTGCCGCCTGCTTCCTCCCGCCGATAGGAGGGTCCCTAACAGCACATAAACAAGCTGTGTGTCCTCCTGCCTTGGAAGAGGAGCCTTCCACCAGAATCCCCTCGGCGCTCTCCCCACCGGCCCTCCAAGACATGCCCGCTGCCCCCAAGCCTCTCCTCCGCCAGCACACGGAGGAGAGGGCTGTCGGTGCCCTGGATGGCTGGCCCTGCCCACCCAGCGTGGCCTCGTCCACGCTCACGGTTGCTCGGGTGCTGTCACCCTGACTATCACTTCCCTCCTGAACTACAGGCCGATGGCCAGCGCCATCTCGGGCTGGTCCACTCCTTAGACACCTGCCTAGACACCTGCCTCCTGGCCCAGACTCAGGCAGCACCTCGTGGACCCGCCTGGACTCTGGCCACGCTGTCCCTCCCCATTTCCTACCTTGGAGGGACGCGGCCCCAGCGCCCTGCAGCTGGGGGCAAGACCTTGGTTGCTTAGTCCCTTCCCGGCCTCGGGTCATTCTGCAGGTAGATGTGGGCCCCTCGCCAGGCCCTTCCAGGCTCTCTCTGGGATCCCGGCGGCGGCTCCCTTCCGCCACAGCAGCAGAGGGACGTAGGTGCACGTGTGCTTTTGCCCGGGGAAATTTCTGGGGCCAGGAAACTGGCTGTCCCGAGGGAGCCCTGCATTTTGTAGGTGTCTCTTCAATTAGCAAAGTCTCACCTTCCTTTCCTCGCTGGCCTGTGCGCCCGTGGGACGTGGCTACCTGAGGGTCAGCGCTTCTACCAGCAGGGAGGACGTGTGGCCATCGGCGGCTGGCAGGCTGGCAGGGGCCCTCAGCCGTGCACAGACACGCTGCTCACGCTCGTGGGTGGCCACCCCACGCAGACAACGGCGCCGAGGGGCGTATTGTGGCCAAGCCAACCCTCCTTGCAAAGAGGTCATTGGACTCAGACATAATAGAATGCACTGTCTTGTCTTGACTGATCACATGCTGGATGTCAGTTTTTAGTTTAATTTGATACCATAGCCCTAAAGTTCAGCTTATCCTCAGAGCTGAATGATTCTGCACACTCTTACCAAGCGGCTAAGCGCTTATAAGGAATAAACACTCACAAGTCCCGACTCCGCCAGTTTAAGTTTGTGAATGTATGGGGTGGCTGGCATTCATCCTTTCATACTCAGTATGAGAACTGCTAAGTGAACGTGCTAAGAGGAGAGCCTGGCCCACGAGGGAGCAGGACCCTGTGTGTGCTGAGCGCAGACAGGAGGCCGGCCCCTGGCCTCACCGCTTCCTGGGGCTCTGCGGCTGTCGCATCAGCCAGGATGGTGCCCGTGTGCTCCATGAGTCATGTCCCCTCAAAGGGGCCCCCAAAGGCCCATCAGCCTCTCTGGCTCAGCCCCCTACGACTCTGGGCAGGTGCGGGACTAGGACCCCAGGCAGGGTGGCCGAGGGGCCTTGGGGGTCCACGTGCTGTTCCGGAAGGGAGTACTGACCCGAGATCGCCACAGGGCACGAGGAGTCCTGAACCAGAGCCAGAACCCACACACACACTCGAGAGGCTTGCCCCGCGGACAGGAGTGGACCCGACCCGACGCCCGTGCTTACCCAGGACGGACGACAGGGCCACGAGTGCCCACAGGCTGAGCAGGAAGGGGGCCCTCACGGAGAGCCACCGCAGGCTGGCCACCGGGACCCCGCCGCTGCTGTTCCGGGGGGTGACGTGCGGCTGCGGGTGCATGGTGTCCAACAGCTAGGCCAGCGGCTCCAGGGCACGCACGCCAGGGCCCTGCGCCCACACGCTGCACGTGGGGCCCCCGCACGCGCCTCGCCAGGCTCGGGGCGTCCGCTGTGAGCCCATCTCCTTCCCTGTCCCGAGTTCTGGCCAGTGGGCCGTCCTAGGACTGGCTCTCTCCCCGCAGGAGTTCAAAGCCTTTGCAGGGAGCGTTGCCCACTTCCCTGTGCTGGGAGATAAGGGGCCGGCCCAACCCCTCATGAGATTAGTCTACCTGTCACGTCAAAGAGAAGCAGATGAAGAAAGGGGGTTTAATTGGTGCTTTATCAGGTGCTCCAGTCTTTGCCTGGAGTACTGCCCGGGACGGGGGAACCACAGGAAGGGATCACACCCAGTAACACTTCCCCAGGTCCCGCGCCGGGCGGTGCGGTTCCCACCGTGGGGTCTGCAGCCAGCATGTGCTTCACAAAGCCCCTCCCACCGCCTTGGGGCTCCCCAGGCTTCAGGGCGGCCCCAGGGCCTTTTCTTCTGCCAAGCCCCCTTCCTCCAAGCCAGGCTCAGGCTCCTGGGTCCCCCATCTCAGCTGGATCCCTGGCTGCTTCTCCTGCCACTTCCCTGTGCCCAGGTAACCTTGCCCATGGCAGGTGAGGACCCCCGACCAGAGGCCGGGGAGGCCGCATGGTCAGGCCCAAGCACACCAGGCAGATGGGGGTGGGGACAAAGGTCTGGCCTGGAATGTTGTGTTGGAACCCAAGTGGCTGGGGGGACCCACACACGTGAGAGGAAGAGGCTGTCCCGGGGGGGTGAGAGGGAGATGTGTTCCCTAAAGGGTGGATCAAACACATAAGCACATTGAGGACAATGGGACCTGAGTTTCTTACTGTCAGCAAAGGGAGTCACAAATTTCAAGAGCGAAAATGACTGTAAACTCTGACTTGCACTGTAATTGACGGCATCTGTGTGAACTTACCATTTTCCAAATATACAGGTGGATATGGACATAATCACAGATGCAAGAAACCACGTGCTCCCCACGTTGGACCAGGGATGTCTGGGGATCAACCCAACAGCCGCCAGCACACCCGCGCCCAGACCTGGGCTTCTAAATACCACCCTTTACCCAAAGGACCCGGGATCCACCTCGGTGGGTGAACAGTTCCAGGGCCGGGGCAAGGGAAGCACAGGTGAGCCAGAAATCTTGTGTCAGAAAGTGAGTTGTTCACAGAAAGGCGGGGCAGGAACACTGGAGCGCCACGAACAGGCTGCCGCTGGCTGAGTCTGGGGCGATCTGGCCACGAAACTAAAGAAGGACAGTAATGAGCTATAACCCACCGAATGCGACTGGAATACATGAGTCCAGACTTACATAAATAAAGACACAGTGAATTTGAGGAGGAATATGGGATATTTACCGCCTCAGACTACACTGGGGGGAAAAGCAACTTTATAGTGAAGACGCCTGAAAACACTGCCTTAGTTAAAGGTCAAAGTGAACAGGGGAGCCTCTCAGCTGAGGGGCAGGTGGGAGTCCTGCCAGGTGGCAGAGCGCCGTGGGGACAGCATCGCCCCACGTCTGGGACGTTCCTGCCGCAGCCCTGTAACCTGCCTGTGGTTGCAAGGAAAATCTGGCAGACCCACACTGAGGGGCTTTCTGCAAAATGAATGAACCGTAACCGTCAAGGGTGACGGCTAAAACAATGCTCGATTTGGGGTTGGAGTCTCTGCTAAAGGATGCTGGGGGACAGTTGGAGAAACTTCATGGAATGTGAGGGCTGGAGGGTGGTCGCAATTCGAGTTAGCGTCCTGTCTCGGAGGTATAGGGGGATGAAGAGACATCTCGTTTGCAATTTACTCTCAAATGGTCAGGAAAAATTTCTACAAATAAAGTTTATATAAAAAATACACATTTATTGATAACTTCTGCTTCAGTTACAATGTAGAAAGTCACAAGAGACTGTCTAGATTCACCCAACAATCATACAAGCTGGTTAAGCTATAAATTTATAGTTTAAAAAACCCATTAAAAGGCTGAGGATACAAGGAAACCTAAAAGAATTAAGCCTCAGGAAGTGGGGAGCCCCTCGTGGGAATGCAGGGGGTGGAGGAGGCTTCCACTTTAGTCAGGGACAGTGGACTTACAGGACCCGTATGCCTGTGGAAATGACAGAAAAATGGTCAAAAATCTAAAACTCTTGTAAATGGAACCCCAACCCAGGAGAGGAGAGGCAATGGGACAGAAGCAATACTTGAAAAGTTAGGTGCCAAGAATTTCCCCAAATTGATCAGCAACGTCAAGACCACAGTCACGAATCTCGGTGACACCCAAGCAGAACACATTGGTAAAGACCCACACAGCTCCGTACGTCACAGCCAGCTCCTGCGAACCAACGTCAAGAGAGCATCTAAAAGCAACCAGAGGTGCTGTGTGACCGCCTGGAGGGGTGGGATAGGGAGGGTGGGAGGGAGGGTGACGCAAGCGGGAAGAGATATGGGAACATATGTATATGTATAACTGATTCATTTTGTTGTGAAGCTGAAACTAACATACCATTGTAAAGCAATTATGTTCCAATAAAGATGTTTAAAAAAATAAAAAATAAAAAAAAATAAAAGCAACCAGAGGAAAAAGACATCACCCCGAGGGATCAGCAGTTAGCATGTTAGCTCTCATAGCAGCAGAAACAGCGCAGTCAGAAGACGGTGAAGCACATCACCCCTGAGCTGACCAAAAAAACCAAACAAACAACCACAAGCAAAGGAGTAATCCCTGCATGCCTGGAATTTCACGCAAAGCAAAACTATCCCGCAAACATGGAGGGTAAATAAAAATGTCAGACCTTGGAATGAATTTGCTGTTAACAAAACTCATGTGATGAAATAATGAAGTTTTTCAGGTTGGGAGAAAAAGGCCCCAGATTGGAAACAGAGAAGAGCGAGGAGGAGTAGCTGCACGAGAAGGGTAATCATGCAGGTAAATACAGGTGCGATGCCCTCATGCAACATCTGTGTGACACCAAGACGAACGGTGAGGAGGCCAGATGGGCAGGGACATCTGATGCGTTTGACTTGTTCAGACACCACGTGCAGCAGTAACACAAAGGGCACAGTCTCCAGGAGGAGCCTTAAGGAGCCAGAGCTACAAAGGAATATGTGAACAAATGAAAAGGCACAGAATTCTTGGACTGAAAGATGTGATACCACGAAGAGAAAGACTGTAGGTAAGTAAATCCATAGACTTAATGTGATCCCAATAAAAATATTGAAAGATACTTTTAACTATACTGACTCTTTTTAAAGTGTAGATAAACCAAGTAAAGGATTTTCTTTTTTTGATCCCTCCCCCTGCTTACCCTTTGGTAACCACAAATTTGTTTTCTGTGTGAGTCTGCTTCTGTTCTGTAAATAAGTTCGTTTGTGTCATTTTATAGGTTCCACGTATAAGTGACATCATACCATATTTCTCTTTCTCTGACTTACTTCACTCAGTATGACAGTCTCTAAGTCCGTCCATGTTGCTGCAAATGGCATCGTTTCCTTCTTTTTCATGGCTGAGTAATATTCCATTGTGTATATGTGCCACATCTCCTTTATCCATTCCTCTGTGCATGGACATTTAGGTGGCTTCCGTGTCCTGACTGCTGTAAATAATGCTGCTATCAACACTGGGGTGGATGTATCTTTTCGAATTATGGTTTTCTCCAGCTATATGTCCAGGAGTGGGATTGCAAGGTCACATGGTAGCTCTGTTTTCACGTTTTTTTTTTTACAATCTAAACACTTTATCAACAGCGGGTCACCCTCATGGGCCAAGTGGTCACGAGACGTCCAGGACCCAGTCCCAAGTTCAGCACAGCCTCCGAGCCGCTTGCTGTGACTCCAGTGGGGCTGAGCACGTCACCCTTGCGCACGGGGCCTTTCGCATCTCGGATGATGGAGGGCTCGTGTAGCCCGTGAATTCTATGCGCACCTGCGTGCACTGTCCCTGCGAACTGGTCCCGCCCAGCACCTTGGTGACCCTGGCTGGCAAGCCTGATGGGCTGCACACGGCTCGTGCCCGTGATGGCAGCATGGTGGCGGTTGGGCAGAGAGCCTGTTTTTACTTTTTAAAGGAACCTCCAAGTTGTTCTCCACAGTGGCTGCACCCACTTCCATTCCCGCCAACGGTGTAGGAGGGTTCCCTTTTCTCCACACCCTCTCCAGCATTTATTGTTTGTAGACATTTTTTTAATGCTTTTTTTTAATTTGTGAATTTTATTTACTTTTTAATACATCATGTTCTTATTAGTTATCCATTTTATACATATTAGTGTGTATATGTCAATCCCAATCTCCCAATTCGTCCCACCCCCACCAGCCACTTTCCCCCCTTAGTGTCCATACGTTTGTTCTATTTGTAGATCTTTTGATGATGGCCATTCTGACGAGTGTGAGGTGATCCCTCATTGTAGTTTTGATTTGTATTTCTCTAATAATTAGTGATGTTGAGCATCTTTTCGTGTGCCTGTTGGCCATCTGTATATCTTCTTTGGAGAAAAGTCTATTTAGGTCTTCTGCCCAGTGTTCTATTGGGCTGTTTGTTTTTTTGTTGTCGAATTGTATGAACTGTTTGTATATTTGGAAATTAAGCCCTTGCCGGTCACATTGTTTGCAAATATTTTCTCCCATTCTGTAGTTTGTTTTTATGTTTTGTTTATGGTTTCCTTTGCTGTGCAAAAGCTTGTAAGTTTGATTAGGTCCCATTTGTTTATTTTTGCTTTTATTTTTTTTGCCTTGGGAGACTGACCTAAGAAAGCAGTGGTGTGATTTATGTCAGAGAATGCTTTGCCTATGTTCTCTTCTAGGAGTTTTACGGTGTCATGTCTTATGTTTAAGTCTCTAAGCCATTTTAAGTTTATTTTTGTGTGTGGTGTGAGGATGTGTTCTAATTTCATTGATTTACATGCAGCTGTCCAACTTTCCCAACACGACTTGCTGAAGAGACTGTCTGTTCTTCATTGTATATTCTTGCCTCTGTTGTCAAAGATTAATTGACCATAGGTGTGTGAGTTTATTTCTGGGCTCTCTATTTTGCTCCATTGATCCATGTATCTGTTTTTGAGCCAATACCACACTGTTTTGATTACTGTAGCTTTGTAGTATTGTCTGAAGTCTGGGAGGGTTATGCCTCCCGCTTTGTTCTTTTTCCTCAAGATTGCTTTGGCAATTCTGAGTATTTTATGGTTCCTTATAAATTTTAGGATTATTTGTTCTAGTTCTGTGAAAAATGTCATGCGTGATTTGATAAGGATTGCAGATCCTTGTAGATTGTAGATTGTAGATTGATTGGGTAGTGTGAATAAAGGATTTTCTGGCTAAATAGATAATAGCCAGGAAAATTCTGGGAAGGGAACAGCCATGAGGTGGAGCTAGCTCTATCATACTATGACGTGTTAAAAACCTTGGATAATCAAGACAAGTTCTAAGGCATGAATACATCAATCTGTGGAGGAGTTAAAATCTGGCAGAAGATGCCCAAATGCGGAGAAAAAGAATGTTGCAGCATGGACGGCTCTGGAAGCACAGGGGCCAAGCCAGTGACTGATTACTTCCGGGGGGAAAACTAGGTGTCTAGGGGACCTGCTCATCATGTAAACTCCTTTTGTCCCCTTTGAATTTCCTACCGTATACATGTGCTTTCTGTTTAAATAAATAAATAAAACATGATTTCAAAAATTAATGTAAGTGCCAGTTGCCTCTCTCCCTGTGTGTGAGTTGGCCTGAGAGGCATGGAGAGGGAGCAGGCCCAGATCTCTGGGGTGCCGCTGACCAGCAGAACTGGCCGGGGGCTCCCCATCCCTCACCTGATTCCACGACCCCCCCAGCCACACGTGTTAAGAGGAGACGGTTCACGGGGCACAGTAGGTGCGTCCGGCCAGCTCTTCAGTGCGATCCTCCACAAATCAGGGCTCCACGTTCATCACACTGCACTTTCCTCTGAACTAAGCAGGTTGCCCTAACAAACGTGAGTCATTATTTTGCTACATAACTTCTTTCTCTTTTTTTTTCTTTTTGACCACATCATGCGGCATGCGGGATCTTAGCTCCCTGACCAGGGATAGAACCAGCGCCCTGCAGTGGAAGTGTGGAGTCCTAACCACTGGACTGCCAGGAGGTCCCAATTATTCTGTGACAAAATTTCTTTTCTGTTTGCTTTTTGTTTTTTGAAAAACAGCTTTACTGGGGTATAATTCACATACCATGTAATTAATCTGTTTAGAGTGTGTGTTTCAAAGGCTTATAGTGTATTCCCGGTTGTGCATCCGTCACCACGATCAATTTTAGAACCTTCTTAATCCCCCAAAGAAACCCTGCTCCCCTAGTCATCACCATGCAGCCCCCCTCCCCCCAGCCCCTGGAATCACCAATCTTACTTCCTGTCTCTATGTTTTTGCCCATTTGGGGCATTTCATGAAGAGAAATCATAGCTACGTGGCCTCGTGCCTGGTTCTCTCACCTAGCACGATGTTTCCCAGGTTCACCCAAGCTGTAGTGGGTGTCAGCGCTTCGTTTACTTTTGTTGCCAAATAACATTCCATTGTGTGGATGGACACATTTTCTGTATCCATTTACCAGTCTATGGTCATCTGGGTTGTTTCTATGCTTTGGCTATTGTAAGAAATATTGCCTGAATATCCATGTTTTCGCGGGTATATACTTAGGAGGGGAATAGTAAGGACATGTCTCCTCCTCTTCAGTTCTTTAGAAAAGTGTGAGAAGGATTGGCCTTAGTACTTTAAATATTTGGTAGAATTCACTGAGGTCAGCCGCTGGGTCCAGGGCTTTACTTTGTCAAGAAATTTTTGATTTACGGATTCAATCTCCTTCTTAGTATTCGTTCTATTCAGATTTTCTGTTTCTTTGTGGTTTAGGTTTTGTGTTTCTAGGAATCTGCACTTCATCTGGGTTATCCAGTTTGCTGGTGTACAGTTGTTCATGGTACTCTTACAATCCTTTTTATTTCTGTAGAATTGGTAGTAATGTCCCCACTTTAATTTCTGATTTTAGTATTTGAATCTTCTTTTTTTCTTAGTTCATCTAGCTATGACTTGTCAATTATCTTTGCTTTTGTTGATTTTCTGTTTTGTTTTTCTATTCGATAATCTGTTTATCTCTGTTCTAATCTTTATTATTTCCTTCCTCTGGTAGCTTTGGGTTTAGCTTGTTTTTTCCTAGTCCCTTAAATTGTAAAGTTAGGTTGTTGATTTGAAACCTTTCTTCTTCTTCTTCTTCTTTTTTTAATTTTTTTGCTGTGAGGCACATCTTGGAGGATCTCAGTTCCCCACCCAGGGATCGAACCCATGCCCCCTGCATTGGAAGTGCAGAGTCCAAACCATTGGACCACCAGGGAAGTCCTTCTTTCTTCTGTTTTAACATAAGCGTTTATAGCTGTACTTCCCCCTTAGCACCGTGTCAACTAAAGAAAAAAAAATATTCATAACTTAAAAGGTGAGAGTTGGGCTTCCCTGGTGGCACAGTGGTTGGGAATCCGCCTGCCGATGCAGGGGACACGGGTTCGTGCCCCGGTCCGGGAGGATCCCACGTGCTGCGGAGCGGCTGGGCCCGTGAGCCATGGCTGCTGAGCCTGCGCGTCCAGAGCCTGTGCTCCGCAACGGGAGAGGCCACGGCAGTGAGAGGCCCGCGTACCGCAAAAAAAAAAACAAAAAAAAACGGTGAGAGTTATGTTTTACTGAGTGGACATACTGAAGCCTGGGATGCAGAATCTCAAGTAACCGTAAGAAAACTGCTCCGAGGAGGCAAAGCGGGGAGCCAGGAAATTCCAGCCTGGAATTTTGCAAGGACAAAACAGGACAGGTAGTAGGAACAAAAGATTACTGTTAATAAAGAAGACTAGGCACTTCCCTGGTGGCCCAGTGGTTAAGGCTCCTCACTTCCACTGCAGGGGACGCGGGTTCGATCCCTGGTGGGAACTAAGATCCCGCATGCTGCGCAATATCTTGAGTTAAGGAATTTCGCACTTTTCTGTGTATGGGAAGATGCAAGAGTCTGGGCTCACTGAGGTCATTCCTTTGATATGCACCTCAGCTATCTGGGGCCAGTATCCTGTTTTCACATCCTGAGTTTCCACAGGGCTTACCCTTGGGAGTGGCTGCAGTCTGACGGCTGCTAGATGGCAGGCATTCTTTGTTTCCTCCCTGAGTTCCCTCAGGGCTCACCGGCTCACGTTGCATGGCTGCAGTCACTGATGACTGTGATAGCCTTTGTTTACTGCTATGGCAGGAAATATTCCACTTTTCAACCACTTTGCATCCTGTAAGTTCTGGTCTGTTGTGTTTTCATTTTCACTCGTCTCTAAGTATGTTCTAATTGCTCTTGAAGTTTCCTCTTTAACCCTTTGATTAAGAGTGTGCTGCTTAATTTCCACAAATTAGTGATTGCTTCATCAGTTACAGATTTCTAACTTTATCCACTGCAGGCAGAGAAGATACTTTTTATGATTTATTGAGATTTAATTCATGCCTAAGGGTATGGTCTGCCCTAGAAAGTGTCCCATGTGCACTTAAGAGGACTGACTGTGTGTGCTGTTGGGTCGGGTGAGGTGTTCTGTATACGTCTGTTAGATCTAGTTAGTTTGTCGTGAGGTTCAAGCCCCATTTCCCTACTGATCTTCTGCCTGGTTGTTGTGTTCATTATTGTGAGCGGCATATTGAAGTCTCCAGCCATTATTGTAGAACGGTCTGTTTTTGCAGTTCTGTCCATTTTTGCTTCATATATTTTGATGGTCTATCATTAGGTGTGCAAAAGTTTGTATTTGTATCTTCTAACTGGGTTGAACCCCTTATTAATATAAAATTCCTTCTCTGTCACTTATAACCGTTTTGATTTCAAGTTTGTTTTGTCTGATGTTAGTACAGCCACCCCTGCTCTCTTTTGGTTATGGTTTACATGGAATAACTTTTCCCATCCTTTCACTTTCAATCTATTTGTGTCTTTGGATCCAAAGTGAGTCTTTTGTAGGCAGCATATCATTGAATCATGGGTTTTTATCCATTCTGCTCATCTCTGCTTTTTGATTGGAGAGTTTAATCCATTTACATTCAAAGTAATTAGTGATAAGGAGGGACTTACTCTGTCATTACGCTATCTGTTTTCTATATGCCTTATAGACTTTAGTCCATCATTTCCTGTCTTCTTTCGTGTTTACTTGATTTTTTGTAGTGTAACTTTTACATTTCTTTCTCATTTCCTTGTGTGTATATTCTATAGCTATGAAGGAGGGAAAGCACTGGCCCTTTAAATCCCCTGGAAGTCCCTCCAGTCAGAGAGAGCGGGGCTGCCACACTGGCACCCCCTCTGTCTGCAACTCTGTGTTCAGGAGCAGGAGGTGGCGATGAGCACAGGTCCCTGATGTTTGGGGTCAGGGTCCTTCCCCCACATGCTCTGCACGCGATGTGTGGCTTCTTCAGGAGGCTGGGGGGTGGGCCAGTGAGATGTCATCCAGGTGGGGTACAGAGTCCTGGGGTTTCCTCCTCCACCGTCTCCGAGAATCCTCTCTCAACCATTAAAAGAAACATTTCCTCCTGCCGTATCATTTCCTTCATCCTGGAGGCTTGTGGTATTAACCATTCCCAGGTGAGCAGTTGTCCCAGTTTGATTGGGACATGGTGACCAGAAATATTAGGTTGGCTGTACGTTAGACCTGGGTTTGGGGTCTTATGAACAGGTAGGCATGCCCCTAACAACAAATGGATCCCTTTGCACGCAGCATTGGACAAGGGACACCAAAGCCTGGGGTCTGTGGGCTTGCAGGGCTGGGAGCTGGGAGACCTCCATGATGTGGCCTTGTGGGTCCAGGGAAGCACTCCTCTCCTTGGCTCTGAGGTTCCTCCAGTAGCACCCTCACCACATATGCCTCAAAGGGAAACAAGAAGAGACCTGCGCTTGAATGTCCCAAATGAAGAAAGAGAGCTCTGTCACAGGGTTCCTAAGGAGGATGCTGAGAGTGGCCAGAGCATCCCCTCCTTCTGGGACAGACGCCCAGGTGTTCCCGCCAAGCTTGGCTCCAGACCGTGGGACTCTCCCCTGTGCCGATCCCCAGCACCACCTCACTCAGGACCTTGAACATCTCGCCTTTGGCAGTGGCAGGAGGATGGGCTCGACATTGTCTCGGAAGAAAGCAAGGGACCGTGAGACCTTTGTTGTCTCTCTCGGTGTTTTGTCTTACTGAAAGGACTCAAAAATAGATCTAATGTAAGTTGCAATGTCATCCGAAATCGTCATGTCCTAAAATGTGCGATCTGTGTATAAGTCTTAGAGTTTCCCAGAACTAAGCACCAAGTATACACTTCCTCAGGAAGGAGTGGGATGAAGAAAGGGAAGGGAAAGACATTGGTAAATCCTATTAGTAAATGTAAACAGTATCAATTACTTTAGAAAGAAAACTTTGCATTGAATAAAAGCAATGTGGGGAGCTAAGCTTCGTAAGTGGCAGGGTAGCATGATCAGAGTAACTCTCCCCCAGATAATAACCATGCACTCTGGAAAAAATATGAAACACTAGTCGGAGACACTGGAGGACAACTTAGACACAGACCATCCTTGGAAGAAGGCGCTGCAACAGGTGAGATTCACACGTGTACAGCTTTTGGCTAAGGACACACTTGGCTATGTGAAAGCTGCAGCCTTGCTGGATGGAAGAGCCAGATGCCGGGAAATGAAGGCTAAAGGTGCAAAAAGGAGGGAGCTCAAATCTGTGTGCAAATTCCATCCAAATCCTCAGCTGGCCCCTGGCTGCTTTTGCGGGGAAGATGCCAAGGGTCCCATGAAGAAAGGCAACAGCTGGAAGAACTGAGCAGGGGCGCTGCCACTCACGGAAGGGGGACAGAGCTGCTGTTTGAGTTCAGTCAGGCAAGCGACCCGCTAGGACAACAGTGAACACTCGTCAGATGAAGATCACAAAATTCAGAGTTGTTACAACATACCGGCACAATGCCAGATGTACAACAGTTTACAATAAAAGTTACTAGACATGCAAAGAAAGAGGAAATGTGAACTGTCACTACAAGAAGAAGTAGTTAATAGAAACCTACCTGGTAGGCAGGTAATGACAAATGGTGAAATTAGAAGATAAGAACTTTAATACGTTCAGGGAATTCAAGGAAAATATAATCATAATGAATAAACAGGGAGTCTCAGCAGAGAAATGGAAGTGATTTTTTAGAAGAACCAAATGGAAATTCTGGAACTTAATACTACTATAGATCATATGCTAGGTCATAAAATAAGTCTCAATTATTTCCAATATGTGAAAACTTAGAGAGTTAAATTAGAGATCAATAATGATTGCACACAAATATTTGTAAATTAAAGGACACACTTCAAAATAACTCATGGGTCAAAAAAATCACCAGGGAAATTAGAAAATATTTGAGACTGAGTGATAATGAGTATATAACATATCAAATCTGTAAAGTAAGCGAAAGATGAGCTTAAAGAGAAAATTATAACCTTAAATGCTCACATTAGGGAAAAAAAATTTTTTCAAAGAAAGATCTAAGAATTCACCTTAGGAAGTTCAAAAAAGATGAGTAAATGAAATCCAAAATAAGTAGAAGGAAGAAAATGATGGTTAAAGGAAAAAAATGATCATAAATTACCAAGATCAGGAACAGAAGAGAGGATATCACTACAAATTCTATGGATTTCAATAGGACAATATCGGAGCATTATGAACAATATTATACTGATACATTTGACAATTTATATAATACATAAATTCTGTTAAGAACACAACTTACCAAGATTGACAGCAAGTGAGACAATCAGAACGGCCCTATTTCCTGGGCAAGAACTTTAATGAACTGAATACTATTACAGAGAGCACGTTATTTATTCAAGAAATGGAATTTGTTATCAAAAACCTTTTCACAGTGAAAACCCCTGGGCCGGATGGCTTCAAATGAATTCTATGAAATAGCTAATGAAGGTATAACGGCAGTATTCCATAAACTATTCCCAAACCAGGGAGAAGAGGACGCTTCCCGACCTGACTCGTTAGACTAGCTAAACTGATGTCCAGACCAGGTAAAGACAGTATAACATATGACAGTTACAGACGAACAGCTTCATGAAAAGAGACGCTAAAAATGTAAACAAAATACTGGCCAGTGAATCCAGCAATATATGAAAAAGGTTATACATCATGACAAAGTAGGGCTTTTCCAGGAATGAATGTGAGACTAGGTTAGTATTTGAAAATCAGATCAATGGAATTCTCCATATTGAAAAAATAAAGGAGAAACCCGTATAAACATCATAGTAGAAGCAGAAAGGGCATTTACCAAAATTCAAAAACCATACAAGATAAAAGCTCTCAGGAAGCAAAGGCATCAGCGTAAAACCTACAACTAACATTGTACTTAGTGGCAAAATATTGAATGCTTCTCTGAGACCAGGGACAAGGGAAGGAAAGCTGCTCTAACCATGTCTATTTCACACTTCACTGCAGGTCTCAGAGCAGTAAGGTAAGAAATAGAAGGAATAAAGATTGGCCAGGAAAATGTAAAACTACCTCCAACTATTCACTGATGATGCAACTATTAACAGGGAAAATGTTAAGGAATCTTCGCAACAGTTACTAGAATGAATAAGAGCTTAGCTGTGTCTCAGAATTCAAGATCAGTTATGTATCTATACAGTAGCAAATAAGTTGAAAACAAAAATATTGACTTATCCAGTTTTTAATAGCATCAAAACTCTAAAATACTTAGGACTAAATTTAAGAAAAGGCATACAGGGCGTCTCGATCAGAGGCATGGGAAATCGCCTTCACAGATTGGAACGTTCATTAGTGATGAGCTGTCAATTCTACCCAAGTTGACTGTAGGCTCCCGGCGATCCCAGCTGTTAAGCCCAGAGGGTCTGACGAATCTGGGGTGGAGGAAGGGCAGAGACGGGCTGGGTGGGAGGGAGCCCTGATTCAAAAATCAGCCCTTCAATAGCAATGGCTCCGGGGCCCCTGGTGGCTCAGCCTGGGACGCAGGGAGCAGCAGCATCCTCACGCTTAGGTGAGGAAACTGAGGCAGAGAGAGGCTGCTAGATCTGGCCAGAGTCACGCAGCTGGACAGAGGCTGCGCTGGGACTCAAGCTCTTATCCCTCGTGCTCAACTGTCGTCCACCGTCACACTTTTATTTCCTTATCGCCATCTCGTTCCTCAATGGAATTAAGGAGGCCTAAACTATTATCAGTACGTGTAGACAACTATTTGGGGATATCTCAGGGTCGAGAAAGATGGGCTGACCCTGGCCTGTGCCCTCGCCCTAAGGCACTGGGGTCGGGGGAGTTGGATGGGGTGTCTGAGAGGTGGGCTCCCTGAGGGCCATGGCCTGGGACACTCGTCGCCTCTCTCCGAGGATGTGGGTTTTGGGGACATCACGGTGCTGGCTGTGATGAGGACGTGTGACCCGCGGCCTCCGAGGCTGTCCTGCCCTCAGACTCCACACTGGATGGTGCAGTGTGTGCGCGGCCCAGTGGGAGCGCTCGCTTCCTTTCGCGGGATGAGGACCTTGGAAGAAGGTCCGGGCCGGCCAGCCAGCCGGGGGTGTCTCTGCCGGGCATGAGAGCAACACAGAGGTAATGGCGTACGTGGGCGAGCACCGCATCCTTCTGTCCTAATCCTTAAGTGTGTGGGCAGATTCCTCCTCTGATAAACTCTGCCTTGTTTTGAATTTCGCCCAGTCTCTGTGTGTGTGTGTTTTAAAGATTTCTGTGCATCTGCTCTGCCCTACTCGGGCATTCGCGTGACACCAGGGCATAAGGTGTTCCCTTCTCTGCTCTTAGTCCTTCAATATCCGCTGATACTTAATATTTCCAACTCCTGAGCCTTCACACAGGTATTATGCCCCTGTTGGCTACAGGACTAAAAGGCAGGAAGAGAGTAAACAAAGCAGTGGCCGCCGCAGTGGCCCTCGCCCTCAGGGTCCCTGGCGGCGTGGCTGCCCTGCGCCCCGGCCACCTGGGCGGGTGTGGAAGGCTCACACCTGCAAGTCTTTTGAGACCACACTGCAGGAGCTGGGGGGAGGGTAGATGGGCGGGGTCCGAGGGAAACCAACTGTGCCCCATTTATAACTGTACTTTATTTCTTCTAACCTCTTTATTGGAGCACAACTGCTTTGCAGTGGTGTGTTAGTTTCTGCTTATAACAAAGTGAATCAGCTATACGTGTACATATGTCCCCATAGCCCCTCCCTCCTGCGTCTCCCTCCCTCCCGCCCTAGCCCACCCCTCCAGGCGGTCACAAAGCACCGAGCTGATCTCCCTGTGCCATGCGGCTGCTTCCCACTAGCTGTCTACCTTACGTCTGGTAGTGTGTATATGTCCATGTCTCTCTCTCGCTTTGTCACAGCTCACCCTTCCCCCTCCCCATATCCTCAAGTCCGTTCTCCAGTAGGTCTGTGTCTTTATTCCTGTCTTACCCTTATGTTCTTCATGATATTTTTTTCTTAAATTCCATATATATGTGTTAGCATACGGTATTTGTCCCTCTCTTTCTGACTTACTTCACTCTGTATGACAGACTCTAGGTCCATCCACCTCATTACAAATCCCTCAATTCCGTTTCTTTTTATGGCTGAGTAATATTCCATTGTATACATGTGCCACATCGTCTTTATGCATACATCCGATAGTGGACACTTAGGTTGTTTCCATCTCCTGGCTATTGTAAGTAGAGCTGCAGTGAACATTTTGGTACATGACTCTTTTTGAATTATGGTTTTCTCAGGGTATGTGCCCAGTGGTGGGATTGCTGAGTCATATGGTAGTTCTTATAACTGTACTTTTAAAGCAGATTTACAGCCTAAAGCCACGGTGTGAATTAGTGACGTGTGTTTCCTCTTGGAATGGCGTGTCTGTTTTTAAGGTGGTTTCTCAAGTTGTGGACAGAACTCGTTTTGACCTTTTGTTGTTGAAGCCACAGGTGGAATCGTAGGACAGAACTCTGCTGTTTTCAACTTGTACAGAAAGCAAGCTGAGCCGCTAGTCAGCACATCTCCAGCAGATGCTCTAGAGAAGCTGTGATGACCTCCTGCTCCAGCTCTGGGGCAGCCTCAATTCATTCACACACGGCGGGATCCAGGTGTTTGAGTGATAAGTTCACAAGTCTGCCCCAGTCCATCTCTTAGCCATTTTCCTCTCTGTTGTCGAGTTCTCACGATGCGGTGTTCTCACAGAGAGGTGGGCTCTCCCAAGTAGTGGCAAATCGATCCCAGCTCCAAAATCTGGTACAAACACTGCCTCTTTCCTAAGAGTCAGCAGGTCTTGATTCAGACTCTCACTCAGCCAGCTTGAGGTGGGCGCCCACCCCGGTGCCCTTGGAAACACGTGGACAGAGCGGGGCAGAGGCAGCTCCAGAGGAAACTCAAGGTTCGGAAGTCAGAGAAGGGAAGCCGATGCCGCAGCGGCAGAGGACGCATGCGTCCGGCGATGGGTGAGGCTGGGGTGAGGAGAGGTGTGCTCCAGCGTGGCACAGGGACAGGGCGGCGCCTTCCGAGGCAGGACGGGGTGGGGCGGGTCCGGAGTATGAAGTGGGAGAGGAGGGGCTCCTGGTCGGGGGTGGGGGGGGTGGGGGGCTGGGCCCTTCTCTGCGGGCAGGCGATGCGAACCCTTGCGGGTTTCACACAGGGCGTGGCCACTCTACGTGTCAGGGAGGTCGCTCTGGCTGCGGGGTTTGTAACGTCAGGGCTGGTCCAGGGAGTGGCACCCGTGAGCCCTTGATGGCTGGATGGTTAGACAGAAGGATGGGTGGGTGGTGGACAGACGAGGGGGGTGGACAAGAGAAGTCCAGAGGCTCGAGGGAAAGGGTGTGGGCTTTGGGGACAAACAGCTTTGGGCTTGAATCCTGGCTCTGCCTCTTCCTAGCTGTGAGCCCTCGGCAGGCCCAAACGCTGTCGCGGCTCCCTCGTCTGTAAAATGGGGATAGTCGGGCCACACGGGGTCCCCACGCGGGGGGCGAGGGCGGGGGCACCGTGGTTCCGTGACTGAGCGGGACCCGCTGGGGCTGGCTCGCTCCGACGCCCTGGAACGGCATCGACCAACTCCCAATTCAAATCCGCCCTGCAGAGCTCCGAGCGCTCCCATCAGGAAAGGAACAGGTGGGGAATAGCGGTCTGTGTACCATGCGGCCTTTTGCCTAAGTGGGGGAGGGTGATGAATGACGTGCTCATACATTTGCGTACATTTGCATAAACAAACTTTGGAAGGACACACCGGAAAGTGACAGGCAGGCTGCTTGCTGAACACCTGTTTAGCCTTCTGGGTGAGAGCCCAGGCCCCGCGCCTCGGCCTCCAGGGGGCAGGATGGCTGCAAAGCGGGACAGCAGCGTAGGCGTGGAGTCAGGCCCCACGAGGGGCCCCATAACACTAGCAGGGCTGCTTCTCTCCAGGGCCCCCAGTTCGAGACGCTCCGTTTCACGTGTGCCTCCAAAGGTCCTCCCTTGGTGCCTTTTCTGCCCTGGGGGCCTGGCTGGCTCCTGTTCCCCCTTAGCGGCTCTCAGGTGGCCCAGGGCCCTTCCAGTCCCCCCACCCCTGCCTCAGCCCGTCCTCTCGCCAGGTGGAGAGCGCCCCAGCTTCACACGACGGGCAGCTCATGCCTCATACAGGCGGACCTCGCTTTATTGCAATCCATTTCATTGCACTTCACAGACACTGTGTTTTTTACAGATTGAAGGTTTGTGACAACCCTCTCTTGACCAAGCCTATCGGCATCATTTTTCCAATAGCATTTGCTCGCTTACTGTCTCCGTTACTTTTTGGTAATTCTCAAAATATTTTAAATCCTTCACCAGCAAAAAGATTATGAGTCACTGAAGGCTCAGAAGATGGTTAGTGTGTTTTAGCAATAAACTACGTCTAGTTAAGGCATATACATTCTTTTTTTAGACATAAAGCTATCGCACACTTAGCAGACTGCAGTACGATGTAAACATAATTTTCACATGCACTTTCGTATGAGAAACCAAAAAGTTTGTGTGACGCTCTTTACCGTGAAGCTTGCTTTATTGCAGTGGTCTGGAACCGAACCCACAGTACCTCCGAGGTCGCCTGTGCTTTGAAAGAAGTGGGAGCGTTATCTCACAGCTGTCAGGCTGATTCTGCCCTCACTTAACCCCAGGGCTGTGGAGAGCGAGGTTAAACGTTACATGAACATTATATGTTCAGGTAATTCGCCCGAGATCAGGCTGGGTGCGCGTCGAGTTCAAGGCTTGGTGTTGGGTGTTTCCCGCTCTACCTTCTAATGCCTCCTAAT
Source organism: Pseudorca crassidens (assembly GCF_039906515.1). NCBI lineage: Eukaryota > Metazoa > Chordata > Mammalia > Artiodactyla > Delphinidae > Pseudorca > Pseudorca crassidens. The sequence goes on from NC_090298.1 coordinate 909,617, forward strand.
GGCCATCATTGTTTTTGTCAACTTTGAGAAATTCTTTCTTTCTTATAGAAGTAATAACCCAAACATTCTTCAGACATACCATCAAACAGAAAATCTGTCACAGATCCCACACTGTATTTCCTAGGATGTGAAGATAAAGAGATAACAAAGACAGATTTTCCTGCACCTGCTTAATCATTGAGGTGGTGAACGTGACAGGTGTTCCATGAAGTGTTTGGTGGGAGAATAGTGTTTATTTAAATTAATTAAGTTAGTGCTGGGAAGCACTCAGAGAGAAATGACACACTCCCCATAGGGGAACATTAATTCAAACGGTTGGGGTTTCTCATCAGACATCGTGGAGACCAGAAGATGTTGAAGAACATGTTTAAAGTGCCAAACCCTAGACATAGAAAACAAGCTTATGGTCACCAAAGGGGAAGGGGGGAGGGGTAAATTAGGAGTTTGGGATTAACATATACACACTGTATATAAAATAGATAATCAACAAGGACCTACTGTATAGCACAGGGAACTATACTCAATATTTTGTAATAATCTATAAGGGAAAATAATCTGAAAAAGAATATGTGTGTGTGTGTGTGTGTGTGTGTGTGTGTGTGTGTATGTGTGGTGTGTGTGTAACTGAATCACTTTGCTGTACACCTGAAACTAACACGACATTGTAAATCAGCTCTACTTAAAAAAAACCCACTTTATTTACAAAAAAAAGCCAAACCTGAAAGGTCATCACGTCAGAGCTGTGTGTCCCACAAAAGCATCATCAAAATGAGGGAAGTGAAGACATTCTCTGGTGAAGGAGCACCAAGACAGCCTGTGGCCAGCACACCTGCTCTGACAGGTATACCAAGGAATCCTTCAGGCAGAGGGCATGTCCCTGGAGGGAAACTCGAGCTAAAGGAAGGGAAGGTGGAAGGGAGGGAGAGAGGGAGGAAGGGAGGAGGGCGGGCAGGCGAAGCGGCTGGTTCCTCCTTGTCACTCCTGTGGATGTTCCTAGCCCTGAAGTCAATTTGTCTAACGCTGATAAGGCCCTTGGAGGATTTTTATTTAATCGATGTTTGTCTGATATAACTTCTTCCATTCCTGTATTTATAACGTACCTACACCATTATATTTTAAACTGTAGACAGCTTGTAGCTGTGTCTTTAAAATATGTATGACGGTTGAAAGCAGCAATTATAACATGAAGTGGTACAATTTCGGTTAGGGTTAGGGTTAGTGTTAGTGTATGGGTTAGGGTTAGGGTTGGGGTTAGGGGTTAGGGTTGGGGTTAGGGTTAGGGTTAAGGTTAGGGTCAGGGGTTAGGGTTAGGGTTAGGCTTAAGGTTAGGGTAAGGGTACGGGTTAGGGTACGGGTTAGGGATTAAGTGGATATGGGTGTAATACACGTGACAACCACAACATAAAAGGTAGAGAGGCGATAAGCTTTTCACATCCCACTTTAAATGGTAAAATGTTAATTCCACTAGATTGATAAGTAGAGGGAGAAGTTAATGTGGATACAGTAACCCCGAGAGTTACCCCTGAAGAAATTACACAAATAGATTTAGTTAAACCAGCAGGTAAATTAAAATGAAATATTAGAAATTATTCCAGTAATCCAAAAGAAGACAGGAAACGGGGGAGAAGAAGAGGAGACAAATAGGAATCATGTAATAGAATGGTGGCTCTAAATTCAAACGTGTCAACGATGAAAATAAAGGCAAATGTTCTAAGAATCCGATGAAGGCAGTAACGGTCAGCCTGGATAAAAGCAACAAGATCTCTCTACATGCCGTCTACAGAAACCTGCTGCCGATATAAAGATACAGAGACTCTGAAAGTAAAAGGATAGAAAAAGACACCAAGCAAATACCAATTTTAAAAAATGAAGTTACAAAATAAACCTTAGAATAAAGAAATTACTGGAAATAAAGAGGAATATTATGTAATGACAGAACAATCCAGTCACCAAGACATAATAATCCTAAATGCATGTGCATCTGACAGCAGAGCTTCAAAATACAAGACCTTATAGACTTGAAAGGGAATAGACGACCCCATCACCGTAGCTGGACACCCCACCCTCCCGTCTCAGCCAGCCTGCCGCTGTCACAGCACCACGGCCTGGGCGGCTTGAACTACATTTATCTTCCCACACCCTGGAGGCCGGGGGTCCAGGATCAAGGTGCTGGAAGGGCTGGTTACAGTGAGAGTTCTCTCCTTGGTTTATAGACAGCCACCTTCTTGCTGTGTCCCCACGTGACCTTCCTCTGTGCTTGTGTGGAGAGAGACAGAGAGACAGAGAGACAGAGATCTGCTGTCTTTCTCTTCTGTCCTGTGGGCTTAGGGCCCCATCTTTATGACCTCATTTAACTTTAATTACTTCTTAGAGATCCTCTCTCCAAAAACAGTCACACTGGAGGTTAGGGCTTCCAAATATAAATTTTGGGGCAATACAATTCAGTCTGTAACAACTCCTCTCTCAGTAACTGACAAAAACGTTGGCAGAAAATTAGCAAGGCTATAGAAGAACTGACCAAGACCATGAACCAACCGGATCTAATTGACATTTATAGACTACTACGTCAAACCACATCAAAATACACATGCTTTTTAAGCACCAGTGGAACATTCACCAAGATAGACATATCTTGGGTCATAAAACACACCTTAATAAACTTAAAATGAAGAAAAAATCCACAATAGAATTAAACTAGAAACCAATAACAGAAAAATATCTGGAAAATTCCCCAAATATGTGGAAAGTAAACAACACACTTCTGGATAATCCATGTGTCAAGGAGGATATCTCAGCAAAATTGGAAATTATTGGAACTGAGTGAAAATAAAGATGTAACATATCAAAACTGAAGAGTGTTTAGAGGGAAATTCATAGAATTAACTGCTTATATTAGAAGCATTTAACTAGAAAGAATAAAGAAATATTTGAAACAGAAAAAAATTAGAAATGAACAATGTAAGCTTCCACCTTAAGAAATTAGAAAATGAAGACCAAGTTGAACTGAAAGCAAGCGGAAGGAAAGAAATAATAAAGATAAGAGGAACCAATGAAATGAAAAACACAAAGACAATAAAGAAAAAAAATCAATGAAACTAAAAGCCGGTTCTTTGAAAAGATCAATAAAACTGACAAACCTTTAACCAGACCGATGAGAGAGGGAGAGAGGAGACATAAATTAAGTGAAAGAGGAGGTGCCCTGTCGATTCCACAGACATTACAGGATTGTAGGGACCATCATGAACTGCTCCAGCACATACACTCGACAACTTAGATGCAGTGGACCAATTATTTGAAACACAAATTACCAAAACTCATCCAAGAAGAACTAAATAGCCCAAATAATCCTTTTTGTATTAAAGTAATTGAATTCACAGTGAAAAAACCAAAAATGAAAATTCCAGATACAGACAGTTCCTTTAGTGAATTTTATGAATATTTAAAGAAGAAATACAACCAACTCTATACAATCTCCTCCAGAAGACAGAAGAAAAAAAACACCACTTCCCGTCTGATGTTCTGAGGCCAGCATCAATCATCCTGATAGCAAAATCAAGTAAATGACAGTAGAAAAATAAAACTGCATGGAAATATACCTCATAAACCTAGATGCAAAAATACTCAGCAATATATTAGCAAATCGAACTAAACAACGTGTAAAAATGATAACGCATTGTGACCAAGTGGGATGTAAGATTCGATAAATGCTTGAAATTCAACCAGTATGATCTACCATGTTAACAGACGAAGAAGAAAAACTACATGATCATTTCAAATTATGCAGAAAAAAAGACAAAATTTAAGATCCATCCATGACGAAAGCTCTCAGCAAACTGGGACTAGAAGGGAGCTTCCTTAATGTACACCTGACATCACACTTGATGGCAAGAAAACTGAATACTTTCTCCCCAAAATCCGGATTAAGGAAAGGATGGCTTCTCTCACCACTCCTTTCAACAACATAGTAGACGTCCTAGTGCAAAAGAAGGCATAAAGACTTACAGGTTGGAAAGGAAGGAATAAACCATATCTATTTGTAGGTGTTATAATTGTTTATATAAAAAATCAACGAATTTACAAAACAAAACACCTAGGGCTAACAAATTCGGCAATGTCACAGGCTACAAGCTCAACACACAAAAATCAATCACATTTTTATACCCTAACAACAGACACATGGAGACCAAAATTTACACCTCAGTGCCATTCATAATTGTTCCAAAGAAAATAAAATACACATACACTTAATAAAGCATGACAGGGTCCGTATGATGAAAATTACAATATGCTGATGAAAGAAATCAAAGAAGACATAATGTGTTCATGGACTGGAAGACTCAACAGAGTAAAAAGGTCAGCTCTCCCCAGATTGATCTATGTGTTTAATGCAATTCCAATAGAAACATCAACAAGATTTTTCTCGATAAAGAGAAGCATGTTCTAACGTTTATATGGAAAGGCAAAGGACTAGATTAGCCAAATCAGTCTTGAAAAAGAAGAGCACGGTTGGAGGATTTATGTTACCTGATTTAAGACTCACCGTAAAGGTGCTGTGACAAAGACAGTGTGGTACTGGCAAAAAGATAGACACGAATCAATGGGGAAAAACAGAGGGTCCAGAAATAGACCCACACAAATATGGTCAATTGATTTTTATAATGGATGCAGAGGTAATTCAACAGAGAAAGGGCTGTCTTTTCAACAAATGATGTTGAAACAACTGGGCATCCACGTGCAAAAAGTGAACATTTATAGGCACATCTATGTTGACCTATAAAAATTAACTCAAATGGATCATACACCTAAATGCAAAATGTAAGGCTATAAAACTTTTAGAAGGAAACATAGGAGAAAATGGTTTTGACTTTGGGTTAGAATATGAATTCATAGCTCTAACACCAAAAGCACAAACTATAAAAGAGAAAAATGGATAAATTAGACTTCATGAAAACCAAAACCTTTGCTTTGCAAAATGCACTGTTAAGAGAACGAAAAGACAAGCTACAGACTAAGAGAAAATGTTCGTGAGGCACTTATCGGACAAAGCACTTGTATCTAGACTGTATAAAGAGCTCTCAGACAAACCAGTTAATAAAGGCAAAAGATTTGAAGAGACATTTCACCAATGAACTGTAGATGGCAGTGTAGAACACAGAAAGATGCTCAACGTCGTCAGTCACGAGGGACGCGCAAACTAAAACCACAGTGTGATACTGCTGTGCACTTATTAGTACAGCACAAAAGGAAAAAGAGGAGAAAGGAAGAAAAACCAAACACGCGACAGCATCAAGTGCTGGTGAGGACGCAGAGCAACTGGAACGCCCCTCCGCTGCTGGCGGGAGAGTGTGTGGTGTATAGGCACTCCAGAAAATGGCATTTTAAATCGGTTTCTATTAAAGTTCACCATTCTTTTACCATATGATTCAGCTATCTATCCCTAGACATTTACCCTGGAGAAATGAAAACCTGTTTCATAGAAGAATCCATACCTGACTCTTTATAGTAGCTTTTTATCCGTAATCACCAAAAACTGGAAACAACTTCATATCTCTCAGCAGGCGAATGGACGTCCACGGATGGAATACCACTCAGCAATTAAAAGGAAAAAACTACTGATACATATGACAACTTGGGTGACTCCAAAGACATCCTGCTGGCCGAAGACACCAGTCTCAAAAGGTAAATTTATATGACCTTCTGCAAAAGACACAACTTTAGAGATGGGGAAACGGAAAGGAGTTTGGGGTAGAGGAGGGGTTTGACTACAAAAGGGAAGCCCAAAGGAAGTTTTTGGGGTGCTGGAGCTGTGTTGTGTCCTCATCAAGGTGCCATTATAAGAAAAACGTAGACTTTATGGTGTGCAAGTAAGTTAATTCATTAACCATATTAAAATGAAAAGGAAAGAGTGTTAAGTTTCACAAGTTTAAGAAACACTGTTGGGACTTCCCTGGTTGCGCAGTGGTTAAGAATCCGCCTGCCAGTGCAGGGGACACAGGTTCGAGCCCTGGTCTGGGAAGATCCCACATGCCTCGGAGCAACTAAGCCCGTGAGCCACAACTGCTGAGCCTGCACTCCAGAGCCTGCGAGCCACAACTACTGAATCCCGTGTGCCTAGAGCCTGTGCTCTGCAACAAGAGAAGCCACCGCAATGAGAAGCCCATGCACCGCAACGAAGACCCAATGCAGCCAAAGAAAAATAAATAAAATAAATAAATTTATTTTAAAAAAAAGAAATACTGCCAATATTGGCACTAACTGTTCAGCCTCCATTTCCAAATCCTTATTCTGGATCCTGCTTTTAATTCATTGGTTTAAGTTCTGCGTTCAGATTCTGGATTCCAAGTTCTGTGCCTAGAATCTTGAATCCAAAACCAGATTCCAAATTCTAAATCTTAATTCTGATTTGGATCACCAGCCTGATATGGGTATCCCCCCCACCCCCCGCGCCACACACACACCGGTCTTTTTGGTTGTCTGAGGCCAGCTCTCCAGTACAGAGACCAGCGAACCTACTCAAGGGCGGCACCAAGCCCAGTGCCTATTTTTATGAGACCCCAGTAAGAATGGTTTTTATATTTTACATGGTCACATAAGAACCCACACAATAGGCTCAATCTGCCTCTTGGTCCTCAGAGTCCAGAATATTTACCGTCTATCCCCGTAGGAGAGTGGTTGCTGAGCACGGCTGCAGCGGACTCCTCAGCACGGGCTCCTGACACCAAGGGCATGCCCTGAGGGCTGGGGGTCACACTGCTAGTCTTCGGCCCTTCTGTTAGCCCTTGAGGTCAGTCTGGCTGGATTGAAGTCCGGGCCTCTATTCTCTTTCCTTGATTATCTGGTAGAAAGATGACACTGATTTTCTTCCCTTTACCAGTGACTTGGTCCTTTTGTCTTGGTGACCAAGTAATGTCCCTTCTGCTGCAAAGTGCACTAATTCCATTGATGGCTGCCTCAGGGCTGGTCACTCTGGGCCGTTTTTCCAGTGCTCGGTGAACTCTTTCAATTCATGTTTTCAAGTGACTTTTTTTCTTCCTGGAAGTCTTCTTTGTGCCATGGTTCTCGTCTGTGGCCTCGATTCCTTCCTCAGGGGCGTGTGTCCCTGGGTCTCTGCTCATTTTCTCTGCAGTTCTTTCCTCTTCAATCCTTTCCTCCTCTTCCTGCAACTCTTAGTTTAAAAAACATTCTTCATTTCTTTCATTTCTCTTAAGGCAATATCCTTTGTGATTTTTCACAGTTGTGTTGCTTCTGGTTTAGTCTTCTTTAAATTTTAAAAATATTTAAAACTCTTTCCTGAGTTTGGTCATCTGTTTTCAAATATTCACTTTCTCCAATCACTTTACTTCTGAGTTGTCCTAATTCTAAATTATGTTGTTCTTTCATGGTTTCTATCACTTTCTTTCTTTCTTTTTTTAAAAAAATAAATCTATTTATTTTTGGCTGCGTTGGGTCTTTGTTGCTGCACGTGGCTTTCTCTAGTTGCCGCGAGCGGGGGCTACTCTTTGTTGCGGTGCGCGGGCTTCTCATTGCAGTGGCTTCTCTTGTTGTGGAGCACGGGCTCTAGGCATGTGGGCTTCAGTAGTTGTGGCTCACGGGTTCTAGAGTGCAGTGTCAGTCGTTGTGGCGCACGGGCTTAGTTGCTCCGAGGCATGTGGGATCTTCCCGGACCAGGGCCCGAACCTGTGTGCCCTGCATTGGCAGGCGGATTCTTAACTACTGCGCCACCAGGAAAGCCCTATAATTTTGTTTTCTTTAGCTCCTTTTGAACGTTACGTTATGGTCTTCATCTGCTTTCTACTATGTCCTTCTGATGTGTTTGCTGAATTTAATGACACACAACTTTTCGTGTGGGTTAGAAATTATCCCATAAACCAGTTCCATGTTCACTTCAAGAATTAGAAAATGAACCACTTAAAGAATCCAGTTAATATTCACCAAAAATAATTAATCAACTTATCAACGCCTAAACAACAAAATCGAAAACTACTAAAAATTGAAAGATTACCTGTTTACATATTTCAACTACTTGTCTATTCTGCTTCTTTGGATTCCTACTCCCAACTTAATTATTTATTCTTCCAATACCTATAGATATTTCTGCTCAAGGGTATGAAACCAACCATTTGACTGCTTAAATAACTGATCTGACGTTTATTTTAAAAAACTAAATGAAATACGTGTTTGTGTAACACTTGCCCTTTGGCTTTGTGCCCTGTGGGTCTGTCCAAACATGGGTAAAGACCAAAGGCACCAGAAGGTTAAGTGGGGCAGTGGAGGGTCAAGGAGGGTCAGCAGAAAAGTCACTCGGGCGAGGAGAAGCAAATGGTGGAGGGGGAAACAAGTACTGATTTGGCTTTGTGGCTTCGACAGGGGCTGGCGCCGGTGGTGCAGTGCAGCCCTGGGGCGGACAAGGTGCCCCCGCCTGTGCCGGCCACAGTGACGTCGCCCGGCTCCTCTCTGCCCCACACCTTCCCGTGGGGCCCACGGTGTGGACGGCTAACCTCAGCTCATCAGCTCTTTGCTCAAACGCCCACAGTGAAAGTAGGGACCTGCCCAGCGCCGCGTCCTGTCCTGCCCCCTCAGTGGTTTCCGTGGCGCTTTTCATCCTTCTGACAGTTTCTCTGCAGGGCGTGTCATGCTGTGCACCCCGCCTGGGGCTCCGAGCAGAGGGTATGTCAGCAAATTAAAAGCCCATTTCTGACCCTCTGCGAAATGGGTGAGGATTCAGGTGTGTATCTGCGGGGTGCGGACGGACCCCACTCGCGGGCCAGGTGGAGGTGCCTCCCAGGGACTTCAAAGGTCCGGGAGGACAGGGGCTGCAAACAGGTGAGTCAACCCGTTGTTTACGCCCTCAAAAATCAACTGGGTCCAGAGTTAAACTATTTATTTAATGAGCCAAAGTATGTGGCGAATTGGTTTTTGAAAGGATATTGCTTCCTGCTTCTTGAGACTGAAAAGAGGCCTTTGAACGAAATCGGTACCAGAGACTCAGTTCTGAAAATGGTTACCTGAGGTTAAATAAGTACAGAAAACAGCACATAATCCACGGGAGACCACTCAGCCTTTTCCTCGGGGTCCCGAGGAAGGTGGCACTTCAGGTGATACGATTCCAGCAGGGGACCCGGCCCCAGGGAGCGTGCTCCTGGGCCCCTCTGCAGCAGGCCAGCGATGAAGTGAGCTTCCTCTCCATTCCGGTGTTCCAGGGTCCAGGGTCTCTTGGGAGTTGGTCTCCCTCCGTGTGAGGAGCTGAGGTCGGGAACCAAGCGCGTGAGAAGCGGTGCCCCTCACCCCGTGGTGGTCGCTGGCCCAGAAAACGCCCCATGAAGACTCCGTGGCTGACGAAGTCCCCTCTCGCCGGCAGGCAGAGCGGGCACAGGGCCTGCCTGGGGCCTCCCAGTTACTCCAGGAGCCCCTGAGATGTGAGAGGACTCAGGACCCTGTGGAGCCTCTTCTCAGCGGCTCACGTGCAGGTTCGCCATGACCACGCAGACAGGCACCTGTGTCACAGGCCCACTCTCCCTCCGCAGGGTCTTGGGGAGGGTCCTTCCTGCCTCTTCCAGGTGCTGGGGGCTCCAGGCGTCCCTGGGCTCGTGGCCTCATCATGCCAACCTCTGCCTCGTGGGGTCCCGAGCGTGTGTAGCGTGTGTCTTCTTTTCCATCTCTCGTGATTGCGTTAGGGCCCATCCAGATAACCCAGGATAAAATCCTCCCAACATCCTTAACTTAATCTCACCTTTTGCCATATAAGGTAGCATTCAGCGGTCCCAGGGGTCTTGCATGGACTCTTTGGGGGGAAGGGCACAGTTTTCAGTTTCACAAAAATTTTCCCAAAATAACCTTTTCGAGTACACGCTGTCCAGTAAACTGTAAGCTTCCTGAAGGCAAAGATTTCCTTCCACTTTGTTTTTCTGATACTACCTGGGTTTAGTCTGCGCTCTGGGGGTCGCATCCCTGTTTATTTCAACTGTTGATCATTACAAATGACAAAGGGCAGGAGGGTGGCTTCAGATTTCTCACTCCCTTTGTAGTTGGGAAACCAGTTAGTTAAGTTTCGAGTTTTGTTTGTACTTCGCCCTGATCTGCTCCATCATCTACACGAAGCACCTGGACTCAGCCAGGCTGGACCCCCACTCGGAGCCACACTTGGACCCCTGGGCAGAGGGAGTGACAGGTCTGCCCCGTCCGGCTCCTCCTCTCTGACTGAGCCTGGGGCCACGTGGGGGCCTCTCACTCCCCACTCTTCTGCTCGAAACACACGGCTCCACGCCCCCTCCCCTTCTTCCTCTGGGACCATGTCTTGTCTCTCCCGAGTGGAAAGGGAGTCTTCCTTTGGCACAGTCGCCGCTACACTTCTGCCTTACGGCCCGTGTCCTACGAACATTCTTGACTGGTCCAGTCTATGCCACACACTTTTCATCTGCTACCTCAGCAGACCCCAGGATCGGGTGGGAACGCATTCAGCTGCAGCAATGGTCACTCTCACTAGTCTCTTCTCACTGAGCCAGGAGGCTGGAGGTTCAGGGACTGGCACTGGTTTGGAGCCCAGGTTGGGCACCTCTGCGATGCCGGTGTCTTACCCCCTCATTGTCCCAGGATGGTTGCTGCAGCTCCAGCCATCACAACTGTGTCAAGGCAAGAAGAAGGGGGGCCTGGCATGTGTCACCTACACTTATCTCTTTTCCCAGAATATCAAAACTTTACCCCCAAATGCCACTGTAGCCTCATGCTTACTTCTTATCAGCCAGAAGTGGCCAACCGTAGCTGTAAGAGATGTAAGAGGTTCTCCACCCTCTCCATTGGAACTAGACAAGGTTGAAGAGGGCTGGGAACCACCCATCCCCTCGAGAGCCCTGTTATTTTTTTCTAGAGATGAGAAGACTCGGTTCGGAGAGCAGCTTGCCCCGGACACAAGAGCCAGGGAGCCTGCCCACGGCCCCTCAGAGTGATCACGGGTGGGCTGGCCCCCCTCACGACAGGCCCCGCATCCAGCTGCACTGTTCAACCTGAGTGCCTGGGTCTCAGTCCCACCTGCTGCCCTCCATGCTGCCCACCATAAAGCGGATGTAACCAATGACCCACAAAAGCATGGCAGTGCCTGGCCTCTTGCCGTGTGCCTGCCAGCCTCTGCCGGGTGAGGGCTCCGAGTCCAACAGGAACCGGTGTAGCGGCAGCAGGCAGGGCGATACTGGGATCTACAGGGTCAGTGCAGGCGAGCTCTCGGGAAGCAGTTAGGGCGGCTGAAATAGGCTGGCGGGGAAGGACCAGGGTGGGGAGCAGGCCTCCGAGGTCTGGTTACCCTGGCCATAATCCACCTGGTCCAAAGGGCCCCTGAGCCCTGCACTCACTAGAGCCTCAGAGGTGGGGAGAAGGCCGCAGGTGCCCAGACCTGACGGAGGGGGCCTCGTCCTCAGGAGGGCTGGGGACCCTGGGATCATGGCTGAGGTGTGCCCCTCATCCCTGTATCTCCCCCCGTCGGTGAGCAGTTGTGCGAGGGGCAGGGTGTGTGCACAGGGGCATCTCCCACCTGGAAGGTGCTAGGTGCACCCAGCACCACCTGTGCTGCTTCTCCGGGGTAGGTGCCTGAGGGGCTGTCCAGATGGAGCCGGAGCCTGCCTGTGAGTGGCTGCGGCTCGCCCCATGCCGCTGCAGTGCAGAAAGTCAGGCCCGGTTGTCCTGCCTCCCTACTTTCAGAATGAGCGGAAGTTTCCATTTTCCTGAGAAGTCTCAGCTTTCTAGGGTCAGCAATTGCAGGGAGAGCTGGCCTCTGCTTCTTCCTCCCAGCTGAAGCCCCGCTGGGCACGGAGGCGGCTCACAAGCTCTGGGGATGGCCCAGGCCAGCAGGACGGGAGACCCTTCGGGCTACGGGCTCCGCAGGCAGGGCATGGAAACAGGAGTCTTCGCTGGATGCAGCCGGGAAGGATCCTGCCTCTTGGGAAGTGAGCTGCGTGGCCGAGTGTCCAGGACAGAGGTTTGGCTGCCAGCCAGCCAAGCTGAGCCCAGCCCACCTTGGGGACTCCAGCCGGGTGTCCTTACGTCAGGCCCGCCCCAGCTGGGTTTTACTTGCATCTTAACTGATAGCTCAGCTAGATACAAATGTTTTCACTCGCAGGTGAACACAAACCCCGTTCTCTGTGTTCAGAGGAGCTAGTCACGACGGTAGGATGTTTACATGAGCCCCGACCCCCTCTCGCCCCTGTTTGCCTTCCAACAGCCGCAGGAAGGTCCTCACACTCCGTCTCACGTCACACTTTGGATAGAGGTTAGTCGGCAAAATGATGCATTGACAAGTCACACATGTCGGTACTGATCTTGTGTAGAAAAGCAGCCGGGAAAAGGCTCTTTCGTTCAACATTTATGAACGAATAAGCATCGGAACCAGCGAGCAGCTGTCCTTGATCAGATGCTTCTCACTTGGTCCAGGGTGGAGGCTGAGGCCACAGAGCACCGGCTTCTGGGCAGTGCCTCGCGTGGGACCAGGGTGGGTTCCTGCCATCCGGCCGGGGAATGGTCGTCCGAGTTGGAGCTCGATTGTCGGAGGTTTGTGAGGATGTGTGAGTGTCAGGGTGTGTGAGTGTGAACGGGGATGCGTGTGAGTTCAGTGGTGTCTGGAGCCGTGGTTGTGTGGGTTCAGGCTCCCAGAGGCTCCCTGCCTCCCGTTTGGAGGGCCCGGTGCAGAAGCAACCCAGGGCTGGGCTCGGGTCTGACACTGATTCTCAGTCCGGTCGCACCCAGCTGGTTGATGTTTGCTCGTGGGTGAAGTGACCGTGCTGGCGTTCACCCCAGGGTGGAGAGGTGGTGACACCAGAGCTCACGCAGTTCCCGGAGCGCGTGGCCAGCGCCACAGCCACTCTAGTTCTGGGGCCTGGACAGCTCTGCTCTCCGGGGGGAAGGTGGGAGATTGCCCCTTCTCCTCCCGCCCCCGCCCCCTCCCAGCCGAGGCCAGTCAAAGAGTAAGGGAAGTCCAAGATGCTCCAGGCCGCCAGCCCCTGGAGGACCCCTCTGGCTGCCCAGTCCGCGGGACCGGCGTGGGCCTGTCCTTGGGTCTCCATCTCTGTCACCAGCCTTCACCCTGGGATGGACTGCCCGACTCTGGCTCAAGGCTGAGGGGCCTGGAAGCCTCCCTGGAATGTTCTAGAAAGCTGTAGAGGACTTGAGACTGGGTGCCCGGCCTGAAGTGACCTGCAGCAGGAGGAAGCAGCGATGTTTGGCGTGTGGGCTGTGCCCTTGCTGACAAGCCGTTTTTCTCGGGGGCCGGGGCGGGGGAGGACAGCGACAGAAGCCTTTTGTTTGCTTCCGTTTACTTCTGAGAGCGGGATATTTGCTTAGTTTCTAGCCTCCTGGCTGCACCAGCTCCACTCAGGGGGCACCTGGTTGGTGACCACATGCCAGGCCTCGGGTGTGCCCGAGTCCCTCCACGGTCTTGTAGGAAGTGAGATGATGGCAATATGTGGCCTGGAACTGTGGGCAGTCACTTGGCAATCCGGACTCAAGATATCACTGAGTGTTTGCCGGCCTCCGTAAATGGCAAAGCCCCACGGGTCTGGTGCAGCAGGCTTGAAGCCCCGCCCTGCTCAGGAGAGACTCAGGCACCCTGATGCCCCCCCCACCCCAGCCCCTGCGCATACCCCGTACCTCTCCCCTACACCCCTGTCTTCGCCCCTGCCCTACACCCTCTGCCATACTTCCCTTGTCTACACCACTGCCCCTCACCCCTGAGTGTCTATACCTGCCCTTCACCCCTGGCCCTACAAGCCCACCTACACCCCCCTATGCCACCACCCAGGCTGTGACATGCCAGGGGATGTTGCCACAGGCCAGTCAAATCTGGGGTGAGAGGCAGTAGGGGCACCCTCTGGGGTGACCCGGGAGGGAGGGGGCACCCCCAGGGCTCGCGCTGGCTGGGGCAGATCCAGACTGTAAGGGAAGTCTTCCCTAAAGGTGCTCCACAAAGGGCCCAGTAAGCCGGACACGCCGTGAACCCCTCGGTCAGCTGATGAGTCTCAAGGCCAGACCCCAGATTTCATTACCTAGAAACTGAGGATGGGGGCAGGGCAGGACCCGCTGCCGCTGAGTCACCTGACCGTGGCGGGAGAGCACTGCGACCCCACGTGAGGAGCCCTCGCGCAGAACCTGGGGCGCCCGCAGCCCAGGACGCAGGCGAATCTGGGGGTGGGTAGGGTCCCCAGGTGGGGCAGGTGCCCAGGTGATGCGAGGTCTCCAAGTGCGTCGAGTTCCCAGGTAAGCCCTGGGGCGGCACCGACTTCCCCTAACGTTTCCTCCCGGCAGCTTCGTCCACTTGCTCACACCCCCCACCCCGCAGAGGTCCTTGGCCACGCCCCTCCCCGCCCCCTCGGCCTCGATCCGCCCCCTGGCCCCGCCCCCCGGTCCCACCCTGGATCCTGGCCCCGCGCCTCGGCCGTCGGCAGCCACAGCACGCAGGCGCGGACAGGTGTGCGCCGTTTGAAAGAATGGCGCCGGCGGGGCGGCTGCTTCTGTGTGAAGAGAAGATCCGGGGGAAGACCGGGCTGGCGCCTCACCGCGGCCTGGGTGCGCGGCGGGCGGCGGGCGGCGGACGGGTGGGCGGCGCTGGCCGGGGGCGCGAGCTTCCCGCCGAGGTGTCGGCGGACCGGTCGGGCCAGAGGTGCCGAAACGCGGCCGCGGTTCCCGAACGGTCGCAGGCCTGGGGGGGCGAGGGTGAGGGGTGGGCTGCGGGGCAGGCCGGGAGCGGGTGGGGAGCCCGGAGCAGCGGGGGGGTGTGAGGGGCAGGCCTGGGGGGGCCCGAAGTGGGGGAGGGTGGGGGAGGGGCAGGGGTTCCGCGCTGAGTCCCCGGAGAGGTGGGGGCCAAGCTCGCCCTCGCAGACCGCCCGCGGGGAGCTCTTCGGAGCCGGTTTGCTGAGCCCTTGCGCCAGTGCTTTTCGCCTTGACCGATAAGGTCACTTGGGCTTTCTTTCCCCGTTAATAAGGTGCGTTAGGCGGATTTTCTGAAAAAGCTTGGCGCCCTTCGTGTCTGGAGGAGGAGCGTGCCCTCCTTTAGTAGGACTCCAGGGTGTCCCGGCCCCTGCTCCTCCTGTGCTGAGCACCTGTGGGCCCATGTCCTGAGGGATACGGCTCGCTAGTTTTCTGTTTTCCTGTTTTTGTCTAGTTTTGTCGTCCACGTAATGCCCAACTCATGAAATAGTTGGTAAATTGCCCCCTCTTCTGTTTTCCAGAAGAGATTGTGTGAAATTGGTGCCGCTTCTTCTTTGTTTGATGGAGTTTTCCAGTGACCTTATGGGCCTGGAAATTTCTGTATTTGAAGCTTTTAAATGACAAATTCAGTTTCTCAAGTCATTATAGAACTGTTTGTATCATCACCTTCATCTTAGGTGAGTTATAGTTGTTTGGGGTTTTGCGAAACTGGTTCATTTCATCTAAGTTGTTAAATTTATGTGTGTAGAGTTTGTGGTATTTCCTTATTAGCCTGTTAATGTCTCTGGGGTCTGTAGTGATACCCTTCTTCCGGTCCATGTTATTGGTCATCTCTGTCTTCTCTTTCTTGGTCTTTCTGGAGGTTTATGGATTTCATTAATCTTTTCAATGAGCCAACTTTTGTTTTTTCTCCATTGGTTTTCTGGTTTCAAATTTCATTGATTCTGTATAATTTTCTTCTTTCTGCTGCTTTGCATTTATTTTGCTCTTCTTTTTCTTGATTCTTGAGATGAAAGTTTAGATTTCTGATTTGAGACCTTTTTTAATATAATATAAACATTTTAGTGCTATAAGTTTCCCTCTAAGCACAACTTTAGCTGAATCCACAAGTTTTGTTATGTTGTATTTTCATTTAGTTCACTGTGTTTGTGTATTTCCCTTGACTTCCTCTTTGACCTATGGATTGTTCAGAAGTGTGTTCTTTTCATTTTTGTGTGATTGGAGGTTTTCCTAGTTTGTTTGGTATTTTTTTCTTTTTGTTATTGATTCTGGTGTGATTCCATTATGGTCAGAAAACATACTCTGTATGATCTTAATTGTTTTAAATTTGAAGTTTGTTTTATGGCCCAAGATCTGGTCTATAATGTTCCAAGTGCACTTGGAAAGAATGTGTACTGTGTCATTGACTGGAGTGTTATATAAATGTCAATTTGATCTTGTTGACTTGTGACGTTGTTCAGTTCTTTTGTATCCTTGCTGATTTTCTGTCTAGTGATTCTCTTAATTACCAGAAGAGGGGTATTGAGACCCCTGACTCTAATTGTGGATGTATCTGTTTCTCTTTTCACTTAAAGATCCTAAATATGTATGCACCAAAGCTGTGCTATTTGGTGCATACATACTTACAATTTTTATGTCTTCTTGTTGGGGTGACCCTTGTAGCATATGCAGTATTATTCCTCCTTATCCCTGATAATTTTCTACAGTGAGATATCCACTTTATCTGATATTAGTGTAGCCACTCCAGCTTTCTTTGGTTTGGTGTTTGCAGGGTATGTCTTTACCCATCTATGTGCTATTTCACCTTTAAACCTACCTATATCATAATATTTGAAATGAGTTTCTTGTAGACAGTGTATACTGTATATCATTTTTAATCTACAGTGCCAATCCCTATCTTTTATAGTGTATTTAGACCATTTACATTTAATGTGTTAATACAGCAGAGCTTAAGTGAGACATTTATTTTTTTTTCTGTTTGTTCCCTTTGTTTTTCTTCTTTTGTTTCCAATTTCCTGCCTTCCTGTGGTTTACTTGAGTATTTTTAGTATTCCATTTTGATTTACCTATTATATTTCTGAGCATATCTCTTTGTATAGCTTTTTTAGTGGTTGCTCTACAAATTACAGTATACAGTATGTGATTTAGCACAGTCTACTTGTGTGAACGGTTTATCACGTCAGGTCAATATAGAAATTTTACCACCATTTAGGTTTCATTATCTTCCCACTTTATAATTTAGTTGTCTAGACATTTCCCCTGCATACCTGAGAACCACAGTAATGATATGACGTTTTCTTTTTATAGTCAGCCAACAGTTTAAATAGCTTAGGAGGAAACACTGACCCACATGTTTACCTGTTTCATTATTCCTTCTTCATTCCTGATGTCCCAGGTTTCCTTCTTTTATCTTTCCTTAATGTTTGAAGATCTTTCTTTAGCAGTTATCTTAGGGAGGTGTGCTGGTGACAGATGCTCTTAGTGTTTCTTCATTTGAGAATATCTATATTTCACCTTTAGTCCTGAAGGCTGTTTTTGGTGGATATAGATTTCTGAGTTTAAAGTTCTTTTCTTTCAGCAATGGAAAAATGTGAGAGCACTTCCTTTGTTTCAGCACCATGGTTTCTGAGGAGTAACGCGCTGCCATGGGAGTTGTTTCTCCTTCTGGGTAATGCCTCTCTCTCTGTTGCTCTCAAGATTCTTTCATTGTCTTTAGTGTTCAGAAGTTTGATTCTGATGTGTCAGTTTTTGCCTTTATTCTGTTTGGGGTTTTCTCAACTTCTTGAATGTGTAGGTTTATGTGTTTTGCCAAATTTGGGAAGTTTTCAGCCATTATTTCTTTAACTTAAAATTTTTTATTTTTAGCCATACTGTTTTTCTTTTCTTCTTTAAACTCTGATTGGATCTCCACTGGGACCCCAATGACATGAATGTTAGATTGCTTTTTCTTCTTCCACAGGCCCCTGAGGCTCTGTTCATTTTTTTAAAGTCTGTTTTCTTCTGGTGGTCAGATAGGACAATTTTGTTCAGTTTATCTTTGCATTTTCTCTCTTTGAATTTTTTCCTCTGTCATCTCCATTCTGTTATTGAGCTGCTCCCATGGTTTTTTGTTTGTTTCTTTCAGTTATTATATTTTTCATTTCTGAAATTTGTTTGTTTCTTCTTTACATCTTCTGTTTCTTTGCCAAGAACCGCTATTTTCTTCATTCATGTTCATAATTGCTCATTGAAGTATCTGTATATCAGTTGCTTTAAAATCCTTGTTAGATAATTCTAATTTCTGTCATCTCATTATTGGTATCTATTGATTGTTTTCTCTCATTCAGATTGAGATTATCCTAGTTCTTGATCATTTTTGATTGGTCATTTTGATTGGGACTCTGCTTCCTATTTAAATCTTGTTACTCAGTACTGGCACTGCCTGGGTGCTGCCTTGTTGCTGAGGTGGTGGCCAGGCCCCTGTCACACACGTAGCATCTGCAGATGCCTCCTTACAGCCAGTCCAGGGCAGTAGTCATGTCCACTCACACTGCCCTGGTGCTGGCCACCGTGCGAGGCCAGGTATACGAGGTACATTTTTTTTTTTCTTGGCGTTGGGCTGGAGTGGGGCTGAGGTTGTCAGGAGTCTGTCCTGCAAGGCCACCCCTCCTGGTCCTTTGACCACGGACAGCAGGCTTACCCGTATCTTTTGGTAGGTGTCCTTGGGTGTTTCTGGGTGGCCAGCTTCTCTTGCACTCAGATCGGGATGTACAGGAGACAGAACAAAACCAACCCTCAGTGCTCGACCATTTTCTTCAGGTCCCTAGACAGTCCCCACGCTTCAGAGTCGCCACGCTTCAGAGTTGCTTCCCGTGTTCTTGTCCAGGGTTTTTAGGTCTAATAAATGGGGAGGAATAGGGTGAAATATGTCTCCTCTGTCTTGTCTGGAACTGGAAGCCCAAAAACCAGTTTCATGTGTAATCAAGATGTGTTTTAAAACAAAAGTTCCTGGGAAGATACTGGTGTATCCAGACACAGTGTCTTTTTTCATTACAGAAGCTTACTTTTGTAGTGATGTTTGTCTAACAGCTGCTTACCGGGTGTGCCACGTAGAGGTGTTCGGTGCACCTCGTGTGCAGCTGGCCCTCACCTGTAACAGCACGGGTGGTCAGGTCAGCTACCGAGTGGGTTTCAGATTGCGATCCCTGCACAGAGGCCCACAGGCAATGGGGCTGAGCAGTCAGGTGTGGAAGTGGGAACCCCCTTAGGAGGGTTTCCTGGTGAGAGGGTTTTGGAGGGAGAATAAATTATTGCAGTAATTTATTTTCAATAAAATAATAAACTTAAAATCTCTTAATTTTCTATTCTTAGCTGAACTTCGGTCATTATCTATTCCTGGAACTTACCAAGAAAAGATTACTCACCTAGGAAATTCTTTGATGAATTTAACAGGTCTAAATTCTCTAGATCTCTCACGAAACTCCTTGGTTAGTCTAGAGGTAAGTTTTAGGTTTGTTTCTAGAAAGAAAATGTATTGCTGTCAATAGCAGTGGGTAGTACATTTATGGTAAATAAGGCAGTCTGTTTTATGACTCTGCTTCTAGTACTTGTAAGCCATACACTTCACGGTGATTGTAAGTCTTGCGCTGATTTTCTTGTGTTTGCTGTGAGCTGGATTTCTTATGCATCACGTTATGTCTTCGAACTACTTTAACGAGAAGTCATAGCTCTCTGATGAAGATGGTGTATCTGTAAGGGAAATAAGATAAGGCCCGAAAGAGGAATGTGTGCACGCCAGTCACCCTTCGTCCTTTATCAGCTGGCGTTCTCGTCATCCACACAGCAGGCGTCGGCTGTCCTCTCCCCGCGGTCGGCACGCGCGGCCGTCTCACCGTGGGGGCGCAGGACTCCCAGCTGAGCAATACCTTCCCCCCCTTGCTCTCCCGGTGATGCTGCGTGTGCGTTTCGAGCGCGTCTGGGAGGTTGGGGGCTGGTTCGTGTTAATGGCTGTCTTGCCGTGTTTGTCCTGGCAGGGCATGGAGTACCTGGCGGCGCTGCAGCGTCTCAGCGTCTACCACATCCGCATCTCCTCGCTGGCGGAGGTCTTCCGGCTCCACTGCTTAACGGAGCTCGCGGAAGTGGAGTTCCGGCTGCACCCTGTGGTGGAGAGCAAGTCTGACTACCGCCTCTTCGTGGTGCGCATGCTCCCGCGGCTGCGGCCGCTGGGTGGGCCGGCCGCACTCCGGGCCTCGCTTGGTGCTGCCCGATGGGTGTCTCGTGTTCTTGGGGTGATGGCGCTGTTGACCCTTCGGGAAAGGGAAGCTGATTTCCTCCTCTCACAGGAGAGCTGCCTGGAGGGTGGCAGGGAGCCCCTTCCTTGCGGCCACAGATGGCTGCTGGGCCACGGGCACAGGCATGGGCTGGCTCCGCTTTCTGGCTGTTCCTGGTGCCCTGTTTCCTGGCATGGTCTCCTGGGCATCGTCTCAGGCTCAGCTGGACACCTGGGTTCAACCTGGTTTTACGTCCACCTGGGAGGACACGGGCGAGAAGTTCATCGTGCCACGCCCTCCCCAGGTGACAGGCACGAGAGTGTGAGGTCCTGTTGGCAGGTGCAGTCACCACCTTGGCTCAGTGGCCCGTAGCCTTAAAAGAACCGGATCTCTCAGGCTCGCAGGCCGAGCGACCAGGGTGCCCACCAGCCGTGCCCAGTCAGGAGGGTTGTGCTTGGGGAAGCCACAGCGTCTTCCCACCCACTGTCCCTGCTCTCAGGAGCCACTTTGCTGTGAGCAGTGTGGCCAGGGCACTGCTAATGCCGCCCCCATGTCGCGCTTCCCGGGGAGAGAGCTGGAGCGTGAGCCCGAGGGCATGCTGGCGTGGAAACCCTGGGGAAGGAGGGGCTTAGAGTCTCAGACCTGGGTCCTCCTGTGTGAAGTGCTGATTAGTGGTGCAGCGGTGTCTGATTGGAGGAGGGTGGTCCTTCTGTGCCCCCAGTGATCATGGCGTGTTCTCCGTCCTGAGGGCCCTTGACTGCCTGGGGAGGCTGGGGGGCTTTCAGGGCGTCTCCACCTCCCAGGCACTGAGCTACCCAAACCAAAATGAGACCCACATCATGGCAGCATCTGTCAGGTAAATGCTGGGCTCCATGGTGGGCAGGCCATGGCTCTTGTCCTTTCAGGGTCTACCAGGGCCTGTAGACACCCCACCGGCGGCACCTTTCAGCCGCACACAGCTTGTCTCATGAACACCCCCGCTGCGCGCGTGCGTCGGCTTACCTCCTGGACCCCGGTCCTGGCGGGCCGCGAGCTCTGGGGAGCCTGGCCGCACCCTTAGGCTGTGCCTGCCTGGGCCTAGGGGCACTGACCCTCAGAGGCATGCTGTTTAGTTTCAAACCTACTTAGAATTTTAGCATTTAATGTTAATTTTTAGATATTTGGGAGGATTAAGTGCTTGTGTTCTAACTTTTATTTGACTATTATGTGTCCTGTGAACAATTGAATTTGACTCTTTTTCAGAAGCGTGACAATCCTTATGGAAAGTTTTTGCAGTCTTCAGTCTTAAATCATTTGTTTCCGTTTGTGATGAAAGTTGTAAATTCAGTCTTAGACTGCTCGTATAGAGAAGGGGTTGTGAGAGCCTTCCCACACGTGAAAGGTGCTTTCAGACGTGAGGCGGGAGCATAACTGGGGCCAGTCAGTGCGGGAGTGGGGGACGCTCGGAGGCCCTCTCTCCCAGCAGGGTGCCGCCAGAGTGATCTGGGGCGCCCTGGGCCGGGGTCTGGGAGAGTGCCGCAGTGAGGAGAGCATGCGGTCTGGGGGGCAAGGTGGGTTTGCATCTGATTTTAGTCATATTGAGTTTGAATTTAGAGTGGAACCGTCCAGAGAAGGATGCTCAGAGTAAGGGACGTGGAACTGACGCGGAAGCGAACTTCAGGCTGGGCAAGTAGAGTCACGTGTTGTCGGCACGACGGCAGCGTCCAGGCCCTGAGACGGGAGGCCCCAGGCTGGTGTGTGGTGGATGGCGTCCCTGAGAGGACAGAGGGGCTGCTGTGCGGTGGCCACACCTGTGGAAGTGGGTACTGGGCACCTCCTTGTTCCCTCGTTGCTCACTGAGCTGGTGCACCTCCCGGGGTGCCGTGGGCTCAGTGCTCTCTAGGAGCTCTGTGGCAGCCATCCCGAGGGCCGAGCTCCGGCGTTCGGGAGGGGAGCCCCCCTCGGGTGCTTCTGAGGAGGTGCAGTTGTGGACGAGTGGGGTCTTCTTGGGCCCAGGGCACCCGCGGGGACAGTTTAAACTTGGCTCTGTCTCCTGTTCTGGTCCCAAGGATCTGAGGGTGTAAACCCTGGGCGCCAACACATGGCCAGGGCGTCTTCTCTCCAGTGTGTTCAGGCTCCTCGCCCGTGGACACTTGCTAGGGGTGTCAGTGTGGTTGGGAACCTCGCCCAGCACCCAGGATGTGCGTTAAGAGGAGATGAGAAGGACGAGACTGCGTGAGAACTTGCGTGTGTGTTTCCTTTCCTGCCTCCGGGGCATCTGAGGTGCAAGCCTGGTGCGAGCTGCCGGCCCTCTGGGAATCAGTGCTCAGCATTGCTGGGAAACCAGATGTAGCCCCCGGAGCCCAGCCTTGCTTTCCTGGGTCTGCCCAGTGATCTGGGGGATGCCGTGGTGGGGTCAGCCCTAAGGGGAGGGAAGGTCCCCAGAACAAGGGATGGCAGTCCTGGTCACACGCACGCCATGTGTGGCTGGCTGGGCGAGGGGGCACCTTTAGTCCTGAGGGGAGGCCGGCAGGCACACCGCGGGGTTTGGTTTTGGGCCCTGCCACCTGCCTCGTGGCCTGCTAGTTCCTCTGCGGCATCTCCTCCCTAGATGACCGCCCTGTGAGGGAGAGTGAGCGGAGAGCATCCCGGCTGCATTTGGCTTCGGAGGAATCGCTGGACTCAAAGCAGAGCTTCCCAGCCGTTTTCAGAGTCGAAAGGTATGAACAGGAGTGGTATTAACTAAAGTGCTGATTGCCACCTAGAGGACAGACATCCAGGGGAGCGTGGGGAAAAACGCTGGATACCAGCTGGGGATCAAGGAGACTGTGGGACAGCCTCTCTTCCTGTCGTCCACATTTTCTATATGGTATTTTAAAAAATATTTAAAACGGTTATTAAAGTGAGGGATGTAAAATACGTGGCACAAAAGACCTGCGGTGAGAGGCAGCAGCCCTTTCTCTCTACTCCTGGCCCGCTCCTCAGAGGCAGCCTCTTTCCCTTCTGTAAGTGTTTCTGCCTCCAGGTCCTGTTTCAGTTACTTTCTGATCTCTGAGCAACGCAGATCTTGGCCATTTCTGGATGTGAGCACTTTGAGCAGATCTGCCAGCTGCCGGAGCCTCCTCTCCCCACCCTGGTGGTGTTAGTGCTTGGCTCTGCTCCTTCCCGCGTTCTCTTTCAGTGCTCTGTGACCAGGGCTCCCGCTCTGCTTTGGCTGGGCTGTGGGAGCCTGTGCCCGGCTTCTCGCCACCTCCCAGCTCCTGCCGTCTGCATCTTTATGTCTAACTTTAGATTGTCAGGGTGGGTAGTGTTCAAATGTGCTCTGAAAGCATACAGTCTTCATGTGTGTGGTTGATTCTAAAGGGTAGAAGTCAGTCAGTGGTGTTTACCTTGCTTGTGATGTACGAGGATTATATACTCCTTCTTGTACACCATTTTGATTTGTTTGAGGCTTTTAATAGTTTTCTTTCTCTTGCACTGTATGCCTTAGCTCATCTGTAAATTTCTCTAACGTAGAGGTCGGCCGACTTTATTTGTAAAGGGCTGGGGAGAATATTTTCAGCTCTGTGGACCATATGATCTGTGCTTCAGTTTCTAAACCCTGCCTTTGTAGTATGAAAGCAGCTATAGGTGATACATAAACTAATGATTGTGTTCCAATAAAACTTTATTTACAAACACAGGCAGTGGGTCAGATTTGACCTGTGGGCCATACTTGGCCAGCTTCTGTTCTAAGATCAGTTTCAAGTCTCTAGAATCTCCTCTTCCCTCGGATGCCTCCCTTGGAGCTCCCCTCCCCTCACTTCCCTATTTCAGATCAGACTACTTGCTGGGTAGACAGCTGCACGTGGACCCTGCGGAATGGTCTGTGTATCGTGTACCCCAGATTCGTATGCTGAAATCCTAACCCCCAGCATGATGGGTTTAGGAGATAGGGCCCACGAGAGGTGATGAGGTCCTGAAGGTGGAGCCCTCATGAATGGAATTGGTGTTCTCTTATGAAAGAGACCGCACAGAGCTTTCTAGCCCCGTCCACATTTGCCTGAGTTTTGTGAGTCACGTGGTGTCAGTCCTCTGACTTTGGCCTCCTTTAATATTGAGTTGCCAGTTCTGGGTCTTTTTCCTTTCCGTATAAATTTTAGAATTAGTTTGTCAATATCCACAAACTACCTTGCTGGGATTTTGATTGGGATTGCATTGAATTACAGATTGAGTTGGGAAGAAACTGACATCTTGACACTATTGAGTCTTATCCATGAACGTGGAATATCTCTCCATTTATTCAGTTCTTCTTTGATTTCATTTATCAGAGGTTGGTGATTTTCCTGATACAGATGTTGTACATATTTTGTTAGATTTATACCTTAGCATGTTGTTCTTTTGAGGCTAGTTTAGGTTTTTTAATTTCAAATTCCAGTTGTTCATTGCAGGTATTTGACTTGTGTACAGCTGATGGTGACAAAGTACCACGAACAGGGTGGCTTAAAATAACAGAAACTTACAGTCTTACAGTTCTTAGGCTACAAGTCTGAAATCAAGGTGTTGGCAGGGTTGCTTCCTTCTGGAGGCTCTGGGAGAGAATCCATTCTATGACTCCAGCTCCGGGTACTTTGCTGGCAATCGTCAGTGTTCCTTGGCTTGTAGATGCCTCCCTCCAATCCTTTTCTTCCTATGGCTGTCTTCTCTCTGTGACTTTTCACAGAACTCCACATTGTGCTTGCCTGTCCTGTGTCCAAATTTCCCCTTTTTATGAGGACACCAGTCGTATTGGTTAGGGCTCCCCATAATTTCCTCATTTTAACTCGATTACCTCTGTAAAGACCCTATTTCCAAATAAGGTCGCATTCTGAAGTATGAGGTGTTGGGACTTTGGCATCTCTTTTTTAGGGGACACAATGTGACCCGTACATCTTGAATTTTACAATCTTGCTATAGTCACTTATTAGTTCCTGGAGTTTTTGTTTGTTTTTTGGTCGATTCTTTGAGATTTTCTACATAGATGGTTGGTATGTCATCTGTGAACAAAGATAGTTTTATATCTTCCTTCCCAATCTGTATACCTTTTATTTCCTTTTCTTGTCTTATTGTGTTAGCTTGGACTTCCGGTACAATGTTAAAAAGCCGTGGGTAGAGGGGACATCCTTGCCTTGTTCCTGATCTCAGCAGGATAGCAGCTGGTTTCTCACCACCAGGTGTGCTGTTAGCTGTGGGCTTTCATAGGTGTTCTTTATCAGGTCGAGGAGGTTCCCTTTGATTCCTAGTTTACTGACCACTTTTATCATGAATGGGTATTGGATTTTGTCAAATGCTTTTTCTGCATCTATTGATATGGTCATAATGACTTTTCTTCTTGAGCCCGTTGATGTGATGGATTACATTGATTTTTTTCAAGTATTGAACCAGCTATGCATACCTGGAGTAAATCCCACTTGACTGTGGTGTGGACTCAATTTGCTGATACTTTGTTGGGGATTTTTGCATTCGTGTTCATGGGAGATAACTGGTCTATAGTTTCCTTGTATTGTCTTTGCTGGTTCTGGTATTAAGATAATGCTGTCCTCATAGAATGAGTTAGGGTGTATTCCCTCTGTTTCTGCTTCTGTCTTATGGAAAAGATTGTAGAGAATTGGTATAATTTCTTCCTTAAATTCACCAATGAACCCATCTGGACCTGGTGTTTTAGGAGGCTATCAATTATTGATTCAAGTCTGTAATAAATACCAGTCTGTTCAGATTATCCATTTTTCCTGGTGTCGGTTTTGGTAGATTGTGTCTTTCCAGGAACCATTCCATTTCATCTAGGTTATCACATTTGTGGGCATAGAGTGTCATAGTGTTCCTCTGTTATCTTCTTGTTGTCCATGGAACAGTTCCTGCTGTGCTCCTTCTTTTAATTCTGATATTAGTAATTTGCGTCATTTTTTCCTTAGGTAACCTGGTGGCATAGAGGTTTTTCCGTTTTGTTGATCTTTTTAAAGAACTAGCTTTTGGATTGGTTGATTTTTATTTTTTATTTTTTCCCCGTTTTCAGTTTCATTGATTTTTGCCCTAATTTTTATCATTTCTTGTCTTTCTCCTGCTTTGGATTTAATTTGTTATTGTCTTAGTTCCCTAAGCTAGAAGCTTAGATTATTGATTTCGGAGCTCACTTCGTTCCAATATATACATTCAGTGTTACAGATTTCCTTCTGCGCGTTGCTTTCACTGCATCCCACAAATTTTGATAAGATGTATTTTCTTTTTAATTTAGTTCAAAATATTTTTATTTTGAAATATTTTAGTTCAAAGTACTTCTGAGATTTCTTTGACTTGTGTTATTTGGAAATACGTTGTTTAATCTCCAAGTTTTTTGAGATTTCCCAGTTATCTTTCTGTTATTTATTTTATTACTAGTTTAATTCCACTGTGTCCTGAGAACAAATATCATAGGATTTGTTTTCTTTTAAGTATGTAAAAGTGTGTTTTAGGGCCCAGAACGACTCTGTCTTGGTGAATGTTCCATGTGAGCTTGGGGGGAATGTGTACCCTGTTGTTTGGATGAGGTGGATGTCACTGCATCCAGGTGATGCGTGCTGCTGAGTTCAGCTGTGTCCTTAGTGAGTTTCTGACTGCTGGACCTACCCCTTTCTGAAGGAGAGGTGTGGAAGTGGGTCCATCCATTTCTCCTTGAGTTCTATCAGTTTTTGCACCACATAGTCTGATGCTGTCTTATTAGGCGCAGACACGTCAGGGGCTGTTATGTCTTCTTGGAGAACCGGCCAGTTGTCCTCACGTCATGCCCCTCTTTATCCCAGATCACTCTCCCTGCTCCGAAGTCAGCTCTGTCTGAAAGTAGTGTAGCTACTTCTGCTTTCTTTTGATTGGTGTCAGCATGGTCTGTTTTTCTCTATCCATTTACTTTTAATCTATGTGTCTTTATATTTAAAGTGGGTTTCTTTAGGTAACATGTAGTTGGGCCTTTTATTTTGATCCACGCTGACAATCTCTGCCTTTCACTTGGTACATTTAGACCATTGATGTTTAAAGTGGTTATTGATACAGTTGGATTAATAGCTGCATGTTTGCTGTTTCTACTTGTTGCCCTTCTTCTGATCGCTTCCTTCCTTTTGTGATTTTAAATGATCACTTTATGATTTCATTTTCTGTCCTTGGCATGTCAGTTATGCTTTCACTTTTAGTGGCTGCTCTGGAGTGCACAGGACAGGCAGACCTCGCTTTTTGTGCTTTGCTTTATTGTGCTTTGCGGATATCGTGTTTTTACAGGCTGCGGGCTGTGGCAGCCCCGCGTCAGGCAAATCTCTTGGTGCTGTTCTTCCAGTGGTATTAGCTCACTTCATGTCTCTGTGTCGCATTTTGGTAATTCCTGCAATATTTCACGCTTTTTCATCTTTTTATATTGTGGTGATCTGTGATCAGTGATCTCTGATGTTGCTGGTATGACTTGCTGCAGGCTCAGATGATGGTGAGCATTTTTTAGCAATAAAACATTTTTAAATTAAGGTATGTACATCGTTTGTTAACATAATGCTATTGCTCACTTAATAGACTACAGTACAGTGGAAACATAACTTTTAGATGCACTGGGAAACCAAGAAAATGGTGTGACTTGTTTTATTGCAATATTTGCTTTATTGTGGTGGTCTAGAGCTGAACCCTCAATATCTCCAGGGTCTGCCTATGTACATTGACAAGTACTCCAAGACCACTTTCAGACACTATACCACTTCACAGGTCGTGCAAGTACCTTATAATAACAAAATATTCCTAATTCCTCCCTCCTGTCCCTTGTATCATTGCTGTCATTCATTTCATTTATACCCAAACTATAACCCTGCGTGTAATACCTGAGCATAACGTATTGAGTACATTGTTGCTATTATCTCAAACAAACTGTTGCCTGTTAGATTGTAAGAAAAATAGAAGTTTTTATTCTGCCTTCACTTATTCCTTCTCTGATTTGAGTTTCTGACCTGTGTCATTCTCTTTCTCTCTAAAGAACTTCTTTTAATGTTTCTTACCAGGCAGGTCTACTGGCAACAAATTCCCTCAGTTTTTATTTATCTGAGAAAGTCTTTATTTCTCCTTCACTTTTTTTTTTTTTTTTTTTGCGGTACGCAGGCCTCTCACTGTTGTGGCCTCTCCCGTTGCGGAGCACAGGCTCCGGACGTGCAGGCTCAGTGGCCATGGCTCACGGTCCCAGCTGCTCCGCGGCATGTGGGATCTTCCTGGACCGGGGCACGAACCGCGTCCCCTGCATTGGCAGGCGGACTCTCAACCACTGCGCCACCAGGGAAGCCCTCTCCTTCACTTTTGAAGGATAATTTTGCAGGATACAGAAGTCTAGGTTGGTAGTTTTTTTGTCTCCATACTGAGTCTTTCACTATTTTTGCTTGCATGGTTTTTCCCTCTGGCCTATTTCAAGATTTTTTTCTTTGTCTTAGGTTTTCTCCAGTAGAATATATTCCTCGCTGTAATTTTTTTGGCATTTACTCTGCCACTGTTCTCTGAACTTCCTGGTTCTGTGATTTGGTGTCTGACATTAATTTAAGGAAATTTTAAGTCATCTTCAAATATTTTTTCGGTTCCCCTCTCCTCCTTCTGGTGTTCTCAGATGTGTGTGTTACACCTTTTGTAGTTGTCCCACGATTCTTGGGTATTCTGTTCTGGTTTTTTTTCAGTCTTCTTTAATCTTCGCTTTTCAGTTCTGGAGGTTTCTATTGAGATCCTTTCCTCAGCCATGCCCAGTCTAGAGCTCATCAGAGGTGTTCTTTTCTGTTACAGTGTTTTTGACTCTAGTGCTTCTGTTTGCTTCTTTCTTAGAGTTTCCATCTGTTTACATCCCCACCCGTTCTTTCATGTTGTCTCTTTTTCCATCCGATCTTTTAGCATTGTTACTCATAGTTGTTTTAAATCGGAGTCTGATTTCATCCGGCATTTCTGCCATATCTGAGTCTAGCTCTGATGCTTCTCTTTTTCAATGTTGTTTTGGCTATTTGGAGTCCCTTGAGATTCCAGACGCATTTTAGGATGGGTTTTTCTGTTTCTGCAAAAGACGTCATTGGGATTTTGATAGGATTGCACTGATTCTGTAGATTGCTTTGGGTAGTATTGACATTTTAACAGTGTTAAGTCTTCCGATCAGTGAACGTGGGGTGTGTTTCCATTTATTTATCTCATCTTTAATTTCTTTCAGCAGTGCTTTGCAGTTTACCTGTCCTTGATTATCCGAAGACTAAGCTACCACAGAGTTTAGGTGATCTGGTGCAATGTCCTATTATCCAGAGGTGACAATGGATACCCAGAGAGGCTGCATGTGTCCACTGTCAGGTTTCTGTGGTCAGACCCCGAAGGAGAACCAAGTCCCCTTCTTTCTGCAGGGATCTGGAACACTTTCAGTATGAGAAAATAAGGAATATCATTCATTGATCTCTCAAAGTATGATAAGGTATCATAAAATCAATATTCATAGTATGTGATTGAGTTCTATTTTGAAGAGTGATTTCTTAAGCTGCCTTTGTTGGAAATGAGGTGTGTACCTCTGTATGGAGGGACGTCCTATTCTAAAACCTCACATTTCAGTTGGTAGGGAAATGTTTTCACTTAATGTGAAAATAGAAAGTCGGAACACCACATCCTTGAACTTGCTTTTTTGTTGGTTTGTTTTTTGTTTTTTGGCCGCGCTACATGGCATGGGGGAATCTAGTTCCCTGACCAGGGATCGAACCCTCGCCCCTGCATTGGGAGCAGGGAGTCTTTGCCACTGATCCCCAGGGGAGTCCTCCTTGAACTTTCTTGATCGCACGTATGGCACTGTGGACGTGCTAGGAGATCCTAGCACAGGGGAGCTTCTTGGGACTTCTGTCCTTGAATGAATCCTGGTGTGGCGACCAGCTGTCCTGGCTGAGCCGCTCCAGCTTCACTGTGGTAGAGACACCAGCTCCTCCTCCTCGGAGACCTTGTGGCCGTGCTCGCGGTATAGGCGTCTCCCTCCCGGGGTCTGTACGGCTGGAGTGCTCTGTGGGCTGCAGCACAGCACTGGGTTTGCTTTTCTTTGCAGACTGCATCACTCCGGAGCCAAGTGAGCTGCCCCCTCGGCCAAGAAGTGCTTGTCATGGACGCGGATGATGAGGCGGCCCTGAACCTCATTGCCGAGTGTGGGTGGGGCTTGAGCAGCCCTCCTGGGAGCACGAGTTCCAGCCAGCAGGAGCAAGAGGCCAGCTTCCAGCGCTCCAAGGTAGGCTGCTGCTCCAGGGAGAGGGCCAGCACTTGCAGCCTTTCTGGGAGGTTGATGCCTTCTTAGAGAACTTACCTTTAAATGCAGAATCTTCATGAAATCTTGTGCACTTGTAAATATCAGTAATTTGGATCATGGAATTACAAAAGGAGAAGTCAGTGTATTTGAGGTGGATGTAGTCATGTTGCAGGGCTGTTTATACAGGTCCCTCCTCAGATCAGTTACAGGGAAGAAGTGAGATGTCTAAGCAGACAGGGAGGAAGCGTCCTGTGCTGGAGGGAGTGAGTCCCTGCCGGCCACGAGGGGACTCCCGGCTCCAGCTGCACGTTGGTGAGAACGTGCACGTGAACTTCATGCCCTTTGCTGGGGCTCTTCCGCCAGGACGTGTGTGTGAGCTTCAGCTCCGTTGCTGCTGCTTCTGAGTTGTGGGTTCCTAAGAGCTTTCCATGAAGACGCGGCGGGCTGGGGCTTCCCTGCTGCAGGACCACCTCTGCCTTGGCGTCCCCGCCAGCTCCTGGGACTGTCAGTCTCTCTAACGCTGGCTCCCGTCCTGGGTGTATGGTGGTATCTCTTGTTGGTTTTAATTAGCATCTCCTGAAAACAAGTCACCACAGCCTCTCCATGGGCTCACGTCTTCCGTGGCGTTTCTCTTCCTGTCTGTTCCCCTCCCCTTTTCTTTTCTTGATGTTGAGGCATAAGACTTCTTCATGGTGTTTGAACACAAGCCCTTTCTCAGGTATAGTACTGCAAGTTTCTGCCCACCCTGTGGCTTGCCTGTTTTCTAAGCAGTGCTCCCTAGAGCAGTGTTATTTCAGTGAAATTCCGTTCTTCGTGTTTCCCTTCGTGGTCGTGCATTTCGGTGTGCTGCCCCTGCTTGTGGAGGGTTCCTCCCACGGACTGGTCCACGTGCTGGGGGTCAGTGCTTAGGTCTGAGAGCCGCTCTTTTGAGTGAATTTCGGGGTGTGGCGTGAGATAGTGGGTCAGGCTGCCCGCCTGTCCCCCCACGTATGTCCAGTTGTGCCAGTGCCATTTGTTGAGAAGACTGTCTTTCTCTTCATTTAATAACCTTGGCGCCCTTGTTAATTCAGCGGGCCGGAGTCTCTGGGTTCTGTTGACCGTCGTGTCTGTCTTGATTCCTCGGCCGAACAGTTTCTCCTGAGTGCGGCTGGGTCACCCTCCCCTGGGGCGCTGTGGGCGGTGACCGCTGCAGGTTCCCAGCAGGGTGGGCTGGTGTGTGTTATCCACTCGGCCTTCTTTTCCCGTTCACCCCACGGAAGGAGTATACTTGACAGATACGGTACACTGTTGGGAGCCTGAAATAGAGCTTTTAAAATGTTTTTTAATGCAGCAGAGTCGCGGCACCTATTGAGTCCTGAGTCAGCACAGCAGCAGCGTGGGGACTCCCTGAGGAAGGACCCCGAGAAGCGGAGGGGCAGCTCCAGCGGGGCTGGGCGGAGCCGAGGATGCAGGGCTGGTGCGTGGCGAGCCCCCCCCACCCCCGCGGCGCTTTGCCCCTCGTCCAGGCGGCCCCGGCCCCACTGCTTGCCCTCGTTCCTCTTCATTGTGTGTGCGCGCGACTCCCTAAGGTGTCTTAGGAAAGAATCTTCTCTATGAATGGAAGTTGACACTTGTAGAACACCTGTGGTTTAGGTTCCTGGTCTGTGAGTACACACTCTCACTCACACACAGTTTCTTCCGGATACATACATGGGCCCAGTTATGACAGTGGCTACTGTTACAGTTTAAAAAATGAAAGACAAGGGAAATTAAATAAGTTAATTGAGTGTTGTTTGCACGAATATGGAAAAGGCGTCAGAAACGTCGCAGTGTGAGCGAACCTAGCCCCTGCCTGAGGCTCGTGCAGGTGAGCTCGTGGGGACTTTGGTGGGTCGTGATGGTGGCTGCCCAGTGCCCCGTGGCCACTGCAGAGCAGGCCGTGGCATCGAGGCACCAGCCGCATTTACTCCACGTCCTGAGACCTCCTGCGTGTGTCCCTACACACGCATCTACACATGTATGTGTGCGTGGGGATGCGTGGATGCGTGTTCGGGTCCCGGATCCTGTCCGGCGCACGTGGCGTATCTTAGCGTCGTGTCTCAGACGCCTGTGAGCTGGAAGTGTTTCTGCGTCCTCCCATCGTCTACGTCCTGGAGGGTTTTGAAGCATTCAGACTGTGCTTCTGTGGGCCGGCCCCCAGTCCCAGTGTGGCTTGCTCTGCTGGCCCCTGGTGGCCAGGCTCAGCTGTGCTGTGTGGGTGTGGGCTCGTGTGGAGGCCCTGGGCTGGAGGTGGGGGACAGAAGAGCACAGGTTGCAGGTCAAGGTGAGGGAGCGCAGTGCCGCATGGTGGGGGGAGGCCAGGTCCCCGGGCTGGGGGCAGGGGACGGCATGGAGTGGCCGGTGGGCATTTGAGTTGTGGGGGGCGGGCAGTGGGTCCGTCTGAGTGGATACGGCAGACCAGTCCCAGCAAGGGGCAGAGGTGGCCAGCTGGTGCTGGTTGGGTGGACTTGGTGACGTATGCTGATGGACAGGAAACTGCGGGGGAGGGCTGTCCGGGTGGTCTCTGGCTTGGGCCGCCAGATGACAGTGGTGTCCGTCCGCTCAGGTCACGAGCACTTGCTGGGGACGCCCTGGGTATGGCCCTGTTCACGGAGCCCTGAGGGGAGGCCTGGCCAGAGGGCAGCCTTGTGGGGCAGATTTGAGCCTGGGTGCCTGCAGAGTCCACGTGCAGGAGGGTCCAGGGCGGTCAGGCTGAGGGGCCTCAAGAGGAGAGCCTGCCCTGGGAGGAGGGCCCTGGGCTGTGGGGTGCTGGGCCCCGAGGTGCCCGGGAAGTGGCTCAGCGGCTGGGGAGGGAGGGTCTCAGATCCGACGCGTCGACAGTGTCTCTGGTAGGAACAAGTTGTTAAACCCACTGTAACTTCCAGATCTTAAGTTGTCACCCACTTGACTCATCTTTGTTATGTATAGTTCTGGTGAGAGGACATACAGTAATCAGTCGATTCATTTGTTAAAGTTACTACTTCAGTTCTGTTACTCTTTGGTGGATTTTCCGTATTTGCGTGTGCGCGTGCATCCGTACACAGGCACACACATGCCTGCACACACGCTCACACGCACACACACGCATGCATGTGCACACAGCTGTTTAACTTGCAGTGCCGGCCCCTGAGCCCAGGGCGCCTGGTGGTGAGGGCTCTGCCCCCTTCTCTGTTGCAGACCCCACGGACCCCACCCTGGCTCAGCCCCTCCTTCTCAGAAGACAAGTTTATTGACGCAAAAGGGGTTAAATCCCTTTTGCCTGCTCGGAAAAGCACAGGAAGCGAAGGGTGCGTGGCAGGATGCTCCGGGCCCCTGCAGACCAGGAGTGTCTGAGCTGCTTGGAGGAGGGCCGGAGCTGGGGCCCTGTTCCCGCTCGGCGGCCTGGGGGCCCGAGCAGCAGAGGCCGCACAGCGTGCGTGAGATGAGCCAGGTGTGGAGGCCATGGGGCCGCCGTCCTCTGTCAGGCCGCGTCTTCCTTCCTCAGCGCTAACATGACCCCGAGGTGAGCGCAGCTCTTAGGTGAACTGCTCCGCGGTGCTGTCACCGCCCCGTTCTCTTAGAAGCGCGCTCCCAGGCTGCTCGCCTCTCCCCGTGGTGCAAAGGGCCTTGAGGTGGAAGTGTCCTCCCGGGGGCACTGGCTTACGCGGCCTCCTCGTCCCGCTGGCTGGAGCCACCCACGGCGCCCTCGGGAGCGGGGGTCCTGGGCGTGCGTCCTTTGGCTCTCCGAAGACACGTCCTCATTTGGGAGTGCAGGTTCTCGCCCAGAGTCGCCCAGAGTCACCCAGAGCGGTTGTGGACGGTGCTTCGTCGCCCTTGTCACTGGCCCAACTGGAGATGGAGACATTCTCAAAGTTTGGGGCACGAGTGAAGACCACCCAGCAGACAGTGGGTGGCTTGCCCTCCGGGCTCGCGGGGCAGGGGGCTGGCCCTGCCACGTCACTCCCAGGCGGGCGCGGGGGGAGAGCGTCCCAGCGGAGAAGGGGCGCAGGTGCCCTGACAGGGGCTGCGGCCCGGGGAGGCCGGGGGCTGGGGCTGGAAGGGGGCGTCCCACGAGGTTGGTGAGGGGAGCGCCTGGCCCCCTGTGGTTGGTCCTGACCTGGAGACATAGAATCAGGGACGCTGGGCCCGTTGTAGGTGGTGGGTGGCTTCCAGCCGCAGGCCGCGGGGCCGAGCTCTGCTTTCACAGCTCGTCTGGCCGCTGTCTGTTCGCCTCTTTAGTCTCTCACTGGATTGAGTGAAGGAAGGAAAACGAGGACTTGCTTGAGTTGGGAATGTGCTTGGGCCTTGCCTGTCCCCAGATGGGTGTCACCCCGGGCGGAGCCTCACCTGACGGGCTGGCCCTTGCTGTGGGGTTGGGACCTTGCAGGAGGGGCGCTGCCTGCGGGGCCCCCTCCTCTGAGCACTCTGACCCTGTGGTGAGATTGTCCTCTTGGAGAGGGCACGACCCTTCTGCCGGGTGGAAGGCAGAAGCCTGACCACGCTGGGGACCGCGGCTCCATCACCCACGCCTGCGGCTGAGCGTCCAGGTGCAGCTCCCGGCGGAGGTATGTGTGCTGATGCCCACAGGTGCTCTCTGCCTCGGCTCTTTGGGACCAGCAGCCGGCCTCAGTGTTCCCACGCCAACTGGTCCCCGGAGACGGCCACCCCGCCCTTGGTGTGACCTCGGGCAGAGCAGTGTCCCCTCTGCGGGCATGTGTTTCCCGGTGCTCCTGGGGCTCCCGTGGGTGCTCAGTGATGCCAGGAGTGAAGGGCTGTCCCGGCTCAAGTGGCCCAGGTCGCTCCCACCCTCCCTGCAGGGTCTCGCTGGCTGTTCCAGACGGCCTCGTGGAGGAAAGCCCTTTATCTGTGTAACAGTGGGGAGCGCCGGGCTGTGAAGGGCGGCGGGGCTCGTCGCCAGCTCTGGCACTGCTGGCATTTACTCCCCAAATCCCCGGACCCAGGAATTGTTCCCTAGGCGCTCAGAAAGTGGGCAGGAGCCACCCCGCTTTCTGCAGTAATCCCTTAAAATTGGTAAAACAATTTCTAAACGGAAAAAAGAGAGCGTTGCCGTGAATGCCAGTGACTCTGCGGTCCTGGCGTGGTTGGGCCCGGGGTGGAGCCTCGGCAGCCTTGTGCCTGCGCCGTCCCGGCCAGCCCTCCCTCTAGTCCCGCGTGGGCTGCGCTGCACTTAGGGCCTCCGGGACTCCAGTGACCGTTCAGGCCGAGACTATTCTCCTCCCTCCCAGAATCGCTGGGGCTGGTTCAGGAGGGCCCAGGACAGCCGTCCCTGGGAACCGACCGGTCTCCTGACTGTTACACTAGGGTGACAGTTTCGCCGTTCCTCCCGGTGTGAGATGTTGTCCCCCGCCCCACACATGTGGACACATGTGCGGGGCGGGGAGGTGGATCCCATGAGCCACGCTTGCAGGCTTGTGGTGTGTGAACCGCCATTGTGCTTGTAGGCGGTGGGATGGGGCATCAGCGTGGCGCGCACGCCTAGTGCTGCATCGTACCCACTGGTTTCAGGCAGGGAAGAAGCCACGCTCGTGGTTTGTTTCCGTGCAGGTGTGTCCCAAGTTGCACTTGGCCGTGCCGCCCGGGAAGAAGGCCACCCTGGAGGTGGCGCTCCTCGACCTGGTGGGCAGGCACTGTAGTGGCTGCAGCCCCCTGCACGGCAGCGAGGTGTTCCTCGGCGAGCTGGCCTAGGGCTCTGCGGGCAGATGCTTGCGCCCCACTGCGGGGCGCTGGTCCCCGTGTCTCACTGGACCGCCTCACCGGCGTCACTGCCTCACTGTGCTGCGGGGAGCGTCCTGATGGTCCTGTTCACAGCGTCTGGGTTCTCGGGAGGTGGCAGACATGGAGGACTCCACGCGGCCTGTGGCTGTCGTTTCCCACCTGCTGGCGCTCCAGGCTTCCTGGAGGTATGTCATCAGCCAGTGGTGTTGGCATCGCTCTTCCTGGATGTTGCTTCTCCTTGCTCTGTTTTAATGTGGGGATTTGGAGAGACTAAAATGCTGCTGCTGTCTTCTCCGAATCCTCTGAGCATTTGACTGAATGCAGGGCCCTGGATTTGCTGACCTTTTGGTGGCAATGACTTGAGGCCCAGGAAGATGTGGCCCCTCCCCAGAGGGGACTTGGGTTTTCTTCTGCCTGGTGCCTGGGTACAGGGGCACACAAGGGACCCCACATCCAGAGTTGGGGTGTGAGACGGGGACATGCTGTGTCCCCAGGGCCACGTTCTCTTTCCCCACAGCCTGATTGCAGCCTCACGTGCCCCAGGGGGAGCAGGGACCTGCCAGCTCTCTCCTTCCAGCAGACCCCGATCTGCCTGGATCTCCCAGCTTAGCTGCACCATAGGCTCCCGAGCCTTCCACTCAGTGTCTTGGCCCCTCAGCTTCTCCTTCTGGAATCAGGGCGCCCTGAGAAGCTGGCGCCCCTGGATCCTGACCACATAAACCTACACCCTGTCAGGGCTAGAAGCAGGACTGTCTGCTTTCCCAGTCGTGGAGCAGGGCCAGGCCTGGAGCAGCAGTCGGTGCTGTGTGAGAGCGCGTTAAGGCAGACCTCCTAATGGTGGCCTTTCCCTGAGGCCCCTTCTCTAGGTCTCTAAGACTGTTGCTCTTTGCCTGTTGGTCCTCATCCACGGCGGGGGATAAAGAGGCCTGATGAGGTCATTTCAATGGCATACGTGTCCCTTTTCCAGTCTCCATGCCGGCCAGTGTTTTTGAGCCATGTAGCCCGTGTTACTCAAAATGCATTGAACATGTTTTGTTTACACTCATCCTTTCAACCTAAATGGTGTAATAATGTTTGATTCTTACTTCTAGCTCAGGCAAGACACATTTTGTCATCTGTCCAAGAGTTTGCAGCCTCTCAGGACAGTTCAACAACATGTGAGTGAAGAAATTAGCTCCCTGACTATGGAAAATAAGTCTTTGCAGAGTCGCCTTGCTGAGCTACAGCAGCAGTGTAGCGTGAAGACGAGTGAGGTGGTGTCGGAACTCAGCGACACTCGGAAGGAGATGGTGAGTTAGTTCCGTTTGTTCACAGATGGAGCAAAATGTAGGTTTGTTTTGTTTTTTTTTTTTTTTTGCGGTACGCGGGCCTCTCAGTGCTGCGGCCTCTCCCGTTGCGGAGCACAGGCTCCGGACGCGCAGGCTCAGCGGCCATGGCTCACGGGCCCAGCCGCTCCTCGGCCTGTGGGATCCTCTCAGACCGGGGCACGATCCCGTGTCCCCTGCATCGGCAGGCGGACCCCCCAACCACTGCGCCACCAGGGAAGCCCCAAAATGTAGTTTTGACATCACAGAATGAGAGTAGCTTCTCAACGCTGCTTCCCCTTACAGCTGTCGGGCACAACACCGGGGCCCCTTCCTGCCCTTCGCAGGACGCGAACCCCCTCCCCCACCAGGCTCTCCTCACCCCCAGGGACTCCAGCTGCCCTTCAGGGACGCAGCGTGACTCTGTCACTCCAGGACCCCTCATGACAGTGATTGCAGATGGCAGCATTGCCACTTGTCCCAGCTCTGCCTCTCCTGGGCAGCTGCGTTCTGTTCTGAGAGAGGCCGAGTGGGAGAGAAAAAGAGAGAGTGAGGCTGGGCTGGAGGTGGAGTTTCTGTGGCCCCAGTGTTCCCTGGCCCAGGCTCCCCAGAACACTGGTGAGAGAGGTTCCAGTTACCTGGCTGTCCTGTCTGCACTAGCCAGCTATGAGACCGAGGTGTCCTGTTGGACCTGTGGGAACTCCGCCACCAGGTGGCACTGAAGGGCAGCCAGAGCCAGCACAGTGTGGGCCTGGCAGTGGAGCCCACTTCCTGGCTGAGGCTGCCCTCGTCCTTTGTAACCTCGCCATGAGACCATCACTCATAAATGCCTACACTAAAAAGGAAAAAAGATCTCAAAATCTCAAATAAAGCAGCTAACTTTACAGCTAGAGGAACTAGGAAGAAGAACACACTGAATCCAGAGAAAGCAGAAGGAAGGAAATAATAAAGATCATAGCAGAAAGAAATAAGAGTAGAAAAGCAACAGGAAAACAATGAACAAAACGGAGTTGGGTTTTGAAAATATACAAAACCAATAAACTCTTAGCTAGACTAAGAAAGAGAGGAGATTAAAAATCAGAAATGAAAGAGGAGGCATTACAACGGATGCCTCAGAAATAAAAAGAGTCAAAGAATGGTTATATACAAGCACGTTGGAGAACCTAGGAGAAACGGATAAATTCCTAGAAACATACAACCTACCAAGACTGTATCAAGAAGAAATAAAACCTAAGAGACCAATAACAAATGAGATGGAACAGTAATCAACCTCTTAATAAAGGAAAGTCCAGGACCAGATGGCCTCATGGCGGAATTCTATCAAACATTCAAAGCATTAATACTTATCCTTCTTAAACTTTTCCAAAAAAATAGAAGTAGAGGGAATACTTTAAAACTAATTTCATAAGGCCAGCATTGCCCAGATACCAAAGCCAAAGACACTGCAAGAAAAGAAAACTACAGGCTACTGTCTGATGCACATAGATGTAAAAATCCTCAACAGAAGACTGGTATACCAAATTCAGCAACACATCACCACCAAGAGGGATTGTCCCCTGGAATGCAAGGTTGGTTCAACATACACAAATTAATACTCTACATTAACTCATGGAGAGAGAAAGACCACACAGTCATCCCAAGTGATGGAGACAGAGCATCTGACAGAGTTCAGCATCCATTCATGATAAGAAAAAAACTCAACAAAATAGGTGTAAAAGAAAATTTCCTCAACACAATGAAGGCCATCTGTGAGAAGCCCTTGGCTCACCTCACGATCAGTGGGGGAGACTGAATGCTTTTCCTCTGAGACCCAGTATGAGACCAGGGTGTCCAGTCTGCAGCTTCTCTTCCACTGGAAGTACAGCTGACCCTTGAACACATGGGTTTGAACTACATGGGTTCATTTATACGTGGATTTTTTAAATAGTAAAATACTATAGTACTACACAATTGGAAGTTGGTTGAATCCATGGACACAGAACTGCAGATTTGGAGGGCTAACTGTAAATTATATGCAGATCTTCAGCTGCAAGGAGAGTCGGCTCCCCAGCCCCCCGACCCGCCGTGGTTCAGGGATCAACTGTACTAGCAAGAGCAAGCAGGTGAGAAAAAGAAACAAAAGGCATCCAGATTGGAAAGGAAGGAGTAAAGATACCTCTGTTTGTAGATGATGTGATTATTCATGTAGAAAACATTAAAGACTTCACAAAAGAAAAGCAGAACAAATAAATTCAGTGAAGTTGCAGGATACAAAGTCAGCACAACAAAAATCATTCTTATTTCTTTGTACCAATGATTGTTCCCAAGCCATTCCATTTATAGCATCAAAAAGAATAAAATACTTAGGAATAAATTTAACCAAGAAGGCTAAAGATCTTAACACTGAAAACTATAAAACATTGATAAAAGAAGTTGAAGAAGACAAATGAGCGGAAGGATATCCCATGTTCATGGGTGGAAGGTTGTTAGTGTTAAAATGTCCATACTGCCCAAAGACATCTACAGTCGCAGTGTAAGCCCTATAAAAATTCCAATGGCATTTTTCACAGAAATAGAAAAAACGATTCTAAAATTTGTATAATTATTTTTCTTTTAATTTGTATTCTTCTTTTTGTAGTTCCACAAAAGACCCCAAATCACCAAAGTGATCTGGAGAAAGAACAGAGTTTCAGGCATCACGCTTCCTGATTTAAAATTATATCACAAAGCTATAGTAATCATAACAGTATGGTGCTGGCACAGAAACAGACATAGATTACTGGAACAGAATAGAGAACCCAAAAATAAACCCACACATATATGTCAACTAATTTTTGACAAGGGCACCAAGAATACACCATGGTGAAAGGATGATCTCTTCAGTAAATGGTGTTGGGAAAACT
Source organism: Pseudorca crassidens (assembly GCF_039906515.1). Lineage (NCBI taxonomy): Eukaryota > Metazoa > Chordata > Mammalia > Artiodactyla > Delphinidae > Pseudorca > Pseudorca crassidens. The sequence continues at coordinate 949,701 of NC_090298.1, forward strand.
GGATGTTCACAGGCAAAAGAATGAACTTGGACCCTTATCTTACAGCACACACAAAATTCAACTCAGAGTGGATTAAAAATTTAAATATAAGACTTGAAACTAAAACTCCTAGAAGGGGCTTCCCTGGTGGTCCAGTGGTTAGGACTCCATGCTTCCACTGCAGGGGGCATGGGTTTGATCCCTGGTAGGGGAACTAAAATCCCACATGCCGCGTAGTGCGGCCAAAAAAAAAAAAAGCCTAGAAGAAAACAGAGGAAGAAAGCTCCTTGACATGGCCTTGGCAGTGATTTTTTGGATGTAACACCAAAAGCAAAGGCAACAAAAGCAAAAGTAAACTAGTGGGACTACCTCAAACTAAAAGTTTCTGCAGAGCAAAGGAAAGCATCACCAAAATGAAAAGGTAGCCTATGGATTGGGAGAAAATATTTGCAAACCATTTATCCGATGAGGGGTTAATATACAACTCAATAGAAGAAAAAAAGAAACCCAACTAAAAAACGGGCAGAGGACCTAAAAAGAAGACATACAGATGGTCAACAGACATGTGAAAATGATGCTCAATATTACTAATCATCAGGGAAATGCAAATCAAAACCAGAGTGAGCTATCGCTTCACACCTGCAGAATGGCTGTCATCAAAAAGACAAGAGATAACAAGTGGAGGATGTGGAGAGAAGGGAACCCTCGTGCACTGTTGGCGGGAATGTACGTTGGTGCAGCCGCTGTGGAGAACAGTATGGAGGGTCCTCAGAAAGCCCACAGTAGAACTAGCATGTGATCCAGCAGTCCCGCTTCTGCGTGTTTATCCAAAGGAAGTGAAATCAGGATCTGGAGGAGAGGCGTGTACTGCCATGTTCGCTGCAGTATTAGTCACAGTAACCAACCTAAGCGCCCTTCAGCGGATGAGTGGGGAAAGGAGACGTGGTGTATGTGTACAGCGGGACATTATTCAGCTTTAAAAAGAAGGGAATCCTGCCATAGACCTCGAGGGCGTTATGCTAAGTGAAATAAGTCAGACGTGGAAAGAAAATAAACTCCATGATCTCATATATGGAATCTAAGAGTTGAGTTCATAGAGGCAGAGAGTAGAGCGGTGGTCACCGGTGGTGGGGAGGTGGGGGGAGTGGGGAGATGGTGGCCCAGGGCACAGAGTGGCAGCTCTGCAGGTGACTAAGCCCAGGGCTCTAAAGCGTGCCTGGTGGCCACAGTGAATAAGGCCGCATGGAGGCTGGAAATCTGCTGAGAGCGCAGATCTCCGGTGTTCTCATCACCCAGAAAATGGTTACTGTGTGAAGAGAAGATGTGTGTACTACCTCGACTGTGGCCGTCACTATGTACACGCACATCAGACCATCGAAGGGGCACCTTAAACATGACAATTTTTACTTAAGGACCATCGTGCATTCAGCATGGTGAGGTCTTTACCTCACTGATCATTATGGTTCAGTTTAACTGTGTGGAAACTATTTAAGTGTTCTTTCATTTTATTTTTATTTATTTATTTTATAGCCAAAATAAGTAAATTTGACCCATATAGATAATTGTTCTTTTTGGTCAAGCTCGTATGTTGTCAGGGTTGAGTGTGGGGGCCATGGAGTTAGGCTGCCCGGTGTGAATCTGGTGACCCCTGTGCCGTGTGATGGGCCCACGCCTGTGCCCTGGTCCCTCGGGGGCTGCTGAGGTGACACCTGCGTGCTCAGTGGTGTCGGCGTTCCCAGCGCGTGGTCCTAGCGGTGTTGCTGTCCCGCGTGGGCGCACCTCCTGGCCGTTCTCTGCCTTGCCCTCCACACGCTGCTGCCACCTGGCACCCTGCCTGCCATTGACGGCTGTTAGTGCCCTGAGCGTGGGATGCTTCCTCTCGTGCTTTCCCCCTTGTGCCTGCTCTCTCTCTCTCACTCTGCTTTGACTGACACGAGCATAGCCACCAGCAGATTTCTCCCATTAGTGTTGCTATGGTGTATCTTTCTTTTTCCGTCCTTTTAATTTATTGGTGTGCTTATATTTAAAGTGGGTTCCCTGTAGGCAGCGTACACTTGGGTCTTGCGTTTTTAATCTAACTAACAACCTCTCCCTTTTATTTGCAGTAGACTTTTTAAAAAAATTCAATTGATTTGAACTAAAAAGCAGTAACGGTTCACCCCCTTCTCCCACCCCTAAGCTCTGCCTGTGGCAGGCACCAAGTTCTCTGTATCTGTGGGCTTCACTTCGTTTGTTTTAGATTCCACGTGTGACTGATATCACATGGTATTCGTCTTTCTCGTTGTAACATACAGCGCATCTTCTTTATCCATTCATCATCTATTGATGGGCGCTGAGGTCGCTCCACAGCTTGGCTATTGTAAGTAATGCTGCTGTGAGCATGGGGCGTGCACATATCTTTTCAAATTAGTGTTTTGTTTGCTTCAGATAAATGCCCCGAAGTGGGATTGCTGGATCTGCTAGCTCTGATTTTAATTTTTGAGGACCCTCCGTACTGTTCTCCGTAGTGGCTGCACCAGTTCACATTCCCACCAACGGCGCACGAGGGTTCCCTTTTCTGCACACCCTTGGCAACGCTTGTTATCGCTTGTCCTTTTGATGAAGCCGTGCTGGCAGGTGTGGTGACACCTCGCTGTGGTTTGATCTGCATTTCCCTGATGACTAGCGATGCTGAGCATCTTTTTATGTGCCTGTTGGCATCTAGATGTCTTCTTTGAAAAAATGTCTGTTCAGGTCCTCTGCCCATGTTTAAAATCAGATTGTTTTTTCACTGTTGTGTGAATTCTTTATATATTTTGGATATTAACCCCTTATCAGACAAATGGTTTGCAAATATTTTCTCCCAATCCGCAGGCTGCCTTTTCATTTTGTTGATGGTTTCCTTTGCTGTGTAGAAGCTTTTTGGCTTCTGTCCCGTGGTTAAGAGGGTGGGCTGTAGGGATGGCAGCAGGTACTGAACCCCCTGTGTTAGGTTGTCTAGTGCTGCGTAACAAGTCACCCCCAGTCACACCTCAGACAGCACACGCTTACCCTGTGTGGTCTCTGTGGTCAGAGCCCAGGGTAGCTGAGCCGTGTGTCTTAGGGCCTCCTGAAGTTGTTGTCAGGCTGTCACTCGGGGCTGGGGTCTCCTCTGAAGGCTTAGCAGGGTGCAGGTCCTCCACGCCCATTCCAGGCAGCCCCGCAAGTGCTCGCGATGCGGCAGCTGGTGCGGAGGGTGCCACGTGGTGGCTTCTGTGTGTTGTGTGTGGCGGGGACGGGTCTCCTCCCCGGGCGTGAGCACCCTCTGTGCTCAGTCCCCCCGTTTGTAAAATGGGAGTGGAAGTAGCCACAGGGTTGCTGGGAGACAAGTGTCTGAAGTGTCTGGTGCTTACCATCTTGTCAAGACAGAGATCCTACACACAGCTTCATTTTTAGAGGCATAAGTGAAAAATAGTGAAGTGGTACCGGCATCCTCTGGGTGTCTGTGCGCAAATGGCTCTCGCATCCAGGAAGGGCTGCAGCCCCAGCCTGCGTGGTCACCGGGCAGTGCGTCGTCCCCGTGGGCACAGCAGGCCTGTCAACCCGGAAACAGAGGACCGTGGGTTTGGGGGTTTGGGCAGATGAGTAGTGGCACCCCTTCTCCTTACACTGTGCAGTTTGGGACCATTTGGATCCAGACAGACGGGCCCCAGATGCCATCTTTGTAGCGATGCAGCGTCTGCACAGAGTTTGACTCGCCTGTTTGGCACGCGTTGCTCTGTGTCTGCAGGATCACCTGAGGCAGCATCTGGGCAGAACTCTGGAGGGAAGCAGTAGCTTGAAGTCTCTTCTGTTCAGCGTGAAAAAAGAAGTGAGAAACGCCGACGCTCCATCCACACTGAACTTGCAGATCACTGGTGAGTTCACGGTTTACTTGTACGTGTAAGAGTCAGGATTTCACAGGATTCAGACTCAGCAAGTGCAGTGAAGCGGGGTCGGAGCCCCCAGCCCTGCCAGGGCGGGCACGCATGCCCGGGACCGTCTCTCTGAGCTGCTGAAAGGCCACGGGGCCCTCCCCGGGGCGTCCTCCTCCTTGGTTACGGCTCCTTCCAGACCCAGGGCATTTTTGTTTCCCTCTTCACTGTCTTGGATTCTGTTTTGCCAGTTTTGCAAAAGTGCCCTTGGGATTTCGAGGTGGGGTGCAGCCTGCTCTGGGGTAATGTGAGTTGACGTGGGGTCCCACAGGGGCTTCAGCCTGAGTGTCTGCTCCAGTCTGACCTCTCGGGGGTCTGAAACTTCTTCCTAAAAGACCGGGTGGTAAGCATCTCAGGGCGTGAGCACAGTCACAGCCGAGACCCTCCAGGGCCCGCCACCCGGTAACCGTCCCCGCAGCCCTTCACCCCAGTCCTGTCGGCTGCCGGGGTCTTCTTCCTGAACGCCCAGCTGTCCAGCAGCAGATCAGCCTACGACTTCTGGCTGGCGCCAGGCCCACCTCCACCTGTCTGCTCCATGCCGCACGGACCCCTCAGGGGTGCCCGGAGGGCAGAGTCCCGGGGCTTCATCCCCAACAGCAGGGGCCGGCGCTGGGCCCTGGGTGGGATGATTGCAGGTGGAGAGGGGGCTGCTTTGTTCACCCTGATGACCTTTTCCCGTGTTTCCCAGGTGCGCTTTAAACTCTAGAATCATTTTAGTTTCCAGAATGTGGGAGTGTTGGGACTTCCCTCGTGGCGCAGTGGTTAAGAATCCGCCTGCCAGTGCAGGGGACACGGGTTCGAGCCCTGGTCCGGGAAGATCCCACATGCCACGGAGCAACTAAGCCCGTGCGCCACAGCTACTGAGCCTGTGCTCTAGAGCCCACGAGCCACAGCTACTGAGCCTGCGTGCCTAGAGCCCGTGCTCCGCAACAAGAGAAGCCACCGCAGTGAGAAGCCCACGCGCCGCAACTAGGGAAAGCCCGCGCACAGCAAAGAAGACCGAACGCAGCCAAAACTAAATAAATAAATAAACAAATAAAATTTTTAAAAATGTGGGAGCGCATTTCACGGAATAGCGCTACTTCTTTTCCCATCAGGATTTCAGACAAGTGTGAAGCGGCTCTCCGGGGAGATTGTGGAACTAAAGCAGCGTCTGGAGCACTACGACAGGATCCAGGAACTCACCCAGATGCTGCAGGAGAGCCGTAGGTGCCTGCCCGGGGCAGCGGGCCACTGGTCCTGAGCCCACGTGTGTCGCTGGGTTGACTCGGAGCTTATGTGAGCTTCTGCGTCTTACTGAGCAGCGAGGTCCTTCCTGCTGCAGCTTCCTGGGAGGTGTTAAGGGGGGACGAGGGGCGAGGGAGAGGAGGTGCCGTGTCCTGGAGGCCTGCGCGTGCCCCCTCGGCGTGGTGGTTCTCGGCTGTTCTCGCAGAAACAGATTCCACCTTTGCCCCCAGCTCAGATTTTGTGAAGAGACCTGCGTGCTGGCAAGCGGGTGGGGCTGCGGAGGGGAAGCCGAGGCAGTGGGGGGCAGGCCTGAGGGCAGCACTCCCGCCCCACCCTCCCTTTTCCTCTGCTCTCCCCCCGCCCCCTTCTCACTGTCGGACGAGGTCACCACAGCGGCCAGGCTGTGACCTTGTGGGGATTGGAGGCCACAGGCCCCTGGGCCCATCCCAGCACAAGCCCCGTGGGGGAAGGCAGGAAGGCCACAGGCGGGTGGGCTCCGTGGGCTCGGTGTGGGCAAGGCAGGGCCGCAGCGCCTCTCGGAGCAGCAGGCGGTTAGGTGCTGAGCCTCCGCCTGGCCCGTGGCTCTCCCAGTGTCCCGGCAAACAGGGTTTGTCACTGGCGTGGCCAGCTTTGTGGAGAACGCGGCCCCGCGCTATCTGTGGCTCGCGGCGCCACGGAGGTCCCTCAGTCAGTGCCAACCGGGTGAGCTGGCAGCCTGGAGACGGGGTCGGCAGCGTGCAGCCCCACTTCCCTGCTGAGATTCCTCCAGAGTTAAAAACGGCCACAGCATTAAAGAACCCAGGCCTTTCCCATTGTGCCGTGTCCGTGTCAGAAGTGCAGTTGCCCGCGAATTAGCAATGTTTCCATCCTTGGACCTTTTCTAGAACTGGAACATTGTTTTCTTGCCGTGAAGATGGAGCGTTCTTGTCAGAGTGTCGAGGGGCCTCCCCTCCCCACCCCTTCAGCTCCCGCGCCGCGCCAGCGGGGCTCCTGCTGGGCCGGGGCTGGGGAGACACAGCCCCGCCAGGCGAGGGGCAGCAGCAGGGCCAGCGCGAGGGCCCCCCGGGCGGGGACGGGGCCCGGGACTGAGCGCTGTCCCCTGCCTCGTCTCCAGGTACCTGGTCAGCACCAACGAGCACCTCCTTCGGGAGCTGGGCCAGGTGCGGGCGCAGCACGAGGCCGAGGTGGAGCCGCTGCACTGGAGCCACAGGGAGCTCAAGAAGACCGCGGCCCTGCGCCCCAGCGCCCGCCCGCGTCCGCGCCCTGAGCGCTCCTCTCTGTGGGTGTCTGTCTTCAGGGCCTGTGGTGCAGCCGGGGGGGGGGGGTCTGAAGTGTCCTAAAAAGACAGGCTCATCCAAGCCCCTTACATGTCTTGAGACAAACAGGTCAGTAGTTTTTCATCAAATATCTTGAGACAAAGAAAATGCTGTAATTTTCTGCCTAACGTGCAAGAAAGCAGCTCTGTAGGACGGTTAAAGAAAATAATTGATTGTGTGACAAGCAGCCCTTATTTAATAAACTAATACATTGTTCTAAAAAGTGGCTCTTCGATTATAACTGAGTTTTGCGTTGGGTTCTTTTATGAAATAAGCCGTGCACCACGGTTGATGAGCACGAACTGCAAGATCTGAGACTAAATACAAGTAACACCTAGAGCTGTGAAGAATAACGTTTGTGGCATTAACTTTCCACAGGGGAAGTACCGCCCAAGCCCCGCTCTCCTTGGTTTGCAGTTCATTTCTGAAAATTATGTCCTAACAGGGCGTAAAATTAGATTTTTAGATTGGAAACGTTGTATCTCAGGTAATACTTGCTTTCTTTCGTGAAGCGAAGTGATTGTTGAGAGTGCCGTGCGGTGGACTTAGGGAGCAGAGCTGCAGGTCGAGAGCAGGGGCTGGCGCGGGCCCTGGGGCTCAGGAGGCGGCCCTCGCCTTCAGGTCGCGTTGCGTTTTCGTAACCACAGGGAAGTCGGTATGGGGGTGCGTGTTTCATCATGAGATTTTTTTTTTATTTAAAGATTTTCGCATGAATCCGTTTTCAGCTTGTAGAAGGTTGTCGCCATGCTGTTACTTTATGTTTCTCGTTTGGGTTACGTTGAGCTTTGTATTTTTCATCAAATGTGGGAAGTTTGGGCCACGATTTCCTGTTATTTCTCCCTTGACCCGAGCCGCCTTTCCAATCCCCTCCCCCCGGCACTCCAGTGATGCCACGTCAGCCCCTGGGTCTGGCCCCCCCTTTCCCTAATCTTGGGTCTTTTCCTCCTTAGTGTTCTAGGAGCTTCGGTTGGGTGGTCTCTGTTGTCCCGTCACAGAGTTTACTGCTGTTTCCTCCATGCGCCTGATCTGTTGTTGGGCTTGTAGACTGAATTTTTAATTTTAGAAATTGTATATTCCTTCGTACTAAAATTCCACTCGGTCCTTTTTTATAAAAAGGAAAGAAAATCTTTTTTATAAAGGTTTTATTTCCCATTATGTTCATGTTTCATTTAACTCCTTAACCATATTCTGAGTAGCGTTACTACAGATCATCTGGAACTGTTTGCGAAGTGGTGACACCAGCTAACGCTGCTGCTGGCAGGTACGTGGGGACACCTGCTGGCCCTCGCGCCCCACACTTTCCATCAAGCTTCTAGAAGTCCGCCTCCTAGGGAGTCCTGCACCTGCTGCCCCGTCGGCCAGGGTGAGCACCTGCCTTTCCAAGGTGCCTGGTCCAGGATTTTCCCTATTTTCCTACCGGATAGTCTGTCTCTTAACTTGTAGGAGTTATTTGTAGTGCTGGATACTAGTACTTTGTGCATTATGTTTGCAAATAGCTTTTTCTTGTCTTTCCACATTTTAATGGTGTGTTTTGATGAAGAGAAAATTTAAACTTTAAAGTTTTTTGTTGTTGTTGATGTGGACCATTTTTAACGTCTTTATTGAATTTGTTACAGTATTGCTTCTGGTTTTTTGGCTGTGAGGCATGTGGGATCTTAGCTCCCCGACCAGGGATCAAACTTGCACCCCCTGCTTTGGAAGGCAAAGTCTTAACCGCTGGACTGCCGGGGAAGTCCCAATTTAAACTTTAATAGGATGAAATGTATCAGTCTTTTTCATGATGATTTTTCTGTCTGTTTTGAGTATTAGATACACATTCTACCTGGAATTGACTTCTGTGCGTGTTGTGAGGGTTAAGGACGCGGTTCGGGGTTTTCACATGTAGCATCATCCATTCACAAGACTCGTTGGTCACAAATGATTCGTGTGTCTGTTCCCTCCACTGGTGTCCAGTCCGTCCCTGTGCAGCACGACACTCCGTAGGTCAAGACCTCCCACCCCATGTCAGGGTATTTGGGCTGCTTCTGACCCTTTGAATTGCATGAGCTTCAGAACTAGCTGGTTAAGTTGGGATTTGGTCTGGGATTGCATTGGTCGGTTTGGGAAGAGCTGACGTAGGTAACATTGGGTCTTACAAGCCATGACTGTAGTATGTGTGTCCACTTATTAGACCTCCTTTAATGTACGTTAATTATAGTTCTATGATTTTCTCCACGGAGGTCTTATGCATCTTTTGTTATGTTTCTTCCTAGGTTTTCCTTATTTTGTGATGCCATATCTAAAAGATGTGTTTTTGAAATGTGTGTGTTTGTGTTATATGGAAATAGAACTGATTTTTTGTACATTAATTTTACACCCAGCGATCTTGTTAGACTCGTGATAATTCGCCTGTAGCTGCCTAGACTTCCCAGCACCGTCACGCCTGCTGTGAGTGATGGCTCTTCTTTCCTCCGCTCCAGTCCTTTGCTCTGGGCTTTTATGTTTTCTTCCCGGTGTTGTTCTGAGTTTTGCTCCTCTGTGCTGGGGCGCGTCTAGTGGAATTGTGGATTGTGCGTGCTAGTGGAGTGGGCATCGGTCCTGCTCTGGCGCTAAATCAAAGGCGAACCTTTACCACTTCACCACTGAACTTGCGCCACTAAATTCGGGTTTCTGGTGGCCTTGCTCCTTCTGTTGTTAATTTGCTAAGAATTTGTCATCATGAGTGGATGAATAAGACACTCTGCTGCCACTACTGAGATGACCATGTGACTTTTCTCCCTTGTCCTATTAATATGGTTATAACTACAGTAACTTTCTGGGAGAAGCACGACTTAGTGATGATGGGCTTTCCTTCCATACACGTTGTTGTACGTGGTTTGTGGGTGTTTTGTGTAGGATTTCGTGTTCCAGGTGTGCCACTTAATGTCCCCCTGGGCAGTCAGATTCTCTGGGCCTCAATGTCCTGGCTGGCAGTGCCTGCCCCGCAGGCCATCGTGAGGGCTGAGTGACTTGTGAGTACGGTCCCGGACAGGTCGCACACACGGCCGGCACAGCGTGAGTGTGGCTCTGAGAAGAACGTGGTACGTCCGTGTCCAGGGTGACATTTGTCCTTGCGATGCTGTTCTTGTTGGGGTTTGCGTCATCACTATCCTCTATTCCCAGCAGAATTTGTATAAGATTGTAACTGTTTCTTCCCTGAATGTTTGAAAATTTTTAATTTATTTTTTAGTTGATTTACAATGTTATGTTAGTTTTTGCTGTACCACAGAGTGGTTCAGATAGATATATATAGAGAGAGATATATATCTGTATATCTATAGATACATCTATATATATGTATACTTTTTCATATTCTTTTCCATTATGGTTTATCACAGGATATTGAGTAGAGTTCCCTGTGCTACACAATAGGACCTTGTTATTTATTTTATATATAGGTAATGTTTATCTGTTAATCCCAAACTCCAAATTTATCCCTCCCCTCTACCTTTCCCCTTTGGTAACCATAAGTTTGTTTTTGGTGTCTGTGAGTCTGTTTCTGTTTTGCAAAGAGGTTCATTTGTATCATTTTTTAAAATTCCACATATAAGCGATATCATATTTGTCTTTCTCTGACTAACTTCACTTAGTATGACAATCTCTAGGTCCATCCATGTTGCTGCAAATGGCATTATTTTAATCTTTTTATGGCTGAGTATTCCATTGTGTATATGTACCACATCTTCTTTATCCATTTGTTGGACACTCAGGTTGCTTCCATGTCCTGGCTGTTGTATATAGAGCTGCAGTGAACACTGTGGTGCATGACTCTTTTTGAATTATGGTTTTCTCAGGGTATATGCCCAGTAGTGGGACTGCTGGGTCACATGGTAGTTCTATTTTTAGTTTTTTAAGGAACCTCCATACTATTCTCCATAGTGGCTGTTCCAGTTCACATCTTGTGAGGAGATTTTTGACTTGATTCAGTTGAATTATGGTCCGGCAATGCAGCAGAGTGGGTTCTCAGGGGCCGTCCGTGTGCCTCCCCTGTAGCTGGTTTGGGGCCATGTGACCAACTCTGCAAGTGAAGGAGGCGTGTCTTCAGGGCCCAGCAGAGAAGAGCTGGTGGCCGCCTGAGTGGCACCCCTCCCCCCGGGCCCCAGCTGGCCTCCGTGTGAGTGAGATGCACACCTTGTTGCCCAGCCCCTGGACTTCCGGCTTCTCCATCGCCATTGGTACTCACCTGGCCAGCACTGTGCGGGCTTCCCAGTTCTTCTTAAGTTGGTTTTCATAAGTTACGTTATCTCTAGGAATTTGTTCTTATGGCCTAATTTTTAGGTTTTTTGGCATGACACTCAATCTTTTAATGACACTTTAATAGTTTCAGCATTTGAAGTTGTGTCCCTGTGGCAGAGATGTAGGGGCAGGTGTGTCCCTTCACGCAAGACCTTGCTGTTCAGGGGACGGGATGCAGCTGCCGTGGCGTCAGGCTCTGTCCCAGCTCCTGAGCTCAGGACCCTCATCCAGGCAGCCCCAGTCAGTGACCGAGTGACCCCAGCAGGGCCCGGGGATGCCTCCAACAGGCCGCTGACCGGGATCCTGGGCCAGCTTGGCGGTGGTCCGGAGGCCTCCGCTCCTGCGTCCTCCTGTGTGCCTCGGGGGTTGCACCCACCGTGGACTGCTGACTGCCTCCGAGCTGCTGCGCAGCCCCACTCATTCTCCTTGGTCATTCCTCATCCTGGCGGTTGAGCTGTTACCACTTCTGTGTTTCTCTTGCTTTATCACCTAATGTAATTGATACATTTTAGTTTAAATCTGCCATCTCATTTTGTGCTATTTGTTCTACTTGGATGATTTCTTTTCCTGTCTAGTGTTGCCGTTTTTAGATAATTTTCTGTCATTCACATTTTCACCTCTACAAGTTTGGAGGCTGTGTGCCCTGTTCCTGGTGTGGTATCACAGCACACGTTTGTGTTATTTGATCAGCACTCCTGACATCATACACGAGCCATGAGCACGTGACTCCCTGTGCACCCCTTCTGGCTTGCATGTCATGCTTTTCAGGTGCCTTAATGAAATATTTTGTTTAAATGAAATAGTCCCTATTTACCTGTAGTTATTTATCGTTTGCCCACTTCTCTCTCACATCTCACTCTCCGTCTCTAATCACTCTCTGCGTTTACAATTTCCTTTCTCACCTGCTGGCACGAGTCTCCCCATCATGGTCTAAAAACGTCCTTATTTTATGTCACTTTTGATGGCGTCATCCCCATTTTCAGGGCTGATGTGGTTTGTGTCCAGATCCCACTCCCGGCCTCGCACCTGGAGGGCGGCTGGCGCTCCCGTAAGCTGCAGCCTCCCCTGGGTGTGTCCGTGTTACCGTAGTGCCCACGCGACGGCCCGTGCACACAGCGCATTTAAGGACCACAGACCCACGATTCAACACCTTTATTTGTCACTTTACCAATCTGCCACAGTGTTAACAACAGGGAACACACGAGGAGGTTTGCAGACAGACAGGGGCTGTTTCACCACAGGTTTGCAAGCCAGGCCTTGCCCCGCGACTGACAGGTGACACCACGCCTCGGCCCTACAGACGCCCCCAGAGTTCCTGGTGAGTGTGGTTCTGAGTCAGAGCACCCGTGACGTCCACACTGCTTGTCCCATCACACTGCAAAGTGATGCCCTCATCGCTCCCTAACAGTAAGAAAACAGTGCAAAAATAGATCGCATCTATATATACATTTATTTCCCTTTCCTGAAAAAAACTTAGTACAAACTAGTAGCATATGATCCCTTTCAAGTTTGAGTTACGTGCATCTCCTTTGTTGTTTGGCTTGGTTTGGGGAAGAGAGAAAGTTAACTAAAGCATCTCAAAGTGCAGGGCGACCACCTCCCAGGAGTGCCCGGGGCCACCACCGGCCACACACTCCACTCCCACGGACAAAGGCCACACCCGAGCCACGGGATTTCACGGAGGGCTCAGTAGTCAGTCAGCGGAGGGAAGCTACTGAGGGTCCGAGTTCCAAGGACATTCTAGCCTTGTGGTGACTTCACAGTACAGCTGAATTGTCAACCTGAGTGGACGGAACAGGTGACAGTGGTGTCCCCACCTGCGTGCACTGTGGGACGGGGTGTGCCAGCTCGCGCGGGAACATTCCCAGAGGAGGGAGCCTGCTGGGTCCTCAGGGGTGGGGACAGCAGCAGCAGCCTCCCCTAAAGGTCCAGGCAGTGGCTGTTGCAGGGTTCGTGGGCCGTGGCGTCTGTGACCGATCTCCCTGCCGCCGGCGTAGCCGCAGAAGCAGCCACGGGCGGTGCGCGGTGCGCGGCAGGGCCGTGTGCCGTTGAGGCTTGATCCGCGGCAGCCGGTGGCTGAGCAGGCCCAGGCTTCGGGTGTGTGAGCCTCTGTCCGCTGGGCGCTTCAGAGGGACGCCTCGGCCTGCCCTGAGCTCTCGGCCACTGGGGCGTGGACGTAGCGCAGCTTAGGCGCTGGAGCCTAAGGCGGTGCCGCTGGAGCTCCCCGTGCCTCTTCCTGACTGTAACTTTCATTGGCCTCAAACCTTAAGACTGAGGATACTCGAGGTGTAAAAATACTCCAGTATAAATATAGATCTCTTCCTATATTTTAAACGTACGTAATTTGAACTTCAATTCTGGTGAACTGACCACCGCCTAGGTGCTCATCCTACAGCATTAAATAGAAATAAATAAGTACTGTGGCACGATGTCCTCCAACGCTCGCTCTGCTGTCCCGGCGCTCGGCGCTGTCAGCGTGGTGCACCCTGACCATGGGCCCCTGCTTCCTGCTGGGCTTGCTGTGCAGTTTCCTTCGTTCACAGAGAGACACGTAGTTTCTAGTTAACCACAGTTAGTAGAAGCGAATGGGTGTTGCATAGAACATGCAGCGAAGGCGCACACCTGCCTGTTTGTCCACGGCACCCAGAGCCTGAGGGAGGCACGTGTGTCTGTGCAGAGCTTGGAGCCCGAGCGCCGTGCTGTGTTTGGGCTACACACAGATGCCGTGACGGAGCCGACGGGGAGGGGGCCACCGCTTCCTCCTGCCCTGAGCGGGGAGATGTGTTTCCAGAGCTACCCTTTGGGAAGGAGGCCTCAGGCGGGCTGGGGACACCTGAGACCCAGCCAGACGCCTCGGCCTCCGCAGCTCGGGAGCCCGCGAGCGCGGGGCCGGGGCGGGGGCAGCTGTGTGCGCTAGACTTTCCTTAACCCAAGGGGGAGGTGCCGCCGTAGCCATCGGGAAGATGGGTTTCCTGCTGCGGGTGGCGTCGGCCCCGCAGCCCGGCCCCAGGGCGGGGGGCAGCGTGAGGAAGCGTCCCAGGACGCCACTGGCGTGGCTGCTTCTGCTCAGTCCGCCTCCCGTCTGCTCCTGGGCAGGCCAGCCCCTGACCGGCTGGGAGGGCTGGACCCCAGTGTCCTGCCGCGGGACGGCTGGGCGGGGGCGCTGGGCTGTCAGGCAGGCGGAGACCCGCGGCGGCTGGGCAGAGGATGGGTCTGGGGAGGAGTCCTGTCCCGAGTCCACGGAGAGGAACCGGCTGGCGCTGGAACACGGGCTTTGCCATCTGTGATCAGCTTAGTGCCCACAAACACTCTGCACGTTCAGAGTTCTGTGCAGACGCGATTCCCCAGGTGACTCTTGCCTCTGGAGGGAGGAGAGGAGCCCGGGGCGGGGCCGGCCTCCTGCCTGCCTTCCCTCAGCCCTCGGGCCTGTTTCCTGGTGGCGGATTGGGGGCCTGGCCGGGCAGCTTCGGATCCCCAAGTTTTAGAAACTTCCTAGACGGCAGCGATTCACATCTTCGCAGTGAGCCCCGGATGCCTGTGCTCCGTCACTTCCTGGGTGATCGCGCGGTGAGGTGCCTCAAGACGGAGCTGCCCGCAGAGGCCACCGCCATCCCGGGGGAGCCCCCCGTGCGAGGGGCCGTGTCGGCTGGGAGCAATGGCCTGAGCCCCTCTGTGTGGGTGGGCAGGTGTCCCAGGTCCAGCTGTGACCAACGTGCCTGCCGTGGCAGTGCTGGCCTTTCTCACGGCCACCTGTGCCGTGGGCCAGGCCGTGTGTCCATGGAGGGGTGCCCCTCACCGGCCTGCTGCGCTGGACACAGGACAGATAGTGGCAGGGCGGTTGGGTTCCCGGGAAGCAATCCCTGGGGGCTGCCATGGGCTTTCCCCGGGACCGAAACCAGGACCACAGGGTCCAGAGGGTTACACGCCGGGCTGTGGCCATGTCCATGCAAAGGGACACACCGCCAAAGGCCCACTGTGACAGCAGGAGCCCCACCCCCACCCCGGCGTCTCAGAGAAACCAAACCCCGCAGATGCTACCGGCCTCGGGCCCTCCCCTGGCCTGGTCCTGCCCTGCGGTTTCTGCACTCCTGAGCGGGGAGGACAGGGCAGGCCGCTCACGGAGGCTCCAGAGAGGCCAGAGGAACAAGGAGAGAGCCGTCGCACTACCCGCAGCCTCTAGCCCAGGGCCCCCGGGGTCTTCCCGGGTCGGGGCGGGGACACAGGGGCCGCTGGGAGGGAGTCACAGAGACGGGATATTCTAAGTCTTCCCTGAGCCGTTCTGAGAATAAACACGCATCACTGTTTCCTATTTCTTCTCAGAGAAGTGAAATGAACTGCCCTTAGTTTCCATTGTAAAATCTTGTGACGTCACACTTGGAGTCACTTTGGTCGACAGAGGCTTCTTCCTTTGCATGGCAGCCCTCAGCTCGGCGCCCGCCCTCAACGCAGACCTGGCGGTCGGTTTGTGCGTCTGAGCGCATGTGCGTGCGTGCGTGCGCGGTGTGTGTGCGTGCATGCGTGGGTGTGTTTGTGTGCTGGGTGTGCAAGCGTGCACTGTGATGCCCGCCTCCCACACCTCCGTGGTGCTCTCCGGGCCCCACGGTGCCCTGTCTGGGGCTCCCTCTGCTTTATCGGTGCTGCTGGTTGGTGCCTTGGCGCTTGCGGGTCAACACTGCCTCGACAGGGTCTGCCCACCAGCTCCTTTAAAACGCCCCCTTTGCTGCAAACCAGTGGCCAGTGTGGTCTGGCCCCGAGAGACACTTTGGAAAGGGCCATCTGCCCACTTCCTGGCGGGCACGAGGCAGGTGTGTTAGGAAAGGTGAGTCGGGGCCAATGCTGGGGTGGAGGGGAGTGCGGGCCCGGGTGGGAGGGAGGCAGGCCTGGAGCCTCCGCGGCCGCCCAGCCCCGGGTCCGAGTCCTGCCTGCAAAGCACAGGAATGTAACGAAGTGTGAGGCGGTGGGGGACCGGACGACGGGAGAAGGCCCCGCCGGCTACTTGCCCCCCTGCACCTTCTGGTCGTAGGTGCCGGCGTGCTTGTAGCCCGGCACATAGCCCGACTCGTCCACCAGGTCCACGCGGCCCGCCCTGCCCTTGCCCCTGCCCGACGGGTCGAAGCGCTCCTTGTGGGAGCCCGTGAACTTGGTGGTGTCCGTGAGCCGCGACACGGTGGGCGAGGAGATGGCTTTCTGCAAGAGAGCGGGGAACGAGGTTAGGGAAGCCGCCAGGGCGAGTCCAGCCCAGGGGCCCAGACCGCGGACGGGGGCCGCCGGCGCCCGGGAACCACGCTTCTGCCTCCTTCCCGAGACCCGCCCGCCACACTCACCGTCACCCCCGAGATGATGGGGGCCTTGCCCTCGATGAGCCGGTGCACCTCTCGGACGGCCTCCTCGCTGCTCTTGTCTTTGAATCTCTTCTTGGCCAGCTCCTCCAGTGCCTCCTTGAACTGCTCGAATGAGATGGTCCTGCAGGACTTGCCCCTGCAGGGAGAGGGGGGCTCAGGGGGCGCCCACCGGGCCCAGGCACGGGGAGGAGGCGCTGAGCAGTCACTGGGCTGGGACCCGCGCCCCACCCAGGGCCCCGCTGACATCGGGGGACCCCTCACCCCACCTCTTTGCCACAGCCCAGAGCGAGTCTGCCATTAAAACACAGAACGTGCCCCTGCCCCGCCCTGGTCTGCAGCGTTGCACCCAATAGTCGGTTGCCATCGGCAATGGCAGCAAATATAAATCGTCTTGGAACAAAGTTGAAAGGAAGCACATCCTTTATGAACGACTGACATCAAAACACATCCTGGTCTGGTTCTAAAGCGGGCGAGCGTGTGGCCTCCGTCAGAGGGAAAGTCAGGGTGAAAAGCACGTCAGATCCCATGGCACAGAGGCAGCCGCAGTCCTGGCTGCGGCCACCGGCCTGCGCGGGGTCGCCAGGGGGTGGGGGGCACGGTCCCCACTCGGGGACAGGACTGGGGGCCGCCTCCCTGGGGCACAGCCGGGACCCGGGAGCAGCTCCTCCCCCGGAGGCATCCCACGGCTGCCCGGGACCTGGTAGGTCATTCTCGCAATTTCTTTCTACTCCCTCCCTCCCTCCCTCCCTCCCTCCCTCCCTGTCTGGCTGCGTTGCTTCACGCGGGCTTTCTCTAGTTGCGGTGGTGAGCGGGGGCTTCTCATTGCAATGGCCTCCCCCATTGTGGAGCACGGGCTCCAGGCGCGTGGACTCAGTAGTTGTGGCGCACGGGCTCAGCTGCTCCGCGGCATGTGGGATCTTCCCGGACCATGGCTCGAACCCATGTCCCCTGCGTTAGCAGGCGGATTCCCAACCACTGTGCCACCAGGGAAGTCCATTCTCACAATTTCAAAATGGCTCTAGACTGGCTCTTGCTCTCTACGAATTTTAACTGAAAAACACTTCTGCCACTTTGGATCTTCCCCAGCTAATCCGTCCGGTGAGGCTGTCAATGTTCTACAGTAAGAGGAGGTGGGGGGAGGTGCCCGGGGACCAACAGAAAGGCTGCCTGCAGAAGCCAAGGGGTCGAGACAGTGCAGCCGACGGCACCCAGGGGACCGGCTGGAGAGGCGAGGGCAGAGTGGGAGGGGGCTGCCCCCACGTCAGCACCGGCCGCAAAGCCACAGGGACGGCCGCAGAGCGGCCACAGGACAGTCAGAAACAGGCCACGTGTAAGGGTTTTTGACAAGGTTGCATAAGCCAATGAGTGCAGGTGGAACTGTCCTTCCAGCGGCCGGAGGCTCTGCACAGAGGAAAGGGCCTGGCCTGCGCCCCACGCCGTCTACGAGGTTAACTCAACTGGCCCACAGTCCTGCATTTCTCATAGACCCCGAACCATCCAACTTCTGGATAAGTATCCCAGTGAAACTCTTCGTGACCCTGGCTTAGGCAAAGATTTTCTCAGGAACGACCCCCCAGAGACAGCCAATAAAAGAAAAACAATGAACTGGACTTGACCAGAAATTTTAAAACCATGCTCTTCAAAAGGTACTGTTAAGAGAAGTAAAAGGCAAGAGTCACAGATGGAGAAATCTGATAAAGGACTTGTATCGGAAATACACAAAGAACTCATACCTCAACAACAAGAAAAAACCCAACGTAAAAAGTTGGGCAAGGGCTTCCCTGGTGGCGCAGCGGCTGGGAGCCCGCCTGCCGATGCAGGGGACGCGGGTTCGTGCCCCGGTCCGGGAGGATCCCACGTGCCGCGGAGCGGCTGGGCCCGTGAGCCATGGCCACTGAGCCCGCGCGTCCGGAGCCTGGGCTCCGCAACGGGAGAGGCCGCGGCGGTGAGAGGCCCGCGGACTCCAAAAAAAAAAACAAAAGTTGGGCAAAATATTTGAACCGGACACTTTGTCAAAGATCTACAAGTGCAAACCAGCCCGTGAAGGACGCTCCACGTCACTGGGCACCGGGGAAATCAGGTTAAACCGGGATGTGGCCCTGCCGCACACCCACTGGGACAGTGGAAGTAAGCCAGATAAAAGGACACCACGGTGTGGAAGGGTGCAGGCGGCAGCATCCCCCAGAGGTGGGCTGGCAGCCCACGCACAACCCCGCGACCCCTCCTGGGTCTCACTCGCACGTAAACCTGTGCGTGTGTATTGCTCTCCTATTCGTGGGTTCCGTTCAGTCACCAGGACTCCAACAGCCCAGCGGTAAGCGATAAACATGCCTCAGGACGTCCCCTGTGCATGCCGGGACTCACAGGCACTTGACACGTGAGCCTGCGGACACGGGACGTGCTGACCAGCCAGCCCAGGGTCGGGAGACAGCGGAGGGAGGACACAGCCGCAGGGGCCATGGGGAGGACGACCGAGTCGTGCACCAGCGAGGCCACGTGGCGGGTGGTGAGCGGAGCCCGAGAGGCCTGGACGGCTGTCGGGAGGGGCACCTGCACCGCAGGCCTCATCAGAGCCCCCGTGTCCGGCGGTGGGTTCCACCCCTCAAAGCCTGGCTGCGACGCCACGGCGGCTCTGAGGTCCGTGGGCTGGGCCGGGGGGATCCCTTGGCCCAGCTGTCCCGGGCAGCGTGGTCCTGGCCTTGTCGGGGCGGGGAGCCTGGCATCCCTGCTGGTTGCTGACCCGCGACGGCCGCGGGGCCCTGCTTGTTTGTCCTGGGTTGTCCAAGGCGCTCCTGTCTCTATTCACGGACGCCAGGCCTGACTGCCAGCCTGGTGACCGGCCGCTGGGGCACCAGGCACCACCAGTGTGAGTCACTCGGGCTGGGGGCGGGGGCGTGGCCGACGGGGCCTCCATCAGAGGCCGCATTCACATGGAGTGGGCGTGCGGGCCCAGGGCGCTGACCTGCCTGCTCCACCTGGCGGGGCCGGGTGTCCCCGCGTGTCCCCACCGTGACCGCCAGGCAGGGTCTCAGAGCCCGGGCTGGGCTGGCAGGGAGCTTTCCCCAAGGGGCCCCGTGGCCCCCGCTGGAAGCAGTCCCTGGGGAGTTCTCGAATGACACTGCCAGCCTCTTCCCTGGAGACACGTGATCACTTTACACGGCTCCCCACACACAGGGAGCCTGTTCTCCAGAGCGCACAGAACTGGAGGGGGTCCCCCTACCAGACCCCCCCTCCTCCTGGCTCAGCGCTGGGGCCAACCAGTGCCCTGCTCAGAAGGCTGTTGTTCTGCTAGAAAGCTGGCCCAGCAGTAATGGGGTCACTGGTCACACACGAGGCCCCATGGCTTGTGCTTCCCAGGCCCTGTGTCCCCAGACCTCCAGGCCCAACACAGGGCAGGCAGAGGGCTGAGCCCGGCCACTCCCGAAGTTCACCAGGGGCACTCGATGCCAGGGATCTGGGCGGGGTGGGGGGTAGGGTGGGCAGCGCAGCCCTCCGAGGACAGAGGTCTGTGTCTCCAGGGCCAGCGTCATGAAGGCAGCTGGACTTTGGCTAACATGTCCTAGGACGGAGCAAGGGGCCCCCTCTGGACCACAGATAACATGCCACTTGGGGGCTGGAGAAAGCTGACTCCCAGGCTCCCCTGAGCAGCAGAAGCTGGGACCTGGGTGACCTGTCCAGAGAGCAGGAAGTGGGATCTGGAGGGGGAGACTCAGGCACCAACGAGGGTCAGAGGAGGGAGCCTCCGGGATATTCCCATCAGACCCTGGGCCAGCGGGGCTGTGCGGGTTGCCACGGGAGTGCTGTCTGGAGGACCTGGATGCCGTGTGAGGATGCAGTGTGATGTGGCAGCTGCCCACACGTCTGGTACCAGGCCTTGGGAGCGGGCAGACGCCAGCCCCCTGCTCCTGGGCCCCAGGGACCACGCTGCTGGCAACCTGGAAGGAGGCTGCTGACACCCATGTCTGGAGGCCTCCAGGCCGGCCGCCTGAAGGGCAGCTGTGACCCCAACAGTCAGCTACTCCCCAAGCAGGAAAGAGCGTCCTAAGTTCCTCCTGACTTCGCGAGGGCCTAACGCAGGCTGGAGGCTCAGGGATGGGTTCTGGGGACAGATGCACTTGAGGTCATTGAAACCACTTCTGGGTGTTTGGGGAAGGTCATCAAAAGGCCTGTGTGCACTGGCGTCCAACACCGATATCAGCGGTTTGAGGAGCCAGCATGGGCGGAATTGCCCGATTCCTGCCCCCCAAGCCTTGGCCCTCTGTAGACACGCCAGGCAGGCCCCAAGGAGGCCAGGGCAGAAGCCGCTGGATGCCCTGCACAGCTTCGGGCGGCCGGGAGAGGCCCCCACGGAGGACACTGTGAGACCCCCAACGCCACAGCTGGAAGCACGTGCTGGGACCAGGGCCCCGAATGCCGCAGCCTCACCCACCAGGCTGCGGGGAGGGGCAGGGCAGGGGCGGGCGTCAGGCCCTGAGCGGGCGCTGGGCCCCGCTGGCGTGCCCGGGACCGCACAGCGCACCCGGCTCTGCCCGCCGCTCCCGAGGCATCCCGCCCGGCCTGGGTCTCTGCACCGATGCGCCGAGCTCTGCGCTTCAGAAGGTTCCCTCCGCAGCCCGTGCGGCAAGAATGGGCCGCGTCCCCGCCCCGGCGTGCGTGCTCCTAACCTGCAGCCCAGACAGGGCTCCAGAGTCACGGGAAACGCCACCATTGGCCAGGAAGCCGGCGAGTGGGGGCCAGGAAGGCCAGCAGAGCCCCCCTCCGCCTCTGGCCTTCCCGCCTGGGCACACACGCAGGGGACCCTGCGGCCCACAGACCCCCGGCGGGACTTATGGGAACGGGGTCCTGAGTTAATTCCTCCCGCCCTGGGGCCGGGGGGCGGGGCCGGGGGCAGCCCTGGTCCCGGAGACAGCAGTCTTCAATCAAGGCCTGGGGAAGAGCTGCGAGAAGCCTGTTTAAAACTTAACACATAGTAACACGCAAACAAACAAGCGCTCCCATGACGACGGGCCTAAACAGAGGCTGCAGATACCGCGCTGGCGGCAGGGCTGCGGCGCCATGGCAACCGCCCCAAACAGAAACAGCCGTCGCCGTCGGCGACCCGTGCGCTTCCGCGCCCACGGCTCCCGGCTCCCGGCTCCCGGAGCTGAGGCGCTTCTGCCGCGGCTGCCACCTGCAGCGGCCGCGGTCCCACGACCCGCGCGCCCCACGCTCCTCAGACCCGGTCCCCCAGCGGTGGCTCCCAGCCTGTCCTGCAGGACCCCCACGACCCGACTCAGGGCACCACCCCCCCAGGCCCCTCCAGGGAGCACTGTCTCCCTCTCCGTTCCCAAGGGAAAGGTCCCCCGCTGCACAGCTGGGAGGTCCGGGGGACCCTCCCCCAGAACAGGCTCTCCCAAGTGGGACACAGGTCACAGGGACCCCACAGGGAGTTCAGGTCCAGGAGGGCAGAGGGGGAGTAGCCACAGGCTGGTCTTCACTCTGTCTTGACCACGACCCCTGGCCGGGCCGGGGCCGCAGCCGCCCACTTCCCGCGCCGGCCCGCGCCCAGCGAGCCGAGGCAGAGACCCTGGGGCCCAGAGCAGCCGGGCCCTGAGGTGGGGCCCCCGTAGTGCCTGGGCGCCAGGGGCCAAGCCTCCTCCCTGAGTGTCTGAGCAGCGTCCTGCCCTCCAGAGCGGGACCGGGACCAGACGGGGCTCCCTCTCCCGGGGCGCAGGAGGGCCCGTGTGCCTCCACGCACGGGGTCTCCAGGGCCTGTCCAGGGCGTCTGTCCTCCGGGTGAGCCGCGACCAGCAGAGTGGAGCCCTGAGTTCTACCTGTGTGTGCATGCACGTGCACGTGTGTGCGAGTCTGCGGTGCCTCGGGGCGCTGTTGCTGCTCTCAAGGTGCGGTCACAGGGTGTGAAGGGCGGGAGAAGGGGGAGGGGGCGAGTCGATGCCCGGGCCACACGCCCGAGCCCGTGTGCACGCGCGTGCAGACACACACGGACAAGCACACGGTGCGCACCGTTCGTCACCCCCGCTCTTCACACGCGAACGCCCCCAGAGCTGAGGGGAGCGGCGCCACAGACGCCCACCTCCCGGCCCGTGCCCTGCCCCCAGCAGCCCCCCACGGGCCGGGCCCTGCCACCTGAGACCCCTGAGGCTGCGGCAGCGTCCCTGACCTGGGCTCCCGGCCCCACTGGGGCGTGTTCTGGTTCAAACTCCCGGGCATCTTCTTCCGGGCGGGGACGGCGTCCTGAAGCGTCGCCTCCTGGCCGCCCGAGAGAACGCGGGGCCCCGCTCCCACCCCCCTGGTCCCAGGCGCACACGTACTTGATCTTGCTGAAGACGATGTCCACGTCGGTGATGGTCACGTTCCTGCCGTCGATCACCTGGCAGTCCCTGCACAGCTTGGACCAGTTCTTGCCATGCATCTCCTTCCCGGTGGCCCTGGTGTCCCCGTGCACCGCAAACCTCCGGAAGGCCTCCTCCAGGGCGCTGAGCTCCGGGCCCGCGGCGGCTGCCCCCTCACTGGCACCCTCCGACTCCAGTGACAGCCTCTTGGCTGCCTTGTCCTTCGCGGGGTCCCCTGGGGACTTGGGGGGCGTCTTGTTGGCGGGCTTGGGGGGCTTGGGCCTGCTGTCAGCCATGCTACTGGGAGGAAGCAGCGAGAGGTCACCTGCTTTGGCGGGCGGCTGCCCAAGGCCCCCGCTGCCCGCGGACAGGGGCTGTGGCCTGCCAGGGACAAAGCGTCCATCTGCTGCAGGACACGGCGAGGCCCCTCCAGCCCCGGCGCCCTGGCCGCCAAGTCCCCGACAGTCAAAGCCTCCAGCACAGGGAGGCATGAGCCAGCCTCCTGGGGGCTCCCCGAGTGACACATTCCCGGGCATCGGTGGGGTGACACCATCCTCGGGGAAGGGATCCAGAACGGTCACACTGCTGCGCCCACCTCAGGGCCCGGCCTGCTGACCAGGGTGCCCCCCACCCAGGGGGCCGAACAGACGTCTAGTAGGAGAGGGAAGCCCCAGGCGAGAGCAGGGGTCTGCGGAGACTCCGAGGGCCGGGGGGCTGCGGCCCGGGCCCAGGGTAGGGGGGCTCATGGTGGGGGGGTGGCTGATGGCGTCAGGAGCCCAGTGAATGCCCAAAGCTGGGCCCGGGTCCCCACGGGGCTGAGAAGACCCCTCCACCTCCAGCAGCTCTGGGGAGCCGGGAGCTGAGCACCAACACCCAGCCCCAGAGTCATGGCTAGTGGTCAGCGGGGGGAAGTGGGCAACCTGGCATTGTGGGGGTCCCGAGCAGGGCCCTGCTGAACTCAGGACCTACAAGTTCCCCAAACAGAAAGGGCAGTGCAGCTCAAGAGGCTCAGTGGCTGGTGAGGACGGTCCAGGACCCCGGGGCTCAGGGCAGGGGGACACGACTGGGGATGTGGTGATGAGCTCCAGGAGCCAGCTCTCCATCCTGGGCTCCACGTTTGTAGCTTAATAAAGTAACTTGAAAAGTACTTTAACAAAAACAACAGGAGTGAGACCCTACACGCAGATGGGAAGCTCTCCAAGGTGACTTCCTGTTGTGGGGAGAAGCAGGACGGTGGGGGGAGCAGCCGATGTTGGAGCCATCGAGGACGAACAGTACCCACGTGTGGGCCTGCACCTCGTGACCAGGCGTCGCTGTGGCTGGCTGTGGACGCGGCAAGCCGGAGGCCCCGAGGGCTCCGGCCCTGCTCCCTCCACGTGACGCTTGTCAGCAGCTGGTCCCCGGGGTGGGACCCGGGCCAGGGGTAGGAGGAACAGGTGGGTGGGCAGGTGAGGTGGAGGAACTGTGTGAGTGTCACCTGGCCAGGCCCTGCTGAGGCATGGCTGACCCCGCGGGCTCCGGAGTTGGGAACTGATGAGGGATTCACGGTGGGTGTGGGGATGGACTGCATTACCGATTTGCATTTTCAAATGAGGGTTTGGAGAGAGCAGGGCAGCTGCAAGGTGGGCTCACAGACCAGAGTGGAAGGAGATGCAGGACGGGCGGACCTGGGGATGCCTGCCCCAGAGTGTCCACCAGGCTCCAGGGACCATCCCACCACGGGGGCCCAGCTGTCTTCAGACACCACGTGATCCCCTGGCCCACCAGCCCCTCACAGGCTGTCCGCGCCCCAAAAAGGCGCCACGAGGCCTGTGTCTCCAGAATGATTCTCCCTGGCAAGGCCCTTAAGACGCGACTATCTGAAGAAAAGCCTATAGGAAAGGTGACCCAGGACACACCTATCTGCCACAGCCACAGCTTCCGCGCCATCAGCACACAGTGCCCCCAGCCAGGAGAGCTGGGAATCCATGTTAGCAATGTGCCTGCAACAGGGCCAGGTGTGCCTGTGAGCTGGGCCAGGTGTGCCTGTGAGATGGCCAGGTGTGCCTGTGAGCTGGGCCGGGTGTGCATGTGACCTGGGCCGGGTGTGCCTGAGCTGGGCCGGGTGTGCCTGTGAGATAGTCCGGGTGTGCCTGTGAGATGGCCCAGGTGTGCCTGTGAGCAGGGCCAGGTGTGTCTGTGAGCTGGGCCAGGTGTGCCTGTGAGCTGGGCCAGGTGTGCATGTGAGATGGGCCAGGTGTGCCTGTGAGCTGGGCCGGGTGTGCCTGTGAGATGGGCCGGGTGTGCCTGTGAGCTGGGCCAGATGTGCATGTGAGATGGGCCGGGTGTGCCTGTGAGCAGGGCCGGGTGTGCATGTGAGCTGGGCCAGGTGTGTCTGTGAGCTGGGCCAGGTGTGTCTGTGAGCTGGGCCGGGTGTGCCTGTGAGCTGGGCCGGGTGTGCCTGTGAGATGGCCAGGTGGGTCTGTGAGCTGGGCCGGGTGTGCCTGTGAGCTGGGCCAGGTGTGCCTGTGAGATGGCCAGGTGGGTCTGTGAGCTGGGCCGGGTGTGCCTGTGAGCAGGGCCAGGTGTGCCTGTGAGCTGGGCCAGGTGTGCCTGTGAGATGGCCCAGGTGTGCCTGTGAGCTGGGCCGGGTGTGCCTGAGCTGGGCCGGGTGTGCCTGTGAGATAGTCCGGGTGTGCCTGTGAGATGGCCAGGTGTGCCTGTGAGCTGGGCCGGGTGTGCCTGTGAGATAGTCCGGGTGTGCCTGTGAGATGGCCAGGTGTGCCTGTGAGCTGGGCCGGGTGTGCCTGTGAGATAGTCCGGGTGTGCCTGTGAGATGGCCAGGTGTGCCTGTGAGCTGGGCCGGGTGTGCCTGTGAGATAGTCCGGGTGTGCCTGTGAGATGGCCAGGTGTGCCTGTGAGCTGGGCCGGGTGTGCCTTTGAGATAGTCCGGGTGTGCCTGTGAGATGGCCAGGTGTGCCTGTGAGCTGGGCCGGGTGTGCCTGTGAGATAGTCCGGGTGTGCCTGTGAGATGGCCAGGTGTGCCTGTGAGCTGGGCCGGGTGTGCCTGTGAGATGGCCAGGTGTGCCTGTGAGATGGCCAGGTGTGTCTGTGAGCTGAGCCAAGTGTGCATGTGGGCAGGGCCAGGTGTGTATGTGCGCTGAGCCGGGTGTGCCTGTGAGCTGGGCCGGGTGTGCCTGTGAGCAGGGCCGGGTGTGCCTGTGAGCTGGGCCGGGTGTGCCTGTGAGCTGGGCCAGGTGTGCCTGTGAGCTGGCCAGGTGTGCCTGTGAGCTGGGCCGGGTGTGCCTGTGAGCTGGGCCAGGTGTGCCTGTGAGATGGCCAGGTGTGCCTGTGAGCTGGGCCAGGTGTGCCTGTGAGCAGGGCCAGGTGTGCCTGTGAGCTAGGCCGGGTGTGCCTGTGAGTAGGGCCAGGTGTGCATGTGAGCTGGGCCAGGTGTGTCTGTGAGCTTGGCCGGGTGTGCCTGTGAGCTGGGCCAGGTGTGCCTGTGAGCAGGGCCAGGTGTGCCTGTGAGCTGGGCTGGGTGTGCCTGTGAGCTGGGCCGGGTGTGCCTGTGAGCTGGGCCAGATGTGCATGTGAGATGGGCCGGGTGTGCCTGTGAGCTGGGCCGGGTGTGCCTGAGCTGGGCCGGGTGTGCCTGTGAGATAGTCCGGGTGTGCCTGTGAGATGGGCCGGGTGTGCCTGTGAGCTGGGCCAGATGTGCCTGTGAGATAGTCCGGGTGTGCCTGTGAGATGGCCAGGTGTGCCTGTGTGCTGGGCCAGGTGTGCCTGTGTGCTGGGCCAGGTGTGCCTGTGAGCTGGGCCAGGTGTGCCTGTGAGCAGGGCCAGGTGTGCCTGTGAGATGGCCAGGTGTGTCTGTGAGTTGGGCCGGGTGTGCCTGTGAGCTGGGCCGGGTGTGCCTGTGAGATGGCCAGGTAGGTCTGTGAGCTGGGCCAGGTGTGCGAGCTGGGCCAGGTGTGCCTGTGAGATGGCCAGGTGTGCCTGTGAGCTGGGCCGGGTGTGCCTGTGAGATAGTCCGGGTGTGCCTGTGAGATGGCCAGGTGTGCCTGTGAGCTGGGCCGGGTGTGCCTGTGAGCAGGGCCAGGTGTGCCTGTGAGATAGTCCGGGTGTGCCTGTGAGATGGCCAGGTGTGCCTGTGAGCTGGGCCGGGTGTGCCTGTGAGCTGGGCCAGGTGTGCCTGTGAGCAGGGCCAGGTGTGCCTGTGAGCTGCGCCGGGTGTGCCTGTGAGCTGGGCCGGGTGTGCCTGTGAGCTGGGCCAGATGTGCATGTGAGATGGGCCGGGTGTGCCTGTGAGCTGGGCCAGGTGTGCCTGTGAGCAGGGCCAGGTGTGCCTGTGAGCTGGGCCAGGTGTGCCTGTGAGATGGCCCAGGTGTGCCTGTGAGCTGGGCCGGGTGTGCCTGAGCTGGGCCGGGTGTGCCTGTGAGATAGTCCGGGTGTGCCTGTGAGATGGCCAGGTGTGCCTGTGAGCTGGGCCGGGTGTGCCTGTGAGATAGTCCGGGTGTGCCTGTGAGATGGCCAGGTGTGCCTGTGAGCTGGGCCGGGTGTGCCTGTGAGATAGTCCGGGTGTGCCTGTGAGATGGCCAGGTGTGCCTGTGAGCTGGGCCGGGTGTGCCTGTGAGATAGTCCGGGTGTGCCTGTGAGATGGCCAGGTGTGCCTGTGAGCTGGGCCGGGTGTGCCTTTGAGATAGTCCGGGTGTGCCTGTGAGATGGCCAGGTGTGCCTGTGAGCTGGGCCGGGTGTGCCTGTGAGATAGTCCGGGTGTGCCTGTGAGATGGCCAGGTGTGCCTGTGAGCTGGGCCAGGTGTGTCTGTGAGCTGGGCCGGGTGTGCCTGTGAGCTGGGCCAGGTGTGCCTGTGAGCAGGGCCAGGTGTGCCTGTGAGCAGGGCCAGGTGTGCCTGTGAGCTGGGCCGGGTGTGCCTGTGAGATGGCCAGGTGGGTCTGTGAGCTGGGCCGGGTGTGCCTGTGAGCTGGGCCAGGTGGGTCTGTGAGCTGGGCCAGGTGTGCCTGTGAGCTGGGCCAGGTGTGCCTGTGAGATGGCCAGGTGTGCCTGTGAGCTGGGCCAGGTGTGCCTGTGAGATGGCCAGGTGTGCCTGTGAGCTGGGCCAGGTGTGCCTGTGAGCTGGCCCACGTGTGTCTGGGAGCTGGGCCGGGTGTGTCTGTGAGCTGGGCCAGGTGTGTCTGTGAGCTGAGCCAGGTGTGCATGTGGGCAGGGCCAGGTGTGTATGTGCGCTGAGCCGGGTGTGCATGTGAGCTGGGCCAGGTGTAAATGTAAGCTGGGCCCGCTGTTGTTTTAAAGGCAACAGCAACTCTGCCTCTCCTGGTTCCCCTTCCTTGAGCAGAACACAGGTCTGCACTGAGACTAGAGGTGGAGTGTGTGTTCCTGCTTCCGTAGGTGTGAACGCACCTCCAACCCCTGCTCCCCCAAACCAGCTCTCAGCCCCTCGTTCCCAATGCCCCTCCTCATACTGCCCATAATCTACACCCTACCTGCAGACACTTCCTGCGATCGGACCAGGCCTCAAGCATCTTGCCCCTTGGGATCCAGGTGCCTTCCAGCCCCCGGGGCCCCTTCCACCTCCTGGGTCCTCTGGGCCCGAAGCCCTGGGCGGGTGTTGAGTGCACCAGGATGGCCAAGGCTCGCTGGAGGGCGGCCTGGGGTGGGGGCTCGGGGGTGGCGTGCTTCTGGGGGGCAGGATGTGGGCCACAGGACGCGCATGTCGGGGAGCTGGGACCCGCACAGGGGACTCCCCACCTCCCAGGCCCTGAGGGGGCGCTGCTCAGGCCTCAGGCCCCGTCCCGCCGGCCTCCTTGACGCCAAACCTCCCGGAACTCAGAACCCTGCTCCACCTCACGCCGAGCGAGCTGGGCCGGCGGCACGGGGGAAACGCGGGACACGGCCCGGCCACGGCGCCCGGACCCCACCACGGGCTCTGCCGGGTCACCGGGCATCGCACCCCAAGTCTGGGACCTCCCCGCAACACAGCCGCCCCACTGGCGAGCCCCCTACTTGAAGGGTCGGGGAGCCGGGGGGTCCAGAGGCCTCAGCGCGCTGTGGCTGCCGGGGCGCCCTGGGGGTGTCGCTGATGATGCGCTAGAGCTCGACTGGGGTTCTTGTCACCGACCTCGTCCTAGAGGCTGCTCAGGACCAGGAGACCGGCCCGCAGGTGGGAAACGGCTCCCAGGACAGCGGACGCCGCAAGGAATCTTCTGGAGCCGCGAGCCGCGGTGGGAGCCCTGGGCTCTCGAGCTCCTCAGGCGTCCCTGGCCCTCGGCCCCGTCGGCCCGCCCCACGTGCCGCCCTCCTGCGCTCTCAGGGCCGGCGTGATGCCAGCGCCCTCCAGATGTCTACACCAAGCTGGGCCCAGGGGCGGCACCCTCCACCAGGGCCGAGAGCCCAAGTCCCTGAGCCGTGGCTGCGCCCGCTGATGTGATACCGAGGCCTGGGGTCCAGCTGAGACCCTGCTTCCGCGCAAGAACCACACGGGCCCTGGAAATGCCAGGTTCCCGAGCATCTGACAAACTAGCCCTCCTTGGACCTCGACGGAGCGCCTGACGCTGACCGGGCTGACAGTCTGCTGAGCGCACCTGACCTCGGCTGTGCAGGGGCCTGGCCACAGAACGCCGCTCGCCTGATGCCGCCGGACGCGCGGAGGCAGCCCAGAGGCTCTGCGCCAAGTGCGGGAAGGAGAGGAGGAGAGAGTGCAGGGGAAGCAGGCGCCTCCCAGGGCAGCCCAGCCCCTTCGGACGGCTCAGCCCACCAGGCCCGGTCCCAGGACTGATGCGGACGGAAGGGGCGAGGGCATAACTGCAGCAGCCCCCGGGTAAGTCCCAGGCACAGCTGCTCCGGGGCCGCACAGGAGGCCAGGGCGCCTGGTCAGCCGGTCCCGGGGAGAACCTCCTTGACCCCTGCCGGGTGGGCGCGCTGTACCCGCGCAACCAAGATGAGGTGGGCGGGTGAGGGTTAGGACAGAAGATGCAAAAGACCAAGCGGCCAGAAGCCGGGGGGGATGGATGCCGTCGCCTCCCCCTCCTCCCCTCCGTCCACCAGGGCTCAGGCCCCCAGGTCGGGGTCCAGCTTCGCCCTCGGTGCAGCCCCTGGAAGAGGCACAGCCTCCGAGTGAAGAGCGCGAGCGGGAACAGAGGCGTCGGGCCCGCACACCCCTGGGCCGCCGGCCCGCAGCTCTGCCTCTTTATCCCAGAGCCCCTTCGAACACAACACGGCCCTTTGGCAACTGCTCACATTTCAATCATAATACGGCCACCGCTCCTCGGCTGCCCAGCGCTCGATGCGAACGACCACTCGTCCCAGGGAGCGGGAGCCTCCCAGGCGGGCACAGAGCGGTCTCTGAGTGCCTGCCCCGCAGAGCAGACGGCCCAGGAGTCTCAGGCGTGGATGCAGCCCTGCCGCCTCGGCGCTGCCTTTCACGGTCCCTGCAGGGGCCCCGACAGGACGGGACGAGCGGCCACACCGTCCAAGCAGGATGCCACTCAGGTCCCGGGTCACACGCTTCAGGCCGTAGGCCCGGAAAGGCCCGCGGGGTTGGGACCTCCTGCACTGAGGCTAGGCCATCCCTCGGGGCAGCCTGGGAACCACAGTCACAGCCACACTGTCCCCTGCGCCCAAGTCAAACGCGGTTTCTCTGGGACGAGAGGGGAGAAGGTGGGTAGCTGAGCGGGTGCCTTCCTGGGGGCCGTGGCCATCCTGTGTCCCGCACCGTCCTGCAGTGAGATCACCGTGGGAGCCGCACCCTCGGGCCTGGGGGCTCCTGCTGGTCGGGCTGGCGGGGGAGGGGACGGGGGTGGGGGGAGTAAGGGGCCAGGACAGGTTTGCCACCCCAGCCCCTCAGAAGAACCGATGCGGACAGCAGGAACTTCTCTGGGTCACCACGAAGCTGGGGCTTCTCGGGGGACTCACTCCGTTGGGACCCTTGGCCTCCCAGGAACCATATCATGGGCCCCCCAGTCCCCCGGTCCCAGGGCCGGTCTCTACTGTTGGTCAGAATGTTTCTCACAAAATCCAAGAACACGGCATCTGCAGCCAACCTGGGGTCAGGCGGGCCCTGTGCAGGGCACGTGTAGTGGGTGAATGGTGGCCCCGAGCCAGGTGTGTCCACGTCCTCGCAAGGTGGAGGAACCTTGTTTGGAAGAAGGGTCTCTGCAGACACCATCAAACTAAGGATCTCGAGATGGGTCCACTCTGGACCAGGGTGGCCCTAAGTCCATTGACAGGTGTCCTTACAAGGGAAGGAAGAGGAGACACACAGACACAGAGAAGCCACGTGAAGACGGAGGCCAAGACGGGAGGGACGTCGCCACAAGCCCAGGGATGCCCGGAGCCCCGGGAGCTGGAAGAGGCAGGAGGGACCCTCCCTGGTGCCTCTGGAGGGAGCGCGGCCCCGCGACACCTCAATCTCGGACTGGGAGTCTGGACTCAGAACTGGAAGAGGACACATTTCTGTAGTTTTCATTGAAAAGTCTGTGGTCCTTTGTCACAGCAGCCCCAGGACCCGCACACAGCAGGGACACCAGAAGGGGGTCCCTGCCCCGGAGAAAAACGCCTGCAAAGGCCCAGAGGTGCGAAGCCTGGGCGGCGGCACAGAACCCAGAGGCGAGAGCGGGCAGAGGGCCCTCCCCTTAGACAGGGTCTGGCCTCGAGCTGGCGCGCACGTGAGACCCTCAACAGGAAGTCTGTTAGCTCCAGGAACGTGGAGCTGCCCGCGGATGGCCTGGCCTCTCCCCGACGGCAGGCGCCCTGCGGTCACCACGTGCCCGCACGGCAGGTCCTGGCGCCAGGCCTCTCAGGAGCCCACAGCGTGGAGGGCAGGCCGGGGCCCGGGGAAGCCAACCGCAGGGCCAGGAAGAGCAGAGGGGCCTGCGGGGAAGGGCCGCTGCCTGGGTCTGACGGCTGGCAGGTGGGGGACAGCGTCGCCTGCGGGCCGCGAAGCCTCTCCTACCCCCAAGCAGCCGAAGAGGACAGCAGCCGGCACAGGTGTGAGGCGCAAAGCCAGAGGCAGCCCGAGGGTCTCCGAAGTGGTCTGCAGCCCAGCCCTCACTCCCCGCACCCACCGGGAGGCTTCCCACCAACCACGGGGACTGAAAAGCCCCAGGCCCCCCACCCAGGAGGGCAGGGTACCCTGAACAGACCAGCCCTGCCCTGGGGGTGGGCGGACGGGCGCCCGGGAGTCAGGGGCGGTCAGGCCGGCTCCTCTCAAGCCCCAGCGTGGATGCGGGGATCTGGATCGCTGGTGCCCCAAACACCGGCAGGACACACACAAGCACTCCTGAGGAGGAGACGGCCACTGGAGACGGAAAAACACAATACACACATGATAAAAAAAAACACCAGGCCCAAGAGGGGGAACAAGTGCCAAGAACTTGCAGAAACAACAGGAAGCAGAAACGACGAGAGGTTCCAGTTACTGGAGCTCGATCAGACATTGAGCTCAAAGTAACTACGTGCACCGTGTGCAAAGAAGAAGTGGGCAGTGCGCGCCGTGTGCAAAGAAGAAAAGGACAAGATGAGGAATTCCCGCAAAGAACGGGAGCTGTAAGGATGCAGGAGGCAGATCTGAAAAAAGAACACCTTAGAAATTCTAGCCCTAGAAAGCACAGTAACTAAAATTCAGAACTCAGTGGATGGGTTTCACAGCAGAGCAGATTAAAGAACTCGTGGATCAGAAATACCCAAAAGAAAACAGCCAGACGTGGCGGAAATGTGTGTGTGCGCACATGTACACACCTATGTGCGTGTGCACGGTGTACACACACAGGAAAATCGTATGTGGGTACACCATCACATGTGAGGTAAGCTGACATCTAAGAAGTTAGGAAAAAACCTCAGCAAATCAAGGACAAAGGCGTTAGAAACAATGAAGATAAGAGTAAAAATTAAGAAATTAGAAAACGAATCTATAATACAGAGGACCAACGACATCGAAAGTTAATGCCTTGCAAACACTGATAAAATTGATAAATACTGGGGACGTTAATCAAGTAAAAAAAAGGGAAAGTCAAAAGTATCCAATATCAGAATGGAAAATGAGGACATCCCTACAAGCTCTACAGATATTAAGGGATTAAAATATAATAAGAGAATATTATAAACAATTTTAGACCAACATGTTTGATAATTTAAATGAAACAAATTCCTAAAAAGAAAACAAAAGCCATCTTACCAAACAGTAACAAGAAGAAATACGTTCTTATCATTGCTCTTGTATTTATTACTAATCCTTATAACTATTGAGGGTTTGAATTCTTATTTAAAACCCTTCTCACAAAGAAAACCCCAGGCCTGGATGACTTCACCAGCAGATTCTTCCTTACATTGAAAGAAGAAATAGTGTCAGTCTTACAAAATTCTTCCAGAGAAGAGTAAAGATGAAACACGCCACCCCGACTCCTTCTGGCTAAAATAATCCTGGTACCAAAACCTGACAAGGGCGTTACAAGAAAAGAAAAATCTATGCCAATCTCACTTACAAACACAGATACAAAAACCCTGAACAACATATCAACAAACGGAATCCAGTAATAGATAAAAAGGATCAATACCTTATAATCAGGTTTGGTTTACGCCAGGAGTGCAAGGTTCGTTTAACAGTAACTTAATAGAATTCATCACATAACACAACACAAAGCGAAAATCATATTATCCGCTTAATAAATGCAGCCAAAGCATTTGATGGATTTCAGCATTTACTCACCGTAAAAATTCTTAGCAAGTTAGAAAAGGAAATAAATGCCTTAATTTGATAATGGGCACCTACGGAAAGCTACAGTCATCACACTTTGAATATTGAAAAGTTTTCTTTTCAAACTGGAGTAAGAGAGAGACGCGTGCCTGCTATCACCACTTCTACTCACTGCGTCAGTGTGCTAAGATAAGGAAAGGAAATAAATATGATATAAACATAGGAAGGAAGAAACAAAACTGGCATTATTTGCATGGCTATGACTGCGTACATACGAAACCCAAAGGGATCCCAGGAAAACTATTAGAATCAACGCGAGTTTAGCAAGGGTTCTGGATACGTGGTCAACATGCAAAAATGTAGCAGCAAAACCAGACGATAAAAGGTATTTAGAAATATACATTTAAAAAAAAGTGAGGAAGTATGAATTACCTAGGAATAAATTTAACAAAAGATGTGCAAGACCGTTGACACAGAGACCATGAAGCGTTATTCAAAGAACAGTGGTATTATGAACATGGATTAAGTCTGAAATACAAAGATGTCCATTACCCCTAAATTCATGCACAGTTTTAATTTAATCCAAATAAAAATTCTAACACTGTTCATGTCTGGGTAGCGAGACAAGCTGAATGTAAAATACACACGAAAAGGCGAAGAACCACGAATTAACCAGCGATCTTGAAGGGAGAACAGGGGGAGGATTTGCCCAGCGGTTTCGAGACTCGATGGAAAGTTCTGGAAAGGAAGCCAGTGTGGCGTGTGGTCCTGGTACAAGGACAGAAAATAAACCACCGGGCAGAAGAGAGCCTCCAGTCCACCCGCACAGGTGCAGAGACAGTGTGGACAACAAAGGTGGTCCTGCAGGAAAAGCGGGGAAGAAAACTTTTTCAACAAAAGAAGACGGGCTGACTGAACAGACACACGGAGAAAAATGGAAATTAATTCAGGTACAGATTGAAGCAGGAATGGCAAAATCATGAAGCCTCAGGAAGGGGATGCTTGAGAGTATCTGATGTCCTGGGTGGGAAAGACTCTCTACACAGGACACAAAACCCACTACCCCTAAAGGAAAAGACTCTTAAATGGTACCAGATTAAAACTCAGAACTTCCATTCATCGGAAGATACAGCACTAAGGAGTGAAAAGGCAGCTGTGGGCAGAGAAGGTGTCTCTTACATTGCCGTCTCCAGAATCTAGAAGGAGCCCTGCAGATCCACCAGAAAAAGGCAGCTCTAGAGAAACGGGCGAGGGACTCGAGCAGGCCCGGCACATCCAGACACCCAGGCACCGGCGGGGACGCCCGGCTTCGTTGCCTTGGCCTGAAACGCAGGCGCTGGCACGCACCCTCCAGACGGCCACCCGCCAGGAGGCCGCTGCGCCCTGCCCGCTGCCGGCGGCTGTGGAGTGCGGCCGCCAAGGGGCTTCAACTCCGGGGAGCCGCCGGTCCCATCGGCTAAGACGGGGCGCCGAGGGCCCAGCAGAAACATTCGCGCGTGTTCTCCGAGGAACACGCAGGGGGGCTCCAGGCAGCCACGCCAGAGGATGGAAATAACCCCAAGGCCCGTGGCCCACACGAGGGATCAGCGGACGGTGACGGGTTCACGGAGCGGAGCGTGCGCCGGCTCCACGCGGTACTGCCCGAAACACGCCAGCATGGCAGAGCACGTGCTCTGAGGTAGGAAGGCTAAACACTAAACCGGAGGCGAGGGGAACAGGGTCAGGTAGGAAAACCACAGCAAAAGCAGAGCCCCTCCCCAGGAACGGGCGGGGGTCAGCCACAACCCCTGGCAGGAGGAAGAAGGCGCGGCCTCGGGACCTCCGGAGGCCTGGGGGCCGAGCAGCCAGCAGGGCCAGGGCGGGGGAGACGAGGCCCAGATGAGCTGCGGCAACCGCCTTCCCAGGCTCCGAGGCCCACGGCCCCCCGCACCCAGAGGCAGTGGGAGTGTGAGGCCTGAACGAGGCCCCCGGAGGATGCTGGCTTTTGTGACATTCCCGCTGGAGCGAGAGCTTCCCGGGGCTGACCTGGCCGGGCTCACCTGGCACCTGATGCCTGTTGAACAAATGGGTGCAACAGGGTTACAGGATGAGACCTTGGGAATGTGGCCCAACGAGGGGAGACGGTGCTGGGACAACGGGACACGGGACATGCTGGGGACACAGGGGGACACTGTGCCGTGGGACACAAGGCGATGGGCAGGAAAGGGGTCCAGGTGTTCTTAACTTTTAGGCTTGAGAAAAGGTAAGGACCAGTCCTTCCTTTTCACAAACCTGATTAAGAAGAGGAAAAGTGGGCACGAACGTGCTCTTCGGAGGGTGAGCTCACGCTCCCCTGCTAATGGGGGGTCGCAGGACACACTTGGGCTTGGTCCCGAAGTCAGAACACCACCATTTCCTCACACCCCGCGAAAGACCTTCTACGTTTCTTCGCCAAAGAAGGTCCTACATTTGGACATGTAGGCATTGCATTACAACTGAGCTCCCTGCATGTCACTGCGCGCCCCGCACAGTTAAAGGGGAAACCTGCAAGCTCAAAACAGCCTTGCTTCCCTGCCAGCAAGCGAGACTTGGAGACAGCGCGCCCGTCCCTGTGGGGAGCTGCCCCTCCCCACGTGCCCTTCTCGGGGGCTGCAGATCACAGAAGCCGCACCCTCCCCTGTCACCCCAGCAGGGCCAATCAAAGCCGCTTCCAGGAGCTGCCATGCGGATGCGGCTGAGGACGCTCCCCCTCCGAAGAGGCTCTGCTGAGCTGGGGCTCGCGGTGGGTCGCTGTGGGCTCTGGGGGTGCCGGCTTTGGGGACTCCATGGGTTGTGACACCGTGGTTACCTCCCCACCCAGAGAGGAGGCTGGTCTCCCCAGGAGGGGCTGAAGAGTGCAGCGAGCCCACACGGGGCGCTGGAGACCACGTCTGAGCCCCAGATGCCGCTGGGCCCCCCCCAGGCAGCTCCCCACCTTCCTGCCCAGGAAACACCTGCTGCTGAAGCAGTAGGGTTGGGCGCGTGTCAATTCTCCTGCCTAATCCCAGCATCTGTCTGGTCCAGGGTTTTGGGCTCAGGTGGCCTCTGCACGGTGCCCAGCACCCTCGGTCTGGAGTGGTTTCCAGATGGTGCCAGGCTGGGCCCAGAACACGGACCTCCTGACCCAGGGAGGCCCTGATACTTCAAGGTGCAGTGGGGGCTGTGCCTCATGGCCCCAGTAGCCCCAGATGGCGTCTCCCATACGTGCTCCTCTGGCCTCACAGCAACATCACCAGCTATAAATAGCCCTGGCGCTAAGCCAGCAGGCCTCTCCCTGAGGAAGCTTCTAATTCTCAGCCTCTTCTGCAGGGAGCGGCTCCACTGCCCACCAGGGAGGGAAGCCACGAGGACGTGGCCCCGGAGGACAGTTTGGCTGCTCAAAGGTTTTCTCTTAATCCTCAACCAGTGATGAGTGATTTTAATTTTCTTTACGAAATTCTCGGGTGATTTGCACATTTCCCACAATGAGCATCTATAACCTTGTATATCCTTAAGACAGCTTATTTATTGCAGCTTCAAAGGGTTCACGAAGATCTCAGCCAAACAACGCCGAGGAGATAAGAATTCGGCCGACACAGCTTCCTCTAATCTCCACCACTTCGTCATTCCAAAAAGATGGAGAAGAATTTTTTAAGGTAGTACATACATTAGGGCACCTTTCTGAGCCACAGATCCTTCCGGAAGTCGTGGAGGCCCTTCCCCGGGAAAACACACGAGCCCTTGCGTGGCACACATTTTGCAGATGCCCCCAGGAAATTCACCAGCACCCCTTCCCCCATCGCTCATCACTGAGCCCTGGGATTCCAACCATGTGGTGGGAACAGGGGCTGGTGCCAGAGGAGGCATCATGGAGTCCAGTTTAAGGCACTCGCAAGGCGCCTGTCCCAAGGCCCCGCCCCTCCCCCCTTTCCTGCCCGCTCCACGCTCTCCCTCCCCAGCCCCATCGCTCCATCCCGGATGTGGTCCTAGTGCACTTGGAGCTCGGGTCAGGGTTTACTGATCACCTCCTAGGCGGCAGGGGCTGGCCCAGGCCCTGGGGAGGCCACCCCCAGCACACCCTCCCTGAGAGACTGGCCACAGGGAGTCCTGGGAGGTGGTGGTGGGGGCCATGGGAGCTAGGTCTTTTATCGTTTATAAACGTCAGATGAATTAGCCAGTAAATACACAGACGGATGACAGCATAGCCAGCTTAGCCTAAAAAGTGTCCCATCATCAGAGAGCACAAAACGCCTATCAACACAGCAGTCACAGAGAAGGTTTTCTTCCCACCGCATTTCAAGGCTTCATTTACATAACTGAAACCGCAGAATAAAGGGCTTCTCTGGATCCTCCTTCAAGGGCGGGGCACTGGTCCCCAGGGGCGTGTGGAAAAAATACACTGGCAGCCAACCTCTTTATCTTGATTGCCGGGTTATGTGCCCACATGCGATAAGAAAACAGAACACCCCTCCGGGGATGCTTCTGGATTTGCAAAGTGTAGGCCTGACCCTCTCACCTGCACCGATATGGCGACGTTAATGCCGGACCGAGAGGGGCGGCCGAGTTCTCGCCAGAGGATCACGTACATTCTCGGCCCGTGGACACAAACGGCCCTTTCTGTGGCCCTGGGTCTCCTAAAATTCGTGCTGTATGACAGTGGCTTCATCTCAAACCCTCTAAGCCCTAATGTCCCGCCGTCTCGCTGGCAGCCGCCACCCCAGGCCTGGGCGTGTGAACGGTGTTTATGTAGCAGGACACGGAGAGGGAAGGGGCTGCAAGGGGCTTCCACTGTCGCGTTACGCACCGACGCGAAGAAAGGCCAAAGCGCCTCATTTAGGGCCCAATTATAAACCTGTCCTTTTCATCTCCGGTCGCTCCAGCCCGCGCCCCCGCGTCCCCAAACCCGCGCCCGGACGCAACCACGGGGGCCCGAGCGCCGCGCGGATAGCCGGCAGCTCCGGGGCGCGGGGCGCACGGACGCACTGGGCCTCGGGGAAGGGGCGCGGGCGGGCGCCGGGAATGGGTAGCGCGCCCCGGCCTGCGGGCGCAGGTGGCAGGAGGAGCAGGGAGGCCTGCGCGCCGCGCCCCGGGACGGAGCCCCGCGGCCCCTTACCTCGGAGATGCGGCGACTGCAGCGGCGGCGCCTCCGCGACTCGCGCGCGAGCGACCCGGTACCCTGCCTGCGCTCGCGCCGCAGCTCCCAGCCCGCCGGCTCCGCCCCCGGCCTCAGACCCGCCCCCAGACCCGCCGGCGCGCCCCCTGGCTCCCAGTTTCCGCGCCCGGTCCGCCCCACGCCCTGCCCTCCCCGCGCTCCCATTGGAGAACCCGTCCCAGGACCCGCCCCCAAGCCCCCACTGGCCCCCTCTCGGACCCGCCCCCCAGGCCCGCCCCGCACTCTCTTGGCGGCTCCGCCCCGCCCCCTCCCTCCCGGGCTGCCTGGCGCACTGAGGCTGTCAGAGCGCGGACCCTGCCTTACAAGGCGGGTCGGCGCTGGCCCCAGGGCCACACGGCTCCGCGGGGCGGGGTGTCGCCCGTGCGGTCCCACCTGGCCCTCCGGGACCCCGGACGCGGGTCGACGGATGGGCGCGAGGACGGGCCTCCCGGCTGGGGCGGCCGGGCGCTGGCCTCTCTGCGGAGACGCTCGGGCCAACGCTGGGGTCCGGGGTGGCCGGGCTCGGGCCCCACGGAGGGGAGCAGGGTGGGGCGGGGAGTGGGGCCGCCCCGCGAGAGTTTGGGGGACAGTGGGAGGGTGAGGCGAGCGCCTGGCTTGGGTGGGTCAGAGGCGGGGAGGCGGGTCCGTGCCGGGCCCTGGGCGCGGTGCGCAGCTGGGACGCCTTCCCGGGGGCAAGCGGCGGCGCCCCAACCCGGGCCCCCACTCCAGCTGGAGGCGGGCCATCTTCCTGCGTCCGACCGGGGCCTCCGCGGGTTACCTGGGTGAAAGCAGCAGACCTCAGAGCCTCTTCCAGGGTCTCTTCCTCTCTCTTCTCGGTACACCTGCTGCCTCCTCTCCACCAGGCAGGCTCTGCGACAGGAGGGGTGGGTTCGGAGACAGGGCGCGTCCCCGCCTTCACCAGGAGGTTGCTCAGCCGAAGGTTCTGGGGCCGGGGTGACAGGGAGGTTCTAGTACTGAGACTTGGGGTGCAGGGGCCTCCCTCTCTATCCTCCAGGACCCCCTCCAGTGGAGTGAGCCGCCCCAAGCTGTCCAGATGCCCGGGCTCCGGGGGGAAGTGTGGCCTCTAGCGTCACTGCTGTAGTACCTGGAGCTGGCCAAGGAGCCCACCGCAGGCCCTGTCCTCCCCTCTTGGCTGCAAAGTCCCCCACCCTGAGCCTTATACATACACACCTCCATGGCCCATCTGGCCACAGACCTCACTCCTCCCCCCCCACCCCAGGCTCTGTCCTCCGTCCTGGCTGCAGAGACCCCACACCTGACCCCAGGCTCTGCCCAGCTCTCAGGTCTCTTCTGAATCGGAATTGCGGGGAGCAGCTTCCAACTTCACCTGGGATTCCGGCCGGGCCAGGCAGCAGAGGAAGCCGGGGTGCTGAGCCAGAGAAGGGGTGACAGGTGCTGCTGTCCAACAGATCGCCCGCCCCTGGGAGAGAGGATGCGGTTTTCTCGACCCTTCGGGAACCAGGGACAGGCAGGCTGAGCCCGCCCGTCCCCACCGTGGTCCTGGGCTGAGGTGCCTTCCTCTCAACCCCTCTGGTTTCTGCTCCTGCTGAAAACCGGCCGAACATGGGCTTCTATTTCTCGTTTCTCTGAAAAGTTTCACGCTCTGGACACCAGATAAGTCCAGAATCTTAGAGTCGGAAGAACAGGGAAAGCAGGGGGCCCCCCGAGGCGCCCCCCGTGACCTGCGGTCCTGACTCTTTAGGTTGAAGCTGGGCTGCACCTTCTCTGTCCCCCACAGCCCCGAGCACCGCTGAAGTTACTGTTAACGGTGCAAATGAAAGAACGAAAAGCACTCCTCATTATCATGTTCCCAGCGTCGTATCAGCCAAAAGGCGAGCATTCAGTCCACTTTTCGAAACCCGTGCAAGGGCTGTGGCATAAATGTGTGGGTTTGCCGGTGGCGGAGCTGCTCTGGGAGGCGAGCGCCAGACTCCGGGGGCAGAGATGTGTGAGGGACAGTCATCGCAGAGGCGGGCCTGGGGGGCGGGACGGGCGCCCAGCACTGCCGCCCCCACGAAGGGGTGGCTAGGGCCACGGCCCACGCAGTCACGCGCCACGGCGCAGGCGGCCAGAAGTCAGCCAGCGGGGTTGCCGGCGGTACCATTCCTGGAGGCTACCACTGGTCGTCTGTGAATGAGATTGTGTTTTGAGTTCACAGCATAGAGTCAGTCCTGGCCACACTCAAAAGATGGCCTGAAATAGTGACATGGGCTCTTACCAAGCTGGGGGAGTCCCCTTCGCGATAGGATGGGACGGCAGGTTCCATCCTGGTGTGGGAGTCGGAGGAGCCTTCTTCCAGCGCTGGCTGCTGGACCAGCGCACCCTTTGTGGGGGATGACGCTGCCCCTGGCCCTTGGTCCACTGACGGGACCTGGACGACCTCCGT
The DNA here is from genome assembly GCF_039906515.1 of Pseudorca crassidens. Classification (NCBI taxonomy): domain Eukaryota; kingdom Metazoa; phylum Chordata; class Mammalia; order Artiodactyla; family Delphinidae; genus Pseudorca; species Pseudorca crassidens. The sequence goes on from NC_090298.1 coordinate 990,330, forward strand.
CTACACTCCAGTTAGCAAACCCCAGCTCGGGTTGGCACATGCACGTCTGCACGGTGGCCACACGGAGGCTGCCCGTGAGCGGGATCGTCTGTACTTGTAAGACACTGTGCTGGTTTTTCAGGGCCACAGGGCAAAGGACCGCATGCTGGCGGCTTAACCAACAGAAGCCTGCACAGTCCAAAGTCAAGGTGTCGGCAGCCGTGCTCCCTGCAGGGGCCTGGGGACCCTCCCTGCCTCTCCAGCTTCGGGGCCCTCCAGGCATCCCTGGGCTTGTGGCCCCATCACCCTGACCTCGGCCTGTGTCTTCACGTGGCCTCCTACCCCGTGTCTGTTTCCTCCCTGTGTCTCCTAAGGACAATCTCGTGGATTTAGGGCCCACGAGGGTAATCCGAGGTGCCCTCCTGTAGAGGCCCCTAGTTATATCTACAGAGGCCACCTTCTGTGCTCCCCCCAGGACGGTGCTCAGCTCACTGGCCTGGCTTCCTGGCGCGTTCTCTTTCCCATGCCTCGTCCACCCTAGCTCCCACTGGCTACCTCAGGCTCTGGTCCCTGGACCCCCGCGCCGAGGACCACCCAGACGGGAGGCAGAGGGCGTCTGTGGGCGGGAAGGGGCTGGAGCCCCAGGCTATACCTAACTCCACATACTAGGCACGAGAGCTTTCCTTATTTTACAACCCGAAGTCCGTCCTCTTGGCGGAAATGCATTCCTGACCACGTGCTCGGAGGCCCGGGCAGCTTCCATCCTCAGCCGTGCAGTGCCCCCCACGTGGGGAGCTGCTCGTGGGCCGCAGGCACGTGCAGGCTCTCACCAGGCGGCAGGGCGACACCGGCGGGCACAAGGCGGCCCGTCCATCTCGCCGGGGGACAGAGCTGTGGCGACTCCCACTGCGCGCTGCTCAACCAGGGAAGAGTCGCCCTTCATCGAAGCCTAGACCCAATGGAGCCAAAATACCCCGGGCAGCCAAGGAAGGAGGGACGACCTCCAGCCAGCTCTGCCCGGGGTGGGGCGCCTCAGCCCGCTGGGGACCGCTCTGTCCGCTCGCTGCTGGTCGGTGCCCAGCAGGGCCCCCTCCTCGGGGTGAGGTGCATGGGGTGGACGGACAGATGGCTCCTGGGGAGGAATGTCCTCACCACCGCCCAGCACGGTGACCGTGGACGCCCAGTGCCCGCTCTGTGGCCCACGCTGGCCCTGCCCTGCCGCGCATCCCGCCTGGAGTGGATGTCCGATCGGGGCCGCCGACGTCAGGTGCGGGATCCAGTCAAAATGAAAACGTGGGGCCCTCGTTCCAGATTGCGAAGAACCTCTCGGTGCTGGCGGCCGAGCCCTGGACCAGCACGGGATCCTCCTGGGGGTCCTAGGCGTGCACAGCCCTGATCGCTCTCCCGATTTTCAGGCGATGCCCCTGGGACTCAGAGAAGCTGACGGGACACACAGCAGGCTTGGGGCAGGGCTGGCGTCCACCACCAGCACGTGCTTGATACTCACCTTGGAAACCTGCTTTTGTGGCTCATAGACTTACCCTTGCTGTCATAAACCTGGGCATTTAAGAAAGCCATATAAATTTCTGATGGTTTAAGGTGATTCCCTAATTTTTATTCTAATAAGACTTTCAGGACCTGGGGTCTGTTATTAACTTTGCTTCTAAGACAGTCTCGAGAGGCATCAGCTCACCAGCTCGGGGTGGAGGCCTGGTGCTTCCCCTTGGCTCTGGGGACCCCTCCTGCCCACGCATCCTTCCCCACCTCTGGTCATGCCAAACCTGCGGTGCTAACCCTGGCAACATGGCGCGTGGGCTCTGAGCACAGCAACGGACTCTGAGTTCTTCCCCGGGGCTGTTGGTCATGGGTGCTGTGATCACAGTGGCCGAGGTGGTGCCCCTGTGTCCATCCGAGGCAGCCAACCTTGACTTTTCCTTTTTCCCAACGTTGCATGAGGCTGGGGGCATATGGTGCCGGCACAGGCGTGCACACGGTTTCCTGAATGTACCATCAAGTTCGTTTAACGCCTGTGCACTCCGGGCGTGAGGGCCAGAGGACAGTAGGACAGTCGGACACCCCGAAGTCACGGTGGACAGCGTTATAAACTGCAGGGCTTGAGGTGGGTGTGTGAACAAGGCGGCTTTCTGTGGTCCCTTCAAGAGGACGTGGACGTGCATCCACGTCGTAGAGGTTATAAAAATAGAAACAGTTTAACAGAAATCAAAGCCATTTTGATAAGCTTGTTCTTCCAGCGTCTGTGGAAATCCATCATAAGACGTCCACTGCAGGGGAGTTACTGGCTCTGCCTGACACCGTGTCTCGTCGTCTGGAAAGGATCCCGGGACGGAGGCACCACGCCTCCCCGGAAACCACGCCGGGGTCAGCTGCCCCGTGGGAGCAGAGTCTGCCCTTCAGCCCAGTCCTAGCCTTTCCCGCTTATTTAAACTAATAATCTGTTCTTCTGTGCTGCCTTCTTAGCACATGGAGATCTCAGCACGATTCCTAATCTGTTAAGGTAGTAGCTACCGGGTCAGCTACCCTCTCCCTGCGTTCTCTGAACACACGCCCTTGAGCAGCGCCGGCCCCATTTCCTGCTGTTCAGGGGGCGCGTCACTGCTGGGGGTTAGGGTCTGCGACCCCTCGGCCCTGGCGCGTCTTCACCAGTGACGACAGCAGCTGTCTGAGCCTGTGTGGGTTCAGTCGGCTCTGCTCCCGTGACTGCATTTCCTGAGTGTGCAGAGGAAAATGGGTGTGTGCAGCAGTAACCAATATGCATCAGATTATCACTGAACACACTTCTGCTTCCAGGCAAGAGGAGTAACAGGAACTAGATTTACCTTCTCACATGAAACAACCCCAAACTGGATGAAATATATGAAGCAATGGTTTGCAAGGCACTGGACAGCAGGTGACAAAGGACAGTGACCCCGAGTGACAGGAGCCCCAGCTGACGTCCTACATAGCGTCCAGGTGCAGGGAGAGGACCCAGGTGGAGCCGGCAGCCTCCCCAGGTGAGGGGACAAAGCAGAGAGACTGGGGGGTCCAAAGTGGACAGAGTAGCACAGAGAGAGCTGCACAGCCCCCTAGAGTGTGCAGCTGAGCGCTGATCCCCTCACATAGGTGAGGACACCGGCAGGGCTGGGAGTGGACCACTGCAAATGTCAGAGGCGGCAGAGCCTGACACCCACACAAGGTCATGAGTGACGCGTGTACCGGCCAACACGGGACCTCACCGTGTGGCTCACGCGGAGGAAATGGGAGTCCAGTAGCCTGCCCAGGGCCTCTGACCGTGTTGGCGGGGATGAGCACGGCCAGCACAGGTGTGACCACGGCCGTGCGGGTGAGGCAGGCTGTGCCCTGGACGGTCACCGCCTGCAGTGGGCCCGATTCAGGGGAGTGACAGAGACAAGGCTGGGGCGGCTGCCCCCGGGCCTGGGCTTGGGAGCCAGTTCTGGAGGCCCAGACCAGGCCTGGTTCACACCGGACTTCAGACCTCAGCACTAGTGTGGCGGGCAGGCCAGGGATCGGCTGCCAGCCCTCCACAGAAGCAGCCACGTGAAACCCAGGGACTTGAAATTTACCAAGACTGATTTCAAGGTTGTTGCCATTAAAATTAACTTTTATTTTTTCTTATAAAACTTACTAAGGAATTCTGAAGAATTTTCTTAAAAGCTACTTAAATTGATACAGTTAAAAACATTAATAGTCAACAGAGTAAAAACGCGGGACCTGCGCCATCCTGAATCCTCTTCCTTCCTGGAGTAACACTTAGACGTGCTTAGAAGAGTATGCGAGTCTTCAGAATATGGCTTCTAGAGCGAGTGAAGGGCAGAGATCACAAAGCCCTGCCCACGCAGCCAGCAGCAGAGGGGCTCCTGTGCTCCCTCTTCCCTCCCGACTCTCACGGAGGGTGTGGGGTCTGACGGTGGACCACAGGGCCCAGGTCTCCTCCTAGAATTGGAAATGAGGCCAGGCTGTGTGAGCAGCTCTGGAGGGAGGGGCGTCCTGGGGCCCTGGGGGACACGCTTGCTCTATTCAGGCTGAGCAGCCCGGTCCTCGGGCTCCGGGTCCTCAGACACTATGATCATGGTGACCTTGGCGGAGCTGCCGGGCTCAGTGGCCTCCTCGGGGCTGCAGCCCTCCTCCACGCTGGCGACAGGGGTCACCTTCATCCCATACTCTTCTTCCTCGATGACGGGCAGGCCCTTGGGCACCTGGGTGTACGGCGCCATTGCCCACACATGGGGCATCTCCTGGCAACTCTCGGAGATGTTGATGACCGTGGACTCCAAGCTCCAGGGCTTCTGGCTACTGGGGAAGACGTCCCAGTGCTTCTGGAACCACGTGTCCTTCCTTTGGCCACGCAGAGAGGACAGGAGATCATGGTTTTCCGGGACCGACTCCACAGGCAGCCTACTGGCAGAGAAGGAGCCCTGCAAGGGGCTCTCAGTCGGCGCAGGTCCCTGGGCTCCTGCAGAAAAAGGAGACATTCCCGTGAGCACCTCGGAGGGGTGTGTGCAGGGGTGGGGGGCTCCGAGCCCAGGCACACGGCCCCGCACACGGCACACGGCGCCCCACACAGCGCAGAGCCGGCCGCTGCAGCAAGGACCAGGCTCGGCTCTGTGCACCTCCTGTCCTGCCCTTTTGCATTTCTGTAAGTTTTATTTCATTCTTCCTCAAATGTGTTTGGTAATTAAAGAACAGTTTTCTGTTCTCTTCAGATATTTTAAACTTTGCCTTTTATTTCTCGAAACAAAATAAATCCTCAGAGTTATTTGGTGTTTTCGTCTGACGAGTCCCGAGGCCTCTGTCTCTGCTAGTTTCTGTGCATTCTCACGTCAGTGCTTTGCCCCCACGTGAAGCCGGCCACTCTTACCGAGAGCTGCTCACTTTCCCTGCAGTCCTCTTCGTGATTCTCTGAGGAAGGAGCAGCAAGCAATGAAGGGCGAGCCTCAGAGGGTCTCCGCCTGGCGCCCAGGATGACCCTGACCCTCTATGTCACTTCTCAGCTTGGGGGTTCCGGGGACCAGCCCCCTTTTGCAAAGTTAGGGACAGCCTGGCGTTCCGAATAGTCAGCAATGATTTTTCTCTTTTCCTCACACCCCCAGGGTTTGAGGCTGATTATTCCTGTGTCCTTTGGGGCTAGAAAGTTGGGGTCCTCTGGCTCACCTCCACATTTTGGGGTCCCAGTTTTTTTTTGTTTTTTTGTTGTTGTTGTTTTTTTCGGTACGTGGGTCTCTCACTGTTGTGGCCTCTCCCGTTGCGGAGCACAGGCTCCGGATGCGCAGGCTCAGCGGCCACGGCTTACGCGCCCAGCTGCTCCGCGGAATGTGGGATCTTCCCGGACCGGGGCACAAACCCGTGTCCGTTGTATCGGCAGGCGGACTCTCAACCACTGCGCCACCAGGGAAGCCCATGGGGTCCCAGTTTTATGGGACAACTTAACCCATAAAGTGAAGTTGGCTCTGAACTTGGCCTTCTGTTTCTACCTCCTGTACGTCTGTGAAGACAAGGTCACCAGGGTTGGCAGGTGCCCTGGGCTTCTCTCTGGGGGTCTCCCTGCCTCAGTCCCAGCCGAGAGCCCCTCACCGCCTGGCTGGTTCATCACCACCTTTAGGAGGACCTCCACGCGTGGGCGCACCCTCACACCTATGGTGCTTGCTGTGGGGAGCACCCTCTGTCCTCAGAATCAACCTGCACACCCGGGCTCATGGAACAGCCTCTCTCTTCCCCCCTCCCTGCTTCATTGATGCCACGTTTGTGTTTGCGAGCCTTCAAATCCAGCTTACGTGGAATGACGTAACATCAGTTAACCCTCCAGCCTCTGTCTCCCCTCCAGGAGTCGGAGTCTCCGAGTCCTACATCGGGCGTGCTGAAGAGTTAACGGCTCAAGGAGGTGTCCCGTGTGCTCTACCGGGACGCACACTCATGAGACCATATCGTCATGAACGTTAGCTGGTGAAAGGCTGAGTGGTGAATATTTTTTTAAACTCTGGAAGGATGAAGACTCACAAACAGTGAAGACGCTGCGTGAAATCACTCGAGACCCCGGCAGGTGGGATGTGGTGGAGCACATTGGACCTTCTGTTCCCGTCGCCATCCAGACTCTCTGGTGGGACCTTGCCCCGTGTGGCCACCACAAGGTCGGCCACCAGCACTGTTCGGGGTGCACAGCTCGGATTGGTGGCCACAGACGGACACCCAGAGCCAGGCCTCAGTCGGGGCAGACGTTCGCTGCTGGTGCTTCGGCCGGTGTCCGGCCCCACCCCTTGGACTACTTTTTGGCACACAGTGGAGCAGGGCAAACACATGGGACGTCGGGGGCTGTCTGCGGACACGTCACAGAGACAAGCGTCCCAGCCCTGAGTTTCCATGCTGATTTCTCTCTCCTTTTTTTTTTTCCTTAGAAAATATTTAACTCTGTAGAAAATCACACTTGGGCAGAGCTCAACATGACCCAAATAGCCCAATAGCTTACCTGAAGCTGAGCCTTGGTTTTCAGCCACGTCTCCCTCCATATGCTGCCTTACGTCTCGTTGATCCTTTGCATCCTACAGAAAGAGAAGTGATACGGAATACACGATGCAGTATTTGTTAAACTGCCAAAGGGGACAAAATGTAGCGACAAGAGGATGTTTTAGAGACAGACAAGCCTGCCTCTCCCCTGGATGAGCTCTGAGACGTGGGCCGTCGGTCACCTCTAGAGCCTCAGAGCATTCATCTCTCTGTGTGGCTACAAGCACCACTGCTTCTGGTGGAGAATGTTGGCTTTTCCTCCGGCATGTACATCAGGATAAAGACAAGTGTGCTTTGCCTAATGTGTGTGAGGGTCTCATGGAAGCCAAGGAGACCTGTGTGGGCTCCCAGCACGACAAACAGGGGGTGCCTGGGGCACACACAGGTCACCGCAAACCTGGCAACTTCTCCATATAACTCGCTGCTCCGTGGTGCTGGGGCCTGGCTACCAGGGAGCCCCTAGTGTTTCACACCCACATCTGAATACAGGCATTTTTTTCCCTGCCCCGGTGCTAACCTGGCCCAGCAGACTGATGACTTTATTGTCCCACGTCTGCCAGCTAGCCAGCAGGAAGGGTGACCACAGTTCTTGCCAGACTTGCTAAAGGGTCAGGGATGGTGATCATTTCAACTTTCAGCGCTGAATGTGGCATGAACCAGAGACTGGGATTATGCAAAATTGTTCTTTGAACATTTGGAAAGACTTACAAGTAAACATGTCACTAGGAGACTTCTAAACCAAAACAGCATATCTAAAATATGCTGGCGTCTCCCTTCCCTAATCCAACACTTTAAAATTACAGTCAATAGATAAACAGATACATAAAGGGGTAAAGACATAACTTCAGGGGAAAACAAGAAGGGAAACCCTTGCTGGGCCAGAAAAGACAACTCCCAAAGAGGTGGAAGCAAATGGACACAGAAGGACATGGTCAGAGGAGTGTGCTGTGGAAGGTGGGAGAGACCCTCATGGAACCCACCGTGAGGCGGGCAGGGCGCTGCTGTGGTTGTGGGGGGACTACCCCCAAGGGATAACTTGCTGGGGCCACTGAAGGCCGAGCAGCCAGGCGAACGATCGCTGCTACAAACCTTCCTGAGTCCACAGGCAACAACGGGGTGTCTGCCCCCAGACGAAAGCACTGGAGCAGTGATCTCGGTAGAGACGGGGCAGCGTGAGAAAAAATACGCAGAGGAAGTGCTACCCAGGAAGCAAAGGTGAGGTGAGGTGTTGCCAAACCGTCTAAAAATTACTGGAACTAAGGGGAAACAGAATATTACTTTGGAATGAAAATAAAAACCGGACAAAGCAGGTAGGTGAGACAGTGGACGACCGTGGAACGGAGATTTGTGGGGAAGGATGTGGCTGGTGACTGTGTTGAAGAAGGTTGTGTATCAAAAGTGCAGCAATGGTTTGCCAGGGAAAAGGGCTGCAGTCGCGAGTTGAGAGGTTCTCCTCCACTGAGGTAACCCTCATGCTGAAAGGGGCTGTCAGTAGCCCATCTCACACTTGGAGACCGAGCAGATGCTGTAACGTCTGTGGGGGAGGGGAGACTGCCAGCCCCTGTTCTTTAGTCCTGCTGCGGCTTCAGGCAGAACAACCTTCATCCCGGAGCAGCTGGCTGATGCACTCCACAAGTTTGGGGCTGTGTGCTCTGCTCGGTCTGGCCTTGCCCTGAGGGGCAGGCACAGGTGCCTGCCTTGGTTTTGGCCCCCTTGGCAGCAAGAGCTTCCGTCAGTGCCACCTTCTGGAAGACTTAAAGAGACAGAACCTTTCCCCTCTATTTGCAGCCAGACATTTAAGGAAGTCTTTGTCAGGTCACTAGCTGACCACAGAGATAACGCAAGAGAAATTTCAGTGACAAGAAGTACACACTTGGCAAAAATAGTTTGGAAAAGTCACAAACACATAGTTCCAGCCTTCAACAGGCAAAAATCTATAATCCCTGAGGAGCAAATCTGACTTCCAGAGTTACCACATTATAATACTCAGAATATCCAGTTCTCAACAAAAAATTATAAAACATACAAAGAAACAGGAAGCCTAGACTTTCAAATTAATAGTCAAGGATATTAAATCGGCTGTCTCAAAAATGCTCAGTGAGGCAGAGGACATCATGGACAAAGAATTAAAGGAGATCAGGAAAATGGTGTATGAACAGATAAGAATATCAATAAAGAGGTAGAAATTAGAAAAAGAAACTAAACGAATTCTGGAGCTGAAAAATACGAAAACCGAAATAAAAAATTCACTGGAGGTGAATCAGCATATTTGAGCAGGCAGGAAAAAGGATCAGAAAATTGATGAAACTGAAATTATCCAGTCTGAGGACCGTAAAGAAAAAAGAATGAAGGAAAGTGGACAGAGGCTGGTGGACCTGTGGGACACCATCAAAGGTATCGACATACTGGGGAGTCCCAGGAGGAGGGGAGAAGGGAAGAGAACAGAAAAATACCTGAAGAAATAATGACTGAAAGCTTCCCAAAGATGAAAAACATGCATCTACAAATCCAAGAAGCTTAACAAACTTCAAGCAAGATAAACTAAAACAATCCACACTGAGACATTACAGCCAAATTCTCAGAAGCTAAAGAGAGAATTTTGAAAGCAGCAAGAGAGAAGCAACTGATCACAGACAAGCGATCCTCAGTGTGATAAACAGTGATTTCTCATCAGATTCCATGGACGCCAGGAGTCATTGGGGTGACATAATGTCACGAAGGAAAAAAAACCCTGCCAACCAAGAATTCTATACACAACGAAAGTATCTTTTAAGAATGATGGAGAAATTAAGACATTTTCAGGTAAACAAATGCTGAGGGAATCTATCACCAATAGACTTAACACAGTTTACACAGCCGCTCCAAATTCTTCAGGCTGAAATGAAAAGATACTAGACAGTCTTTCAAAGCTGCTTGTGGACATCAGGACTCCCACAAGGGCTGCTGGTGGTGCCTCCGTTTTGGGGTCCGTCTGCTTCTATCACACACACACCATCCCGCGGCCAGGAACAGCCTTGGCCCCCCTTTCTCTGCTGCTCTGCACTCAGCTGGGCTGCCCTGAGCAGCCGGCACTCCCGGGTCACAGGCAAAGCCGCCATCCTAATCTCAGTCTGGGGAGCCTGACTTCTACGCAGAGCCTCACTCTGCACTTGGGGCTCAGAGGTCGGCCCCCCGGGCTCACCTCGAGTTTCAGGGAGCTCTCTGGGCGGATGGTCCTGAGGGAGGTCACACTCGGGCACCTGGACAGTGGCGGCAGGAACTTCCTCCACTTCACTCTGCTGGGGCCGTGGGAAACAGAATCAATGGGGAGGCGGGGGGTGGCATGTGGGGGACACGGAAGGCGGCCACATGCAGTGGCCTGGAGAGGGCTGGAGAGGTGCGTGAGCATGTGTGTGCGTGCGTGCGTGTGTGTGTGTGTTTGGTGGGTGAGATTCAAGTAAATGACTTGTTCCTTTTAATTTTTATTTTAAATTGTATTAAATGACACCAGATGAAAGTGATTGAGCTTGGAGGGTAAGGGTACAATCTCCAAATGCTTACAACATAGGAAATGTTTTATAAAAGTCGCTTTTTACTTAAAGCTCTCCCTGTTGCTGAGGAAGTGAATGAAGAGTGAGTCATTTACTTACTGTCAAGTTGTGAGTGTGTTCATTGTTACACGCTCTTCTAAGATATAAGACTCTCGTGGCCACACACAGTTTTGCCAGGGGACAGAGCATACGCTTTAACACGTGTGCTTGAAACTGGGTCAGGGCCTTTGTAAAGGGCCACTTCCTGCCCTTGAGGCAGGAAGGTGGGCAGTGGGCTGGCCCGTGCTCCTGGAAGGCGAACAGACTCAGCGCCCACTGGACTCAGGCCTGCGTCAGGAGGACGCTGTTGGAAACCATCGGAAGGGCGTCCTACGTGTTCACAGAGAGAGAAATCAAACGAGCGTGACTCGTATGTGTCCACTAGCTCAGGTGTCAGTTGTAAAGAAGGTGACAAGGAGAACTCAGGACTTACCAGGCTGGGGGACAGCCGTGAGTGACAGTGTCAGAGAGTTACCTGAATAATTGTATTTTCTGTTATGTCTTCCCCCAAACACCCCCTCACAGATGCACCACTCTCCTCAGGAATCTGCGTAACGAGGAGTGTACAGCCCTTTGTCAGGTAGAAAAGCTCACGGACTCACCCCACTGTGGATGAACTCAGGTTGGCATCCAGTTCCTGTGGGGGGAAAGGAGTAAATGATGATTCCTCAAGTTAAGAAAGAAGCCCTCGACATGGAGCTTACCTTACACAAAATCAAGCCCATCATAAGTGGACTTCGAGTAAGGCTACCTCAGGGGCTCCCAGGTCCAGGGAAGGATCCCTGGTGGGCGGCGCCCTACCCCAGTCCCCGGGTTCTGGCCTGAATTGCACCCCCTCCACTTCTATGCTGAAGTCGTAGCCCCTCGTGACTGTGACTGTATTTGGAAACGGGGCCTTTAGAGCGGCAATTAATGTGGCAGGAGGTCATTGGGGTGCGTCGTATAGTCCACTGTGCCTGGTCTCCTCACGTGAGGAGGAGATTAGGAAGAAGGCCGTGTGATGGCCAAGGAGAGAGGCTCAGAAGAGCCAACCTTGACTGCGGCCTGACTGCAGACTTCTAGCCTCCAGAATTGTAAGAAAAGAAACGTGTAGTTTGGGCCGCCTGGCCCCTGCGGCCCAAGCAGAGAAATACACTGTCCATGTGCACGTGTTTTCACTCCTGTTTGGTGAGGACAGGAGTGGGGCGGCTGGGCCACGTGAAAGCATGTATTGGACCCCAGGTGCTGCCGGCCTGGCCTGTCTTCCGCATCTCACCCGCAGGGCACAGACCTCCACCTCCCCTGCCTCTTCACCACGCTTGGTATCAGTAAACTTTTTGCTTATAGCCACGCTGGCGGGTATGTGGTGATCCCTTACTGCAGTTCTAATTTGCATTTCCTCAGTGCCCAGTGATACTGAGCCTCTTTTCACGGGCTTATTTGCTGTCCATGGATCCCTTTTGGTAAAGAGTTTGTTCAAATCTAACCCTGACCCTAACCCTAAACTTTGATGATGTCCAATGTATCATTTTTGTTCTTTTTGTTCCTTTTTTAACCTAAAAAAAATAAATATTTCATGTATTTTTACTCAAAAATCATGCAACCACAGATAACACTTTGGAAAATAGAAAAAGAGAACTAAAAGTTACCCAGAGTTCAATCATTCTAATGCATTTTCTGTCAATCTTTTCTTCCCTATTTATAGGATCTGGTTTTTGCTTTATACAGTTGCAAACATGCCATATATGTAATTTTATATACTGCTTTTCCCCACTTATTACATCAGAAGCATTTAACTTCATTATTTCATCTTCAAAGCCAGAATTTTCAATTGGCCCATCATCTGTCAGGACTGGGTATCCAGCCCATTTTACTTAATCATTCACCTGAATTTGGATTTTTAGATTATTTCAGATTTTTCATCATTATAAACAATGCTATGGTGAACATCTTTGCAATAGAGCTTTGTCCACGTTTATGATTGGATCTTCAAGTTAATGGTAAGAAACAGTTGCATGCTCCCACGTGCTGGGTGCTGTGCTAGTGGAGCATCTCTGCAATCATCACCAATACACTTAGACGTTTGCACAGGAGTAGACATGCACAGGGCTCCCTGCCCAGGTAACCGGCAGAACTGGGTTGAACCCAGGAAGCCTTAGAGTCTATTTTCATTCTCAGGAGTGCAATTCCTGGGACCAAAAGTTTATTAATAGGTTTACCCAAAGGGAAGACCTTCTAAAATAAACCTTATGATCTAACGTGCATCCTGGTGACTGTACTTGGAATTTGCTGAGAGAGTAGATCTCAAGGTTCTCTCTCACACACACAAGGTGACGACATGAGATGCGATCATCTCACGATGTACACACATGCCATTGTTCTAGTTCATAGACAGTGATTTTGGCATCGTATAAAAGAAAACTTGGCCTAACACAAGATCTGGATGCCCGTCTGGATGTAAGAATGGACGTAGGAACATACCGTTAGAGTAGCAGCCCCGGAAACACTACAAATGTTTAAAACAATCGAGTCCCTGAGTCCGGCCCCTGGCCCCGCGCCGCGCTTACCTGCAGCCCCGAGGAGCTCTCGCCTGGGATGTTGATGGTGGAGTCCTGTTCTGTGAGCTTCATGCTGGCGGGACATACAGAAGGAAGAAAGGACACGTATCAGCAAATGTGGACTTCTGGGGGCTCAGAATGGGCTGTGAGAGGCTGCGCGATCATACAAGGCTCAGAGAGGGAGCAGCTCTGCTGAGCCCTGGAGTCTGGCCTCTGACACCGAGAGAGAACAAACGCCTCCTCTTTAAGCCCCTTAGTTTGTGAGGATTTGTTGCACTAGACCTAAAACGAACACAGAAGTATCGTGCTGAATTCTCCACGTGGGCCCAGGGTAATCATCTGAGCCTCTAAAACCGGAGAAGCCAGGAAGCATAATTCAGAGAGATTTGAACGTAAGAAGGACGTAAACTGCCGTTGCTGACTTGCTATTAGGGGGAGGAGAAAAGGTGAGAAGTGAATTCTGTCACTGTCCCCAGTGGGCTTGGAAGGGGCTTCTCCCCCAGGACCTCCAGGGATGAACGAAACCTGGGGACACACGGTTGCTGTCTGTGGGGTGCAGAGAAGAGACCCAGTTTCATTTGACCAGGTTTCTGCCCCAAGGAAACCATGAGATAGTAAGTGTCGATGCGTGTCTTCACGTGTAAGATCTGATTCCTTGCTCATATTCTCATCCCATCCATTTAACGTTCCAGAACAGATAAACAGTCCAGAAGAAATACTCTTTAGAAAATGGTACGATAACCACTGCTAGAGCAAGAGACACTGTAAGGTCCTCCGTGAGGTTTCCCGTTACAACTTGCCCACAGAACACCGTCACATCCACGGGCACGTATGGGGCGCAATTCTTCCTCTGGCAGGTGTCACATGACTTAGATATTTCCCCTGGTCTCTGTGAACCGAGGTCCGACCTGCTCTAACAGGGTCAGCCGCAGGGTGAGGCTGGGAACGGCCATCACAAGTGCCGATTTCCTCAACTGGATCCAAACTACTACGTTACCCTAGAAACATTTTCTGCCACAAAAAAGACTACTGGCAATGTATTTCCCATCGCATCTAGAGGATTTGTACCTTACACTGTACTTGTATCACATTTTACCCATCATTAACCCTTTCATTAAATAATGCTAGCTCCTTTTCCAGTTGGAGGAGTAGAGGCTGGATTGGAAAAGAAAAGAATTCGGTAAAGACGGTAAAGACGAATATGATACATGCCCAAAAGGTAGAAGAAAATGTCTCGAATTTTTTCTTTTAACAGAAGAAACTTCACAATACGTGAGGCGCCTAAGGAATTATATATGATCATTATTTTATAAAATAAAACATTATGGATACAATGCACAGAAAAATTATTAGAAGGGAAGACTTGAAAGGTACAAACCGAAATTCCAGCAGGAGCTATGGGCGGGTGGGGGACTCTGAGTGTCTTTTGTTTTTATACTGGGGATTCTGTATTTCCAAATTTTCTATAATAAATATGCATTGATTTGGAAATCTGAAAAAAATTTTGTTTGAGGTGAAAGTTTACCATCCTGGCTCCAGTTAAGTTGCTATCATTCTTACCAGAAAAGGATAAAAGAGAAACGTTCTCCGATTTTACTTAAAGGGTCCTGGTTAGATGATGCTGTGAAGTGAAATTCATAATGACTTGGATTTACATGAGAGTCTCGCCAGTCAGATTTCTCAGGAAGTCAATTTAGAAGAAAACTTACTGGGTTGTTTGAAAGCGAACGATCTTTTTACACTAAATCATATTTACTGGCTGACTGTTAGACTAAGCAAAAATCTAAGTAACTCTCAGCATGTGAGAAACTGCCTAGTGGTGCATTTCTTCTAAGCTCCCCTTTCCTGGTCCAGGGAACCTCTCTGCCCTGCTGGATGCAGGATGGAGAGAGAGTCCCCGTCCGCAGCTCCCAGCACGTCCCTCCGGAAGGGCAGGGGCTGCACTTCTGGCCCCCTTTCCACTGAGGAGAGATGAATCTAGGCTTCCCTGCGCTGCCACATGCAGCAGTGATGCTGGGAAGAAGCAATGGTCCCTCCCAAGTGAAGCCATATTGAAGGCAACACCAACCCCAAACCCAGGTGTCTTGGAACGGGACAAAATCCTTTCAAAGTTTATCTGGAAAAATAAATGTGTAAGAATTGTCAAAAATTTTGAAAAATGAAAACATCTTGATAGGAATTTGTCTAACCGGGAATAATGGGATGCTGCAGTAGAAGGAGATAAATGAGGCAGAAGCAGGCGTCCAGGATGAGTGCAGATGGGTCCAGACACTAAAGAGAGAGCGTCTCACTTCCACTACTTAACAAATGAGATGGCAACCAACAGGTGTATCGTCGGAATAAAATGACTTTGTTACCTGTCTCACTGTTTCCAAAAATCAAGATGGCCTGAGAATCAAAATGTAAAGAAAGCAAATAAAAACTATGAAAATATTAGAAAGACTATTGGAGGATATCTGTAGAAACTGAGAGTAAGGAAGGCTTTTCAAAGCAAGACAAAAGAAAATTTTGACAAATTCAGCTTCAGAAAAATTTGTGACCTCTACATTGCAAAAGACACAATAAAGAAATTTTTTTAAATGACTGGATGAAATATATTTGAAACACACAGAACAAAGAATTAGTCAATATCTTCAGTAGGCAAAGAGCTCTTAAAATTGCTAAGAAATATACAAATACCCCAGTATAAAAATGGTGAAAATATGTGAAAACCTAACGCAATGCACACAAGAGAAATTATATAATGGTCAAAACAGATGAAATGATGTACATTCCCACTGGTATTAAAAGGACTGCACATAGAAACAATTACTTGTTTTATTTGGATAAAACTAAATATACTGTTAGTACCTTGTATTGAAAACTTTGAGGAAATTGATGCAAGTGTGAATTACTCTAACTTTGGGGAAAGTAATCGTGAAGATCTATGAAGATTGAAAGTGCACAGCCAAGCCCTTTGCCCTACGGATGTCCTACAGAAATAAAACCGACTGTACCTAACAACACCGGCACAAAGACGCTTCCAGTAAACTGTCCGAAAAAACCAAGGCTGGACAGAACCTCCGGGTCTGCCGGGGGGCAGCTGACGAACTCACGGTCTATCCATGGAAGAGGATGACTTTCCTGACGAGAAGGAATCACGTCCATGTGCAGTGTCACAAAAGCCATCCACGATCCACCATTGGGGGTATAAAATAGGGGGCTGCAGACTGACAGGCACGGCGTGATCTGATCGTTCCCTGTAAGCTTTTGTGTACGGATAGAAAGCAAAGGTGGCGGCTGCTCAGATATCAGCCTTGAGGCGGTGCTGGGGGTTTTCCATGGTCCCTATGTTGATGCAAGAGCACGTGTTACAGATATAATAATGCAGAAGCCGTGAGGTATTAATCTCAACCGACTCTCAACTTTACATGGATAACAAGCCCAGCTTCCTGGCATGAAGCAGGGCGTGGTGGGCCGTCACCTGGTGGGCCTGGCGATAGCACAGATGACCAAGCCGAAGGGGATTTTTCTCAACACTTGAAATCTAAGGAATTTGCCCTGCTGGGTTTCAGATTTGCTCGGGACTGGTGACCCTTTTTTCCTTCTGATTTCTTCCTGCTGGAATGGGTATGTCTCGCCTATGCCTGTCCCGTCAATGTATTTTGGAAGCAAATGACTTGCCTGGTTTCACAGGTTCACAGATGGAGTGGAATTTTGTCCAGGATGAATCAGTCATACCCTGAGTCTCAGCCGTCTCTGATTTGGATGATTTAGGTGGTGAGATTTGGGACTTAGAGCTGATGCTTGAACTGGGGGAAGTTGTGATGTGGTGACAGAAGAGCATGGACTTTGGAGGGCTAGAAGGCAGACTGTTGTGGGTTAAATTGTGTCCCTTCAAAAAAGGTGAGCAGCTGACCCTTGAACAACATGGCTTTGCACAGTACGGGTTCACTTATACGCGCGTTTTCTCCGATATACAGTTGGCCCTCCGGATCTATGGGTCTCACGTCCGAGAATTCACCCAAGCTTGGACTGAAATTTCTCTCAGTGGTTTGTTGAATCCTCGGATCCAGAGCCCACAGATGTGGACGGCTACCCATGGGACTCGAGCATTCATGGATTTTGGTAAACGGAGGGGTTCCTGGAACAAACCCCAACGGATACTGAGGGATGACTGCATTGGAGCCGTAATTCCCAGGACGTCAGAATGTGACCTTATTTGGAGACAGGGTGTTTCAGAAGCCATCAACTTAAAGTGAGGTCATGGGGGCTTCCCTGGTGGCACAGTGGTTAAGAATCCGCCTGCCAATGCAAGGGATACGGGTTCGAGCCCTGGTCCGGGAAGATCCCACCTGCCGCAGAGCAACTAAGCCCGTGTGCTGCAACCAGTGAGCCTGTGCTCTAGATCCTGTGAGCCACAACTACAGAAGCCCAAGTGCCACAACTACTGAAGCCTGAGCACCTAGAGCCCGTGCTCCACAACAAGAGAAGCCACCGCAATGAGAAGTCCACACACAGCAATGAAGAGTAGCCCCCGCTCGCAGCAACTAGAGAAAGCCACTGCGCGGCAACAAAGACCCAACGCAGCCAAAAATAAATTATAAAATAAAATAAAAAATGTTGGATTAGGGTGGGTACTAATCCAATACCCGTGGTGGCCTTGTAGAAAGGGGAAATTTGTGCACAGAGACAGGCACAGAGGGAAGATGATGTGAAGAGACACAGGGAGAAGATCACCACCTAAAGCCAAGGAGCCAGGCCCGGAACAGATCCCACCACCCTCAGATCCCAGCCCACCCTGCCAACACTTGATTTCAGACTTCCAGCCTCCAGAACAGTGAGACATGCTTCTAATGCTTAAGCCGCTTGTTCTGTGGTACTTTGCTGTGGCAGCCGTAGTAAGTGAAAACACCCACCATAACACTGTGAGTAAATTCCCCGTTTCTCCACCTTCTGTGAGAAGACGACTTTTCATGGCTGCATACAATTTCATCACGGAGACAGGGTGTACTCTTAAAGTGTGTTCTTACCCTGGGTGATGACCTTTGTAATGGGCCATGTTCTGCTTTTGTGATTTTGAGGTGAAAATGTCATGTGCATGTGTGCAGTGCTCCTGGGGCAGAGTGTCACCTACCTTAGCATCTAACTGACTCAACACCGACTCCACATGAGTCAGCCTGACTTTCGGGAGCTTAATTGAAACCTAGTGTTAGGAGAGGCTGTCAAAAGGACATTCAGACTCAACGGAGCCCATGTGCTCCAGCTGGCACAGAAAATAAAGAGACTTGCCTTATTTTTGTGTATTAGTTCAGATGTTAGTTGTACAGAAGGGCGAGAAGAATTATTGTAGTTTTTGCAAGTAAGGTAAGTAAAAATGAGATACGTGAATGGCTATAATTGTTAGTAATCTTAGTGAAACAATTTTAGTTTACATTGTGTTACACATTATTTAAAAATATTCCATCACAGATGAGTTATTTTTCAAAGTAATTTGAGTTAAGAAGAGAATACAGCTATTTTTCAGATAGATACAACAACTCTAGTAAGCATCTAACCTACCTCTGTACAGATGAACTCAGGCTGGCAACTGGTTGCTGTGAGAATAAATAAAAATCAATAAAATTGTAAAGGAAGAAATTGTCGATGTTGAGGTTACTTGTTCAGAAAATTCAAGTCTGTCAGAGTTGATTTCAAGCAATGGTGTCTCAGGGGCTTCTGAGGCCTGGGAAAGGATCTCATTGGTGGGATAGTAGCTTTCCTCCCAACCCATGTTACATGTACAGAGGTGGCTTCATTTCTCCTAGTCAGGAATGGAATGGGACTGCTGGGTCAAATGATAAGAATATATTTAAGTTTTAGAGAAACTTCCAAACTACTTTCCAAAGTGGTGTCACTTTAAATTCCCATGTATTAAGACATCCAACTCCTCTACAGGTTCACCAACACTTGGTATTGTCAGCCTTTTTAATTTTAGCCACTCTGATGCCTGTGTAGTGGGGTCTTACTTTAATTTCATTCCCCTAATGCCTAACGATGTTGACCATCTTTTCATGTGCATATTTGCCACCCATATATCTTCTTTTGGGCGATGTGTTCAAGTCTTTTGCCCATTTAAAAAACTGGGTCATTTTTCTTATAATTGAGTTTTGAAAATTCTTTATATATTCTGGATACAAGTATATGGTTTGGAAGTATTTATTCCAGTCTGTGGCTTAGATCTTTATTTTTGTAGTAGTGACTTCTGAAGGGCAAATATTTTAAATTTTGATGATGTCCAATTTTTCATATTTTTCTTTAATAGTGCTTTGGTGTCATATTAAAGAAAACTTTGCCTAACTCAAGATCACAAAGAATTTATTCTGTTTGCTTCCTAAAGTGTTGTAGTTTAGCCCTGAAATTTAGGTCCAAGATTGATTTTCAGTTATTTTTTTGTATGCTGTGAAGTAGGACATTAAGTTCTTTTTTTTTTTTTCCCTTGTGGTTATCCAACTGTTCCAGTATCACTTACTGAAAACACATTTCTCCCCATTGAATTGCCTTGGCACATTTGCTTAAAATCCATTTACCATAAATGTAAAGGTTTTATTTCTGGAGTTTCTATTCTGTTTCATTGATCTCTATGTCTATCCTTATGCTGGCAACCATACAGTAGCTTTGTAGTGAAATTTGAAGTCAGATTGTCTAAATCCTCCAATTTGGTTCTTCTTTTTCTAAATGATTTTGGCCACTCTAAGTCCTCCGAATTTCCACATACAGCGTGCTATTTCCTTAAAGAAAAAATCTTGCTGGGAATTCAATGGGGATCATGTATGTTTGTAGATCAATTGGGGGGAAAGTTTCTACCATGACAATATTGAGTGTTCCAATCCATAAATATTGTAAATCTTTCCATTTATTTGGATTGTGTCTAATTTCTCTCAGCAATAGTTTGTAGCTTCACATATACAGATTTTTGTGCTTGTTTTGTTATTTTATTAGTTTTTGATTCTACCGTGAATGGAATAGTTTTCTTAAGACCATTTTCAGAATTTTCACTGCTAGTATACGGAAATGGAATTCAGTTTTTAACACTGATTTTATATCCTACCACCTTGCTAAGCTATCTTATTATTTCTACTAGCGTTTCTGCAGATTAGTTAACATCATGTTTCCGGCAAATAAACACCGTTTCATTTTCAAATCTATACGCCTTTAACTTATATTTCTTGCTTCACTGCACTGGCTGGAACTTCAGTAAGATGTCAAATAGAAGTCTGGAATGGACATTCTTGTCTTGGTCCCAGTCTTAAGGGGAAAGCCTTCAGTATATTAAGTATGAATTAGCTGTAAGTTTCACCAGTGCTCTTCATCAGATTTAGGGTGTTTTCCCCCCTAGGTTGGGAAATTGTTTTATCATAACTAGATGTGTTACTAGCAAATGCTTTTTCTGATTGATTGATGTGCTTGTATGTTTATTGTATTTTATTTTATTAATATGTTTACTACATTAATACGATTTCAGATGTTAAACCAACCTTGCATTCCTGGACTAAACCTCACTTAGTCACAGTTCTGTATATATGTGACTGCATTTGGTTTGCTAATATTTTGTTAATGATTTTTGCTTCTGTATTCACGAGTGATATTGGCTTATGATACTCTTTTTTTTTTAATGATACTCTTTTTTGATGACATTATCTGGCTTTAGTATTATGTACTAGCCTCACAGAAATGAGTTGGGAAGTATTTCTTCCTCCTCTATTTTCTGAAAGTTTGTGCATAATTGATTTGGGTTTTTTTTCCCCTTAAAATAACAGAATTCATCAATGAGGCCATTAGGGCCTAGGATTTTCTTTGTGGAGAATTTAAAATTACTAGTTCAGTGTCTTTTTTTTCTTTCTTTCTTTTCTTTTTTTTTAAATGTTGAGCCTTCTT
The DNA here is from genome assembly GCF_039906515.1 of Pseudorca crassidens. Taxonomy (NCBI): domain Eukaryota; kingdom Metazoa; phylum Chordata; class Mammalia; order Artiodactyla; family Delphinidae; genus Pseudorca; species Pseudorca crassidens. The sequence continues at coordinate 1,010,827 of NC_090298.1, forward strand.
TTAATTTATTTATTTTTATTTTTGGCTGTGTTGGGTCTTCGTTTCTGTGCGAGGGCTTTCTCTAGTTGTGGCAAGCGGGGGCCACTCTTCATTGCGTTGCGCGGGCCTCTCACTGTCGTGGCCTCTCTTGTTGCGGAGCACAGGCTCCAGATGCGCAGGCTCAGTAGTTGTGGCTCACGGGCCTAGTTGCTCCACGGCATGTGGGATCTTCCTGGACCAGGGCTTGAACCCATGTCCCCTGCATTGGCAGGCAGACTCTCAACCATTGCGCCACCAGGGAAGCCCCCTAGTTCAGTGTCTTTACTTGTTATATGACCATCTGAATGTTCCATTTCTTCTTGAATCGGTTTTGGTAATTTGTACCAACTAAGTAGAATGGTAAATCCCTTCCTTAAATAATAAAGCACATTTCAACCTTAGAACACTTACAATTAAGTATAGAAAAGTGTAAGAGACCCAAACCCATAATGTTATATTTTTGCATTAGAAAGTCACCTGTGCATTGGTAATTTGGTATTTCATGTTCTTCAATGCCAAAGATAATGTGTTCTCCAGTGCAGGAGAGAGAAAGGTTTCAAATCTCAGAGTCTTAGAAGATCTGCCTGCTCTTACGCGTTGAGCTTGGCCTCGTTCTCTCCTGTTGGCCACCAAATGGATATAATAATGTGTCCAGGAGACTCTTAGTGAGATTTAACATAACGATCAATGACAAGTGTCCGTCAGAGTGGTGACCACATGGTCAGGACTGGCAGCAGGTGTCAAATGGGACTGTCACAGGCAAACTGGAACATAGGGTCACCCTGGCTTCAATGACAGCAAAGAAAAACCCACGGACGCCTGCTCCTGGCTTGCAGTGAAGTTCACCTTTGGTGGTTGAGTCTGGGGGGGTGGGCAGGATGATAGTTTCCACGAAACGTGCTTCCGAACTTCTAGTAGAAGTTGCTAGCGCAAGTGCAAGCAAGGAAAAGGAGTGATGACAACCTCACTGCTGCTAAAGGTGGGTGCGGACCCTCTTGCTATTTCTAAATTATGACAAGGATCCCCCTTCTCTGACGCCCTTCAGAGTTTGTGGTGAGACGAAGCTCCTCCACAGAGAAAATAAAGTCACCAGCAACCTTCAGAAACTGGCAGAGTAGCAATGCCTGCTCACAAGTAGCCCACCAGACACCCCCAGAGCATCCGACCTCTGGGGGGGCCTACAATGAGCCAGCCCTGCAGGCTTGATCCTGTGAAGTTATGGAAATGATATAGCACGCTCACACATCACACACACGTCACACACACGCATCACACATGCGTCATACACATCACACATCATACACACACACCACACACATCACACTCACATCACACACACATCACACACACACATCACACACACACATCACACACACACATCATACACATCACACACACATCACACACACACATCACACACACATCACACACACACATCATACACATAACACACACATCACACACACATCACACACACACATCACACACACATCACCCACACAGCACACACACACATCACACACACATAACCCAAACACATCACACTCACACATTACACACACACATCATACACATAACACACACATCACACACACATCACACACACATAACCCAAACACATCACACTCACACATTACACACACACATCATACACATAACACACACATCACACACACATCACACACACATCATACACATCACACACACATCACACACACACACACATCACACACACATCACACACACACATCACACACACATCATACACATAACACACACATCACACACACACATCACACACACATCACACACACATAACCCAAACACATCACACTCACACATTACACACACACATCACACTCACACATCATACACACACATCACACACACACATCACACATGCATCATACTCACACATCACACACACACATCACACACACATCATACACACACATCATACACACACAACCCAAACATCACACACACACATCACACACGCCACACACACATCACACTCACACACACACATCACACATGCATCACACACACATAACCCAAACACATCACACACATCACACTCACACATTACACACACACATCACACATGCATCATACTCACACATCACACACACCACACACACATCACACACACACATCATACACACACATAACACAAACATCACACACATCACACACACACATCACACGTGCATCACATCACACACACATCATACACACACATAACACAAACATCACACACACACATCACACGTGCATCATACTCACACATCACACACAATCATACACACATAACACAAACACATCACACACACACATCACACATGCATCACACTCACACATCACACACACATAACACAAACACATCACACACATCACACTCACACATCACACACACACATCACACTCACACATCACACACACACATCACACACACATCACACATGCATCACACTCACACATCACACACACACATCACACACGCATCACACATGCATCACACTCACACATCACACACACACACCATACACACACACCATACACACACATAACCCAAACACATCACAATCACACACATCACACTCACATATCACACACACATAACACAAACACATCACACACATCACACACACACATCATACACACACATAACACAAACATCACACACATCACACACACATCACACATGCATCATACTCACACATCACACACACACATAACACAAACACATCACACACACATCACACACACACATCACACAAACATCACACACACCACACACACACATCACACGTGCATCATACTCACACATCACACACACACATCATACACACACATAACCCAAACACATCATACTCACACATCACTCACACATCACACACACACATCACACTCACACATCACACACATCACACTCACACATCACACACACATAACACAAACACATCACACACATCACACACACACATCACACTCACACATCACACACACACATCACACACACATCACACATGCATCACACTCACACATCACACACACACATCACACACGCATCACACACGCATCACACTCACACATCACACACACACACCATACACACACACCATACACACACATAACCCAAACACATCACAATCACACACATCACACTCACATATCACACACACATAACACAAACACATCACACACATCACACACACACATCATACACACACATAACACAAACATCACACACATCACACACACATCACACATGCATCATACTCACACATCACACACACACATAACACAAACACATCACACAAACATCACACACATCACACACACACATCACACAAACATCACACACACCACACACACACATCACACGTGCATCATACTCACACATCACACACACACATCATACACACACATAACCCAAACACATCATACTCACACATCACTCACACATCACACACACACATCACACTCACACATCACACACATCACACTCACACATCACACACACACATCATACACACACATAACCCAAACACATCACACTCACACATCACTCACACATCACACACACACATCACACACATCACACACGCATCACACACACAGACTCACACACACAATGCGAGCCCCACAGTTAGTTTGTCCCCCACTTTCTCTTCTATTCCTCACCTACCTTTGTCCCCATGTGAGGGGCACCCCTGGGAACCACATCAATGCTTCAATTCATCAAACAAGCAATTCCAAATACTGCTCTGCCCTCACTCTTGGAGGGCCTTAGACCCACCTTCGGCTCTGACCCCCGTGGTGAGTCTCACGCTGGTGGCCGTGGGCTTACCGTTGATGACGACGTGTCCTCTGGCTTTACGGTGGCGGAGCACAGACTCAGGTGCATGGAAGTTGGCAGGAACTCCTTGGGCTTCTTGCTGCTAGGATGGGGCAGGGGGAGGGAAGACGGAGGTCAGCGAGGAGGGAGCTGGCTGGGGGCAGGAGCGCATGCGGGGCGGGTAAGGCTGCAAAGCCTCACACCAGCGTCAACGCTGCCGTTTCCTCCTTAGAGCAGCAGCCCTGGGAGGCCGTGGGAACGCTCGATGTAAAACAGCCTGCAGGGGCTGTGCGTGTAAAGGACCATGACTGCTTGCCGGTGGGATGCCAGGAAGGCGGGCTTCGCCCCACTGAGCCCCCCGGACAGCTACACTTGCCAGTTTGTGAGCAGCAGCGGTGCAGGAGCTCTTTACTAGCGCACAGTGACGCGCTTCCAGGCCACAACATTGCCACTCTGTGGCACTTTCCCACAGAGGCTCCAGGGAACGAATAGGGAGGCTTGTCTTTGATGCCCAGGTAGGTCAGTGTCATCACACGGACCTCCACAAACTGAGGAACATGGAAGAGGGAAGTCGGGGAGGTTTGAAGCACGAGGAGGACTCGGCCCTCCGCTACCGACTTAGAGATGGAGCGTGAGGACGGGACGGGCTCTGTCAACATTCCAGACCCACCGTCTGCAGAGGACGCTGCCCCAGGAGCCCTGGCGGCTCCGTGTGAAATGCCAAGCAGAGCCCGATGCGCCCGCAGGCGTGTGACTGCGGGAACCGAGCGTTCACGCGTCGTCTTTGCCACTAAGTCTGTGGGGATTTGCTGTGTAGCAATGGGAACTGGCAGAGGCCACGCCTCTAAAATCAGACAGGAAGTGTCTCCCTGTGTGTGGCCCTGCCCCCACTTGTATGTTCATCCTAGCTGGGCAATTTCTATCGCTATAATCCATTCTATGTACTGTTCCACGGCCGGCAGACAGTCCAGAAGAGAAGACGCACTCCCAGTAAACTGGTCTGATAACTGCTACTAGAGACACACTTTACAAAGTCCCACAGTGTTTTCCACCAAAACACGCCTGTGAGACACTTCAGTGTCTTGTGATTTAAACATATTCCCGGGTTTCTAGGACCTACTCCAGCAAACTTTCCCCCAAATCGGGCTGTGTCTACTCGTCAACTGTTAGGTTGACTCCCAGGTCACCCCAGGAACATTTCTGCAGCAAAAAAAGGTCATTGGTGTTTTATTGCCCATTGGGTCTGGAGGGCTTGTAAACTTGTATTTTGTTGTATCACACTTCTCGCACAATCAACCCTTTCAATAAAGGGATGCAGAAGTAAAGATCAGATTGAAAATAAAGAATAGTATTCCAAAAATGAGGAAGACGGTACATTCCAAAGATGGCATGATTTACATTCATAAAAATCATCATTTTTTCTGTTAACAATGTTCACAACATATGGAGTTTTTAAAAAAGACTTCTAAAGAGTTCTACAATATGATTATAATTTTAGAAAAAAACCCATCATGGGCTTCCCTGGTGGCGCAGTGGTTGAGAGTCCGCCTGCCGATGCAGGGGACACGGGTTCGTGCCCCGGTCCGGGAAGATCCCACATGCCGCGGAGCGGCTGGGCCCGTGAGCCATGGCCGCTGAGCCCGCGCGTCCGGAGCCTGTGCTCCGCAACGGGAGAGGCCACAACAGTGAGAGGCCCGCGTACCGCAAAAAAAAAAAGAAAAAGAAAAAACCCATCATGTATATAATGCACTCAAAAAATATTTAAAAGGAAGAACCTAAAAGATGCTAATCAAATGCCAACAGTGGCGCTTGGCGGAGGGGGCAAGAAGGGATGTTCGTATTTACACTGGGAAGTTTTGCAGTTTCCAAATTTTCTATAATGAATATGCATTGATAAGGCAATTTGAAAAAAAACTAGGTTTTTGTCTTGTTTAGGTTTGGTTTTAGAGTTAAGCTTACCATGCTGATTCCAGTTAGGTTTCTACCATTCTTGCCAGAAAGCAATAAAAGAAAAAATATTCTTAGATTTTTTTTTAAAGAACCATAGACACTTGAAAGTGAAATTCAAAATGACTTAGATTTTCACAATACTAGTGCCAATCAGGTTTCTAATAAATTTAGAAGAAAAAAAATAGTGGGCTATTTGAAAAGGAATGTTCTTTCACACTAAACTATAATGCCCTGATTATTAAACTAAGCAAAACTCTGCAGCAATTCTCAGCTTTGGGGGAATTGACGAATGGTGCCCTTCTCCTTTTCTGAGTCTCTCTGCCAGTTGAGCTGCGGCAAGGGAGACGTGAAGCCCTCCAGGACCCCGGGGCCAGTCTTCCCTGCCAGGGACACTGGAGCTTCCCCTGCAGGTTTCCGGGAAGAAGGAGCCTACTAGGGTGTGCCCGGCACTACCAGCCCACCTCCCCACCCGCAGACTGGCTTCCTGGTTTGCTCCCCACACAGACGCTGAGCTGTGAAGGTGGGGAGGCAGCCTTTGTCCCACCCACGTAAAGTGCACACCTAACGTGACTCCAGTTCAAACTCCAGGTTTCTTGGAACTGCACAAATGATCTTCAAGTTTATATGGAAAAATAAATACAGGAAAGAATTGTCAAAATAATGAAAAACAAAAATCTTAAGAGAGGCATTCACCTGCTAGATACCAAAAGGCAGCTAAATGAAGCCCTGTCGCTAAAACAGCACAGTGTCCTGAGCACACTCAGCAGAGGGACAGACGGGTGTCCAGAAGCAGACAAGCCCAGAGTCTGCAGAAGCTCGGGGCATCAGGAAAACGGCCTTTCGATTTGATGAGGAAAAGTGGACCATTTCATTAATGAGGTGGCAACCAACAGCTATGCTGTAATAAAATACCTTGGCTATTTCAGTAAATACAAAAATAAATAGAAGATGGTTTCAAAACCAAGTGTAAAGAAAGCAAGTAAAAACCACGAAAATGTTAGGAAAGCATACGGAGGACGTTCCTTGGGCTAAGAAAGACATTTTAAAGCAAGCCGTTAAGAGGAGAATATAGCTGCTCTAGGCAGATGACGACTTACCCCTGCGCAGGTGATCTCAGGTAGTTATCCAGCTGTTGCGGGACATAGAGGAAAGTCATAAAACGAAAGCAAGTTGTTGACACTTTCAGTCGATTTGGAGCAGTGGTACCTCAGAGTCTCCTGGGTCCTGGGAAGGGACCTCACAGGAGGGGAGGGGGGCACCCTTCCCCGCACCCTTACACATGTGTGCGCGTTTCCACTTCTCTTTGGCAAGAGACAGGGAGTGGGGTGACTGGGTCACTGAGACGTATGTATTTCACTTTTTAAGAAAATGCCAAACCTCTTCACAAAGTGCTGTAGTTTCACATCCCCACCAGCAATGTGTGAGCTCGCCACCTACAGCCTCGCCGACACCTGCGGCTGGGCTCTTTGATTATGGCCACTCTAATGGACACGTGTGATGTCTCACTGTGGTTTTGTGTTTCCTTAACGATGAATTATGTTGACCCTCTTTCATCCGCCACCCATAGATCCCCTTTGGTGCAGTGTGTTCAAATCTTTTGCCCATTTAAAAATCTGGGTCGATTTTCTTATAATTGAGTTTTGAAAGTTCTATACATTTTCTGGGTGCAAGTATATGATTTGCAAATAATTATTTGTGTCTGTGGCTTATATTTTCATTTTCTTAATGGTGTCCTTTGAAGAGTGAATGTTAACTTTGATGAGCAGCAGCTGCAGAAACGGGCGGCCTGAAAGGAGTCGCCTCACTTGTGGAGAGTGAGTTCGGAAATGATACAACACACACACGCACACTACATGCCAAACTCACTCACACGCACATACAGCCCCCCACACATGCCAGCACAGAAGCGAAGGACTGTGGCTAAGTGGTCCTAGCTGCAAGGTGACCTTGGGTCTTGCCCCAGCCCTGCATCAACCTGGATGGTGAAGCAGAGAGACGTCCAGTACCTGTAACAAGCCTTTTCTTGGTGGGGTCACATCTCTCTTCACCGCCGGGGGCTTCGAGCGCTGCAGTTTGTTGTTTTGCATTATGTACTCAAACGTGCTCAACTTCTTGGCCCCTGGAAAGGAGGCAGGAGGCAAGGGGCAGAGTCACCCTCCATCAGCTGCAGAGCGGCCCGGCCTCCGCGGGCCGGGGCGTTGGGGGCTGGTTCCCAGGCCACTCCAAGCCCGGCTGGCCTCGGGCCGCGGCCAGCAGTGGCCCACCAGCCCTGTCCCGGGCAGGGGAGCCCTGCGTCCCTCACAGGCCCGTAAAGCCAAGGTGGACGGGGGAGTGCTGAGCCCAGCTCCGTTTTAATTAAGGTGAGACACCAGCTCTCACACGTGGCGGAAGGACCCCAGGTTGTTAGAAGAAACTCTCAAACATGTTTGTCAATAGAAAAGCACTATTAACGAAAGCATGCTCTGTGCCCGCTTCACTCGTGTGCCTTCGCGGAGGGGCCAAACGTTCCCTGAAGACTAACAAACGTGAGAACAGAGGGTTGACCATCATTTCTGAAAAGCGAAAAGGGCCACCCACAGAAGCCTATTTGCCGCTCGAGGAGCAGACGGAGGGCCGCCTGCCCTTACAAGGCCCCACAAGGCCCCACGAGGGCCCACTAGGGCCCACGAGGCCCCACAAGGGCCCACGAGGGCCCACTAGGGCCCACAAGGCCCCACAAGGCCCCCGCAAGGGCCCACGAGGTGCCATGAGGCCCCACAAGGGCCCACTAGGGCCCACGAGGCCCCACGAGGCCCCACAAGGGCCCACTAGGGCCCACAAGGCCCCCGCAAGGGCCCACGAGGTGCCATGAGGCCCCACAAGGGCCCACTAGGGCCCACGAGGCCCCACGAGGCCCCACAAGGGCCCACGAGGCCTCACGAGGCCCCACGAGCCCCCCGCAAGGGCCCACGAGGTGCCATGAGGGCCCACGAGGCCCCACGAGGGCCCACTAGGGCCCACGAGGCCCCACAAGGCCCCACAAGGGCCCACAAGGGCCCCGCAAGGCCCCCGCAAGGGCCCACGAGGCCCCACGAGGCCCCACGAGGGCCCACGAGGCCCGCTCTGCTGCTGCCCCGCGGGGGCCCGAGGCTCAGGACGCCTTCCCCGCCCCCTTCCCTGGGGGCTCCTACGAGGGCTTTCGCTTCGTTTGCCTTATCTTTCTTGATTAACTGCACACGTTCCCTCAGAACCTGTGTCACACTTTGAGGATGTAAACTTGACCCTGTTTGTATTCTCATGAAAATATTCATTCTTCTGTGTGGGTTTGCACAACCACCACCAAATCCAGACTGTGAGATGCCCTGCATGCCTCCGGCGCCCTCCCTCTTCTGACTGCACTTGGCGTGAGGTGTGGTGATCGGACCGCAGTGATGAAGCGGAGGAGGGGACACGGACGCAGAGCCCCACGCACCCCGCGGCCTGGGAGCTGCGGCCGGAGCCCAGCGCGCTGGGGAAGGTCCACCTGTGTCCACCGCCTTGCAGTGCCCACCCGCCGGCTCGGGCAGCCGGAGGATCCTCTTCCTCAGCACCTTCCACGGCGCTTTCTCTCCCACTTGCGGCGCCCGGCTCTTCCTTGAGCCTCCAGCCTGAGGGTTTCACTCGATCGCATGCTGAGCGCTCGCCACTGCGCTGAGCCTGGACTGAATGCTGACTCGCCACTGCGCTGAGTCTGACCCCGCAGAAACTGAGAGGTCGCAAGAGTGTTAAGTAGATGCGTTCTAGGGTACTTTTACTGTAACTAACAATAGCTAAATCCCGACGTTTTCCTGGAAATCCATTCTTGGAGGTTCAAAGACCCTAAGATAAACCCACTCGGTCCTGAGTCCAGCATGTCTCCCCCTGTACAGGCCTCCTGTGTGTCCTCACCCTCGGTGACGGTGGCATCACTAGCCCCTGGACACTCCTGTCCTTACATGTCTAGCCGGCCACCAAGTCCTGTGGGCTTGACTTCTCCAGGCCCCTCCTCGCTCCTGCGGACTCACCGCATCCCCAACAGCTGCAGAAGCGCACAGAGCAGCGCTTGGGCGCGCTCCGCCTGGACAGACGCAGCGGCCCCCGACACGCACCCCGGCCCCGAGCCCAGGGCCCTGCGGGCCCCGCCGTGCACACAGGAGCTGGGGGAGCCCTCTGGGGCTTGCCCCTCGCCTTCCTCGGGGCCGCAGAGGCTGGTGATGCTTGTGACTTCCAAAGAAAGGCTTCACAGGGTGCAGGACAGGCCTCCTCCCCTCATTTTAAAGGCAGATGGAGCCTGCCCCGGGCAGCTGCCGTGTGGACACGAGAAAACCACCCGTTCTCCCTCAAGCGAGTTTGGTGAGTGGAGACCCCATCGCCGAGTTCAATGCTCTTCATTGTTAGGATTTCTGGTTTTTGCTTTTCTAAATCTCCCTGTTCTTTCCCACAGTGTCCTGTTCCTGCCTCATAGATTCTATTCCTTTCTATCTCTGAACACCTTAACTGACCACTTTTTGAACCTCCTTTATCTTTTCCGCAGGCCTTGGAATAGGACTCAGCCCTCTGCCCCTCGTGGGGTGTTTCTTCTCTTCCTGTCCCTTGTCCTTTGTGCTCTGAGCTTGTTTCTGGCGGAGGCTGCCTGCCCGGGGACCCACGTGAACACAGGGCCAAGGTTGGCCAACACGGGGGGGAACGCACTCAAGTAGAGGTGTAAAAGGAGCAGGTGACCGAGCAGCAGCAGGCTGATGAGCTCAAGCAGCAGCGTCAGCGCCCCGATGCCCAGGAAGACCGGCGTGCTCGTCCTCACGGGGAAAAGCGGAAGGAGCAGGAGCCACGTGTTCTGGTCGGAGATACCTGTGGAGAGGGGGAGAGGCACACGCGTCCAGCTCCTGCGGACAAGGTAGCACCTCTCATCAGGTGAGTACCTGGGGACAGAGCTTGGCAGTGGGGGAGGGAACACCAGCCTGAGGGAGTGACTCCCTGCCCAGGTGAGCCCCTCCCTGCCCAGGTGAGCCCCTCCCTGCCCAGGTGAGCACCTCCCTGCCCAGGTGAGCCCGTCCCTGCCCAGGTGAGCCCCTCCCTGCCCAGGTGAGCCCCTCCCCCGCCCAGGTGAGCCCCTCCCTGCCCAGGTGAGCACCTCCCCTGCCCAGGTGAGCCCCTCCCTGCCCAGGTGAGCCCCTCCCCTGCCCAAGTGAGCCCCTCCCTGCCCAGGTGAGCCCCCCCCCCCCCCCGCCCAGGTGAGCCCCTCCCTGCCCAGGTGAGCCCCTCCCTGCCCAGGTGAGCACCTCCCCCGCCCAGGTGAGCCCCTCCCTGCCCAGGTGAGCCCCTCCCTGCCCAGGTGAGCCCTTCCTCCTTGCCCAGGTGTGCTCTGCCTGAGCTATGTACCCTTGCAGGCCCTCCTGACTGCGGTGGGTATCATGACCCACTTTATGGATCTGAAAGGTAAGGCTGGGAGAGGGTAACTAGGTGCCCAGGTCACAGAGCCTGACCCCAGCGTCCACTGCGCTGCCCCGCTGGGCCCTCCCCACTCTAACTAGAGCTGGAAGGTCAGAGCCACCACCTGGGGCATTTCCAGGATACAGTCCTCTGTGACCCAAGGGGACCTGACACCACAGCCATGCAGCTTCCAACAATTAAGTGAAGAAAAACAGAGAAGGGTCGTGTGCCGGCCAGTGAAGACCGAATCCCAGCTCAAGCGTCTTCACCCCACAACTCAGCCTGGACAGGTGCTCGACCCCGGGCTGCCCTACGTGGCCCCCCAAAGGGAAGGTGGCGGGAGGGGAGGCCCGGCCCGGGCGCAGGGCAGCGCATACTCCTATAGTGTGGGTCGGTGCGCAGCCCGGCGGGGTTGATGAAGTACTGGGTGAAGATGTACAGCAGCGTGGCGACCATGCACAGCAGTCCGGCCGCAGCTGAGGCCACGGAGGCGAAGAAGTACCTGTGGGAGGAGAGCCTGCTCGGGCGGCTGCACAGCCCGGGCCCGGGAGCCAGGCGGCACGCGTGCCGGGGCCCAGGGCAGCATGCGCGACCCGGGGTCGCCCCTGCTGAGGGTGTGCCCCGGCCACCGTCCCGCGGCCCTTCCCCCTCTGGCTCCCGGACTTTGGGCTGCTCTCTCCTGCTCTCGGGGTGACTGCACAGACCCACGGCTCCACAACACGCACCTGAGATCTCACTCGGTCCTACAGGAGGCCTGAGGAGGGCCCTAACCCTAACGCTAGCAAGAGGGAGACGGAGGCTCAGACACAGGGTGCGACTGGTCCAAGCCGGCCCCTCCCGGGCCCCCTGGTTCAGACCCGGCTCCCTCCCAGCCACCGCCAAGGGCATGGCGGCCGGGGTACTGATGCCAGCGCCGAGGGGCGGAGCCACACTGCCTTCGAAAGGCACACCCGTCAGGGCCGCGTGCTTCGGTTTTAGACCCAAATCACTGCTGCGCTCTGCACACAAAAGACACGGAGAACGGTCTTCCCGTCAGAACAAATAAAGCCTGGGTGGCAACTCCTGGAATACGGTTCCACTAAAACGCCCTCCTTTAGTCTTTCCGCTGTTATACCTTTAACATTTTCAGTGTTAAACAGTGTCTGTAGTTCACCTGAAGTCCCCTTACGCCTGCCCTGAGGTCCTCCCGCAACGCCCCGGATAACCCCGCACAGGCCCCCCCACCCCCCGTCCTGCCGACCCTGCCCGGTGGACATGGGGAGGCGCCCGCCAGGAGAGCCCTCTCAGCCAGCTCTGCGCGCTCCCGTCGGGACCTGCGGCCCGCCCTGTGCTCTGCACGGCAGGGCCACACCTCTCACCCATCCCCATGGCAGGTGGACCTTGAGGTGCTCGGCCAGTTAGGAGGCCCCTTAAGGGGGCACGTCCCGGAGGAGGGGGGAGCGCCGCCCCAGGCCCGACGTCCCGGGTGGGGAGAACCCTCACCAGTAATTCCTGCTCCCCACGCAGTTGTTAAGCCACTTGCAGTGATGGTCGAAGCCTGAGACACACTTGTTGCAGGTGCTACAATGCTTGGCTTTCACAGTCCTGGAAGGAAGGTTGGGAGGGGCAGCCTGTCAGAGCCCCTGTCTGCCTACAGGGCCAACCCCACACGGTGGGTGCCTGCCCGGGCGGGCGCGGCGGCCACAAGGCGCCAGGGCCTGAGGCCCGGAGGCTGAGTCAGATCCCTCCTGGCCGCCTACTGACACCCCTGGGGCCCTGAGCAGCCCCGGGCTGTGATCCGGTCGGGGGCAGAGGCCTGTGTGAGACCTAAGGCTACAGCGCTCCTGCCCCGGCCTGGCGGGGGCTGTGTGTCGGGGCCCCTGCTTCTCTGCAAAAGGGGCGGCGCCCGTCGGCTGCTGGGGACCAGGTGCGCCTGAGCCCAGCCCACCCCCGCGGAACGGCGCGGGGGGACCCTCACACGGCCGGGCACTCACACGGTGACCTCGCACAGGTAACAATACTGCCTCTGGATGACATGTGCGTGTTTGGACCGGTCGAAGGTCGGCACCGTCCGTGAGTAGTTCTTCTTGAGGCGGACGTTGGCGTCGGCCGGATCGATGGAAAGAACAATCAGGTGGACCGAGAGGTGGAAGAGGCAAATCCCGCCGGTCACCTGGGGTGAGTCAAGGGACAGCTCGGCCTGCGCGGCACGCGTGAGGGGCCTCTGCTCCGGGCGGCCAGGTGTCCAGGCCCCAGGCAGCCACGGGAGCCTGTGCCTGGCCGGGAACGGGAGCGGCCCCTCTGGCAACCGGCGTGCCCAGCATAACCCACCCGAGTCCTTTGTCCTTGAGGGACAGAGCAGGGCCCGCTGGAGGCCGTGGCCCCGCAACCCCAGCGGAGCTTCACTGGGACGGCGGGAGAGGCCTGTGTGCGTCTGCGGGCACCAAGCCTGGGGCCGAAGCCGGGTGGTGGAGCTCCTTGGGGCAGGGAGGCCACACTGAGCACGTGCGCCACCAGGAGAAGGAGGGAGGGCTCCAATACCCCCAGGGAGCCTTTGTGGTGAGTGGGCCGGGGCCGTCTGTCTGTCTGTCTCTGTCTCGTTCTCTCCCCTAGCCAGGAACCCCCAGGCCCACGCCCTCCAGGGCTCGCAGGGTAAAATCAGTTCCTCACATCCCACCCTCTCCACCTCCTCTTCAGGGACTGACACACTGTCCCCATGGAAACCAAACAGAGGGGAGGAAGTGTCGGCCTGGCCTCCCCATCAGCCCTGCCCTGCTTCCCAGAAAGGTTCTGAGCCGGGAGGGTTCGGGTTCACAGGTCCAGCTCCTGCGAGGGCGGCCTGGGCGTGGTGGGGAGATGCCTCTCTCCGCCCACCCACAGGGTCTCGTGGCAAGGCCACATGTGCACAGGGTCTACGGTGCCTGTACGGAGGCCCACCGGCAGTGCAGACTCTGAGCAAGGAGGCCCCTCTTCTGGGGTCCTTCCCAGGCTGCACCGCCGTCGGGGTCCACGGCCTGCTGGCCCTGCCTGTAATGCTCAGCCTCAGTGGAGCCGCCCTGGGGCTCTGCGGCGTGTGCTCACAGGCGCGCTCCTGCCTGGACCAAGCATCCCCGCTGCACGGCGAGCCTCAGTGGGGGGCTGGTCTGGCCAAAGCTGCTTGGTCTCCCTTGTCCTCCAGCCTCCAGTGCACACCCAGGGCCCTGGGTGCCAGGCGTGGGGCAACAGAGGCCCGGCCCAGCCGGGGGCGCAGAGACCACGGTGAGGGCGAGAGCGCCGAGGACCAGCCAGGCCGGGGGACCTACACAGGGAACGGGACTGACCGGATCCCTCAGTGCCACACAGGGACGCCCTTCCTGTGGCCTGGACCTCCCTGCCCCTGCCGTCCAGCAGACTGAGCCACGCTCCTGTGCAGGGTGTGGGGCAGTGGGCAGGTGGTCAGCGGCCAGCCTGCACGGTCCCGTCTGGAGATGCCAGCATGGTCCGGGCTCGCTGGTGCCCCTACGCCCGCTTCCCGAGGCCTGAGGCACAGCTGACGCAGCACTGTGTGTGTGGCTGCTGAGGCGACGGGAGCGTGTCCTGAGCGCAGGACACAGGCGGGGGCACGGCCCGGGACAGGAGATGTGGCAGGAAGTCGCACTGCGGCCCAGGTGCGGCCCTGCTCTGCGGAGCTAGAGTAGGACTGTCCCCATCAGACGCCGGGGGGCGGGGGCCAGGAGGGCAGCTGGGAGGCTGGAGCCCAGTGTAGCCCGTGGGTTCTGTCTGCACGTCCACACTCGGCTCCACACGAGACCGCCGCCAGGGAGAGCGGGGGGACGGCAGCCCACGCTCAGACCCTCAGCCTCAGTGTGGAGGTGCCCGGGGGCCCAACCCAAGCCTGACAGGCAGCCCTGCGGAGCCCCTAAACCTGCAGGTGCCCGGGGGATCCCGAGACCCAGACGCGGTGGGCCAAGCTGCCACGGCCCCTCAGACGTCACGCGTCTGCCACAGGTACACGCGTGGGCCCACCTGCCTGCCCGCGTCTGGTTTGCCAGAGACGACCCGGCCATTCCCGCTGTCGTTCACACACTCAGTGGCCGTCACTGAGCCCCCAGAAGAGAAGGTGCTACAGGCGGGGTGGCGCGCCCTCAAGCTGCCAGCTTTCACTTTCGATGTAATTTTATCTCAGGAGCGTCTTAGGTTCAAGTAAATAATAAAAAGAACCCGGTCTGCCTTCTCACTTCCCCTGCAAAGCAGGGCCCCCGAGCTGTTCTGAGGACGCAGCGGTCCCCTAGCAACTATCTTTGTTCAGTAAACAAACAGCACCGGGCGCCAGCCCAGGATGCCCGCCCTGTCACACGGCTGCCTCGCCGGTCCTGCAGCGGGAGGGCGGGGCCCCCGCGGAGCTGCCCCACCGCTGCCTGGGTCCCAGAGGAGCCCCACCCCGCCCAGTGCTTTCCGCACGCCGAGGGCGGCCAGGATCCTGCGCGGTGACCCCCACGCTGCTCCTGCAGCCTTGCTGACGCTTCCCTGTCTCCACCGGGCCCACGGAATGCCACACGGCTTCCTGAAATCGCGCGGCCCTGACCCGGGACCCTGCCCTCCCTGCTCCTGGGTCCCTGCAGGCGCCGAGTGACGCTGGCGCTCCCTAGTGGCCAGAGCATGGCGCCCAAGTGCTGCTGCCGTGGCCTGAGGAACATCGCTGGGACAGTGGCGGGTCTGGGGGGCAGGAAACTGGACCAGAAAACATGTCCTGAAGGTCGTCTGAGCTCTGAACAGACTGGGACGCCATCCTGCATCCACCGCTTGGGACAGGCAGGAGGGGGCCACACAGACTCGGTGCTGAGCACCCAGAGGCAAGGGGCCCACCAGGGGGCCAGGACTCTGGGAAGAAATGGCGTCCATGTGGGACAGGGTGCACTTGACCCCGGGGCTCCTTGCTGTGCGCAAAGCAGCTAAGCGCTCACAGTGGCTACTGGACAAAGCACCCGGGGACACTCAAAAAGCCTCCAAGGGCCAAGACTCAGCTAAGTTTTGGCTCAAAAGAGAATGAAGACACAGCATCATAGCCAGCACATAAGCAAAGACCCACAGGTGAGGCTGAACTGTGTCCCCAAAAGATGGTGAAGTCCTAACCCCAGGAACTGTGGCTGATTTTACTTGAAGGTGGGGTCTTTGCAGATGATCAAGTTAAGATGAGGTCCTCATGGTGGGTCCTGATCTCACAGGACTGGTGTCCTCAGAAGAGGAGACGATCAAGCCTCAGACACGCACAGCGGGACAACCCTGTGAGGACGCGGAGGTGGTGGCATCTAAAGCCAAGGGATGCCTGAGGCCCCAGAGCTGGGACAGGTCCTGGGAACTTCAGAGGCAGCACGGCCCTGCCCAACCAGCTTGGACCTCTGGCCCCATCTTTGTGCCTCTGTGCCTGTGTGTGTGACAGAGCGGGTGCCCATGTGTGTGGCTGGTTTGTGACTTGTGCAGTGTTTGCATATTTGTGTGTGTGTATCTGTGTGTTTGTAGGCCTGTGTGTGCTTGCACCTACGGGGAAACTTATAGCTTCAGATACGACGAAAAGAAAAAAGGTCTAAAATCAATGGCCTAAGTTTCCACCTCAAGAAGGTAGAAAAAACAGAACTTCTCTGGTGGTCCAGCGGGTAAGACTCTGCGTTTGATCCCTGGTCGGAGAGCTAGATCCCGCATGCCGCAACTAAGAGTTCACTTGTTGCAACTGAAAGATCCCACGTGCCACAATGAAGATCCCACGTGCCACAGCAAAGACCTGGCACAGCCAAAATAAATAAATAAATAGATAAAAATCAATCTTAAAAGAAAAAAAGAAGGTAGAAAAAGAGGAAATTAAAGCCACAATACATTGAAAATAAATAGTAAAAATAAAAGTCCAAAAGCTGACTCTTTGAATAATCGATAAAAGCGATAAACCCTAGGAAGACTGATGCCACTGCTGAGCGGTATCACGACAGATCCCACAGATAACAGGAAATAGTGCGAATAATTTTATTCCAAGAAATTTGACGAGTTAGACAAAATACTAAAATTTCTTGAAAAACATGACTTGCCAAAACAGACAGAAGATGAAACAGAAAAGCTGAAGAGCTCTTTTCCTATTAAGGAAATTGATCATTGCAAACATTATCACAAAGAAATCTACCTCTATGACCTCGAGGGGCAAAAAACGGGCCTCACCTGAGTGAGAGGCACTCCAGGCAGATGCCCTGGTTTTTCTGACTGACTGAGGCTCAGGGGGGCCTTTGGGGCTCAGGGGGGGCCCCACCTCTGCAAAATGACAAGTGTCAATCTTGGTAACTTCCCATGGGATATTTTAGGTGAGATAAGAAGAATGGTGGTGTGGAGACAAAAGTCTTCGTCAGATGCAAGGTGGGGCATTCCAGTGAAATTTCATGACGTCTGGGATTTTTAAAGATACTCAGTGTATGTGTGTGAGATATGAAACAACACTGGCAAAATCTTAACTGTTGCAGCTGAGTACCTGGTAGTTGGGGTCCATCACACTGTTCTCTCCACTTCTTCAAAACTGAAAGACGCCATGATAAGGAGTTGGGAGGCCCCGGGAGACAGAGGGCCCACTCTTAGAAGCTGGTTCCAACACCCACTTCGCAGCAGCCCAGCCTGTCCACTGGCTGTAACGTGTGGCGACCCTCAGTGTGAGGGCCGGGGCTCCTGGCGGAGTCCCGCGCCACCCTGACGCACACCCTGACGCACACCCGGACGCACACCCCAGTACTCAGAGCAGACGCCTCTCGCCCAGAACACAGCCACCCCAGGTTATCACAGACGTCAATGCCTCGGCTCCACATACCTGACACTCGCGGGGGCACACGAGCTCTTCAAGTCCTTATTAAAACCCATCATTCCTCTTGGACAACACAGACTGACCGCTTAGCCATGGTTGGGAAAGCACGTGGCCCGTCTGCGGCTCCCCCACTCCTGGGGTCTCTGTCCACCCGGGACCCTCCCACCCCTGCTGCCGGCTGGGCACCCTCTCCCTGCCCCAGCACTGGTGGGCACTTGTAGCCCAGACCCCGAGCCAGCGGCTGCCTGGAGGACAGCTGTGGGGTTTCCAGCACTGTGACAGTGGGAGCCGGGGCAGAGGAGAGGTCTGACTGCCTCCAAGGGCGGCCCGGAGCCAGGCCTGCTGGAGGCCCCTCTGGGAGCCCCGCCCCCCCTTAGATGACAGCAATGCCCCCAGTCAAAGGATACACTGTAGGCAATGTATCTCCACTCGTGTGGCAGGAGGGGAATGAAGATGCCAAAGGTGGTGAAGACCAGAATGAGGAACACGATCCAGGCCACGATCTGCAAGCAGTGGACGGGCTGCGACCAGCCGCTCACCCTGGACCGCCGGGGGGGCACAGTCTTTGTGCTCCTCCTGGACGCGGTTCCTGGCAGGAGGAGCCTCGAGATCCTGGCCCAGAACGCCATCTGCAAGACAGGACGGGGCATGGCAGGCCACAGGCTCCTGCCCTCGTGGCCCGGGGACTCTGGGGGCGGGACCCACGGCCCAGCATCGCCCGGGGCCCCGGTGACATCACAGCTGCGGAAAACAGCTCTTGGGGGTGTGTGGCCCCCTGCATGAGGAACGAAGGGCACCCCCCTGCCCCCCACCATGACCGCAGGGCGGGCAGCTACCAGCCCCTCATGGCCTGGGGGCCACTTGCAGCAATGAGTCCGGGGGCTGGTTTACAGATGCACACGCCTCATCAGAAGACTCATGGGATATGGGGGACCCAGTGAGGAAAAGGTCCTCATCCCCGGGGAAACCGAGAGGGGAGCAGGAAAAGCCAGCTTTAGCTGGTGGGATCATGTGACACTTTCATCCACCAGAAATCCTGCAGGTTTCCCCTGTGGCAGGAGAGGCCACATTTCCAGAGTCCTGTGTTTTTCCTTCCACAGGGACAGGCCCTCCAGGGGTGGGAGGGAACCGTGGCCCTTCCGGCCAGTCAGGTGGGCAGGGCCACTGGGAAAGGGAGGGACGTGGCCAGGGTGGCTGTCGGGTGTTTGGGGGTGTTGGAGGGGGGAAGGATGTTAACAGCTGTTACAGGTGGAACTTTGAGGTCAGAAGGCCCTGTGCACAGCCTTCACTGTCTTCAGAAAGCAGCACACAGAATATATAGCTGATATTAATGTGTTACTGTGGGAAGAGACAGAAACGTTGAAAAATATTCTGAGACTGTTTTTTTCTGTGAGCTGTGACTTCCCCTTGGGGACTGTCCTAAGAGCAGGTTTCAGCTGCTGGCCGCAGCTTTTGGTCATCTGCTCTGGCCCTCTGGATGTGACGCCACGTGGACATCGGGACGCAGCAGCCCTGAGTTTGCGTGGGTTTCACGAGCATCTAATAGCACATTTGTACAACACGACCAAGGCACCAGGGGTTCAGAACCCAGAAAGGCAGGCTTGGTATTGAAACATGATTCCCAGATGAAAGCATTCAGATGGAAGGGCCAACTAACAGAAAAGATGTTGCCAAAAATCAAACTCCAGTCACGTGGAAGGTCACATCAAGGGATTACTGCACATCTTGAAACAGAGACGTAGAGACGTGTGGAAGGGATAATTGTGAGAGCAAATTTAAGTGACACAGACACAATGTCTGTCTGTCAGGGTTTCCAGAAGAGGAAAAGGAAGAGGGTGTAAGAGAAGAAACAAAGAAAAAAAGTGAAGCCATGTCCGTACTGCAAGGAGATTTAAGACTTTAGCCCTAAATTATACTCCAAGAACCAGACAGTGGAAAAAAGAATACATCTACAGTGGTGAAAGTGAGAACTTTGAGGACACAGAGTCCTACAGGTGTCCCGGAAGAAGAAACAATGAGATTATCTATGACACGATGTAACTGGCATTTATAAAGTTCAAGTGCTGAGTCTTCTGTCCTGAGATGGACCAGCCAGCCTGTCACTGAAGGTGACACAGGGCAAGCCCCCGGGAGGCGTCGAGACTCGAGCGCACCCACTCACCTTCTCCCAGAGATCTTCTGAGAAGATTTACTCCATCAGATCTGAGAGTCACCCTGACACCCCGGGCACCTCAAGTTCAGAATGCAGGGCCGAGCAGGTGGGTCTTCAGTGAAAGCCGGGGCCCACGGCGCTGGCCGCGCCGACACCCGCCAGCCCGTCAGCAGGCCCGCCATGTGGTGGTGTGAGGTGACACCCGGGACCCCCGACCCTGACCCAGGGCCCCCTGCACGCAGACCTGGCAACCGTGGCCGAAGTCCTTCCTCGCCAGGCCCCGCGCTGGGACGTCGGGATCAGCTGGGTTGTTCCGACCAAGAGGACCTGGGGGAGGAGAGAGCAGACGGGGTGGAGGGGCCGTGCCCACGCTCGTCCCGCGCCTCTCCTCGTGAGCCACACCCTGTGGCTGAGGGGACACGCGGGGTGACGAGAGCCACGCAGGGCCGCAAGCGCTCGTCATCCGTGGAACGTTCACGCGGGGCCGAGCCCTCTGCCCCGAGACGGGACTGTCCCCGCCTTCCTGTCCGGCTCCACCTCCCACCGCGGCCGTGGCTCGTCCTGCCGGCTCCTCTCCACTCAGCACCCCGCCAGGCGCCAGGTCCCCCGCCGCCATGGCCACCGCTGCACGGCGGAACTGGAACCCCTCAGGCCCAGCGACCGGCGCGGCCACAGGCTCTCCTGCCCTGCCCGTCCTGAGACACGGCTCCACGCTGCTGCTGCACGCTGACACACATCACACGCCCCCCCCCACACACACGCACACAACACATGCCACACACACATCACACACACATACACGCACGCACACCACACACGTGCACACCACACACACACGCACACCACACACCACACATACACACACATAAACACACACCACACACATACACGCACACCACACACCACACATACACACACATGCACGCACACCACACACGCACACACCACCTACACGCACATGCACGCACGCACACACCACACACACACATGCACACCACACATACACACCACACACACACATATGCACACAGGCACACAGCACACACCACACGCACGCACAGCACACACCACACACACATCACACACCACACACACACACATACACGCACGCACACCACACACCACACACACATCACACACCACACACACATGCACACCACACATACACACACACACCACACACACACACCACACACATACACACACGCACCTACACACACATGCACGCACGCACACACACACATGCACACCACACATACACACACACCACACACACATATGCACACAGGCACACAGCACACACCACACACACATCACACACCACACACACACACACGCACGCACACCACACACACGTGCACACCACACACACACATGCACACCACACATACACACACACACCACACACATACACGCACACCACACACCACACACATACACACACACGCACCTACACACACATGCACGCACGCACACACCACACATACATGCACACACACATACACACACCACACACACACATGCACACATGCACACAACACACACCACACACACACCACACACCACACACGCCACACAGAGACATACAGACACAGCACATAGCACACACACACACATGCACGCACGCCACACCACACACACACCACACACCACAGAGACATACCGACACAGCACGTAGCACACACAGCACACACACACACATGCACGCACACCACACACACACACCACACGCCACACAGAGACATACAGACACAGCACACACAGCACTCACCACAGCTGCACACCCTCAGGTTTCTGGACTCGCTCCTCACTGCTCGGTGTTTCCCAGGCTATTTCCTGGGCCGGGGCCCTGGGGCCATCTTCTGCCCCTGCCCACCCTGGTAACAGCCGCCTTCTCCCTCCGTGCCCTGTCCTGGCGCCACCTCCCCTGGGTCATTCTGGCTTCACTACAGGGCAGACCGCTGGTGTTGGGCTCAGGAAATTAGCCCTGTTTGGGGCATGATGGTGCCTGGGTCCACTTTTTGTCCCATGTTGGTTCCTGCATCTTGTTTTCCATCTTCCCTGGGGCTCCAGTCTGTGTTTGGTGCTGGGATGACCTCTAAGGTCATTGTCACCTCCAGGCCCCCGACACGACCATGGCCAAGATTCATAGGCCGTGGTCGCCATGGAAGCAGGGGGGTCCCAGGTCTCCTGACTCACCTGCCCGCAGTGCAGAGCCCCTCCCACCCCGTCTCCAGTCTGTTCCCACCCCATCCACACTGTCCCCACCCTGTCCCCACCCCGTCCCCACTCTCCCCAGAACAGGGCATCGGGCTGGCTGCACGCTGCGTCCTGAGCCAACCACGACCTCTGTGAGCACGTTTTCTGACCGTCCCTCAGCACAGATCCTGGCAGCTTCTGGACCCGTGTCTCACCCGCGTCCCACGTGGTCCTGGACTCCCTGCAGACGGAGGGGCAGAGCAGACGGAGGGGCGAAGCACCCGCCTTCCCCGCAGTCAGACGCGCAGCCAGAACACACTCTCCTCACTCCTCTCACGATTCGCAGGTCCTGGATGAGCGGGAACGCAAGGTGCCTCTCGCTCAGCCCAAGCCCACGTGAGGCGAGCCGGGTCTCCCGGCAACACTAAATGGACTCCCAAGACGTGTCACAAAGCCGGGGCCCCGCCCCCGGTACGCATCACCAGCTCTAGGGGAGGGGCAGGGCGGCGCAGGGGCAGGCCCAAGAGACCCTCAGGAGGGACTCTCACCACCCGTGCCTGAGCTGGAGAACTTCAGCCCTCGGTGAAAAGGCGGTGGGCTCGTGCCCCCGACCCGCTGCTTCAGCAACTCACGCCGGGGGAGGCCAGGGCGTCCATTACAACCTCGTCCTCACACTTGACCCAGGAGCCGAGACTCCAGGCTCTGTCCAGGGTGTGGGCGCCTCTGTCTGGGCTGCGCTCCCCCAGCCTGACGCCCCGGGTGCCCCCTTGAAGGCCACGGAAGGGCCACAGCAGGGGCAAGTAGGGGAGCACAGGGCATGTGGACACAGTGCCGAGTGGGCAGCTCGCGCCACAAGGACGGCCAGCCCACTGGCTCAGGGCCTCTCCTCCCCCACCGCCTCTCGCCACATCGTCTCGATTCCTAAGCTCCAGAAAGTCCTGGTTCCTGAGTGTGGTGTCCGAGGACTCCTATCTGAAGGCCCCGAGTGCGGCCAATCACCAATCGCGATCCTTCCTCGGTGGGGACAGGGAGGGTGGACAGGGACATGTCCCCTCTCCGTCCACAGAGGCAGCCTCTCGCAGGCTCCAGCCGCCCGCGCCCCACGCACCTTCCTGGGGAGCCCTACTGCCGGGGCCTGCGGGGACGGCTGGGTCTGGTGCAGATGGACAGAGGCACGAGTGGAGGAGCCGGCAGGTTACGAGGTCCCCTGGGTGGGGCTGGGGGCCGGTTAGGAGAGGGGGGCTCCTCCGCGGGTCAGGGACCCTCTGCTGGGCCGGCAGCAGAGGTCGAGGCTGACTCTGCTGTTGGTCAGCCCTGTGCCCCAGCCTGACCGGCCCCTCCCCGCTCACCTGGTGTCCATTCCCTCAAACTGCAGTGCTGCCTTTGGCCCGACGGCACTGTCCTGGGAGCAAAGCACCACCGGGATGAGGATGCCCATGCTGGAAATCCCAGCTGACCACAGCCGGCAGGGGCGTGGGGGGCCACGGGCCTCCCGGGATCGCCCTCCTGGGGCCCCGGGGAATGAGGGCCCCTGTGCGCGGTGCACGCCGTGAGCGGGCCCGGGCTGGCACCTCCACCCAGAACGCACTTCCCAGGGAGGCAGGCACCCAGGACGGGACCAGGCGGCCCCAGGGCAAACCATCAGGCCGCCCGAGCAGGGTGTGACCACGAGAATCCAGCCCGCCGTGCAGCAGAGGCCGCGGGCTGCGGTGCCGTCCGAGCCGTGAGCTCTGGTGACTGAAGGCACAGCTCAGCCCCGCAGACAGCGTGGCGCTTACTCCGTGCGCTCCCCTCCCAAGGTCCGGGCCCTGGGAGCCCCGCAGCAGCCACAGCTCCTGCCTGCAGCAGGCATCGCCCAGGCTGCTGGTCAGCGAGTCCTCACGGCTCTTCAGAGTGCTTTCTGGTTAAGAGAAACGTCCCCACAGCCTCCTGCACAGAACACGCTTCTCCAGAAACACACGTGAGGCCGGTGACCAGTGCAAGGGAGCCCGCACCCTCGGGGTTTGGGGGGCTCATGCCCTCAACACCAAGTGCCTCCCAAGTCCAGCCGGCCCCAGGGCATCGCCCGTGACTCTGAAGGAGGCCACCTGGGACTCCCCCTCCGCGCTCACCTCCCAGGGCTCCCCAAGTCTGCAGTCGTGAGGGCCTCCCGACTGGCCCAGGGCCCGGTGAACTCAGCTGCTCACACTTTGGAGAAATGACCCTCCCTCAGGGGCATCGCTGCTCCATGGAACAGCTGTAAAAGCTACAACCTCGGCCCGCTCGCCACGCGAACACACACAGCCACGATCCTCGGCCGGGGCAGCCAGGCCTCTCCACACCTAAACCCACCTCGGCCCGCCCCTGTCCCCAGACTGCTGCGTCGGCCCCTCCCTGACCCAGACCCCCCACCTGGTCTTCACGGAGGGACGGATCAACAGGCCTGGAGTTCGGGGCGCTCACGCCTCTCGGGATAAGTAGCGCTCTGTAAGCCTGCCTGTGCGCACCCGGGACAGGAAAGCGGCCCTCACTGGGAGGGTCTCCAGCCCAGGTGGGGGCCCAGGTGGGCGCGGAGGGGGAGTGGCCACACCGGAGACGGCGGCGGGCGGAGCGCGGGGCAGGCGCAGGCGCTAGCACAGTGCCCACCGGCGCACGCACGCGCCCCTCACAGGCCTTGTTCTGAGGGAAGCTTCCAGTAGAAAAGCGCCGTAGACAACGGACGCTGGCCATGCTGCACCGCTGCCCAGGCAGCCTCCCGGAAGCAGCCTTTTGTTTTCTCTCTCCGGGGAGTCAACAGTCCCCCATGAGGCCTGCAGCCAGCATCTGGCCAGGGTTGCCCTGAGGGCCGCCCACCCCCGCCCCAGCCAGCTGGGCAGTTACTCTGACCAGGAGCGCCTGCAGGTCTCGGCTGGGATCCCGCCGGCTTCCTTAGGCAGAGGGCCTGGCACGGAGGCCACAGGCCCCCCGGTTTCACGGCCGCGACACCCCCGGGAGTGGCCTGAGCCCCGGCAGGGTCTGTGGTGAGGGCAGGTCACCTGCAGGGCCCCACTAACACCTACTACAACATGGATGAGCCTTGAAAGCTGTGCTGAGAAAAGCCAGGCCCAAAAGGCCGCAGAGTGCACGACTCCACCTGAACACAACGTCCAGGGCAGGGACGTCCGCGGAGACCGAAAGCAGAGTGGTTTCCAAGGGCGGGAGGAGGGGGACCTGGGGGTGGCGGCCAATCGGTACAGGCTTCCTTTCGGGGTGATGGAATGCTCCGGAATTTGAGAGATGGTGGTTTACGAAAACATGGGGGCCTTGGTCGGAGGGCCCTCCTTCCCAGCGGGCGTGCAGCTCCGAGCGGCAAGGCGGGCTCCCCTGTACTCCGTGGGCTCCAGACTCCGTCCGGCGAGTGCGGGTCCCTGGGACACCCTGCCGCGTGCACCAAGGCACGGGTCCGGCCTCCTGTGTTCACAGCTGACACGGCCATTGTGGTGGAGACCACGCCCTCAGGGGAGTCTGGGCTCCAGGGACTCATACTGTGTCTCGGCGGCCTTGCCCTCGTGTGCTATATACCCCATGTCACACTGGCGTCTACTGGAGCACTCCGGCTGAGGGCCAGGGAGAGGCCACGCCCGCGGGGCTGCACCGTGGGGACCCCGCCTGGGATGCGCAGGGGTCCCGGCCTCCTGAGCCCTGCCGGGGGCAGAGCCCACCGCCATCCCAAGGGTGGAAATCCAGATCCTGCCCCTCCCGGCCTCCCCACAGCTGGGGCGGTGGCTGAGGTGGGGGCTGGGGGGGCCTGCAGGGCAGTGGAGGGCCAGCCACAGGGTTCGGGCCCGGCTCTGCGGCCGGGCTGCAGCCCCGCGTAGGTAGGGAGGACGGCTGCCCTCCAGCCAGCCCCGGGCGTCTGCTCCGTACCAGCCCTGCTGATAAACTCATCTGCTCACAGCAGCCACAGCTGCTCCTGACGCTTCGCCTGTGAGATGCCTTGTCTCCCCTTTCCCCGGTGCTCACGGGGATCCTTGTCTGTCCAGACAGCGAGGCAGCCAGCCCTGCTCCCTGGCCTCTCGCCCACACGCCTCTCCCAGGACTGACCCTGCCCCGGGAGGTAACGGAGGCTCCGGCTTTATGTTTCACGGCGAGGGAACAGAACGGGAAACTGTGCGGGGATGGGCGTGACCCCGGACGTCACTGCGGTGCCAAGAACCGGGCCAGATGCGGAGCAGACCGCAGGAGACGGGGCTAGGAAGAAGGGATGCCATCCAGCTCGCGTGACAAGGGTTTTGACTAAGTCACGCAAAAGGGGACACCTAGCAGCGCTGTAAGTAACTACGCGTAATGACACTCTTTGTGTATCTTTTTATTAAGACCTGTATTTACATTCTGCAAATACAAACAGGCTTCCAGTAAACACATCCAGAACAAAGAGCGTTTTCGGACACTTAACCCTTCGCCACGGCCAGCAGGACAGGCCAGCTGTCAGCAGGGGGCGCCCCTCTCACACAAGGCTCAGAGAACGGGGACGCTGCCCTCACTCCCAGCCCCGACGCGGCCCCCGCCGTGACCCGCCTGGGAAATGTGGAGACGTGGGGCACGGGCGGGGCGGGAACGTGTAGGATGCCGCAGGGAACAGAGACAAACGCACCCACGTCTGCCTCCCAAGGGCTTCTCCCAGAGGACGCGGGGCAGACAGGTGCGTCCACACAGGCACAGAGGAGGACTTCACCGCCACCGAGAAGCTCAGAGACAGACCACAGCAGCTGCCCGGCATCTGGTCACACACCCTTTACGAGTGATCTCCAACTCTTCAGGACGCACAGGACCACTCACAGAAACGCTGCGTCCCAGCGCGGCTAACATGACGACAGACGAGTCACCACCTCCCGGGGCTGCTTCCCGCACGCCAAAGGGGACAAAATGAAAGTCTTCGTCTCATGACAAAAACTGTACATGCAAATAAAAGCTTACAAAATAAGAAACAACCAAAGGCCACCTACGGGGCTAGCTCTTTGTGGAGGCTGCGGGCTCTGGGGACTGAAGAAACTCGTACGGGTCGTGGGTCCCCTCGGGCTGCTCCCCAGCACTGAGGCGAGAAGGGCTTCCTGCAATCACGGGAGAGAAGGGACGTGTCACCCCAGGGTCTGCCACACGCACGCAGCTCACGACCCTCCTTCAGGGGCATCGCTGCTCCACGGGATAACTTTAAAAGCTACAAATGCACGTGTGCTGAACACGAACGTCCGCGTGGCTGCAGCCAGCTGAGCCCGGGCCTCAGCCCCGAGCCGTGGCTCCCAGGGATGGGCCGCCCGATGGCCCCAGAAAGGGGGCCCCGAGCCTCCACGCAGCAGGGCTGCTGCTTCTGCAGGAAGGAAGGCTCCTCGGCCGGGGCCTCAGACAATCCCACGCTCCGGAGGAGCCCCAGTGTCACCCTGAGTCCACCAGGACCTCGGGGCCCTCATATCTGGAGCTGCCCCAGGGTCACCTGGAACCTCCTTCACATGCCTTTATCACAAGGTTAACGGGACCAAAATGCTGGTCCTTAAGACAGTTTTAGCCAAACCTCTACAGGTGATCACTCATCGCCCCCTCCCCCGAACGCCAAGCTCTGCTACACTGAAAGAGTAACTCGGTGTCGGTATCTGGGAACTGCAACAGCAGGGTGAGGACTCATCTAGCACGTTCAAGCGGCCAGGAGACGCACTGTCCGGGCGGGGCCCCGACACACCCACCCACCCTCACTGGTTCACCAGGGGACTCCCAGGCCAGGCAAGGTCCTGTGCTCTCCCCACACGAGGGTCCTGCAGGAACACACTTGTCCACACGGGGCTTCAGGACCACAAGTAGGAACAGCAGAAAGAAAGCAACGTCCCCAATCCCTCACTCTGGAGGCTGGCAGGTCCACGGCTGGGGGCTCCTCCTGACACGGGACCTGCAGCACCTTCCGGCCAAGCCCCCAGATCCCTAGACTGAGTCCCACCCAAAGCCTTCACCTCAGTGCAGCCACCTGGCCCGGGAACCCCAGGGGCCAGGGCCCTCCCGGCTGCGGCCCACGCCACTCTGCACGAGGCGGCCTCACCCAGGTGGCGCTGGTCCCTGTCAGAGGCGTTGGACAGGGAGCTGAGGTTGGAGGACGGCCGGGAGCCCCCACGCTCTGCCTGCGCCTCCTGCAGGTCCTGAAGGAGCTTCGTGGTCTCGTCCAGGCTCAGGTGGCTGTCGTCGTGGTCCAGCTCCTTCTTCACTTTCCCTGCACACACGGGACGATGGGATGTGGAGGCCGGCCAGCCCGTCCACCCGCAGCCACGTCACCACACGCACCAAGGACGACAAACGCCTGGCTGAGCCTGCCCTGCGCCAGTGTGAGGGTGGCCTCTTGGGGGGTCAAGAGCCGCACACATGTTGTGGTCACCTGCGGCCCAAGCCCCCCGAAGGGCGCGGCCTAATGGTGGGACCACGTCCGCCCTGCACTGACCTGGCTCTGTACCCTAAGACGGCCTAAGAAAAACCCAGACAGGGCCCGACGCTCCAAGCTGCCTAACGACCATCGGAACAGCGCCCGGCACGTGCAAAGGCGCCGACTAAATCCAGCGCGTCCCACCAGCCACGCCCATGCAGGCAGAGCAACAGGGACACGCAGCCCCACCGGGGGACAGCCCTGCGAGTGAGATGC
This sequence comes from Pseudorca crassidens, assembly GCF_039906515.1. Classification (NCBI taxonomy): domain Eukaryota; kingdom Metazoa; phylum Chordata; class Mammalia; order Artiodactyla; family Delphinidae; genus Pseudorca; species Pseudorca crassidens. The sequence continues at coordinate 1,039,838 of NC_090298.1, forward strand.
GGGGACAGAGATTAGGAACACGCACCGCGTGTTCCAAAGGCAAAGGACACGTGACCGGAGGCAAGAGGGGGACGACGCAGGAAAAGTCGGTGGAGCTCCTGGGGGTGAAAAGAATGGCAGCTACGGCGAGCCCAGGAGACTGACAGGTCAGCAGAAGGGCGCCCAGCGCCCCCAGGACTCCGCCCGCCACGGCCCGAAACCAAGCAGAGAGCAGACCAAAGGCAGGTGGGCAGAGTCGGGCTCAGGAGGGTGCTGGAGAACTACAGCCAGACTCCCCACATTCAGCTCCAAACCCCCAGGCCCAACGACGAAACGCAACCCGTGAAGAATAAACCTAAAGGAGAACCAACCAGGGCTGCTGTAACCAAACTACCACAACCAGGTAAAGTGGAGAAAGCCTTAGACTCCGCGAGAGGAAAGAGAACAGTTGTCAGAAGCCAGACCGGCCCCTGGCTGGCTCCCACCGCCTGAGTGACCGAGGGGGCGCCGTGCCAGACCGTCTGGGCCACGGTGTGCTTTGTCCTGGGCCCCCGCCTTCCTGCTGGGAGTCTGGGGCCGGGGCTGGGCCAGGCAGAGGGTGCCGGTCGTCACAGCTCTGGCCGGCGGCTCGTGGGGAGGGCGCTGGCAGCTGGGGCCGGGTCTCCCGCAGCAACACCCCCCCAGGCCCCTCCGAGTCCTGGGGTCCTAAGGAATCACACCTGGGGGTGGTCCTGGGGACCCCTGAACCGCTGGGAAACCAGCACACAGCCAGACGGCAGGCTGGAGCGCAGTCCTATCCACAACCGCGCTGAACACCAAGGGTCTGACGCGCTTCAACTAGAAGCAGGGCCTGCCAGGCTGCGTGACGGAGCGAGGCTGCCTGACACCCTTCACGACGGGGTGACGAGGTCCACTTCCAACAGCAGGCGGGGCGCGGACCCAGCCCCCAGCCGCAGGCCAGGCCATTCCTGCTGGGGCTCTTCTGGGGCTCCAGGGCGGTCAGCAGCACCTCTGGCCTCTGTCTGCTTGAGGCCAGAAGCACCAGGTCCCAAGTGTGAGGCCAAAGACGTCTCCAGAGGCTGCCACAGGTCCCCTGGGGGAACTGCCCTGGCGAGACCACTGAGGGGACGCACAGTACGTCCAGCAGGTCTGAAGGGGGAGGGGAGGAGACGCACCATGAAAACCACTGGCCACGAGGGGCTGGGAGGGCCTCGTCGGCACACAAGAGCCGAGGGGAGCACAGAGGCATCTTCCCCGACGGGGCCAGCCCAGTGGGCACACGTGGACGACGGTAGGGAGCACACCACTGCACTAACCGGGGGCGGGACCCCAGCAGACGATTCCCAAGGCGGGCCCCATCTGGAGTCACCTGGGGGGTCCTGAGGATGGGGGTCTTCATCGTGCAGCCAATGGGCAGGGCCGAGCCACCCTGCTCGCCGGGAGGTGCCCGGCACAACCTACCCAGACAGCCGAGCACGGAGATGTCCAGAGAGACGTCCGAGTAGGACTTCATGGCCATGAAGTCCAGGGCGGGGCCACCATCCCCGAGAGGGTCCCCCGCCTGCAGGAGACAAGCGATGTGAGACAGGAAAGGAGAGGCAGCTGACACGGATGTAACAGCCTGCCAGCCACGGCGAGGCCAGGCCTGTCGCGTCGTGTCCACCCGAAGAGCCCACACCGCAGCCCAGGGGTGAGCTCCCAGTGGATGCCTGTACCTGGACCAGCAATGAAGGCGGCTGGTCTCTGGGACCTACAGGCGCTGAGGGGACCTGAGAGAGACCCAAGACCTGAAGGGCCAGGCTACCTTCCAGGAACTTAACAGATAACGCGGCAGATTCCATAGCAGCACACTCTCTTTCCTTCTCTGGGCTGACCCACGGAGGCCCTGCTGCGGGCCAGAGCGGCCGGGTCCCTGCCCAAGGCAGCCTGCAGCCCATCCCAGCTCCTCGCAGACTGTGTGAGGCCGGCACCCACACGTGTCTGTGTAACCCAGACAGAGACCCGAGCAGAACCCTGGCTGCCCCGTGCACCCAGGGGAGATGCCCTTGGCACCTTCTCCAATTCTGCCCATCCAAGGGCCCCCACCTGACAGGCACCTGACGCTCTGCCCTGGGTGGGCCCCCCGGTCACCAAGGCCAGGTGACCCCTGGAGTCCAGGCCCCCACACCCTGCCCAGAGTCCTGGCATCTCTGCCCACATGGCCGTGTGCAAAGCTGGGGGCCACAAGTGCTCCAAGTCACCCCAGGGCAGGATGAGGAAACCATGGCCGGACCGCAGCGGAGCGTTTCCTCAGAGAGTGCCCGCCCCGGCGCTGGCGAGGCCCCAGGACGCCCCAGCTGACAGCACGTGTCCGCCGGCGAGCCCACCTTCTGGGAGGACCGGAAGACCCCTGCTCACCCTGCGGGCCGCCCCTCCAGCCCGTGAATCCCTCTGTCCAATTTGGAGGAATGTGCTGTGCCCACACCCTCAGTCCAGTCATCACAGTCGGGATGGGGGACCACCACTTAAGATTCCTCATCAGCAACGCAGCCAGTTTCTAAATAAAATATCTCAACCATTTCAAAGGCCAAACACAACTGTCCTCATGGGAACCCAAACAATTAGGTTTCTACTAACTTGTCCACGAGACGCACCTTTACTTCATCCAGAGGCTTCGTCGGAACGCTTCTCCTCTGCAAAGCAAAAGAGACAAGAACCAGTGTTCCACAACAGTTTTACACAGAACCACTCATCCAGTCGCCCACGCATGAGGTGGACGCGGCTCATCCGCTGCTCCGAGCTGGCCCTCGTGGGGTCGTGCTGCACTGTGAACCACACGGCCCGTGCGGCCCGGCTCACGAGACCACCCTGGGGTGAGGTGGACACCAAGGAGAGCACCCCAACCTGCGTCTGCATCCCTGGGGGCAGAACACCAAAGAGGAAAGTCAGACGTTGGAAAAACAGCCAATGGTTTAACCTGGAAAACGGTTTAACCCAGGAGGTAGAGAGATCCAGAGACCAGCTGGATCCCGACAGAGCACGACGCCTGTGGTACCACCGCCCTCGCAGGGATGGGGCCACAGGCCAGGCACCCTTCTCTCTGGCCTGCTCAGCGCCAGGGGAGGGCGCACACTTGACCACCCCTGTGACCACCACTCTGACCAAGCACAAAGGTTGCACTGAGCCGTGTCCTGTGACCTGGCAGAAGCACTGTGTGAAACCACCCTAGTTCTGTGGATGAACCTAGAAAGTTACTCAGCCTGCACGCTCTCCATCTGCGATCTTTTGCTCAAGATGATGTTTCTGAGACTCGCTTGTGTTAAAAGCTTCACAACTCTTAAGCAGAAAAATAAATACTGCCATTATTTTAACATCTGTTTCCTCACATAAACTTCTGCTGACGTATATATTTCATTATTGGATGTTATTTATGCTTTGGCACATCTGAAATTATGCCACTCTGAACACAGTTCATTCAGAAAATTGATCAAACTGTTCTTGCCTTCTCTGTCATAAATTGGCCATAAGTGGGTGAGTTTATTTCTGGGCTCTCTATTCTGTTCCACTGATCTGTGTGTCTGTTTTTGTGCCAATACCACACTGTTTTGATTACTCTATCTTTGTAGTACAGTCTAAAGTCTGGGAGTGTGATACCTCCAGCTATTCTGTCTCAAGATTGCTTTGGCTATTCGGGGTCTTTCGTGTTTCCGTATCAATTTTAAAATTATTTGTTCCAGTTTTGTGAAAAATGCCACTGGTATTTTGATAGGGATTGCACTGAATCTGTGGACTGCCTTGGATAGCATGGCCGTTTTAACCATATTACTTCTTCCAATGCAAGAAAGGACAGTCTGTGCAACAAGTGGTGCTGGGACAACTGGGCAGCTACACGTAGAAGAATGAAATCAGAACACTCCCTGACACCACACACAAGAATAAACTCAAAATGGATTGAAGACCTAAGTGTAAGACCAGACACCATAAAACGCCTAGAAAAAACATAAGCAGAACATTGATACAAATCGTAGCAATAGTTTTGTTTTTGGATCTGTCTCCTAAAGCAAAGAAAATAAAAGCAAAAATAAACAAATGAGACCTAATTAAACTTAAAAGCTTTTGCACAGCAAAGGAAACTATAAACAAAACAAAAAGACAACATACTGAATGGGAGAAAATATTTGCAAATGATATGACCAATAGGGATTAATATCCCAAATACATAAATAGCTCACACAATTCAACATCAGAAAAACAACCCACCCAATTAAAAAATGGGCAGAAGAATTAAACAGACATTTCTCCAAAGAAGACTTACAGATGGCCAACAGGCACATGAAAAGATGCTCAACGTCGCTAATCATCAGGGAAATGCAAATCAAAACCAAAATGAGATCACCTGACACCTGTCAGAGCGGCTGTCATCAAATAACAAATGCTGGAGAGGGCGTGGAGAAAAGGGAACCCTCCCACACTGTTGGTGGCAATGTACATTGGTGCAGCCACTATGGAAAAACAGTATGGAGATTTCTCAAGAAAACTAAAAACAGAACTACCACGTGATCCAGCAATTCCACTTCTGGGTATAGATCCAAAACGTATACAAATTCGAAAAGATACGTGCACTCCAATGTTCACAGAAGATTATTTATGTGTGTCAAGACATGGAAGCAACCTAAGTGTCCATCAACAGATGAATGGATAAAAAAGATGTGGTGTATGTGGGTGCGTGCGTGTGTGTCTGGATATACATATATAGATATATATATATCCACACACACACATACACACATATACATACAACGAAGTACGATTTAGCCATAATGTAGAACGAAATTTTACAACTGGCAATAACATGGATGGACTTGGAGGATTTTATGCTACGTGAGATAAGTCAAAGAAACACAAATACTGTGTGTTATCACTTATATTTGTAACCTAAAAAACACAACAAACCAGTGAATACAACAAAAAAGAAGCAGACTCACAGATACAGAGAACAAACTAGTGGTAACCAGTGGGGAGAGGGAAGGGGGAGGGGCAAGATAGGGGAGTAAGAGGTACAAACTACTCTGCACAAATAAGCTACAAGGATGTACTGTGCAACACGGGGAACAGAGCCAATATTTTATAATAACTGGGAATGGAATATAAACTTTAAAAATTGTGAATCACTATATTGTATACCTGAAACTTACGTAACATTGCACATCAACTATACTTCAATAAAAAAATGATAAAGAAATAAAAGCACAATCTAGACTTCACACACAAAAAAGAAAAACGATATTTGAAGAAATAAAGGCTGAAAATATTCCAAGTTTGATGAAAACTATACACCGAGAAGCCCAAGAAACTCACCAAATGTTAAGCAGAATAAAGACAAGAAAAGCACACGAAAAAACACCAAAAGTAAACGGATGTAAGTCAGTTATAGAAACTATAATTTTCAAGTATCTAGAGCAACACGCAGCACTTTTTCTCCAAATGGCTGGAGAGCAAATATCTGAAGCTTTGTGGTCACGCACGGTCTGTAGCACGTTTTTTTTTTTTTCTTTTAAATCTTCAAAAACTGCAAAAAACATTATTAGCTTATGGGCCCAAATTTGCCAATCCTTGATCTTGACCAAAAAAAGACACATTAAAAATGGAAAACAAAGATAAAAATGACTGCAGACACTTCCTCAGAAACAAAGCGAGTAAGCGACCATTTTAAGTAGAGGCTAAAATGTCACCCTATAATTCCACACCGGGAAGGGGACTTTCAAAAACGAAGGAAAACGAAGACACTTTTCAGATAAAGAAAAAGCTGAGTAAATTCGCAGCCAGCAAATCTGTCCTTTAAGAAACTTCAAAGGAAAGTTTTCAGGACAAAGGAAAGTGACAGCAGATGAAAGAAATGTAGGTCTAGAGAGTGATGGAGAATACGTGCCAGACAGAGAGGAACTCTGTAAGTTTCTCTGAAAGATAACTGACTAAGTAAAAACAAAGAATAAATAATAACCAGTGAGGGAAAAAGCCACCGACCACCTAAAAACAGCACATCCCCTAGCGCCCAGTCTGGCGGGCACAGGAGTGGCCCAACGCACCCACCTGCCTCAGCTGGAAGAGCATCCGTGAGTGGTCCCCGCCCGTGATCTGGTCCAGGAGGTCATCCACCAGCTTCTTGCTGTAGCTCCCGGCATCCTTCACAAACTCCTGCAGGCTGGGAGGGGCCGCGAGAGACCAGGCTGGAAGCCGCCCTCCGTGCCCGCGCCCCATCCTGGCTGCACGCCCCTCAGACACGCCCCACAGGACAGGCTCTCGCTGAGCGCTACAGCCCTCCAGGTGCAGCGGTTTGGGGAGTGGAGAACAGTCTTCATCAGAGCGGCCCGGGACCCAGACGAGTTAAAGAGCAAAGTGAAGAACACGCGTCCGCATCCCGATACAGCTCACGCTGGCTCTCACAAAAGCAGCACACTCCTATCTGCGCGTTTCGGATTTACAAACACAGGGAGACTGAGGAGAGCGCGCTGCGGAGGGCTCCCCGCTGGGGAGCGGGGCGGCAGGTACGGGAGCAAGACTCCCCACGTGCACCCTGAGTGTCATTTTGATCTCTGGACCGTGTGAATGCTTGCAAATCCAAAACAAGACGCAACAGCAAATTTGGAAAGGAGGCCGGGAACAGAACCCACAGCCCAAGCCGCAGAGCCAGGCCAAGTCCCAGCAGGGGCCCCGGACTGCAAAGGCCCTCACGTGGGGCAGGGAGGGCCGCGGGCCTGGAGGGTCTCCACCAGGAGTCTTGGGGTGGGGAGCAGGGCCGAGCAGCAGCTCTCCCGGGGGAGAAGGGGCGCTGGCACCGCGAAGGGCGTGGCCTGCTTCCTGGGCTGTTCAGGCGGCCCGGGATCCGTAGGCCTTCCAGGAGCTCGTGGAAGGTCATATATTGAGCTCACCGGGGGCGAGCTCGTGCCGGCTGCACTTGCTGCCTGAACCATGGGGAGTGGTCCCCCCAGAGCTGAGCCGAGGAGAGGGCCAACCACTCGGGACACGAGCCTCCCACCTGCAGCTTCCTCCTCGCTTCTTAACCTCCACTTCTCTTTTCGCACAAAAATCAGGGTTAGGTATTCATTTACTGTGTTAGGCGCTAACTGATTTCTTGTTGTGTGCTCTTCAAAGATATTCCATATTCTCTTTGGAATAAAACAAAGATCTGATACGGGAAGACTCTATTTCTCAGAGACTAACAAAATCGTTACTTTCCCCATAGGAAGCCACGAAAATTCTAAAAGAATGATCCACTTTTACTTTGTCTCAGAAAACAAAAAATACGAAAACAGCCCTATAGAAATGCAATACTCTATCACTAATTTTAATCACAGCTGGGGCTGAACCGCGTTCCCAAAACTCACACGTTGAGGCCCTGAGACCCTGTACCTCAGAACGTAACTGTATTTTGAGATGCGGCCTTTACAATTTAAAGGTGATTAAGTTAAAACCAGGTCTTTGGGGGGGGCCTAACCTTGGTGTCCCCAGAGGAAGGGAGCTCAGGAAGCAGACGCGCAGAGGGAAGCCGGGGGAGGGTGCGGGGGACGGCTGTCTGCACGCCGGCGAGAGAGGCCACGGGAGGAGCTGCCCTGCCCGCACCTGCACCTCGGCTTCCCGCCTCCAGGACTGGAGACCGTGAGTGTGTGCTGTGCGAGCCGCTTTGTTCTGGCGGCCGGAGCCGTCGCACAGCCACGAGACCCTCTTTAGGACAGCCGCGACCCCGGCTACCCGTGACGGCGCACGGCTGTCCCACACACGGGCTCCCGTGGCTCCGGCCTGGACCGTCATCACCTCCAAATCCCGACCAAGCGAGTGACCCGAGCTTCAGGGCCGCCTGCGGTGGCCGCGGAGGTCTACTGGAAACAACCCGGCCCGCACGGCCCCCACCCCAGCCCTGCCCGCAAGGGCCGCGCCGCCGCCCACCTCAGCGCGCACTGCACACCCGTCTCGTCTCCGTAGGCCGAGTACAGCAGCTCCACCTCGTCGCACTTCAAGTCGCCGAACACTGAGTTGTTGTGCGTGGACAGGGCAGTGCTGGCACCGGACAGGAAGGTGACTGGGGGGGCGGGGCAGGGTGGCGTCAGGGCTGCGGGCACACGCGGGCCACGCCCCGCGACCCTGCGCCGCCACCGCCGCTGCGCCTCGCCACGCCCACGCCGCGTCCTCCGAGGACGGGGAGGTCACGCAGGAGCCGCACAAGCCAGGGAGCCCAGCGTGAGGCCCACGCGTCCTCCCGCCCTTCGCGCAGGGTCCCCGCTGCAGGCAGTCTCGCGAGCCCTCCAACAGATGAAGCGTGACAGCTTGTTGCAGGAAACGTAAACCGCACACACAGGCGGCTGCCACGTGCAGGCCCCGCCCCCCCCCAGTGGCAGAGGCGGCACCTGCCCACCTGCCCGGTGGGCTCCTGATTCCCAGCACTTCCCGGGACCTGACCTGTAAGATGAGGTTCCAAACCAGGCCCGGACGCGGCGCCCACACGGTGAGCCGGGGCCCCTGGGGCGCTCACCTCTGCTCCTCCGCTCCTCCCTGAAGCCCAGCGCGGTGAAGCCGGGCAGCAGCTTGCTGGACAGCGCGCTCAGGTCCACCGGGTGCGTCTCCTCCTCTGCAAGGGCACCAGGGCCATGAGCAGGTGACCCCGGAGCCCCCAGCCCCAGGCAGTGAGGGGTGCACGCAGGAGGGCGGGCCCGGGGGCTCCCTGTGCCCATCTACAGCCGATCTACCAAGCTGCCTGCCTTTCTCTCGTCTCAGCTGCACCGTGATCTCACCTTAGTGCCCCAGCTCTCATGACGACAGGCCAGCGGTCTGCCCACCACAGGGCAACATAACCTTCCCAAACCCACGCTACCGCTCACCACCTCCGAGAGACCTCGGGCCACGTGTCACGAGCAACAGAGCAGCCTGAGGGCAATTCCTACGCTGAATTCACCCTTCAAGTTGCTCACGTGACCTGAGCAGGACCCTTCAAATCCCCAATCTGAACCTCAATCTCATGTTCTCTTGCTAAGTGTTGACCAGCTCGCCTGTTCTCTTCTAACGAGAACGTTATGATTCACTCCAACTGAAGGTCAAAAGCAGTGGCCAGCGCCTGTCCCCCTCATCCATCAGAGGACACTGAGTGACCCTGCTCATCTTGGCGGTGGCGGGGAAGCACCGAGGGGCACGCTGGGCCATGAGAGCCGTCCCACATCCACGCAAGTGAGAACAAGGGGGGTGTTTCACCTGCTGTGTGTGTGTGACAAGCCTTTGAAATACTTTTCCAGAAGATGGAAAAGTGTAAAAGTACTTTAAAGACCGCAGCCGTGGCCGTACAGGTTGGATGGACCCTCCCTTCAAGGAAGCTCCTGCCTCCTTCGAAAGCTTCCCTGACGCAGCTGCCAGGCAGGTCGTGTGGGGCAGACGCCTGCCTCGTTCTAGCCTCGAGGGCGGGCAGAGCTCAGCGCCCCGGTTCCAACAGAGGAGCCTCAGCTGGGCTGTGAAGCAAACCCAGCTCCCAGCGCCTTGCTGCAGCTTTGGGGAGCGCGGCCCCAAGCACTCGGGGCTTGGGGCCCTTGGTCCGAAAGGTCTGGCCAGCACCTCCGGCCCCACTGGGCGGCCGCCCGCGGCCCACTGGCCACATTTGCGTCCCGCTGTGTGGGAGACTGGATGCGCCTTTGTCTACGCTTCACCACAGCGTCGCGACCAGGGGGAAGGGGCGTCTCGGGCAGGCCGCGAGGCGCAAGGCCGCCGAATGGGACAGAGGCGAGGGGAGCGCGCGTGAGCCGCTCACCGTCTGCGTCCGGCTCGGCCGTGTTGACCACGCTGTAGAGCAGGCTCCCGTCCCCGTTCTTCTTCAGGTAGCCCATCTGCAAGGAAGCACGCCTGAGCGCCCGCTCTCCGGATGGCCCCGGCCCCCTGGCCCAGGCTCCACCGAGACACCAACAGAACAGAGGCCTCCGAGGGCGGCCTGAATCCTAAAAGGCCACGAAGTTACTCGTTTCCCTGTGAGCAAAGGCCACGCGCACACGTGTGCGATCGCAGAACTTCTGGGACGGGCTCCAGACAGGAGCTTTGAAGACAGAGAGCGAACCCTAGAAACAGCCTTTTCCAGCAGTCAGAGGCCCGAGCACAGCGAGCTGGGTCGGGGCCTGGTCAAGGAGACCCGAGATCCACCTCTGACGCCCGTGGGAACTCATCTCCGTTTGAAAACCAGCCTGCGCGCAAGAGCAGCCCCTGCACAGGCTGTCGGGAGGGCCCAGGAAGGGGAGGCTGCCGTGTGGGTCCGTGTGTGCGAGGGGCCCAGCGTCCGAGCAGGGTGAGTAGGGCACGGGGTAGAGGGGGATGGAGAGGCGACGTAAGTCGGGTTTCTCACGGTGGAACTGCGAAACTGTAAGGGGGAAAAGCAAAGCAGACCCACGGAATTGAACGTTTCCGTGTGAAAACTCGGTGTTCAGTGAACGTAAACACGGACGTCAGTACAGGCTGTACGGACGGACGGGGCCTTCCTGGAAGCTTTGTCCACCAGGGCCCAGGTCTAGGTCTGGGATGCCGCTCTCCGCTAGGGAACCAGGGCTCCTTAGAGAAATGCTGACTCCAGGGCTGAAAGGCCACAGGAGTGCAGACAAGCGAGCTCAACAGAAAGAACTATCACGTGAGCCACACGGGCAACTTCAAACTTTCTAGAAGGCACGTTGGAAATAAAAAGAAACACGTGGCGTAAAATGTAACGTATTTCATATAACCCGACACATCCAAATTGTTACCACTTCAAACTTCTTTACGTAAAATGTAAATTCCAACGCATGTTTCCCAGACTTAGTACAAAAATACAAAGTAAAGCTGTAATACGTCTTTACACAGACTGCACGTTGAAATAGAATTTTAGACGTATCACGTCAAACTAAACACTAGGGTTAATCTCATCTGTGTCCTTGCTAACGCGACCACTAGGAGGTTTAAAGCCGCACGCGTGTGAGATTCACGCTATTTCTATCGGATGCACGGAGGGAGGACACCTTGTGTTGGAGAGAGGAGGTGCTCAGAGGAGGGCAGGCAGAGCCCTCCGCACAGGCTCACACCTGGGTCACAGACGCGTGAGCACACAGGGGAAAGGATTCACCCACAGCGGAGAGTCCTGGCCGGCTTGGCCTCGGCCCGGGGACAGAGGTTAGCGCCCCTGCGGGCAGGCGGCCCGCACACAACCACACCCCTCCTGTCCTTGAGGTGCCCTTGGAGTCCCCCCCTGCCCTCCGGGAGACCGGCCAGCAGGCTACACGGCCAGTGGGGACGAGGAGCTGACCCCTCCGGTGACAACAGCGCCGCCCGGACACCAGCGGGACTCCGACCACATGCTCATAATGACCGGCTAACCTCTCGCTCGTGACGGCCGTGCCACTGCCCTGGCAGAAACACAGCCATCCCGTTCGGGAGTGCTACCTTGCCACCGGGGACCAGCCGGTTGATCCTGTCCCGGGCCTCGTCGGCCGCGTGCTCCACCAAGGCCAGGACGTGCTCCTCCGCGGTGCTGTCGGTCAGGCTGCAGGCGTTTCCTTCCGGCTCGAACATGCAGCTGTGAGGCAGAAACAGGCAGGAGTCAACGGGCCGCACGTGGGCACACTCACCCCTCATCCCCACAGTCCGTCCCTCATGCCACGCCAGGGCGCGGCAGAGGGCAGCGCAGAGCGCACTGTAACTCCCTTCCTTCTACTTCCGACGCTTCCGCTAAGACGAGAAAGTACAAGCCAAGCAGATGCTCCACGTTTCTTGTGTCTCAGCTACGCGTTTCGGTCACTTTAAGAGCAACAGGGGCCTCACGGGTTAGTGCCACTCGAGGCGCCAGTAAAAAAGTGACAATCCCACGCGGGGCTGGGGCGCTGGCAGTGAGCCCGGGCTGGTGAGCCCCCCAGGACCCAGGGCGCCTAAGACCGCAGAGGCAGAGGAAGAGCGGACTGCCAGCGCCCGAGGGAGGCGCCCCCACCCCCTCCCAGTGGAAGGCTCTAGAAGCAGAGGCGCCGAGCCCCTGCAAGGAACTGTGGGGCTGGGGTGAGCCCTCCTGGGGCTCTCGAGCCTGCGGAAGGCCCTCGCTCAGGCCCAGGCTCACAGCGACCGGCGCGGGGAGCCCGCCCTCTCGCAGCTGTCTGCCCGAAGCAGCACACCCGCGCAGAGCCTGCGACGGGCAAGCCCAGGTCGCCAATGCGCGTCCTACGCGGGAAGGCATGTCCTGGGGGTGAGGGGTCAGCAAATATTCACACAGAGCATGAGTGTGGGAATGGCAGCGACTGGTCAGCAGTGGACACCGCAGAGCCAAACCACACCTGGAACAGAGCGTGTGTGTGGCCGGCCGGCCGGCCGGCGGGGGTCCGTCAGGGTGACAGTGACTCTCTTCCAGGACGAGTCACTGTGCACTGGCACGCGGAGAGTGTGGGTCACAGAGCAGAGAGCCGCGCCCCTCACAACTGACCCCGGGGCTCGGGGTCTTCTGACACTCCCTGCACCCACCGCGACCACCTCATTCCCAAGGTGGGCAGGGAAGAAGGGTCGCCTCCCTCTGAACACAGGGTCCAGGGCCTGTCCCAGCTGCCTTGAAAGCCCGGGGGCTACAAACATGGCCCTCGGCTTCCAAAGAGCAAACTCTCCCGCCAGCAACGCAGGCAGCCTGCCCACGGCAGCTGCACAGACCCGCGAGGCCCAGCTCGTCACCTGCTCCCCACAGAGCCCTGGCCCCCACGGCGGGCGGTCCTGTACCTGATGACTTCTCTACTCGGCCTTTTGGATTTCTTAGCAGTTTCTACTTGTACGGGCACAACTTCAGGAACAGGCTCCTCGACGGCTGTATCTTCGTTGCCCAAAAGAGCTGCCTGCTGAGAAAAATCCATGTCCTGCATAAACGACATGCTGCGCTTCAAAGCTAACAGCCGCTCCTAGAATCAGAAAGGACAGAGCAGCAGGGACTTTACCTCTCCCTCCGGCCAAGGCACCATGACGATGGGATGGGATGGGTGGCCACAGCCCCACCTGGCCTAACAGCTAAGCTGCCACGGGGTGCGGCACCAAAGGGCGTGCCAATTGGCCGGGAGTGCTCAGAGCTGGCGGGGATGCACCTCACCTATGGGCTGGTCAGGCCCAAGGCACTGGTCCTAGATGCGTGACGCATGCAGCCTGGCTCACGGGAGAGGTCGGGGAAGCCACCTGGGATGCCCGGGATGGCTGTCTGGATTCAGAGAGGCAACCACGTAAAACAAGCCCGCAACGCAGGCTGCGACCCAGTGAGACCAACAGATCCGGAACTCTGCACCAACCCTACGCGAGACCTGCAGCTGGGGCAGGAGCAGAGAGCAGAGAGCGCCTGCAGGAGAGGGGCGTGGGGAGGGCGGCTGGCTGGGGGGCTACCCTAGAGCAGAGGGTCCACGCCGTGGCCAGGGGCGGATGGATGGAAGCATGTCAGTCACTGTGAGCTTCTGTTTAGGCACAAGGATCGTGGAGGAGGACGCTCACAGCCGAGGCTCCTCGCTCGCTGTTAGAGGGTCCCTTACTTTGCTCATCATCTTAAAGCCCGCGTGGAGGATCTTCTTAGCTAACTTGTAGTACACGGTGTCCGGTCTGTTGTACGTCATGGCATTATCACACATCAGTTTGAAATCTGCCTGAAAAGAAAAAAGAATGCATCAAGTTTGAAACACCACAGATAACAACAAAGAGTTGAGGTTTCTATCAAGAGGCCGGAAGTGGCTGAAACAGAGTGGAAAACAATTTGGCTCTCTAATTCAAGGAGTAACCTTTGTTAATTTATATGAACTTTCCCAGGTGATTTTCCACTATGGACTCCTATTAAGATATTGAGCATATAGTTCCCTGTTCTGTGTAGTAAATCCTGGTTGCCTGTCTGTTTTTTATGTATAATAGTCTGTAACTGTTAGTCCCAAAGTCCAAATTTAGGCTCCCCCCCGTGCCTGTCCCCTTTGGTAACTGTAGTTTGTTTTCTATGCCTGTGAGTCTGCTGCTGTCTTGTACATAGACTGTTACATTTTTTACACTCCACAAGTGATGTCGTGTAACATTTGTCTCTATCTGACTCACTTCACTAAGTGTGATCGTCTCTAGGTTTATCCATGTTGCTGCCAATGGTAATATTTCATTCTTTTTTTATGGCTGAGTAATTAAAGAGTACTTTTTAAAAACTCTGAGAAATTTTCATAATTGTTCATCGGTCTTTACTTGTATGAAAGATATTCCAGTGAGAAGCTTGCCAAAGTGTGTAACTTCTTTCTGAGCGTGACACACACATTTCACAGGAGTAAAATGCTGGTTCCCTCTGCTTCCCCCTGACCCCTTCCCCTGACCCTTCCTTCCCCCTGACCCCTTCCCCTGACCCTTCCTTCCCCCTGACCCCCTTCCCCCTGACCCTTCCTTCCCCCTGACCCCCTTCCCCCTGACCCCCTTCCCCCTGACCCTTCCTTCCCCCTGACCCCCTTCCCCCTGACCCTTCCTTCCCCCTGACCCTTCCTTCCCCCTGACCCCCTTCCCCCTGACACCCTTCCCCCTGACCCTTCCTTCCCCCTGACCCCCTTCCCCCTGACCCCCTTCCCCCTGACCCCCTTCCCCCTGACCCCTTCCCCCTGACCCTTCCTTCCCCCTGACCCCCTTCCCCCTGACCCTTCCTTCCCCCTGACCCCCTTCCCCCTGACCCCCTTCCCCCTGACCCTTCCTTCCCCCTGACCCCCTTCCCCCTGACCCCCTTCCCCCTGACCCTTCCTTCCTCCTGACCCCCTTCCCCCTGACCCCCTTCCCCCTGACCCTTCCTTCCCCCTGACCCTTCCTTCCCCCTGACCCCCTTCCCCCTGACCCCCTTCCCCCTGACCCTTCCTTCCTCCTGACCCCCTTCCCCCTGACCCCCTTCCCCCTGACCCCCTTCCCCCTGACCCTTCCTTCCTCCTGACCCCCTACCTCCTGACCCCCTTCCTCCTGACCCTTCCTTCCTTCCTGACCCACCCTATTCCCTCTCTTTGGAAGGAACTCAGACATTAACAGGAACAAAAACCAACAACCAGTTCTTTTAAGCAAAAGCAGAGGGATTAACTGAGAGGTGGGCATGTCCTCTATCTCTGGGATTTTTCCATAGGATTTAAAATTCTGTCTACGGACAGTGACTCTAGTACGATTAGAAAAACATTTTCCCCTAAAATAAAGAAAAGCCTTAGTGAAAAACTTACAATAAAAGTAAATGCTTGGAAATATCAGCATTTTACCACCTAGCCAGATTCCTTAGGGTACACCTGTCACAGGTGAGTCAGACCTCAGGAGGGACGACTGCTAACGCAGCATGTACCACCTGGAGTCCTTACCAAGTCACGGTGCCGGTGTCCCCAGGGCTGGGACCGAGGCCATAAAGTCCCTCTGTCACAAGGCCCAACTGTGACAGGCTCAGAACACTCTCTGGAGGACACGTCTTGGCTTTGTCACTGGGTGAGTGACCAAATGAGGGGCCTGCAGGTAGACAGGTCGCCTCTAGGACATGGATTATTATTAACCACCTGCCCACAGGAGTGGTGCCTGACCTTCCTATGAAAACTTTCCTTTTCTCCCACCCTCCCTTTAGTCTGTTGTGCTGTTTCTGCAGGTCAGCAAACCCTTTCAGTAAGTAAGGTCTCCAGTAAATACAAACAGAAAAGCCAAGCTTTTCCGAAGTTAACAGAACCTAAGAAACCTAAAGCCTTTTTCTAAGTGGCGTCATTGTCAATGTTGTCAAGCATTTGTTTTGCTCTTCCCCCGAACCTGAAAGCCAATAAGCAATTCTTCCCTTTCACAGCCAGTGCTGAGAAACAGGGAGTTAGGAACAGAGTAGTCAGGAGACATGAACATTTGTTATCCCCAAAAATTTAAACTCCCGGTTATTAAGATAAGGAAAATTATGTTTCTAAAAATACCCATTCTGGGGCCAGGCCAAAATGAACACATCCTCGCTTGACCCAACATGTCCGTTTATGCAAAAATAGTAACTTAAAAAGAAACACGTCTACTAGCACGCAACATACAGGCCAGCTTCTAGACCAAAATACTGAGAAAAGTACAACCAGCCCCTATGCTGGCGAAATGTCAACCCAACGTGGAAACACCCACGAAAACTTGGAACTGGAAACAACCTAAGATGTACGCAGTGTCTACTGCACATGAAGACACATGGAGCCTCCTAACAATTACTTCAGGAGCTGAAATGAATTTACCTTAAATTCCGTGACTGACTTGTATTCATTAGCTACAATTTTGTCTCTCATTGTGCCAAAATCCATCGGGTGTTTTATTATCATTGAGTATCCAGGAGCAATTGCATCCGTGACAGGAAAAGCAAAAAATCCATGAGGATCTTTTCTGAAAACACAAACATCTTTATTTAAACTGGAAAAACCCTGAAATCTAAATTTCTAAACAAAACCCCTCCCAGTTAAAAATTTGATACAATTAACCAGATTTTAAGATTTGTTTCTTAAAAATAACAAATAAAATTTATGCTCTTTAAAACTGTGGTATTTTGGATACACTGAAAATTCCAAAACTACCATCCCGGCTCCTGCCATGACTCTACATCAGGGCGTCTGACAACCGGTGCAGACTCAGAGGAGATGAAGGAGGTGTTCTCGAGCCCTCCCAGCTCTGCTCCCACATGGCAGTGCCCCACCGCCCCGACTGAGCGTTACCCAGTGAAGGTGAAGGGCCTGCTTTACAGGTGACAGGGGTGAGGCAAGAACACCAGAGAGAGAAGACACCTCAGATGTCCCCTAGCACAAACCCTTTAGAAAAGCTCTTTACCTCTGGAGCTGGCGGAGGAAATGCTCTAGTAGTTGCTGAATAGGCGTGCTCTCATTTTCAGCTGACGATTTCAAAAGTAAAAAAATAAAATTGAACAAAAGGATTTTGGTATCACTTCACCAGAAAGCAAACTCCAATATCGTAATACTTATCTATTTCTTGTTCTACAATGTTTTGGGTTCAAATGAGAACTGGATATAAAGATAAGCAGGGGGCTTCCCTGGTGGCGCAGTGGTTGAGAGTCCGCCTGCCGATGCAGGGGACACGGGTTCGTGCCCCGGTCCGGGAAGATCCCACATGCCGCGGAGCGGCTGCTCCCGTGAGCCATGGCCGCTGAGCCAGCACTCCGCAATGGGAGAGGCCACAACAGTGAGAGGCCCGCATATCACAAAAAAAAAAAAGATAAGCAGATCCCGCAAAGCTCAGCAGGGTGAAAAAGGGCACCCACAGCATTGGTCCCCTAAACCCCTCAGACTGCCAACACCCCTCTCAAACAGTGGTGTAGAGCCATCGCTCATCACCCTGTCTCCAGCCCCCAGCACTCCTGGGCCTGGGACATTCCACACAAGGTATGAAGCAGCAGACGAGGGCTCTGGACATAGAAGCTGACCCTGGATGCACCGATATCATTGTACTTGATATCGTTTACGGGCCTAAACTTCTGGGCATGCCTCTGTTTATCTGTAAAATGGGGATAAAAATGAGAGTTCCCGTGAGGACTCCAATTGTTAACCACGTCTCTGGGCCCACAGCGTGAAAAACACGGTTTTCAGGGAATGTGAACGCAGATGTCGGTACAGGCTTCCTTCCGCAAGAGTATGTATTAAATGGTCCTCCCTAGCTTTGTCCCCCAAGGCCCACACCCAGTGCCCAGATCTGGCATTCTGAATGCTGTTCTCCACTAAGCAACCAGGGCTCCTTGGGGAAATGGCTCACTTCTGGGCTGAAGGGCAACACGAGTGCAGACCTGCGGGTCCCAAGAGTGACGCTCTTGAGAGTGATCAGGACAGGTCCAAGAGAGCATCGTCTGATCGTGAGTTTTTCAGGTACACCGGGGCAGGTGCTAAACGTACGATCTCCAACAGGCCGTTGGGCAGATTAAGCTAGCAAGTACTAGTAACTGTAGTAACTTCAGGCGCGTTCATCTGAGGCACTGATGCTCTGTGCCTGACCTTCTCTGCTCCACAGCAGGCCCAAGGGCCCTGAGTCCTGCCTGTTCCCTACAGCAATGACTCCCGCAGAAGAGGGTGTTGCCAGGAAGCAGCAACCCCACACTGCAACACAGTACCTCCCCTGCCCCCACCCCGGCAACTCAAAGGTGGCCAGACCCCAAGCCAGGGAAGAAACACCTGCAGGACAAACCCGCCTCCAGTCCAGCACCTCCTGACAACCTGACAGCCTCTGAGGGAAGCGACCACACACAAATCAGAGCGTCCCGAGCACTCCAGAAGCCTTCCTCTGCTGCAGCCAGCATAGCTCCCAGGGGGAATGATGTCCTGAATAACTGATACCAGCACTAGCCTCCTCCCGTCCACAATGAGCTTCTCATTAGCTCCTGGGCTTTAAAAAAAAAAGGCCAGCAGTGGTGGGCCAAGCCCTGCTCTAGGAGTTCAGAGAGGATGGCAAGAACTTTAGGTCCATCCAGCTACTCTGTGTGAGGCCCTGGGAGAGAAAATGCTGTTCCTTCCTTCCTATGCTTCTCCCAAGAGCTGAAGGGCGGATGCCAACCACTAGTTCACAGCGACAAGCTCCGAAGCTCCAGGACGTCTCTGAAAACGCCGCCACTTGCCTGGCTGTGTCCGGCACGCTCGGACAGGCCGGTCGGGGGGCGGCTCCACCTCCACCTTCTTCCCCGGATCAAAGTCGTCCGCCTCTCCCTCTGTGTCACAGTGTTCCTTTTCCCGCTTCCGCTTCTTCTCTTCCTGTGAGGCAGGGTCAAGGCAGCGAGAGCAATGAAGTGCTTGTTAACAGACCTCGCGTTCCTCAGGGAAAGCTGAGAGAGAAAAGCCCTCTTCCAGAGCCCCTTCTTACTCCAGGCTACCACCCTTCAAAGACTCGCCCCCCAGGGGCCAGACAAGAAAAGATGCGCAAAGAGCCAAAACCGAAGCAACCGACCTCGACACGGCGCACCCTACACCCTACGAGAAACAGAACACTCGCTTCCCAGAACACTCGCTTCCGGAGGCCAGGAAGCCCTTGCTCCACCTGCCCCCCAGGGGTTTTGGCCACCCTCGCTCACCTTTCGCTTCCTTCTTTCTTCATCGTCAAGGTGCTTCTCCTTCTCCGACTTTTTCTTTTTCTTCTTCTTCTTCTCCTTGTGCCTCTCCCGCTCGTGGTCTGACCTATCATCGTAGTAACTGGAGTCGTGGCCGGACCCTGAGAGCTCTGTCACTTCACTTCCTCCAACCTTGAGCACCAGCTTCAGGGGCTTCTCCAAAGGCTTGTCTGCATAGTCTGTGGACACGCAGGCGACCTTCACCGTGTGTGCTCAGGGCGCTCAGAGGCGCATACTGCTGCCCTGTCGGCAGCATGGTGGGCCCAGAGTGGGGTGTCATGGGGAGGACACAGAGGCCCAGGAAGGTGGGGCGATCGGCTAAGCTCAGGTGGACAGCAGGGGAATGCCAAAACCAACAGCGAAAGATGCTGCTGGGGGCAAAGACAGGTGGGGTGCTCCCTCCCTCTCGCCCACAGACATTCTCAGGGGGGCTGCAGGGAGATCTCTGGGTCACTGTCAGGGGGGAGGAGCCAGACCACGCCTGGGGCCCAGGCGCACAATCCTCTACCCCCAGGTCCTGGCCCGTGGTCACCCCCTTCCTGTCCTGCAGCAGTCCCCGTGCGGCGTCCCTGACACCGGGACCAGGGGCTGCCGGACCAGGGCACAGGCGGGAAAGGCGGGAGAAGACCTCGGGAAACACGGACGAAGAATCACAGAGGTGCTCAGCGCTTCTCTCCAGGATGCGGCCAGACCTAGACGGACGCTTGAGAGGCGCGGCCCCGAGACCCCGCCAGCGCGCCCCGGACCCCCGCTCTCGTCCCCGGGATCCCCGCCGCCTCGAACGCCCGCCCGTCCGCCCTCCCGGCGTCACAAAGCGCGTCCGCCGCCTCACCCTCGTACGACGAACGCCACTCGGCCTTATGCTTCTTGTGCTTCTTGCCCATGGCGACGGCGCCGAGGGCAGCAGCGAGGCCTGCCGCACCGTGGCCGCCGACCCCCGGCCCTGGTTCTCCGCCCGCCTCGCCGCGGAGCTTGCGAGATCGCGCCGGAAGCGGGCGCCGAGACCGGAAGTGACCCGCCCGCCGGCGCCGGCGCTTCCGGGTCAGGGGGCGGGACGCTGCGCGCGGCAAGTTCGAAGCGCGGGCGCGGCGGAGGGCTGAGGCTGCGGCGGTGGCGGCGGCGCAAGGCGAGAGGCGGCGGCGGCCGCGGTCCGGTCCGGTCCTCTCGGCTCTCGGCGGCGGCGCCATGGACGAGGCCGTGGGCGACCTGAAGCAGGCGCTGCCCTGCGTGGCCGAGGCGCCGACCGTCCATGTGGAGGTCCACCAGCGGAGCGGCAGGTGAGCCGGGCCCCGAGCCGACCGCGGCGCAACCCAGACCTGACGACACCCGACCTCGACCCGCCCCCCCCGAGCCTGACCCCGACCAGATCCCGCCCTGACAGGAGCCGACTCCGATCCCGAGGCGGACTCCGGCCCGGCCTCGGCTGAGCCAGGGAACGCCGGGCTCTGGAACTGCCGGTCGCAGGAGCTCCGAGTCTGGGGAAACGGCCCTGACCCCGCACCCTCGCCCGCAGTCCCGATCCCCGGCGAACCCTGTCTGGCCTAGGTGGGCGGGGAGGGGCCGGGGCGCCGGGGGTGCCGGTGGCGGGTGACGGGCCCCGGCGGGCGGCGGCGGGGGGCGGGCTCTAGGGGCAGCCGAAGGGCCTGCGAGGTCTGGGAAGCAGCGGGCAGGGGGCTGAAGGGGGACCGCAGCTCACGGCCTCGTCGCCCGCCGCCGCAGCTGTGGGGCTTCCAGTCTCCGCTAATCACAGCCCTGTCACTGCGGCTGCGCTTTGCGGCCTTCACGTTGGGCCTCGCGTTATCCAGCACAGCTCCAGCGTAGTGACTGATCTCCAGGAGCCCAGGGTGGCACCGACTCTTGCCGTCCCCCCTTCTTCGAATGGGGACCTGGGGCACAGAGCCCTTGGGCGGCTTCCCCAGGTCACGAGGAGTCTGCGCAGGTCTGCTCCCCGGGCAGGCCCTCCCGCCTGCCCTCTTCACTGCACTTTGCCCTGTTCCGTCTGTTTTTTTTTCTTTTTTTAAAATCACTTATTGTTAAAATGTTGGTTTTTAACTCAGACCTGATTTACATGTTTTGTTTGTTTTCCTAGCACTGCAAAAAGAGAAGATCTAAAGCTGAGTGTTAGGAAGCTCCTCACCAGGCATAACATTGTGTTTGGCGATTACACGTGGACTGAGTTTGATGAGCCTTTTCTGGCCAGAAACGTGCAGTCTGTGTCCATTGTTGACACGGAATTACAGGCTAAAGGTCCACAGGTAACTTACTACTTCTCAGCGGCCCCGTGAACGTCACGTGCTGTTTTGAGAGTTTGTTGTGTAGATTTATTTGATGTTTCCTTCTCGTCGCAGCCCGTTGATTTGAGCATGTGCACTATTGCACTTCACATCTTCCAGCTGAATGAAGATGGCCCCAGCAGTGAAAATTTGGAGGAAGAGACAGAAAATATAGTTGCGGCAAACCATTGGGTGCTGCCTGCAGGTACCCGTGGCAGTAACAGTAGGCAGAGCATGCCAAGAATGGGAGGTCGGAGGATGGTACACGCCTTGGGCTTATCAAGGAGATTTTGTCCGCTGTGTAGAATTTTAGAATGTTGTATCTGTTATGAAATAGAAAGTATATCACGACAGAGAAAAGTAGAAACTTCCAGTATGAACCTATTTGGATAGATCCGTCAAAGACAGTGCTAACTGAGAATTACACTGGTGCTCTGCTTTCCTGCCTAGTTGGTCAGTCTTGCTGGACCACGGCTTTCTCCTGCCTTCTCGATGCTCCTCCGTGAACTTTGCCGATGGGGTCTAGCAGGCAGAATCCTGCTTCTAATCCGGGTTAGGCTTGATGTCCTAACGACTGGAATAGACCCACCGCTCGGCCCTGCTGGAATGTCGGCTTGTGGGGAGAGTGGTGGGTTCAGGGTCTTTGCTTGTGTCCGAGCATAGGTCCACAGAGACAGGTGTGCAGAATAGTACGACAAAGAGGTTAATTATCTGTCCAAAGCCACGTGCGACTGCCACTTATTCAACATCTTTAATTTTAAGAACAATTTTAAAAGTTTAGTTTCTCTGTAACCAGAATTTTAGCTTACCGCGTGTGGAGCAGTGGAGGGCATCAGTGGCTCAGGGCAGACCTAACCAGTAGGTGCAAGGCTTCCTTTCCTAAAATTAGGTGTTTGTTTTATTCTCTCAGCTGAATTCCATGGGCTTTGGGACAGCCTGGTGTATGATGTGGAAATCAAATCTCACGTGAGTTGTGCATTTTCCCAAAAGACCCCATTATTTGAAGTAGAATCATTATTGTGTCACTCTGTAGCACTCCTTAACTCAGATGGGCTTTGTGAACACTGCTTACCAGCAGCCCATGTCCTGGATTTCTGTCCTGTGGGATTGCTCCTGAGTGGAGCTGCCCTCCGGGGAGTTCCCCTTGGGAGAAGGGGGAGCGTTGGGAGGGTGAAGACCACTTGCACTGGGTCACACGCTTGGTGTGACCAAGCACGTGCACATGGTCACTCCCGTGGGCTGAGGAGGCAGTGCTGAGGGGCAGACCGAGCAGGTGGGCAGGTCTGAACCCCCTTCAAGGGGAAGAGTCCTGCATACTGGGGGGGCACTAGGGGTCTGTCCCCACCGCCCCTCATCACCCCAGGCTCCTCTAGGCAGCCACAGTGGACCGCAGAGCCCTGGCTGTTCTTTCAGTGAATGTGCCGTGCGCTGGTCCACTGCTGTGTCCCAGAGGAAGGAGCTCACTCTTACTTGGTGTGTCCCTCAGTAGTTTTGTGTGTCGTTGGCATTTTAAATAAAAGTGATCTTTGTGTTCACCGTTTATCCTGAAAACAGTAACAGCCAGCGCTTGTCCTCTCATGTCTCAAGTTACCGTCCGGGTTGAAAGCCTGTAGGTGTGTGGCAGGTGTCTGGCCGTGGCGGTCTCTGAAGACTCCCGTCACTCTACGCGCTTAGGGCACGTTCAGCGGAACCTTTGCCTTGCTGGGGACTTCATCTGTACTTTTCCTTTCTCCACGCAGCTCCTTGACTACGTGATGACAACTTTACTGTTTTCAGACAAGAATGTCGACAGCACCCTCATCACCTGGAACCGGGTGGTGCTGCTTCACGGTAAAGCATCACAGCTTCTGTTTGTGTGACGAGATCAACTGTGCGAAACCAGGCTTTTGCTGGTGGCTTTGTCCTGCGAGGAGTTGCAGCTCCTTTTTTCTGGGGGGGCCAGAGTTGTCCTAGAACGTCCTCCTCTGTGAAGCCAGTCGGCCTCACACTATCTGGGCTTTGGTTACTTGACCTTTCATTTGGCAGCCACCTGATTATGCCTTGTGGCTTTTTCTACTGTTATTAAACTTTTCAAGTAACTGCCTTATTTGCCGGTTGGCCGTGGACTCCTTAGGATAGCAGTTGCCTCATATTTCTTCATAGTGTCCTTAGAGCTTCCCTTGATGGCTAATGGACTGCAAAAGCCACTCTTCACAGGACTCTGCCTAGTTCTTGGAGGAGAATACTGGGTTTCCTTTCTTAATGTTCCTGGAGAGAAAAGAATCGAGAGAAAACCCCAATCATAGTGAAATAGGAGCTATAATTAAAAGGGTGATCCGCCTCTTTATGCAATAAAGATTGTAGGCTTGTATACAGCTTTAAGAAGACAAAGTCTTTTAAACAGCACGTGTTCTGGCAGATTGGCTTAAAGCCAGGGTCAGTGGAGGCAGCCCAGAGGCGTTTTAATTAGCGCAGTACATTACTTGCATTTAGAATTGGTTGTATGTTTACTCTCAAACTATGGAAAATACAGAAAATCAGAGTTGACCATGTCAGCATTTTCTATTGGATGGATTTATGCTTCCACATCAGTTACCTCAGAGTTCCTGCAAAACGCTGTGCTAAGTGACACACACTCAGGGCACAAGCCCTCGCCTTACGGCTCTCCCTGTGTAGCGTGGGGTTCGGGCCCACGTCCAGGTACCTGGAGTGGAAGATGGTGGTTCCTTGGCTTCAGAAAGAGCAAACGTCAGTGCCTTCAGAAGGGTCCTGACGGCTACCAGGAAAGGTGTGTTTGACTTTTGAAAGGTGGATTTTCATAGTCAGTGGATTTCATAGAGGACGTGTGGGGACGAGGAGGATGTCAGTGAAGATGTGGCCAAAGGAACGTGGAGCGGACTGTGGGCCAGGAGGCATACTTGGTGATGTTTTCTAGCATTTACACCGCTAGGAGACTTCTTTGTAAGTTCATAAGCGGTACTTGTGGTAATAACATTCGTAGCATTGAAGTGTGTTCGTTATCTTATATCCTGTGGATAATGCAACTCCTGTTTAAGAAATTTCTTATAGCACTAACTTAAAAACATATTTGCTTGCCTTTTGTTACAGGTCCTCCAGGAACTGGAAAAACATCCCTGTGTAAAGCTTTAGCGCAGAAATTGACCATCAGACTCTCAAGCAGGTAACTTCGGTAATTTGAGAGAGGAGAGCCACAGAAGTGGGTTTGCTGGGTTTTCAGTTATAACAACGGAAACTGTTTTTATTTTTAAGTCATCTTACATGAATAGTAGGTCTCTGTCTTTCAGTGTAAATTAATGAACTCCTCTGTACTCAGCGTTGTCTTGAGTTATGATTCCCGTCTTTTTAAACGTGTTGAGACTTGCTTTATGACCAGCACGTGGTCTCTCCTGGTGACTGTCCCACCACGTGCACTCAGAACGTGTTTCTGCTCTTGTTGGGTCGACTGTTAGCTCAGGATGCTTCGTGTCCGTGCTGGTCGTCTGTCTGCTGTTCTGTCGCTTCCTGGGAGGACTGTCCAAGCCTAGCGCTGGGTGTGTCTTCCTTGAGTTTTGTCAGCTTTGGGGTTTATAGTTGTATCACATTTAGGGAATATCTGGCTGTTATCATTCCAACTAATCCCCTGCTCTCTGCGTTTGTTTACACGTTACACTGCCTGATACTGTCCCACAGGCCACTGATGTGCTCTTATGTGTTTTTCAGGTTTTAAACATTTTCTGTGTTTCATTTCAATAGTTTTCTGCAGTATACGATCTGTCAGTGGAATTTTCGTTTCTGTTAGTGTATTTTTCTTTGGAGATTCTGTTTGGTTCCTTTTATACTTGTATTCCTTGTCCCATTGTGTTCTCGGTAAATCCTTGGGTACGTTTATGATAGCTGTCTTATGCTCTGTCTACCAAGTCCATTGTCGTTATCATCTGGGTCTGGTTGCGGGACACATGTTTCTGCCTCTTGGCGTGTCAGGGAATTTTTGCTTGAATGCGGACGTTACGATTTCAAGCGTCTGGACTCTCTGGTCTGTCTTTAGCGACCGCTGGGTTTCGTTCTGGCGGGCGTTTGTGAACTTGTCTTTGGTGTGATCCTTTTGAGGTCTCTTTTCAAGCTTCGTTCGAGAGGGGTCTCGATGTGATCTAGGCTTAACCCTCAGGTGGGGCCCTTCTCGGGTCTCCGCTGAGCCCCTGAATGAGCAGCGAGTACTCTGCACCTTGGCTGTTGGGGCCTATGAGCGCCAAGGTCTCCCTACTCAGACACACCACCTACCCAGGAAAGACTCCAGGGCCCCTGATGGTTTCTGGGGCTTTATTCCTGTGTATCCCCCTCCTCTGGAGCCCTGCTCTGTAGCCTCCAGACACCTCAGGCTCCTTGAACTCTGGCCTCTGTCTCCTCCACTCAGCCTGATGGCCACTCTTCTTGGGTCCCCCCCACGGTCACTGTTGGAAGGTGCTCCAGGCAGGACGTCAGGGGGGTCGCGCTCGCCCCGTTGCCGTCCTCTCGGGTCACAGTCCTCCGGAGCTGTCGTCCAGTGCCTGTCACAGACGTTGTTTCATTTGTTCTGCCTGGTTTTCCAGTTGGTTAAGGCAGAAGGTAAATATGACCCCTGTTGATCCAGTATGACTAGAAGAGGAAGCCCTGTGAGATTTACTTTGAAATCTATTTTGTTTTCAAAAATGTCTTATAAGTAGGGAAATTGCTTTATTTCAACGCTCTCTTTTACATTTAGTAACTTGGCCTTGGGCTTTATACAGTGAAATGCATCTGTGTTTTGAAGACCTCTTAAGGGCGGTTTCCTAAGCCACCAGAGGGGGAGGTGTTATTACAAGAAATGTGACTTTTCCAGTACAAAGATCTGGAAATCTGTACTAATTTTGTGGCAGAAAGAAGCCTTAGCAAGCCTTTTTGGCCCACTTCACTTAATGATCAACATGCTTTATAATTAATTTTGTTTAATAGTCAACCCGACCATTAGGTTGTCTGTCTCCCCCTTCTCCTATTTTGTTAAACAGAATTAGTAAATGGTCTTTTTCAACTGGAAAATTAATGATACTTTTTAAAAGTAATTCTTTTTCTTCTGTGGACTTTTGACCTGAAAGAAACTGTGAAGAGGACCTGGGAGTTAGCTTTTCTCGGGCCTGTTTCCTGTTCGATTTTAGTCAGAACCAAGTGCATCCAGTCTCTTGCCGCCTCCTTGTGGACGGGGTGTCAGTGCTGGATTCAGTCGGTGTGTGTTCAGGTTCCCTTCTGAGCTTTCCAGGGCTCTAGGTTGGCAGGAAGTGATTTTGTGCCGGAAAACAAATTGTCACATTCTTTACGGTTTTGTGGAAGGAGGACAAAATGTTCCGCTCTGGCCAAAACATTCGTCATGCTCGTGTTTTGATTTCTTTGCTGTGTTAGTGCAGGTAATGCTTTTTCAATATGGAAGCGTAAATTATAAGTAGATTTAAAATGAGAGGGATTTTATCTTGCTTTAATTCAGATGAAGGTACCGTTCAGTTCGAGAAACTTAAGTTGCTTCATCTAGAACTATTGACGTTGATGCACCTTGTTAGATTTTTCATAATTTTTAGTACATAGCTTGCGAGGTAGCCCAATCCTGTGTCAGTGGCTGCAACGATTGAACAAAGTAGCCGTTCTCAACGTGCTGGGCATTTGAGAGATGCTGCATTAACGAGGTGGAGGTGGCTGCTGCAGAGGAGGCTGCCGGACTGGTTTGTAACAATTGCTGTGACTCTTTTTTCCTGTCTTAGGTACCGGTATGGCCAGTTAATTGAAATAAACAGCCACAGCCTCTTCTCTAAGTGGTTTTCAGAGGTAAGTGTTAGTACTAATTCCAGTTCTCTGGGTTGTCAGCTATGCAGTTGAAAAGTTGTCCTGTAGATTAGGCAAACTTTCTCCTCCAAAAGCTTTAGGAGAGAAAGAGGTGAAACGGGAAAGTGAACAAGGGGCTGACTTTGTGGTCAGAGAAAACTTCCAGAGCTCAGCGGTAACTTGGAAATAGCGTGAGGCCTGAGAGGACCCTCTGCCCGTCACATCCAGACCTCTGACTGGGTGGGACAGGAAGTTCAGTGTAACCTTAGGAGGGGGGGTCTGCCTTCTAACGGGGCGGCACCCCTCAGCTGAGCGTGCGCTGGGGGCTTGGGCCTCGTTCACCATCTGTGAACTGAGGGACTCCAACCAGGTGATGTCACAGGTGCCCCTCACCTCTGAAAGGCTCTGCCGCAGGCACCTGTGTCGGGAGGCCCCCTGGTGGGTGGTGAGTGGGGACAGGGAGTGCCCATAAGGGGTGCACCGGGCCGGTGTGCACGCGAGACCCAGGCTGTCCTGGTCATGAGGACAGCCGGGAAGGGAAGGGAGGAAAGACAGGTGGGCCACGGTGCGAGTCACCTGAGCCATGCATCCCTGGCTCATGAAGCCAGGAGGGAGGACATCTGGGTTCTCTGCAGACTGGCTCCTCTGGTTCAGGGAGTTTTCCGAGGGGCCGTCAGGAGACGGTGGGCTTGTGCGGCCACCTGGGGTCAGAGCGAAGCCCGGTGGGGACAGTGGACACGTGCGCACCAGGCAGCTTGATGAGTGCAAGTGGATAATAAAGAGTGTTTTGCTTCCAGAGTGGCAAGCTGGTAACTAGGATGTTCCAGAAGATTCAGGACTTAATTGATGACAAAGATGCTCTGGTGTTTGTGCTGATTGACGAGGTACGTGTGTTCAGCCTTTAAACCTGTGACTGGAGGAGGCTCAAGACTGAGCGGCCTCGCAAATTGCTGGGGCGCCGCCAACCCCCCACGGGTCCAGCCTCCGCAGGCTCCGTGTCCTGCAGTCCTTGCCCCTATCAGGCTCACGGTGCACGTGCGCACGCCCACACCTGCGTCTGCTCGGCTGACAGCGCCCCGTTGCTCCGTCCCTACAGGTGGAGAGCCTGACGGCTTCCCGCAACGCCTGCAGGGCGGGTGCCGAGCCTTCGGATGCCATCCGCGTGGTCAACGCCGTGTTGACCCAGATCGATCAGATCAAAAGGTAACGCTGTGCACAGCGGGCTTGCCTGAGAAGCACGGACGGCGCTCAGCCTTACTCCCAGCTTTTCTAGCTAAGAACGCGTCTGACGTCGAGCCTGGGCTCTGTCTTCTCCACATCTGAGGCAGCCTGTGCTAAATGCACATTTTAGAAATTAAGTATTTTCTGCTTTATTAAAGCACTAAAAGCACAAAGCAAGCCTCGGGCGTGGGGAGGGTGTGTGCCCTGCAGAGACGCATAAATGTGGTGTCTGAGTCGGCGCCAGCAGGACCCGGTGTCGGTGGCCGCTGGAGGGCCGCCACTGGGCAGGCGGGGCGCCAGCTGCTCGCCCTTCACGGGGCCGGGGTCGTGTGTCCGCAGCCCAGTCCTGCAGCTCAGGCCTGTGGCCAGTGTGCCCAAAGCCGGTCCAGCTCTGGGGGCGGGTCCTGACTCACGAGAAGCCCCGTCTGCCCTGTGCGGTCTCCCGCCAGCCCCTCGGGGTTCCCCCGTTGCCCTCCACGTGCCGCGCTCAGGAGGGGGTTTGCTGAGCGGGGTGCCGTGAGCTGCACTGCGCTGTGTCGGACTTTACCCTGCCGTCGCGGTGTTCTTCACGGCAGAGAACATCTTCATTGTCTCTCGGGGTCAGCGGCAGGCGTCCCTTGCTTGTCCTGCAGGCGAACTTCGTGTGAGGTGTAGACCCTCTTGTCTCTGCCCCCTCACCCCACCGCCCCACTCTTCGGTCTGGTTTCTCCCCCTGCCACTGCCCCCACGTCCACCCCAGCGCTCAGTGTGGAACCATCCGCGGCATTCAGCCCCCGGGGCCCCTACCTCTCTCCGCTCTCCTGACCTCTCCGTTTCTGCTGCCGGCGTCTCCCCGGCATCTCTGGGCGGGGGAGGGCCTGCACTCCCACCCTGCTCACGGATCTGGTGGGCGAGTCTCCTTCGAAGACCTGTATGTCCACAAGGTCCCCGGCCCTCGTTCGGCCCAGAAACCCCAACTCCCCGCGGTTCCCATTGCACTGATGGCCTTGCTGCGCACCCACTGCTCAAGGCAGAAGATGGGGCCCCCGGACCACCCACGTCACTCCGGGAGGAGTGGAGACTGGGGCTCTGGTTTGTCTCTCACCCCACTCACCTCACGCTGCCTCTGTGCGGGTCTGACCGTTTGTGAGAAGCCCGAGCCCCGGACAAGGGTCCCAGCGGCGTGTGTGCGCCCTCCGTGCAGCCTGGGCTCCCCAGCCTCCTGGCCCGTGTGCCCGCCCCGCCCCGGGCTCACCCTGCTCACCCTGCAGAGGGCTGTGTACCTGTGTATGGCCGTGCCCAGGCAGGCGGGAGTGTAGGTGCTGGGGGCTCGGGCGCGCGCAGAGGTGAGGGGTTCGCCGTGGGTGAAAGGCAGGGGGATGTCAAGCAGGGGCCCGGGAGAGCTTTCCGGGAGGCAGGGGAGCGACCGGGGCACACGGCCCGGGGAGGGTCTGCTGTGTTGCAGCCAGGAGAACCTGGCAGGAGTTGGGGGTCAGGCAGGAGCTCAAGGTGCAGGGCTTCGGAAAGCCTCGCGGGCAGGTGTGCGGAGGGGGAGTGTAGCCGGCTGAAGGGTGCTGGCTGAATGCCCGGGACCTTGGTGGCCGTCTGTCCTGACGCTCCTCGTGTCGGGTCAGGTGTGGTCGAGTCCCTGCAGCATGGGGTGACCGGTCCTCACCTCTCTGTCCGCAGGCACTCCAACGTGGTGATCCTGACCACGTCCAACATCACGGAGAGGATCGACGTGGCCTTCGTGGACAGAGCTGACATCAGGCAGTACATTGGGCCGCCCTCCGCAGCAGCCATCTTCAGAATCTACCTCTCCTGCCTCGAAGAACTGATGAGGGTACGTTGGTTATTTCTCTCTCTCCTAATCAGTAGATTTCTTATGTTTTCTTAACCCGCTGATGTAGCCTAATGTATCTGGTTGCAGCATAGAATGAGGTCTCTCAACCTGACATCAGTCTTCTCCTGAGATTGAAAGTTACAGTTGTTGGGGACTTCCTGGTGGTCCAGTGGTTAAGGCTCCGTGTTTCCACTGCATGGGGTGAGGGTTCGATCCCTGGTCGGGGAGCTAAAATCCCACGGGCCACATGGTGAGGCCAAAAAAAAGAAAGAAAGAAAGCTACAGTTGTATCTGCAGGCTGAGCGAATAGTCGAAACCACAGCCACTGATCGAGTGTTTTGCTGATCATCGTGGTGGTTTGATCTGCTGATCTGCAGGGGCCGAGTGAGTAGGGGTGTGCGCCCGTCCCAGACCTCACGGCCTTTGCAAGTGACCTGCTCTCTGGGCCTCGATTTCCTCCCCTGAAAGAGGAAGAGCGGTAGTGGTCCTGGTTCACAGGGAGGTCACCGGACTGGGGGTCGTAGTTCACAGGGAGGTCGTCGGCTGCAGTGTTCGCAGCCCCGGGTTCTACCGTCAGCGCGAGCACAGCGGCAGCGAGCGCGTTCACGTTCACTGTCTGTCTCTCGCGAGTCAATCTAGGGGCCCGCGTGTGCCCGTGGGCGGTAACCAAGCCAGCCAACAAATAGGGATTTCTACAGCGATCGCCAGGCTGGCATCCATGTAACTGGCTGGGGGTTGGGACCACTGCCTGCACCACGGAGTGGTGGCCCCAGCGTCCTCACAAGGGTGACCCGGCCTCTGTGACGGGGACGGGAGCTGGTCTCCGCCCCGGGTGCGCTGTCCCGGGCCCTCCTGTTTTCCCGCGCCATGGGGGGGGGCCGGGGGGGGGCGTGGAGCTTCGACGTGGTGCTGCCGTTTAGGGGCCTGCGTGGTGGCGGGTCCTGCTGGAGGCCCCTGGGGGCCTTTCCAGGGTGCCGCGTCGCACCGTGCTGCGAGTCCAGGGGCCGCCCTGAGGTTTCGCCAGGCGTTCGGACATTTTCTGAGAGCCGAGTGCCTGGAGCAGGTGTCGTTTCCTAGACGGTTTATGGGAAATGAAGATTCCGATGTGGCGGCGGTTTGGCCGGCCCTGAAGGCTGTCAGCGCGGGACTGTGGCCCTACGCTGTCGGGGGCCTGCTGGATGGCTCAGGTCCCTGGGGGGCCCGCGGAGGCCGCGGGAGCCTGAGGGAGTGTCACGCAGTCAGGTGGGAAGGTCAGAACACAGCCAGCACAGACCCTGTTGCTTAGTTTTACCTACGACCCCCACCAGCCCTCCCAAATGTGCATCCAGACCTCTCCTTTCTCCTCTCGTGGCTTCTGAATCAGACGGCGTGGCAGCCTGACAGTTTAGCGCGGGTGCTTGGGAAGGAGCGTCCCACGTGCAGACACGTGGTCTGGGAGGTGAACTCTAGGACCCGGGTCCATGGTCAGTTAGAGGCTGTCTGACATTCCACCAAATGAGAGTCTTGGTTTTAAAACAGTGAACAGAGACCCTCCTTGAGAGGCCGGCCAAGTCCGGCTCCAGGGCCCAACTCTGTCCATTGTGGGATGTGACGCATGGTTGAAACTGAATATCAGGCTGGACTCAACACCTCTGAGTTCCTCCCCACCTGACACGTGCTGAGGACATGTTTTGCCCACAGGAGCAGAAGAGGCTGAGCGCTGTGGTTTCTGAGACACGTTTTGCTGTCTGTATTCTTGCCTTTGTTAGAAGAAGAGGGGCTGTGTGAGAGAGCTGCTTCCTGGGGCCCGTGCAGGCCCAACGGCCCCGCTTGGGTTTCTGAGATGTGGCGTGGGGTGTGCCTGCCGCCTGAGTGCCGTCCCTGTTGCTGACCCTGCCTGTGTCCCCACAGTGTCAGATCGTATACCCTCGCCAGCAGCTGCTGACCCTCCGCGAGCTGGAGATGATTGGCTTCATTGAGAACAACGTGTCCAAGTTGAGCCTCCTTCTGAGTGAAATTTCACGGTGAGCGCTGACCTCGCTTTCGTAACCAAGAGAAGCCTGTTTGCTTTGGGATTGGCGGGGAGGTCGTCGTAATTGCCTGTGGCAGCCGTGGTTGTAGTTTGGGGTCAGACGGCATGGGCTTGATCCCGACGCATCGCACACGTGCCCGAAGCCCCCCAGCCTCCCTGACCCTGGGCTCCTGGACAGGAGAGTGGAAGGCAGCTGCCCTCCTACCTCCTAGACGTGACAGCGGACCGTGAACAAAGTTCTGCCCTTGTATCTGGAAAGACGTTCAGGTTAAGGCTCTTTGACGCATTACTGATTTCTTAAGCAATATCTGGTAAACTTTTACAATTTGGCAAGAAAATAAAATGGAGGCTTTTGCTTTGATAAGCAAACAGTTAAACAAGTAAACAATTAGGGCGCTGGGCTTGGTGCTTTGGGAAATAAAGGAAAGTGGTCCAGCTCCCTGGGCACCGAGGGACACGTAACACGTGAGCATCGAGAATCGTGGGCACGCCTGCTCAAGGCCCAGGCTGGTAGCGCTTTCAAGTTCTCAGATGGCCTTGGTGATCAAGGGAAGCTGGGAAATGGAGCAGAGCCCCGAAGGACAGTTAGAATTTGCATAAACTGGAGAGAAATCAGGAAGGCTGCGGGCACCCTTAGGTGGGTTGCGCTGCAGACACCAGCTGGTGGCGCTGGCGGGGCCTGGGGGGTGGTGTCACTACCTGTTGGAGAGATTTAGTTAAAGTGGCTGAGGTGGGACAGAGGAGAGCAGTTCAGAGACTTGGGCAAAAATTCACCAAGATGTGAACCAGCCCGGTTCCCGGGGGAGCCCTTGTTGCCAGCCGTGTGCCCACCTCACTGTGCTCCTTGTGAGGCCGTGGGTGGCGTCAGGACCCTGTCCTGGCCCCCCTCGAGGGGCTCTGGGGGAGGGACGTGCAGGGTCTAGTCCTGAAACAGCAGTCCGTGTGGAGTTGACGCCCCGAGTGTACTTATGTTCACAGGAAGAGTGAGGGCCTCAGCGGCCGTGTCCTGAGAAAACTCCCTTTTCTGGCTCACGCTCTGTATGTCCAGGTGAGTCCCCGGCCGAGCTCCGCCTCCGGACCCTGTTCCACCGCCGCCCGCTCTGTCCAGCAGGGTGTGGCGTCGCTGAGAGTCCCACTTGCCACCATTGGGGTGTCTGCCTCATTGCACGTTTCTAAAGCGACGGGCTCCTGGGGCAGTGGGAGGAGGCGGCCGTGTGTCTGCTCACCCCTCGCTGGCACGTCGAGCTCACGTGCAGGGCCCCCCTGCCACCTAGGAGGTG
Source organism: Pseudorca crassidens (assembly GCF_039906515.1). Taxonomy (NCBI): domain Eukaryota; kingdom Metazoa; phylum Chordata; class Mammalia; order Artiodactyla; family Delphinidae; genus Pseudorca; species Pseudorca crassidens. Next base: position 1,073,280 of record NC_090298.1, read on the forward strand.
CTTGTGCCCTGGGGGGAGGGGAGGGCGGGGGGGGGGGCGCGGGTGCTGCCGGGTGGCCCCTCCGAGGACGAGAACACTCACAATGCTGTCTGTCTTTCCAGGCCCCCACCATCACCGTCGAGGGCTTCCTCCAGGCCCTGTCTCTGGCCGTGGACAAGCAGTTTGACGACAGAAAGAAGCTCTCGTCGTGCGTGTGACCTGACATCCCCGTCCGCGTTCTCGGGGAGCACACAGCAAGGAGGCGACAGGCTTCTCTCACAGCAGCGGCCACCCCGGGAACCTCCGAGCCCGTGGCTGAGCCTTGCCGGCCACAAACCCACAGGCCGGTGTTGTTCAAGAAGCGTGTTATATCTACGTACTTTGAAACGCGTGTTAGAAGACAAACAGCCTGTCGTTTTCTCTGTTTTAAAAGACGATCATCTGAGCTCTGTGTCTCTTTGTAAAGAACCGTCTAGATGTCCTTGCTCTAGCCTGGCTCCAGTTGACTGGGCCCAAAATGCTGACAAATTTTGTTTAGAAAGATGATTAAGTAAGCTTTATAGAAGCGAAGCAGAAACCACATTGCCTTAAATAAGAATGTAATCATAGCATTAAACGAAAAGTGCACGTCACTCGAGGCAAGACAGCGTTTGCCTCCTGCGTGAGCTTGTTCTGTTCAGTGCAGACACTTGGAGACTGATGATAAGAAAAACCTGTCCCTATGTTAACAGAAATCGAGAAGAAAATTCTAGGGCAGGTGCTCTTCTCAGTGAGCAGACAGGCTCCACTTGCGGGGAGGAGAAGCTGACGCGGGGCGAGCCTCCCTGGTGCCCAGTGCAGGCCGGCGTTACGGGGACGTTTCACGGTCACTCACGGCCCAACTGCAGATTGACGTTAACACGTGTAAAATAAATTGGCCAATAATTGATGTATTCCACAGAATATCGTGTTTGTTGCTGTCACCTCATGCTAAAATAAATTTCACATTAGTGTTTCGTATACACTTTTAAAAGAACACGTTACCTCTTGTCACAGAACTTAAGTGTTAAACTTGTTTTTCCAAAATTTTCTCGTTTTGATTCTCTTATCACTGTCAAATGCTTTGAGTTTTATTTGAAAATTACTCACACGATCACTTGACTTTTAGCCTGTTTTACGCCTTGAGGTGAAGGTGCATCGTCTGCACGTGGCTGTGCAGCCCGGGGAGGCCCAGGGTCAGGGCTGGGCTGGGGGTGGGAGGACCTGAGTTTCCGCCCCTGGGCCGTTGGCCGTGCTCCGGTCAGATCCAGGACTAGAGCGACTGCGGCCCTGGGGCCGGGGCCTGGCTCTGTGGTCTCCTCAAGACCTTGAAATAGGGTGAAAGTGGTGTCTGTGGGCCCTGGGGTCAGAAGAGGGGAGGGGTGCTCCACGCTCCAGGGTTGCTACCGAAGTGCCCAGCGTCCAGGTGTCCAGATGGGAGGAGACGGGAGCGCGGGGGCAGCGGGGGAGGGAAGCCCCGAGAGGGACGGCGGCGGGGCCTGCAGCACAGGTCTCAGTGGGCTCCACCGGGCGTCTCCCAGAACGCGGGTATGTCTGACGCCGCCGCCTCTGGGCACCAGGGGTCAGCGCTGCTCCGCGGGACGGACAGCGGGGGCTCCGGGTTCAGCCAGGGCCCCGGGGCGGGGCGAGAGTGGCCAGCAGAGATGGCCAGCCTTGCCCCGCGCTCCTGTTCGGGCTCTCTGGCCTCCTCCCCCGCCGCCATGTGTGCCCGTGCCCACGGGACATCGGCACCCGCATGCCAGCCAGGTGGGGGCGGGAGCACGGATGCTCGGCGCCCATCCTGCCTTCTCGGGCCCCCCAGGCGGAGGACGCGGACCCCGGGCGCCTCGCCGGGCGCAGGCTGTCGTGGGCACGTTCTGGGCCGCGGCCAGAAGCCGAGTGGCTGGGCCCTGGGGCCAGGGTGGGTCCGCGCGGCCCACCCCCTGGGGGCAGGTTCCCATGCGGGGGCCCGGTGAGCCCGCCGGACACGGCGCCCGCTGGCCAGGCCTCTCCTGAGCCCCCGGCCTGGCGCAAAGGGCTCCGGCCCGACCCCTCAGCCGGGAGGGGCGCCCTGCGGGAGAGGCCGCGGACATGGGGCCGGAGGGAGCAGAACTTCCCGGGCAGGATGACCTGGAGGACGAGGCGATGGGGATCGGGGTTGGCGAGGGCGATTCTCGCGGTCACGCCACCGAGGAGCCAGGTGCTGAGCTGAGGGCGCCGTGGCCGCAGCCCCTCCACCCGGCTTGGAGGTGACACCTCGCAGAAAGGCCCAGGAGCAAGCTGACGACGACGGCGGCTCCGCCTGCCCAGCCTGGAGGCCCTTCTGTGGAGGTCGTGGTTCCCACCCTCAGCAGTGCCCCAGGGCTGCAGCTCCTGTCACCATGGCAACATGGTGGCAGCCTGTCTCCTCGGGCTGAAGTGTCCTTTGTGATGGGGAGGTGGGTTTTCCATCCCCCGAGTTCTGATTTCCAACTCAAACTTCCTCCCTCCACCATCTGGTTACCGTTCAGGACAGGAAATATTTTGTTCTCAGTCACCTTATATCATTCGGAATTGGAACGTTCTTTCTCTCTCACCTGAGCTGTCACGGATGGAAACCTTTATTCTCTGTCATCTCCAGATTTATCTATTCTGACCGGAAACCTCCTTTTTCTCTAATGTGAGTTATCCTTTGTTCCTGAAAGCTTCTTTGTCTATAATCTGGGTTCGCATTTGTTATTGGAAACCTTCCTCCTCTATCAATCACCTCAGTTAGAATTTACGACAAGACAGTTTCTTCCCCTGTCACCTGAGTCATTATTACTGACTGGAAACCTTCTTCATTATCACTTGCGTCGTCATCTGTGACTGGAAACCTTCTTCCTCTATCCCCCGACGTCATCACAACGCGAAGGCTCTTTTCTCTTTCAGAGAATCATCACTTCTGAGGGGAATCCTTTCTTTCTGTATCACTTGGGTTGTCTGTGTCTGCAAACTACCTTCTCAGTCGCTCGATGTGCCTCTGTGACAAGCGGTCTTCTGTCTGGACCACCTGAGTTACAATTTATGATGAGGAAACTTCTTTCTGCATCACCCCACTTGGGATTTATGACTGGAAAGGTTTTCCGTTGCCTGAGTGACATTTATGACTGGAAACTTCTCCCTGTGTCACGGTCGTTAGCACTTAGGGCTGGAGACCGTATTTATCTGTCTCCTGATTTAGCATTTGTGACTGGAGGTCATCTCTTTCTACCCCCGGTGTTGTCACTTACGACTGGAAACCGTCTTTCACCATGACCTGCGCTATCATTCCCTTCTGGAAACTTTTCTTTTTTACTAGTGTTGAGCAACAGCCTTCAGTTTTGCCACCTGAGTTGCCATTTGTGACTGTTATCCTTCTTCCTCTGGCACCCGAACCCTCGTTTACGACAGGACGTCTCTGTCCTGTCACCTGAGTCATCACATGAGGCTGGAACATTTCCTTCTCTTGGCCCTGTTACCTCCGTGACGGACGGTCTTCTTTTTTTTTTTCCAAGCGTGCACTGGTTTATTGACCGTGGACGGTCTTCTTTTTCTGTGATCCGACTTATCGTCTGTGATGGAAACCTTTTTTTATATATAATGTTGGTTACCATTTATGACTGGAAACCTTCCTTCTCTATCGCCTAGTTATCATTCATGACTGAAGTTTTTTTCTCTCCTGATTGATCATTTATGACTGAAAAGTCTTCTTTCTCCATAATTGATGACTGGTACCTTGTCTCTTTATCACCTGACATCATTCAGGCCTGGAAACCTTCCTGTCTCTCACCTGAGTTATCATTTATGAGTGAAACCTTTTTCCTCTGTCACCTGAACTATCACTAATTATTGGAAACCTTTCTTTTTCTGTCTTATTTATGACTAGAAACCTTTTCTCTAGCACCTTAGTTCTCTATTTTGACTAGGAACCTTCTTTCTGTATCACCTGAATGATTATTTATGACTGGAAACCTTTCTTTCTCTAGAAGTCTTCATTTGTGACTCAAAACCTTCTTCTCTAGCTTATGAATTATTTTCCATAACTGGAAGTGTTCTTTCCTGTTACCTGAGTTACAATTTTTGACTGAAAACATTTCATTTTCTCGCACCTGAGTTTATCACCTGAGTTATTATTTACAACTGGAAACACTCTTTCTCTATCATATGATTTGTCTTTTATGACTTGAGAAAGACAAATATTATCACTTATATGTGGACCCTAAAAAGTAAAGCAAACAAGTATAACAAAGTGGAAATAGACTCACAGACACAGAACAGACTAGTGGTGACCAGCGGCGAGAGGAGTAGGGGAGGGGCAGGGTAGGTGAAGGGGAGTTAGAGGCACAAAGCACTAGGAATAAAACAAGAAAGCTCCAGGGACATAATGTACAGCACAGGGAACACAGCCAATGTTTTATCATAACTTTGGAGTATAATCTATAAAAGTACTGAACCACTATGTTGTACAGCTGAAACTAATATAATGTTGTAAGTCAGCTATATTCAAATAGAAAAATGTGAAATGAGGATTTAAACCACTTCATAATTAAATTACCTTAGAATTTATTTTAAAAAATTTTTTAATGAATTTAAGAAAATAAAATAAAAACAGGAAACGCCAGTGGGAAGACTTAATCACAGAGGCACTGGCGACTGGCCTAACGTTTCCCAGTAGACGGGGCTGGTGCCGCCCCGGGGCTGCTTCATCCCTGCGAGGGCCCAAGATCCCCACGGGCAGAGGGCTCCCCTGGCGGGGCTGGGGTCCCCATGGTGCAGGCCCCACGTCGCGCGTTTCGGGAGCCCAGCGGCTGGGCGGTGGTGATTAAGTCCAAGTGCCGCCCAGCTCCGGACACAGAACAAGCTGATATTAAACACCTGACAGGCACTGACGGATGGCGGAGGCCGAGTCTCCCGCTGTGTCTGTGGAGCAGCACGTGCTCGGTGACCCCCGTGTCCTCTGAGGGCCTCACGGGAGCCCCACCCACCCAGCAGAGGGCATGTGGCCCCAGGGAGCGCAGGTCCGGCCCTGCCGAGATCCACCGGCCCAGCTCGGTCCTGAGCCCACGGCGGGGGCTGGGGCCCCTTGTGGGAGGGTTTGAGCTCTAGCTAGGACCCTCGCCTTCACGCCTGGCGCCGGCTTCCCTTCCTGCCGTAACAAAGCACGTGAACTGGGGCCTAAACAGCAGATTCACTCTCTCCCAGCTCCGGGGCCAGACGTCTGAGATCCAGGTGCCCTAGGGCCGCGCTCCCTCCCGAGGCCCCAGAGAGGGTCCTTGCCACCTCTTCCGGCTCCCGGGGCTCCAGGTGTCCCTGGGCTTGTGGCCACGTCATCACATGGGTCTCCTCTGTGGCTGTGTCTCTCTTCCCGTCCCTTGTAAGGACCCTGTCTTTGGGTTTACAGCCCGGCGGATAAGCTAGCATTCTCTCATCCTACGACACTCGACGTAATCACATTTGAAAGAATCTTTTCCTAATAAGCCAATAAGTTCATAGATCCTGGGGTGAGGCGGTGGACATCTTTTGAGGGCCACCCTCAGCCCACACGGGGCTCTGGGATCAGCCTGCAGCCCTTCCGCCCTCCCCTTCTGAAAGCAGTGCCTCTGTCCCGGGCAACTTCCTTCCGGGCCGGCCAGCCTTCCAGACGCAGCGTTACTTCCAGAGTTTGGCCGTGTCCCAGAGGTCCTTCAGAATTTGTTCCAGAAGTAGAGCAGCAAGAGAGGAAACCCCAGGCCCTGCACACGGATAGGAAACCCCAGGCCCTGCACATGGATGGGGGTCCCCACACAAGGCCTGCCCTTGTGGGCATCAGCGGGGCTCACCCGTGGCCTCCCGGCCTGTGGGTGCCCCTGTCACACCTGTGCACCAAGGACGTGCCGGTGTCCCAAGGAACTCGTGGGGTGTGGGGTGCCTCCTCACCCCCTCTCCCGTGGCCCCGGGGCCCTTCGCCACTTCTGGTCCCTGCAGGCGACAGGCCGGAGTGCCACACCTGGGCGCAAAAGAAACAACAGCTCTCGTCCAGGCCTCTGGGCTGTCCGGCCTCCAGAGACAGAGGCTGACTGTTCCGTGGTGGGAGGGGCTCCAGGATGCCCCGCCCCCTGCTCTGTCCGCCATCCCGGGACCACCCTCCTTGTCCACCTGACAGTTGTGTTAGTGACTGGGGCCCAGAGAGCACCCCCAACCCCGCATGCTCGGGAGCAAGGGTCTTCTTCTCCCCGCTCCCCCCTCCTCCACTTCTCCGATGCTCTGGTTCTGTTGAATCCCACACTCCCCCTCAACCTCGGCCTGGCCTCTGCATCCCCCCCACTCCACCTGTGGACATGAACCTGGTCCTCCCTTGGGTCGCCCCCCCAGTGCCCCGCTATCAGCCCCCCTGCATTCCGGTTCCCTGGAGGGAAGCACTGCGTGCTGATCCAACGTGCAAATGGCAGGAAGCTAGGAGGGAGAGCTAGTGTACTGCAGGATGAAGTGAAGGTTCAAGACGCCCTCACCACCCTGGAGAAAGGGCCCAAGTTACAAGACGGAAGGTGGTGGGAGAAGTCCGCAGTCACGCTCTCGGGCCCACTCGCTTCACATGAGGAGCAGAAAGCCCCAGCCTGACAGCTTGTGAAGAAGATCTGAGAGTGTCAGTGGACCACAAGCTCATCAGGAGACAGCTGTGTGACTCGGCTGCTTAAAAGCCCTGATGTAGCCTTGAGCAGCCAGAGAGAAGAGGACCCTCAGGCCAACAAAGGAAGTCACCTCCGCCTTGCCATGGTCTCCACTGGTCAGTGCCCACCAGTCAGACACAGGGTAACAGCAGCCCACGCTGATGGGGCAGTCCTGTGGTCCTGTGTGGGCGTTTCACGGGTTAATAAGGGTGTGACCCTCACATCGTGCAGTGGGTCTTTCCACCGAAGGGGACAGGAGGTGGGCCCAGGCAGTGGGAGGCGAAGCTCCGCCCTCGGGTGCCTCTCAGGGGTCCTGCAGGGTGTCCGGCCCGGCCGCAGGGTTTCCAGAGGGGCAGTGACAGACTCGTGAGGCTGCAGCAGAAGGGCAGGGTGGCTGGAGCCACGCACTGTGGACTTGGACGTCGGCGGTGGGACCGTAGACGCTCAGCCCCTAGAAGAGCCTTCACTGAAAAGGGAAGAGAAATTGTCTTTTCTGCGGCCACGAGGTGAGTTTTCAGAGCCGTGGGGATAAACCAGCTGGGCAGGGGCAAAGGAAGGCTGACTGAAGGGCCCAATGAGCCGTGTAAGCGGCCCTGGGCACATGCTCGTGGTCTGTTCTGTTCTGGTTTGGTTTTAGAATTATGAGATAAAGCGAGGTGACAGGACAGCATACAAAAGCGTGTGTGCACAGCTTAAGGGACTCGCCCTGATCAACGCCTCTCTCCTCCTCAACACTAACCACCACCTGGAGGGTGTGTTTCTACCAACATCCCTGGAGAAGACGCTGCTCGGTCCTGCCCGGCGTTGGCCTCTGTGAATGGGCCACACTCTGCTCTGTGACCTGCTGCCTTCCCTCCCTTTGCTCATTTTGCACTGGAGCCTCCCCTGTATTTTCACAGACGTTCGTTGGCTACCACAGGCCGCATCGGGTTGTCCATTCTGCCGCCGTCGAAGCCCCCTGGTCCAGACCCCCCACCGCAGCAGCGACGCACGGCACACAGGCACTGCGGGCCGCCCGGCCGTGAGCCTGCTGGGACGCACGTCTGCGGGCCTGACTTGACCACGCGGCAGTAGCTGTTCTCTGCAGGGCTTCGTGATCTCCTCCTCGCCTGCTGTCGATGAGAAAGCGGGCTCCTCTCGGTGTCCGTTCTCGCCAACTCTTGGTGTTGCCTGACCTGTAAATTCTGCCACACGGTTGGTGTGAAATGATGTCAATTATACTTTTAATTTCCACTCACCTGATCACTAATGAGGTTGAACATCTTACAATTATTGGGTCGCTTGTGGTTTCCTTATCGAACGTTGGGGGTCTTCATGTATCCTGAGTATTAACACTTGGTGAAGGGCGGAACGGATACCTCCTTCCTGCTTCGCGGCCTCTTTACTCTCTGGGACGAGCTGATGTCCTTCCTCTGAACGTGGTTGAATACATCAGAGTTTTCTTTGCTGTCTGTGCCTTTTCTGAGTTGTTTAAGGAATCCCTCCGTACCTTCAGGGCTTACGGATAACCTCCTGCCCCATCTTCTAATTTGTTCTTAACAGTTAGGGCTATGGGGGCACTAGGATCTCTCGACGTGTGGGGTGAGGGAGGAGTGCAGCCTTTTTTTCTTGCAATGACTAACTTCCCTACGACTTTCACATGGGAGTCCAGCCACATGGTCCCCAGCGTGGGCTGGTCTATCCCTGCACCAAAGCCACCCGGCCCCTCAGCAACAGCTCTCAGTATCGGTGGGGAAGGTCCCCGCCGTGGTCTTCTGCTTCTGGTTCATCTCTGCAACTCGTATTCCTCTGCCCATCCACGTGAGCTTTAAAATCATCTCACCAGGGTCCACAGCAAACCCGCTGGAAGCTGACTGGAATCGCGCTGGATCCACAGACCCGTTGGGAGGCCGCGGCTTCCGCACAGCACGAGTCCTGCCCTCTGTCTGCGTGGCAACCTCTCCTGGACTTAGGTCTTTATTAACGCCTCAGTAAAGTGTATGATTTTCTCCTCAATTGCCCTGTTCATGTTTTGTTAGATTTTTAAAATGTTTTTATCTGGGATATAGAAATGCAGGTGATTTTGTGGGTTGGGTTCACATCCGACACACTTGCTACATCTTGCTATGTCTAAAGTATGTGCAAATTCTTTTGGATTTTCTATCTTTATCCTCTTTTATTTCTTATCTTTATTATTCTTTTTGTTCATTTTTCCTAATTTCTATAATATAATAATACCATTTGTGAATAATCTATTTTTTCTTCTTTCCTTTCCAATCCTTAGCCATTGTCTTTTTCTCCATCTTCCTCTGTCTCTCTTTGTCTCTGTCTCTCTTTGTCTCTGTCTCTGTCTCTTCCTGTGTGTGTGTCTCTCTCTTCCGCAGATGATATGACCGCCTACCTCTCTCTGAATGTAGCAAGAAGTACAGTTGGAGGCATACTTACCAATCCTGTTCTTAAGGGGAATACTTTCTGTTTCACCCTTTAGTGTTATATTTGCTGAAGGCTTTCTGAAGAGACCCTTCATCCCGTTAAGGAAATGCCTTTCTAAGTCTGATAAAAAGTTTTTCGTGGATGACTGTGAGTGTTCTCAGATGTTTTTCTATAAGCTGATCACATGACTAAATTGGAATTTTGTCTGTCTGTTCGCTGCTGGACGCCCACTGCTTAGAAGGGCTGCGGGGACAAAGCATCTTGACTCCTCCATCTGGAAAATGGGTTCATCTCGGTGACCCGGGCCTGGAAATCTGGCTCCTGGGGGCTGTCTGTGGCCAGGTCAGGGTGGTCCCGGCTGGGCCCAGGGCTTGGGCCACTGGTCAGCGTGAGCTGTTAGGCCACCAGGAGGGACGGTCTTCCATCTCTGCCTGCTCTCCTGGCTCAGGAGACGTCCCAGAAAGTGGGGGCCCATCGTTGCCGCTCCTCTGGGGTCTCAAACCCGAGAGGTGGCCTTCAGAGGACTGCTCCGGCACGAGGGATCCACGGGGTCTTTGGACTCGCCCGTGAAGCCCCCGACCCCTGGGGGCAACTCCAGCGCCCATCCCAGGGCAGCTGGGCGTGGAGGAGAGGCTGTGGGGCACCGGGCACTCCAGGAAGGGCTCCGCAGGCTGGGTCTGGGTGTGAAGAGCACACGCAGCCCGAGTTCACCCCTCCATCCCCCGGGCGCCCTGCAGGCCCTGCCCCCCACCCCGGGTTCAGCCTCCACCGGGCGGGCGGCTCCCTTCGGCGTCCCCTCCCCTCCCCTCCCCGGCCGGCAGCCAGCGCACGTCTCCAGGGTGACTGCACGTTCCTTCACCCCCGGGAAGCCGAGAGCAAGCGAGGTGCCGATGCTCCAGTTCCTGGAACGGTTTCCGGTTGTTTGGGCCGAGCTGAGACCCCAGACTGTGGGGCTCGTCCAGAAACCCTCTTCTGTGGCATTTCATCAAACTACTGGGAAAGAAAATGAAAGGCCCTGACGACCAGACAGTGGGGACCTGCCGGCCCCACGGCTCTGTCCCCGGACACCCAGCCCGGCTACTCCTGCCCCAGGGCTTCCTGTTCTTGACCTTAGTCTGCGGCGGCCACGCTGCAGGGAGGGACGGAGCCTCTTCATGTTTCAAGACCAGAAACACCTGTGTGGGTCCTGCCTCAAAGGGGGCTGTCGGGAGGAGAAGGGCGAGCCCACCCCGAGAAGCCGCGTGGTCTGCTGGGCCCGCGAGAGCCAGCGTCCGGGAGAGACGGACAGACTCCAGCTGCTCTGTGCGCTCGCCAAGTATTTTAAGCGGTCATTTGATGAAACCCCATGTGGGTTTGGCCAAGTCCGTTTCCCAGAACTGTAAACACGCATCACAGAGGGGGAAGAAAAGCGGCACAGATGTTTCTGATTCCTTCGCACTTGAGGGACCGTTTCCTGCTGTTCGGAGACTCCAGGCCCCTCCTGGGGTCCCTCCCCGCTGGGCCAAGAAGAGGAGGTGGGTGACCTGGGCGGGAGGGTGGGGAGCCGTGCTGGGGGCTTTGTGAGGGGGACGGGTCTTCCCACGCTGGAATTTCAGGGTTTGTCAAATCTGCAACTGCCCCCCTCTCAGGGCCGAACCGGTGCCCCAGGAGGGGCCTGCCTCTCTCTGCCTTTGCTTCCCAGGACCCTGCACCCCTCTCCTCCCCAAACCCACGTTCTCCTCCAAGTCGCCCCTGAGCACGAAAAGGGGGCTCCGTGCCTACGATCTTATCTCAAAACTGAGCGACGTGTTCTCCGCCAGCTTTACGTTAAAATGTTATTGCCGCTGCTCTGGGAATGGCCTTTATGGGGGAGTTTCCCTTCCTTCCTCTCTTCCTCTTACCAGTCCCTCCCTGTTGATGACTTACAGAGTCTGTGCTGAAACTGAGGAGGAGAAAATGCATGACAGAGTCGACAAAACCTGACCAGAAATCTTAGCCAGCCCCCAGTGGCCAAGGGCGCAAGCCTGGTGACACCCAGGGACGAGGCTCAGCAGCGCTGCGTGCCGGGGACCCTGCTTGGGACAGCCAGCCACCAGCACCTGCACGGTGGCCAGGATCGGAAGCCGCTCCCCGCAGATTCCTACCTCCGTCCTTTTCTCTGAGGAAAGCACGTTGGGTCCAGGCGAGGACGAAAACCAAACGAAACACGGACACGGTTTGGGAAAGTACATCACGTCACGAACGCCAGTGCCTTGTGGTTCTGTGTGATCACCACCAGCTGGTAGATCATCGAAAATGTGTCAGTTTACAGTTACAGTCGCAGGCTGCTTCCAAACAAGGGGAGAAGGGGGCCTTCACGTTTCCAGGAGTGAGGATACAACAGGAGTTTAAGGGACACAAACACTGTGAGTGAATCAGACTTGGGTCCCCGCGCCCGCGTGCAGTGAAGCCAGTCTACTGACCCCGGGTTGCGGTGAAGGAAAGGGGAGCGCTTATTGCAGGTGCCAGGCGAGGAGTACGGACGGCTAGTTCTCAAAGGGCTGGAACTCCCTGAAGGCTTCCGGGTGGGGGTGGTTTAAGGGCGACATCAGGGCTGAGGACTGTAGGGTGCCTGAGCGGCTCACGGGCACTCTTCTGATTGGCTGGTGGTGAGGTCGTCAGGAGTCGGCATCATCAACCTTCTGGTTTCAGCTGGTCTGGGGTCTACATGCTTGTGGGCAGCACACAGTTAACTTCTTCCTCCTGGTGCGGTTTCAGTATCTGCAAAGCAGCTCAAAGATGTGGCTCAGAATAGTAACTAGAGCCCTTGACGAGGACCCAAAGGTCATTAATTTTGTGACGGTTTTCCTTTGTTTCACATTTTCTCACTTCTCTGATTAAATTTTCTCTGTGGAACTCAGGGAAGTCCTAGGAGGCAAAAGCTTTTCTACAGACAAGAGGCAGGAGGAGGACATGGCAGGGTCCTGCTTGGTCTCAGCATGAGGTTGCAGAACATCTCTAGACTCTCTTCAATTCCTCTTCTAAGGGGCTGACCCAAAAGTCAACCTGGCTCTACGATAATGGGAAGCAGAAATGTCGCAGGGAGGGGGAGTTAATTTGCAGCGATATCATTTTATTTGTGGATATCACAGCAGAGCCACTTCTCAACTCCATGTTCACATTCAGTGTTCTCTCTTCACCAACAAGAACCACAGATTAACACAGAGAATGTATCTTTAGTAACCAACAGTCTCTGAGAGCTTTCTATGTACAAACCATCTCCCAATCAGTTCACGCATGTCAATACACCCAGTTCTCTCCTCAACACTGAGGGAGGCGCCTTCCACCCATTTTACAGATGTGGAAACAGAGGCTCCGGACGAGAAGCAGCACCCTCGAGGGCGCCAGCTGGAAGGGCACACCCAGGATGCTGCATCTCTGAGAAGTGGCTCCCTGTGTTTGGGACTCCTAACTTGGGGAGCAGACGGGGAGGAGAAATGCCCCAGGCGTCAGGGAGCCGATGCCACATCTACGGGTGCCGATCCAGGCCTGGAGGACAAGGGTGTCCTCGGGACTTCTTCCTTCCAGGAGCACCAAATTCAGAAACTATCAACAGCAGTCTCCTCGGGGAAACTGAGTGATGCCGAGGACTGTTACTTTTCAGCTTTTGTGTACATTTTTAAATCCGTGGACGCTATTCTTTTATACTTTTCATTTTGAGATAATTTTAGACTTAGAGAAAAGTTGAGAAAGAGTCCAGAGCTCCGGTGTACCTTGTGCCCAGCTGCCCGTGCCGGCGTCCTGCGCAGGCACACCGCGGCGATCCAGAGCAGGGATTAACACGGGGAGAATACTGTCGGCTGCACTGCTGGCTGGGGTCAGATTTCACCAGAGTTTCCTCACAAGTCCAACCCCTGTTCCAGGTCCTACAAAGGACCCCCCTGCACTTTGCCTCCTCGTGACCTTCACACTTCTGAAGGTCAGGGGTTTGTCAAGTGTCTCGCAACTGGAGTGTCTGTTATTTTATCACGACTTGGTTGAGGTTACGTATCTTTGGCAAGAAAACTGCAGGAGTGCTGTGCGTTTTCTGGCGTGTCTTGTGGGGCGCAGGAAGCCAGAGTGTTCTGACTTGATTCCGCTGGGAAAGGTGGTGTCTGCCAGGTTCCCCCACTGAAGTTACTATTTCCTTTGTAAGTAGTAAACATCTTGGAGAGCTTCTTAAAACTCTGCAGATGCCCTAGCTCTCCTCCAACTTTCGCCCACTAACGTTAGCATCCACTGGCGGATTTTGCTGCGGCGATTACCCCTGTGGTGCTCTAATGGTGACTGTATGTTTACCTCATTCCTTCTACGTTTAGGAGCTGCAATTTCTGCGTAAGGAGGAAGTCTCCCTTTCCCTCATTTTCTGCTTATTCCATTACCTATTTACATCAGTATGGATAGCGGCTACTCACCTTACACTGAGGTTATACCCCTGTACTGCTGTTACTTGTTTGACTGCTCAAGTGGTTCCAGTTCTGGCCATGGGGCTCTCCCAGGTTGGCTCCTGTGCCCTTTGACACACACCTCCCTCCTCACCATCCTCTTCTGAGCGCTCCCTTGCTTCCTGGCACAATGAGAGACTCTGGGCTCATCTCATATTTTCGCCCAGCTCTGGAATCAATCACTTCTCCAAGGAGCCCTGGTGCCTTTTATTGGGAAATGGTATTAGAAACCGTATCTGGGCATTAGGTGTGCTCTTTGCTATTGGGGTGTCATTGAGCAAAGAGAAATTTCAGCAGAAAATTAGCCTGTAATTAGTATTAAAATAACTGTGTATCAGATAAATAAATGAAAGCGTGAATGAAGGAACCGATTCTTCAAAATAGTCAAAAGATAGATTTTGACTGACTCATTTCTTCTTTGTAAGAAATAATTTAAAAGTAAATAAACATATTTTACTTGCATTGTCTTTCCTCTCCTCCTTGCATTTAGAGAAAGAAACTTGCTGAAAATATTTTGACTAAACAATGCTGTCGTTCCCTCTCAGCTCCTTTCCAACTCTGAAACAGCACCTCTCACTGTCAAAAGGAATTCCTGGGGGTCTTAATAACGTAAATGAACTTCTCAGCTGAAACAAAGTGATCCAGATTGGGCTTTTTCACCTGAAAGTAAATGCTTGCACAATGCCACATAAGTAAGAGAAGTGCAGGCAGCAGTGTATTCAGAAGGCAGGGGCATAGCCCCACAGGGAGCTCTGGAGCAGGAACTGTTCCAGATGCACTGGGTGCTCTGCACACACATTGGCTTCTTAGCCTGGGATGCTAAGAAGCCAATGGCCTGCTCCTTGACCTGCACTTATACTGATTTTACTTTTCTTTGGTAATTAAATTATTTTAGTAACACTTTAATTGCATTAGTAGCAATTATACAAAACTTTTGGGAAGAGCTTCTGTCCTTCCTTGAGACATGGGTTGTCTGTGGCAGGCACTGCTCCCCTGCCCCCCGCTGCACCCAGACTTGACTCTGGGTGAGAACACTTGTCACACCGCAGCACAGCCTAATGTTATGTTTTCACATCTGCTTCCTCCATCAGACTGTGGTGAGGCAGGGCCCGAGTGCTAGAGGCCCAGCCGAGCGAGGGCCTTGGCATCTTCCCGTGTGCAAGCTGCTGAGACACATCGAAAAGCAAGAGACGCCCCACTGCGTGCAGACAGAAATGCTGAGGAAAACACAGCAAAAGCAAAATAAGGATGGGAGAGGAGTAGCTGAGCTTACGAGGAAGAAACAATACATTCAGAAAAATGCCTGCCTCCCGATAAAATGAGATGGATTCACTAATATAATTGAGCCCACATTTACATTACTTCCGTGATCCAGGAACCACCAAGGTAAAACAACAAACAAGCATGTTTCCAAGCTGGTGGTAAGCCAAGATTCCTGCTGAAAGTAAAGGCCAGGATGTGCTGAAGGGGCACCGCAGCCAGCCTGCTCGGATCCCCCTGAACAGCAGCCCGTAACCCTAAGGACAAACGCGCAGGGAGACAGGGGAGCACTACAGAGTGGGCAGAGGCTACAAAGCAAAGGGTTCAAACCCTGGAATCTGCCCCAAGTCACTATGTTTAAAATCATTAATTATAAAGGAGGGACCTGAAGCCAAAATAAAATATAAAAATGAAGAACAAACATGAAACGTGAAAAATAAACAGGAATAATTTTTCAAAGGAGAAAATAAAACTTTGTCTTATCAGTTCAGCTGCTATGACAAAAACACCACAGACCAGAGGCTTACATGACGACGTGTATTCCTCACAGCTCTGGAGGCTGCAGGTCTGGGATCAGCAGGATCGGGTTCTGGTGAGGACTCTTCCTGGTTCATAGACTGCCATTTTCTCACTGTGTGCCCAAAACACAGGAAGTGTGAGGGAGCTCTGTAGGGTCTCTGTCTTCAGGGCACTGATCCCATCATGGGGGCAGCACCCTCATGACCTCATCAGCTCCCAAAGCTCCCACCTCCTAACACCATCACATCAGGGGTGAGGGTTTCAGCATATTAATTTGAGGGGACACAAACATTCAGTTCATAAATAAACTCCTAAGGATGAAGTATACTGTTCATTGAAATTAAAAATACAAAGGATGGGATAAGCAACAGATGAAACATCACTGAAAGTTATGCTTTGAAGAAATAACCCACAGTGTTCATGCACAGAGAAAAAGAGATGGAAAAACATGAAAGAGGAATTAACATACATGGAAGAGAGAATGCAGATGTTCAGCTAGTTTTCATGGGAGTCACAGAACAGAAAAGAAAAACCTTAATGGCTGGCAGTAAATAGCAAAAGAAATAGAATAAACCCAACCTAGATCCATTGTATCGTAATGAGATTGCAAGATACGAACAATAAAAACAGCTTGAAAGCATGTTGAAAAAAGGCAATTTGCCTGCCAAGGAGCATTTAGACAGATGCAGGCTTCTGAAGATCTGCAGCAGTGGCCAGGAGACAGGACAGTAACACCCAGATGTGAAGGAGAAGGACGTCGGCCTGAGGTCCACGGGAGTCACAGGGGTGAGACGTGCTCAGCCTTGACAGTGGTGATGGGTTCACAGGTGTGTATCTATGGGATGAGACTCACCAAATTGCACACTCTAAATACAATCACTTTTTGTATTTTTGTATATCAATTATTTCTCCATTAAGTTATAAAAAGAACGTTTAAGACAACTCTTCAGAGGCAGGTTTAAAAGCAGATTAGACACAGGAGAAGAGGGGGTTGGAAAGCTGGACTGTAAGACGTAGGAAGTACCTGGGCTGAAGAAGAAAGACAAAAGAATTAAAATAGAAAACAAACATAGTTTAAAAGGTGAAGACGTGATGAAAACACCTAACCCCACGTACATATTTGGAGCCCTAGAGAGAGAGTCGGGAAGCAAGACCAATTCCAACGCCAAGATCAGTGCTAAGGAAACCACGTATGGATGTGTCGACAAAGCACAGGAGAGCTGCTGAACGCCAAGGGCCAAGGGACATATTTTATTTTGTTTTCTATTAGTTATCTATTTTATACATATTAGGGTATATATGTCAATCCCAATCTCCCAATTAAGGGACATATTTTAAAAGCCAGAGAAAAAACACAAATATCAGTTCATAAGGGGCAATAAAGTGATGCAACCCATTAAAGAACAGACTGGCATCTTCGTGGTGCTAAGAGAAAGTGAGTACATCCAGACTCCTGTACCCATGTGAGCAGCCTTCAACACGAAGACGGAACAGACATTCCAGGCTGAACACCAGAGATAAGACGTTGCCAGGGGCCGGCACCGAAGGAAACGCCAGGTGAGTTACTCGGGTGGAGGAAGCGCATCCCAGGTGGAGGCACCAGAATGCAGGTGGAGTGGAGGCCACGGAAGGGCCGCCCGCCGCCACATGCGACAGCCAGGGTGTCGTGTGGGACCCGGGATGCTGCGGGCTCACGGGGTGCCTCACGTGGGAGGGGCGGGGCAGGGAGGCACCGGGCCTGCGCTGCGAACACCGGCTGGACCCTAAGGTCAAGGTCGGGGCAGACTGTGGGGCTGGAGTGCTCACGGGGGTGAAAAGGCCATCCAGCGGGCGGTGAGGTGATTCTGATTTGTGCACGAGACACAGCCTAAGTGGTGATGGATGTCAGGTCCACAGAACCAAAGGATAAAGTGGGTGAGTCCACAGTCATCGCGGGAGATTTTAGCTCACGAAGCTTAGCAACTGGGAACAAACTGTGTAAAGACATAGGTTTGTAAAACACATTTACATAATTGACAAATGTAGACCAGCGCGTTCAGTGCATAGAACACAAGCCTTTCAAAGGTACGCAGGACATTGAACTGACAAGTGGGTCACGAGGCAAGACTCCGCAGAACTGAAGGACTGGATCACTGGAGCGTGTTTTCTCTAACTGCAGCGGGACAGCAGAAACACGATTTAAGAAATCCTCGAATGTTTGGAAATTAAGCAATAACCTTTTGGATAACCCGTGGGTCAAAAATAAATCACCATGGAAATTAGAACGTATTTGGACTGAGCGATAAACATATGACAAATTTAAACTTGGGGGGTGCAGTGGTTTTATAGCCTTAAATGAATATTTAGGGGAAAAAAGAATTTAAAAACAATGACCTGATTTCCATCTTCAGAAATTAAAGAAAAGCAAATTAAAGCCAATGAAAGTGGCAGGAAGGAAATAATAAGGATAAGGACAGAAGCTAATACCATAAAAACCCCACAGGCTAAAGCATTGTTTTTAAAAAGATGGCTCTTTGAAAAGATCAAAAACACTGATAAAACCCTGACAAAAGTGAACGAAAAGGGGAAAAGGCCTAAATTACTAACATCGAAAATAAAAAGTGATGTTGCTGTGTGTTCTGCGGACAGTGAAAGGCTGTAAGAGCGCACTCTGAAACACTTTGCGCTGTTACATTTGAAAATGCAAAGGAAATGGATGAGATCCTCAACACAATTTTCCAAAACTGACACAAGGGAAAAAGGAGAGACTGAATCCCTTAGCGAAATGAACGTGTAATCAAAGCTCTCCCACGGACAACACGCTACGCCTCACCCGCTCTTCTCGTGAATTTTCGGGCGAACCCGGGCACCGGAAGCGCTGCCTTCCCTCCCCCGCCAGGCGCTCAGGGCCCGGGTCTCAGGCGCCCGGAGAGCACAGGCAGGCCACGTGGGTGGCGCCGCCGCCGCCCCTCAGCCCCGGCCCAGGGCTGTCCGAGAACCGAGAGCACCCGCGGTGCCGCCGGCTCTGTGCTCGGCTGGTTTCTGCGAGTGACCCGAGGCCTGGGGCCCAACCCTCTGCGGACCCAGCCCCGAGGGCGTCCGCGCTGAGAGCGTCCGGCCAGCCCTGCCCTGAGCGGCCCCTCCCTCCAGCCCGAGGGCCCGCTTCTCCGGGAGAAAAGCCCCGCCCCGTGGCCATCGGGCGGTCACGTGGGCCCCAGGGCCGCGCCGGGCCAGGTTGGCCCTTTGTGTTCCCATGCGCATGCGCACCCCCTCCCCCCCACGGGAACTTCCGCCTGCCGCCGTCCGCGCAGCTGTCGCCGTCCTGCAGGCAGGCGCCGCGCGAGTCCTCTTTCGCTGGCGGCTCCGTGGTAAAGGTGCCGGACGCTTGGCAGACAGGACAGGACCAGTCTCACGCGTGTCACGGAACTCACACCTCACCCTCCAATTTGTACAAAGGGAACCAGATGGACCACGAACAGCCCACGGAGGGGGAGGGTCTCTGGGTGTGGCATGTCGTGCCCCCTCTTTTCCACGGGAGCCCAGCTGGGTGACGGGACGTGCCCACAGGCCCCTGGCGTTCCCTCTGCTTCGCTCTGAGTGCTCGCCTGGGGAGGGTTGCATGTGCTAAACCTGCATCGAATCCTGTCTTCATGACTTGCAGAGTGTCGGTCCTGCCCAGCGGGCCGAGAGCCGGGCTGCAGCCACTCCGCCCCAGAGCACCCGGAGAGGCCCCCGGAGCGGAGGGAGGACCTGGGGACGATGAGAACCCTGACCCCGCACCACACCCAGCGGGGACGCGTGGGAGAGGCAGGGGTGCCCAGGTCTCAGCAGGGGCCGGGGGCGATGGGCGTGTGTCCCCTTCCTCCCGAGGGGCCGCCCCCAGCAGAGGGACCCGCCCTCCTCTCTCTTCTCTTTGGTGCTTTACTTCCCTCCCTCTCGGCTTCCAGGGCTCTCACAGCAGGAACTGTCTCCCCGATGTCCCTGCGCCCACCGAGCGCCCTACACACACTAGGGACCGACACACGCCGGCGGGGCGAGCGGTGAGCCGTCAGGGCAGGGGACGCAGGAGCTCCGAGCCTCGTACAAACTCTGCGGGCACGGCAGGCTTGGGGGAGCAGGCTCGCCGGTCTGCCGGCCTTTCTGGAGGAGCCGGAGCCTGGGAGGGCTGGCCTGCCTCACCTGGGCAGGTGACGTCGCCCACCGCCGGGCCAGGTGAGGCAGGAGTGCGCCCCGTCTCCTCGGAGACACAGGGACGCCACACTGGGACTCTGGGTGGGTGAGGGGGCTCCTGAGCTCTAATGAACCGGGGGAGAAACAGGGGCCCAAAGGAGATCAAAGATTGAGACAGATGGTCCGGGCAGCGGCCACATCAGACAGCCTGTCAGCTTTGTCCACTGTTCAGCCCTCGCGGGCCAGGGACTCGAGTTTTGCCTTAATTGACTTAACATGGTGTCATGGAGATGCTGACAAAGAGTGAGTTCCTGGCCAGAGCTTAAACTTAAGAGCGGATTTCCAAGGAGGCCTGCGTTCTTCTCCCCTCTGGGGACTCTGGGCAGAGGAAGACAGGAAGGGAGGCCGAGGGCCTTTAACGCGGTTGGTTTCTGCCCTCCTGGACCACCAGAGTCACGAGATGAGATGCAACACCGACAGGTACACTTTAAAGGAGCTTGTGTGCTTTCCGGAGTGACGGGGGTCTCATCCGGAGCCAACGGCTAATTCTCACGTAGGTCGGTGTGATGAACACTTACAACTGACCTCTTATGCATTTTAACATGTAGCCCGTCTTTTTAACAGACTTTTAGTGAATACTCATGCACGGGAGGCCCTGAACTGAAGGTTCTAGAAAAGGCCCAACTGGGAGAAGGGCTTGTTCTAGGAAGTAGCGTAGCCTAGAGCGGACCTTTAGACGGCATGTCGCTGGGCGTTGGGCAGACTCTTCTCTGAGCAAAGGGAACTTCTTCCCTTAGAACAGTGAGGACAGACGTCCTTCTGTCCTTCTGGGCACGAAGCTGTGTCATGACTGCAGAGGCGGGGAGGGCATGGTGGCCTCCTTCCAAAGTGTTTCGCAAGCCTCCTCTCAAGATTAGACCCTGGGCCGCTGGTCGGGTTTCAAATCCTAACTGGAAACAGATTTGCTTTCTCGGCTTTGATGAAGTTCTGCTGTTTTTTGGGGCTTTGAAGCTTATTTTTTTGTCCTTGAATTGCATTAATTATTTTTGAAGTTTATACTTGTGTTCACGAAGTCTCTGTGAAGGGCATAACATGCGTGTAGGTTCAAGTAATTCAAAGGGATGTGTCTAATAGTTACTTTTAATTGGTAGCAGGGGACGGCATCCAGCTTACTACAAACCTACATGCTATGGTTGAGAGCTAATTAAACTTGCCCTTGAAGCTGGAATTCAAAGCCTCACTCGTGGCTGAAGTGGTATTATCCGGGGAGAGTGTTTGTTTCATAATTTGAAACAAGAACCAGGATCTTGTATGAGGCCCAGTATTGCTTCCATATGAGGGGGCTGGACGGAAGGGCAGAGCTGGACCCCTGACTAGTGCCTCTGCCCTGGGGGCGCTGGCCCCTGCGCTGGGGGCTGCCCTGCCCTGGGCCCAGGGTGCAGCCACCTGGTGAGGCTGGGAAGCCGTGAGCATGTCTGTGTGCCATGTCCACGCAGCGACCGTGAAAGCAGGGGCCCAGGGGATGGGGTGCGTCCGTGGTGCGGCCTCTGAGCAGAAACCGAAGGCCTGTGGGACCCGGCGCAGAGAACTCCTATCCTGGGGGCAGGACAAGTGGGTTGGGCTGGAGGAAGCTGGGGAGGGCGGGCAATGACCTGGGGCTGCAGGCATTTTGGGGGCTCTAGCTCCTACCGGGAGGGAGGAAGGTGGGCACGGGGGGCTTCTTAGGGGTGGCTGGCCTGGCTCTCAGTTCTAGGGATCCTTTGGCTCCCCATGGAGGATACACTATGGGGGGCATAAGAGCAAGACCTGCCAGGAGGCTGTGGCCAGTGCCCAGGGCGGCTGGATGGGGACAGGGGTGCGAGTGCCTGGGTCCTGGGTGGGTTGGCAGGAGAGCTGAGAGCGTCTGCTCATGGCTGGGTGGAGTGTGAGGGGGCTGCCAGGAGAATCCTGGGGTTTCATCTGGAGCCCCTAGAGGAGGGGCTGGCACTTCCTGAGAGCAGGGGAGATATGGGGGACACGTAATGAACGTGCTGGAGGGGCACCCAGAGTGGATGTCATGGAAGTGCACATCTGGGGTCCCAGGGGGAGGAGCCAAGGGCATCACGTGACCACCAGAAGGACACACCCATGCATCGCAGTACAGAGACCTAGGCGCTTGAGCTCTGAGGCTGGGGACCAGGAGGAAAGGTCAGTGAGGTGAAGGGAACTGGAAGAGGTGTCCAGCAACCCCAGGAGGCCTGGCACAGCCCTGTCAGCCCACCCAGGTTTTCAGATTTAGTGATGTATTTGGACGTTTCCTATCACCTCTTAAAGTTCCATTTGCTCTACGTTTTCTCATTCATTTTTCTTGTTTTTGCCTTTATTCAGATTGATAGCAAATGCTCACTCGACCAGAGGAGGGTTTAGTGGCTCTCAGAACCCCTGGTCTCCACGTCCTGGTCCCTCATCTGTTGAAACTACTGGGAGTTCTTCTTCTGGGTTCGTACATACGTGTGTCCATGTTTCTTTTCTTTGGTCTTAGTTTTTTCTTAAGACAACAACAAACTTTATAAAGTTATCGTTTTAATCTTTCTTTTTTTCTTCTCACATCTCTTGCAGCTTTTCTGGGTTTGTTTCTTTATATTTTGAGGTTTCCTCCAAAAATGTTTTCATTGTGGGTTTTGTTGGCAAATCTTTTGAGACCTTGTAGAATAGCTTTATTATGCCCTCCAAATAGTTTGTTCTTTCAACTACTGTGTACCTACTATTTCTACTTTCTTCTTTTTTCAGGGTATTTTTTTCTTTTTCCTATTGCTAATGTCTTCCTTTATTTTTAAAGCATATTTGTCATACTTATTTGAGATAATCTGTCCTAACACTTCTGCTTCAGATGTTATGAGCTCCCTGGTTTGTGGCTCTCTCTTTGTGATTTTTAAACTTCTTCGGTGTTTAGATTTCTTGACTCACTTCCCCCTAGAAGTGAATTAAGTGATCTTTGGAGGAAAATACATCATCCAAGACCTCTGTTTCCATGCATGGTATCCACAACACCCTCAAATTTTCCAACCATACCAAGGACCAAGTGGCCAAAAACCTTGGGACAAAAAGACAATGTAAATAGTATCGAATGTGAACAGATGCTGGACTTGCCAGATGTGAATTTTAAATTAACTGTTTTTAACCCTTCCCTGCCAGTTTTAAACAATTAAATTAACTATTAATATATAAACAGAAATATGACAGGATGACCAATTTCACAGGAGAACTGAAATCGTTTTTTTAATCAATGGAAATACTAGAGTTAAATCTACATTAATTGAAATTAAGTACTTGAAAGGTGGATTTAGTGATGGGTTAGAGCACAGAACAGAGGTCAGTGAACTGGCAGAGAGGTCGGCAGAAAATATCAAAAGGAGCATAAAAACACCTGAGATTTAGTGAAAAGCTATAACATGCATGGATGGGAATCCCAGAAGGAGAAGAGAGAGAACGAGGGGCAGGAAATATTTGAAGAAACGCTGGTCAAGAAATTCCCAAGGCAATGGAAGACAGCAAACCACATATTTGTGAAAATCTACAAACATGAAGCAAAATGGACACAAGGAAAGCACACCTGGGCACATCATAGTCCAACTGTCAAAAATGTAAATAAAGGGAAAATTGTTAACAGGGTTACAGACAGCTGACTTCTTCACAAAATGATGGAAGCTGGGAGACAATTGAAGGGTATATTTAAAATCCTGGGGAAATAACAGCTCACCTAGAATTCTCTATCCAGTTAAAATGCTTTTTGAGAGTAAATATGAAGTTAAGATATATTAAAATGAACAAAAATTGAGAGAATTTGCCAATAGCAATTCTCACTAAAATAAATGTTAAAGGAAAATTTTCAGGCAGAAGGGAAATCTTGTTTTTTTAAAGAAAGATAATAGAGAAAATTGTGGAAAACAATAGAAAGGGTACATATGTGGGGAAACCCAGATATTGTATTGCTGCTGACTGACTGCAGCAATACAATATCTCGTAGAATTTAAATAAATGTAAAATTAGGATACAGAAAGAAAAAAAAAAGCTAGGATAGGTAAATGGGATTCAAGAGTTGAAGTGTGGTTGCTTTGTCCAGGAGGCTGAGTACTAACTCTAACATATCAAGGATGCATGGGGGAAATCATTAAAAGAAAAACAGAAATCGTATTTAGGGGAAATAATAGGAAATATTTAGATATTAGTCAAAATGTGTCAGAGAAGGATTTAAAAGGGACAGAGGAGACCACTACAAAGCAAACTGTAATATGGTAACTTTGACACAAATGTACCATTAATTACACCAAAAATAATTACTATTTCGTTAAATCATTAAAATACATTAATCCTCTAACTGAAGACAAAGATTGTCAGGCTGGATTACAAAAAACAAAACAAAACAAACAATTGTTCCTCCAAGTGCCACATGTAAATGTGAGTACCTCAGCATGAAAGGATGGGGAGAGGTACACCACGCAAGCAGACAAAAATCAGCGGAAATATGGGAGATTTGAAAAGCATGATAGACAAGTCTGACCTGGTTGACATGCACAGAGCCCTGCCTCTAATCGATGACTGCAGTATACACGTTTTTCCAAGTGCACAAGGAACATTTACCAAAACTGATGACCTTTTGCATCCCTCAACAACTTTTGAAGTGTTCAAAACATACAATACTCTATGACCACATTGAAATTAACCTAGAAATCAGTAACCAAAAGGTACAAAGTGAGGAAATCCCAAATGTTCGAAAATAACATGATAAAGTTCTAAATGATCCATTAGTCAAAGAGAAGTCCCAGTGGAAATTAGGAGCTATTTTGAATTGGATGATGATAAAAATATGAAGTATAAAAACTGGTGTGGGGCTTCCCTGGTGGCGCAGTGGCTGAGAGTCCGCCTGCCGATGCAGGGCACACGGGTTCGTGCCCCGGTCCGGGAAGATCCCACATGCCGCGGAGCGGCTGGGCCCGTGAGCCATGGCCGCTGAGCCTGCGCGTCCGGAGCCTGTGCTCCGCAGCGGGAGAGGCCACAGCAGTGAGAGGCCCGCGTACCGCAAAAAAAACCCCAAAACAAACAAACAAAAAACTTGTGTGGCATAGTTAAAGCTATACTGAAAGGAAAATGTACAACTTTGGGGAATTTCCTGGCAGTTCAGTGGTTAGGACTCAGTGCTTTCATTGCCGTGGCCCCAGGTTTGATCCCTAGTCTGGGAACTAAGATCCCACAAGCTGCAGCCAAAAAAAAAGTATAACTTTCAATTGCATATATTAGGCAAAATGCTGAATATCAAAGAAATAAGTACTTTACTCAAGAATTTGAGAAAATATTGCCAAAATCTCGGCTTCCCTGTGCACCGAGGCCGAACAGAAATACGGAGACAGGTTTTGGAGGAAGGCAGAGATGGCTCTACTTTTCTGCTAGGCAGAAGGGAAGAGACAGCCGGCTAGTGCCTCAAAAACTGTGCGCCCCCTTGAAAATCAGGGAAGATTTTATATGTGGAGCTCGCAGTCCGGGGTATAGGATGAGGATCAAAGTAGTGAAGGTCTTGCGTTCCTCCTTTCCTTTGCATTATTTCAAAACAGTCATAGCTGGCATCAGGCCGCCTGGTAATTGGGGTCCGGCAGTCTGGTAATTGCATCCGTTTGCCTCTGGTTTATCGGCTGGTGACCTTGTTTCTGAAATGCAAATAGTATAGGGGGTGATTCGTTATGAGGGGCGTATAGAATGTAAGTGCTGGACATAATAAGGTTAGGGAGTGAGAGGCAGGGGATGTAACTCACACGGAGTCAGGGGTGATGGGTGCCGAATGTAAATTACATAGTGTCAGGGAGTGAGGTTAGCTTGGTAAAGTACAAATCTAGTTACTACAAATCAGCGACGGTTAAAGTAAAACAAGGAGTGATTAACTCTTTCAGGCCAGGCTGTGTTTCTTCTCTAGCTGGTTTGCCGTTCCCTTTGTTTTCCTTGCTGTCAGGGAAGAAGAAAGAAAACTCTCACTTCTATTTACATTGCAACAAAAAATTAAACAATAACACTCAATTAGAAAGAATACAGCAATGATAAAATCAGTAATTAATGAAATATAAATCATACAGGAGAAGAAAATCAGTAGCCAGAGATTGTTTGCTTGAAATAGAATAATTAAAATGATAAACTCCTAGAAAGTTTAATCAAAAGGAAGATAGGGAGGCACAATTAACAGTGTCAAAGATGAGAATGGAGACATCACTAAGGATCCCACAGATATTGACTCACAAAAGGACGTGCTGAACAATTTATGCCAATAATCTTGACAATGTAGATAAACTGAACAAATTCTGAAATTTGCCTTAACTAATGCAAGAAAAAAATTTAAGTCTAAATAGTCCTACTGGGGCTTCCCTGGTGGTGCAGTGGTTAAGAATCCACCTGCCAATGCAGGCGACATGGGTACAAGCCCTGGTCCGGGAAGATCCCACGTGCCGCAGAGCAATGAACCCCGTGAGCCACAACTACTGAGCTCGTGCTGTAGAGCCCGAGAGCCACAACTACTGAGCCCGAGTGCCACACTACTGAGCCCATGCACCACAACTACTGAAGCCCACATGCCTGGAGCCCGTGCTCCACAACGAGAGAAGCTGCCACAATGAGAAACCTGCGCACCGCAACGAAGAGTAGCCCCCGCTCGCCACAGCTAGAGAAAGCCCGCAGGCAGTTATAAAGACCCAACGCAGCCAAAAATAAATTAATTTTTAAAAAACACCATAAATAGTCCTACTAAAAACATTCCCACAAAAACTCCAGATCCAGTTGGCTTCACCAGTAAATTCTTCCAAATGCTGTGGAAGAAATGACATCAGTCTTACACAAACTCTTCTAGGGAAGAGAAAAAAAAGAGGTGATACTTCACAACTTGATTTAAGAGAACAGAATGACCTCACTATTCATATCTGACCACAAGGTCATTGCAAGAAAGAAACATTACAGCAATCTCTGACATGAGCATGGACACAAATGTGCTTTAAAAATTAGCAAGTCACAGTCAACTGTGTATGCAGATATACACCATAGCCAACTGAGGTATAATCCGAATATGCAAGAATGGTAAAACATTCGAAAAGAAATCAATATAAATCGTATGCAATCTAACCAGAAATGCTACAACATGGTTGAACCTTGAGGACACTGTGCTGAGGGAAATAAGCCAGTCACAAAGAGACAAATACTGTGTGACCCCACTTATACAAGGTACCTAGAGTCACCAGAGAAATGCAAAGTAGGTGGTGGGCGCCAGGAACGGGGGGCGAGGGGCTTACCATGTAATGGGTGCAGCGTTTCAGTTTTGCAAGATGAAAAGAGTTACGGAGCTGGACGGTGGTGACGGTTACACGACAGTCTGAATATATTTAATCCCACTGAACATACACTTAAAATCATTAACGTGGTACATTTTATGTCATGTGTATTTTACTAACATTTTTTTATTTTTATTTTTTATTGTTTTGGCCATGCCATGTGGAATGCAGGATCTTAATTCCCCGACCAGGGATGGAACCCACGTCCCCTCCGCAGTGGAAGTGTGGAGCCTTAACCACCGGACCGCCAGGGAAGTCCCAACTTTTTTTTAATTGGAAAAAGTAATAAGGGGAAATAGCTATGGAAAGAGAGTAAATTTTTAAAAATCAGAATTGATTATTGTCAAAATCAATTTAAACCTCTGTCAGATGGAAAACTTTATAGAAAAATATACTTTACCAAATGGAACTTGAAGACATATAAACTTTAAATAGACCACTTTCCATGGAAAAAAATAGTGGAATTTTTCAAAGACCTACCTCTGAAAAAAGCACCAGACCTGCCCTTTAAGCTGTTTTAGCGCATAGAATAGGAATAGACAATTCTAGATTCTTTTTACAAATTGCATATAACATCAAAGTCTGGAATGCATCAAAAATAAAACAGGCCAGTCTTGCATCATGAATATTGATGCAAAAGCCTTTTTAACATCTTAGCTAACAGAATCCAGCAACACATTAGGACCAAATGGGGCTGTGATGATCAGATATTAGAAGACCTGCAAATATCGTAATACGTTCTCAATAGATGCTGAAAAGCCAACTGACATATTTCAAGGATAACTTGTCTCTTCTGGAAAAAGGGGGGGCAGACTTGTGTTTTCTTGTATAATATTTCTTGTATGTAAATTAAAAGAAAAAAACCTCTGGAAGCATGCACAAAAAAGTGTTACAGCTGATTACCTCTTGAAGGAATGGAACGGGGAAAGTTCGCAGGCGGGATAATTTTCACTCTCTACCTTTCTATGTGTTTATTAAACCATATGGATATATTATTCAGAACTGTTAACTAAATAATAGGTCAATTTATGCCAACTATGTAGACGAGAAAGCAACGAAAGGGAAGATTATCAACTAAACACCGATAAATTCAAGAACCTAAGTAAAACAAACATTTCTGGGAAAATAAAGAATGCCAAAATTAGTGTGAGAAGAAACCGAAAATGTGATAGTCCAATACCCACTGGAGAATTAGGGCTGCAATCAGAGACTTAGGGCCACCAAGGCCACAGCCCCCACCACGTCAGATGCACTTTATTACCCTCTTCTATGGGACACGCAGCAGAGGAGCTGGTGCACTTCTCCAAGACCAGGAGCAATAAGGGTGACCTCCACCCCCACTGCGTTTCAAAAGAGCTTTGTAGGTTCCTGACTCCAAAGTAAAGGAGTTAGGAGTAGACGGATGGTTGGATCATCTACAGCCAATGCACAGGATCAATCAACAAACGATCTGACCTGACCCAGGAGAGAGTCAGTATTATAGTGTTGTCCTCTACCGGCAGCAGCCAGGTGTAATAGGAACAGAATCTCCAGAGCTGTGACATAGGAAGAGGAGCCGTTCTTGCCGCTACTGACTCCGAGATACGGCGTGGCCATAAGGCAGGGGGCTGGTTTGCAAGGACAGGCAGGGAGAGCCAAAGTGCAGCCCCACACGTGGGACCAGCTCTATGCCAGATATCCATGGAGAAAGGATGCTCCGTCCAGTCAGAGGTGTGAACACTGGCTACGACCTGTGGCATCCCTGCCTCACACCGTATGCAAAAAGGGGGAGCTGGAATAAAGCTCCAAAAGTGACATCATAATCCTTGAAGCTTGAATCCTTGAACAGAGGAAAATGTAGGACTGTCTTCACAACGCAAAGACCACAAACCGTAAGGTGAAAACCTGCTGGGTCTGCCTGCGTCAAAGTTAGATGCGTGTGTTCCGTGGAGGGCATTGCAGGCAACACTGCGGATGAGCAACAGGCGGAGGGGAGCCGTTTCCATCGTCAGAAACCTGCCAGGGTCTCTGCCCTGAAGAACCCACCAGAGCTCCCGCCCACCACCAGGCAAGGGGGAGCCGGGACTGGGGCAGAGGAGGTGGGTGGGCGATGCACAGAGGGGCACTCAGGTGAGTGAGCAGCCTCACCGTAACGGGGAGTAGGGGCAGGCAAGGGCAAGCAGCAGGCCGTCACTTCACGCCCAGCAGAGGGGGGGAGAAGGCGGGGTGCTGGGAAGCACCGCCCGGCGGGGGGACCGGCATCGCGGGCATCTGGAGAGCAGTGGAGAAGAACCTGGGTGACGGGCACTTACCCTGCCCCCCGGGCACCATCGGGGGATGCAGGCAGAGGACCAGAGAGACGGGCTCGCCTATCACTGCCGCCTTCTCTGGGGAGGAGGATGGTGGTGGCCACTGGCTGGAGGTGAGGTGGTGCCTGACCCGCCCCCAGAGGCAGTGAGCGGGGCAGCCCTTCACCCCTGTGCACGTGGCAACCACTAGGCCTGCTTTTAAGACATGCGGCACCCAGGCTGCACCCCAGATGACGTCAGTCACAGTCTCTGGGGCTGGGACCAGACACAATTTGTTCTGAAACCCCAGGCTATTCCAAACGCAGCGGGTTTGAGAACCAGCAAACCGGCTGTGTGACAATAGCGTAAATCTGGACGTAGCTTTAAAACAGTGTTAAGTTAAAAAAATCAACAATTATGAGTAAGATCATTGCAAATATCAATTATGCCACTAAAATCAGTTCAGGAAGCACCCTGTGTGTTCGCACGGTTCATACACAGACAAGGACATACCCAGTCACATTGGGGGACTACATGGAACTCGCTGGAGGAACAGGGCAGGGCATAAAGCAACGTAGCTGGACCAGAAGTGACCCACTGGAACAGCGCACGTTCCAGAAGTGAGAGGTTTGATGAACTCTGCACCCAAGCTCCAAAAGTAAGCAAAAGTCAGAAGTGAAACCATAAAGGATTAGAATAAAATACGGATGGGTATTTTTACATAGTGTAATCAACATATCGGTTTGGGCATAAGACATAAAGAAGAGATCAGTGTTATTTTCAGTGTTAAAACCATTTTAAAAAGCTCCGTCTCTTCACACCCGACCTGAAATGCTGTCTCAGTCAACAGTGACTTCCTGAAATCCTGGAGTCCACTGCCGGCTTCGCACCCCTGCCACGCGGGGTTTCATATATTTTAACATCTCTTGGGGAAAGTCACTCCTTCTTACTCTGTCTTTTTAGGACTTCCCTGGCTATTACTGGATTCTTTTCTCCAGATAAACTGATAGAATCTCCAGATTCTTTTCTCCAGATAAAGAATTACTGGATTCTTTTCTCCAGGCTGAGCCTGCGGAGGTGATGGGAGATGGGCCTGGGGGGACACACCTGTCTCCCCACCCACCCCACCCCCCCCACCCCCGGCAGCTTCCACACCCCTCAGACCCTCAGGGGTGGGCTGTGGGCGGCCGTGGACCCTCGGGCGTGGGGCGACGCGAGGCCACAACAGTGAAATGGACCCGAGCACCCGAGTCGCGTGGCCTGGACAAACGCACCGCTGCCCGTAAGGGAAGTCTTCTCAGTAAGCGGTGTCCAGTCGACCGAGGATCTGCATGGGCGGGGAACACGGACCTTGAGCCACACTTCACATCAAAAACGAAAATAAGTTTGAAATGGATCTGAAAGGACACAGGAAAATAGCCTCATGACCCGGGGGCAGATTCCTCAAACCGGGCAGAGACAGCAAGACTCAGAAGAAAAGAGGGAGGAACGGGGCAGTATGAAAGGTGAGAACGTCTGTGCATCCAGGACTCCAGGGAGGGAAGGCCAGCCCCAGCCCGGGAGACTCCGGGACACGCGGGTCTGACGCGGGCGGCTGGAGCCCGTCAGGAGGGAGCTCACTCCGGACACGAAGGCACATCCGGGGGCTTTTCCAGGCCAGAGCAAGGGGCTCCGTGTCCCATTAAGCCGGGAGACACAGCTCAGACCACAGCAGCAGACTCTGCGGAGGCCGCGTGGGTGGTGGAGCCCGAGGGGCAGGCACGGGGGCCGCGGGAGGGGAGAGTCGGGCCTCCCGCCGAGGCTGCACCCGCAGCGGGTGAGTTCAGGGCCTGGCCACCCCCGGACGGAGGCTGCACCGACCAGAAGCCAGAGCGGAGAGCGGCCGCTCCCGGGCAGGGGGGTGCGGGGGGGGTGGGGCGAAGGCCTCGGCGAAGGCAGGGATGGGGGCGGGCACCGCTTCCGTCTCTGGTCAATCCAGCTGCACGTGGGAGCCGCCCTCCCGGACGTTTACCCGCGTCGAACAGGAGAAACAGACGCACACTGCTTGCCGGTCCTGCCCCGGGCACCTTCACTCCCGAGGAAACCACGCGTGTGTCTGGGGGCGGAGCCCTCCGCCCGCACCCGAGTGAGTGGGCTGCTCCTGGCCCTGAGCTCTTCCCTCGGGTGAAAAGGGATTGGGAGAGAAAAACACACGGTGAAGACGTTCTCAGGGGCACTCAACCACCCGTTTCCAGATTGGGGCTCCCAGGGCCACGGGCAGCCGAGCAATGCCGCCTGCCGTGTCTGGGCGGCCGCGGTGTCTCCCGTGCGGAAAGAAGCAGCGTCTCACCCTGAAAATGGCTCAGTCCACACTGACGCTCGCTGTACACTCCGTCTCTGTCTCTCTGTATCTCTGTCTGTCTCTGTCTCTCTGTATCTCTCTCTGTCTTTGTCTGTCTCTGTCTCTCTGTATCTCTGTCTGTCTCTCCGTCTCGCTCTCTGTCTCTGTCTCTCTGTCTGTCTCTGTCTCTCTCAGCCTGCGCAGGGCTGAGTCTGCTCTGGGTGCTGCCGTGAGGGTGTGGGTGAGAATGGGAATGAAATTCAGCAGGAAGAATCCATGATTCCCTGAAACTCCTCAGAGGAACTTGTGGTCCCTGGGAAGAGGTGGCATCAGGCATCCATGCACACTTCCCAAGGTCACCTCTGCGCCCATCTGAATATCCGTGCATCTGAATGCGGGATGCAACGGGCAGAACCCACAAAGACCTCTGCGTTCTAATCCCCGGACCTGGGAGCAGATACGTTAGGCTATGTGGCAAAGGGGGATTAAGCTCTGACCAGCTGGCCTCGAGGTGGGGGTGTGATCCTGGGTCATCGGGGTGGCCTGGTGCAGTCACAGGGGTCCTTCCAGGGTGGGGGGAGACGGAGAGTCAGAGGGTGCACTCAGCTGCGATGCCGGCTCTGAGATGGGGAGGGCTGTGAGCCCAGGGCCACGAGGGGCCTCAAGAAGCTGGGAGGGGCGGGAATGGAGTCCCCCCTGTAGCCCCGGGGGTCCGGCCCCCTGCACACCTGGAGCGGAGCCCAGTGAGACCTGCTTTACTTGTGGCCTCCGGAGCGGTGGGGCAAGAGATGTGACGTTCATACCTGGTCACCAAGGGCTCGGCCACACAATGCATCAGGATGGGGACCTGGGGGGGGGAGGGGGCAGGGGGAGGGGAGGCCACGGGGGAGGGGCCAGAGCTGAGCCCTCCTCCTCCCTCAGGATCCTTCCCCGGTACCTTCCCCAGGGGCCCCTCCTGCCAGGCCGCAGCCCAGTTCCCAGGGAAGGTCAGGGTCTTGGTCTTCAGGCGCAGCCCGGCCCACGGGCAAGGGCTCGAAACAAGCGACTGCCCTACCGATTCCATGCACTCTGTCCTCCTGCGGCCCCTAACGCCTCACACACACGTCCACTTTGTGTCCAAAATGTTTTGCAGTTGCCATAGACACGGGGTCTGTGGTGGCTGGTGCGGGAAGCTGCCCCTCGGGGCTGCCCTGCCTGATGTCCCCCGTGACCCCTCGCCTGCCCCATTCTCCCGGGGGATGTCAGACGGCCCGACAGTGTTCCTGGGTGGGGCGGCAGCTTCCCACAGGGCTGCAGTGGGTGGGAAGGGCAGGGCTGCACGGTGATGCCCACTCCAGGCCGGAACTCTTGCTTATGTTCCAGAGCCTTCTGTTCATCTCCTTCTCTCTCTCAGCTCCAGCTGATGCAGCTGGACGGCGGGGGGGCGCATCCCCATGAGGGCAGAGGGCACGTGGGATACTAAAGGGGACGCAGACAAACCACGTGCCCACGTGTTCACACAGCCAGATGTGCAGACAGCCCGCGTTCCCCAACTGATGCTCGGGTAAGCCGGGTGTGGCCCCCCTGCAGCGGGATCCCCCAGCCGTAAAGAGGGACGGGCTCTGGTGAAACCCCGTCATGGGTGAGCCTCGAAAATGTCGTGGAAGAAGCCAGACACACATTCCATGTGAAATGTCCGGGAACAGGCCAATCACAGAGGCAGGAAGTGAGTGGGTCAGCGCTGCAGGGGCTGGGGGAGGGGGTGGGGAGAGGCGGGGCTTCTGTTCGGGATGATGAAGATGCTGTAAACTTGGATCCAGTTGATGGCTGTGCAACTCAGTGACGAGACTGAAACCACTGGAATATACACTGGAGATGGGTGAGTGGTGTGACTTGTGAATTTTATCTCAATAAAGCCATTAAAATTTTAACAAGACTTCTGAAAATAATAATGTTCCAACAAGTAGAAAAAAATTAATGTAAGATTTTTCGGTAGATTTTGAAAGATCAAAACAGTATGTGCTCAGTGTAGAAAAAATTTTAAATATAGAAAGCTACGAAGAATGACATTAAAACTACACCTAGGGCTTCCCTGGTGGCGCAGTGGTTGAGAGTCCGCCTGCCGATGCAGGGGACGCGGGTTCGTGCCCCGGTCCGGGAAGATCCCACATGCCGCGGAGCGGCTGGGCCCGTGAGCCATGGCCGCTGAGCCTGCGCGTCCGGAGCCTGTGCTCCGCAACGGGAGAGGCCACAGCAGTGAGAGGCCCGCGTACCGCCAAAAAAAACCCCAAAACAACCACACCTACACCTTTCAGTGTAGGTACCACGTGTTTTCTGGTTTTACGTCTGACTTACTCATGTAAAATTACGAGTGTCTCCTGTGTCAGCAGAAAGTTTCTCCGACGGCATTTTTACGTCTGTGTGGGCGTTCGTGCTCCGGTCACCAGGCTCCACCAGCTCGTCCCCGCTCGTCCCTCCCAGTGTGTCCCAGGCCTTCGCTGCTGCCAGGACAGCCGTGAAGAACGTCTCTGGGCAACAATCCTTCTGTTCAGTGGTTCCTTAGAAATAATATCTAGAAGTAGAATTATGGAGTGAACGAAAATGGACTGTATTTTAAAGACCTTTGAATAAAAACGGGAGCAAGCGTCCCCAGGCTGTGGGCTCCTTCGGCCTCTAGTGTGATCGACGGCACCTCAGTGAACCTGGTGGACTCTGGCCTGAGTAGCGCTGGCGTCTCTGACTGTCATTTGACCACAGCAGACAGCGAGCCGGCCGTTTTCTGTGGAACGACCTTACTGAGGTTAGAACAACAGCGGGGGTTAATGCTCTTTCCTCGTAGACAGCATCTGGCCGCTGGCTCCTGGGATCTGCCTGCTTCTCCAGCCCCTGGCAAGGGCGTTTCCGGGGCCCCAGTGGGACGCTGCGGGGAGCCAGGGCCGCCAGCTTGCCCACAGCCAGCAGGGATGGCCCCAGAGCACCCCCCGAGCAGGGCCATGCAGATGCCCCTCCGGGGGCTCCCGTGCGTCTCACCTGGCCCTTCCCGGCCTGGGGGAGTGCGTTATCATCCTGAGATGGCGCGGAACTCACCCGGGGGCCACCCGGGGTCCGAAGCCAGCTGCACCCCCTTCTGCCCCCGGGGCCCCGGGATCATTACCCTTCTCGGGCCTGGTCTCAGAGAAAGCTCCAGGGCCAGTGGGGGAGGCAGAGAGCCTGGGGCGCCAAGGCCTCCCCAGCAGGGCTGGGCGTGGGGTGGGGACCTCCTCCTCTGCACCCAGGGCAGTCACAGCGGCGCCTCCCCGACGTGTGTCGGGGTATTGCACCTGCTTTAGGCCAACAGTGCAACCCAGCAAAGGAAACCCTGCCGTGGGCACGACCCCTCCGTCCAGAGCTCGGTGTGCAGAAGCCCCCCTGGGGTGGTCTCCGGGGCCTCCGTGCTGGGCCCACCAGGTGGGTGTCCCCTCCGCGCCCTGCTCTGGCTGTTGAGGAGAAGCCAGGCCACGCGTGGTTGGCCCCCAGCCACCTGGGCCTGAGCTGTCGGGGAGCACGTCTGTTCCCCACCACTGTTAGGAGTTCACTCTCGCTTTTGAAATTCAGGGGGAGGCTGTGACCTTTGGCTCTGTCATGTAAAGGGTCAGATGGCAGACGTGGGTGTCTGGAGAGGGGACGTGTAGCGGCTCCCTCTGTTTCTTTTTTTTTTTTTTTTCTTGCGGTACGCGGGCCTCTCACTGCTGTGGTCTCTCCCGTCGCGGAGCACAGGCTCCGGACGCGCAGGATCAGCGGCCATGGCTCACGGGCCCAGCCGCTCCGCGGCATGTGGGATCTTCCCGGACTGGGTCACGAACCCGTGTCCCCTGCATCGGCAGGCGGACTCTCAACCGCTGCGCCACCAGGGAAGTCCTCCCTCTGTTCTTAAGGCCTGGAAGGCTTGGTGATGTTGTGCACAGCTGTGTGTGCACACGTACCTGTGTGTGTCTGCATGAGCACCACGGGCATGTGTGTGCCGTGCGTACACCTGTGTGTGTGCGTGTGTGCACGGGTGGGGGCAGGCGCTGAGTCAGCCCTGGGTCCCCCGGCTTCTCGCCCCTCGAGCCCTGTCGGCTGCTGCCCTGCTCTCCTGGCACCTGCAGGAGGGACAGAGGACGGACCAACGACACTTCCCGGGGTGAAGGGCGTGCTGGGGGGTGCAGTGTGTCTGCAGGGGAGGGGCCGGGTCTCCAGCGGGGAGGGAGGAGTGACAGGTGGAGGGAACTGCTGAGATGGCCTTGTCCACAGGTTGGCCCCTGGCCTGGGGGTCCCTGTCCTCTGCTCAAGCCCCTGGTCTCCCTCCACACCACATACCTGTTGCCCTCTCAGCACGTGTGCAGCTGAGGGAAGTTTGGGGTAAAGGAACGAAAGAATGACATCTTTTCTTCCCCTTCAGCTTTGCTTGGGTCTGGGCCATTGGTGTCTTTACAGCCAGAGAGAAGCTCTGTTTCTCTTTCTCTTCACTGAAGGAAGAACACCCACCTTTCCCGGCATGGCTTGAGAGGCTGATTTACAGAACCACCTGGAAAGAGAAAGGTCTGCCCGTGGGCTGTCCCTGCAGAGCCCCCGTCCCCCTCCAGGCTGTGGAGGCAGCACGGGGGCTGGGGGTCCAGGGTCCAGCCCCCGACGGTCAGAGAACCAGCCCAGCGCTGGGGGTGCGGTCGCCGAACGGAGGGTGGCGCCCAGAGCCCAGCCGCTGGGCTCGACGTCTGCCTGGTGCTGGTGACACCGGCCTGACCATCACCAGAGCCCAGCCGCTGGGCTCGACGTCTGCCTGGTGCTGGTGAGACACCGGCCTGACCATCGCGGCCCTGCGTCGGCTGTCACCCTGGACATCGGCAGAGGATCTTGCTACTTATTCTTGTCATGCGTTTAAAGCCAAATGAATAAACCTGGGCCCACCCAGGCCACGCAAACTCGGGCCCCATGCACTGGTCTGAAGGAAACAAAGGTCTCAAAGCACCTCCTCGGCCTCTCTTTCTGGAATTGCCGCTGCCCCTTGGCCCTCCCTAGCGAAGGCTGCCCTGCCTGGAGCTGCAGGGCTAGTCGGTTACCCTAGAAACTGCCTGAGCCAGCTGCCTGAGCGCTGGCTAACCAGCTAACCAGTCCTCTGAGCGAGACTGCCCTGCAGCGAGATCCTTGCCCACCTCAACCCCACACACAGTCCCCGGAACGAACGCTCCCGGGCAAGAGGGGGCCACACTCTGCCACGCTTCAAGCCTTCTCCTCACACTTGCAATTTTTAAAAGCTTTCCCCCCATCTATTTAAAAAAGTGTGTTTATTGTAGAAAAGAAAAAGTCCAGAACTGAAACAAAAGTCTCCCACCCCCAACAGAAGTAACTTCTGCTAACAATTTAATGTGTGTCTTTCCAGAGGTTCCCCACGCAAAGGCAGACAGAATGATTTTTGTACAAATAGGATTGTGGCAAAAATATGTCCTGAGACCGGCTGTGTTTCCTCTCAACAGCGAGCCCTGGACACTCTTCCTCACGAGCTGGTGCAGGTTCTGACCGTTTTAAGGGCTGCGTGGTGTCCTACCCGGTGGTGTGGTCACTGTGCTTCTTCCCATTGGCGAGCATTAGGGCGTTTCCAACTATTTCATCTGTTAAAAGCAGGGCTGCGATGAGGACACACACGTGCACATGCGCACACGTGTGCACCCCCCCAGGTGTGTCTGTAGGGGGAGGTCCCGTGGGCGGCGCCCCTGCTTCTCCGCAGAATCCTGGGCCTGACGAGGCCACCACGTTCCCGCTCAAACACCCCCCCCATGAGCCCACCTGCTGGGAGAAGGGGTCGCCAAGCCCTGAGGCCCCTTCCTTCTCTGTCACGTGTGTCCAGTGCCCGCCCAAGCCTCGAGGCCTCATCACCGAGATCAACAGAAGTCCCTGGGGCTCGGCACTTAATGCAACACGGCCCTGGCATTAACAGCTGTCAGAGGCCAGCGCTGGGCCGTGGACGCCAGCTTCTGAGAGGTGGACGGAGCGCCTGGCCCAGCCTGGGTCCTTCCAGGCCACCGTGAACATGGGGCTGAGTTGAGTTCACGGCGCCCGCAGGGACATTGAGGGGACCACCAGAACCGAACTCTGTCAGCCTCATTTGGGGCAGCAGGTCCCAGTCTGGACAGCCGCCATGACCGTGACCGCAGTGGCCCCGGGGCAGACCCAGCGGGTCTGAAGGGTCAGGAAGCCTTGAACTAGGGAGGCTTGGGCCCCTCGGTGGGACCCCCATGGCCATGCCCTGGGAACTCCTCAGAGCGGCTGAGAGGCCCACTCCCGGAGGCCTGGGGGCCCCGAGGATTCTGGGTGGCCTGCAGTGCACTCAACCGGGGGTCACTTTGCTCCCCTGCCCCTTTCAGGGAGGAGGGGACACTTCCCGCAGCCGCCTCTTCGGGCCGACTGGCCACACAGGCCGGGGTCATCCTTTCTCTCTCTTCTGCCTCTTTCTGCAAATTCTTCTGGCCAGCACTTGCCCGGTGCTTCCCAGAAACCAGCCCCCGGGTGGTGAGAGCCCAGAACACAGTTTTCCTGGGTCCCCGAGGAGGGGCTCCGGTGAAGGTCTGAGGGGCTCACGGGGAGGCCGGCCTCCACCTGAGAGGCTCTACTTTCTCCAGGGAGACTGACCACAGAGAGGCAGCACCTCAGCGGAGGGTGTCCCCAAGGGCGTTTGACTGCACGTCCGGGACCCTGAGACCCTCTGCACACCAAGGGGGCAGCCTGCCCTTTCCCCTTGAACCTGGAGGATTCTGGTGACCTCAGAGAACAGAACACAGCACAAGGGACACCTCCCCCCCCCCCCGAGCTCAGGCCCAGGCCGGAAAAGACCAACCTTTCCCCTGCACACGCCGAGGGCCTCGGGCCTCCAGCACTTGCAGGGGTCCCGGTGTCCGGAGGAGGGGATGTGGCACTTGGAGCCACCCACCCCTGGGGACCCCGTCCCGTCACTTCAGACGGAGAAACAAGCACAGGGGTAGCAGCTCGGACCACACCCTCGAGGTTCCTGAGAGAACATTTCAGGGGATCCGTCACACGTGGTTCCCACACGCCTCCCCCATCCAAGGCGGACGTCCACTTGCAAACTGCCCAGGACAGCTCCCTGCCCCAACCTGAATCAACCTGATACGTCCAGGTTCCCCCCGTGGAGTCGCGTGGGAATGCCTCCCCTTCTAAGCTGGACTTGGAAGATCCTCGGGGGCCCCCTTGGACCAGAGTATTTCCCCGCAACCCCCTGGGCGTTTAGAATTCTCAATTCATAAAGTTTCTATTGACCACGTGATATGATATGAATGGGATGCCGTGTCCTGCCGGGTTCACACATTGAAGCCCTAACCCCTCCGTGAAGGTGTCTGGAGGTGACTCGGGGGAGGTGAGCCCGTGAGAGTGGGGCCTCCTCGGGGGTCAGTGTCCTTGTGGGGTCGCGAGGGAGCCTCCGCTCTGTTCTCTGCCCGCGAGGCCACGGCGAGAAGGCGGCGTCTGCACCCGAGAGGCCTCACCGGAACCCCACCCCACTGGCACCCGGTCTCGGGCCTCCAGCCTCCAGGACTGTGAGAAATAAGACCCCCCCCAGCCTGTAGGTTTCTGTTAGGGCGGCCTGAAGGGATTAAGACACACAGCCTCTCCCAGATTCTAGATCCACTGGATATAGACTTCACCTGTGAACGCAAGTGCAGGTGATTCCCCTGAAAGGTTCGCCGGCTCTTTTCACTCGCCCATTCACTCGTTCACTCATCCAGCAAGTGATTTCTCAGCACCTGTCCTGTCTGGGCAGTTGTGCAAACATTCAGATTCCCAGGCTCCATGGAACTTAGAGTGGCCGGAAGGTGTGTTCAGGCAGTAAACAAACACACAAGGAGGAGGGGGCTTCCTGGGGACCGAGGACGTGCCAGCCACGTGGAGGAGGTGGGGAGGGGCCGCAGAGGTGTGGGAGGGGCGCCCCAGCTCCGGGCCGCACGTGCAGAGGTGCCGAGGCGGGACCGTGCTGGCACATGTCCTACAGGCAATGAGGCCGCCATTGCTGAAGCAGAGGGGCGAGGACACTGCAAGGGGCGTCCGGTCAGAGGGGAGCTGGGAGGTCTTGTGGGTTCTGAGCTGGGAAGTGGCCTTGCCGCCCCACTGGTTAAGGAGTCCCTATGCCTGGCGGGCTGGGCGGCAGCAGCAGGGACATGGGAGAAGGTGCTGCCCTGCCCGGGACAGGGCCCAGGAGGCCGGGGCCACAGCTGCCACGGGCTGTGAGAAGGGGCTGGACAGCGCGTGCACACCACAGGC
Source organism: Pseudorca crassidens (assembly GCF_039906515.1). NCBI lineage: Eukaryota > Metazoa > Chordata > Mammalia > Artiodactyla > Delphinidae > Pseudorca > Pseudorca crassidens. The sequence goes on from NC_090298.1 coordinate 1,112,898, forward strand.
GGAGCACACGGGCCACCACAGGTGTGAGAGGCAGTAACAGCTGGAAGTTTCTGTTGACTTGGGTGGATGCGAGGGGAGATTTGGGGGAACAGGAGTTGGGCTGGGACCCTCTGAGAGTGTCGTCCCCCTAGACAGCCAGGTTGGGGGGCTGCGGGCTTTTGCTCTCCTCCCTGTGGTCACATGTGGGGCCTGGGGGATGCTCCTCAACCGGGTGCCGTGGATGCCATGAGGACACCGCCCGAGATGGGCCCGGCCCGTCTGGGCAGGTCTCTGAGCCTCAGAGGGGTCAGAGCCACCCCTTCAAAGCAAATCGTTTACTGCTGTTTGCCCTCGGCGAACTCAGAACAGCAACCGTGCGGCGATGCTGAAAAAGCAAAGGCGGGCAGAGCGAGGGCGCCGGCTCAAGCTTGAGGGAGAAGGTGGCTGAAAGCTGGGGGACTCGGGGGCCCCTCTGGCTGCCTGGGGGAAGGCGGCCCCCCGACACTCCCCCAGACGCAGCCCCGCCGGGACGAGGGTGACACCCGGGGCTCCATCTCCCCCAGGGGGCGAGCCGCGCCCACGTCTCGGGCTCCATACAAGCCCAGCGTCCCGCCTGCTGACGGCTGCCTTGCCTTATCCTCACCACCCGTGTTTGGCTGGAGAGGCCATGATTATCCCCATTACAGGGGTGACAAGGCGGAGGGACCGCCCAGCATCACGGGGCCACGCAGAGCCCTGACCCCGGAGCCTCCCTCCCACTCGCTTGGCTACACACAGGCAGGCACCCCGGGGCCTTGAGAAACAGTGTACGGGGCCCCCACCGACCACCGACTCAGACTCCTGGGAATCTGGGGGCCTCACCGGACAGGATGAGAGAGGCGGCGCCCCTGCCCCCGCCCGGCTGAGGAGGGAGCAGGTACACAGTGGCCTCAGAACAGGGGTCGCAGCAGCACGAGAATCCCCTGCCCTGGGCCGTCCCGGGGCTGCGTGTTCTCCCACCTCCTGTACGTAGACACCACTCAGGGAGGCGCTCGGGAGACTGGAGGCCTCGCCCTAGGTGCCCCCCATGCCCTACCCCGGCCAAGCTGCACTGGGGAGACAAGAGACCCTCTGTGACCGTCAGGCAACAGGAGCCCCGGAACATTCCGGATCTCCCCGTGCTCCTGGTCACTGGGGCCTCTCCCTGTGCTGGGTCACAGGCCTGCCCCCCACGATCGCCCAACTGCCCAGCAGGACACCAGACACCCAGACGGCCGGCCCCCCTGCGGCAGGGGCTTCCCCGACTCCCTCTGGCCACTGGGTGGCTGGGTGTCACGGGGCTCGGGGGGTGCGTGGGGCCCGGGGCCCGGCCTCTGTGTCCGCCCAGCCAGCTCCAGGCCCTGCGTGGCCTCCGGCCGTGGGGACTTGCTTACCGTGGCCGGGGGCGGGGGCAGCGGGGGAGGCGGGAGAGAGAAGTCTCTGTGTCGACCCTTCCGATCGCCGAACGGAAAGCAGGTCGTGCCCGGCGCCCCCCACTCCGTGGCCTCCCGCAGCCCCCCAGGCTCCTGGCCGCCTCCAGCTCGGGCCTGGCCCGGGGTCTCTCTACTCTGTCTCCCGCCCCTGCTCCCTGACCCGCGTCTCAGCGCTCAGATGTGCACCCGGCTTCCCCCGAGTAGGGGGCCGACAGGAGGGGCCTGGCCCCGGGTTGGCCCTGAAGGTCGGGGGGCGGGTCGAGCTGCTTCCCAGCTCCGGGGTGATTTACAGGACTGAGCTGAGTGGGCGCCCAGCGCGGGGATGGTCCTTCATCCTCCCCCTCCCCACCCATCCGCTGCTCTCAGTAGCACGCGGAGCAGCCAGTTATCACTCCGTTTCCCGTGTCTGCGGGCGCGACACTGCCCCAGGCAGTCAGGGGTCAGCACGCGAGGACTGAGCCCCTTTCTAGGGGAGCAGAGAAGCCCAGCAGCCCGGGGTGCCCCCGTGGGGAGCCCTTGCTGGAGGTCCCGTCGCTGGGCTCCACACCGAGGCCTGGGAGGAGAGGCCGGGGGAGGCAAAGGGAAGCACAGCTGGGAGGGGCTCTTGTGCCTGTTCTCAGCCCCACAAAACTCTTCTGAGTCCTCATCGAGGCCGGAAGGAGGGACATGGGGAGCAGAGACAGACTTGGAGGCTGGGGCCCACTGGCAGCAAGGAGAAAGCGCCCCGAGGGACCTGGGGACACTGGGAGGGAAGGCCCCCGATGGAGACCCCTGTGCTTGCCTGAGGGCATCGAGCCAGGTGACCCGGGGCAGAGGGAGGCCCTCCGGCAGCAGGGACTCAGAGTTTAAGGTGCGTCCCAGCTTGGGATGTCTAGGACCCCGGGAAACCCAGGAAAGCAGAGGTCAGTCCGGCTCAACAGCGCAGCACCGCTCGTAGGCCCTACTGTGTGCCCTGAGCGTGACAGGGCCCGCCCTCGGGGGCGACGTAATTCTAAGTTCCCGGGGGCTGGCTGGGGCTCCGAGGTGCTGAGGATGGACTGGACACAGGGGACTGAGTCGCGTCCCCCGAGGCCCGCAGCTTCCCCAGTAGCCGCCAGCTGCCGGTCGCAGGCTACACGTCCCCCGCCCAGCCCTGCTCTGAGGGGTTCTAGGACTGGTGGCCAAGGGCACCCTTGTCTGGCGCCAGGGTCCCCACCCCCAGCCCGGCGAGAGAATCCTGGCTTTGGGCTCAAGGCCCTTGTGGTGCAGATGAAGGAGATGATCCCCTGTTAACAGCTGGCCCAGCACTGGGCCCACCTCCTCGCCTGCGTCCCGGGGCCCACCTCCTCGCCTGCGTCCTGGCTGTTCCGGTAGGAACGCACCCGCAGGGCAAGCACTGGGTGGGCACGGGGCGGAGGTCAGAGGTCAGAGGTCAGCCCCAGAGTCAGCCAGAACGATGGAATTTGTGGCTATTCCCTAACAGCCTTGCGCAAGCAGGAAGCAACTGGAAGGAGGTGATGACGGCTTCAAACCCGCTTCAGTTTCTTGGTTGATTCCAAGTTTTGGAGGCTTGCGGTCGCGCTGGCCCTGCCTCTGCTGCCGGCCTGGAGGAGAGACGGGGCTTCGGGGCAAGTGGCCGAGGTCCCTGCGGGAACTAGAGCCAGGATCCCACGGAGGGGTCAAGACAGCGACAGCAGAGTGTTAAACCAAGCGTGTGGCCCAGGAATCGGGGACTAAGTGCAGAGGGTGGGGGGCCCTGGAAAACACCGAGGGCGCCTGTTCCCACGTGCGTGTATGTGCGTGTTTGTGAGCACGCGTGTGAACGTGTGTGTTTGTACAGGTGTGTGCACATACGTATGTGCATGTGAGCACCTGGGGGGAGGAGGGAGGAGGACCCGCCCCACAATCCCCTTCTGCCTTCCGGCCCCGAGCTCACACGGACCTTTGTGGGGACACGGTGAGGGCCTCCGCATGGGGCCCTGCAGGACCCGCGCCCCCCAGCCAGTCTCCTGAAGAAAGGCGATGTGGGCCCCTATGTGGCTTATTGAGTGCACGCAGGGCACTGGCCAGCAGGCGGGCCTGGGGCCCAGGAAACCGACTTGACGGCACGGGAGCAGGTGGCATCCTGACCAAAGGGCCGTGAGGAGGCCCCTGGAGCAGGCTGACGGGAGGCTACGTGCGGCACCCCTTTCACCAGGGCAGCTGGTCCGGCCCCATCGAGAGGCAGCCTGAGCTGAGGCCACCCAGCTCCTGCCAGCGGCTCCCAGGGCGCGGGCTGACTGGACCCCCAGGGCCGGGAAGGGCGACTCAGACAAGCAGGGCTGTGGCCGCCTGGCCAGGCTGCGTCCTGCTCGGCCACGACCCCACAGCCCTCAGGGAGAAAAAGCGTGCGTCCCCACTGCTCGGAACTGGCCTGGGGAGCTTCACCCTGGAGTCGTGTGACCTGGGCCCCTCGGTAGCTGGCCAAGGACATCAGGCGTCCAGGCAGGCGGCCGGGCTTCCTTCCTTCCAGGAAACCGGGGGTGGGCCTGGGCCCACGGAGGAGAGACGTGGTGACTGGGGAGTGCGCAGAAGACCCTCGCTTCTATGTCTCCTCTGATGGGGCCTTTTGGGAGCCGGGGGTCCCGGGGCTCCTCCCACCAGGGTCTCCCTCTCTGGCCGGATGTCCTGAGCTCAGGTCATGGGTCCACTCTGAGCCAGCCCTACCGCCGGGACTGCAGGAGACGCTCTTTCCCTCGGGACAGCCCGGCCCCGTGGTGCTCCTGCTGGCTGGAGCTGTGGGCACACGTGCAGGACGACACAACGCCCGTCACTCAGGCACCCCAGCCCCAGGCTCGCCCTTGCCCTGCAGCACATACTCGGCCGGGCCCCTGGTGCTATGAGTCGGTTTCTAGAAGCAGGTGAGCCTGAAAGGGTGACCCCACTGCCCTCCCATCCTGCCGAGGCCGCCAGTTCGGGGGAGAGGAGAGCCAACGGCCTGGTGAGCCCTGCTGGACCTCCAGGTGCTCCAGTGGTGGACAAGGGGCGTGGGGACACCACTGGGTGGTCACTGTCCACACCAACTGTAGAGCAGCCTGCTCCAATGGGCAAAGACTCTCCAAGGATAAACACTGTTCAATTAAATAAGAAGAGAAAATGTAGGTTGTTTTTTTTTTTACTACATAGAAATGTTAAACTTCTGTAAATCAGAAGAAAAAAATACAAAAACCAAGTCTAATGTGGCATATGTATACAATGGAATATTACTCAGCCGTAGAAAGAAACGAAACAGAGTTATTTGTAGTGAGGTGGATGGACCTAGAGTCTGTCATACAGAGTGAAGTAAGTCAGAGAGAGAAAAACAAATACTGTATGCTAACACATACGTATGGAATCTAAAAAAAAAAAAAAAAAAAGGTTCCAAAGAACCTAGGGGCAGGACAGGAATAAAGACACAGACCTACTAGAGAATGGACTTAAGGACACAGGGAGGGGGAAGGGTAAGCTGGGACGAAGTGAGAGAGTGACATGGACATATATACACTACCAAGCGTACAACAGACAGCTAGTGGGAAGCAGCCGCATAGCACAGGGAGATCAGCTCGGTGCTTTGTGACCACCTAGAGGGGTGGGATAGGGAGGGTGGGAGGGAGACGCAAGAGGGAAGAGATACGGGAACATATGTATATGTATAACTGATTCACTTTGTTATAAAGCAGAAACTAACACACCATTGTAAAGCAATTCGATTCCAATAAAGATGTTGCAAACAAACAAACAAACAAAAAAACCAAGTCTAAGAGCAAACTGGGTGAATGTTTGCAACAAAATGATGGGGCAAACATATCCTTCATATACAAAAAGCTCTTACCCATCAATAAAAATTATGCCATAATAGCAATAGAAATGTAACTGTAGACATTGATACAGAGGCCAACCTTGATCATAGCCAAAGAAAGAAATATTGAAACAAAAATAAAACTTCATTTTCCAGTTTATCATGTTTTGGAATGTGATGAGCTTGCCTATAGGTTGCCGATGGAAGTGTAAACTGGTGAGGGCTTTTGCAAAGCAATGTGCCTCTAGACATCACAAGTAAGAGAGGTTCCATACCTCTGCCAGGCAGTTCAGGGGACAGTTAGAACAGAGACAGTGATTTGTGACAGAGGCCAGGTGTGACGATGTCACCTGCAATCATGACAGGAGGGAACCAGTGATACATGTCCTATGGTCGTGCCACGGAGCATCAGGTAGAAGTGTAAATTGTGCTTTTTAGAGACTATTCAGGTGTACAAGAAAGTGACCATGAAACAGCTTTCGGTAAAATGAGCAGAAATAAAGCCCTGGATAATGAAGCGGTTGTATCTCAGGGAGGTGGCGTTGGGGACAGTTTTATTTCCTTCTTCATATTTAATTTCTACATTTTCTAAATTATCTATAAGGATCAGCCAGAACTTTTATAATGAGAAAAGGTAAGGAACTTCTCTTTTTACAAAAAACCAACTCTCATAAAAGTGGATAAGGTATATTGTGAGTATCATGAAGCTTTCCGATCCACACGGGCAGATCTCCAAAACCGCAGGTGTTGCTGCCAATGTGCTGGCCCTTGGGCACTGCCGGGCCCCTGGGTGGCTCTGGGCCCCTGCTCCTGCCTGGCTCCCCGGGGGACTGGCCATCCCATATTGGAAAACCTTTCACCCTCCGCTTCACGGCCACCTGGCTTGAATGGAAATACCCACCTCTGCCCAGCTCTGCTGATTCAAAGGCACTGGGTATCTGCGGTGGGAGGCGTACCTCCATGTGGTCCTCTCCCCTCCCTCGAGTTACACGTGCCATCCTTTCTGGAGGAAAACATTCAGTGTGGCTCTATTTGCAATAACTTGAGTCAGTCCCACTCGGCGGTGACAACAGAGGAGATCGGAGGGCTGAGGGTCAGAGACCGAGAACTCGCCGCGCTCGCCGGGCCTCCTGCTTCGGGCCGGAGGCGCTTTCGGGACCCAGCAGGTGAGGGTGCTTATTGACAGAGGGCTCTGCTGATCCTGATCCGGCCCAAGTTCCCTAAATGAATGGTCCAGGCACCTGGAGCCGCCACAGGACCACAAGCAGGAAGGAGGCTCCCGGGCCGCTTCCCCGGGAAGGTCCCGGCTGGCTGTGGCAGAGCGGGGCCCCCGCAAGCTCGCGGCCAGCTGGTGGCTGCCACCCAACCAAGTGCTTCTGCCCGGGAAGGGGCCAGGCCCTCCGTCCTGCGTCCTGTGGGGTGGCCCGTCCTGGGGGTCCTTACGGGACTCCTAGGCACGTCACAGCACACAGACCCAAGCCTTTACTAACATGGTCAGACGGAAAGCATTTTCATTTAGCAAAAAGGACGCCCAACAGACGCCTGGCCTGAGGGGCGCGTCCTCCCAGGTTGAGCTCCGGCGGCCCCGTCTGCCCCTCGAGGCTCTGGTGAGCTTCCTGCATGCCTGTGCTCGGGCCTCCCTCGGGGCGCGGGGTGTCTGGGCCAGCACTGCCCTCCGCCAGCTGCGTGTGGGCCCCTGTCCGTGGACGTGGGTCCTGGCGGGGGGTCCCAGGGCGGCCACCCCTCCCCCCAGCACCCAGGCGAAGGCTCGGGGTAGGCGTAGGGCCCACAAACTGTGCTCCCCAGAAGTCGATGCAGGTTTTCAAGATCGGCCACTAAACACACTGGGGGGGAGGGCGTCCCCACGATGGACCCCAGCAGCCACGAACCCCCACGCACCACCCCCTCCCCCGGCCTCTGCACTCGCACGATGGGGAAAGAAGCCCCAAAGGAACGCAGGCGTGTGACCCCGAGCCCCGCGGCGTGGAAGGGTGGGAAGGAACGTCCCAGATCCTGAGCTGGGGTAGGGCCGCTGTGCCCACGGGCCCACCCCCACCAGCCGAGCCCCTCACAGCCATCAACGGAGGCCACGGGCAGGGCATCCTGGGAACACAGGGCCCCCAGGGCTATGACGCATTTCAGAGCAGGAAATCCCCCGGCGGGCTGAAAGCGGTCTGGATCCGGCCTCCTCGTTGCCTGCAGCTCTTCTCAACGGAAACTCTCCCCGTTCCCCGCCCGCAGATGTGCTGGGTGAGGGCCGTGGGGAGGACAGAGGCCGAGCGTCCCCCCTCGGGCTCACCCCACCTCCAGACGCGTCTCCTCGTCTTAGAGACACGCCTGGGCCCTGACGCGATCGTGCCGACGCAGATTTATGACTAGAGACGCAGCTTTGGCACAGCTCTGCCCTTTGAAAGTGCTGAGAACTGATTTCTACCAACAGTGGAACTGTCCCAAAGGCGCCATGCCTGGAAGGGGGCTCAGGACGGGGGCAAGGTTGCCTCTGAGTGAGCCTGAGCTGGTCTCAGCTTCCGGTCCGCCCCGGTTCTCCACCGGCAGAGGACAGGACACTGCAAGTGTCTCCGCCCAGACTGCCCATCCGCGGGGGGCCAGGACGCTCAGAGGGGCTGAGCTCAGCAGAGGGGAAGGGGCCTCGGAGGCACAGGGGGCCCAGGCAGCGCGCCTGCCCTGACAGTGGATGGCGTCCCACAAACGGGCTGTGGCGAGGACACACCAGTCAGCGCCACGTGAGGGGGCCACACGCAAACCACACTGGTCTGAGACTTGCGGGAAGAACAGACGGCAACCCTGCAAGGGTTGCATCATAGCGAAAGCACCAACGCAAGCACGATGCCCACCGAACCAGTGGGCGACAAGGAGAGGCCGCCCCAGAGAAAGTCCAGGACAGGGACAGTGGCCAAGCACACCCCTGCCGACCGGGGTAACAAAGAGGGCGCGGCCGCGTTGCACTGTGAACGGTCACAGCGGCTCCAGGCCTGAGTCTCAAGAACGCGCAAGCTGGGTTTCCCCGGTGGCGCAGTGGTTGAGAGTCTGCCTGCTGATGCAGGGGACACGGCTTCGTGCCCCGGTCCGGGAAAATCCCACATGCCGCGGAGCGGCTGGGCCCGTGAGCCATGGCCGCTGGGCCTGCGCGTCCGGAGCCTGTGCTCCGCAGCGGGAGTGGCCGCAGCAGAGGCCCGCGTACCGCAAACAAAACAAAACAAAACAAAAAAGAATGTGCAAGCCAGCGGCTGTGCTGGGCCCTGGAGCTGGTGGCACATCCTGTAGGGACCCCAGCTTGGCCCCACCTGGGGGGACAGTCAGAGAGGGGAAGGGTCCAGCAGGTGCCAGGAGCTGAGAGTCACGGCGTCCCAGGGCCACCTTTGAGCGGGGATTGCCGGCAGGGTGGGGGACTGGGGTCCAGTGGAGGGTGGGCGTGAGAGGTCTGGGTTCAGCTCGGGGTGCCCGTGCCCCGTCCCCCAGGGATCCGGCCCCTCCCCTGGCACCAGCGCATGTGAGCTCTCTCTGGGGCCCGGGGTGGAATCCGTGAGCTGGCTCTGGGTCAGAGCTCCACCCCTCGACCGCTATCAGGGCTTCTTGTCTGCGTCCGTCTTTACATGCGGGGCACTTTCACGTGGCGTTGGTGTCTGGGCTGTGGCAGGCGCTCTATTCAGCTGTGCACGGTGGCACTGGTCAGACTCCCAGCGCTGTTGCCAAGTGTGTGTGCTCAGCCTGAGGTCCTAAGTGTGCATCAGCAAAGAGCCATCTGCAGACTCTTAACTTGGAGGCTCCTCCTGAGAACTGAAGCGATTGCTGCATCAGTGTGAGCAGAGACCTTGCCTTTCCTGCATCCATGCCCTCCAGCTGGGCGCTGCCAAGGTCAGCGGGCAGGTGGCCTTTTTCGGGAGCCCAGGCTTGGCCGGGAGCCCGCGGCAGCCTGCAGGACCGGGAGCCCGGCTGGGGGACGGCACGGGGTGTGGGGCTCCGCGGGGAGCCTGAAGATGGATGGAAGGCAGCTTGAACCAGCTTCCGCTGAAGGGCCCGGTGGCCTGGGGCCAGACGGCGGGCGCAGCCTCGGCCCCCGGGGCCTCGTGGGCTTGGTCAGTGATCTGGCCAGGACTCACCCTTCGGTGGGGAGGCTGAGGAAGCAATGCCGTCGGGACAGGGGCGGGCACAGTTAGAAGATAGAATTTTCAGTGTTTTTTATGGAGAAAAGGGCCTCCGAAGGCCAAAGTGCCCGGTCTGGGCTGCTGAGCCCAAGAGCTGGACGGACGCCCGCATCTTCCAAGCCGGCGCTGCAGACCCTCCTTCCTGAGCTCAAGCAGTGAGTGCACCCCGAAATCTGGGGGCAAGGGCTCCCCTCACCTCCCAGCCCCCCTGAGCCTGGGGGCTTGCCGGACCCTCAGGACACCCGTGGCCCTGTGTGGACGACGAGGGACACGCACAGGACCCACCCGCGTGGGAGGCGCCCGTGGGCACTGACAGCCCGGCCAGGAAGCTGAGCTGAGGAGGACTGCGGGCCCTTCCTGCCCCTCAAGGCACCCAGATGCCACCCCGAGCCCAGGGAGCGGGCAGAGCAGGGCTCGTGTCCCTCCTGCAGTAGGGGGAGGGCGCTGCGTGCCCCGTAGGGACGTGGCCGCAGCCTTGCCTGGTTGGGAAGCACAGTGTCCCGGGCCGGAGGGCCTTTCCGGCGTCTCTGAGGTCAGCGCCCCCAGACAGGGGACCTAGGTGAGAAGGGAGCCTGTGCTCATCCCTGGAGTCGGCAGACGTGTGGTCTGAGGCTCAGGAAGGACCACGTGGAGTCGGGCGGAGTCGCTTTCACAGGTGGGAACAGGAGCCCTGGGGGCCTTTCCGAGGAGCAGGTGGGGGTCGCCAGCGGAGGTGATGGTGGCACGAGACAGCGAGTGACCAGGACGCAGGAGACACGAGCAAAGCACAGCCTGTGGCCGGGCCCAGCCCATCCTAGCTGCTGCCTGGGCCTCGCCGGGAAGGGTCTGCTGGGACCTGGGCCTGAGGGCAAAGGGGGCCTGGAGCCCAGTCTGCTGTCTGCTCTTCTGTCAACGATCTGCCTGTCCAGCTGAGGGCACTGTGGTAGCAAGGGGGGTGGGGGGACAGTGGCCATTCTCTGGAAACTTCAACCCATGCACCCACTGTGGACCACCTGGGAGCCTTGCTGGGTGAGGCTGGGAAGCCATGGGCCACTCTCCACCCAGAACAGGACCAAGTGGTGGACACAGGACATTGCAAACAGACAGCACTTCTGCCTGGCCGAGCCACAGACGATTCAGGATTTCATAGACGGTGCACGGGGCACCGTATTGCCTCTGTCCTGGCCAGGACCCACACTCAGCTGGGGCTCTGTGAGGTGACGGCCGTGGTCCGTGTCAGTCCTGCCCCTCCCCCTTCCGCCATCACCCTCCCCGCACCAAGCACAGGAGTGGACGTTCAGCAGGCTGACGGCCACTGCACACAGGCCCTTTCTTGGGACCTTTCCAGCCAGAGCTGGTGGGACCGTCCTTGCTTCTTCCCCAGTTTTGGGTGTGAGTGGGGCTGCTGGAGCTGCCGTGGCCGTGTCTACACGCACCGGGGGGGCCCAGAGTCTTCGGGCAGAGAGACGCCCCAGAGTGTCCCGGTGGCTGAGTCCCCTGTCCCGTGCCCAGGCAAGCCCCACCTCTGCTCGTCCGTGGCTCTGGTTCGTGACCCTCTTTGGGGTTCAGAGAGTCTGAGTCGAGTCTCTTGCAGTTGAGAATTCCCGGCACCAATAAGCTTGAGGGACTTCCCAGGATGACCAGCTGTGCCCTGCCCCCTGGCTGCAGCCACGTGGGCAGAAGGTCAAAAATTAAGACTCAGAGAAATTGGAGGTATGCCACCAAAAGCACGATCAACAAAAGATGAAATGGATACACTGGAAATATCAAAATTAAAAGGACACCATTAAGAAAGTGAAAAGACAACCCACAGGATGGAAAAACATATTTGCAGATCCTACATCTGACAAAGAACTTGCAACCACAATATGTAAAGAACGTTTACAACTCAACGACAAAAAGGACAAAGATTTAATAGACATTTCTCCAAGGAAGATATGCAAATGGAAAAGAAGCACGCGAAAAGGTGCTGACAGCGCCACTCATCAGGGAAACGCAAACCAAAACCATGTGAGACACCACGTCACACCCACCAGGACAGCCAGGACCAAACGTCACAGGACGGCAAGGGCGCGGAGCCTCCCACACGGCCGGCGGGCTGTGAGGCGGGAGTCCACATTGAGAACACCTGGCGCTCAGTGGGCTCGTTCCTCTCGACGCGAAACAGAGGCCCCACGTGACCCAGGTGCGAACCCAAGAGAACTGGAAAGCTGTCCACAGGCTTGTGCGTGAACACCCACAGCCGCCTGAGAGAAGAAACAAGCCAGGTGTCCACCAGCAGATGAACAGACCAACAGAACGGGGTCCATCCACACCACGGAGGAATGACGCCCTGACAAGCTGCAACGTGGATGAACCCTGGACACGTTACGCTGAGTGAAGGAAGCATACGTCACGGGACGCCCTTCACACGAAATGTCCCAAACAGGGCCATCCATGGAGGACGAACACAGGTCGTGCGGCTCCCTGGGGGTGGCGGGAAGACGGTGGGTGGTGGACTTGCTCTCTGAGGAGGGCGAAGATGTTCCGAAGTTGCCAACGATGGTTGCGCACATCTATGAAAATGCTAAGAATCATGAGTTGTACACGCCACGTGGGTGGATTGCGGGGCATGTGAACTAGATCTCAATACAGCTCAAGAACGCATTTAAAGAAAACAGTCACCAGCGAGCCCAGGTCAGGGTGGAACAGGTGTGGGGTTTTGCTTTACGGTCCCACTGCCTCACCCCGTGTGACAAGGTGGCCGTGAGGACAGACACCAGGCAGCCCCAGCCTCACGCCACCCGCCTTCCCAGGACCCTCGCTCTCCCTCTGGGCCTTCTCCAGACCTTGTGACATCTGCACGGAACAAGAGCCAGAAAGAATGAGGCTCAGTGGCCTCTGCCAGCACACCTGGCTGGGCTCCCAGCCAGCACCCCTCCGTGGAGTACGGGGAGTCCGGCTTTGCAGCCGCTGCACCAGTGAGCACGCAGGTGTCACGCACAGCCCCATCCAGGAGCGGATCTGCACACGGCGTCGCACGCCTACCCGAGCTGCTGCCGCATGTGGACATAAACACGATGCCTTTGGAAAGGCTGTAATCCCCGAGTGGTCACTTTCACAATAGCGTCATCATTATTGTTGTCGCAAAAACATTAACAAGACACGTGAAACCACAAGATGACGAGCCTTTATATTCTCAGTTGGGATCAAAGGCGGTATGGATGGTGGAGAAGGAGAGGGAGGGCTGGGAAGAGCCTGGAGCGCTGCTGAGAGAGGCTCCGACCCCGGCCTGGAGCTGGGTGCCCCATGGAAGGCGGCCGCCGCCAGGGTCAGAGCCTGGGCCGCCTGCAGGTCCGGCGGAGACCTGTCCCCCAGGGCCGGGGGCGTCTGCTTGCGTGGAGTGGCCCACTCGGCGGCCGGGCCTTTAGAAGGGATGGAGGGAAGGGCTCACGGGCCAGGCTGCCCACAGCACTGCTCGCGCCTGTGTTCACAGCCCCCGGGTGCAGCTTGGCTCCAGGCTGAGGGTCGGCCCGGGTCACAGGAGCAGCTCTCCAGTTCAGCCTCCCACCCTGTCGCTGACCAGCTGTGCGCCTGCGGGAACCACGGGGCCCCGTGGGCCGCTGTAAAGCGGGGCGATGCCAGCACCAGAAACCACACAGCCTGGAGCCTGGACCGGATGGTGTGTGTGACCTGCCCCCGGGCTGCCTGGACAGTAGCTCTGCAATGCGTGTTGTGCGGGGGCTGGGCGCGGGGGGCCAGGCAGCCCGGGGCAGCGGTGGGCTGGGGAGGCCCAGCTCCGTCGAGGGGCTGACCTCAGCCACCCACGGCAGCCCACCTCCAGGGCTTGGTGCCGGCCCTGGGCTATGTGGGGTCACCACACCACCACAGACTGGAGATACGGCAGTGACACAGAGCGACGGGCACCTGCTGAGCTGAGGCCCCTGCAGGAGGTTCAGGTGCTTGGCGGGTGTTCGGGGGGTTCAGCTGAACGGAAGGGAGAGGCAAGCGGGGGCCCAAGCAGGAGGTGAGGCAGGGCAGTCTCCGGAGGCAAGCGGGTAGGGGCCGATGCAGGGCAGGCGCTGCAGGGAAAGAGCAGGGAGAGCGCCCAGGGGCTGGGCGATGCGGAGGGGGCCGAGCGCAGGAGACCCCCTGCCCACTGCCCAGGAGTCCAGCCAAGGCCAAGGGGATGGGGGGCAGGGCGAAAGCAGCCCTGGGGCCCCACCCCAGCCCTTCCCTGTCCTTGATGAACCCGAGGCAGAAAGAGGCCAGTGGGTCCCCACCAGCCGGGCCAGGACCAGCAGTTGGCTTTTCCCAGAGACCCCCTCCTCTACCTCCTGTTCCCGCCAAAGGACCCTCCCCAGGGGCCTCCTGTCCACTCGGATCCCCCCACCGTCTCTCCAAGACCCAGGCTACCACCAGACAGGGAAGCCGGTTGCCTCTGAAGTCCCGGGTGGTGCCCCAGGGTCCTCTCCTGCAAGTGGAAGGGCCTCTCGGGCGCCTCCAGAATGGGGGGTGCGGGGACACGGGGTGAGAGGTAGGGTGGGGTGGGGAGCTGTCCCCCAAAGGGCCCGCGCAGAACCGCGGGGACTACTGCACCCTCGACACCCTAAGAGGCCGCCTGCCCCGGGTCCTCGCCGCCGCCTGGCGCCAGCCGCCTACGCCCCTGGTTTGGCTCCGCCCCAGCGGGAGGCGGGCGGGAGTCCCGGGGGCCGGTGCGCTGCGGGCGGCGGCCGCGAGGGGCGCTGCGGGGGCCGCGGTTAAAGGCCGGGCACGGGGGCGCGCGCTCAGAGGGAGCCGCGCCGCCGCCGCCGCTGCCTCCGCCGCCCGCCCCCGCTCCCCGCGGCTGAGAGGAACCCGGTCGCCTGGTCCCTGCCGCCCCCGCGGACGCCGGCCCCCGCCCCGGACCCCAGCCCGGCACCTGGGCTCGGCGCCGGGAGCGCGCGCGGGCGGGCGGGCCGGGGGCGACATGGGGAAATTCCAGTCCAAGCACGGTGAGATGCGGGGCGGCGGGCAGGCGGGCGGGCGGGCGGGCGCGCGCCGGCCACTCACTGTCCCTTCCCTCTCCCCGCGCCCTCCGGCCGCGCCGCAGCCGCTGCAGCCTTCAAGCGGAGAGAGAGCCCCGAAGGTGAGCGCGCGGGGCGGCGGCCAGGGCGCGCGACTGCCACCGGGGCTGGGACCCGAGCACAGAGCGCGACGCGCTTTCTGCCGTCGAGGCCGGGTGGGGTGGGGTGGGCGGGGGCGGGGAACCTTGCCTTGGGGCCTCCGGGAGCGCACAGGTTTCCCTGCCCCAGACCGCGACCCCGGTCCCCCGCCGGAGCCCCGCGCCCCAGGCCGCGCGGCGAGGGGTGGGCGCGCCTGGCGGCAGGGCATCGTCCAGGCGCAGCTCCCGCGGGCTTACCGGGCGTCTCCTTCCCTCCTCGGCGCCCCGTTTCCCGCGCGTCCGCCCACGGGGCCGCAGGGGACAGCTTCGTGGTGTCTGCGTACCTGGGTGGCCGCAGAGGCACGGAGGAGGCGGAGCGGCGGGGCTGCGTGGAGCACGGCACAAGGGACAAGCAGGTAGGCGTGGTGGGCCCGGCGGCCCCGCCGGGGCCAGGGGACCTGAGTAGCAAAGTTGTGCCCTCTGACCCGGACCCAGGACCCCAGGACAGAGAAGGCGAGGACCCCGATGGCCCAGCGAGAGTGACTCGGGCTGGGCCAGACGGCCCCGCCCTCTGGGGGAGGGGATGTGGCGCGAGGCCTCGCTCTCCCAGGCTGGAGGAGTGGGGGCAGGGCTGGGGAATGACCGGCTGTAGGATCAGTATACCGCACAGCAGTGGCGGCCACAGCGTTAAAGGCCACCGTGCTGCCCATCTGCCGTGTGGGTGACCGCAGGCCTGCGGGGATGCTCACGGGAAAGCCCAGGGACACCCGGGCTGCAGGTGCTGTCAGGGGTCGCAGGGGTCCCACTCAGGACCCAGCGCCCCTGAGAGTGGATTTGGAAGGGTGTTCCGTCCAGGCCTGGGGCACCAGAGGGGCCTTGGGCAAACCAGACTGCGCACGTTCGCCCGGGAGGAGAGAGGCCGGTGGATGGTCTCGGGCGTTAGTGTGGACTGGAGTTGGGTCGGTGGCCGTGCCAGACGACGGAGACCCCCTCCTCCACCACTGCGTGTTCCCCGCAGAGTCCCCCGCAGACAGAGTACAGCAGCGCATGGACGTGTGAGCTCTCCTTTTGGAAAGACGCTTTTCTGGCCGGTTGATAAAAGAAAAGTTCTGAGTGTGTTCGTAAACACTTGTGTGGCCTCGTCCCGAGAAGGGGCCCAGATACGCCCTGAGATCAAACACACAGCAGAGTTATGATTCCTGTGTCTGGGAGTGAAGTTTGAATCCCACGCCTGTGAAGGCAGGAACTCCAGTTTACAGTGTTTGCTGGGCACTCATGGGAAGGTTGCGTGGACGTGTGCTCCTGCGCACCACGGGGCCGCCCCAGCTGCTCT
Source organism: Pseudorca crassidens (assembly GCF_039906515.1). Lineage (NCBI taxonomy): Eukaryota > Metazoa > Chordata > Mammalia > Artiodactyla > Delphinidae > Pseudorca > Pseudorca crassidens. The sequence goes on from NC_090298.1 coordinate 1,128,724, forward strand.
CTGGCCCTCCTTTGGCCTGATTTAGTTTGCCTGGGCAGGTGGGTGCTGATAACGGGACGGTGTTTCCTTCCCACTTGGTCCTCCTGTGTGTAGGGGGCGGCAGGCAGTTCGGAGCGGTGAAGGGCATGTCCACCACCTAACCCTGTCCTGCCAGCCACCCGGCGGGGCCGTCGTCAGCTCAGCACAGCAGGTCCCACACGCAGGCGGTGTTCGTCCCGGGCTGCGGGCTACGGAGATGGAAAACAAAACGCTTCCGCTCTGGCCGCGGGTTATAGTGCCAGGTTATGACGGTTTCTTAGGCCAATGGATTCCATGCTCTCGGGACGTTCTTGAAAGAACAGTGTGGGGTTTGGCTTGGGTTGTTCCCTTGTTGTTTTGTTCGCAGCTGTGGTCTGAATGTTTGTGTCCCCCCCAAAATTCATGTGTTGAAACCTACCCCCCTGTGTGATACATTCAGAGGCTGGCCTTTGGGGAGGCGATTAGGCCCCGAGGGCAGAGTCCTCACGACGGGATCAGTGCCCGTATGCGAGCCCCAGAGCACCGCGCGGCGTTACAGGCAGAAGGCCAAGCCTGCCGGCCCCTCGGTCTTGGACGTCCAGCCTCCGAGACTGTGAGCGATGAACTTCTGTTGTTTATGAGCCACTGCTCTGTGGTGTGTCGTCGCCGCAGCCTGAACGTACTGTGACAGCCTCATTCATGACGCCACGATGTAGGAAGAAAAGAATCTCAGGATAAGGGATGGGCCTTTAAATGTAATACATTTGATCTTTTCTCGCCTTTTCCCATCTTTCCTCATCTGGCCATGGGGCTGTGAGCCACGCTGGGAGTTTAGACCCCCCCGGCCCAGGTGCTCAGGTATCTCGCTGCCGCACCGCCGACCCCCCTCACCGGGCACCTCCACTCTTGCCTCTGCCCGGAAGTTGCTCTGTCGGGGGACATTGGGGTGTCAGGTCCTACGTTCCTCCTGTTTCCTGTCCTTCCCCTTGTGTGGTGTCCAGAGCCCCGTCACCGTCCCTGTCCTCCCAGGCGATGTCCCAAGGAAGGCCAGCCTGACTGTGCAGTGCCCCCAGAACACCTGACTGGGGTCAGCGAGGGGACATGTCCTCCTGTGCTTCCACGCAGGTCAATCCTGGTGCGCCGTGTTGCCACAAGAACTGTCCCAAATGACCTCGTGGAAATTAAGTGCATGTCCACCACCTAACTCTCACCTGCCCTCACTCACCATCCACCCCCCGCCCCAAAAATAAACGAAATGAGGTTGATTTTGCCCACTAATTAGTGAGCCGTGCTGGCCCCTGGTGCCCGCGTAGTGCACGTCTAATAAGGTCTCTGATAACTATTAGTGTTTTCGGGCAGGTAGATGCCCGCTTCGTGGTCTAGAGTGGTCCTCCTCCTTGATTCTGAGAGACGCTGCCTCACTTCATTGCCACGGGCCCCCAGGGGCCTGGGGTTGTGCAGGTGCTGGCCAGTGACGCGGGACATTGGCAAGAGCGGCACAGAGGATGCAGCAGTGGGTGACTGAGGCTGCACGTGCGTTACAGTCCGGAGGAGAGACGGCGGTCACAGCGTCAGCGCTTGACTGCGCTGTTCCAGAGGTGGGGCTGGCGGAGGTCAGGGCGAGGCCCTGTGGGGGTCCAGCTGCCCCTCCCGGGCACGTGCTCACTTGCCATCTGCCCGTCTGATTTCTTCATGCTCCCTGCGGGGCAGGAAGAGTCCAGAAGACAAGAATCACCACTAACAACTGAAACTTTGTTGTGACTGAAACCCAGATCTCTATTGAGTAAGCGCAAGAAAGGGGATTCCAGCGGCTCCAGAGGCGTGGGGGCGCCCCGAGGCTTCTGGTTGCCCCCGTCCCCTGCCCCCGTCCCAGTCACCGTGGAGCCACGGTGTGCGGTGTAAACCACACGTTACGGGGCTGTATCCTGTCCTGTGGACGCCAGGGCTCCTCCTCAGCCGTCGGGCCGCAGCCACGTGGAAGGAGTGGCCTGGGTGGACAGGTGGTGGCGCTGTAGCCACCGTGCAGCTCCACAGGCTGACCCCTGGCCTTCCATGACCCGTGCTCTGGGGACGCGTGATCTGTGGAGTCCTGGCCTGTGTGCGGCGTCTGGGCACCACTCCAGGACCAGCCAGGGGGGCTTGGCTTTCTCTCAGGGGCCCTGTTTCTGCCCTTGGATGTGGCCTGGCCGTGTGCGAGGCCAGCACAGGTGCGCACGCAAGCCTGGGGGCTCCTCTGGGTTTGGGGGGGCACCAGCCACAGGCCTGAGGGCCCAGACCTCACAGATCGGCAGGGAATCCCCCCAAGGTCGGGTGGTGTCAGTGTCCCTCCCCCCGCCCAAGCTTCCGGAACTGCAGATGGCCTCCCTGGATGCCGCTTGGCCTACGGATGAGCCAGGTGGTCCTGACTGAGGCACCTCTGGGGGGCCGCTGGGCTGGGGACCCTGGAGCCACAAGGCCGCTTTGTGGGAAATGCCTGGAGGGGGCGGGGAGGACGGGGCGGCCTGAGGACCCTGCGAGGCAGCCAGCTGCTCAGTGTGTCCCGGGGTGACTGGCCTACGTGTGCCTCTTCCTCACCTGGAAACCTGGGTGGGTGCTGTCTGCACGCGGGCCTCCCGGCGGGGAAGGGGACCCACCGTGCCCCCCTGGCTGTCCCCGGGGTCGGGGGTGCAGGAGGTTGGGGTCGTTTGTGGGCCTGCAGCCAATGGCATCTGACGGCCAGTGGGCGTCGAGGGCACGCGGACGGGCCAGACGCCACGCACGGGGCACCCGCCCCAGCCAGGTGCCCAGGGAGGGCGCGAGGGCAGAGGATGTGCCTGCCTCGCACGTGCTCTGGCATCCTCATGTGGTTGGCAAGGGCTCTGGGATGTGGACCCGGCAAGGCTGCGGCCGGCGCCCCGACCTCAGGGCCCGGGTGGTGGATGGTGTTAGTCGTAGCAGGGCCGGCGGGCAGAGGCTGTACCCCAGGGCAGGACAGCGGTGGACGCAGACCCTGCCCTCGGGGTGCTGGTCTCTTGAGAAGGCCCCAGGTTTGGTGGGAGACGTGGCATTTGCCTGCCTGCCCTGGGGACACATTGGCACGTGACACTGACCCACCACTCTCACGTGTGCCCTTGGGGGCAGCCCCCGAGAAGCCCCGTGTGCAGACCAGGGACGGTGGTCGGACGGAGGACGGGGAAGTTCATGGAGCGCCCCAGCTCGGGGACACTGTTTTGAGAGGAGGAGCCTGCAGGACGGTGGGGGGTCTCGAGCAGCCCAGTTGGCTGCTGGGTGAGCAGAAACACCAACTTTGCAGGAGTGAAAGCAGAGACCCGCCGTCACCCCGCTCTCCTCAGGGCGTGACAGGCCGCCGTGGGGGACCATGGTGCCACATCCAAGCGGCACCTGTCCCGTATCTCACCTTCGCTCTCCTTCGTGGAGAAGTAGTTAGAGGAACGACTTGCAGGGCTTTTGTCGAAGTCTTGCCTGTTATCTTCTTAGAAAATCCACGCCAGTCTGCAGTCTTCAGAAATCAGCCCTCAGCCCTGGTAGCTGCCCGGCGAAACTACCAGCTTTTAAGCGGGGGTAGTTTGCGGGGGTAGGTCTGCTCAGCGCAGACCCAGATGCAGTGGGAAACGCAGAGCGTCGGCGTGGCCCCGGCCGCCGGCCCGGCAGTGCTGCGCGGCCGGCTCGGAGCTCTGCTGAGGAGCGAGCCAGGCCCTCACAGCCTCGACGCTGTGGGGTTCGCGGTGAGGTTAGGGCCGTGAGCGCCAGCGGGTAGATTCTGTCCTGGGCGCCGTGGCCCCGCCGTGTGTGCCGAAGCAGACTGATCTCTCATCTGAGCCGCAAAGTGACCAACAGGATCTGTAGTTTAGTTTCACGTCCCTTGTTGGCGGCACCTGGGTCTCCAGCCGCCGTCACCTGGGCGGCCAGCGCTTCGCAGGGCAGCACGGCCGTGGCTCAGCCGGTCCGCAGACCCTCCCTGGGTGGGGAGGAGGCGGACGGTGCTGCCCTGCCCCTCTGGCCTGCCTCTCCAGGGGTCAGGAGTTAGGTCACGGGTCCCCATTCCCCGGCCGGGCCGCACAGCAGGAGGTGAGCGGCGGGCGAGACAGCGAAGCTTCACGTGCCGCTCCCCGTCTCCCCGTCTCTTCCCCACCGCTCCCCATCGATCCCCTGTCGCTCCCCGTCTCTCCCCGTCGCTCCCCATGTCTCCTCGTCGCTCCCCGTCTCTCCCCGTCTCTCCCCGTCGTTCCCCGTCGCTCCCCGTCTCTCCCCGTGTCTCCCCGTGTCTCCCTGTTGCTCCCCGTCTCTCCCCATCGCTCCCCGTCTCCCCGTCTCTTCCCCACCGCTCCCCATCGATCCCCTGTCGCTCCCCGTCTCTCCCCGTCGCTCCCCATGTCTCCCTGTCGCTCCCCGTCTCTCCCCGTCGTTCCCCGTCGCTCCCCGTCTCTCCTCGTGTCTCCCTGTTGCTCCCCGTCTCTCCCCATCGCTCCCCGTCTCTCCGCATCTCTCCCCGTCTCTCCCCGTCGCTCCCCATGTCTCCCCGTCGCTCCCCATTGCTCCCCGTCTCTCCCCGTCGTTCCCCGTCACTCCCCATCTCTCCTCGTCGCTCCCCATGTCTCCCTGTCGCTCCCCGTCGTTCCCCGTCTCTCCCCGTCGTTCCCCGTCGCTCCCCGTCTCTCCCCGTGTCTCCCCGTGTCTCCCTGTTGCTCCCCGTCTCTCCCCATCGCTCCCCGTCTCTCCCCGTCTCTCCCGGTCGCTCCCCGTCGCTTGCACTACTGCCTGAGCCATCCCCCACCCCCTTCCGTGGAAAAATTGTCTTCCACCCCACCAGCCCCTGATGCCAAACAGGTTGGGGACCACTGGGTTAGGCCGTCTCTTCCTCTGGAGGTGAGACATCGAGGCCACCCATGTCCCCTGTTCTCACTCCCACCGTATGGCCAGGGGGCAGCCAGCCAGGCAGCCCCAGCAAGGTTGTCACAGAAACACTGCCCGCAGGTGACGACTGGGAGCCCCGTGACGTGGCCCTTTTGAAATGTGGGCGGCTCCCCCCACCCCCAAGCCTTCCTCTATCCTGTTGTCCACGGGAGGCAGCCTGCGCAGTGGCCTCATTGCCACCCAGACCCTGCTCTGGGCCTGGAGCTGCCCGCCTGTCACTTGCCCTCACGTCTCTGGGCCACAGCCTGTGCTCCGTGGCGCGGAGGCCGCATGCCTCTGCTTGGGTCCTACGAGGAGACATGACGCGAGGGACGTGCGGAGAGCAGGACGGGAGCGGGCGCTGGTGCCGCGGGGCAGGGGCTGTGGTGGATGGCAGCCCACCCGTGGTCAATAAGCGTGGCGGGCCCGAGCTTCCTGCCTCTCACCCCAGGGCCCTGTGAGCTGCGCCCGCAGGTCAGCAGCCCCCCGAGAGACTGGGTGCTCCAGGCGGGCCCGGCGGGCGTGGGGTCGTGCTGGCCCCTTCCTCTCCTTCTCCCTGAAGAGGGGAGGCCTGTGGCTGCCGTCCCCAGTCCCCGGTCCCCGGAGTGGAGGTTCGGTCCCGGCCAGGCACGGCCCATCTCCTGAGTCTGTCCTGCGCTGGGTTCGAGGGAAGCCGCCTGCTGGGTTGCTGCATGTCGCTGCCCTGGGCCTCGGGCCTCCTGGGCGTGAAGTGGAGCCTCTCCCAGGTTGACCCTGCATCAGACAGTCGCTGGCTTTGGAAGAAAACGCCTGTGTCGAATGGAAGCCCTTGAGAAGGATGCCGCGGCCGGAAGCAGGCCTGGCGTGCGGGTCACCGCAGCGCCGCCGGGTTGGTGACCAGCCCCCAGGAGTGCGCGGCGGGCCTGCCCTCCCCACGGGGCCCGGACGCCTGCGGCCCTTCCTACCCAGCAAGGTGCCCTCTGGACGGCTACGCGTGTGGAGCGAGGGGCTGACAGCATCGCAGCAGGAACCCTGGCTGCTGGGAGGGGAGGAGGGTGCCCGGCCCTCGCGGGGAGAGGTGGCGATGGGCCGAGTATGGGTTTCCTGGGGCAGCCGTAGCAAAGCCCCATGGACAGACGGACAGGCGGACGGACGGGGCGGCGGCCTGCTTGTCTCCATCCCGGAGGTGGAGGGTCCAGGTGTCCACCTGCCACTTCCCACCAGGGCCTCGCTCCCCTGCCAGGAGGCGCCGCCCCCGCCGTGTCCTCCCAGGGTCACCCCCCTGAGACGTGACGGTCTCTTCGTCAGGACACAGGCTGTGGGATCCGGGTCCGCCCCGGTGACCTCATCTTACCAGAGGGCCTCCGCGGCGACCCCACCTCCGCACACGGTCACCTTCTCGGGAATTGGGGTGCGGTGCGGCCCTAATGGGCCTGAGGCTTTCCTTGGCTCAGGGCCGGCTCTATGCCCTGCATGTCCACCCTCCACGTGCACCCCGTGCAGGCCCCGCTGCTGCTCTGACAGCCGACACTCAGCCAGCTTTCTGGGCTCTGCCGTCCCGACCAGGCCGGCGGCTTGAGTCCCTGTGCTGGTGCATCTCTGGGGCGGGGTCTCCTGGGGACAGAGGCCCGAGGGGGGCCTGGGCCTCGCACAGGGGAGGCTCCCGTGGCCATGCTGACCAAACGGTCATCCGCCCTCGTGCGGCGGCTGCCTTTGCACCCCCGCTGGGAGCTGCACGGGCGTTGCTGCCCCGGGTCCCCCTGGAAGGGCTTCGGGGAAGTGGGGCCTCGGGGAGGGGACCGCGTGCCTGCCTTTCTGGTTCCTGCCTCCAGAGCTGAGGTCTGTAATCCTCCGGTTGTCGTGCTTGGAAGAGGGTGGATATTTCTATGCTGGTTCCACGGTCTCCCGTTAACAGCTCTCATAAAAGAGCCTCCTCTGTTCTGTGGAGAAGAAACCCTTGAAACGCGCCTCCCTCCCTGAGCACTGATTCCTTTCCCTGCAACCAGGAGGCAAAGAATCTCTAGGAGGGCCGGGCCCTGGGGTGTCTCACAACCCCGGGTCTAAGCCTTGCCCGTGGGGGTCTGTCTGCAGCTCCCGGTTTCACCCCCTCTGCTCTCTTCTCCCCCCACCCCTTCCCTTCTCCCCCTCCCCCGCCTTCTTTGGGCTGTAGGAGGTTGGCGACCCTATCCAGAGGCCAGTGGACCCTGACATCCTGGGGCACGTTGCATCCTGGCCTGAGGGCCATCTGCCCCTCAGATCTTTCTCCCCCAGGAGGACGGAGCCGTCCCTGCCTGGGGGGTTGCAGATGCCCACGTGTACACCCTAAACCCACGAGGTGCCGGCCCACTGCCCTGGGGTCCCTGGATCCTCAGGGGAGGGTTGAGCAGACCCCAGACCTCACCGGGAGGCGTTGGGAATTCTTCCTGAGGGAGGCTGGACCCGTGATCTTCCCTGTGGTCAGCAGGCACTGGGGCATCTGACCGTGGACCTCTCCAGAGTTCTAGGTCTTTGATGGCTAAAAGCTCACGTTGGGAGTGCCTTGAAGTAGTTATGTAGGAGAGAAGCCTTGGGCTCCCTTAGTGGGTCTCCTGGGGTGGCTGTGACAAAGCACCGCCGGCTGGCCGGCCTAAAATGACAGACGTTTACTCTCTCACCGCTCTGGAGGTCAGAACTCGGACACTGAGCTGTCCCAGGGCTGCGCTCCGTCTGCAGGCCCTGCGGGGGGTCCTCCCTGCCTCCTCCAGCTTCTGGGGGCTCCAGGCCCGGGAGAATGTAGTCTAACGCCGCGATTTCTACGTGGGCGCGAAAGGGATTCCGACACTTTCTTCCCGCGAGCTGGTCGGGAAGAGGCCCTGCACCTCGCGGCCCGCAGGCCCGTCCGGGGCACCTGGTTTCTGTGCTCAGGGCTCGCGGCCTGCGCCCTTTCCTCCTCGGTACGCGCCCCTCGGTGGCCCCTCTGGCCCTTTGGCAGCAACAGGTCAAACGTCTGCGTTGGCCTCTCCCCGGCCTGGGGGCACCTGTCCGGCTACCGCTGGGACGTCCACTCCCTACAGCCTGGGCAGAGCTCCTGATGCACCCCTGGACCTGCATCCACAGCCTGGCCTGCTTGGGACAGCCCCGTGGTCCCCGGGCCCTCAGTCTCTGGCATCCCCATCGCTCAGCAGATCTGCCAGCCCCCCGGTCGGCCTGGAGTCGAGAACTGCCCATGTGGGCCGCCTGCTGGGCCTCTGCGCCGGCCAACTGACCACACGCGGCCAGGTAGGCACGTCCCTCCGCCCAGAGCCGCCTGCTGCCCCTTGGAGCCTGTGCCGACCGACTCCCGCCTGCCACCCCGGCCACCCTCGTGTCCGGTCTGCCGGGTTTCACGTGTTGCTCCGGCCCCTGGGACTTTTGCTCAGTCCTTGGCCTGGGCCCTGCCGTGGACATCTGGCCTGTCCGGGGGGGCCTCAGGCTGCCTGCTAGGACTGTCCGCCTTGCCTGTTTCAGACCCCTGCCCTTCTACCTGCCCGACTGAGTCATCTTCCCAGCACTGGCCAGCCGGAGCTGGGTCACTGAGGTCCCAAGGGTCCCGGGCTGGGGAAGCCCCGCTGCGGGGCCAGAGTCCAGCTGGCGACCTCTGTGACCTCGGCCGATCACCGCGTCTCCACCTGGGGGTGGGGGTGGGATTTGGGTGCTCCCAACCGGCGCTGGATGTGGGCTGTACCCACGCCGCCCACAGCGGTCGCTGCCGGCCACGCTGGTGCCTGGAGTGTGGCGAGTGCCAGGGGAGCTGGATTTCTAACGTGGTTTCATTCATAAATTCAAATGTAAGTAGGCACACGTGGCTGTGGCTGCCACGTGGACAGCACAGCTCCAGAACGCTCCATTTGATGTCTGCTGAGCCCCGGGGCCCCTGCCCCCGCAGCTGCAGTCTGGAGAGTGCAGAGCCCCAGTGAGCTTGGCGGGTCTCACGTACCTCAAGGAGCTGTCAACGGCCAGCGTCCGCAGGCATTGGCAAATCCCTGCTCATTTTTCAGCTGGAGGTTTGGGTTTTCACATTGGCCGGAATCCTTTTAGATGCAAGAAAGCAAGGCAGATCGTTAGCACCGGGGGTTCAGTAGTGTTTGTTCGGTGAGCAGGTAATGCACCTAAATGTACAAACGTGCAAATGGGGGCGAGGACCGTCGGAGACGCCCACCTCGGCTCGGCAGGGAGGATAAGCCGAAGTTCGGCAACATTGACCCCCTCCGTCCCTCGCTGGGGCCGTGAGCAGGGAGAAGGCCGCCCTCGGTGGCCTCAGATCCAGGTGATACGCCGCGGTCTGCTTCTAGCCCACAGGACCCTCTCCCCAGAGGGGTGTCAGCAGAGCAGCAGAAGCGGTGAGGAGTCCGTCTCACACCACAAATCAAGTTGGCGGGGCCGCTGCCGAGGGCCCACGGGAGAGAACACGGGCGGGCACGGCCGTGCAGCGATCGTCCGTGTCACGGCTCTTCCCACACCCGCACGTAAACGCACCCGCGAAGTCAGAGGTGCTGGAGTTTGTGGGTGAAGAAGGAGGACAGTGAAAGGAGATCTTGGAAGAGAAAGTCTGGGGTCCAGACTCCACTGGCATCAGCGTCCACGGCTGTCGAGTACACGGAACCCTCCCGGGCTGCCCGGGCAGCAGGCGGAGGACGGCAGGCTCAGGGTTCCTTCACGGGACGGCACACCCGCATCTGAAGCTGGTGTTCGTCTGGGTTTTCCTGAGTCACGTGGGGATCCCAGGTGGCTGTAAAGGGCACGCAGAGGGTGCTAGGGTGTCCGTATGGTGGGGCAGCTCCTCCAGGGGTACTGAGTGCCCTGGGATGGAGGACCCCATGCCCACCCATGAGCCCGGACACCCGCTTCTCCTCTGAGGCTTCTTGAGGAAAACCTGGAGAAGGGCTGTGAGGCAAGAGCGGGTCTCCTGCGCTCGGGGTTCTTCCCATGCTCCCCAGAGTCTCCCAAACCACGCGGCTGCCCTGGGCCCGGCGTCGCTTCTGAGGCGAGATCATCGTTTAACAAAGGCGCTTTTCAAAGGAAGAAACGCAGGTGGCCAACAGGCACACAAAAAGGTGCTCAGTAGCGCTAATCATCACGGAAATGCAGATCAAAACCACAAGATGTCACCTCCCACCTGTCAGGTGGCCACCATCGAAAAGAGAAGAGATAGCAAGTGTTGACGAGGGAGTGGAGAAAAGGGAGCCCCCGTGCACTGCTGGTGGGAATGAAGATTGGCGCAGCCCCTGTGGAGAGCAGTCTGGAGTTTCCTCAAGAAGTTAAAAACAGAACTACCACGTGATCCAGCAATCCCACTCCTGGGTGTGTATTCCAAAGAAAGCAGAAACACTAACTCAGAAAGATAACACGTGCAGCCCCACGTTCACTGCAGCACTGTTCACGATAGCCGAGACACGGAAGCCACCTGAACGTCCGTGGATGGATGGATGGATAAAGAAGATGTGGTGTGTATATACAGTGGAATGTTATTCAGCAACAAAGAAGAAAATCTTGCCCAAAACATGGACGGACCTTGAGAGCATTATGCGAAGTGAAGTAAGTCAGGCAGAGAAAGACGAACGCCATGTGATCTCTCTCGTATGAGGACCAGAAATATGCAGAGACGAGAGCTCTGATTGCCGGGGCTGGGGGTGAGGGTGGGAGGAATGGTTGAAGGAGGGCTTAGGCAAGGCGAGTGCAGCTCTCCTCAAAACACTTTCTGTCTTTCACGGGTGGGGTCTCAACTCCGTTGCTTGAAGGGTGGGTTTTGGTTCCTGTGTGTAGAATTGGGGAGGGGGCGCTGGGCTCTGTCGGCCTTGACGCACGGGGGCCGGAAGCAGCCTCAGAGCCACGAGGAGGTGTTTCCACCTGACACCACACAGGTACTGCCAAAGAGAGGAAAACCCTGATCGCTCTCAGAGCTCGGCCCTCGGGCTCCGGAGCCGTGACCAAGTACAAACCGTTAGCGTCTCCAGCCTGTTTATCTCTGCTGCGGGCCCTGGCATCACTCGTGGACACGTGAGGCCTTCTAAACTAAAAACGCAAGTGCGTGGGGTTCTTTTCCACTTTGGAGTTGATCTTCCTTTGAAATAGAAAACATGAGGCTTAAATATGAATGAAAGAATGAAAAGCCCAGTGGTTTTTCCAGAGGAAGAAGCCGGATAGAGGAAGATGAATCTGGGTCTGCAGCCCAAACCCAGTGGCGTTAAACACCGTCTGAACGGGAGCGCTGGAGGGCACGGTGGTTCAGGCACGTGGGGGACGAGGGTCTTGTTGGTATTCTGCGTGTTGTGACCGCTGCGGCCAGGAAGCTTGGAGGGCAGCAGCAGGCCCTGGAAGGATGATCGCCCGCGATCTTCCGTGTTCTGCGAAGTTCCTCGTTGTTAGCTCTGAAGATGGAAACAGGAGCGGCACGACCGGGAGAGAAGCCGGTCTGCAGATTTGTTGCGAAATGGTTTAGTGTTAAACGAAAAACAGAATTGCAGGCTGCTGAGAACTGAGTCACGGAAGACGTTTTTGGCGTGTTCTATGCGCACTTCTCTGTTATCTGGGGTAGAGATTATGTGTGTGTGTGTGGGCATGCGTGGGCCTGCATATGTGGAGGTATGTGTGCGTGTATGTGTGTGCACACGTGCATGTATGTTTTCGTGCATGTGTATATGTGTGTACATGCACGTGTATACATGTGTATACATATGCAGGGTGTGTGTGTGTGTGTGTGTGTGTGTGTGTGTATCTTCTCACTGATCCTCCTCTTCTTGTTTTCCTTGCACATGTCTTAGGGTGGAGTTATTTCCCCAGCAGGTGGCCTGTGTGCCCCTACCGCCCCGCTGTAACTTATCCACAGCCGTGGGCTGTGGACCAGCTCCTGGGCTGAGTCCCCCGGGGGGCGTGTTTTCAGGCTTTCCTGCCACACGCGTGCCAGCCGTTCTCCGGTGGGGTAAGGTGACCTCACCCAGGAAGCAGGTTACGGCTGTGCGGGCACGTGAGGTCTGTAGGCATTTATTGTAGGATACCCTTTGATCCTCAAACGACTGAGTTTCTAGACCTCCAGTTCCAAATGTGGTTATTACCAGCCTGGTTAAACGGCGCTAAAGCAGGGGCACCGATGGGCAAATCTAGAAATGCCCCTCAGCTCCTGAAGTGCGGCTGTAACTTGGAAAGCAAGACGCCGAAGGCCTCTGTGGTTGTGGGCAAGCCCCGCACCGCCCCTCCCCCGAGGCCTTTCGCTTTGAAATCAGGAGCTCACAGCCACAGCCGCTGTGGCCCCTCGAGTGGAGACCCTCCGTGGCGTCGTCGCACCTGAGTAGGAATTACTAAGCCCCAGAGCTGCGTCGTCACATCTGAAACTGTTCCGCCGCTGAAGCCGAGACTCCCACCACCTGGCGTTTCCAGACAGACGCGCTGGCCTGGCGCCTTCCAGCCAGTTCTGCCCAGGCTGCCTCGGTCTCCCTTGCGGGTGTTTCTGAGATGTGTGCCCACCAGGCCTTCAGGCAGCGGGGTGGGCAGACCCCCTCTGCCCTCCGTTCTCTCCCGCCTGAGGCCACTGTCCCCCCTCCTCCCGCTGTCCCACCCTGCCTCCTTCCCCGTCCACTCTGCTGTACCCCTGACCTTTGAGTCTGGGGCGTCTCCCCCGCCCAGCGCCCCAGCCCTTGGGGTTTCTGCCTTTGCCTTCTCCCGCATGGCCCGGTTCTGTCCAGTGCATGGTGAGCCCAGGCCTCCCCACCTCTCACCCCACACCAATCCCACCACATCCGGCGTCCTGACAGCCCCGAGCTGGAGCCCGGCTTCCTCTCCGGTCCCCCCACTTGGCCCAGGTCGCCCTTGCCTAGATGTCACACCACCCCCGCCCCTTGCCCAGCCCCAGGCTCCTCCCAAACTGCCCCGAAGTAGCCTTGGTCGCCTTGGTCACTGACGCAGCACAAGCCTGCTGGGCATGTCCCCTGAGGACCCCGGCCTCCTCGCTGAGCCCCCGAGCCCCTGGCTGCCTGGGATGCCTGCTCCGGCCCCGCATCTCCACCCTCTGCCACGACCGGGTCCCCACCCCGGTCCCCAGCGGGCCGCCCAGCACCTGGGGCTGTCGTTTGCAGGATTAACCACGGGCGGGGCTGCCGTCCAGGGCGGGTGCGGCTGTCCTCGTGGCTTCTGGCGAGCCAGCTCCCTGGCAGTGCTGACCGCAGAGCCGGAATCAGTGTGGCTCTGACGGCCCCTTCCAGCCGTCCCCAGGGCCCTCCCCACATGCCGCTTCAGAGCTACCTGCTTCACCTGCCCAGGGCGGGGAGGTAAGGCCAGGCTCTGTCTCTGATGATCAGAAACCCTGCTGGACTGATCGACATTCCACAAGGGCTGACAGCCCACGCGGGGGGCCGGTGTGAGCCGGGGCCGGGGTGGAGAGCCCGTGGGGCAGCCAGGCGGTGTGGCTGGAGAGGTGCCCTGCGTCGCTGGGAGGGGCTCGCTGGGGTGGTGGGCGCGGCAGGAGCGATCCGTCTGGTTTCCGAACGGGTGTGAGCGCGTGGTGAACAGCACCTTCGGGATGGTACCTGTGACCCTGGGCGTGGGCCCCGCAGGCCCCGGGCCCCAGGCGTCCTCCTGGCACTGGGGCCACCCTCTCCTGAGGGAGCTGGGGAGCACCAAGGATGTCCTACCAGGAGCCATTCGCTCTGGAGGGCGCCCCCAGCTGGCCTGCTAGGTCCCCCTCCTCCCCGCGGCCCTCCCGCTGCTCCCCCGGGGGAGCCCCTCCCCTCCCCCTCCCCCTCCTTTCCCCTCCCCCATCTCTCCTCCTCTCTCTGACTTCCGGTGTTGTTCTCCTCCCCCTGCTTGAACTCCCATCCACACTGGGCCCCCCTTCTACCCCCCCCCCCGCAGACATCTCACCTCGGGACTCCGGAATTCACCCAGTCCAGGCTCTCAGAAGCGGCCTTGAACTTACATCCCATGGGACTGTATTTCCAGACCCCAAGATGCTCTATGGGCTTTAGCTCCTGAGCTGCAGGGGGGCTGCAAACTTCTCTGAGTGGATCACCCCGTATTTTTACTGTTCCAAGATCAGCGGTGGGACCAGAGCCGTCCTTGGGGGTGGGTGCATGCAGCCTGGCTCTCGCAGGGGGACCGTCTGGATTCTTGAGACAGCAACGTGTCCTTGGACCCTCCGCAGAAAGGAAATTGGACTCGACACACAGAGCTAGTTTTCCGTCCTCTGGGGAAAACTGGTTCTCAGAAACGCAGGCCTGGGACCCCCTCGGAGTCCAAAGAATCCACTGTGGGAGCAGACGCGGCTCTCAGTCCGCCCTCGCGGTTTGCGCTGTGACCCTGGCTTTGGAGCGGGGCTGCGGTCTCCCCACCCCTGAGGCCGGAGGAGGGGCCTGGTCGCAGCTGGGTTTCTGGCCAGTGTGCTTCCCTGTCTCCCCTACTTCAGGAGAAGGCCCTGTGGTGAGCGTGTGCGTGGGCAGTCACTGCACCCCGGCCTCGCGTCACTGGGAGGACAGCCGAGGCCGCGCGGCCGGCGGCCGGTTCAGGATTCTCAGCCGCCTTTCGGCTTCCGGGCGGTGCTGGACTCATTCTCATCCCAGGGCCCACGACTGTTACCTCATATGGAAAACGGGTCTCTGTAGATGTCATTAAACTCAGGATCTAGAGACGAGAGATGGTGCTGGTGGCCCAAACTGCTACCAGGTGTATCTCTGTAAGAGGAAGGAGGGGGGCGGGGGTGCTGACCCAGAATGGAAGATGCGCCCTGGAGAGGCCGCGTGGCCACAGGGCGGAGGTTGGCGGGATGCGGCCACGAGCCCAGAGACGCTGGGGTCCCCGGGAGCTGGGAGAGGCAGGAGGGACCCTCCCTGGGGCCTCCGGGGGAGCCCCTGCCACACCGTGGTTTCTGTTTCTCTGTTTTAAGCCACCCAGCTGGTGGCCGTTTGTTACGGCCGCCCCAGGACACGGACACACTGTCCTCCGGGCCCTGTGACCCTTGACAGCTCCTGCTTATTGAAGCCCAAATCCCCCAGACCCCCGTGCTAAGCCCTGGTGAAGAATCTGGGTTGAATCAACCTGGCTTTTTGAAGGAAACACATCTGTTTGGAAAAGAGGAGACGCCTGCCCTTCCTGGAGCAAAACAAGGCCTGAACTAACCCCATGGGCTGCTGCCTGGAAGGGCCTTGAGTTTTCCCTGCAGCATCGGCGGGGGGTGGTGGCGGAAGGCCGGGATGTGAGCCCCCGCCCGCCCTGAGGCTTGTCACAGGCCCGCGGCCACGCCAGGACCCTGGGTGGACCCGGGTTCAGAAGCCAAGCAGCCCGGTGGACGCCGGGCACCCCTCACGGCCGACTGCAGGGAAGCAGGTTCCCATGCAGGTGGGCGGCCACAGGAAGGGGCGGCCGGGCCAGAGTGGCCGGGGAGCTGGGCTGCAGGATCGACCAGGAGGTCCCCCTGGGGTCTCGAGTTTGCAGCGGATTTTAAGGTCCTTCCAGGATGCCCAGCATGTTTGTCGAGCAGTTTCTAACCAGACCCTTTAACAGGCGATGAGGAAGCAGGTTTGTAAAGGCCATCTTTTCACATGCTCCGCCCCGTTCACGGCTCCATGGGAAGAGCAGAAACTCCGGCCGCACCGATTCCCTCGGGGATCTTCCCGGGAGTCGGGGGGCGGGGAGCCTCTGCTCCGTCAAGAGTGTGGGGTTTCCAAGGAAAACGGGCGGCCCCGAAAACCCGGGAACACGTTTCCTAAGGCCGCAGAGCCGCTGAAGTTTGAAGGAATATGTGAATGTTGACATTTGGAAAGCGGACGGCGTTCAGGAGGCGATCGTTTACATCACCGAAGGTTTCTCCTTCTCAGTCAGCCAGACATCCCCACATGCACGTGGCCTTAAACAGGAGCCCATCCCCTGCCCCGCAGCCAGGCTCGCGTGAGGGGTGGACGGCCCAGCGCCGACAGCTCTGGCGGCTGGAGGGGGCACCCTGGCCGTGGGAACGTGCGGCCAGACCTCTTGGCTTTTTCACGGGAGGCCAGGGTCTGAGCTTTTAGGTGGTATGTCCCAACACCTGTGTGCCCGTAGGCCTCACCTGGGCAGATGGGCCGTCCTGGGCCTTTCAGCAGGACCTGGCCAGGCCAAGGGCCGCTTGCTGGGAAGGACCAGGAATTCAGTTTTGTGCCGTGGCTCATGGAGCAGATGTTCTCGGGAGTCTGAGCTCAGGACAGAGGCACAGCAGGGTACGTGGCCTCTGGGCCCCCCCAAGAGCCCCTGCGGGTGAGAGGGGCACGGATGGGACCGTGGGGACCCTGCAGCGAAGGCCGTGGCCACCCGACGTTGACGTCCTAAGAAGGACAGGGAAAATAAAGCTTCAGGACGCGTGGGCCCTGGTGCCGTCCCGGGGGCCAGCAGAGCGCCTGGCGGATGCCGGAGACTGAACGCAGACGCTGCAGGGGCGAGGACGGAGCTGCCCCTGCCTGGTGCCCCGGGGGTTGGCAGCAGCTCAGGCCCCGCGTGGATCGTAGAGCATGGCGACCTCGTAGCCCTGCTGGCTGATGTGGGAGTCCCGGGGCCACATGGGGATGGAGCGCGTCACCAGGAGCGTCAGGAGGTGGTTGGTGCCCAGGACCGTCCGGTCAGGCGGGGAAGCGGGAAGGTGGGGGCCGGACCGGAAAGCGAGGTGAGGGTGGAGGATTCTGTATGCAGGAGGCCGGGGCTCCTCTGGGGGCGCAAAGGGGAGCGAGGGGGGAGGTTGACGCTGGGGAGGGTCTGCAGCGGGGGCTCAGAGCAAGGGGGGTGCACGCCAGCACGGGAGGGGCATCCCAGGAGGGTGGGGCTGGGCCGCCCTGGGGCAGGCGCTGCGGCGGAAGCGGGGCCATCAGAAATGGGGCGTCTGTGTGCACCCCGGTCGTGCTTGAGGGCCCTGGTTCTCGGGCCGCTCGGGAGGCCGCCCTGCGGGGCGTGGCCGCGCGTCTGGCCAGCAGCCCTGCGGGAGGCTCTGTGTGCCGCAGTTAGAGCCCTTGGCCCTTGTGCTGAGCCAGAGCGGTGAAGTCTAAGGGACATTTTGGTGCGACCAGGGCGGTGTGAGGGCACCAGTCGCGGGAGAAGCGCGGCTGCGCTCCCTGCGGCGCTGTCTGCCCCGAGCGCCGCGCAGCGGCTGCTGTCGACTCGGGTCGTAAACGCTGCGTGTGGTAGCCTGTCGACTCGGGTCGCAAACGCTGCGTGGGGTAGCCTTGGGGTGTGCGTGGGTGAGCTGCACGCGCGGCCGTGTCAGGGAAGGAGGTCACGGCGGGCTGTCGTATCCGTCCTGGCCCGTCGTGTCCTGACTGTGTCTGTGATTGTAGGCGAGCAGCTCAGGGTCCAGCCAAGGGTCTGTGCAGACCGTTTCTGTCTTGACCCTCCCCCAGCCCAAAGCATTTATCGTCTTGTCTGTAACCAACACAATACGCCAAAAGCAAGTCTCAAATTATTTTAGAACAAAGACTGGGATGAAGTTTTGAACTTGCAACTTTTTTAAGCTCACACGTAGAGGACTTGGGTGGGTCTTGTTTTTCCTGTGACCTCTCAGCCGGGCCAGGCGAGCAATGTGGAAACCCTGGCTTCCTGCCTGTCGCTCCGGCTGCTGGTGGCCGAGGCCTCCGGGCCAGCCGCTCCACCAGCCGCGCGCCCCGGCGCTTTCCCAGGAGTGCGTCTCGGGGCCTCAGCCGTTCCACCCCGAGACTGGCTCTTCTAGCAAGAAGTGCTGTGCTCTGTTGCCAGCTGACCTGCAAGCCTCCGGCACCTGTCCGGAAGCCACCGCTGCTCCCCACAAATGCCTGGGACCTCAGCTTCATGACTTATTTTGATTTTACAGAAAAAAATTTAACCAAAAATCAGGTTTTCAGGAAAAGTGACTGGAAGTTATCTTAACGTCCACCCGGGAGAGAGCTCAGCCCCGTCTTTGGGCGGGAGAGGACCTTGTGAGCCCAGGCGCTGCGTGTGCAGGGCGTTCACAGGACCCCAAGGACGCTTGGAGCTATAGGCGAAGCGGGTGCTTTCGATGCCAGCATGCTGGGTGGCCGAGGGAGTGGCATCTTAATAATCGGGTGACTTCTTATTAAAACAAGTTCACTGCCCACCTGGCGTGCTGAGAGAACTATGGAAGTAGCCTTATTCTGAAGGGTGTGACGTGGAGGGGGTTAGGGCAGGGGATTAGGAGAGAGGAAGACGCCAGGGGCACCTGTAGGGGCTCTGGAGACAGGCGGCAGGGGTCCCCCTCCTTCCTGGGCCCAGCGACACCGGCTCCACCCCGCATCCTCCTCGAGGCTCCGTCTGGGCGGCGATGGTCCCTGCACCGTCCGGGTGCTCCTGTGGTGCCCACGGCCGTCAGAGCCCCAGGCCAGGTTCCCTGATGTCACGTGCGTAGGGGCCCCCAGCACAGCCGGGATCTCACCCAGAGGAGCCCGCGCTCTGTCCCTCGGCCCCGCCCTGCTGGCACCCGCGTTCCTGGGGGGGGTTCCCTTCCCCACGCAGAGCGGGGCATCTAGGCCGGTCCTCACTGAGCCCAGGGCAGCATGTGCGCAGAACAGGAGGTGTGCGTCTGTCTCCTCGTTCCCGTGGACCCAAGTGTCTTAGGGTGTGTTTGGCATCAAGGTCTTCTTCAAAGTAATCAGTCTGAAGATCTGGGTAACAGCATTCCAGGTGTTTTTCGTGGGGTTTGTTTTGATTTGTTTGTTCTCACAAAGAACAAGCTAGAGACGCAGAGCTGTGTTTGAGGCTGGCCTGTGTCCCCTCTCCTCCTGCCGATGGACACGGCCATCCCGAGGGCACTGGTGGGCCTGGCACGAGGGGCTGGGTCTGGCTGGTGGCATCAGGCCCCTAGATGAGGAACCTGGGAGCAGGGACCAGTGTCACAGCCGCGTGGGCCGAGCCGGCACAGGGCCTTCTGCTGTTCCGGTGGTGGCCGGGGCGCCTCGGGCTGGCAGAGGCTCTGGCACTCACCGGCCAGGGCAAGGATGCCGCCAGGCCGCCCCCGCGGGGCGCAGGCGTTGTGGCCCCCTCTCCCTGCCGCCCAGTTGGTCCCGCACGTGGCCCCTCCCTGCCGGGCCTGGTCAGCACCCTCCGAGGCACCGGCATGGGGACACTGCTTCCCACCCCCAGTCCACCTGCGTGAAAAGGCGACAGAGGGACAGTCTGACCCAACACCACCACCACGTGGAGATGACGTCAGGCCTGTTTGTGGACAGGTCGGGGCTGGTCCCCGGCCACTGCCCGCAGCCTGAGGGGCAGCGGTCGGAACCCTCCACCATCCCCTGCGGGGCCCCGAGCTTGTGGGGTGTCAGGCGGCCTGGCGGGGCAACCCCACTGGGTCTCCTGCCGAGTTGACTCCAGCCTGGGCCTGAGCCCTTGGGAGAGATGAGGGGCCCCAAGTGACCTGGAGGTGCTGCGTCAGGAGGTGCGATAGAGCCTTGGGGCCCAAGAGGGCCGTGTAGCCAAGCAGCCTGGGGGGCCGTGTCCTCACACACATCTGAGCGTTGCATCCTTGGCCGGGCTCTCAACAGCTCTGTGGCTTCGGAGTCAGAACGGAAACGTGGGGGACAGAGACGTCCGTCTGCCCAAGAGTCACCTGGGGAAACACCCGGGTCCTGGGGGCGACGCCACGCGACCCACCACTGGGACACTGGATGGAGCCGGGATCCGAGGCAGCTTCCCTGGCCGTGTCGCCCCTTCTTCCCGTCTCTGTGCTCTGACTTTTGTGAGCTGCCTCCACGGGCCACGTGAACTTCTGTTCTGTGGTTTCCTGGCTGAAACACCCTTCGGATACGTTGCAAGTCTTGTCCCGTTTTTCCGTAACTGGTCTTGGGATCGGCCCTGGAAGCCGGGGGGCTTCTGTCTGTGCCCTCGGCCCGGCTGCCCTGGAGGAGATGCTGTCCCCCTGCAGCCCCGGCCCCTGGGTTCGCGGGGGTTTCGGGGGCAGGTCACTCGGGTCCTTGCCCAGCTGTGACGGGAGGTGCTGCGTGCGGGCCAGGGAGCAGAGGGCAGGCGGCTTCTGTCCGCAGCCCAGGCTTCCGGTCTGTGCTCACCTCTCACAGCAAAGGCCAGGCCGCAGCGTCGTTCTCACTGCGTCTGCGCCCTTGGGCAAAGGCCGTGCCCCTCGTGCGGGGCTCCTGTTGAAGCCCCGGCGCGCTCACGGGCGCCACGTCTCGTCCTGGAGACGCTTCTCGTGGAACCAGACAACATCCAGGGATGTGCGTGTGTCTTACTTTCAAAAACCTGAGGCTTAGTGAGTGTGGAGAGGTTGGTATTTCTAGACCAAGAACTCTCGGCGCCCCGGGAGGTGGGGTCCGGTTCCGGCACCCGGAGCGCATGTGGGGGTGCACACCGTCTGCCCTGTCCTCTCTCCCTGCAGGGGCTGCCTGGCGGGGACCCCAAGGAAGGACCTTTCCGGGACGACCCGTGTCCCCTAGAGGGTAAGTCCTGCTCTCCAGACCTCACTGACGCCACACCGTACCCCAGGCACCTGCCCCCAGGACACCCTGGCAATGGGGACCACCCACACCCCACGCTCCCCGACGTATCCCAGCACACCCAGGCCAGCCCTGGCTGGTCGCGGGTCCCCACCGGTGGCCGTTTGCAGGTGCAAGCCAGGTTCCCCGGTCTTAAAAGCAAATTGTTCTGAGATGTGCTTAAAAACACATCTCACGTGGGCTCCTCCGTGGAGCAGATGACGTGGACTTCGGTCTGGGGGTTGGAGAACAAAAGGCGAATCTCAGGGCTTCTGCCCGTCCGCGTCCCTGGAGTCCCGCGAGCCCGTGGGCGGAAGGACAGGTTCCGCACGGGTGTTTCGGTGAATCCACGGGTCACCTGTGGGTGTGATGTGCCGCATTAGCGTAAGGCGTCCAAAGTGGTCTGCGTGCGAAGCATGACCGCCCTAGTCACCGCCACACATGTGCATCTGCCGTGGAGTGGGTCCCCGTGGCGTGTGACAGTGACCACCAGGCTTGTCCGAGGGTCACCTGCCGGGTGAGCGTTCTCAGCATTACGTGGGCGGGGAGGCTGACCGCAGGGCTGCCTTCGGAGGGGCTCCGCGAGCCCTGCCCAGGAGCTCAGGCCCTGGGTGTCTCCTGGCAGCTGCGTGTCTCCCAGACACGCCCGGCTCCTGTCCTGGGGAGTAAGTGAGCCCGGAGATCAGGGCACTCCTTGTCCGTCGGGCCTGGAGATTGGGGAGGGGGCTGCCCGGCGCACAGGCAGCCTCCCGGGCTCTGGTGTTGCGGGCTGTTGGGAAACCGGACCGTGTCGCTGGGGAGGGGAAGCCAGACAGTGAAGCAACCCTCCCGGGGGCCCCTCGGGCCGGGCTGCCTGCCTGTGGGCCTGCGGGGCCGCCCTCTCCCTGCCCCAGGCTTCGAAGCCACTGCAGCCAGGGAGGCAGAAGCGCGCGTCCGGCCGCGGCTCACCCCGGGGAGGGCCGCCCTGGCCTCCGCTCAGGTCCCTTGATGCCGCGTGTTCCAGAAGCCCAGGCCCTCAGCTCAGACCCGTCTGGAGAGGTCACAGGCCCAGCAAGGATGCGGTGGCCCCGGGGCCACACCCCCTCCCCAGCCCTGCGTCAGCCCCCGGGCCAGGCCAGGGGAGACGGGCCCGTCCCACCCCTCTCGCCCCTGCAGTGGCACTGCCGCCGGAGAAGGCCGAGGGCCGAGAGGGCCCAGGACAGCTCTTCGGCACAGACGATGGAGAAAGAGCAGTGAACCGCGAGGGCCCCCGCGGGCCGGGCAAGCGGCGCCTGAACGTGGACGTAGGTCTTTGCCCGGCTGCCCCTCCTGCAGGCGGCCAGCGCCGGGGGAGGGGCGCGTACCGCGCTAACATGGGGTCCCCGCGCCCTGCAGCTCCCACGCCGCAGGCTCTGCTGGGGGGAGGTGTCGCCCTGCACTCGGCCTGAGCGGCCCCAAGTAACTCAGGGGACTTGCCCGGCACCAGTGCCAGCACCACGGAAGTGACCCAGGAGTCGACTGTGCAGACCTCTCAGCTCCCCAGCCCGCCCGCAGTGGGGGTCAGGGCCCCGGCGCGAGGACGAGGCTGGCCCTGGCTGCCTGTCCCCGTCACCCTGCAGGCGCTCCAGTGTGACGTCTCGGTGGAGGAGGACGACGGCCAGGAGTGGACGTTCACGCTCTACGGCTTCGACAACAGTGGCAAGGCCACCAGAGAGGTGACACTCTGCGTCTGCATCCCACGGTCCCTGGAAGGGCGCTGGCCGCAGACAGACAACGATGCCCGGGTCTCCACGATGGGGACAGGCTGAGCCCCTCCAGGGCGGCGGGAGAGGCTGGCACCCTTCATAGACGGGCTTGCGCGGGGCGGGAGGGGAGCCACCGCAGGACCCAGGTCACCGACAGAGCCGGCTGGAGTCCGTGTCCCCTCCTGCGCCCGGCTGCTGTCTGTGCGGTTCCTGGCAGAGCCCTGCACGCCTGTCTCTGCCCCGGCCAGCAGCCCCTCCCCTCCGCAGGGTGGTGAGGGCCCCAGGGGTGCCCCCGGCGCTCTGCTCTGCTGGCTTGTGTGTCCGGGAGGGGCAAAGTGCCTCTTGAAAGGAAGCAGACACGTAGGATGACTGAAATAAGTGTGTTTGAGTTAAAAGCAGAATCTGATAGTTTATCTGACTGCTAAGTCTTTTGAACATAGATTCGGTTTGAAATTTAAAAGGTCGGAAAGGTGTGATTCCAGCAGGGCTGCTGGCTCAGGTTGCGTGGTGCATTCGCAGGATGAGGAAAGGCGTCTCAGATGAGCTGCCTCCTTTAGCTGGGCTCTGCTGGGATGCCGAGTGAATCAATCAGGCAGGCAGCCTGGAGGTGGCAGCAGGCAGCCTGGAGGTGGCAGCAGGCAGTGTGGGTGGGGCGGTCCTCCCCCCGTCTGCCTGTGTCCGTGACGTCCGTGCCCGCCCTCAGGACATGTCCAGCCTGATGCACACGATCTACGAGGTCGTCGATGCCTCGGTCAACCACTCCTCGGGCAGGAGCAAGACCCTCCGGGTAAAGCTGACCGTCAGCCCTGAGCCCTCCAGCAAGAGGAAGGACGGTCCCCCCGCCAGCCAGGGTGAGGGCCTGGCTCCTGGGCTGCAGCAGCTCCCTGCCCAGATGCCCTGAAGACCCTGCTTACACGTCAGCCCGCCCCTCCTCGCAGGCAGGCTTCCTGCCCCCCCCTGCCCCCACACTGCATCTCTCCAGAGCTCCCACCCACCCTGCCGGGGGGTGTTAACTGTGTCTACTGTTCAGTGCCCCCATCACAGAAAAAATCTCTATGGCCTCCTGAACATGGAAGGCGGGGCCTGGCACCTGGCGAGGGCTCGAAGCTGTTTGTTCAGTGAAAGAATGAGTGCGTGGGTGCCTGAGTGAGTGAGCGAACGAGTGAGTGAATGAATGAATGAGTGAGTGAACCAGTGGGTGATTGAATGAGTGAACGAGTGAGTGAGTGAGCGAATGAATGAGTGAGTGAACGAGTGGGTGAGAGAACGAGTGCCCACCTGCCTCTTTCAGACCGGGAGCCCACGCGATGCAGGATGGAGGGGGAGCTCCCCGAGGACCCCAGGGTGGCCGACAAGAGGCCGTCCATGCACATCAGGTGAGGGGCTGGCGTCCAGCTCTGCCCTCCTGAGATGCGAGCAGCCCAGCCACACTCCTGCGCCCCACAGGCCTCAGGGGCTGTCCCCTTGGGGTGGCCCGCCAGGACGGGCACCTGGGCACAAAGGCCGGATGCGGCCAGGGAGCCCCGGTCCCTCCCTGCCATCGGGTGGGTGGCCGGCACTCAGGCTGGAGCTGGGCGCTTCCAGTGTCGTCTGAGAGGCCATGGGGCTTGAAGGGCAGCAGGCGTTTGGCCTCCAGACCCTCAGCCCAGCTGCTCCTGTGCCCTACGGCTCCACTCACTGGGGCAGCAGCCACGGAGCCCTAGCTGGCGTCCTAGGTGACACAGAGACAGCAGAGGACACTGGGTGGGGCCGTGGTCCTGGGGTCCCCTTGGGCCCCTGCTTGTCGTAGCGCCCACCCTTTGTGGGTGGGCATGCTGCTCAGAGCATGAGAGAGCAAACCCTCGCCCCCCCCCCACGCTCCACCAGGAGGCCCACCGCCGACCCCCACCCCTGCCCCGAGCGGGGGCCCTACTGTGTGGACGAGAGCACGGAGCGGAGGAACCACTACCTGGACCTGGCGGGAATCGAGAACTACGCCTCTAAGTTCGGACCAGGTGGGTCCTGGAGACTGGGCCCCTGGCGCCAGGCCTGAGGGTTCCGGGCCCCTGCGGCGACCCCAGCTGGGGCCCCGAGTCCCAGAGTGGGCCGTTCAGGTGTGCGGGCAGGACCGGGTCCGGGTGGGACGTCCCAGGCCCTGCGAGGGGTCTCACGGGGGCCGTGTCTGCAGGGTCCCCCCCGGCGCAGGCCAGGCAGGAGCCCCCAGCCCGGGCCGCGCACCCGCAGGGCCGGTCCCGCTCCCAGGAGTCGGACGCGCACGCCGCGCACCATCGTCGCTGCCTGGGACCGGCCGAGCCCGCCCTGCTGGCCGCGGAGCCTGTGCCGCGGGCCCTGGACCTGCCGCCCCGGCCAAAGGGGCCGGAGAGGCCGTTCCTGAGGTCCCCGCAGGGCTCGGGGCGGCCGCCCGGGGCCCCCAGTGGGGGCAGGCCCGGGAGAGCGTTCAGCTTTCATCCGCCGGCCCCCCAACCCCAGGCCCCGCCCCAGGACGGTCACCATGTCCCGCAGTCCCTGCCCCCGCCCTACGGCCACAGGCGCTGCCGGCAGAGGGGCCGGGAGGGCCACTCGCCGCTCAAGGCCGCACCAGGCCAGCCCGCGGCGCTGGAGCACGAGGCAGCGCGGGAGCTGCCGCCCGTGCTGCTGGGCGAGGCCTGCGCGGTGCCGGCGGTCCAGCGCCACGAGCACCACCACCACCACGAGCACCACCACCACCACCACCACCACCACCACCCGGCCTAGCGGCCCCGCCGGTGCTGGGGACCCACGCGGAGGAGCCTCCTCCCTCCTCGACGAGGAGCGTCTCCCGCCAGCGGCGTCCCCGTCCCGAAGCTTTCTGTGTCATCCATAAACAAATTTGTACACTCGGACGCCTGCCCCTGCTCCTGTCGCGATGCCAAAGCAAGGCCCGCGGGGTCGAAGGGACCCTGCTCGGACGGCCTGGGCGTGTTTTCCTCTCGGAGCCCCGCTGGAGGCGCTTCTCCTGCGCGGCAGGGGGCGCGAGGGGGGCCCCGGGGGGCCGGGGGCTTGTGGTTCCCGTGGCTCATCCACCCTGAACCAGGGAGGGGCGGCTCGGGGCAGTCGCTGCTCGGGGCCGCGTGTGCGAGGCCGGCTCGGATCACGGGGAGAAGGGTGGCCCCGCGGGGGGCCAGGGACGCGGCCGGAGTCCAGAAAGGCGGAGGTGAAAGCCAAGAGGAGGGGCGGCCAGGCAGGGCCACAGGCGGTGCCGCTAGCATCCTACGAGGACACAGACGTGGCCGGCGGGGCCAGGGAAGCGTGGGCGCCCCCGAGAACCGCACACGCGTGGACAGCTGGACAGGAGGCGGGCGGAAAACCTTGAGTGCGGGGCACAGCCTCAGCTTTGGAAAAGCGCGATTCCCTTTGGGAGGCTGGGAAGAGGGCCGCAGGCGAGCAGGAAGCCTGGGTGTCCTGGAACCTCGGCCCGCGGACCCCCCCGAGGCAGGACGTGCCGCTGCTCCGTCTGAGGTGAGCAGCTTGTGAACTGGTGCAGCTGGTTTTGTGTTTGCCTCCTCGGCGCTGTTTTTAAGGATACAGCGAAGTGGTGGTTGGTCTGTGATCGAGTTATCCCCCCGTCATAATAAAAATACGCGCATTTTGTAAGACGTCACACCTTGTTTTAAGTGAGTTTTCAGTCGAATCGGTCTGATCCCCTGCACCAGCGTGTGGCCACGAGTGCAGACAGCTGGCCGCTCAGCCGGGACGGGCCCACGGTGCTCGGAGAGAGCATGTCCGTCGCTGTTCGTACGTTTGCAGAAGTAAAATTAACGCACACACAGCTCCGCGTTTCTGCGTAACTCTTCCCCCCCTTTACTGCTCTAAAAGAGCAAAATAAAACCCTAAGCCTGAGGTTGGGTTCGTGCTGTGGGGACACTCCACGCCTCTGTGGGGCTGCGCGGGTGAGGCTCACGTGGAGATGCTGGCCCTTTGCGGATGCGCCCCCTCCACCTCCTCCGCCCCCCTTCTAGGCGCCGTGTTCGTGCTGCTTAAAAAACCCCTCCGGGCTTCCGAGTAGCTGGCGTCTCCGTGAGCTGCAGCCGCGTGCTTAGGGAGGCGCAGGCGTCCCACACCTCAGGGCTCCGGGGGTCTCAGGAGCAGACGCAGGCCGGGCCTGGCTGGCCCAGAGGCCAGCGGCCGGGTGTGGCCCCGCGCAGACGAGTCCACGTTCCATTCTGTTGTCGTGAACCCAGCTCCATGTCACCTGCCCCTCGGCACCAAATGTTGGCCCCGACCCCGGTCCCTTCGTCTGTGTGCAGAGCTCCTGCACCCGGTCCCCACATGAGGGGACTTGTAGTCCCAGCAGACCCATCCGGTCCTGCCACCGCCCACACCGCCCTCAGGCAGAGCTCGCTGGCCGGCCGGGAGTGTGGTGAGGCCTCAACTTCAGCCTGAGTCCAGACCCCGGTTTTAAAGACAAAATGTAACTGAAATGCCATTGAACGGACCAGAAGCTGAGTGTGTGTCTGCTGCCTGTGGATGCATGGAGGAGAGAAGCCCACCCTCCCTGCCGCCAGTGCGGGTCCAGGACGGCTGAAAGGGACAGAGAAGCTGTTTGAGAGCAGCGACGAGAAAGATCACTTATGAGCACACAGAGGGCGCCGTGTGGCCGTGGACACAGGAACTAAACGTCCACATGTGGAGAACAGCTCGTCTCTCGTGGACGCAGCGGCTTGACCTGGGGCGGGGCCCCGGGACCACATGCATCAGGGGAAGCAGATGCCCTCCTGGAAGAAAGGCTGTGAGACAGAGGTGGCCGGGGTCAGCGGAGCTGTCCAGCCTGCTGCCCGCTGGGCCTGGGCGGGGGTGACGGGAAGGAGGCCCCAGCGCCGAGTCCACCAGGGAAGCCTCGTGGTGACTGGGCAAGTACAGAGAGATGCCTTCTGTAACAGAAACAAAGAGCCTCGTTACTTATTTAAGTGTAGATCTGGCTACTGGACGATCCCAACTGATCCGACCTGAGTCTTACTTCCTAAGGAGGCCCTCCCGGAGAGTGTGTTGCCGGAGAACCTGGCACGAGCGAAGGTCTTCGCGACACTAGGGGGCGTGGGCCCTCGGCTTGGCCACCCCACCTCCTGGTCCCCGGTCTGCGCGCCGGCCTCCCTCTTGCCCCCTTCCCGGGCCCGTGCTCTTGGCCGCTCCCCTCGTGCGTGCGGCCCCTGCCGGCCCCCGAGCCCGCGAGTCTCTTTCCTCGTGTTCCTCTGAGCACAGACACAACGTGGTCACTTATGTCTCTGCACCCGGGGCACCTGGTGTGGGACGTGGGAGGAGACCCTGGACCCCACTCCTGCTCCCAAGGCCACTCTCTGCCTCATTCCCTCGCTTCTGCCCTCAACCCTCGTGCTTCTCTGCACCTGAGATGAGCCCCGTGCCCCGACCCCGCGTGCCGGGCCGGGCTCGCCTGTGCCTGCTGCCCGCGGGCCCCGTTTCCGTCTGCTCCTGGGGGACCCACAGCTTGTCCTGGGACCAGGCTCTTCACGAGGGAGCCCAGCGAGCATGGAGCGTGAGTGAGGGAGTGAGTGGGTGGATGAGTGAGTGGACGCCGCCCGCCACCACCAGACGCAGGACGGCTGCTGCCCAGTCTGAGCCTGGAAGGATGGGGTGGGCGGTGCCCGCCACTGGCCATCGTCCGAGAAGTGGGACCCAGGGCCTCCCATGGGCTCCGTGAGCCACACGCTCCCACCGTGCGTACGCCCACAGCACCTCTGTCAGGGTTGGGGGTGGCTGGGAGTCGCTGCCCCAGGGGGGGCCAACCAGGGACGAGCCGGCGCCTCCAGCTGCCTCTTCGCCCTCCGAAGCGCCTGGCGCCGAGTCTGGCGGGGCTGCATCCCCACGGCGACCCCAGGCGCTCCAGGCTGAGGGTCCACGTGCACCGCGGCGGCGGCTCGACCGCTCGGCGCCTCTGCAGACTCGGCGAACAGCAGGTGGGAGACACAGCAGGGCGGCCGGAGTTAGAGCCGCTGCTGGCGTCCACGGCGAGGGGGCAGCACGAGGGGGGCGCTGGGACGGAGCAGGGGTCGGACGTTGCCAGGGAAACCGGGGAGGCCCAGCCGCCAACACAGAGGTAGGGAGGCAGCACCGGGGCAGCGGCCGGGGAGGCTGAGGAGTCACCACCTTCTTAGAACATTTGTCTTCACCCTAAACAGAGACCCCGTGCCCACCACGGGCCCCCAGTCTCCACCCCCGCCCCTGTGGCTGCACCGTCAGCCAGTCTGGCTCTGGCTCTGCCCACCCTGGACGTGTAACGGGAGCGTGACGGTCGTGCCCGGCATCCTTCTCACAGCAGAGTGTTCTCGAGGCCCAGCTGTATTGCAGCACTTCATCCGTCTCAGGACTGCGTTACACACCGTCACACGTGTGCACTGTGCTCGTCCACGTGCGTCAGCTGACAGGCACGTGCGCTGCTCTACAGCAGGGCGGTTGTGAGCGCTAGGAACCGGCGCTTCCACGTCTGCTCGGGCGTCCATTCCTCTTGGCTTTTACGTCCAGGAGTGGAACTGCTGGGTCTCCTGGACCAGGGCCCAGGGCCCCTGGTCACAGACTCTTTGCCGATTCCACCCTGATAGAAATTACAGGTGGAGTCGTGTCAGCCAGCAGCAGGATCTCACTGCTGTGCTGCACACCCAGCCGGGGGGGGGGGGGGGGACGCAGGGCAGCTCCCCGTTGACAGCGGTTTGGTTTTTACTTCTTTCCGCCAATTCACGTGCTGACTCTTTCGCCATCTGAGTGTGCTTTGGCTGATAGACCTGAAATAAAGTCCTCCAAGAAGAGGGGGAGGGGGGCACCTCCAAACGTTTAATTTCTACGCTGAGCGAGTCACGGGAGACCCTTCAACATACTCAGGTTTTATACAATTTTATTCTTCTACTAACAAAATCATACAAAGGACCTAAAAAAGGAAAACGTGAAATCAACTTTAAAATGGCTGCAGTTACGGTTACACAGTTGACAGTGTGGAAAGGATGCCCTGTGTAGACGGACACAGCAGGAAGCAGGTGGAGGGCGCGGGCACCTCCGTTCCACGTGAGCCGGGGTCATGTGACTTAGGAGAGGGACTGGCGGGCCCCTCCCCAGATGCGCGAGGGGTCTGGAGGCCTAACTCGGCACTGACCCAAGACCCCCCCCCACTCCCCAGCCCAGCTGTGGCATTTGGCACACGCTGTGGCCGCCGAACGCTGCCCAGCCACCCCTCAGAAGCGTCTGGAAGCACATGCTTAGCCCCTGCCTGACCTGAAATCCATGCACCAGGCCGATTCCCTTGGGAGCCCACGGAAGCCAGAGAAGGCCAACGGCTGGTCTGTTTGGAGCCCCTTTCACAGAAGCTATATCCTCAGGGTCAACTTTTATCACTCAGACTCCCCCAGGTGTTTAAATAAATAAATAAGCCATGGGGAAGTGAGGCACAAATTACTGCGACAATATACAATGGATGTGATCACGTGTGTAAAGTGCAAACAGTCCAGGATCATTGGAAGGTATCGTGTCAGTGCCCCCGATGTCGCTGGGTCCACCTGTCAGTGCCCTCAGTGGGGCTGGGACCACCTGTCAGCGCCCTAAACACAGCTGGGACCCCCGTCGGTGCCGGTGGGAGGGGACACACAGGCTCAGCTGACAGCCGGTTGCTGTAGCTGCTGATGTCACAGGCCCTCCCGCGGCTGCAGCCTCGTCCCCTTTCTCCAGCGTGAAGCGTGGAAGCTGAGATCACAGGCAGGCGCATGTCAGATGCTAAAGCGTGTGGCGCTCCCGGCCCCGAAGGCTCCCCCCTTTGCCTGCAGGTTCCCGGAGCATAAACGCAGGCGGACACCCAGCTGGGAAGCGCCGGGGCCTGAGCCCGGGCCCCTGAGGAGCCTGCACCCAGCTGCCGACGCTCCACCTCAGTCTGTGCGGCTTCTCGCGGGTCGGGGGGATCTGAGTGAACGTAACTGCACGACAGCCCGAAGACCCAACCCAGGGAAATCGATTCTAGAATCCAAGGGGCTTCCCACCTCCTCTGTCACCACGAGACGGCCAGCCACGTCCCAGGTCACGGCCAGCCTCGCCGGGGCGGGGGGAAGGGGGGCACGAGGGCTTCGCGCCTCCCCTCGGCCGCGAGGAAACCTCGAGTCACGTGCCGGCTCTTGGCCTGGACAGGAGAGCCCCCGGGGGCATCAGGTGCTGGTCCGCGAGCATCGCAGCGCCATCCGCACACCGCCGGGCACATCCCCGGTGCGGCCGAACGTTAGGAGTAGATGGTGACCACCTCCCGGCCGCTGCCCCTGACCAGGAGGACCCTGTTCAGCCCCTCAGTCAGGACCTCGAGGAACTCCATGTCTGGGGGCACCGAGTTAAGGACAAAGCCAACCCAACCAGGTGCGTGGCTGAAAGGGTGAACGGAGCACCTTCACCACCCAGGAGCCCACGGCCAGTTAGGCCTTGGCTGGAGAAAGAAGCGAGGATGGGACAGGGAAGGCCGGGACCCAGGGCCTTCGGGGGAGGAGACAGCCAGTGTGAGGGAACGAGGGGCACTGACCCTGCCAAGGAGGGGCCTGTCCACCCCCAAGACCCTGGATAGGCCGGGGAGTCCTGGTTACCACGAGGCACAGACCCGTGAAGCGTGTGGTCAGCCTGAGGCTCAGAACCTGGGACCAGGCTGCGTGCCTCCTCCCACCTCGTCCTGCCCCCGGGGGACCGGCCTGTGACCCCGAGGCCAGGATGACAGCCTCGCGCCCCGCGGCTGACCCACGAGGGCTCCACCTGCCAGGGGGCTTCAGGGCACCTGGTGCCAGGAAGGGCTTGGGGGTGGAGCCACGGCTCTGCCACGTCGTGGAGACGGGCAGGAAGGGACCCGGCCGGGCAGGAGCTCAGAGCCCGGCGCCGACGAGGACCCAGAGCCGGAGCTGCAGCAGGAAGGATCGGGGTCGGTCATGCGGTGACTCCCCGCCGGGTCGGTCTCTGAGCCCACGTGCTCCTCACACACCACCCTGATCCAGGGGCCACTGTGATCCTCGTGGAGGCCCCGGGCCCCAGCAGCTCAAACGTGGGACAGAGAAGCACACTCGCCCGCTGGCTCGCGCCCCCTGCTGGCCACGAGGGGCCCAGGCAGCCGGCAGGAGCCGCCCGCTCGCAGCCTCTGCGTGCGCCTGCCCACGGCCCCGCGGGCGGCCCGGGGCAAAGCGGCTCTGGTCTGGGCCACCTGGGCTGGCCGCCCCGCCCGACGTCGAGGGCCCTGCGGCTCCTGACCCCTGGACCGGGTGTCTCCGCTGAGCAGGAGAGGAGGGGGTGTTACCCTGCTGCGGCAGCGGTGCCCCGACGTGGGGATGGCGCCCGGGAAAGGATACAGTTCTCGTCCCCCTGCCGGTTTCTGGGGGGGCCCGGCATGTTCAGCAGGACCAGCTGGGCATCCTGGGACTTGTCAAGGACGACACCGTTGAGCTTCACGGCCGTGTGCATCCTCCGCACGTTGGACTGGTCCCTGTGGGAGGAGGACGGTCACTCGGCACCTCCAGCCGCGGTCCTGGGTGCCGGGCTCAGGCCCCACCCTGCCCGCTCCACTTCCGTCAGGAAGGCCGGGTGAAAACAGATCAGACCCGCCACCCGGAGCACCCCCGGCACGGCGATTGCACGCGGAGGCCAAGATGACAGCCGGGCACATCAGCTTCTGCTCCCCGAGCACCGCCCCTTGGGCGGGAGCAGCCCCTTCGACGGCACAGCGTGCACCTCCTGGTCACGGAGTGTCTCCCGTTGAGACCCCTGCCCTGCAGCTGAGCCTGCCCTAAACGCTGCCCCTCGCTGCTTCCGACGCAGAGGGTGAGCGAGGAAGGGCCCAGTCCTCCACCCGCTCTGGAGGCCCCAGGTCCTGGAACAGAGCCAGAGGTGCTGGCTGAGCGTGTCCGCCATGAGGCCCAGCCCCAGCTCCGTCCACCCGGCCGACAGCTGAAAGACGAGAGCCCCCGCCCTTGGAGACCCGGACCCTGTGCCCGTTGTTCCCTGCCTGCCCGGTGCCCACACTCAAGGCGGGCGGGGCATCCACTGCGCACCGGTGGTTCTCGAAGCGTCCCGGGCAACCAGGTCTGGCAGCGGCCCCCAAAGCAGGATCCCCAGGGAAGCAAGACTGGGGACACCAGGTGCGCAGGCACCTGCGTGCTTGTCCTCCCCCCTCCCCAGGTCCCTCCCCAGTGAGCTGGGTTCCGAGAAGCAGGGGGCAGACACCCCGGCTGGGAAGACCCGCCTCACTGCACCAGCACCCCGCCTGCGCTGGGCGCTCCAGCACCACCGCCAACTCTGGGGCCGCACACAGGATTCGTAGCTCAAAGGCCACCCGTGCCTCAGACATAAGAGGGACGGGCGGACGGGCAGACATACAGACAGAGGCCGCCACACAAGGGGAAAGGCCCCCAGGATGCATTCCAGGCCACACCCTTTGCTCAACGCAAGCCTTAAGCTAAATAAACCCAATTACAGCCTCCAATCACCAGGAGGGAAACAGGGAGACGGAGCCTTGCTGTCCTCTCTCCAATTTTATCCGGTAAAATTACAGCTTGGGTCTCCGTCCACAGCAGTCAGGGGTCTTTCGTTACAAGAACCGTGAATCAGGTGCCAGGACGGACCACAATTACCAGTGCGTTTGGGGACAAGGCGATCCCAGGAATGCGTGTGTGACACTGAAGGGCCTCTCAGGGTTCACAGTCTGAAAACACTTATAATCTTAAAATCAGGAGTTTGGGTCTGGACAGACCCGCAGCTCCAAGATGACAGGCCCTGTGGAGGTGAGAGAGGCACGGACGTGGGGCGGGGCAGCCCGTGTGTCCAGGAAGTTAACGGAAACCTTCACTGCCTCCACAACCGGCCACGAGGCCACCAAATGGAAGCACGTGGCCATGTGCTGAGCCTGGAGAGGGGCTTCCCACACAGGGTCCTCTGAGGCTGGGAACTGCGGCTCGGGCGGGGGCCGCCCGGGGCGGAGGAAGGCTCCGTGGGGGCTAAGGTGGAAATCCAGACCCTTGGCTCCAGACGGAGACACGGAGGAGGCTGGCGAAACAGAGAGAGACGCCCACACGCCCGGGGGCCAGCGAACCCGCCGCAGGGCGCCCACCGTGGGGAGCTTTAGTGGGGCACGTGCCACTTGTGGGCCGACCTCCAACCTTCCGGGAGCCCCTCCAGCCCACCCCGAGGAGAAGCCAGACGGGAGTGGGGTTCCGTCCGCTGCTCGCACCCTGCGGACCCCCGGCAGGCGCACGCGGGGCACGGGCCCACGGCTCACCGCGCCTTCTTGGGGGGGACACGCACTCCTGTGTCCACGGGTTTGTTTTTGTGTTTTTAATTAGGAGGCTTTACTCGTAGGACACTTCAAGGTCGTGAAAACACGGCAGGAAGTGCAGGACTCGGCCCAGCGTTCCCCGACTCATCTGCACGTTTTGCTCCCTCAGGGTGTGATGCACTCGGGTTTCGGGGCTGGAACAGGAAGTGCACCCCAAGTCCCGAGGCTCCACGGAGCACACTGGCCGGGCTCCCACGGGAGGGACAGCAGTCAGAAAATCATGGGGGAACAAGGGGTGGACAGATGCACAGACAGACAGCAACCCCAGGCGGGCCCTGCAGGCCTGGCCCTAAGCCTTCAGGGGCCGGCCACGCAGAGGTTCATCCACATCCCCTTCCCACGAGACTAAAGGTGGCAGCTTCCTATGGGGCAAAAAGGCACCCGGTGCTGGGCAGACAGGAGGAAACGCCGTCCTGGACAAGCTGAGATGAGGTCCGAACCCCCAGCCCCAAGGGATGTGGGTGAACGATCGCTACCAGCTACAGGCACAGCACACGCTCTGCTCCGCTGCAGAGCCGCTCAGGACCAACCTCCCTCCAACCTCAGTCCTCACGTGCTGCCCAGAGAAGGGGTTTGGGGTGCGCCCTGAGCCGCTCCAGACAGAGTGAGCAAACTAAACAGGCGAGCGCCACCTGCACACGGACATGCGCACGTGGCCCAGGCACATATACACGGACACGCACACACGGGCCAGACGCATATACGAGGACGTGCACACACACCCGGACACATACACGTGGCCCAGGCACATATACGTGAACACGCACACACACAGACATGCGCACACGGCCGAGGCACACGTACACGGACACGCGTACACACCTGCTGAGCACACATACTGGGACGTGCGTGCACACACAGAACTTGGCGCACACATGTACACGGGCACACACACAGGGCCGAGCACGTATGCATGGACACATGCACACACACCGGGACGTGCGCACACATGTACTCACGGGCACACCCACACATGGGGCCCTGCACACACACAGGGCTGTGCACACACTCGGACATGCACACACGGTTCACGGGGGCTGTGCGTGCAGCGCATGCCAAGGCAACCACGGCTACGAGGTCCCGCGTAAAGGGAGTGACTTACAGGCTTCCCCATTCTCTACATGGAAGAAAAAACAGAGAGCACGTTACTTTAAGCGGAAACATGACAC
This sequence comes from Pseudorca crassidens, assembly GCF_039906515.1. Taxonomy (NCBI): domain Eukaryota; kingdom Metazoa; phylum Chordata; class Mammalia; order Artiodactyla; family Delphinidae; genus Pseudorca; species Pseudorca crassidens. Next base: position 1,163,228 of record NC_090298.1, read on the forward strand.
ACGCTTTGAACCGCTACTCGGCTCATCCCCGCTGCCCCTCTCATCTGACTGTGGCCCTCCTCAAGCACACTGACCCCTCGGGCCCCCTCGGGCCCCCCAGGCCCTGCCGATGACTCAGGGCTCCAGGGCTCTGCTCCGCCACCGAAGACCCGGGAGATACTGTCCTAGTCTCCCACTCGGGACCCCTCCCCAGGTCCAGCCACGCCACCGACGGGCACCTGTGCCAGCCCTGGGGGCCCTCAGCTCAACAGCACAGCCAAGAGCCGAGGAGGGGGACGGGCCCCGGCCCGACGGGCAGCCTGGACGTCACCGCGGGGGTTCAGGCCTGACCCCTAGGTGCTGGGACACCCACCAGGAACACTGACGGTGGCACCGCCGCCAACCCGCCACCCGCGTCCCCGCTGACTGGCGCTGGAAGGAGGCTGCGGCCCGGGGCCGGCTCTGGCCTCTCCGAGGCTGGATGTGCCCGCCGCTCCTCGCGGAGGCAAAGGGGCCCCTCGTGGCTGCGGGCTGCTGCAGGTGGACACTCACGGCTTCAGGCTGAAGAGGTCCTTGAACCCGGACACGCCGGTGTCCTTGTTGCGGTACTTCTCGGCGACCAGCTTCTCCTTCGTCCAGGTCATCTGCACCTTGTCCAGCGCGCACGGGGCCTGGGTCCTGGCGGCCACGGCAGAGTGGGAGGTGGTGTTCCTGTCGTGGATTAGCTGAGCCTGGAGGGAGAGCAGGACAGTGACCAGCCTTGCCGCGACGGCAGGAGCCCAGCCCGGGCGAGGGCGCGTGCGCGGGGCGAGGAGCCGGCCAGCCCCGGGCCCCACACAGAGCACAGCCGACAGGGCCTGGGGACATCTGGACCGGCCCTCCCAGGCCCCTCCTCCTGGGCTTCCAGACCAAACCCATCGTTACATTTCTGTCTCCTCCTGTCCCAGCTCTGAAAGCCCCTGAGAAAGGACCTCTTCAGACGTGCTGACGGGAGACGTTGACATGCACGTCTCCACACTGCACATAGCCCCGCCCCCCGCACACACAGGCTCTGCCTCGACCTGCTCATCCATCCATCGATCCATCTGTCCATTCATCCGTCTGTCCAACCGTCCTTCCCCTCACCCACCCACCCATCCATCCATCCATCCTTCCAGCCATCCACCCACCCATCCATCCTTCCATCTATCCACCCATCCATCCACCCACCCACCCACCCATCCATCCTTCCATCCATCCGTCCATTCATCCGTCTGTCCAACCATCCTTCCCCTCACCCACCCACCCATCCATCCATCCGTCCTTCCACCTATCCACCCACCCATCCATCCATCCATCCACCCACCCACCTACCCATCCATCCATCCTTCCCCTCACCCGTTCACCCCCCCTCACTCGTCAACAGCAAAGGGGCTGTCAGGGAGCCCACATCCTTGGGGTGGGGCTGTGAGCGCCATGGAGTCTGGGGAAGGGGAGGTGCAGGGGGAAGGAGCTCCCATGTCACACGAGGTGCCCGGGAGCTGTATGCAAAGATGGCACTGACGACAACTAGGAGCCGGAGGCCTGTGGGGGTGAGGGATCAGCGCCCCCAGGAAACCGCAGCGGCCTGTGTGGCGAGGGCGAAGGTCACTCAGGCAGGGACAGGGTCGGGCCGTGCAAGGCCGCAGGGACACGTGAGCCGGGGCAAGGCTGGGAGGGGTGTAACGAGTTGGTGGCTGCTGGTTTGAGAATGGAGGGACAGGAGGAGGTGGCCAGTCGGGATATGATGTAAGAGAGGCGGGGCCGTGCACGAGCAGGACGGCCGGGCAGACACGGGCCCTGACCCCAGAGGCCTGTGAGGGCGTGACCTCGAGCCACGTGGCGAGGGGAGGTGGGGGCAGAAGTCGCGCCACCAGCTGTTCACAAAACCAGGTGTGGGGACAAAAGCTCGAGAAGGCCTCAGGGACGCTGTCCTGACAGTCACACGGGGTCCGGGAAAGGACAGGCCAGTGCGGCACCGGGGGACACAGCCCACGCTGTCCAGGGGCCCAGCAGCACCCCCGTGTGGCCCCACGCACCTCCCGCTCCTGTTCCGTCTTGGACAGCTGCATCTGCTTCAACATCTGCGACCTCTGCTCCATCACCAGCGTCCGCTCGTAGGTGAAGGCCGAGATGTCGTTCTCAACCTACAGGTTCCGAGGCACGGAAGCAGACACGAGCACAGAATGATCACCACTCACGCCCTGTCCCCCAGCGAGCGTGCTGCGGGCCCGGGGGCCCCCGGGCCACCCTCTGTGGCTCACAGCCCCGGCCCCGGCGTCCCCACCCCTACATGTGAGCGTGCAGGTCACGACTGAACGCCCTCCACCTACCCCGGGGCCCACATTCACTGACACACGAGACACCCCCGAGAAGGCACCACAACCGTGGGCTCCGGACACAGGCCGGCCCACACGCGCCCCACAGGACCGACCGTAACCCTCCCGCCGGCCCCGGAGCTCAGATTCCTCAGGAGGCGGCCAGCCCCGTGGTCAAGCCCGGTCCAGCCGGGTCCTCCTCCCGTGAACCCACGACCCAGTCCAGCCACGAGAAAAGCATCAGGCGAACCTAAACTGAGGGACTCACTACACATCGCCTGACCCTCCTTGAAGCTGTCGAGGTCACGGAAGAGGAAGAAAGGAACCCGAGCCGCCGTCACAGCCAGAGGACAGAGAAAATGCCGCGACGGCCCAGCAGGCCGGCCCTGGGCTGTAAGGGCCGTGGGGACCCTGCAGGTGAGAGCTGCGTCCGCCCGGTGCCCGGCTCCCTCACCATCTCCACCACCTCCACCTCGGCGCTGATGCGCAGGTGGTACAGGAACGTCTGCAAGTCCTTCTTCATCTGAATGCTGTTGTCGTGCACCTGGGCCACCGTGAAGATACGCATCTGGCACCTCCTCCACACCTGGGGGGCGGGGGGCGGTCACTCCTGCCCGCTGTCCACTCCCTTCCCCAGTGGGGCCCCTACCCCGTGTGACCCCCTCCCCATGACCCCCTCCCCCGTGTGACCCCCCTCCCCATGTGGCCCCTCCCCCGTGTGACCCCCTCCCCGTGACCCCGCTCCCCGTGTGGCCCCTCCCCCGTGTGGCCCCTCCCCCGTGTGGCCCCCTCCCCATGACCTCGCTCCCCGTGTGGCCCCTCCCCCGTGTGGCCCCTCCCCCGTGTGGCCCCCTCCCCATGACCTCGCTCCCCGTGTGGCCCCTCCCCCGTGTGGCCCCTCCCCATGACCCCGCTCCCCGTGTGGCCCCTCCCCCGTGACCCCCATGACCCCGCCCCCTACGTGGCCCCGCCCACACCTTGTGCTGGCGCAGCAGGAAAGGCAGCAGCATAAGCAGACCCCCGTCATGCACTATCCACCACACGTCGATGTGCCCGTCGCTGAAGCGCTCCTGGTTTTGCGGAAACAGATCCACGTTCTTGGCCACCAGCAGGGCCTGCTGCGCCGCCGTGGTGTCACGGACGGTGTCTGTGGAGAGGCGGGCAGGTCACGGGGTCACAGGCCCACCCAGCAGAACCGAGCGGCCTGGACTCACCAGCGGGACGGGGGCAGGGGAGCCCGGGGTCCCCACGAAGCCCCTCGTGGGGCACGCCCCCTCATCACTCTGCGGCCCAGCCGGGGCGCCCCCGGGAACCGCCCAATGGGGGCAAGGCCAGGGGGAGGGGCTCCCGTCACGCGGCTTCCGAACGGCCCGACCCACCAACGAAGTTCTTCCAGGAGAAGGGGCTGTCCTCCCGCTTCCAGGCCTCGGGCCAGGCCATGAGCACCGTGTTATGCTTCATGCCCCCCAGGCCAGCCGACTGGATCAGGTGGGACATGCCGTCCCGAAGGTTGGACGACACCACCAGCTGGCAGAAGCCCTTGGCCTTCTCGGTGCCCATCAGGGCCCGGATGTTCTGCAGACACAGGCGGGTCGGGCTTGGGGTGAGGGGTGGGCTGGGGGCAGCAGGTCCCAGCACACACTCGCCTACCACACGGGGCCGGGCGGGCCCCAGGGGGACTCACAGCCTCACGCGTGGGGGCCAGAGGCTCAGCGGGCGCCCCTCGGTACCTGAAGTCGAGGCCAGGGCCCGGCGCTCTCGGGCACTGCCTGCGTGTGCGCGTGAGCCCCAGTGCGCACACGCGTGCGTGCCCACAGGAGAGCGGGGTCACAGGCCACCCCCTACTGCACACGGACACCCTGGCCCTCACTCCTAGCTTGCGGGAACCTTGGTCAGAAAGCATCAAACCACACAGCTCTTCCTAGAAGGTGGTGGTGCGGGAGTGAAGTGCCCGGCGGGTGCACTGCGGCCCCTCAGCCACATGCCACGCGCCCGACTGGGGCAGCTCCGCGTCACAGCGCAGCCCGGCACACCGTGCCCACGGCAGGCCTTCTGTCGAGGTAGCGCCACCTGTGAAGCGGGTCCTCTGCCGGCCGCGCCGACCGGCCCTCGGGGGCCTGGCTTGGGGGTGGGGCCTCAAGCCACAGGGAAGCACTGCCGCCCGACACCAAATGGAACTGCCCCCTGGAGTCCAACCCCCCGGCTCCTCCAACCTGTGCCTCCCCGGCTGGGACGTGTCCCCCGTGCAGGTCCCGCAATGCACTTTGGAACGCGGACTGCTTATCTCCGAGTCGCACAGGCTGTGGGCAGAGGGGTTCTGCCCAGGATGGACTCCACTCAGAATCTCACCCACACCTGAGCCAGGTGATTTAGAAGACGAGATTTGGGACCTTTGAACTGCGGGTACTTAGACGACATTCCTCACTTACTTGATGTTGTAAGGGGTTGAGACTTGGGAGGATGCAGTGATGAGATAAACGTACTTTGCACATCAGGCAGGTGTGCATTCTGGGGGCCAGAGGACAGACCACAGTGGGTTAACTGATGGTGGCCCCCAAAAGATACACCCACCTCCTAATCCTGAGAACCTGTGAATGTGGCCTTATTGGAAAAAAGTCTTTGCTGATGTAATTAAGTTAAGGGTCTTGACGTGAAACCATCTTGGATTATCCAGGTGGTCCCAAATCCAATGTCAGGGACAGGAGAGAAGACAGGCACAGAGAAGCCACGTAAAGACAGAGGTGGAGGGCTTCCCTGGTGGCGCAGTGGTTGGGAGTCCGCCTGCAGATGCAGGGGGCGTGGGTTTGTGCCCCGGTCCAGGAGGATCCCACATGCCGCGGAGCAGCTGCGCCCGTGGGCCGTGGCCGCTGAGCCTGCGCGTCCGGAGCCTGTGCTCCGCAACGGGAGAGACCACAGCGGTGAGAGGCCCGCGTACCGCAAAACAAAAACAAAAACAAAACAAAACAAAGAAAGACAGAGCTGGAGACCGAAGGGACGTGGCCAGGAGCCCAGGGACACCTGGAGCCCCGGGAGCTGGACGAGGCAGGAAGGACCCTCCCCTGGAGCTCAGGAGGGAGCTTGGCCCTGGGGCACCTCGATGTGTGACTTTTGGCCTCAGAGCGCAGACAGAGTGAATCTTGGCTGTTCTAAGCCCCTGTTGCTGATACTTGGGATGGACGCCCCAGGACCTCATATGGAAGGTTGGAGCCACGTCCCCCCTCGACCACCCGGACTTGAGCCACCACGTCGAAGGGCTGCTGGCTCAAGAAAGAAGAGTCCAAACAGGTGCTTGGATGTGACCCAGGGCTGCCGTGGTGCAGCCGCAGTGCAGTTCAGGGATCCCTGGACCCACGCTTCCTGGAGACCAGAGGCCAGGGGCTCGGCCCCGTCAGGACACGGTCGCTCGAGGGGCTTAAAGGTCGCATGCCCTAGCTTTGAGACCAACAGCTTCTCAGGTCACTGGTGGAGATGCTGACCTGAGGCTATGGCTTCAGGGAGACACAGCGGGGTTTTGTGGTTCTTCTGTCCCGCTGCTGGAAAGCCCACTCCGCTACCCTGGCCTCGCGGGAACTTCGAGGGCCCAGCGGTATCTTCGGGGCCTCGGGCACTACCTCCACACCCAGCTCCTGGGGCCCTGAGGACCAGGCCCTGTGGGACCTCAAAGTCAACGTGTGAGCCCTTCCCTGCCCCACAGAAAACGAGCCTCGTTCACGCCCCCGGGAAGGGGAGCGCAGAGCACAGCCTCTCCCACATCCCGGCCAGCGCGTCTCAGCTGCTGAGCCATCCGACGTGAGCTGCTCAATCCCCCTAACCCAGCAGGAACCTATAGGGCTCTCCCCTCACGAGGCCTCTGCTTCCGCGGCGGGACACACGCTGAAAAACTCAAGGCAGGTCCAAGCGCACTGCCCAGTCTTCGACCTACAAAACCGGGTGGGTGCCCAGTGACCCTCCAGCGGGTGAGACGCTGTGGGCTGCACCCGACTGCAGCATCCCTGGGGTCCTCACCCTCTGAGACCCCGTGAGTGCCTCCACCCAGCCCCTCCCCTCGGGAACACACTTGGCCCTGAGCTGCATCCGTGCCGGACATCTGGGGCGAAACCCAGCTGTGCCTTCCTTTTCCCATGGCAGCAACGGGACAGAGCCCTCCCAGTAAGAGACGCGGCAGAGAGGGGTCTGGGGTCCCCCTGTTCCCGGCCACACGGACCGGCCTTTACGTAAACTACCCGGCAGACCAGAACTGGAACCTGGCTCAGAGCCTCAGGGGCACGGCACCAGGGAGGGAGGCTCTAACCCCAAGAATCCATCCTAAGAGCAACCCCCGTGGACTACATCTAAGCGGTGCTCACACCACACTTCCTGACACCAAAGCAACGGGAACCACCTCCGTCCGCAGGACAGCAATTCCACGGAATAAAACTCAGAGCACGTCCACGAAACACACACCGTGCGGCCGTCATAAACAAAACAAGCACCCGGCCGACTGGAGAAGCAACAGTTCAAAGCAGAGTAAGTGTGTGAGACGGTATTTCTGCGGGATCGTCTGTTTAAAAAAACACCAACAGGAGAAAGTCCAAAGGACACATACCGGGCTATGACGTTTCTGTCTGGAAAGAGGGCTGTGAATCCAGCCGAGTCAGCGCCATTTCAGGCAGGGGCTCGGAGCCTTCAACCCCCCGCTCGGTGCTGGAGCCCACCTCCCCAGCCCCACTGTGCCCCCGCCCATCCCCAGAGACGCTGGGAGGACAAGAGGACCCGCGAGTGTCAGAGAGGGAAGACGCTGTCCGTCAGCGCCTGGGCAACGTCACAACGAGAGCTGGGACCTTCCCACCCTCGGACACGGGTCTAGAGCTTCTTCACACCGACGCAGGGAGCTGTCGAGAAGGCCGAGGTGCCAGCACAAGGAGGCTGTCCCACCAGCGAGAATGACACACCACGTCTACACCCAGGGTCACGGCCACGACCCTGGCATCTACACCTGGGATCACAGCCACAACCCCAGGGTCCACACCCGGGGTCATAGCCACGGCCCTGGTGTCTACACCCATGGCTCACAGATGGCCAAGGTCACCAAAGAAAACGTGTGAGATCACCCAGGGAACTGTAACCCCTAAGGGTTGGGCAGGGGAAAAGGAGTCCAAGAGTGAATGAAACTGGAATACCAGACAGGGAGGATACAATTCTCAGACAACCCTGGCATCTACACCCACGGCTCACAACCAAAACTGGCATCTACACCCAGGGTCACAGCCATGACTCCAGCATCTACAGACAGGATCACGGCCACAACCCCGGCGTCTACACCTGGGATCGCAGCCACAGCGCCGGCGTCTACACCCCCAGCCAACACCAACAACTACCCCGTTAAAGCTCTGGGCCACGACGATGCTGAGAGAATGGCTGGTGCCGCTGGCTGCCAGGGCGGGTCCCCGGGGGCCGGCTGTCCGGCCAACCAAGGAAGGGGCTGTCGACGCCTCGGGCTACACCGGCCACGACCCCCTCCAAGCAGCCGTGCCTCCCCCAGGTGCTCTGGAGACCTCTGGGCGCAGCCCGGTTTACAGACGCCTGGACAGCAGGGCTGACCCGGACGCCCGGGCACAGCGGGCAACCCTGACGTGGGGACGGCTGACGAAGGACCCACCCGAGAGCAAGACCCTGACGCCCCAGCCAGACGGGAGCCGCCCGAGGCCAGCAGCCGGCAGGCTGCACGCGGCCTGTGGACGGACGGGCGTGGTGGGGCTGCTGTGAGAATCGCCTCCTGTTTCCGAGACAGACACGCGGGGTCTGGGGTGAAGAGTGAGTGGTGGGTTGGTGTTGACACTCCCGGGGTGGGGCGGGCAGGCAGAGGTGACAGGACGTGGGCCACGCGGGGACGGCCATGTGGTACATCTGCTGTTTCTACATGTCTGAAATTGCCCACGAGACGGGGTTTGAGGCTCAGGTGCTGGGGCTGCCCCGGACCGAGATCAGAGGTCGCAGCGGCACCAGCTGAGCGTCCGAGTCAGGGTGACGGAGGCCTGGCCTGGGTGCCCGTGACCCGCCGCCCCCTCTCTGGTCCGTGGAGCCTCTGGACGGGCTGACCCGGCAGCACAGGCCCCAAACGTGGGAGCAGATGCGACAGGTGTGGGGCCCGCCTGTCGGGAGACCTGCCCCGAGGCTGCTCTCAACAGCCCGGAGCCCCACCGCCGTCTGAGGTCCTGGGGCCACGCACGTCACACTCTCCTCCGCAGGTTTCCCTCCTGCTGGTTTCAAACTGAAAAAGTGCCACCCAGGTTGAGACAGGACGCGGCGCGACACGCAGGGCTGCGCTCGGGCGCACGGCTGGAAACGCGACGGCGCGGCCCCGCCGCCCCCTCCCTGGCGCCTGGCCCACCTCTTCGGCTTGCCGGGCCTCCACGTGCTGGTCCAGGAAGGTGCCCTCTAGCACGGAGCCCACGATGGTCAGGCCCTTGCCGGCCTTGAGCTGCGAGGTGAAGGACAGCAGGCGGGGGTGCTTCACGCACTGCTCGGCGTCCAGGTTCACCAGCACCAGCACCTGCGGCCTGCCGGGGCGGGGGGCAGGGAGCTGTCACCACGGCGACTCGCCCCCACTCTCGCGCCAGGTGAGCTGCGTGAGCCCCCTCCCGGGCCACGTGCCCCAGGCTCCCTGCTGGGCAGCGGGCTTTCCGTGCAGCTAAGCCTCGGGTTCTGCAGGAGCAGCCTCCCCTCCCTCCTCCCAGAGGCGAGAAGACTGTCAGTGCCCTCCATCCACGGCAGGCCCCCGGGTGGGTCAGCTCGCCGCCCTCGTCCCCCTCCACCCCCGATGCATGACCAGCGGGCGCTGAGACCCGAGCTGACCAGCCCAGGCTGACGCAGGGACAAAGGTGCTAACAGCTTCCTTGACAACCGTCTCCTGACGGGGGTGGGGGGGTGGGCACCGTCTTCTCTCTGCAGCCTGCTTTTAGGAAGAGGCATCCGTGGGGTCAGAGGGCATGGGGACACTCACCTCCAGTTCTTGGTGTGGAGGGGGCCGTGCTCCACGTGCAGCAGGGCGTAACGGGCGGCGTTCAGCGACAGCCCCCGGATGCCGTCGCCCCACTCCTTCTCGGCCCTGCGGTGGGGGTGCGGTGGTGAGGCCCCGCCCACAGTGCACCCAGGTGGCCACTCAGGGCCTCTCGGCGCTCCTGTGACAGAGGAGGGGGCTCCCCAGAACGGGCGGGAGTACGAAGCAGCAGGACACGGGGAGGGGCACCTGGCGGCACGGGGAGGGTGGCGGCGGCACTGGCACCCACGCAGGATCTCAGAGTCGGGGCCATCGATGGGGCAGAGGAAGGAGAGGACGTGGGGTGGGGGGGGGACTCTGACTCACAGGCCGTGGCCCGGCTCACCAGCAGGCCCCCAGACCCTCCTTCCAAGCCACCCTGGAAGAGCTGGGAGGGACTTCAGGCAGTGTCCCTGGAGGCCCTCCCACCCCCCGTGCCCTGAGAAGCCCACCCCAGGTCCCACCTCCCCAGGGCCTCGCCCCCTGGAGGGGTCCAGGGGGTCCAGGGGAAATGCCCCAGTGACGGACCAGGGGCTCTGAGATGCACTTAACCTGCCCACCGCTTTGGTTTTTTACGGTGTACCTTTCAGAAACGTCTATTTCTGAAAATCCATTGCGCATCAGTGCTACTGTTAAATAGATTTCAAAGTTTACAAGGAGCACTGCTAAAAAAGTACGTTACACTTACACACAGATACACGTAGATAAACCTAACGAAACGTCGTAACAAACGACGTCAATTAGAAAGAGTAAACGTGGCCATCCACTGGTTAGGAGCTACAGGCCGAAATCCACGCAGCCCCCAGCAGGAGGCACGGGCTTTGACCCCTCCGCCGCTAGAGGCCCCTGAGCCCTCACCCGGGAGAGGGGCCGGCAGCAGCTCACCCACGGTACTCGATGTACTTGTAGATGCAGCCGGCAATGAGCATGGCGCAGAGCGCGTAGTACCAGGAGCAGATGAACATCAGGGCGAAGCACAGGCTCATGCCCAGGAAGGAGAGCGTCCTGGGGGACACGCAGCTCAGAGGGGGCCCACCTCACCGCCCAGGCCCCCAGGCCGGCACCTGAGCAGCCGCCTCGGGCCCCAGCAGACACCCTGCTTTGGTCTCATCAAGAGCACGGCAAGGCTGCTGGGACCGGCTTCTCCACCCGGACCATCCCAAGGGCTGAAACGGCCCCGAGGCGCCTACAAGAGACCCGGCTCGGAGACCGGGCCGGTCCCACGAAGGCTAGCCAGGGACCCGGGTGGCAGCTGGCCCCCAAGATGCACCGCGTGCCCCAGAGGAGGGAGGGGACCGGGCTCCCCACGGCCACTCACCAGTGGTAATACTTGAAGCGCGGGCGCCAGTTGGGCGTGCGCAACAGGGTCTGCAGGGCGCAGGCCAGGTTCACGAACATGTAGCACATGAGGAAAAACCTGGGTACGTGAACAGCGGCGTGAGGGGCGGGCCAGGTCCCGCAGGGTCCCGCTGCGCTGCCTGAGCCGCCACCACCTCCCCCGGGAGCCCCCTTGCCCACATCGCGGTCGCCTCCCGTGGGGTCTGCCTGCCCCGTCATCCACCACCTGGCCCCCTCCTCTGCCCTATGCCCTCCCGTCTGCCGTCCCCTGAGCAGGGGCCTCACGTCCCAAGGGTGGCTGCCAACGGGGCCAGTGGCCACTCACATGGAGAGAATGGGGGCCACACTGTCCAGAGAGGCGATGAGGATGCCGGTCTCACAGATCAGGGCCGTCAGCAGCAGGGCCCACGTGGGCTCCCCGTTGGCCTTCCCGTGGCCAAACACCTGCCAGGAGAAAGGCAGGTGGGCTGGGGCCACGGGCAGGTGGCCGCGGCGGGCGTAGGACGCAGGAAAAAGAGCTCATGTTCATGCGAGAAGCCGAGCTAGTTGGGTCCAACCCAAAAGCGGTCTCAGAGTTGCAGCAGAAACAGACGGACTTTTCACGACATGGCCTGGACCTCACCCAGCCACGTCCAGGAAGAAAACCCGACACCCAGAGGGCAGACGGCAGCCCAGGTACCCTCAGACCCCAGACGCCCTCATCGAGCGCAGGCAAGGAGGCGACACCCTCGAGCACTGGACGGGGCTCTCCCCACGGCACACACCCGCTGGGAGGATTCTGTGAGGGCCCGGCTGCAGGCCCTGGGTCCTGGAGCACAGCCCTGCGGGAGGGCAGGGCTCAGGAGGCCTTCCCACCAGCCTTCCCCCTGCGCAGCAGTCCTGAGAAGGGAAATTCAGAACATGCAGCAGACACAGGGTGGGGCAAGAAATGCAGGCCTCGGGGTGGGCTGCCAGTCTGGAGGCGGGGATGTGGGCCCCACCATCTTCAACCGCAAACATCACGCTCCCGGGCAGGATCTCTGGCCCCTCCTGACGCGCTCCTTCCGGTGGGGGAGGGGGGGCGGTTCCTGCTCTCAGCAGCGGGCTCACCTGAAGGAAAGGGATGATGCCGTCCCGGGCGATGGCCTGCAGCAGGCGTGGGGCCCCCGTCAGGCTCTGCAGGCCAGCCCCACAGGTGGAGAAGAAGGACCCAATGACGATGACCCAGGGGGACGGCCAGGCCAGCATGCCAATGACGAGGTTCCCCTGCAGGGCCTCCCCGAACCTGGAGGGGCGGCGAGCTTTCAGACACGAGCTGGAGACAGAAACCTCCTCCCACCTGCTGAGTGGGAACGGCCTCTCCCGGGAGCTCCCGCACCCCAGCTCTACCGGGGTCTGAGGTCACTGTGCGGGCCCCCAGCTCCAGGCTTGAGCGGGAGACAGATGCACAGATCAGACCCCAACACGTGGCCACAGGGCCACCTGCGACAAAGCTAGAAATCCTGGGGTTCTCAATCTCAAAGCTAAAATCATCTTCGAGAAAACCAGCCCTGGCCCCAGGAGTTCCCAGAAGCCATAAATGAAACGTACTTATCCCGTAAGATCACGCCTTCGATGCAAGCCCCGAAGAGCACAATGCAGGACAGGTCTGTGGCTCGGGTCAAGGACGCGGCGGGCACGATGCAGTAGCTGAACCCGCCCTGGACTGACCCCACACCCTGCCCACCCCGCCCTGGGCCCCGGGCCGTGTCCTTGCTCTGGGGACCTCAGGTCAGTCACGATGGGCCTGGCCTGCAGGGTGACCACCACAGGCACCGGGCTGGAAACCTCGCCGGCTGGAAAGGGATGAGCTCAGTGAGAAAGGCTCCGCTGGCCCCTCAAAGCCAGTGAGCCCACCTGACAAGACCGTGACGTGAGCACACACGTGGCTACACGTTAGTGACACGTCACAGTGTGGTTACTACGCGTGGTTCTCGGACAAAGCCATGTTCTGCCACCAGCCCAGGCTGGCGTCCAGGAGTCTGTGTTTATTTTCCTAAGTCAGGCCAACGCCAGCCCAGCCCCCTCTGAGAACGGGTGTTGGGCCAGAACTACCCAAAGCAGGGAGGCCCGCCCGGAGGCACAGAGGGCCCGGCAGTGAGTGGAGAAGGGCACAGAGCCGTCGACCCTCAGCACCTGGCCCCCACGCTCGACCCCCCAAAGATACAAATGAAAGACGTGGTCACGATGGCCAGGATGGTTCCAGTGGGGATGGACTTCTGGGCGTCCTTGAGGTCCCCGGACCGGTTAGAGCCCGCCATGATGCCTACGGAGATGGAGGGAGAACTGATGGGTCACAGGGACTGATGGCGCCTGGGAGATGCCACCCGCCTGCCCGCCCACCCTGGCCCATCTGGGGCAGAGTCAGAACGGGCCTGGGACTTCCTCACGACGCAAAGGAGAGACCCCCAGCCTGCACGCCGGGCCTCACAGAGCCAGGCTGGACCTCTCTTCACGTCTTGGGCAGGCTGCTGCAGGGCACGTGGGCAGGTGCCCCCATGTCCCCCACGCTCTCCACGGGGACAGCCAGCCCAGCTGTGGAGTAGCCTCCACGGTGCAGGCTAGGGCATGGCTCATCCCAGACACTCGCCACGGACGCCAAGACCAGACCTGGCCTCCGAGTGCATCGGCCCCGACCGCATCCCCGCTGTGATCTCTGTTGATCCCCGTGGTCGGGAGTGAGAAACTCCCTGGAGAGTGAGGCCAAGTGCTGACTCACTTCTGGGGCCAGGCCTGGGTCAGAGCGTAGCTCAGCCTCAGCACAGACTCCTCGCTGGCCTCAACCCTCCTCCTTCCCACGCGGTGACTGGCCACCGCCGCCTCTGCCGCCGCCGCCCCCCACCCCGCACCGGTCACTCCACTTGGCACATAAAGTGTAAGTGATTCCTACTGGGATCAAAGAAAATCCAGGTGGCGGCAGGTTCGTTCGACACCTGTGATCCTATCCCAGGCGTGGCCTGATGCGCCAGCACTGAGCCCGTGGACGTGCCACGGGGCGTGGAAAGACCCACATCCACAGAGCAGGTGTCCCCACCCTGATCCCTGACAGCGGGGGACAGGAGTACAGGAGAAAGACCCCCCAGGGGCCGGATCCACAACCCCCCACGCCCGTCCAAGTGGCACCGGGGCCTCGGGGAAGGCGGAGGTGAAGTTCGGCGCGGGGCAAGCAGCCCCTGGCAGGCCAGCCTCCCGGAGCGTGGGGACAGGCCTGAGTGGGGGCCAGGCGCGAGGATGGCCCCGGGCCCCTCGGTCGGCCAGCGCCAGCCTGGGGGGCCGGGGCTCCACTGTGCTGGGCCAGGCTGAGGAGCCCCCAGGAGCAGGTGTGCGCCCACGGGTGCGTGTGTGAGCGTGCGGACCAGTGTGTGTGTGTGTGTGTGCACGTGTGGGGGACTGTGCACCGGGGCCCTCCGGGAGGTCAGCAGACTCTTATAAGGACACGGACGCTGCAGTTCCCAGCCTCTGACGGCCCTCGGGTCCACTGCTAAGGGCCAAGGTCGCAGGGCCACTCCGAATAACCTGGTCTCTCACAAGAACACGGACAAGCCCCTTGACGCCCACAGCTCCTGAGCCCCCAGCTCAGACACGTGGGGAACGGAGACCCCGAAGCTCATCTTTGAGCCAAAAGGAAAAGAGAGACGGGGCGGGGGTGGGCGTGTTAGAGCCGACGGGGCCCTGACCCGCCGGGAGCGCCGAGGCCTCACCGGTCACGGAGGGGAAGTAGATGCCGACCAGCATGGTGAAGTAGGTCGTGATGTCGGTGAGCACGTAGGGCAGCCCGCCCGCCCTGCTCTCCTCCGGCACGGGCACCGAGGGCACGCCCTTCTTCTCCACAAACACCCCCTTCTCCGCATAGGCACTCCACAGGTTATCTGGGGGGAACAGGCGCGTCACGAGACTCCACACCTGCCATCAGGGCTCCGGCATCGGGTGCCCATCCCCACCCCAGCCTCCAACTTCACACCAGGACAAGGACGACTGACCCGGAGAAACTGCCCTCTAAGAAAACCACCCTCTCCTGATCTCTGAATGAAGGATTTTGGTCCTTAAGTCAAGTCTGATGAAAAAACTTACCTCATACAACAATCTACCCGTGAGGAGCTGCCTGAGGGACCCCACCCGTTAATTATTTCCCTTATCGACAGGCGAATCCCCCGTGCCTACCGCTTTGCAATTCTAAGGATAAAGGGTCAACTGAAGCCCTTACCTGCTGCCTGCAAGATTCACCTGGCGTCTGCGGCTCTGGGAGAATCAGCCCAGAGGGACCCCAACGGGCCAGCAGCTGGGGGCGGGGTGATGTGGCCACAGGCTGGGCGGAAGGACAGGACCCAAGGGACTGGGCTCAGAAGGCCCGGCCCCGGCGGAGACCCGCCGGACGCTCACCCAGGAGGACGCCGCTGACCACACCGGGGATGCCCTGGACCTCCGTGACGTTGTTCTGGGCGAAGTACTGGTCGCAGGAGATGCTGGCCGTGGAGCCGTTGCAGAAGAGGCCCCAGAGCGCAGTGGTCACCGAGCCATTGCTGGTGGCGTGGACTTTGGCACAGACGTCGAAGCTACGTCGGGACAGCGTGCGGTTCCCCAGCAGACAGACCCTGGGCGGGAGCAGGGGGTGAGACGCCTCGCCCACCGCTCTTCTCCGTAACCGAGTGGAGTTCGCAGGTCCCTCGTGAGGCGCTTCGGACCCCCTCCACTCAGGGCGACAAGGGCATTCGCGTGAGGGACCGGCCCTCGGCAGGTTTCCGGCAGCACCGGGCCCCGGTCCGTCCTGCCGCCCTCCGCTCTGGGGCGCCTGACGCGGAGTGAATGGCCCGCGTGGCGTGTCCACGTGCGCAGAGCGGCCGCCCCCACCCCGGGCTCCTCCTGGCTCAGCCCGGTGGGGCCGCACGGGGGCTCGCGCGCTCGCTCTGGAGCTACCCCGTTCCGCACGGCATCCTCTCCCGGCAGGGGACAAGAGAAGACCCTGCTCAGGGGCTTCCATGAGGACAGGGCCACGGCCGGGAGGAGCTCGGTGCTGCTGGAGTCACCAGGCCTGTCCTGTCCTCGCAGACAGCACGGCCACGAGAGCACCGTGACCTGTTCGCCCTCGACCTGGCCAGAGTGGGGACGTCTGCGGGCACAGGGCGCCATGCCCAGCCCAGCCAACGTGGTCAGCGGTTAAGGCCCAGGCCACAGACTGGGCCGGAAGCCGGCCCGGAGCCGGGCGGAGGACTCACGGGATGTCAGGTGGGTCGAAGGCGGTCTTGACGACGCCGGCATAGATGGCAAGGATGGACAGCACGACGCAGGCCAGGAACACCAGGGCCAACTTGTTGACGTACTTGACGCCCACGAAGACCACCGTGGCCATGAGGGCCAGCGTGCAGGTCCCGTACACACGCATGTTGTGCAGCAGGGCTGTGGTCTCGCCGCCCGCCCCCTCAGCCCGCACGATGGCCGCGCTGGGGGAGATGTAGGTCTGCAGGGCAAAGCGCGGTCACCCACCCCTCCCCAAGATGACCGCACGGGAGCGCGGGGCCAGGCGCGCCCCTGCACCTCCCAACGGGCCCTCTCTGAGGGGGCGCGGCACCGGGCTCCCCCCGCCCCGTGAGCCTCCACGCCAGCAGACGCCTCTGGGACACACCCTCAGGTCGCGCGTCTGCGGCCTGGACAAGGGAACCCGCCCGAAACATTGCACTTACCAAAAAAATCTCAATGGTCCCCAAAATGTACATGGCCCCCGCGAACGTGGTGCCCAGGTAGAAGCAGAGGCCCACGGCGCCCCCGAACTCCGGCCCCAGAGACCGCGATATCATGTAGTAGGAGCCGCCCGCTGCAAGTACGCCAAACGGGAGTAGCGGGTTACGAACCTGCCGCCGACCGCGAGCACAGACCTCCCGGGGCAGACGGCCTCGTCCGCGGGGCGGGGAGCCCGGCCGCGAGGGTGGGGACACGCGCCTGCGTCCACGGGCGCCCTCCCCCTGCTGGCGGCCGTCTTTGGAAGCTGTGACTAAAGGAGGGCGAGCCACAGTCAGGGGCCTGGACCCCGACGGCCGTGCCCGTACGGAGCCTGCGGCTGACGTCACACCCGAAACCTCGACTCAACTTTCGCCAAGAAGATTTAAAATACCAAGAGCTCGTCAGTCATCCTTTGTGTGTCACACCTACAGACAGTGACACCCACGGCCTCGCCAGCCCGTCCCCGGTCGTCCTGTCGGCCGGCTGAGACCCCACTCGGACACCGACCAGGGACCGTGCGTGACACTGGGCACCTGGAGGACATCTCGGGGTGCAGCCCCCCCCAAAGAGCAAGTAGTGGACAGCGTGAACATGACAAGAAAATCCCTGGAGGCATTTACGTAGATTCCCCGAGGAGAACCCCAATTTCTCAGGGACCCCAAGCGCACGGGCAGGCTCTGGGGGACGAGCCGCAGGGGTCACCCCTCCCTGGCCTTAGAAAAGCCCCACTGTGCCCTCGATGGGGGGGCACGCCGGGGGGAGCGTCAGGTGCAGGTGGGGGCCGGGAGCCGCCCGAGTTCCGCTGCCCAACGGCAGGGTCACTGCCGATGGGGCCTCCGGAAGGGAAGGGGCTGGCCGCACCGCGGGGATGTCCGCCCCTCCAGATGTGGGGATCCATCCTGCAGGCGGGTGAGGGCGTGTCTGTGCTGGGACCCGCCCTCTGCCGCCGCCCGGGGTGAAGGGTGAACGTCACACTCCGTCCACAGTGGAGCCCGCTCGGTCACTCCCCGCCATTCCCAGCTCCCCGCGGCACCCTCACCTGGGACCATGCCATTGGTCGCGATCGCACTCATGGAGATTGCGGTCAGCATCGTCTGCAGAAAGACGGGGGCCTTTTAGAAGAACGAGCATTTCCAAGAGCCACCCCGGGAGGCGGACGGCACCAGGCCTGGGGCGGCGCCCGCCTGCCGACTCCCGGCTGCCGACCTCAGAGCGCTGCTGGGTAACCGGGCGCCATAATGCTCAGGACCGCAGCCCTGCTCTCTCCCAGTAACCCCCAAAGCTGAGCTCCCGTGAGCCCCCAGGAAACACCCAACTCGGGACCGCCTCCTGCTTCCAGTGGGCGCCCACTTCCTGATGGGATGCGGGGGGACCCCCTGTAGGCCCCCACCCCACGGGGCTGGGGGACTGTCAGAGCCTGTCCAGGGCGGGCCTTCTCACCCGCTGCGCAGGAAAGCGGCCACACCTGTGGGCTGGGGAGCAATTACTTCACAACCCGAGGACCGGAAGAAACAGCCCCCGGGAAGCCTGCAGCCTCAGTGCCCACCTGACTGGCTCCTGCCAGGGACATTTCTAGCTTGACAAAGGCCCTGCTCTGTCTCCTGCTTTTCATCGGCTCTTATTGGGGGAGAGGCGGGGTGATTGCTCCAAAGACACTTCCAGGCTCATTAAGCGAATGCAGCACGTGCGGAACAGCGAGAACCTTCAGGCAAGACCTTCAGACACGACAGCATAGGAGCGGGAAGGCCGTGGACAGAGGCGGCCCGGGGCGGTCGGGGGACGCAGCTGGGGGACAGGCAGGGCAGCAGGCTGGGGTCGAGGGGACCCTGGCTCATCTGCGTCGTTGGATTCTTTCAGGCAGGTGGCACTTGGGGGGCTCAGAGCAGCGGAATCACCCTCCTCGTAACAGCGATGGAGAAAGGGGAGGAGGGAGGCGGGGTGGGCAGGTGCTGAGGGCCACTTAGGGGTTGAACCAGGCACGACAAGCTGTCGCAAGAAAAGGCTCCTGGGCCGCTAAGGCAGACGGGGACATGGGTGCGGAGGCCACGTGGAGGAGGGCCTGGTGAGCCGGGTGCAGGGCTAAACGCGTCACCAGCGGGCAGGGGACCTGGTCTAAATGCAGGACGGGATGGCCGTGAGTGGTGGCCACCAGGGGACGCTGACCCTTGGCTTCTGCGGAGGCGGGCCCACGAGACCGCCCCCGGCCCGTCAGCAGCCGGGTGCTGACCTGCGCCCACACCAGCGCAGGTGAGGGGTGCCCTTGGGGCCGGGGACCCCGGAAAGCCCCGACGTCCAGCTGCCCCCGCCCCACTCACGCAGGTGCAGCACATGGACACGATGAGGAAGGACTCCAGGACGCCGGCCGCCCCCACGATCCAGGTCAGGCGCAGGAAGAGGATGACACCCAGGATGTTCTGCAGGCATGGCAGGTAGACGCCGATGAGGGTGCCCATGCGGGGGCTCTGCAAGAGAGCGGAGCAGGTTCCGGGGCCGGCAGCGCCTCCCCCAGAGCCCCCCTGCCCCCGCCGGGCGCCGAGTCCACACCGTGGGTCCCAGAGACTGTGAAGAGGTCAGGGGACAGGAAGACGAACGAAGACCAGCAAAGGCCCAGCTTCAGTTACGCGGAAGGCGGCTGACGCGAGCCCAGGGCTTGGACAGAACCCACAGTAGGACCCTTGAAACTGTGTACAAGCCCCTGGGTCCTCGTCTGACTCAAGAGTGAATGATTGGGAAACGTGAAGACGTATCAACAGAAACAGACAATAGCTGTTGGCCTGGGGAACTGGCAGTAATTCAGACTATAATTCTGCCGCGTCTCAGAGTCACGAACTCCCAGTTCCCCGAAACACATAGATAAAGGCGTGACACACCTTCCTAAGTTGTTTCTGCGGGAAGCAGACGCCCACCAGATGGAACCTGCACATGGAGCCTGCTGGCCACAAGCACACAGACCCCAGACCAGCTGAAACCAGAAGGCGGACGATGCTTGAAACTTCACCTTGATGCCAACCAATCCGAGAGCTGCCCACGAGCTGACCACGCCCTGCTCCACGAGCTGACCACGCCCTGCTCCTTGACCACTGTAAGACTACCCCCTGCAGGGTGGGCAGTCCCTGAGGCGCTAGCCCGCTGTGTTCCCTCTTTGCCTGGCAAAGAAATAAAGCTACTCTTTCTCTTTCCTCCAAAACTCTGTCTCCGTATTTCTATTCAGCACTGGCGTACAGGGGCCAAGATTTGGGCAACACCCTCACTGCCCAGGAGCAGGGGGGCGGGGCAAAACCACGTCACTGCCCCGGGGGAAGGGAGGGGAGGGAAGGGCTCGGCGCCCCCTCCATCAGGGGCACAGCGGGAAGGTGGGGAAGTTGGAGAGAAGACGAGGAGCAAGCCGACCTGGGCTCTGCCCGCAGCGACCGCAGCCCAGGTCCTCAGGAGAGCGCGAAGTGGGGGAAAACGAGAGGCCGGAAGGAAGGGTTAGGGACCGGCCACCACTCCCTAGGCTGCAAGGGCGCAGAGGCACCAAGTCCAGAGAGAAATCTGCCGCGTCTTGACCCACCGGCAGGAAGTGCCCAGCGAGGGGAGGGGACCCAGCGAGAGTTCAGAGAGGACGAGCCCCGTGAGCGACCCCCTTCCCGAAGGCCCCGCAGCACGGCCGACCAGATGCGGCCTGGGAGAGGGTCACCCCGCCGCGGGGTAACCGCAGGAGGGTGCCTGACAGAAACGTCTTCCGTAACCCCAGACAGACTACAGCCGAGCAAAGCTGCCCAGAGGAGAGCTCGGGAACGAGGCCGGGGGCCAGCCCGTCCTGCCCGCCGGCCAGCGTGACGGCAGCATCAGGCGACACAGCTGGGATTTGGGGATACCTGGCTAAAAGAGCAAGAGAACGTTTAATGGGGAAGCTGCTTAAACTTAGGTGAATAAAAGGAAAAAAAGCTGGAAAGATCTGCTTTGGAAACATTTCCCGTGAAAGGGGACAGGCTGCCTGAAACGAGGCGTCCTGTGGAGGCTGGGGAGACGTGGCCCAGCCCGCTCGCTGGGCCGAAAGGCGGACCCCCCTCAAAGGAAGCCGGGGGGCTTCTCAGGGTGAGAATGGAAGGTCGACCCACAGGAATGCCCGCAGCGAGAGAGTTGGCATGGGGCTGGCATGGAGCAGAGACCCCGGGGAAGTAACCCAAGGGGGCGCCCGGGGAGCATGGAGGTGGGTCAGAAGCCTTGGGCAGACTCGGCCTGAGGCCTGGACAGCACCCGGCAGCTGGCTTTTCACACCTGGGCCCTGAGCGCCAGTGTCCGGGGCAGCCCGCCCCCCCGCGGACCCGTGTCCTGTTTGTGGATGACGGAAGCGTGGCGGTTCCTGGCTGGGCGCAGGACGGTGGAGAAGGGTGAGGGCGACACAAGCTGAGAGCAGCTCTGGCCCCTGCCTTTGGCTCAAGGACCGTGAAACACCAGAAGCAAACCCTCCAGTCTCACGGGCGCGGGGCCCCCACCCGCCTGGCCCGGCCCTGTACAGTGGCGAGATGACCCTGAGTTGTCCTGAAAGGCCGTGACGGGGCCCCCGGCACTCCCATAGAAGGCAGCTTTGAAGGATCAACCTGGCCGGTTACGAGGCCCAAGATACTAGAGGCGCCCAGACCCTGGAGAAGGCACTTTTGGGGGACCGAGCCCCCATCTCTGTGCCCCCTGGTCAGAGGGACAACAAGGGCCGCTCCCACGGACCCATGCCCGGGGGTGGGGCGGCCGGGTCATCCCGCCAAACCCGCCCACCTGGCCACACACGGTCGTGCTGAGGGTCACGGGTGGCCTG
Source organism: Pseudorca crassidens (assembly GCF_039906515.1). Taxonomy (NCBI): domain Eukaryota; kingdom Metazoa; phylum Chordata; class Mammalia; order Artiodactyla; family Delphinidae; genus Pseudorca; species Pseudorca crassidens. The sequence goes on from NC_090298.1 coordinate 1,184,430, forward strand.
CGTCAGCCTCTGGCACAGGCTCCCGGGTGCCCTGGGGACAGAGGCCAGGAGCTGCCCGCTCGGGTCCCGATCTGCCCCACGCACTGCGCGCAGCTCGGCAGGCTGGGCTTACGGAACCGCCCCAAGGTCTCTGCACAGAATCCTCGGAGAGCTGGGCGCATCTTAGGAGAGGCTCCCAGAGGTAAACCCTCAGAAATAAGGCTCCCAGGAAGGTGGCAGCAGGACAAGTCCCGCGACTGAGAAGCGAAGGGGGGGGTTCCAGGGGATCCGGTGGGGGAGGGCGGCCCTGGCGCGGGGCGGGGCCGGGCTGGGGCACCTTGGCCTGGCGCCGCCGGCTGTCCTCGGCCTCCTCGTGTTCCACCACGCCCTGGCTCAGGTTGGTGTAGTTGGCCAGCTTGTTGAGTAGCGAGGACACCATGGGGTTGCTGTCCATCTCCTCCTGTTTGGGGCCGAGGCGTGGAGTTAGTGACCTCCCCACCCCGAGACGCCCCAGACCGACCAAACCAACCTCCCAGCAGGGCTCCCGCTCTACGTGCCCAGCGGGTCAACGGTCAGGGCTCAGGGCCCCGGGGCTCCCCGGACGGCCCAGGCCCAGCCCCTCCGCGGGGCTCCCGGAGGCCTCTGCCCGGACCCCAGGGCACCGTTAGGCCGGGCTCTTCTCTCGCGGGCACTGCCGCCTCCGCTCTGAAGGGGAGAGCAGGGGGCGGTGACCCACCTCAAAGAGCGCCATGCTCTTCCTTTCGAAGGCTCTCTCTCCGTCCACGTCCATGCTGCCGATGAACGGGCTGTTCTCCCCGGGGTTTCCATCTCCTGTGGGGAAGGGCTCGCTCAGATGTGAAAGGAATTAAAGGCCACGAGGGAACAGGAGGAGGGGCCCGCCAGGCGCTTGTCTGCGTGCCTCGGACTTTCCTAAGTTACCTGTCAGGGGGCAAGGGGCCAGGTAGAGAGAAGGCCAAAGGTGGCGCTGGGTCCAGGAACCTCAAGTCCCACCCCGGCCCTTTTGGGTCCCGCGGGACAAACGGCTCGAGACCAGCAGATCCGGACAGGCTGGCCCGCGACCGTCCTCGGCGGGGACGGGGTGGGGACCAGCACTTGCACCAGGCGGCACAGAGGTTCGCTGCTGTGTTCTGACAGCAGCTCAGCTTTCCAATCCCCCCAATCCTGGTGGATTACGGCGGCCTCACTGGCGACCCCATTAGCTCAGAGCACAGTCCCCGCGGGGAGTGCCACGGAGCCCACACGTAGGCGCACGGCCGGCAGGTGGCCCATCGCGGCTGCTGTCTCCATGGCTGTTTCTGTCAGGAAGCCCTGGCCCGCCGTCCCCAGCTAGAGTATATCAAGGCCCTCGGTGTGGCCAGGCCACAGAGGAGCGAAGGGTCAGCCCCGACTCACCCTGGGAGCTCCTCCCAGATCCTGAAACGCGAGCCTTACCACGTTCTCCCATCAAAGCAGAGAGAAAAACCCGATGGCATCGCTCTGACTCCCAGCCCTGCCCCATCCCACCGGACCTGGAGCAATGCCATCCCAGAAGCCACCCTGGGCCCACCTGCACGTCAGCCCCACCCACAGGCCTTCCGCGTGTGATGTGGCCCTGTATCAGAATGACCGAGCGAGGACACCAGGAAAAAGCGCTCCAAACTGGCTTTTCTCAGGCCCCCAGGGGCCCTGGGGCAACCCGGAGCATGACCTTAGCGGGGAATCACCTGCTCACCGGGTCCCGTCAGAGGTGACACGGGACTTCCTGATGGAATCTCCCAACCCCCCAGAAGGAACCAGAGCCCAGACGCACAGGGAAGGGGAGCCCACAGTCCGTCCCCTGTGAACTCACGTGCCTGCCCCTCACAACGGACACAAATTCGGGAGCCACCAGGGTCCAGGCATCGCCCCTCACCCCCCACTCAGCTGTCCAGTCCCCCCGAAATCCACAGGACCCCCCCCGGAAAGTTCCCAGGGTCCAGCCCGCGGAGGCCGCATGGCAGGCAGAGCCCTGCCCTCCTGCCGGACGGACCCTGTGCCCCTCACTGCCGAGCCCCAGTGACCAGCTCAGGGGCAGCAGAAGGCCCGAGGAAGCCAGTGGCCGGGGAACCGCTTGGCGAGGGAACCACCAGCAGATGCTGGGACCAGGGGCGACACCTGGAGGGGACGGGGCAAGGACCCCCCCACACACACCACGGCCCCACGAGCCACCTGCTCAGTACCATGGGGCAGGGGCAGTGCCAGGAAGAGCTGACCACCCACCGACCCAGGGGTCAAGGTGAACACGAGGGTCGCAGGCTGACTGACACCCAGGGGAGGACATGACTGCCTGGGTCCCCGGATTCCAGCATGAGGAGCTTGAAGCAAAGCAAAGGAGCCGCCGGCCCTCTTCAGAGGCCTCGGAGGACACGGGCCGGCTCCGGAACGTTCTGGAAAGAGGAAGAAGATGGAAGCAGCCCGATTCTTTCCATAAAGGACATTATTGGGCTGACGGCAAGATCTAAGTAAGACTTCAGTCAATGAAAACGTCCTGACTTTGGAAACCGTACTACAGGCATCATGAGAGGAAACGTGCTTGTTTTAGGAAACACACAAAGGGCATCGCACCTGCTGTCTGTTCTCAGCACATCGGGAAGGAACGTGTGAAGAGGGGGAGGGGGAGGCAGAAGGCAGGTGGGACCAGTGCTCAGGCAGATGACACGTGATCCCGTGCTCTTGAAAGTTTTCTCAAGTCCAAGTTCTGAAGTTGGGTCAAAACAGCTTAAAAAATGCAACCACATTCAATTAAACAAGAAATCCCTCCTGAGCGCCCTCCCCCGCTCTGCAGGCGTCTGCGGGAGGGCGCCAGCCTGTCTCCCTCCTTCCTGCTTCAAGCGGGCTCCTGCCCGGCACCTTCTTCCTGGTGATAATGACTGTATTTTTCTGGTGGTAACAATCCTGTTTCCGACTGGGTTTCTGGTGTAAACGGAAGCCGCAGAGAGCTCTCTGCAGACCAGACTCTGGAGGACACGTAGGCCGGCTCTGTCCCGGTCAACAGGCTTCAGCCACGCAGGCCAGGGTGCCGGCCACCCCGGGAGGGGTGTTGGGTTCTCCCTCTGCCCCAACCTTGGACAAATTCGTGGCTCCCAGGTCTTGTGTTTCTCGTCCAGGGAGAGGCGGCCACCACGGACAGGGCCTCCACTCAGCTCAGGCCCGGCTGCCCCGGTGCCCCTGCCGCCCCCGCCCGGGAAGCACAGCCTGGTCCAGGGGGCTCTGGGGGTCTGTCTGAATGCCCACCGGGCATGGGGCAGATGGGCACCTGCAACCACGTTCAATCCACAGAGACAACATCTTTCTTGGAGCATGTGATGCTCCTGCTGGCTGGGAAAGTGAACCACGACCTCAAACAGGAGCTGAGACAGCTGGCCCATCCGCCGCGATGAGGGCCGGGGGGTGGCCCGGAGCCGAGGGTCGGAAAGGAGCAGAATGGGCGAGAAGCGCCTGGGCGAGAGGCCCAGGGAGGCAGCCAGGAGCAACTGATTCGAGGCAGGCGGACGGCAGTGGCTTATTTACACACAGGACGACCGTGGAGACCGGGGAGTGGGAAACGGTGCCGTGAACGCCCCACAAAGGCCAGGATGGCCCGCCCCGTGGGGACCCGTGTGCTGGGCACGTGTGCACAGGAAGCCCGGGGACGGCCAGGACTGGGCTGTCAGGCCGTGAGGCTCTGGTCTTCCGGCTCGCTGCTTATAACCAGAATTAACGCACAGAGAATGGGGAAACACACACAAAACGCACCGGGGGAACAGCAACACATGCCCCAGCGTCTCCGTAAATCCCCCCACCCCGACTCCCCTGGTTTGGGGGCTGCACCGCCCACACCAGAGGTTACGGCCAACAGGGAGTCTCCTTATCCATCGTAAACCACCGTCTTAATCGCTAATCCTTTAACGAGAACACGTTTCCCTTCATTTCTGAGAAGGCAGTCCTCGGGAGTGCTTTCCGAAGCGCTGGGGGACCCAGTGGAGAGAAGAGGCTCCCGCGGGAGCCTCGGGCAGCCATCTCCTCCTCGACCTGCTGGAGCCGAGACTCTTGGTTAAAAACCAAACGCTTCGGGCTTCCCTGGTGGCGCAGTGGTTGGGAGTCCGCCTGCCGATGCAGGGCACACGGGTTCGGGCCCCGGTCCGGGAAGATCCCACATGCCGCGGAGCAGCTGGGCCCGTGAGCCATGGCCGCTGAGCCTGTGCATCCGGAGCCTGTGCTCAGCAACGGAAGAGGCCACAACAGTGAGAGGTCCGCGTACCGCAAAAACAAAAAAAATCAAACGCTTCTACCTGAGGGACACACCTGCGATCCCATCCCACAAAATGCAAAACCGTCACAAGCTACCCGGGTGAGCCTTAAAATTCCCTTAATTGCTTTCACCGCTGGAGAACACTCAAATCTCAGTTCTTATTTTTCAAGGGAGGGGCAGGTTACAACTCAAGTCTTCACAAAGGAAACTGGTACAAACCCCGCCAGGGCCTGAGCCCTTGGTACACGCTGGGGGCTCTGAAGACCTCAGGCTCCGGGTGGACACCCCTCCCGCCTCCACCGGGACTCTGATGGCGCCCGGCACGACCCTGCCAGGCCCGGTCGCGGCTCTGAAGAGCAGGGGTCCTCCTCTGGCTGAGACCCTCCCCCCACGTTTCGGGGAGGAGGCCGCTCACCTGGGCTTGCGCCGGCTGTGTACTCTGCTTGGTCATGACAATGAGGACCCAGGACAAGCCCGAGCAGAGGGGATCCCGGGGGCGCAGGGCCCGCCTCACCGGCCCCGCCGCCTCCGTCCTCCTGGGGCGGGTCCCCTGTGGTGCCCCCGCCGGGCACACAGCCCGGAGGTCACCGGGCGCCCTCGCTGCGCAGCGGTGGCTGCCGGGCCATGTGGGAGGGGCCCCCCGACGGTCAGGTGTCCTGGGCCACGCCGGCCGGCAGGGCAGGACCCACACCTGCTGTCTCCGGGCGGGAGCGCTCAGGCCTCGTTCACCTTTCACCTGCTCTAACGGACGGGCAGGGCTGGGCCGTCAGCTGTGTAGTCAAACAGAAACGGCCTGGAGGCCACGCGATTAACACTCCCCACCACCAGCAGAGCTGGCTCCCCGCCTCGCGCACAGGTGGGGCTTTCGGCCTGCTCGTTTCACGCGGCAGGGGCGCCGCCGGTGGGGCTCACTGCGCAGAGATCACAGCCTGACGCGGTCCAAGGTCACAGCACCCCGCAAGTCCAGGACCCCCGGACCCCTAGTGTCCAGCCGGGCGGGCGCAGTGGGCGGGGAGGCCCTGCCAGGCCGGGAGGTCCCTCAGAGCCCAGCCACCTTGCATGTGACTCACCCCTCTCGTCACCGAGGAAGGAGACTGATTTGGTTTTAAAACAAGGATCCTTCGGCCAGTAAACCCACAGGACACCATGGCCGGGACACGTCCAACCGGCGGGGGTGCCCGTGTGCTGGGGACGCCCGAGAACGGCCACGCTGCGGACGCGGCACCAGGAAAGAGGGGCCGAAGGTGCCCGGGGCCCGAGGGGACAGGAGGGAACTGGGGGTGACGCGCAGAAACAGCTGACGACCACGCAGGACACGCCCACAGCACCGCCCCACACGCCGGCATGGGGAGGGCGGGCGCCCGCGCGCGCAGAGCTGCCCGCCAGGGAGTCCGGAGCCTGGGACAGGTGACCCCCAGCCCGCTCACAGCTGGTGAGTTCAAACAGCCCGGGGGCCGCGGGCAGGTACCACATGGCCTGAGCGCCGGCCGCTCGGTTTACGGCCCCTTGGCCTCTGGCTCCACCACCAGCTCTGGACTGCCGACGTGCGCGCACACCCGAGTTTTGCTTTTCCAGGACACAGCAGCCAGGTGCCGTAACTAACCTTTTTAAGCCTTTACGATGTACATTTACTGGCCGCCCCTGCAGCGCGGGCAGCGGCAGGCTGAGTAGGAGGACAGAGCGGCACCGGGCGCTGGCTGAAAAGGAGGCGCCCACAAAGCCAGGATCCACTCGTTCCAAAGGCTGGGGCGGGGGTGCTGCAGAAAAGAGAGGCTTCACGGCAGAACCTGACGGACACCCCAGTGCTGAGCCCCGGTGCCGGTGAGAATTCACGTTTCCTCCGGGGCCTCCCGTTAAACCCACACCCCGCCGAGCCGCGAGAAAACCATCAGACAGATGCCAGTCGACGGCACCTGCAACACACCTGGCCAGCAACCCTCAGAACTGCCCAGATCACAAAAACTAGGAAGCTCTGAGACACCGTCACAGCCTAGGAGTGGCCTGTTCAAAGCCCCCTCCCGTGCTCCCGGCGCCCCCCGCGCTCGAGGAGCCCGAGGAAGCCAGCGCGTCAGGGGTGGCTCCCAGCGCGGCCCAGCCAGGCCTTAGTGTCCACCCACCTGCTGGTCTCCCTCCAGGTTCTAAAGAAAGTTCCAGGAACCTGGAGCACCTTTTGAACACGGCACACCAAGCCCACCGCCCCCAGGGGCCGGGGCGGCATCCTGCCCTGGGCTCCCAGGATGACTGGCCAGCAAGGCCGGACCAGACCAGGCCCAGGACCCAGAGCTGCAGACCAGCCTTGGCCCAAGGCCACCGAGGAGCCCCCCCAGAAACGGGCAGAACAGCGGGTGCCTGGCAGTGAGAGCCCAAGGCCCGGGGAGCAACCGTGGCCAGGAAGGGGCGAAGTGGGCAGGGCAGCCCTCCTCCTCCCCGTGAGGGGAGGCAGCAGCGAGCTTCGCATGAGGCCGTGTGTCTCGTGTCATCACGGGCGTCCTGAGAAGCCCCCGCGCCCGCAAGCGCCGGCCACACATCCAAGCGGACCCTCCCCATCCGGTGCAGGCCTGACGCAGCTCAGAGCGCCGCTGCCTCCACCAGCCCGCGCGCCCGGCCCTCGGAGACACACGGCCCCCCGCCGAGGCGGCCTCTGCTCTTTCCACCCGTCCTCGATCTGCTTCTCCCACATCCGTTTTGATGCCCGGTTTCTGGCTCCATGAAATGCAAACTTAACCCTGAGTAAACGTGGTGGTCACCAGGGACAGGGTGGGACCTGGTGCTCTGGACGAGGGGGCGGGAACAGGAAGCCACCAGGAGAGGCGCGTGCGTCCTCAGCATCGAGCGAACGCAGCAGGGCCTTCGGGGCGGGAGGGGACGGCCCAGGCCAGAGAGGCAGGCGGGGGCGCCAGCTCGGGGGCCAAGTGGAGCCCGGCAGGCCCGGACCCAGTGGTCAGAGCCCCAACCCCACTGAGGGTCCCGAGTGCAGCGTCCTCCGTCTCTGGTCACAGCCTCCGCCAGCCCCGCTGCAACCTCTGCGCACAAGCCCTCCCCTCCCAGTGCGCCAGCCTCCCCCACACCCTCAGCCCTGGGCCAGCGTTCGGGATTTCTACCACCGTCTCTTTCTCTTCGGGAAGAGCTCCCAGGGGAGGAGCAGAGAGTGACCTCTGAGGCTCAGAGCCAGAGGCGTTCCCGAGGGTCAGCTGGGCCGGGCCTGCACCGAGGCACGGGCAGCGGGCGGCCCGCAGTCCTGCCCTGGGGCCGCGGGGCCACCTCCCACCTGCCAACCTAACAGTGCGTCCGACTGGCCGGCCCCCGAGGCTGCATCCCCTTCCAAGTGGTTCAGCACTGCAGCGGAGTTTTTAGGTTCCACGACCCTCGGGGTTAACTAATGCCCTCTGGCCCTTGCCCCCTGCCCTCCGTGCTTTGCAGCCAGGATCAATGCTGGATCTGAAATCCAGCGGCCTGGCCACCTGGGCCAGTGGACTCCCCGAGGGGCACAGCCTGAGAAGAAACCGTTTGGCGTTCAAGCCAGAAAAAAAGGAAATGCTTGAGGTCGAGAGCTCCCGTGCTTTCACAGCAAGTTTCTGGCTAAAACAGAAACCCGTTCTCTGGCGAAGACAGGGGAAACACTGACAGGACAGGAACCACCCACAGCCCGGCCAGCGGGACACGGCCCCTCGCCGGGGCACCTCCCAACGTCCTCTCCTGGAGGGCTGCCTGGGCCTCCCACCCAGGCCTCTGGAGCGAGAACTGCCTGCCCACAGGCGAGAGCCCAGAGGGCAGGAGGTGGATGTGCCCCTGCCCCTCGGACCTCCATGGGCCCTTGCCCAACCCTCAGGCGTGGCCTGCGGGGGCACCTTGCCGGCTGGAGGCCCAGACGTCCAGAGATGCTACTTCCCAAGGGCCTCGCCAGGTGACCCTGTGCGCCTGGCCCCCAGCTGCCCCCACCAAGCACAGACCCCGCTGCCTGGGGCCGGAAGCAGCACCGTCCAGGCCCAGGACCACGGGCACGCGGGTGGCGGCAGGCCGGCTCCGCCCTACCCGAGAGTGCTGTGCGTGTGTGCCGGCACCTGGAACCCAGCACCTGGTGGGGCGCGGCGGGTGTCCGCTGGGAGAGGCGGGCAAGGCCGGATCACAGCACCTCTGCGAGGCCTTCCGGAAATGACACAGCCCTCACTTCTGGGAGCACCCTGCCACCAGCGCCCCCCGTGACACCAGGTCCCAGCCAAAATCAGAAGCAGGCGGCACAACCGAGGGGAAAGAGCCTGCCTGGCCCAGACGTGCCCCTGCGCCCGCTAAGCTGCCCCTGCCGTGCCCCCTGCACCCGCTAAGCTGCCCCTGCCGTGCCCCCTGCGCCCGCTAAGCTGCCCCCGCCACCCCGCGCCCGGGGGAGGGTTCTCCCGGGCGACCCCAAGGACCGGGGTGCTCACACACAAGGACTCAGGAAGGCTGCGGGCACTGGAGGGACACAGCCGCCCTTCAACCCGGACCAAGGTCACGGCCACCGCCCCGGTGTCCGCTGCTCCAGCCAAGGGCTTCGGCCCAGCCGTCGGGCCAAAGACACCAGCTCTGGCTGGCACCTTCTCCTCAAACCTGACACTCGCACAGTCGAGACAACAAGGAAAGTACCGGGATTCTCGGCTACTAAGAGGCAAGAACACAGAGGAACCAGCCAGCCACACACGTTAACACACGTGTGCAAGCACACAGAGGCACACGGGGCACGGCTGTGGGCCACGGCTCTGTGAGCTGCTCCCCCAGAACAGTAAGTGTTTCAGGGACTTCCCACCCGTCCAAAGGACCTGCCCTCCCAGGCTGGACGCGCTCCCTCCTGGGCGGCGTGGGCCTCCGGTGGACTCGGGGACCCGGCTCCCCGCCACCCCTCGGGGTCTGCTGCCGATCCGACCTCTCCCTCCTCGGGAGCTGGCAGTCGTGTTCCCAGCCTGGGGGTGGGGGGAAGGGCTCAGGACGGCAGGGCCGGCCCAGCCGGGGCAAAGGCGGGAGGTGGGCAGCCGGGAGCCCCACCAGCCTCCCGGGGCGGCTCCCGTTACCGACTCAGGCTCCTGCCGGGCTGCGGCCAAGACCCTCCATCAGAGGGAAGAGGAAACCCAAGAACAACCCGGCGCGTCTCTCCTCTGATAACAGCTCCACAGGCTCCCTCCCCAGTGACCGTCCCGAGAGCCTCCCTGAGAACCCAGGCCTGACCCGTGGGCGCCGTGACCAGATGGGGCCCAGGACACGGCCACCTCTGGGACAGGCCGGCTCCAGGAGAGGGAGACAGGCACACGGAGAACCCCCAGGACGGTGCGGGGCCTGCACAAGGCCTCCCCATCACCCTGGGGGGGCGTCCCGCTCACGTGGACTCGTGGGGTGCCCCCGCCTCGCAGACGGCGCCAGGCCACAGGCACACGCGGACGCCCAGACGGGCTCAGCTGCAGGGCGGCTGCAGGCCGCTTAGACGGGAAGCAGTTCTGGCTGCGAGCAGTAAACGCAGGCCCAGGAGCCCAACACCCAGCAGAGACCCCAGCGCCACAGGCACAGGGAGCCAGGGACTGCCCGAGAGCAGCCCTGAGCACAGGGAACTCACAGCTGGTCATGGGGCCCACCCAAGCCTCAGGAAGCTCAGAAACAGAGCTTCCCTCTCCTCCCCGATTGTGTTCTCAAAGAGAGAACCGCCCCAGGAAAGAAAGAGGAAACAAACCCAGCCCAGGGCCCCAGGGCCTTGCCGCTGAGCCTGGCCAGAGGCGCGGGCAGCGAGGCCACGCAGACCTGGCACCCACACTTCACCCCCTTCCCGGCCAGGAGCACGGCCCTGCAAACCCCCCCAGCCACAGGGGCACCTGGACAGGGCCCCTCACCAGCGCCCCCGGCACAGGGCTCCAGGGCCGACACGGCGCCGGGGGCCACAGACGGAGGAGCGGCCATGGATCGGGGGACCGGGGCGCCTCATTCTCCGGCTGGTCCTGCTGAAGCTGCAGGCTTATCTGCACAGACCAGACCTCTGCTCTGAAGAGGGAGTTCCCGCTTTCTCATAAAAGCAAGGTGTAACCCTTTGTGCTCTGCTCTCTGTGCCGGGCGGCCCTGCCCCAGGGTCCCCCAGAAGAGAGCCCAGGGCAGCCACCCGCTGGAGCCCGGACGGCCCCTGACCGTCACCCTGGCTGGCCTAACACTCCCAGAGCCGCTTGCAGACGCCTGCTCCCCGCCAGCAGCGCTGCTGCAAAGCGACTACGAGAGGGACGCCCCCAAAAGGCACCTGGCTGCGCGCACGGCAGCTGACACTCACGCCAAACAGCAGCCTCTGCCCTCCAGCCTCACGCGCCCAGCAATGCCCAGCCCTTCAGGGGGTAACGGGAGACTCCCAGAGACCAGCCAGCAGCACCGTCTTCCCATCCGCCTGTGCCTCCAATGTCTGCCCCGAGCATGACCACAGTCCCGCTGCTGTGCCCCGAGGACACTGGCCCTGGGAAGGAACCCCCGGCCCAAGGCCACCCACCGCCCAGGGCAGGAGCCCGGGCCAACCCAGTCAGGTGCCAGGACCTGCTCGGGTCCGCTCAGGACTGTGGCCACAGGCCTGCTGAGCAGAGGCCTCCCTCCACGGCCTGGTCTCCCGGGGGCTGGGAAAGGACAGCTCCCTCGCCTACGGGGTCCGACCTGGCAGACGCCCCTGGCCATCCCGGCCGCCCCCTGCTCAGTCTGTGATGCCCTGAGCTGCAGTAAATCAAGACCCTGGGTGACCTGGGCCCACACAAGGCCCCTCCCCCTCTCTAGGCAGGTCCCTCCTCCAGCGGCCCCGCGAGAACTCCCCCCCACCACCGCCAAGCGGAGAGTAAGCCCGCTGCCCACCTCCAAGCAAGGGACACGTGGGATCAATTATTTGAAAACAACGGGGTCCGCGCGGAGACCATGGGCTGCGGGGCCATTCTGGTTCTGAAGCCCTGGCCGTGTGACCGTCCGGCCAGAGGGGCCTCTGAGCTGCAGGCTCTCTGTGCGGTGGGGGCCCCGTGTCACTGGGAGCTGCTCTGCCCAGGTGGGGCCACCTGCCCCCGTTCATAAGGTGGTTGTGGCCTCAGGCGCGGAGCGGCTGGCCCTGCAGACAGACCCCCTCTGCTCGTGTAGCCACCTCCAGTGACATGGGCACTCTCGTGGGCCTGGCCGCACAAGGGGACCGGTGGGATTCAGCCTGTCCATGTGCAACAAGGACCAGCAGCAGCCTGTCCCCCGAAATTCAGCCCCCGGGATGGGACGGGGTGAGCCGGCCTGAGACAGGCCCCTCGGGGCAACGAGTCAGGGTCTGACGCCATGGGGCGCTGAGCTGGCCCAGGGGGATTCCACAGAAGGGTGGCATGGAGCCAGCTGGGGTGGGGCTGTCCTGCCGCGGGCACGCGCGCGTGTGTCTGTGTGCATCTGGGAGGACTGGTGGGAGGACTGCCTGGTGTGTGTGTCCTGGGCGGCCCCTGGCAGAGCGGAGCCGTGGGCTTGGCTGGGCTCTCTGTTAGGCAAGGAGAGGGCCCCAGCGGCCAGCAGGGCTTACGTGCGCCGAGCGTCCTGGGGCACGCTAACTGCCTCTCTGCCCGGCGCCTCCTGGGGGCTGGGGGGGCAGTGGGATTCCCCGCTGGTTGGTGATGCCCTGTGCGCTGCTGGAGAATGGGGGACCCCTCCTCGCCCTGGGGCCCCGGGAGATACACGGCACCGCCCACTCTTCCCTCGGTGGATGAGGTGCAACCGACTTTCAGGGGTCAGCCCTTCGGACAGCCTGCGCCGCCTGCCCTTCCTGCTCAGACGTCCCCCGCGCCAGCATGACGCATCCCTTCCTTCCTGGACCCAGTGGCGGAGCAACGCTCGAGGCTCTGTCTCGGGCCCACTCTCCGGCCGCACTCACGTCCCAGCGCCCAGGGCCTCGGCTTTGTGCTCTGACCACCCCAGCGGCAGCAGACCCTCGAGGGCAGCGGGCACACGCATCGGCACACATCCCGCTCCCCGTGACCCATGAGCCCCGCAGGACGAAGGTGATGCTCCCAGGGCTGCCTGGGTCAGTGGCTGGGGGCGCGGGTCCCCTTCACAGGGGGCAAGAGAAGACCCCCGGGTGACCCACGGGACCTGAGCGGCAGAGCATGAAATCACGGGAAAGGAATCCAGAAAGAGGAACAAGGAAGGAAGAGGAAGCCCCAGCAGAGCTGTGGGCAGCTCCCGGGAGGAACCGGCAGGAACAGCGGCCCTCCAGCGCCCAGCCCACGGGCCTGCGGTGGGGGGCAGTGTGGTCGGGGCCACCCCTCTGGGGGTGCACGTGGACCCCCCCACCTCACTGCCCGCAGGCCACCTTCCCACCCCTAAAGCACCAACTGTGGGCCTGCCGAGCGGACACGGCCAAGGTCAAAATAGCAGGGGCAGTTCAAGGTCAACACGTGGTATTGGCCACCGCAGCCTGATGAGGCCCAGAGCCTCCGACAGCCAGGAAACGGGCCCCGGCTTCACAGGCTGACAACGGGGCTCCCCGGCAGGCCCAGCCTGGACACAGGGACCGAAGGCAGCCCAGGCGGCCTCCCCGTGTCACAGGCTCACCGCCTAGGCCGTCAGCCTCAGGCCAGGCACAACCAAGGCCGGTCCCACCAAGCTCTGGGTCAGCCAGGTGGGCCTGCAGACGTGAGCGCGGGCCCCCCTCACCTCCCTCCCACCCTCGTCCTGGCGTCCCACGCTCCCTATTCCCACGACAGCCCCAGGTACACCTCGGGAGGGTATCCCCAAGCCTGCTTCACCAGCACCACCAGGAGGCCCACCCAGAAAGCCAGGTGCCTCCCTGGAGGTTCTAAGGCTGGCCACGGAGTCAGGAAGGAACTTCAGTGACTGCGATGAGCAGGTGTGGCACAAGCTGGACCACAGGGTAAGGGCCCCGCACGCGAGTCTTCAAAGGGGCTCCACGCAGCGGTTCCGGCTCCCGCAGGACTGTCCCACCAATGAGCAGGGCGTGGGGCTGCGTCCCAGGCTCCCCGTCACGCTGGCGTCACAGGGCCTCTCCGGGCACCGACTGGTCTGACGGCTTGCGTTAAAACTCAGAACCCAGCTGAGCAGACCCCGAAAGGCAACAGCACGCCTGCCTGTGACCCCGTAGCGGGCTCTGGCCAGTTCCCCAACGCCTTCTGCGGCTGTCTCTCTAAGGGAGCACGAGAACGAGCGAAGAACACAGGCTTCCCAGGTTGAAGTTCTGCGCCAGCTCGTCTAAGTGTCACAGGTGCAGCTCAGACCCTAAAGGGTTTGTTGAAAAGCATGCAGGACGCCCACACTTAGCGTTTGCCGTCGCTCCCGCCTCTGAGAGCACACAGGCAAGGCGGGTTCCAGACGAGCCGGGAGAGGGATTAGGGCTGAGAAAGCAAGAGCCTTGGACTGAGGGCAGCTGGGGGCTCGAGGCCAGCCGGGCAGGCAACACCACGGCCCTCCTGGCAGCCCTGAGCGCAGGCCCAGGGGCACCGAGCTTACAGAGAGCCACCGAGGCCCGTCCGAGAAGGAGCCGGCAGGCAGGGGCCACACACCCGGGAGGGCTGAGGGTCCCCGAGGACACGACGGCTCCTGGTGGCCGGTGAAACGCCGCTCGCCCAGAAAGGCCACACCGGGACGCGCTAACCGGAGCCGCAGTGAGAGAAAGGCTGGGCTTACGGACTCTGCCTTCAAGTCCGGCCTGGTTCCGGCCTCTGTGCCCACTCCCACACCCACACCCACGTGCAGAGGAAAGCCGGCGGGCACCCGAGGGGTGGGGCGGGACCCTGCCGACCCGCCCCTGCCCACTAGGACGGCGTGCTGCCCCCAGGGGGTGCCCGGCCTCTCCTGCCAGGCCGCAGGACCTGTGGCCTCCACTGACCTCGCCCCTTTTCCTGCCTGGAGCAGGATACCTCTTCCCCAACCCTCCATTTCTAGAGGGGTGCTGAGCCCCAGATGAAGCAGCGGACTCAGGATGACCAACCTATCAGCTGCAGAGACGCCCGGGCCTGGAGCCCAGATGATGGAGGAACAGGCCTGGGGATGCCCCGCACCAAGAGAAAGTGAAAGTGCCAGAGACCTCCTGATCCCAGGAGCGAAGTGGGCAAGGAGGACCCTCAGCCTGAGTGCAGCTCCCCCCCGCCCCGGCAGGGACCTGCAGTCCTTCCTGCTCAAGACCCCGCGGAGTGCCAGCCTGTCCCCGGTCAGCCGGGCTTATCTGACTGGCGGCCCTTTGCCCCACCGCCCGAGAGCACAGACGAGCAAAGCAGAGGTGGCTGGGAAGGAAGCAGCCAGGCGCTCCTGCCCCGAGGAGCCTTACCACGGGTGGGGACCCCACCGGGTCACCGGGCCTGGGGGGCCTGGCAACTCTCGGAGGAAGAGCCCCTCCTCGGTCTCCACAGCTACCCAGGGCGTCTCACACCTCCCCAGGGGCCCACCCCGAGCGGGAGAAAGGTGCTTCCTAGGCCCCGGGGGGGGGCATGGGGGCGCAGCAGAGGAGGGCCCACCGCCCCTGAAGCCCTCGCCCAGCGCCTCCACCACTAAGCCTGGAGAGGGGGCTCGGCGAGACGGGAACCACAGAAGCAGGCAAAGCGGTGGAAACTAGTGAGGAGTGAGAGGAAGGCGCGGGCTGGGAATCGGGGAGGGGGAGCGGAGAGCAGCCCCACACCCCTTCCTCGGGCGACGTCCCGGGCCCAGGTCGTCCCCCCTCCCTGCCACCCATGCCACCCCCTCCGCCGCGGCCTCCCTCCCTTCCCCCTCCTCCCACCCCACCCCCTCCCTCCAGGGCCGCCCCCTCCTCCCTCCCCTCCCTCCCTCCCCTCCCCTCTCCTTCCCACCGGCCGCCAGCCCCGCGCAGCCCGGCCTCCGCCTTTGTCCCGCGGGCAGGTGCGGCCGCGCTCACCCTGGCTCGGGCAGTTGGGCTCACCGCCCTCGGGGGGGCCCGGCGCCTCGGTCTGCTCGGGACCCTCATCCTGGCCGCCGTCCGCCCGCGCCTCCACAGGCACCACGGTGAAGTTGGTGGGCATGGCTCGCCCGGCGCCCCGGCGTCTCCGCGCGCTCCCGCCGACGAGGCCGGACTAGGGCGCAGGGGCGGGGTCAGCGCGGTCCGCCCCCGCCCCGCCCCGCCCCACGTGACCGCACCTGGCTTCCCCGCGAGCCCTGGAAAAGTTTGCGCTCGGTGGGCCGGGGCGGGGCTCCTTCCGCTGAGGACCCGCCCCCAGCCTGCGTCCGGGCGCTGCCCGCGCCCCCGGACCCCCAGTGCCGCCCCGCCCCCAGCGGCTGACTTTCGGTTCCTGCACAGCCCGCTCCCCCGCTGCCCCAGGCAGGCCTCTGGCCGGTCTGTCCCCCTTGCCCCCGCCCGCATGGCCATCCCCCTGCCCGCAACTGTACCCCCCTCCGCCCTCACTGTCCCGCTCACCCCGAGAGTGGGACTGTCCACCCCGGCCGAGATCTGATCTCCCCTCCCCTCCCCCTTGCCTGACTGAGGCTCACCGAGCGCTTCGTTTAGGGAAGCGCTTCCAACTGAAGGGAGCCACGGTTAGCAGGGCGCCGGGTCCACAACGGACACAACCGCGAAGCCACAAGTCACCAGGGCTCTGCGGCAGGACCCCGCCCACCGGGGTCCCCAGGCCCATCCCTGCCGGCTCGGGGGAGACCTCCCCTGCCCCCACCCCACTAGGTTCTGTCTGGGGAGGCCCCCGGGAAAGGAAGCTTGTAGGCTAGAGCAGGGAAGGCACAAGGTGGGACTCCACACCCAAGCCAGGCACTCCCCAGGATGCCACCTGCCTTGTAACCTGCCATCACCTGGTAGTTTCTTAAAGACACAGGAAATCTGTGTCCAAGTGTCCATCAAAGAGAAATTAGCCCCCAAAGTTGTAGCATTTAGGTGCAGTGAATCACCCCAAAACAGTTTTACAAAAATAAGGCAGAAATACAGGTGGTGTGGGCAGAAACGGTCACGACGTACTGTAGCAGAATAATCCGCCGCTCTGACCCTGTTTGAAGGTGCACGTGAGTTTCTATGAAGACGGGGGAGGCCCATGCCTGTCTCTGGGCAGGGATCGCAGGGAAGCGCCTTTCCCTGCACTGTGCTCTGTCAGCGACCAATCGCAGAAAATCAAAACCCGAAAAGCCGCCGCCTCCAGGCAGGGGGCCCAGGCTCCCACCTCTGTCCCGGGTTCCTGGCAGAAGGGGGCCTGGCCCCCCGGGAGTGCTCCCCTGTCAGCAGCCCCACCCAGGAGCACACCAGCCTCCTGAGGCGGGGGTGCCCTTGGCCTGGGCCACGGTCACAGCCCACCTTGCACCCAGGGGGGATCCGCAGGCCCGCGGAAGGGGCGGCAGTGTCGGACGTTAGAGATCAGGGCTGCGATGGTGCTGGGTGGCGTCAGCGGCTCTCCAGGTCAACAGCGTGGAAGGTGGGGAAAGGGCCGCCCCCAAAGGACGGGAGCGCTTCCAGATGTCCTTCGGTGAGGGACCAGCTCCGTGGGGAAGGTGGGGGCGCCGCCCGGGGGCAGCACGGAAACAGATGTGGCGCTGAAGGGGGTGGGCGGAGCACAGACCCCCTCCCTGACGTTGCCCACAAGGACCCCATGTCTGACCCCGATGTGGTGGCTCAGAGATGGGCTGTGGCCTCTTCCCTGGACCTGCGGCCCTCTGCGCAGGGGACCCCGGCCCCCGCACACCCTTCCGGACAGCAAGTCCCAGCCTGGAAAGATGAGGCTGCAGCTGAACCTTGGGCAGCAAAGTCGGAGGACCAAACACAGGCTCTGAACAGGAAAGGAGATGCCCCCCCAACCCCTGCCGACGACCCTCGGCCTCTAGCCTCGGTCTCCTTATCTGTAAAATGAAGGGGCTGGACTTGCTGATGAGCTCCCGTGGTCACCAACACAGCTGGACGAAGCTGAGACCCCCGGTCTGTGGGGAGGCTGGCAGCCCCCCTGCCCTCGGGGCTCTGCCGATGAAACCTCAACCCCCACTGCCCCCCAGAGGTGGCAGTAACTTGGGGTGGCAGTCAGTACTGAACTTGCAGAAGCCTTTGTCGGTGGCCCTGCATCCAGCTCCCCACTGTGACCCCTCTGTGGCCCCAAGTCCAGGACCCCCACCCTGGGCCCCGGCTGTGCTGACCCAAGGCCCACCCACGCAGAAGCCCTGCGGCCAGGCTGCCTGCCCAGGGCCTAACTGGCCCTGGGTTCTGCAGAACAAGGGCCTGGCCCCTGAGTCACGTCATTGTCACCTGAGAAGCAGAGGAAACCCAGCCCTCAGCAGGTGAAAGGCCTGAGGGTGGATGGGACGGCAAGGGCAGGTGTCAAGGACATCACCGGGCTGAGTGCGCGTCCTTGCACTATTCTTGCGCTTTTCTGCACGTTTGGAATTTTTCAAAGTAAAATAATTTTATAATTCTAGGTAAATAAACTTCCTTGTTTCACTACACGTAAAATGGATAAACGACAAGGACCTACTGTATAGCCCAAGGAAGTATACTCAGTATCTTGTAATAAACTTTAATGGAAAAGAATCTGAAGAAGAATATAGATATGTGTAACTGAATCACTTTGCTGTACACCTGAAGTTCACACAAGTTTGTAAATCAACTAGACTTCAATTAAAACAACAAAATAAACAGAAGTTCCTTGTTTCTAAGTAACGCGCAGCCGTATCTTGAAACTCGGTCTCCACACCCTCCTTTCCTCCTGCCCCCAGCTGGCCCCGCTCTGCCTGTCCCCAGCTCAGGACGTCATGTGCCTGGTGGCTGGGTGGCCCACTCTTGGTGCCGCGATGCCCCAGGCTTGCCCACCCTGCCCCTCCGCCTCCGGGATCGGGGTGCGCACACAGGAGCAGGCAGCACCTGCCCGAAAAGTCCCTGTCGGGTGGCATCTGAAGATGTGCAGGTGGGACCCCCACCAGCACCCCCCCCCCCGGCCGAGAGACCTTGCTGGGCGGAGGAAAGGAAGTGACGTTAAAAGAACACACAGGTAGAAAGCACAGGGCTGAGCACTAGAGGGCAGGGATCCAGTCATAAGGCCCACCCTCTGGGAGACCCCACTGGGCCTTCCGGGGCATCTCCTGGGAGTGGGGGATGGGGGATGGGGGTGGGGTAAGGGGATGGGGAATGGGGTGGGGGATGGGTGGGGTAGGTGTTGGGGGATGGGGGATGGGGGTGGGGTAGGGGGATGGGGGATGGGTGGGGCAAGGGTGGGGTAGGTGTTGGGGGATGGGGTGGGGTAGGAGGGTGGGGTAGGGTAGGGGGATGGGGTGGGGTAGGTGGATGGGGGGATGGGGTGGGGTAGGGGATGGGGGGATGGGATGGGGTGGGGTGGGGTGGGGTGGGGGGCACAGCCCTGGGAACCCGGTTTTGCCCGAGTTCCCCCAGGAGGACCCAGAGCCCCTTGACAAAAGAGAGAAGCCCCCACCCTGAGAAACCTTTCCCTGTAACCTGAGGAGTTTGCAAAGAGCTTTCCAAAAACCGCAGGGAAGGAACGCAGGCCAGCTCAGCAGAACCGCGAGCGACCCGGCCAGGCCCAGCAGGACTCGCGACAGTCACCCCATGGAATGTTCTGACAACCGGACAAACTCAATCACCAACCAGGGCCAAAGAAGGCTGCTCTGGGCATGACTGGTCTCGGGGAGTCTCCTGCCGGAGACTGGGGTCTTCCCACCAGGAAAGTGAGAGTGGGTCTGGGAGGAGGTGGGACATGGTCCAGGACAGGCCAGAGAGGACTTGGGGGAGTCGCCGGCTACAGGCTGACCCCAGACAGCCGCACTCAGAATGAACTGAGCTGAAACCCCGAAGACGCCGACCGTTCCTGGGGGTTCTCCCCGGTGCGCCTGGGCAGCTGGCGAGCCTCGGCCTGGCTTACGGGAAGAGAGTCGGGGTCCGACCAGTCGTGGGAGGGACAGGGAGAGAGGCAGGCCCGGCTCCCGGGAACCCCGCAGCCTCGGTGATCAGAGCCCTATTGTTTTAATTCTCAAAAAAAGGAAGTGGTGGCTCCCCGTTGCCAGAGGAGAGCACGGCAGACCTCCCCGCTGGCGGCGGTCTGGAAGAGGGTGGAGTTGCATTTTATAACTGGGCCAGCAAGGAGGGCCCTGACCCATTTTGTGAAACCGAAGTCTGGTATGTGAAAATTCAACCTGGGAAAGCACAAGTGCTCCTCCTAACCTGAGACCATAGGTGCTGGAGGCGAAGACGTGCTAGGCGAGCTTAAAGAATTCGTTCTCTGATTCGCAGGACATGTGAAGTCTCACCGGTGACGCTGAAGGAAGCACCACTGACAACACAGCGTTTTTCAAGCAACTGGGATCGGGGATGCAAAGGCCAGACCCATGGTCACCGCCGCCACCTTTCCCAACCCTGTCCTGGGGGCCACAGCCGGAGCCCAGACGCCCGGGGCCCTCGCCAGCACCCCACGGTGCTCCCCAGAACCCCCGAGGACCGTCAGCTCCATGGAAACTCTGGGAGCAGGCGCACGTCTCCGCTTGGCAATGTGCGTGTGTGAAACCGTCTCCCGTCCACTCCTGTCCACATACAGCTATCACGCTGCCCGTCTCGCCCATGGTCAAGTGCGCCAGGGCCCCGGCAGCCAGTCCCAGCCTCAGGAACAGCCGGGACTCTCAGGGCATCAGGGGTCCAGGCCGCGTGTCTCACCCACCCTGCCATCTCCGCGCCAGCCCCCAGCCCCCTGGGCTCCCCTGCCTCACACCCCCAGGCCCGAGATGGCTCAGGGCGCCGGCAGGGGTCCTCCCACCCTTCCCCAGGAGGCCACATCTCAGGGTGCAGAGCAGGGACACAGCCACCCCCTCTGGACTTCCCCAAGAGTTCCAGGATGGGCGGCATGGGCTGGCCCCGGCTTCCTGTGCCAGGACGGGGCAGGGGCTGGGGGGACAGGAGCACCCAGCTTCAAGCTCTAGTGCTTCTGACCTCCCTTCAGGCCCAACGACTCCCCTTTGCTGCTCTGTCTTCCCTCCAAAATCCTGTCCCCCGCAGCCTGGCACACGTGCAGGCGGTTCCCAGCCTTGCGGTCCCACTAAAAGCCGTCAGGCTCCACCACGTGGCACTGGTGTCGACTTGGGACCTTTCTGCTGACGTGGTGGCCAGGCTCCCCCTTTCACCCTTCTGAGTGCCGTGGGTCTCTCTGGGGCTGCAGTGAGCCTGGCCTCCTGGCAGGCTCCCAGGGCACCCTGTGGGGCGGCCCCTAGGTTGGCCAGCCCGTGAGGCCATCGGGGAGGCCCGAGGCCTGCAGGAGCACAGCCTGAAGTCAGGGCTGCAAAACACAGAAGTACACAGAAGTGATGACTGGGGACTCCTTCGTGGCCTGGAACCCTCCATGAAAGGAAACTAAGCAGTCTTCAGTAGCATCAGACACTGCTCCTCAAAGACGCCATCGGGGCAGGAAAGTGGGCCCCAGAGCCCAAGGCCGCTGCCAGCCGTGTTACCGACCCAGGCCTGCCCGGACTGTATAAGGACCACTGATACACTGGGGGTGTGGACTCCACAGTGGAGGTGGGGCAGCCCCTCCAGGGACGGGGTCCACCCATCACTGCAGGAAGGCCCACTGCGGGCCAGGGTGGGACACGGGGACTTCCTGACACGCCGGGCATGTAAAACAGGCTCCGTCACCACCCGGCGACGCGTGTGCGCCAGAGACACCCAGGACGGTCCCAGCAGCACCGTCGGGTCGGCCCGGCTGTGAACACGCACACGCCCATCAACAGCGGCGGGCAAACGGGACGGCGCGTGCATCGGGTGGGATGCGCGCGGCCACGGGACGAGAGGAGGCTGCCCTGTCCTGCCCACCAGGTGCTCCAGGGCAGGAAGACCTGAGCGTGGCCAGGCGCCAGAATGGCAGCTCCCAGGCAGGCAGGCGCGTCTGGAGTGCAGACCGGGCCCCGCTCTGACCTGGATGGGGCTGCGCGGGCATCCCGGGCACAGAACACTCAGGGCGTGGAACGGTGGGCGCATCCCTCACAGGAGAAGGACAGCAGGGCTCTGAGGCGTGTTCTGAGCCAGAGTCAGGCTCAAACCGACCCGTGGCATCCAGTCCCGTCTGCAACTCGCAGGGAAGAACGCGGACCCCTGAATCACGGCAGGTCCGCACCCCTCATCTTCCTGGCAGCTTCTGTCCGACCGTAAGAGCAGCCAGCAAACACCTGTGACATCACAAAGCCGTGTGCCCGGCATCGGAGCCCATCGGAGGTGCCTCGGTCCCCAGAACACGGTCTGCTTAGCCCAGCCGGCAGGAGGCCCTGATGGGGGCGGGCGCCTGTTCCCCTCGGGTAGCTCACAGCCTCCTGGGGAGGGTGGGGCCGGCGTCCAGGCCCCCAGCAGGGCTTGTCCCTGGCGCTCCCCGAGTCAGGGGCTGCTCGGACTCTTCGTGCAGAGGACCTCAACTAATCACGGAGGAAGAAAAAGACGACCGACCGCAGGCACAATAAAGACACCCGTTCTGCGGGGCCCAGAGAGGCTGTGCGACTTGCTAGATGTCACACAGCCTATGGGGGCTGGGAAGGGGCTGTGCCTTTCCTGGACGCGAGCCCGCTGTCGTCGGGACCTCACCTGGCCCACATCCACGGGTGTCCTCGGGAGCCAGTACGAGCTCTCCTAGGGAAGGACAGCTACGTGCGCACGCAGCCTGGGAGGGGCCGGGGCAGTGGTTTCCCTGATGGGGGCCGTGAGAGGGTGGGGTCACAAGGCTCTGGGGGAAGCGTGGGCTCCTTCACTGACCAGTTCCTTCATCAGCTCAACGCTCCATCCCCCAGCACTACAGCTGAGGCTGGACACACAGCATGGACCAGCAGGGCCATCTGGTCTGGGAGGCGAGTCCCCAGGCTAGAAGACGGAGGGGGACCAAACACAGGGCACGAGGAGTGGGCACAGGGGGAAGGAGGCCCGGCCAGCAGGCGGATGGAGGGGCAGCGGCGTGGGGAGGCCCTGTGGTACCAGCTTGGGGCCCAGGCCCAAGGGGAGCAGACTGCAGGCATCTCCCCGGACGGGCTGTGGCATGGGGGCTGGCCAGGAGGCCGCCGGCTGCGCTGGGCGCTGCGTGGACGGGGAAAACGGAAGACGCCGGGGCGGGGAGGACGTCTGCCTTCCTCTGGCCAGCGTCTGCTCGAGGCATCTCGCCGGTCACCTGGGGGTCTGTGCCCCAGACTCCCAACCCCGGGGCAGCTGAGTAGGGCCTCTAAGCCTCCTCAGGGGACTGGCCTGCCTGGGGGCCAGGAAGCAGGCCAGGCGCTGTCTCAGAGGTGAGACCCCTGCCGCCCCAGCCCCAGCCTCAGCCTCCGTCACTTCCCACCCTTTCGGGGCTCCCTGTGCTCAGCGGGGGACACCCCCTGGGTCCCCGCAGCAGTGCTGGGCGGGGCCCCCGCCTGCAGGTTCCTGAGGGGTCTCAGGAAGGCTGACGTCGGGCACTGCAGCCCTGTGGCCCGGGTGGGGCTGCAGTCCTGGCCCCTCTGGTCCCAGCGTCCCTACTCTGTCTCTCAGGACCGGCAGCCACGTCGCTCCCCCTCTCCCCGAGCCCCCACGGGGGATGGCCGCTGGGTCACTGGGTCAGCCTGGAGTCCGCCACCGGCAGACACAGCGTCCACCTCTGACCCCCTCGCAGGCCCGGTGAGGACCAGCTGAGGTTTTGGGGTGCAGCTCAAACCCGCCGAGTGTCACCCTACATCAGCGGGGACCTCGGGCTGTGGCTCAGAAACGCATCACACCGTCTACTCCTCTCAGCTTTTCTTTCCCTTTTTAAAAAAATGAATTTTGTTTAATTGTGGTCAAACACCCAGAACATAAAGTTAACCATTTTAGCTGTAATTGAGTGAGCAGGCCAGTGGCATCAGGAACTCTCACGCTGGCAACCACAGTAAATCAAGGAGGCCACTACGTGGGGTCACTCTGGTGCCCTGGTGGCCGAGACGTCCAACGGAAGCCCAGCCACAGTCAGAGCGGGAAGCGCGAGACCCCCGTCACACGGAGCCACCGTCACAGAGAGGGGGCTCCCCAGGGAGGCCACACCCCGGCTAGGCCCACCAAGCCCTGCTGTCTCCACAAATGCCCCCATTCCTAGCGGGTGGGGCCCCCACAAACACTGCCAGATTCAGATCCGTGCTCACTCACACAAGCTCTGTGCCCCCGTGTATCTCACCTTTCACCACGTGGGTGTGCGGCCATCACCGCCTCCATCTCCGGGGCTCTTTCATCTTGCAAAACCCTAACTCCCCGCCCCCTCCCCGGCCCCAGGGACCCGCCACCGCCACCCTGGTCTCCGTCTCTATGGACCTCATTCCTCCTGTCCTTATACAGGGGACATGCACGGTGCCTGTCCCTTCCCGACCAGCTCAGCAGGGTCCTCAAAGATCTTCCCGTTGCAGCTTGTGTCCGAATGTCCTTCCTCTGAAGGCTGAATCATAGTCTGTGGTCTGAACGGACCACACTGTGTTTGTCCGTCATCCGTCGATGGACACCTGGGTTGCTTCTACCTCTTGACTATCTGCTTTAGTACATGCTTTCCCCTGTACAGAGTGGTGGGGAACACTGTCCGGGGTACGTATCTAAGTAAGAAACACGAGCATCTGAACTATGTTCCCCTTTGCGTGAGGAATCACACCCCCCCCAACCCCCGGCCCCGGGAGGAGACAGGCGGCATCTCCACGGCTGGAGGGGAAGGCGCTGGATGCTTTCCTGGACCTGCTGCATTTGGGGGCATGTGCCAGACTCACTGAGACAAAAATACTTTACAATCTTTTAAATTAAACAGCTGCTGAAGCCCAGAGATAAGCAGGTCACCCTCCAGCGCCCGGGGCAGTGATTTCTATCCTATTATTACCCACAGCACAGATAAAGTGACCGGGACCTGTCCCAAGGTCACACCAACGGTCCTGAGGCCCAGGGAGAGGACCTACCGCCCACGGGCTGGGGCCCCGCGTGGCTCTGGGCTGAGACCTCCGCACACGAGCCTCTGAGGGACGCACGTGTGCATGTCTGGGGGCCGCGGGGACACAGACCTGGCTGCAGCCGATTCTGCCAAACGTTTCCCAAGCAGGCTGAGCCGCCACCCCAGGCTTTAAACTTCAGATCTGCTTGGCGAACTGAACCAAACCCACCTCCTTTCCTTGGCTTTCTTCTGCTCCATGAAGAGACAGAAGGGAAGTATGTCTTTTTTTTTTTAAATAGATCTTTGTTGGAGTATAATTGCTTCACAATACTGTGTTAGTTTCTGTTGTACAACAAAGTGAATCAGTTATACATATACATATGTTCCCGTATCTCTTCCCTCTTGCGTCTCCCTCCCACCCACCCTCCCTATCTCACCCCTCTAGGTGGCCACAAAGCACCGAGCTGATCTCCCTGTGCTATGCGGCTGCTTCCCACCAGCTATCTATTTCACATGAGGTAGTGTATATATGTCGATGCCACTCTCACTTCGCCCCTGCTTCCCCTCCCACCCCTGTCTTCAAGTTCATTGTCTATGTCTACCTGTTTATTCCTGCCCAGCAACTAGGTTCATCAGTCCTTTTTTTTTTTTTTAGATTCCACATATATGCGTTAGCATACAGTATTTGTTTTTCTCTTTCTGACTTGCTTCACTCCGTATGACAGTCTCTAGGTCCATCCACCTCACTACAAATAACTCAATTTTGTTTCTTTTTATGGCTGAGTAATATTCCATTGCATATATGTGCCACATCTTCTTTATCCATTCATCTGTCGATGGACAGCAAAGGAAACCATAAACAAGACAAAAAGACAACCCTCAGAATGGAAGAAAATATTTGCAAATGAAACAACAAAGGATTAATCTCCAAAATATACAAACAGCTCATGGAGCTCAATACCAAAAAAACAAACAATCCAGTTAAAAAATGGGTGGAAGACCCAAATAGACATTTCACCAAGGAAGACATACAGACAGTCAAGAGGCACATGAAAAGATGCTCAACATCACTAATTATTAGAGAAATGCAAATCAAAAACTACAATGAGGGATCACCTCACTCCGGTCAGAATGGCCGTCATCAAAAAATCTACAAACAACAAATGCTGGAGAGGGTGTGGAGAAAAGGAACCCTCATGCACTGTTGGTGGGAATGGGAATTGGTACAGCCACTATGGAGAACAGTATGGAGGTTCCTTAAAAAACTACAGATAGAACTACCATATGACCCAGCAATCCCACTACTGGGCATATACCCTGAGAAAACCAAAATTCAAAAAGAGTCATGTACCACAACGTTCACTGCAGCACTATTTACAATAGCCCGGACATGGAGAAGGCAAGTATGTTTGGTTAACAGTTTCTGAGTTAGATAACTATCTCTCAGTTTACCTCATTTAAACCTTAAATTCTTGGCTTGAATCATGTGAGAGCAGAGAGGGCTGTGCTAGTAAGAATAACTTACATCCTGCTTTTACAGAGAACAGCTTTTTGTGTGTAAGTACTGCAAGCCACTAATTTCTATTTTCTCAGGGCAATGAGTTAAAAATACACTTTAAAAATAAGCTCTGATCGCCACTGAAGGCCAAGGTCGCTCAGAATCCGCCAAGCCAATCTGTGCCCAACGCAAGAGCCCGATCCTCCCAGAGACAAAGTCCAGGGGCCAAACTCTGTGATGCAAAGGAGTGCTGAGCACAGAGGAAAAATAAAATCAGGGATGAGACCGTCTAACTGCTACAGTCGGCTCCCGAGGAGAAAGCGGATGCACATCAAAAAGGCAAAACCAGAAAAGACGTGCAGCTCCAGCTTGGGAGGCAGTCAGAGGAGGGACGAGGCCAGAGGGGACAGGAAGAGTGTTTAAGGTGCCCAAGGAAAGCGGCTGCCCACCCAGGTGCCCACGCCAGCACATGTGGTGGTTGAAAAGGAGAGATGCCTGCACCCCGATGTTCACTGCAGCACTAATTACAATGGCCAGGACATGGAAGCAGCCTAAGTGTCATCGACAGAGGAGTGGATAAAGGAGATGTGGCACATATACACGATGGGATACCACTCAGTCATAAAAAAGAGTGAGATAATGCCATTTGCAGCAACATGGATGGACCTAGAGATTGTCATACTAACTGAAGTAAGTCAGAGAAAGACAAATATCATATGATGTTGCTTATATGTGGAATCTAAAAAAAAGATACAAGTGAACTTATTTACAAAGCAGAAACAGACCCCCAGACATAGAAAACAAACTTATGGTTACCAAAGGGGAAGTGGGGGAGGGATAAATTAGGAGTTTGGGATTTAACATGCACTCACGACTATGTATCAAATAGATAAATGACAAGGACCTACTGTACAGCACAGGGAACTATACTCAGTATTTTGTAATAACCTACAAGGGAAAAGAATCTGAAAAAGAAAATATATGTGTGTGTGTGTGTGTGTGTTCACATGTGGGTGAGCTGTACACCCGAAACTAACACGACATTGTAACTCAACTCTACTTGCATTTGAAAAAAGGCAGGCAAATAAAGACACCTCCAGACGAGCAAAACCTCAGAGAGTTCTCCAAGCTGGAAGCAGCTAGAATAAGGTGCTCAACAGAAGCACAGAAACACAGAACAACCGAAGCATAAGGACCTAGGGAAATGGGCCAGAACGTGACTGCAGAAGCCGGCAACGGCCACGGGGTCAGCGTTTAAACGCGCAAAGCCTTAAACACATCGGTGGGTTAAACACAAGCAATGGCGCCCAAGAGGCGGGGGGAGTCCTGGGTTCCTGGGCTGTGTGGAAAGAGTGCTAATTTCCCCAAACAGGCAGAGGGCAACGCCGCCAAGAACAGGAGGACACGTGACTAACCAGCTAACGGGAGACAGCACAAGGGTAAACATGCTTGAGACCAAAGAAGGCGGTGGAGGGAGACCCACTGAGGGCGGAGCCCCCGGCCCCTGCATTCGTGACAGAGCCCCACACGGCAGGGTGACAGAGGAAACGAGGAAACACTTCACTCCGACAGAGAGCCTGAGATGCCTCTCTAGCGATAGGACAAGTGGACCAGAAAAACTCCCGAAGCTGTAGAGATAAAGATTTGAACCACGCAGGTAACGAGACGGACCTAACTGACAGATTCCAGAACACGCACCCACCAACCACAGACCCTCATTCTCCCCAAATTCACTAAAACAGTAAGTAAAACAGTAAGCAAAACGGATCACGGTCTGCACCACAGAGCCAATCTCAACTGATTTCAAAGAGTGAAATAACACAGCCACATCCTGGACCCCAGAGACACGTGCAGGAAATCAGCCTGAGAAGTAATGGGGACCCCCAGGTGCCTGCAGCTCAGCAACTCATTCCAAGAAACCCACGTGCTAGAGAAGAAGCCACAGTTGAAGGCAGATAATATTTTGAATTAAATGATAATGAAAATACAGCCTAGCAAAACGTGTGAGAAAATGTGGTCAGCACGGCAGAGCCTGCGAAAACGACAAAGGCAGTGTGGTGGGTCCAGCTGGGTCCCCCAAAGACGCGCTGATGCCCTAATACCCAACAGCTGTGAACTTGGCCGTATTGGGAATAGGGTCATTGGAGAGGCAAGTGAGTTAAGGTTAGGTGGTAGGGGTTGGGGTGGCCCTAATCCAGCACAACTGATGTCTGTAAGAGAGATTTGAAGACACCAGAGGAGAGATAACAGGGCAGGAGGTCAAGCGTCCACAGAGGCAGAGGGCAGAGAGATGCAGCCACAAGCCAGAGACACCTGGAGCCCTGGGAGCTGGAGCGGGCAGGAAAGGTCCTCCAGAGCCTCTGGAGGGAGCGCACGCCTTGATTTAGGACTCGTGGCTTCCAGGCTGTGCGAGGGCACATTTGTACTGCTTTAAGCTACCAGTTTGGATCATTCGTTGCAGTAGTTTGAAGAATTTGATACGGATAGTAAGAAGATATCATGGATTCACCTCCAGGATCCCCAGCGGTGGGAAAGGGGTGGCCTCCAGGTGCCCGGCCGGCATTGGCCGCCTCCACCCCAAATGCCACTGGCCTCGATCCAGGGCCGGGCCAGGGCCTCCGAAACTGCCACGGAATAAACATGAGAGCACCCAGGAGTCATTGTCTTGGGGGAAAGTTACAGCCTGACTCTGGTGGGGTATAACTGACATGATTAAATTGGAAGGAAATAAAAGATCCCGGCTGGGATTACATTCACAAATGCCAGACAGCCCGCTTCCACGGCGCTGCATTATTCCTCTGCCCCGAAACCAGGTGATTCAGAAGGAGAAGACGTCTGGCTGTCGTCAGAGGCTGGGAATCTGTGCTGCGCCCTGTCACCCGACTCCTGGGCCGCGAGCCTGCAGGCGGGGGTCAGCCCACGTGGGAGGGACATCCACGCCAGGGCAGTCCAGGGCACCCGATGCTAGTCTCCCCTGAAAAGGAAAGTTAAAAAGCCCAGGAAGCCTTTGATGTCACCTCCATGACTTTATTTCTGGATGTGGTTCAGAAAATAGGGTGAAAATCACCGAAAATGGCACCTGTTTGGTCTACACAAGGCTAGTGACCTTCTGCTGCCCATCAAGGTGGCAGCTTCGGCAGCTCCAGGACCCTCCAGAGGCCACGGCACTGACTTCTGCCCGGTGCCCTCGCGTCGACAGCAGGAGGAAGGGGAGAGGCTTCCGCCCGTCCCTGGACCTGCAGCCTCGGACACACCTGGACGGGCACCAGTAGAGAACCCTGGGCTTCCAGGCCGCCTGGGGCGGAGGGGAGGCAGAGGATGAGGGCCACCAGAGGCGACAGGGGAGGGGGCCGGGAGGGGACACGGCCCAGCCTGGCATGGGGGAGGCGGAGCTGCTTCCTCTCACCAAGGGGAACCCCTAGGCCAGTCTGAGGGGTGCAGGCCAGGGAGCCAGATGGCGGGGGCCAGGGGCCTGTAGGCATCTGTCCAGGGAGGGTGGTCTGGGGGCCGGGGGCGGGGGAGACACCCTGAGACGAGCTGGGGGGTTGGCAGGAAGGGGAGGGCCCAGGAGTAAGTAAGGATGGGAGGTGGGACTGCAGCCTTCGGTATCTCCTCCCCAGACCCCCGGCCTCCTGCAGGATCTGAGAGGAGCCAGGGAGAGCGGAGGTTGGCCCGCGGCCCAAGGAGACCCGAGGACAAGGCAGCTCCCAAGGAAACAGGCTGGGGCAGCAGGACCAGGTGTGACTCGGAGCCCCCGTCCACGCGGTCCTCCCCGACCCTTACCGGCTGTCCCGTTACTCGCCCGACGGTCACCTGGAGGCCCGGGGCCTGGACGCCGCCCTCGGCGCTGGAGCCCCGCTGCAGGGCTGAGGAGGAGGCCGATGTCGGCTCCACATGTGGAAGGTTCTGGAAACTCACGACCCCCCTCGCCAGCCTCGGGACACACACAGCCCCAGACGGCCACCCCGCTTGTCGGTGGTCACCCTGGGCCCTGAGGACAGCAGAGGCGGCCAGTCCAGGGTCCCCACCCCTGCTCCGTGTTGGGGACCTTCCCTGCCCTCTCTCACCTCGCCGTCCTCACCCGTAACCAGGTGCCGCCGGGGGCCGCCACCCTCAGCCCCACGTCCCCTCTGGGCGGGTGGCAGCCGAGCTGGGCCCCGGCCGCACTCCGGCCCTGAGCAGCGGCCAGGCCTCCTGGGCACTGGGCGCAGCTTCCCAAGAGCGACGGTGGAGATTTAGGGAGAACGGTGTGCTGGCTCCGTCCACTCAGCCTGCTGTGCTGACCTGCCTCTGCTCTTTCCCTGCTCTTCCCGGAGACGCCGTCCACTCTCCAGACTCTGCCCCTTGGGCATCTCCCCAGTCCCCGAGGTTGTCCCGCCGCCCCCTCCCCTGCCGTCTCCTCCGCCAGTTCAGGTCCCTCCCGCCAAGCGTGGTCCCGGCCTCCTTCCCACCAGGGCCTGGGGGCACCACCACGTCCTAAAATCACTCTAGGGTCAGAGACAAGACGGCAGAGCTGAGGGACCTCAGCCGTGAGCACAGCAAACTCACAAGTAACCGCTGAACGACGTCAGCAAAGAGGACTGGGTCAGCCGGAAACCATACTCCACGTCCAAAGACACAAGGAAGAGAGCCAGCGAGACGGTGGGAAGGGCGCACGAGCGATACGACAGATGCCATACCCGGGGGTGGGGGGACCTGCAAACCAGAGAATAATGACGCCGCAGGGCTGCCCCACAGGAGTGAGAGTTCCCAGCCGCAGGTCAGGCTCCCCAGCCCGGGCTCTGGCAGCGGGAGGAGGAACCCCCCGAGCATCGGGCTGTGACGCCGGCGGGGCTCGACTGCAGGAGCTGCGTGGAACTGGGAGAAGCAGAGTCCGCTCGCGCAGGGCGCACCCGGGCCTTGTGCGCACCGGGCCTGACCAGCCTGCGGGTCTCGGAGGGTCTCCCGGGGAGGCGGGCTCAGGGGTGGCTGCAGCCCTCTCTGAATCGCTCTGGGACGACGTCCACGGTCACAGGGCACCGATGGGGGTTGCCGGTAAACACACGGCGCCCGGTCAAATTCAAATTTCCAGTCAATACTGGTTTTTTGGTACGTGTGTCCCACACGTTGCTCGCCCTAAGAATTATTTGTGTGTATCTGGAGCTTGAACGTAACGGTGCCCGTGCCACGGGCTGGGCCTGCCTGCCCTGCCCGGGTGAGGGTGGAGGTGCGGATGGGCAAAGCTGGCCCCGCCGCTGAGGTGTGGCAGCCTCGGCCTCGAGGTCTCCGGACCTGAGCGGAAGATTCTCCAGTGGCCGGGGACTTGGCCCGCAGGCCCCCCGGGGGGACGATTAGGCCAGAGGAGTCCAGCAGTTAGGGGCGTATTTTCATCTCTTTCGTAGGGGACGGGACCTTGCAGCCGGGGTTGGGGGCCGGGGGTCGGGGGGCGTCCCAGTAAGTGCCTCCCGGCAGCAGACCCGGCTGCGCCGGGGGTCATCACTGACCAGTGTCTACACAGTGGCATCCCCCAGAGAGCGGGGGTGGGCAGGAGGCTAGAGGGGCCTCCTGGAGAGGCTCCTGCTTCCGACTGGACTGTCAGGCTTCCTCAAAGAAGTCAGAGACTGGGGGCTCGGCTGCTACGCTAGTCACCTCCCCGGGTACCTCAGGTAGCCGAGATACGTCCAGACCACGAGGCAGCGACCGTGTGACAGGCAGGCAGAGGCAGTGCCCCGCCCCCCGCCTTCAGGTGCGCGTGCGCAGCAGGGAGAGCGGCTCGGCCGGGCACCGCGGCTGCTCTCGGGACAGCCCGCCAGAGCCCGTCGAACGTAATGGTGCCGCGGCCCTGAGCGAGCCACAGCGCTGGTCCCCAGGCAGCCCCAGCTTCCTGACCTGGGGCAGCACACGTCCCCAGCGGGTTAGGAAACCTCAACGCCCGTTAGGGTGGCTGTTATCAAGCAAACAGGCTAACAGGCGAGGACGCTGAGAAGCGGGAGCCCCCGCACGCTCTTGGAGGGAACGTGAGGCGGTGCAGCCGTCCTGGAAAACGGAACGGAGGCTCCTCCAAAGATTAAGCGGAGCTACCGTGTGGCCCAGCAATTCCACTCCCGGCACCGACCCAAAGACCTGAAAGCAGGGTCTCGAGAGATGTACGTCCACCCAAGTTCACAGCAGCATATTCACAATAGCCAAGAGGTGGAGGCAGCCCAAGTGTCCATCAGCAGATGAAGGGTAAACACACGGTGGTCCGTTCACACAGCGGAACATTATTCAGCCTTAGAAAGGAAGGCAATTCCCACACAGGCTTCCAGATGGACCTTGAGGACAGACATTATGCTCAGTGACATACACCAGTCACAGAAGGACAGATCCTGTAGGATTCCACTCACGTAAGGGACCCAGAGGAGTCAGATTCCTGGAGACAGAGGAGGACGGTGGGGCCGGGGGCCGGGGGAGGGGGAGGAGGAGCTAGTGTTCAACGGGTGCACAGGATCGGCTTAGGAAGATGAGAAAGTTCTGGAGAGGATGGTGGTGATGGCTGCACAGCAATGTGGGTGTGCTCAACAGCAGTGCCAGCACTGGCCCAGTCTCCCGCTCACCGCAGGCATCCTTCCTGGCCTCTGCTGGACGCGCACTGCTGCCCAGGGCCAGGAGATGAGTGGGTCCTTGAGGGGGTGGGGAAGGCAGGCCAAGCTTCCCAGCTGGACATCAGGGTGTGGGGCTGTGCCCCTGGGGCAGGTGTGGGACCCCTGGGGCAGCGGTGAGCCGGGGGTGGCCGGGAGGGGAGCCTGGAGAGAGGAACAGCGGGGTCTGGACAACAGAATGGGCACCGGCAGAGCTGGACGGCCTCCAGTGCCTGCCCTGCCCAGCCCCAGGACTGGAGGGAGGACGAGGGCAAAGGGCACCTGTGTCTGGGGTGTGTTTCCACTACCTCGGCGAACCCGCAGGGGAAAAGGAAGGATCCTTCTCCAGACCCGCAGGCCTCCGCGAGATGCCGAGGGCGTCTGGGATTGTAGGACCGTGACCGTGACCGTGGCCGTGGCCGGGGCTGTGACTGGAGCCGTGCCCGCAGCCGTGCCCACAGCCGTGGCCGGGGCTGTGACTGGAGCTGTGACCGGGGCTGTGACCACGCCCGGCTGGGTGAAATCAGCTCCTCACACCCTCCCAGGGGCCTGTGTGGGGACCGAGCTGCTCTGCCGGTTACACCGCGGGTGACTCATGACTCAGCATCCGTGGGGACTTTTCCTCGGAACAGAATCGCACCCTCCTATCGCAAGGAGGCCAGGGATCTGGGAGAGAGGCGATCAAGGCCCAGAGAGTGAAAGAGAAAGCGGTCGACACGGGCCGCCTGGCCAGCTCACAGGTCGGGGGTGTGAATTCTCCAAGCCGGCGGCCGGCCTGGCGCCCTCCAGTTGCTGTTTGGCGGGTCTGCCGTGGAGGCTGACACCTGCGTCCCCAGGCCCAGGCCTCACCCTTCAAGTCACGCCCGGGTGCCTGCAGCTGCAGGGACTTTGTTCCGGACTAAGTGCCTCTCGGTGAGCCCCACCACCCGGCTGGCAACTCTCCCTTGGCCATCACGAGGTTCCAGCTCCCCTGTGTCCACCCCACACAGGCAGGGCCACGTGTTCCCCTCCGGAAACCTAAAAACGTGCCAACAGCCAGAACATTCGAGTCCCGCTCCGCACGCAGCCCCGTCACCTGCCCCAGAGACACCGAGCGCACGGCAGCCGGACCACAGGTGACCACGGCTCCTCGGCCCACGACCTCTGCAGCCACCAGCCCAGAAGCCGAACTGCAGCCTCAGCAGCGACGGGCCCCGGTCAGCACCAGCCTTCTTCCAGCTCAGGACCGACCACAGAGGCGCAGCGCTCCCCTCACCAAGCTTGTGGGACGCCACCTTCCAGCCCCCCTCGGCCTCCCTGGGCCACGGCCCCTGTCAGGGCCCCCGTGCCCGCTCTCGGCTGGGATGCTCTCCCCCGCGCCCGCCTGGGGTTTTCTGCCGAACAAGGGATGGGCGGGGCCGCCCCTCACCCCGCGAGCTCAGCAGGTCTTCACTCACGTCCACAGCCCCATCCTGGAGCCGGCACTGCCCCAGGGCCTTTGCACTTGGCAGCCAAGGACACATCTTCCTGGAAGTGGCCCTTGCAGCTGAGGCCCCCCTTCTCACCCCAGAGCATCATCAGAACCCACGGGCAGGACGGAGCGGGGAGACGGCCGGGCACCGACATCTGAGCTGTGCCCGCGGCAGTCAGATCGGGGCCCCGCACGCGGTAGGCAATCCATCCCCCCGGCCCCGCTTCTGAGACCAGGGACGTTTTGCACCCCCACTTCGCGACCTGCCTTTAGGTTGGGGATAATCGCCAGGTTGAAGCTTATGACGCCTGGGCAGGTGCCGCTCCGGGAGAAACCACTGGCCTCCACGGGGCAACCCCACTGTGCTGGGCGGCTCTGGGGCCTCAGCCAGTCCGAGGTCCGCCTGCCACCCTCACTCCCTGTGCTCGGGCCACCAGCGGCCTCTGCCGGGCCCCACACCCTCCCGGCCTCTGAAGCCGGTGAAGGTGCCCCCCCGGGGTCAACCAGGCTTTACCTGGACAACGCAGGGCCCCTCTGAGGCTGCTTGCGGCGGGGCCGCTCCCTCCGGGGGTTGCACTGATTCGAGGGCCTTCCGGTGGGGAGGGCTCGCCCACAGGCATCCCGTCACCCATGAGAGGCGCCAGTCGGCACCACCGCGAGTGGTGGGACTGCCATCAGCAAGCCCTGCGAGCGCCCTTTGCCGTCAAATAAGAGTGAGTGAGAACGAGGCGCCCACTGCCCCACCCAGGCACCACCTCCCCGCTTGGGCAGACGGCACCCGTGGGTCCTCACCCAGCTCCTCTCGCGCACGCGCTCCATGCCAAGGATGCTGCGGTGGCCTCAGCCTGGGGCGGCGCCCTCCGCATCCCCAGGACCGTTGTCCCGTCTGCCCCTGACATCATCACTGGCAACCCTGGAGCCGCCCCCGTGCTGCCGCAGCAGCGGGCGGGCGGGCGAGACACTCGCCCCACAGGTTCCGGGTCACGACCAGCTTCCGCGCAGAGCGAGTCTGTTCCCAAATGTGAACCAACTTCACGCCGCCCGCGGTCACCGCCGGGACAGGACACAGCGGCCAGGGACGGACACGGCCCCGCTGAATTCCAGGGGACACCTTTGTCCCTGCAAGCCGGCAGCTGATGCGAGAACGCTCACGGCCTGTGCTCGGTGCCGCGTCCCCGTGGACACCGTGAGGGGCGCTCGGCCGAGGCGCCGGGGGGGGACCCCTGGGTCTGAACAAGGGTCTGCGTGGGAGGGTGCTTTGGCCACGGGGAGCCGGTGGGGGTCCCTCCTGCAGGGCTGCTCTGAAGGCTGCAGATCACCGAGTGGCACTGGGGGTGGCGAGGCTGCAGGGCACCGGTTGGGGGTGGCGCTCCGCCACTCGCCAGGTCGCAGCCTCTGTGAGCTCCTCGGGTCACCCCTCAGTCCCGCTCTCTCACTGTCCAGCCCACCGGCTCCAGGACACAACGATCCCCTCCCACTGGTTCCGGGGCCGCTTGGGAGCGGGTCCAGCCCCCTCCTCCTGGTGTAAGCAGACAGTGGGAGTCCCTGAAGACAGAGAACCAGGCACGGCTTCCTTGACCTCAGAGAAGATGTTTTTTGGCCTAAGCCACTTCGTCACTGAAGCCTGGCCACAGTGCCTGCCCTTGGACAGGTCTCGGTAATCAGTGATCTTTAGGGAAGTGAGGGAACGTCGGAACAAACGACAGTAGTCAAGGAACAGGAGTTCAAGGAACGCCAGTTCCGTTCATCCCTAGTTCCTCCTCGAGGGACGTACACCACAGCCTGATCCAGCCT
Source organism: Pseudorca crassidens (assembly GCF_039906515.1). Lineage (NCBI taxonomy): Eukaryota > Metazoa > Chordata > Mammalia > Artiodactyla > Delphinidae > Pseudorca > Pseudorca crassidens. Next base: position 1,219,840 of record NC_090298.1, read on the forward strand.
CTGAGCGGTCCTGCAGGAACTGCGGCCCCCACCCAGCGGAGGAGGGACAGCGTGATGATGCGGACCCGCCCGACTTCAATACCTGCCCCAGCTCTGTGCTGATCTCTCCTCTGCTCAAGCCCCTTCCGGGAAATGCATGTCCCGTTCACTTGAAACTGCCCCAATCTTGCTTTTCGGGGAGACCCTGCTTTGGGGAAGATCCCGGGTGTTCTCCTTATTGCCGCAAGCAGTAACACATCCTTCCTCTCCCGCCCTCTGGCTTGGTTGTGCCTTTGGGCTCAGCACCCACCAAGAGGCGGACCCGGTTTTGGGGTAACACTGGGGCCGCCTCAGGAAGCCCTGTGAGCCCCAGGGAAGGCGGGTCCGTGGTTCTCGGGGAGGATGTGCAGGGCTCCTGGGCTGCAGGGTGGGCGCTCCAGGACGGGCTGTGGGTGCAGGCTGGGGCCTGCTGCCCCCTGGCTCCCCCTCCAGCTCTGTAGATGCAGACGGTGGCGCTGCCCGCAGGCCAAACCAGGTGCCCAGAGCAGCGAACGGAAGACCCCCGGATGGCGGCCACACGAAGCCACGACGATGCCACACGGTGGGGCTGCCCTCGGAAGTCTGGGGAGGCAGGCGCAGGCGTTGTGCCTAGTCTCCTCTGCACCCAGGGGGCTCAGGGAGCCCCAGAGACACCTCCAGGCAAACCCATCTGGCCCCCAGTGGCACCGCTCAAGAGCCCGTGTGAGGGTCCTGCAGCTGCTGTGACCCGGAACCAGGAGCCGGTGGCTTAACTCAGAAACGTCCGCTCCCGGCTCCGGGGCTGGAAGTCTGATGGCGCGGTGTCGCAGACTGCTCCCTCCAGAGGCTCTGGGGGAGGGTCCTTCCCGCCTCGTCCAGCTTCTGAGGCTCCAGGCGGTCCTGGGCTCGTGGCCGCGTCCCTCCAGCCTGTGCCTCCGTCTTCACGTGGCCTCTCTTCTGTGGGCCTGTCTCTTCCCCTCTGTGTCTCTTAAGGACACATGTCTTGGATTCAGGGCCCTCGGGTAACCCAGGATGACCTCATCTCCAGACCCTTAATCACATCTGCAAAGACCCTTTTCCCGGTAAGGTCCCATCACAGGAACCGGGGGTCAGGGCAAAGGACACATCTTTTGGGATCACCATTCGGCCCACTAATAGCCTCAGAACCGGGTCCCACACACATGCCCAGAGCAGGGGCTGAGGGCCGTGCACGCAGGGTGGGCAGTGCAGAAAGCAGCGAGTGCCCTGAGCCCCCGGCCCCCCCCGTGGGGGGCACAGCCCGGCAGAGACTTGGGGCAGTGAGGCCTGGCCCGCCCAGCAGACAAGGCTCTCTGACACGTGGTCCCAGATGGGCGGAGAGGCCTCGCTGGACCCCTGGGCAGCCAGGCTCCGCATCCGCGACCTGAGTCCCCCACCGCGGGTCTGCTCATCTTACGTGCATCCGTGAGCGCCCCTCCCCGTCGTCCCAGCCCCCCACGTTCTGAGGCCCTCACGATCTGCCCTTAAAGCGCGTTTCCAGGACCCCCTGAGTGCCCATGCTTCCGGCCACCAGGCCCGGGAAGTGCGCAGCTAAGACCTCTGGCCACAGACGCGCCGCGGCCCCCGGCACATCCTCGTCTCAATTCATCGTAGGCAGCGGGCACAGACACCTCCAGCCCAGCGTTTCAGACCGAGGTGTGATCGGGGCTTCCCTGCAGCGGTCGGCGCCCCGAGGCAGCCACCCTCAGCAGACCCGTGGCAACACTGCTCTTGTCAGGGGCGCCGTGAGGACCTGCAGGCACTACGCGCGTCGGACGGCGAAACCCTGCAGGGCGGCAAGGACCAGGCAGGTTTGAAGGTCGGGACCCCGCAGAGGGCGTGCAGTGGGCAGGTGCCCACGCCCTGCAGGCCACCACAGGGACCTTGTCCACCGGAGGCAGGGGTCTCGCCTTGTGCCATCTGCTCGGGGGAGCACCAGGCGCTCAGGACCTGCAGCCCCTGCCCAGGTAGGGGAGCCGTGGCCTGTGCGGCGCGGGCAGCCTGGCGGCAGCCGGCTCCACCCGTGCTGTGGCCCAGGGGCCCCTGAGGTCCCGGGGGCAAACGCTGACCGCTCTCTGAACATGGGCACATCTGTGTCTGGTCCCCTCGGCTCTCTAACACCCCAGGCCAGTGGACACAGGTGGGTGGGACGGAGGTGGGCTGCTGGCCTCACCTGCCAGCTTCACGGCCCCTCCCGCCCCCCCCAGGGAGGTGGCCTTTGGTAACAGGGGATGAGGGCTCAGCGGCTGCCCAGTGTGCCCGGCACGGCCTTGGCCTTTGCTCGTAAGCACGGTACCGCCTGCTCTGCTCAGTCTAATCCAGGCGGAAGGAGCGCTCGGGTTTCCAGGCAACAAGAACAGGAGCCCGGCCCGGGGGAGGGCTCAGGTGGCCGGCAGGGGGCGGGGCCAGGGTCGGCAAGGAGGCTGAGCTGAGACAGGCCCGCCTACGGGGACGGAGGCCGCGACCCGCTCACGCGTAATGAGCACCTGTGTCCTCCTGCGGTCGTCCCTCTGCGCGCGTCTGTGTCCTGAGCTCCTCTTGTAGGGACGGGTGCGACGAGGGCCACTCTAGTGACCTCCTCTACCTTAATTGCCTGTTTACAGGCCCGTCTCCAAAGACAGTCACATTCTGAGGTCCTGGGGCTCAGGGCTCCGATAGAAGAATGTTGGGGACACAAGCCGGTCCGCAGCACGGCCGTCACGGTGTCACAGCCTCACAGTGTCACGATGTCACGGTGTCACAGCTGCCCCTGGTCCACCACCTGTCATCTCCTGGACGGAAGCCCCGAGGTCCCGGGGTTCTGTTTTCTCCTTTGCTGTGCCCCCAGCTCCTGGACTGTCTGACTCAGCAGCTGCTAAGCACACGTGGTCAGTTAAGCTTAAATTTAAATTAATTAAAAAATTTAAAAGTTAAATCCAGCTCCTGGGTTGCACTGGCTGCATTTCAAGCGGTCAGTGGGCACCTGTGGCCAATGGCCGCCGTACGGACAGCACAGACGTTCTGTAGGACACCTCCGCCCAGGGTACAGGGCTCACAGGAATGAATGAATGAACGCACGCCAGCATGGCCTCCCGTGCCACGCGGTGAGAGAGAAATGAACGTTCACTGTGTCGAAGCCACTGTAACTTGGAGACCCAAGTCCCATCCCGTGAGGCGAGTCGGAAGCGCTCAGGGGTCAAGGGCTGTGGTCACCACCTGGAACGACGGCCACTCCCTGCAGACCCGGGAGCTGGGCACAGCCTCTGTCGTGGCCCCGGGGCCTCGGGGCCGAGCCTCACCCCAGCCACGCTCGGCCACAGTCACGCTGCTCTGCCTCTGGGCCCTGCAGGGCCGGCCACCCTCCCGGTGGACAGGGCCACCTCACAGAGACCTGGACTGACCCGGTCCCTACACGCTCCACGGGCCGGAGCGGCACAGGGCTGCAAACCCTGGTGACCTTCCTAACGGAGGAGGAAAGCGTGCTCTCCCCCCTTCTCCCCAACCCCCTCCTTCTCTGTCTGCATCTCTCTGTCTCTGTCTCTCTCTCTGCCCCCTCCCCCAGGCTGAACTTACTGCCCAGAAAACCTGGCAGTGAGCTGCCCGCTGACCCGCCCCGGGCCACTGGCCATGTGGTACCACCCCACGGGGCCCATCCCCCCACACCCCCACTCTCCTGGTGGCCCCCGCTCTCCACGGGGCCCATCCCTCCACCCCCGCACTCTCCTGGTGGACCCCGCTCTCCAGGCAGCGTGTGTGGAGCTCAGGGCAGACAAACGCAGCTGGACAACCAGAGAAGAAAACGGACTTTACTCCCCCGTTCCCACCGCAGCGTGGGTGCCAGGTCCTGAGCGCTGGCGGAGGCCAGCAGGGGCCAAGGAGGGCGCGGTCCTGTGCATCAGGAGACGCAGTTCCCCTGAGGGAGGCCCTGTGTGTGCCCTGCCTGCCCCGGAGCCTCCAGCACCCCCGGCAGCCCCCCTGGAAGGCGGCCGTCCCCACAGCCCCGGAGGTGAGCCCGCCCACGGAGCTCCGGAACGTCCCAAGCATCCCTCCCCAAAAAGCTGGAGATGCTCTGAGCCGTGTGGAGTGTGAACCTCCCCGACTCTTCTTGGGTCCCGCCCCGCTCTCCCACCCGAGCTCCAGGCAGGGAGGCAGGGAGGCCGGCGCCACACACCTGCCTCACTCAGAGGCCGCCTGAAAGGACCGGGCAGCCCCACAGAGGTCAGAGGGCGGCTGGATGGCGGGAGGGGAAGGCTGCCTGGACCAGTGGGCTCTGAGCCCCTCGCAAGGGCCTCGCCGCCACACACATGTGCACACACGGACACTCGTGCACACAGAGACACAGGAGCACATAGACACACATGCACGCGCACGCACGCACACACACACGCACGCTCCCTGCCCGTGGTCAAGACACAGCACACACGTCAACCCAGGGCACCGCCCGCCTGCTGGGTCTCACCTCGCGTGTGGCCCCTCCAGGGCACGAAGCCGGGACTGGAGCCCCCCAGGCCGACTCTGAGCAGGGAGGCTCACCGCGCCCCGAGCGGGCAGCAGCGTCTCCCCGTCGCTGGGCAGAGGACCCACAACCGCTGAGGCCGCGAGAAAGGACCCCGAGGCCGAGAGCCCCAGGGCGCCCAGCACCCAGCACCCACCCTTCCTTCCACCAGAGATCTGGCCTCCCGCCCTGTCTGTGGTTGGGGACCGCCAGCGGGAGAGGGAGGGGGACTCCGGTCTGTGCCGCCTGCTGAGGGCGGCCCTGGAGCTAACAGGGGCCAGTCTGCAGAGACCCCCGGGCGTCCGGGGGAGGGGGCGGAGGCGCCTGATGGGACGCCCTTCTGTTCCCGCTGGGTGACCGAGCCCCATGGGGAGCCGGTCAGGGGTGGCAGTGTGGCCCGGGGCGTCCTGACCTGTCGCCCCCCTCCGCTGCCAGGACCAGGAAGGGCCACACAGGAGGTCACTTGAAACAGGAAGGTCCCTGGACAAACACACGCTGGTAAGAGGCCTGGCCTCGCACCCTGCAGAGAGTAATTTCGATTAAAAAGGACCACTCCGGGCTTCCCTGGTGGCGCAGTGGTTGGGAGTCCGCCTGCCGATGCAGGGGACACGAGTTCGTGCCCCGGTCTGGGAGGATCCCACATGCCGCGGAGCGGCTGGGCCCGTGAGCCACGGCCGCTAAGCCTGCGAGTCGGGAGCCTGTGCTCCACAACGGGAGAGGCCACAACAGACAGTGAGAGGCCCACGTACCGCAAAAGGGAAAAAGAAAAGAAAAAAAAAAAAAAAAAAAAGGACCACTCCTGGGAGAGCCTGCATGGTGTGAATTGATTTAATCAACGTGGCCTCTCCCGGAAGACAAAAGGCCAGGGCTCCGTGGGAGGAACGGGGCCTGGGGGAGAATTGAGTTTTTCTCTCAGCCCAGCCCTTCTCTCCTGTTTGCGTTTTTTGGGTATTTTTTTGTATTATGGTAAAATATATATGGCAGAAAACTACATTTTCAGCCATTTAAAAGCACACAGCTCAGCAGCACTGAGTACATTCATGTGGTCGTGCGACCATTACCACCATCATCTCTAGAACTTCATCTTCCCAAACAGACGTCTGTCCTCATTTAACACTGACTTCCGCTCCCTCTGCTCCAGCCCCTGCCCCCACCATCCTACTCTGTCTGTCTCTATGGACTTGGTGCTCGGGGGACCTCACCTAAGCAAAACCCTACAAGGTCTGTCCTTTTGAGCCTGGCTTATTTCACTGAGCATGATGTCCTCAGGGTTCACCCATGCTGCAGCAGGTGTCAGATCGTCCCTCCCGTTTAAGGCTGAACCCCATCCCATCGCACGTAGAGACCACGTTCTGTGGACGCACGCACGCATCCGTCGACAGACACCTGGGCTGTTTCCACAGGGCTGCTGTGAACACGGTGCACAGGCGTCTGTCCAAGCCCCCGCTTTCAGTTCCTTTGGGTGCGCCCCCAGGAGTGGAGCCTCTGAGTCAGGTGGTAATCCTATGTTTAATTTTTGGAGGAATTGCCAAATTGTTCTCCACAGGGGCTGCAGCATCTTCTATTCCCATCCGCAGCGCACGGGCGTTGCTATTTCTGCATATCCTCAGCAACGCTTGGTATTTTCTTATAACAGCCATTCAAATGGTAGCTGGTTGTGGTCTTCATTTGTGTTTCCCTGGTGACCAGTGATGTCAAGCAACTTTCCACATTCTTACTGGCCATTCGTATGTCTTCTGTGGAGAAACGTCTATTCGAGACCTTTGCCCATTTTCTAACCGGTTGGATTTGTTGTTGTTGAGTTGTGGGAGCTCTTTATATATTCTGGATACTAATCCCTTATCAGACAAGTGAGTTACAAAGGTTTCCTCCCAAGTGTGGGCTGTCTTTTGACAGTTGCGTTTTTCAACCCTGTGTTTGTAGTTACCTTTTTACTGCCCCCCGCCGCAACATACTGGTCCAGTAGCCAGCACTGTGGACACACATCGAGAACTCCAGCCTGAGCCCATGTTTGCAGGCACAGCCCTGCTCATGGGGACAGAGGCCGGGTGGGAGGAGGCGAGGGCAGGGCATCTGGGGGCCAGGCGGGTAGCACAGGGCAGCAGGGCAGCAGGAAGGCAGTCCTGGCAGCGGGGCAGCTGCAGGGGCCCCCCTCTGTGGAGCTGACCTGTCCTCGCAGCCTCCGGTGGGTGAAGGACATCTGCGGTAGCCGCCCGAACACGACACCTCGTGTTTGTTTCCGGTGTGCACTGGCCACGTGCAGGACGGGCAGTGTGGATGCTGGGAGCCAGGCTCACCCAGGCGTCAGGGGCCGAGGCCCTGCCCCACTGCCTGTCACACTGGGCCCGGACTCTCTCATTGGGGTATTAAAGCTTCTATTTAAACAAAAGTTTGATGCGTAAAGGGAGCTGGTGCCTCAAAACCCATGACGCCTCACCCCCTCCTCCCTGGAAGAGACCTGAGCTGAACGTTCGTTAGCAAAGAAGAGAAGCGAGGGACGCGCCTTGGGGCGGTTTAAGCCGCAGCAGGGATCCCTGGGCGGGAGCCCTTCGGCCGCTGAGCCACAAGCCTGCGAGCCTCTGCTCCTTCCCTCCGCGCTTACACATTGACCGGCTGTGCTCTGGGAAATCCTGAAGCCGCAGGGGATGGAGCGTGCCTGGCGGGGCTGGGCCGCCACCGCCCAGACGGCTGCTGCGCTCCCGAAGGGAAGCTCCGATGCAGCCAGAGAAACAGGACGCTTCCCTGAAACGCACCTCGAGCAGAGACTACGGCCGACGCCCTGGATGAAGGCGTGACCCACATGTGCAGCCGTGTGAAGGCACACACGCACCGTCAGGGCGGGAGGTGGGCTCTCCCCGGGTCCACGCCCGGCACGGGGCCCGTCACAGAGGGTGACAGGGGAGCAGCTCCCCACGGACAGAAGTGTCGGGGCCAGGGCCTCCCTTCTGGCGCCTGGCAGAGGGGGGACAGCGGGCGGAACCTGAGGTCGGCTCTGGGCCTCGTCCCCTTCATGTCACCGGGTCCCCCGGGTCCCAACTCATGAAGGAGCTTTGTCCTCCAAGTTTGGGCCCCTGCACTGGAGGCGTCGGGTCCTCAATTGTTCTCCAGCCGGAGCAGTTCCCAAGGCTCAGTGGTCAACTCTTCATCCCCTGATCAGTGAACAGCCAAAACACACACACACACACACACACACACACACAAGGACACACAAGGACACACATACAGACACACAGACAGTACACACAGACACACACAGACACCACAAAGCACACTCCCTCCAGTTCAGAGTGAGAAGCCTGCACTACAACCCTCCGGGCATAACCCTGTGGGTCTGCAGGACTCCGGCCCCACCAGCATAACAGCCCCAGCTTCAGAAGGACCAGAAGGGCCAACCCAAATCCGACACGGTGGAAACCGGCCTGTACCAGGGCAGGATGGGGGCGGGAGGCACCGGGGCGAGGGCCCCTGGCCAGCACCCCCTCACCCCGCCTCTCCGAGAGCCCAGACGCAGGGCAGGCCCACAGAGGCAGCTGAGCTCCCTGGAGCCCCTCAGCCTCAGGCCCCTGTCTCCCCCGACCCCAGACCTGCAGACCTGCCCCGCTGACGTCGGGACTGGGACGTGGGGCCCGGACCAGGCAGGACAGAGGCTCCTAAGGCCCGTGCCCATGCCGCGGGCGCTGCTGGGAACCCTGGCAGAGGGCCTGCTGTGTCCACAACCCCCTCCTCCCCGGGCAGCTGTGGGCTGACCAGACCGGGGGCCTCAGGTCCTGCCGCCCAGAGGGACGGGCCGGCTGGTCCTCGTGTTCCCTTGGCCAGTGCAGTGCAGACAGCCTCCCGCAGGCCCCGTCAGCCCAGGCGGAGACCCCCTCCCAGACGGGCCCCACGGAAGTGACAGGCTGCTGCCCACTGGCTCTGAGCCACAGCGCGGGGCCTCGGCCCTCGCTTCCAGAACCTTCCACTCAGAGTCTCTTTCAGCTGCGGCCTGCCCCAGGCCACGCAGACATGGAGGTGGCCGAGGGGAATCTGGCCCTGGGGAGCCAAGCTGACCTCTGAGAGGTGTGGGCCTCTGGGTGCGGGGCCCATGGGAGAAGGGGGGGATCTGGAACCCCTGTCGATCCTACCGAAGGAACTACGCTGGCGTCTCTGCCCAGCATCCCTTCCCCGGGGATGGGGGAGGACTGGTTCCCCACTCACTCCCAGGTCCTCCCAGACCATCTGTGACACTGCTCGTCCCCCGAGGCTGGGCCGCTCCTGGGAGGAGGCTGTGCGGTCGCCTCACCTGCCCAACTGCCCTCCAGCCCTGCGCGCTCGGCCAAGTCGGTGACCAGACCCGCGGGAGGCCCCCTCCGGGTCGTGAGCAGCCAAGAGGCCGGGGAGGGCTACTGACAGCCTCAGCCTGTGCGCCGAGAGGCCGGGTGTCTCCCGAGGACGGAAGCCCCCGCCCCGTCACCCAGCGCACACCTGCCAGTGAAGGGCAGTTCAGCACAGTGCCTCCACTCCACTTCCGGGCTCTGGCCCAAGGTGTGCCAACAGCCCGCATCCCCGTTCTTAAACTTCGCCAACGTTGTCTTAATAGCAGCGTCAAACAGTAGGTCCTTTGTCCTCACATAGTGGGAATGACAGAAAATCACTTGACTGGTCCTCGGCTGGCACTGTGCCCTGTAACTCCTGCACCACTGGAGCCCAGCTGTCCTTGGCCGGGCGGCCGGGCAGTGGCCGCGGGCTCAGCACAGTTTCCACACCCGAGGGCCGGACCGGGGAACGGGTGGGGTCCCCCGGCCCTGAGCGTCAGCAGGGGAGGGAGGGGCAGGGGGAGGGAAGCCTGAGCTCCGACAGCCGCCCCACGAGAAGAGGTGTGTGGGTGTGGGGGGAGTCCTAGGGCGGGGGGCTCCCCGTTCTCCCACCTGCATCGTCAAGGACTCGGGGTGATGCCCTCCTTACACGTCAGCGTGAGGATGAAGACAGCAAGAGCCCGGCAGGGGGCGTCCCCAGCGGCTCAGGCCAGTGTACTGGGCACCGAGGGCGGGCAAAGTGGCGGGGCCAGAAAGGGCAATGAGGTGCAAGGAGGGCCTGGAGGGTCGGCCTGACCCAGGCCCTTCTGGGGTGAGAGCCGCCCTAAGCAGGGTGGCGCCCGCCAGGAGTCCAGCCAAGAGGCAAGGCTGCGGCCCGCGGAGGCCCTGGCTCCTGTGGGGAGGAGGGTGGGGGGCCAGTAAGCCCAGGCTGGGGTCCTGGGGGAGCCTAGACCGGCTCCCTCAGGGTCCAGGAGACCTGGCGCCTCTACGGCTGCCGGCCACTCTCACCGGCACTCACGCTCGGGCTCCCTCTGTCAAGCCACTTACTTCCGTCAGGACAGACCCAATGCTGCACGGCACCCCAGAAGTAACGCACTGCTCTGACTCACGCTCGCCTGCTCACAGGGTTCCTGGGTATGCCGGAGCTGGACAGCCCAGCCCGTCTGGGGAGTGCCCTCCGTGGCGGCTGACTGAGGGCTGCCGTGGGGAGGGTCCCCTCCGCTTCTGGGGTTGAGACCACAGGTCACTCATCAGGTGCCACACGCACCCCTCCTGGAGCCCAAGAAATGGCTCCCGGGGCCAAGAGGGTGACCTGAGAACCAGCAGTGGTGACAAGTGTCCAGTCGCCCCTGACCTAGAGCTCAGAGCAGATCAGACGGGGGCATGTGCCCCACGCCCATCACCCTCCTCAGGGTTCTGGGACCGAAGGTGAGCTGCAGGCAGAAGTTCAGGGATTAAAGGCAGGGGTGGGGGCACCGGGGAAGGACACAGCGAGGGGCTGACGGGAGGGCGGTGCAGTCACACAAGCACATCGACCAGACAGGAGGAACCGGCCACTTCCTCGGCGGTCTCCAAGCCCCCTCCCCACACACACCGGAATGTGACTTGGCCTGGACGCCGCGCTCCAGGAGCAATGAGGTCAGAGGGCGCCAGGGGCTGTCACCAGCCAGTCCCCGCAGACAACCGCCCAGGACTCCAATTCCTGTCCAAGCCCCACCACAGGGCGGCCGCTGATGGGGGGCGTTAGCGCCAAGGTCCCCGGGGAGAGCGCGGAGGACGTGCGGTACCAGATCAACACCAGGTGGACACCAGCTCGACGCCACGCGCGGACCCCAAGGCCAGCGCCTGGGCAGCCCTCCCGCCCGACCACCGGCCACCGCCTGGGACCCACCCGACGCCCGACCCGGCTCCGCGCCCCGACGCGGAGGACGCCGCGCCCCGAGGAGACTGCCCGCACCTACCGTAGCGGCTCGGCTCGCGGCTGTAGTGCAAGATGGGCAGCGCGTCCATCCCCGGCGGCTCCGGGGAGGCTGCGGGGTCCGGATCAGGCCCCCGGCAGGGACTGGAGCTCCGGCTGCCGCCGCCCCCGGGTCTGGGCCCCGCGTCCCCCGCCCCGCCCGCTGCAGGGGTCACCACGAAGCGCTGGGACATGGTGGCCCCAGCGCCAGCCCCAGCCTCCGGTCCGGGCGGGCGCGGCGAAGGCTGCGGGGACGCGGGCGGGGCGGGGCGGGGGACGCCGGCGGGGCGGGGCGGGGGACGTGGGCGGGGCGGGGCGGCGCCGCGGGAGGAGGCAGGATGCACCCGAGCCGTCAGGGACCCGGGAGTGAGCGGGGACTGTGTGGGCCTTGGGGGTGCCGGGGGCCGGGCGGGGTAGCAGGAGCGCGGCGGGGGGCGAGGGCACCAGGGAAAGCCGTCGGGCAGCGGGCGGAGGCAGTGCCCACCTTCGCCGAGGTCCCCTGCCCCCCGTGAGACACGGAAACCTGATCCGGGAGCCACAATTGTCCCTTCAGAAGAGCGCAGCCTCGGGGACTCCTTACAGGAACTTGGAGACCCCACCCCAGGCGCCAGGGCTCAGCGCCGGGGCCTGGTCTGGGGAGGGACAGGCCAGGGACGCTGGAGATCTGGCTTTGGTGTGGGAAGGTTGACCACCCCAGCGCCAGGCAGTGGCCCGGGGACCACTGAGGATGCCCACTGAAGGCCAGGACCAAAGATTCCAGGGGTGAGTGAGGGTGAAGGCCTCCCACGGGGAGGGTCCCGAGGGAGGGAGCCCTGGACGTTTGGGGGGCATTTCCACCCCCCACCTCTGGCCTCTTGGCCACCAGGGTCCAGCCATTCAGTCCCAGGAGGTCAGGCCGATGGCCTCCCTCAGAATTCTACCTGGTGGAAGCCCCCGGGAGGGCGGAGGTGGGGCTGGGGAGCCAGGAAGGCCCCGGGCGGGAACCAGCCCTTCTGCACGCGGACGCCTGAAGGAGGCCCCAGGGGTGCTCCAGTTTGCTGTCCCTCCACGTCTCAGGTTAGTCTGCCACCACCTCACACTTACCTGGTAGCAATTCATTCGTTCACTCACTCATTCATTCATTCATTCACTCACTCATTCATTCATTCAGTGAATGTGTATTGGTGCCTAGCAGTGCCGTAAGGAGGCAGGAATCCCTGCTTCTTTGAAGCCTGCATTCTAGAGGAGAGGCAGCCGTAAGAGCTCTGATTAAGAGGCAAACAACGAAGGGATCTGGGGGATGAAATTTTAAATGGGGTGTCTGGGGTGGCACCAGGAGGAGGTGAGATTCAAGCAGTGACTTGAAGGAGGTCGGTGGTCAGTTGTGTCTGGCTTCTACTCACTCACCTCATGACCCATGATGGCTGCTCCTGGTCCAGCCATCACATTTGTATTCCAGCAATGGGTGGAGGAAACGGTGGAAGGGCAACTAGCACCCTCCCCAAGAGCACGACCCAGAAGTTGCACACAGCACCTTTGCTTAACCCATTATCCGGAACGTAGTCATGTGGCCACAGCTGCCCATTAGGAAGACTGGGACGTGTGCCTGCCAATGTCTGGGGCTCTGCTAAGGAGGAAGGACGAGAGGTTAGGGTCAGCGGCACCTGGAGCACAGGAGGAGAGACGGAGGGCAGTGGACGGTGACACCCCCTTTCTTGCACCCATTCACGTGGCAGCGGAGGGGATGACCAGGCCCCAGGCTCTCCCAACGGCAGGCACACCTGGCCTTGGGCACACCTTGGGCTCTTCTGGGTGCTCCGGAGCCCTCCTGGCGGGAGGGGGGCCTCCACAGATCCCAGGCTTTCCGTGATTCGCGGGGATGGCGGCCCTGCCCCTCCCCCACCCCATTCTTCAATATTTTCTAGGCCATTTTTGCCCATTGATTTTTTCTTTTTCCCCCAACATGAATGTTTGAATCATGGTGGAAAGTTTTCCCCCAAGTACCTTCATGTTTTGGTTGAAAAATCAATCTAAAAATAAATTTGCTGAGAACTCTCTTTATGGTGTCTGACCTTTCTACCCAGGTTCCACACATCTTTCTCGTAAACTTAAGTCATACGAATTCACATTTTTTGTTGCTACTGTAATGGATCTTGCAACTATGCTGAAATCTGTTAATAAAAACAGAAACAAGACCAACATGATTGGCCGTTGTGTATTTATTTTGTAGCCTGCTATCTCCCAGAGCTCTAAATTCTATTATTCGCTTGTTTTTCTAGTTTCCTCTGTGGTTTTCCTGGGACTCTTTTTACCTGTAAAGAATGATAGCTTTGTCGTTTTTCGTTGCTTTTACCTCTTCTGTTTTCTTCCCCCGCTTTTGTCCTTGTTTTGGAATTTTCTAGAAATTGCAGGGAAATAAATAACATGCTTGCTAGAGCTCCTTGTCTGGTCAGAACTGAAATGGCAACAGCACTGGTGGTCATCCCCGGTCATCAGAAGCCCCCCGATCTGGGAAAGGACCACTGAGCTCCGCTCAGCCCTGAGACACCACCCCTAAGACCGGAGGCGTCCTGGACAGGCTGGACTGTGGAGGCCTGGAACGAAGATGCCTTCTCTTCCCTCTGTCCAGGGTGCATCAGGTGAGGGGCCCTCCCGGCCTCTGCCCGAGGACAGCCTGCGTCCCCAGACTTCCGTCCACGACGCCCAAAGTTGCTTGGTCCAGCCAGGCTCCCTCTCTGCCCACCCAGACCCTCAGGACGTGGCTGGGAATCCGGAAGACTCAGGCCATGCCGACCTCGGCTAGTGGGCCTCAGGCGAACGGGCTCACTGCATCCCCCAGGTCCTCGGCACCACGTGGGCGGGTCCTGCCTGTCCTGTGGCGTGGTTGGGACCTGACCCGTGGAAGCCCACCTGGCTCCAGATCCCGGCTCCACGGCAGCGAGAGAGGGGAGATGGAAAATATCTGCTTCTTCTTTAAAATGTTCAGAACAGAGAAATGCACGTGAGTTCTCCTGTGCATGGTGAGCGGAGAGGCGAAGGCTGGAGGGCAGAGGGCTGGCCATCACCCTGCCTGCCCCTCCTCCAGTGCACGACATCCTGCTGCCCTTCTCATCACCTCTTCCTGTGCACACTTTCCTGCTACCGCCTTGGTCCGAATACTCAGTTTAAGAAACCTGATCTGCATTGTGTCTTGGCAAATAAACAGAACATTGAAGACTAGAATTTTCCTCTGAAAATAGCTTTGGCCTCGTTGCTGAGGTTGGTCTTTTCTGAGCATCCTCTCAGTGTCACTGTTTTATACGTAAACTGTAATTATAATTTTATCTCATCAGCTAACAACCAGTTTATAGCCTCGAATTTTAAAAATTTGTTTTTTATGTCTGTGTGTATTCACTGATTTACTAACTGAGGTCTAACGTATAGGCAGTACGGTTCACCATTTCCCGGCGGAGTTCCCCAGGTTCTGAGGAATGGGACCAGCAGGAAAATGGAAATGGAAAATTGCAAAGCAGCATTAAAAGTGCCCATCCTGGCCATAAAAGCGTCTTGGGGAAGCACTTGTACGCACCGTCTAACTTCCAGAAGCCGGGCCTCCAGGCTGCAGTCCTGGCAAAGCACAGGCTCTTTCGGGGGACCCAAAACGCACAGCTTCAGGGTGGTTTGTGCACAGAAGATGGTGGGCAGCAGGCACGCCTGCGTGGGACTGTGTGCGTGTGTGGAGGGGCTCTGGGCGTCCATGAGGGTCAGCGTGCCATCAGTCGTCCGAACAGGAGCCCCCTCTGCCCCTGCTGCTGGCCTGAGCCCCTGGCGGTCACTCCAGGGGCTCGGACCACACAGACCCCGCTGATGGCAGTGGCTGTCCTGGGCTGTCCCGGACCGCTGTGACCAGAGCAGAGGAACCGACAGCTCGGGTGACGGCAGGACTGTCTCTAGCAGGTGCGGAGAGCCCAGGGCCCTCTGTCAGCCGCCCGAGGGAGGACTACCCCACTACACGCGTGCGCGTGCACACGCACACGCACACGCACACGCGCACACACGGGGCGCCTCGGGGCTTCATTCCGTGGCCAGGGAGCTCCTCCAGGGCGGCTTAGGGAAGCCCACGGTCAGAGGCCTGAGCAACTACTCCGGGGTCTGGGCTCTGCCACCTCACTCAGCAGGCCTTCTGCTGGGAGACCCTGGGGGCCTCATCACAAACCTGGAGGCTGCACCGCACCCCAAGCTCCGCTGTCAGCAGGTCCTGTGAGGACCTCAAGAAGGTGAGCGTCCCCAGGTAACATGTCCCCTATCCCACCCCAGGAGCAGGCTCCCGGGCAGAGAGAGCAGGGGTGTGGGCAGAGGAGGAAGAGACAGACACAGACACCGAGGGGGGAAACAGATGGAGACACAGAGAGGACAGAGAGAGGGAGAGAGAGACAGACGGGGAGGGGCGGGGCCTGCTGGCCCTCCTGCTGTCCCCTGAGCCGGCCGGGCCCTGCGTGACCCATGCCCTCCTAGCCTGTACAGCACAGGGCGTGCTTGGGCCTTGGGACCCCTCTGGGCCCTCGTGGGTCTGACTTTCCTTCGGAGGTGAAGAGAGGACAGGGAAGGGGGGAGATGAGGTGAGGGGTGCACAGCGCCGTCGGGGGGGATCGCCCCTCGGTGTCCGAGGCCAGCCCCCTGAGCCTCCCAGGCAGCGCGAGTCCAGGGTGTGGGAAGGCTTCGGCGTGGACCTGCACCTGACCCCACAGGCAGCCGTGAGGGCAGACGGGGCCGGGGAGGCGGCTGGGGCCCAGGCCCTGCGTCTGGGTCTGTGACCGGGCTGAGCCCTGTGGTTGCAAGGCCTGGGCCGGTACACCTGTGACGGCAGCAAGGATGCCGCGCAGCCGGGGCTCTGTGCGTGGGTCAGGAGCCCCTGCGGGGGCTGGGCTGTCGCAGGCAGCCCCCCGCAGCTCCTTACTGCAGCTCTTTACTGCAGGGGTCTGACCCTGCGGAGGCAGACGGCTTGACCTGACGCCCGCCCCGCCCTGGCTCGGCCCGAGCCCCACACAGGTGGGTCCAACCCACCTGTGTCGTCGGGAACAAAACCCAGTCGTCAGAGGGCCTCACCTGCAAGTGACCCTTTTATTTAACAAGCCCAACCCCCTCCCTCCGTGGACACAAGCCCAAGGCTCCGTGCTCTCTCCCTCCCAGCTGAAGGCAGAGCTTCCCGGGGCTCAGAGAAGACAGACCCACCCGTGTGGGACGCGTGGTCCTCCCGTGAGGGCGGGGAGAGGACGGGGCGCCCGGCCGTCCTGCTCTGCTGCTGGGTCCCCCGAAGTGGACGTTCTCTCCACTCCTTGGCTGTCTTGCTATTGCGCCCCCCGCACCCTGGGGCCTCGGGCCCTCCCACCGCCCCGTCCCCACAGCAGCCCCTCAGTCCTGCCTTCTGAGCCCAGATCTGGGAGCCGCTCCTGCTGTCCTGAAAGCTCAGGCAAGTTCACAAAGGAGTGAAGATTACATCATAACAGCCGCGCCAATAACGTGTCAAGGTCGGTTCGTCAAGTGCTATAAACTAACAGGTGACGCTCCGAAATCCTGGTGGGGAGCTGCAGCCGTCTGTCCTTTCCAACAAATTTGTCTGTAAGCCTGAAACTGCTCTAAAAAATAAAGTCTGCAAGTTAAAAAAAATCAAGTGAATGGGGCAGGCAGCGACCGCCAGGAGGGGCTGGGGGCACAGTCGTGACGTCCAGGCCTCACGTGCCAGGCCCTCCACCGGCCCAAGGCAGGGTCTCCCCATCCAGGACGGAGGCCCCTGCCAGGCGGGTCACGCGCAGCCCCCGTGTGAGCGGGAAGGCAGGCACACGCTGGGCCCTGCTCCGGCCCGAGGCGCTCGTTCTGCAGCCCTGCGAGGGCCTGAGGGGGCGCGGCCTTCCTGGGCCTGGCGGGGCCCCCAGCCCCGGACACTGGTAAGGGACCGCGCAGTGCGGCTCCCGCAGGGGCACCCGCCTCCCTCCTCAGGCCTCAAGGGGGCGCTCCCGTTTGCTCTGGACAGGACGCCAGGAGGCGCTCCTCCAGGGCTGCCTGGAGCTGCGGGCCGAGGCGCCCAGGCGCTCCAGGCAGAGCCGGCGGCCAGTCTGGGCTGGGGCCCCCACTGTCCTGCCGCCTCTGTGGCCGGAGTGGCTGATTTCCATCCCGCTCCGTCACGGGCCCCCTGGGAGTTTTTGGAGGACGGCCCCTCACGGCGGGGGGCTTCCTGCCCCAGTGGTGCTGGGTTGGCCAGGCTGGCTTGTTCCCCGGTGTCACCATGACAGGGACGTGCCCGGCCAGCCCACTGGCCCTGGAGGAGGAGAGCCGGGGGCAGGTCTGGGCGCACCTGCAGCCTGGCACCACGGCCAGGTGAGCCAGTGGACGGTGACGCGTGAGGGGAGGCGACAGGCGTAGTTCTGGGCGGCAGCTAAGGGGCTTGTGCGCTCTCAAAGCCTTGGCTTCCCGGCTTACGAGGTGGGGATAACAGTGGTGCCCCCCCCTCAGGGCTGGCTCGAGTGCGAGGTGACTTGGGTCCTGGGAATTAACTGCGCGGCTCAGCGAGCTTCCAGTGAACGGGGTCCCCGGTCACCTGACAGGCCGCCAGGACCAGGTGAGACGGCAAACCGCCTGGTGTGTCCTAACGCTGTAGAGTGTCGTGTGACGCTTTGGGCTCAGAGCCGGGCTTTGCGTGTCCCAAGCTGTCGAGCATGCTGTTGTGAGGAAGACCCGCTACCCCAAGGTGGACGCGTCACGGTCACTCCCTCACGTCTCCTGGGTTTGGTTTCAGATGGAGACAGGCTTCCTTTAGGGCTCCAGGCTGCGAGGGCCAAGCCCACCTTGTCTGCAGAAGATGAAGCACAGGCCCACTGCTGCCTGTGATTCGGTGGAAGGCTGGGCACCCCGTTAGCAGCTCTGAGAATTTCCTGGAGGGGGACAGGTTCAGGGTTGGGTGTGTTATGGGCACGGCACTGCCCTCGGGAAATGGGGGCCCTGCCGGTGACAGGACACAAAGCCCCTACCTGGGGGGGCTTGGCGTCCCCAGCCCCGGGCGGGGGCATCTGCTGAGCAGCCCACCCAGCCTCAGCACTCCCTTCCCCTCAGCAGGGAGCGCGGAGGCCCACAGCGGCCACCCCCATCCCAGCCCTGGAGTCTGGGACGCTCCCCTGGGCCCTGGAGCACAGGGGCCGCTTTCTGTCCCAGCTGCCCAGCCCAGCCCTCTGTGGCTGGCCATGAGGAGCCCAAGGGAGGGGTGCAGTGAGGGGGTTAGGGGTGAGGCTGGGGTGGGGGTGTGATGGAGGGTGCTGGGTGTGTGCTGGGCTCTGACACCAACTGGAAGTGACTCACGCTAAAGACTGAGGCGTTGATGGGGGCCTCAGGAGGGGTCAGGAAAGCCGCCCCCCACGCCTCTGAAAGATGATTCCTGGCTGGAGGGTCCTCACTAGGCCAAAAAGGGGTGCCCCAGCCTTTCTGGGTAAGCAGAGGTGGACCCCTTACATGCAGGGCCACAGCAGGTGCCCCCCGGGGTCCGTATGGCAACCCACGGGGGAGTTGGTTTTCTTTCGGTTTCACCCTCCCGACTTTTAGAATGTCCTCCTTAGGCTCGGAACCATCCCAGTGCCCACTGGGTGGCACCCGTCAGCCCACCACACCCTTCTTGGACGACGCAGCTGCCTGTGGCCCTTGGTTCTCCCCAGAGACACTTCTGTATTACTTCCTGCTTTGCTCCGGCACCCAGGATGGTGTGCAGTGCCTCTGACATTCAGAAACTGATGTGGAATGTGAGTGGATGGATAGTAGATGGATGGAGGGCTGAGCGGGTGCAGGGATGACAGATGCTGGGGTGAAGGGGTGGATGGATGATGGATGGGTGGATGGAGTGAGGGATGAAGGATGAAAGGACGGACGATGGACGGGGTTGGGTGGATGATGGATGGTGGATGGTGGATGGTGGATGACGGATGACGGATGGTGGATGATGGATGGTGGATGGTGGATGGTGGATGATGGATGGTGGATGGTGGATGGTGGATGGTGGATGGATTGTGGATGGTGGATGGATGGATGGTGGATGGTGGATGGTGGATGGATGGACGTGGTTGGTGGATGCTGGATGGTGGATAGTGGATGGTGGATGGTGGATGGTGGATGGTGGATGGATGGATGGATGGTGGATGGTGGATGGTGGATGGTGGATGGATGGATGGTGGATGGTGGATGGATGGATGGTTGATGGTGGATGGTGGATGGTGGATGGTGGATGGTGGATGGTGGTTGGATGGATGGTGGATGGTGGTTGGTGGATGGTGGATGGATGGGTGGTGGATGGTGGATGGTGGTTGGATGGATGGTGGATGGTGGATGGTGGATGGTGGATGGTGGATGGTGGATGGATGGATGGTGGATGGTGGATGGTGGATGGTGGATGGTGGATGGTGGATGGTGGACGGTGGATGGTGGATGGTGGATGGATGGATGGATGGATGGTGGATGGTGGATGGTGGATGGTGGATGATGGATGGAGGATGGTGGATGGATGGATGGAGGATGGTGGAAGATGGATGATGGATGGTAGTTGGATGGATGGTGGATGGTGGATGGTGGATGGTGGATGGTGGATGATGGATGGTGGTTGGATGGATGGTGGATGGTGGATGGTGGATGGTGGATGATGGATGGAGGATGGTGGATGGTGGATGGTGGATGGTGGATGGTGGATGGTGGATGATGGATGGTGGTTGGATGGATGGTGGATGGTGGATGGTGGATGGTGGATGGTGGTTGGATGGATGGCGGATGGCGGATGGCGGATTGTGGATGGTGGATGGATGGATGGTGGATGGTGGATGGTGGATGGTGGATGGAGGATGATGGATGGCGGATGGTGGATGGATGGATGGAGGATGGTGGATGGTGGATGGTGGATGGTGGATGGTGGATGGATTGTGGATGGTGGATGGTGGATGATGGATGGTGGATGATGGATGATGGATGGTGGATGATGGATGGTGGATGGATGGATGGTGGATGGTGGGTGATGGATGGTGGATGGATGGATGGTGGATGGTGGATGGTGGATGGTGGATGGTGGATGATGGATGGTGGATGGTGGATGATGGATGGTGGATGGTGGTTGGATGGATGGTGGATGGTGGATGGTGGATGGTGGATGGTGGATGATGGATGGTGGTTGGATGGATGGTGGATGGTGGATGGTGGATGGTGGATGGTGGATGGTGGATGGATGGATGGTGGATGGATGGATGGTGGATGGTGGATGGTGGATGGTGGATGATGGATGGTGGATGATGGATGGTGGATGGTGGTTGGATGGATGGTGGATGGTGGATGGTGGATGGTGGATGATGGATGGTGGTTGGATGGATGGTGGATGGTGGATGGTGGATGGTGGATGGTGGATGGTGGATGGTGGATGGATGGATGGTGGATGGTGGATGGCTGGATGGTGGATGGTGGATGGTGGATGATGGATGATGGATGGTGGATGGTGGATGGTGGATGGATGGTGGACGTTGGACGGTGGACGGTGGACGGTGGACGGTGGACGGTGGATGGTGGATGGTGGATGATGGATGGTGGATGGTGGATGATGGATGGTGCATGATGGATGGTGGATGGTGGATGATGGATGGTGGATGGTGGATGGTGGATGGTGCATGATGGATGGTGGATGGTGGATGGATGGATGGTGGATGGTGGATGGTGGATGGTGGATGGTGGATGATGGATGATGGATGGTGGATGGTGGATGGTGGATGGTGGATGGATGGTGGACGTTGGACGGTGGACGGTGGATGGTGGACGGTGGATGGTGGATGGTGGATGGTGGATGATGGATGGTGGATGGTGGATGATGGATGGTGCATGATGGATGGTGGATGGTGGATGATGGATGGTGGATGGTGGATGGTGGATGGTGCATGATGGATGGTGGATGATGGATGGATGGATGGTGGATGGTGGATGGTGGATGGTGGATGATGGATGATGGATGGTGGATGGTGGATGGTGGATGGTGGATGGATGGTGGACGGTGGACGGTGGACGGTGGACGGTGGATGGTGGATGGTGGATGATGGATGGTGGACGGTGGACGGTGGATGGTGGATGGTGGATGGTGGATGATGGATGGTGGATGGTGGATGGATGGATGGTGGATGGTGGATGGTGGATGGTGGATGGTGGATGGATGGTGGACGTTGGACGGTGGACGGTGGATGGTGGACGGTGGATGGTGGATGATGGATGGTGGACGGTGGACGGTGGATGGTGGATGGTGGATGGTGGATGATGGATGGTGGATGGTGGATGGATGGATGGTGGATGGATGGTGGACGTTGGACGGTGGACGGTGGATGGTGGATGGTGGATGGTGGATGATGGATGGTGGACGGTGCATGATGGATGGTGGATGGTGGTTGGATGGATGGTGGATGGATGGATGGTGGATGGTGGATGGTGGATGGTGGATGGTGGATGATGGATGGTGGATGGTGGATGGTGGATGGTGGATGGATGGTGGACATTGGACGGTGGACGGTGGATGGTGGACGGTGGATGGTGGATGATGGATGGTGGACGGTGGACGGTGGATGGTGGATGGTGGATGGTGGATGATGGATGGTGGACGGTGGATGGATGGATGGTGGATGGTGGATGGTGGTTTGATGGATGGTGGATGGTGGATGATGGATGGTGGATGGATGGAGGGAAAGATGGTAGATGGATGGTGGGTGCAGGGATGATGGATGCAAGAATAAATGCCTGGAAGTCCCCCTTAGAGTGCAATTGACACTGAGTAAATGTTAATTTTCATTCTTGTTTTCTTCTGGAAAGCGTCAAAATGGCTGTTGTTTGCTGACCCTCATGGCTGTTTGGCTTAAGTTCCACATCTCCACCTTGAATCGCGTGCTGAGGGAGGGTAGTGTAACTGCCCTCGAGGAGTTTAGGTGAGAACAGAGAGGGAGAGAAGGGTGAGGAGCTGGGCGCACAGGAGGGGGACTGTGGCCCAGCTGTGCTGGGGGAGATGCCAGGGCTGGTCCAGGGGATGCTGGGCTGGCCCTGAGGCTGCTGGCGTTGTCACTGAGTGGGGCTTGATGGGAGCCCAATCCAGGGGCGGGGAGACCACAGAGCAGGGGCAGGTTGTGGCAGTGGGGGCGGCCTCTTTGCCCTCCGTCTCTATGGCCGTCCCCTCACGTCACTCTGCACTGCTGGGGAAGCCCGCTTTGCCCAGGTACCCGCCTCTCTGGAAGGACTCCAGCAGGTGCTGGGGCTCTGAGCCCATCTCTACAGCCCCACCCCCTTGCTTTTTCTGGTTTAGGTGATGAGGGTCTGGCCAGCGAGCTGTGGGGTAAGGGTGTGGGGGACCCCGTGCCTGGGTGTGGGGTCCGTCTGCTTGCTACTCTGCGACCAGTACAATGGGAGATGGCCCTGGTCCCTACCTGGGTTCATTCAGCCACAGGGTCCAGTCAGCCTCAGCTGGGCCTGTCCTGGCTCTAGAATCAGTCTCGGGGGACCCCAGGGTCAGGGTGCTCAGAATCCCCCCTGGTGGACCTGTTTGGCCTCCCCCTCCAGAAACTGCAGCCCACCCTGGCCACGCTGCTCCCAGGTCTCCGGGTCAGCCCTCAGCTCTGGGCCCCTCCCTGCAACAAGACCTGCCCCACTTTGGATGTGCAAACACGGAAACTTGGGCCACCTGACCCACCGCCTGGCCCAGCATGGTGACTGGATCCCTTGGGCTCCTCCAGGCCCTCGGTCCCTTGGGAGGTCAGGTTTCCTGGGCTGGGCCTCTCAGCCCGCTGGAGCGCGGGGGACCCGGGGTGACCCTGGCCCTGAGCCTCCCCAGGGCGCCTCCCACAGCCTGGGGGTCACGTGGTGCTTTGGAGCCTGTGATCGTCAAGCCTCAAGGGACTTCAGACGCCGGTGGCCCCGCCTCCCACGCTGGGCGGCCTGGGCGCTGCCCGCGGATGGACGGTCTGAGCCCCAGAGTGTTCCCACGCCGCGGCCAGCCTGCTCCTGGAGAAGGTCTGAGACAGAACACAGCCGGTGCACCCAGCCTGCTTCTCACACCCATCCCTCTGTCCACTCATCAACCAGCCATTCCAGCACGCGGCGCCTGTGGCGGGCGCACCAGAGCCAGGCCTCCTGGGCTTAAATCCGCACTGGCCAGAGGCAGCGGGTGCCCAGCTTCCCCAGCATTCTAGAGTGCCGGGTGGTAGCGAGGTTAAAGAACAACGCTTGTCATCCCATCAAGGTCCCGGCACTGTGACCGCTGAGGTCAGCCGGAGCCTGCCACCGCGGGGTGCAGCCGGGCAGGAGGGGGCCGGGCAGTGTGCCTGAAGGACCGCCCTACGGGGCCAGGCCACTTCGGAGCCTCTCTGAGGCCCTGCTGGTCATTAATTCACCATGGGTGCATTTTTTTGGCCACATCATTGGTAGTAAATGACACTTTCGTGAATGCGGCTTTACGTTCGCTGATTTTTTTAAACTTAAGGGAATTAGGTCACATTTGAAACTGAAATAAGAACCCAAATCATACTGTGTTCAAGACAGTGGGCCTTGCGTCATGTTCTGCCCCAGTGTTTAAATTGTATCTGTTTGTCCCCTCGCATCCACGTGGGAACAGAGAGGGCTATAAACGCCACCGGCCATCCCAAGCGTCCCAGGCCATCCCTGTGGGCGTGGCACGGCAGCTGCAGACGCTCCCACGTGGCCGTGGATGGAGACCTCCGCTGGCCCCCGGGGGCCCTGGCGGGTAACTCTTTGGGGGCCACCTGAGCAGGATTGTTCTTTGAAACCTTCTCTGAAGTCTTTGCTGAGCTGTGTGGGGTGTTGACAAAAGCAGAGGATAAATGGTTGAAGGTCGAATGTGTTTCAATTTTAAAGGGCCTTTGAGAAGACCCTGCTGGCCTTCCAGAAGGGCTTCAGAGCGGAGAGGCGCCCAAGACAGAGTCAGCTGCACGGAGCTTTGAGGGAGAGCCACCGCCTCGGGGACAGAACGGTGGGCGGTCAGTGGGAGAGCAGAGCCTATGTGGGCAGAGGAGTGCCTGCAAGTAAACCCCAGTCTCCACGTGCTTCACCAGCCGGTGGAGCCCAGACGCCCCACCCTGCGTCCTGGCCGGGGTCCTGGCCAGCCAACCTGGCACAGACCAGGCGGCTGGTGTGGTTCCCTTGGTCTCGTGGGGCAGGGTTCACGGTCGCGAGGTGGCGCCGCAGGTCTGCTGGACGGTGGCTCCTGGCTCTCAGGAGGACTCACTCTCCGACCGGCGGCCAGGCAGCCCCGCCCAACGCCAGAGCCGCAGGAGAGGAGATCTGAGAGCTCCGGCCTGAACCGCGCTGGGCCCCCAGGGTCCGTGGAAAGCCACTCAGGGACCTGGAACGTGCACCCAGCCCGAGTTCACCAGGCAGAGACCTCCAGGGCCAGGGCCTCAAGTACGCGTGCTCTGTGCCCCGGGATGGGTCTGGCTTGGGCTCTGCCAGGATCTGCACAGGTTGGAGACCTGCAGGACCCAAGGATCCGCATCTTCGTGTTACAAACAAGAAATTCCAGCCCCCCAGCAAAGGAACCTGCAACATCGGACAGAATCCAGGCCTCCCCCTCCGGAGCACTGGGTGGAATTCAGACCCTCTGAGCAGACCCTGGGGAGCGGCAAGGGCAGGGGTGAGGTCACCACCTGGGGAGGGGGGCCAGACACCACCAGCCGGGCTCCCCCGTGGGGTTACAGGGTTGTGAATAGAATAACCCGGAGCTGCAAATTATCCAGCCATCTCACAGCTGTTATGGACTGAGCTGTGTCCCCCAAATTCGTATGCTGGAGTCCTAACCCCCAGCCCCTCAGAGCATGTGTTTGGAGAGACGGGGGCCTTTAAAGAGGAGGCTGGGGTGAAATGAAGCCGGCGGGGACCTGTTCCAATACTGAAGAGGCCACCAGGATGAGACAGGCACGGAGGATGCCCACGTAGGGGGGTGAGCTTGGGGGTGGGGAGCCCCGTGGCTGCAGGTCTGAGCCACCGTCCCACCTGCTTGAGCAGCAGTGTGGCTGGAGCTCAGGTGGCCGAGCAGAGGTGAGCGAGACCCATGAGCGCCCTCCCCGCGAAGGCCCCTCCCGAGGGCAGCTCCCTGAGCGCCTCCAGAGGACCTGACAGTTTAGCAGTGGGGCGCCCAGACAGAGGTCCTGTAGAGCCGGCTGGGACTGTCTGCCCTGCCCAGTGGGGCGCTCGCATCAGGGCAAACGTGGACGGGGCACAGAGGGGCCTGGAAATACCCCCACCTGGCAGGGCAGGAGCTAGTGAACAACTTCCCTGGGCCAGGAGGCGGCCTCGGGGTCCCCGCCGGGGGACCCAGGGACTCGCCTCTCCCCTCGGTCACTGGCTGCAGCACCACGATCCCCCTGCCCCACGCTCAGCTCCAAGGGCCCACACGGATGGCGTGTGGCGCTCTGCGTGGCCTGCTCACACGCGTCCGGCAGCTCCTTCCTAAACAGGGAACCAGGAAACATCTCCTCGTCGGAAAGCCCGCTCGGAGCTGACCCCTTGCCCGCTCCTCTCCTGCCCCCCACGCCCTCCGCGCGGGCGGGCCGTGGGGTGGAGGACACAGGTCCTCACGGCTGTGTGACGGGCGAGGCCCCCACAGGCAGGAGCGCCGTCTTCACGCTTGGCCTGGACTGGCTCCTGCTTTGTTCTGGAAAGCCTCCAAGGGGGCCAGGGCCTTCGTAAGCTGGGGGAGGTGCAGGGCTGAGCTGCTGGGTGCGAGATGCCTGCCAGACCCCGGGCTAGAACTCAGCCCTGGAGCTCACCGGGGGGCTGGCCTGGGCGGTGCTGGGTGGGGGAATGCTCAGGAGGCCAGGGCCGGAGGGCTTGGCAGGAGTTGCCGACCAGGAGAGACTCAAGGAAGGCAGGGCCCCTGTGCCCTGTGTTCTCAGGACTGAGAGCAGGTAGGCGAGGCTGAGCAGGCATCAGCACGTCCTGTCCCCTGGGGGCTCCATGGGGGTCCCTGCAGCACGGGTGGCCATCTCATCATCATGCCCAGGGCCCCTGCACTCCTGTCCCCATATCCCTGCTGGTGTCTGGCCCCAGCCCACCACCCACTGAGGCCACGTACCCTGCTCCCTGGACACCCGGGGCCGGTGTGGTCCCCTGGCCTCACTGTCACCCACGTTTGTTGCCAATGCCCCCACAGTCCACTGCATGCTGTGGCTGTCCACCTGGCTCCCCACACCCACCGGCCTGTGAGCGGGCACTGTCTGTCTGTCCCTCAGGAGCTGCCCCTGCCCTTCAACGTCAGGCGAGCAGCAGGCTTCGCAGCAGCTCCGGACGCTCTCGGGAGCTGGGCTCACCTTCTCTGGGGCGGGGGGATGCTCTGGGCTGCGAGGATCACGCCGAGTTGACCGTGAGCACTGGGGTTGCAGGAGGGAGGGCCAGGGGGCCAGGACCGACCAGAAGTCCATGCGCACGAGGGTGAGAGGCTGTGGTCCCCCGAACGGCCCTGCCTGAGGGTCTGGGAGGCCGGGCGGCCACTTGTGTCCCCCACCCCCGAGGGGCTCTTCGTGAGCTTGGCGGCCGTCATGGACCTGGAGGCCAGCCCACGGGCACAGGAGCAGATGTGCAAACTCGGAAGGCCGAGGCCAGACGCCAAGGATGTCACACGGGTGGCAAAAGCGCGTGACGGAGGCGCATGCAGCCGCCAGCCCTCACCCAGCTCCCGGGCTGCAGAGCCAGCCGAGTGGGGGGGCTCCTGCGGGGCTGGGAGGGAGGCCCGCTCCTTGAGGTCCACCCAGCTGGACCCCGGCAGGACCGTGTCTGCAGAGGGCAGGGGGCCCCGGAAGCCCCTCCCCGCGGTTCAGCTTCCCTCGGCCTTTCCCTGGGGACCATGCCTCTGTGCGGAGGGAACAGAGCTTCCCAGGGCCGTGAAAACCTGTGTGAGCCCAGAGCCCCCGTCAGCAGGGTCACCTTCCAAAGTGGCAAGAGGCCGACCGTGGACTCAAGTGAAGACCACCCAGCAGACAGTGGGTGGCTTGCCCTCCGGGCTCGCGGGGCAGGGGGCTGGCCCTGCCACGTCACTCCCAGGCGGGCGCGGGGCGAGAGCATCCCAGCGGAGAAGGGGCGCAGGTGCCCTGACAGGGGCTGCGGCCCGGGGAGGCTGGGGGCTGGGGCTGGAAGGGGGCATCCCACGAGGTTGGTGAGGGGAGCGCCTGGCCCCCTGTGGTTGGTCCTGAGCTGGAGACATAGAATCAGGGACGCTGGGCCCGTCGTAGGTGGTGGGTGGCTTCCAGCCGCAGGCCGCGGGGCCGAGCTCTGTTTCACGGCTCGTCTGGCCGCTGTCTGCATTCAGTGTGTCACATATGTATTAAAGTAGATGGCAACATGCACCCCAAGTCTCTCAGAGTGAAGGGAAAATCCCCCCACTGTCAGTCCCTCCCCCGCCTGTGCCCAGAGCCCCTGCCCAGCTCCCCCGCTCCCCCCGCCTCCTGGTCCTGAGGGCTACTGGAGGGCCCACCAGCCCCTTCCAACTGCCCCCCAGCCTGGGCCCTGCCCGGACACGGAGCAGGAGGGCCTTTGCCTTGGGGGGGGCCACAGAGAGGGAGGCACTGGCGGATCTGCCCTGGAGCCCCACCCAGGAGGTGGCCTCTCAGAATGAGGGCAGGGGCAGCAGGGCCTCCCCAGCCACCAACTGAGGCGGCTCCCGGGGTCCTCACGGGCCCCCATGGGTGCTGGCCCTGATCACAGGCAAATTCCAGGCAGAGTGGGCACAGAGCAGGAACGGCCCGCAGGGCCTGCGTGGTGGACACCCCGATTTCCTGCGCCTGAGAGCAGGGAGCGGCCAGCGTGGGAAGGAGCCTGCGGGCATGTGCGGGAGGCCACGGGCCGCAGACCGAGGACTGGCCCAAACGGCTGCCTGGAGGACCCCGTGTGACCGTGGACCCCGATGCCCGGCAGAGCCGCGCCCCGGCCTCAGGGGCAGCCAGGACAGGAGCAGGTCTCAGCCGGCCTCAAGGCCCTGCAGGAGGGGACGGCCGCAAATGCCGACTCAGCTCAACTGTTAAGATCCAAAGTCAGGCAGTTGCTTCCAGGCTGGGGACACAGGGTCTGTCTCTGCGGGGCACGCGCGGGCCTGTCAGGGCCTCAGCCTGCCTGGGAGGGGCCTCGGCCCACTGCCCCCAGGCTGGCACACGCCGACCCCGCGTGGGTCTGAGCCATCCCGCCCGAGAGGCTGGGCCAGGCCGGGCGCCGAATACCGGTCCTCTGGTCATTCCCGCCCCGCAGCGGCAGAGCCCGCTGCCTCCTGACTCAGGCCCTCGGGGGTGTCCTTCCTCCCCCCGCCTCCCAGGGCCCTCCGCTCTGACCCTTCCCTCTGCTGGGCAAGTGCCCCGCCCCGGGAGCACCCTCAGTTCCTTCCGGGCAGTGGGTCTGAGAGACAGACAGACAGAAGCTGGACGCCATTTCAAGATGATCTCCAGTGCTCCTCGCTAAAGAATGAACATGTTTTCAACTTGAATGAGACTTTAGAACTTCTGTCTAAGCCTTTTCTCTTTCCCCAGAGGAGCAGCACTGAGAAGTTGTGTGAGAGCCCCAGGTGGCCCCTCGAGGGGCTGGTCCCCCTGCCCACCGTCTCAGCCTCCACACGGCTGTTCTTGAGGCTGTGAGCTCGGGGCAGATGGAGCCTGGTAAGTGCCCATTTCCAGACTGCTTCACTCCCACGGGTCCCACAAAGCCGGGGGCTAGGGATGGACGGTCGTGTGGCTTATGCCTTCACCTCCCATCTGTAGTGCTTTCAGCAGCTAATTTGCAAGTCTTAATCTCAGGGGAGTCTCGGGGGCCCTGCTAGTGTGCGTGTGTGTGCACGTGTGTGCCTGTGTCCCTCTGCAGGCGCCTGCAGTGTGGGTCTCTCCGTTTCTCTGAGCGTTTGTGCCCCCTGCTGGCCGATCCAGACATTACTGTCAGCAGCGCGTCCTGAGTGTGTGACCTGGTCCAGCCAGGATGGACTTGTCTGGGAGTGACCCTCACCCACCGCCTGCCCTGTCCCCCACCCAGGGCCTTAAGCTAGCCTCCCATGGACCTGGCAGGGGCGACTGGGACTGAGGGAGGCTGGATTCTAGCCCATGCTCTGCCCACACCCCATCCCCCCTCCTGCCCACTTCATCCCAGCACCGCATCCAGATTTGGAAGGCGATCGCTGGGTCCCTCCTGGGTGGGGAAGGTCATCACAGTGAAGCAGGGCAGCCTGAGTAGGCTGCATTCATCAGGCGTGCTTGGAATTAACCGAAACCCCGGTGCTTCCTGGGCTGTTAAAGGGCAGGGGGTCTTGGCGCCTGACAGGCTGCGCAGAGAAGGGTGGTTTTGTCTGCTTCATCGATGTTCACACTGACCATGAGCTGTGGGAATGTCACTCCGAAAGGAACTGGGGACCAGCTGCCTTAGCACCCGATGGAGGTGGCCTGGGACCGTCTCCCTTCCTCTGAGAACTGCCTCCTCCTTGGGGGGACCCTCTTCCCCTCCAGCCACAGATCCAAAAGAGCCCCCAGCCAGGGCGGCTGACCGAGGAGGGCTCTGGTGGCCCTGAGGGCAGCAGAAGCCAGCCCGGCCCATCCCTTGCGGTGGGGGACGCCAGGGGGCCTTCCATGTGGCAGAGGACCTGCCATTCTTGGGTCTGCTCACGTGGGCCGCAGGCTCCTCCCTCTGGGTATAGCTGGCTGCACTGGGGGAGTCCCCCACAGGCAGGGTCTTCTCTGGTGTGTCCCTCCACCCGGTCCCCCAGGGACCCCCCCTCCACTTGACCCCGCCAGGGAGGAGGCAGCAGCCCTGCTCTGCCCCCAGGCTCAGTGACCGCCTCTCACTGTGCATGCGGCCCAGCCCCGGTGGCAGTTCTCTGGGAGCGAGGCCCCCAGCCCCCAGGAAGGTGCTCGGAAGAGGGAAACGCCTCCCCACCAGGCCACCCTGCCTGCTCATTGCTTGGGCCTCTGTAAACTCTCTTTCCCCAAATTTAGCCCCCCAAGCTGATGCTTTCACCAGCACCACTCCCCCCACCGTGCACACGGCCACCCTCCCCTCCCGACAGGACGTCCAAAGTCCCGCCTCCGTGCGCCCCCTCCCCCCTGCCCCTGGCCTCAGCACCCACCTTGGCCTGAGGATTAGAAACACCCCTTCAGTCAGGACAACAAGAGAGCCAGAGCCAGAGAAGCTGACCTCTGGCTGCCCACGGGGGTCCTTCCCCCACGCCGGTCCTTCCGCGCCGCCTGCCCCAGCTCAGCTGTGCCGTCCTGACCCACACGGTGACGTCTCTCATTCCTGAGCAGCTCACCCCTTTGGAGTCCTGCCTGCACGGGGGCTGAAACGTTCCCCTAACCTTCCCAGGGAAGCAAGGAGGCACCTCGGAGAGCGCCTCCAGACACACTCCTTGCCGTGGACTGAATTGTGTCCCTCCCTAAACTCACATACTGGGGGCTGACCCCCAGTGTGGCCGCATTTGGAGATGGGGCCTCTAAGGAGGTAATTACGGTTAGATGAGGTCATGGGGAGGGGCCTCGATCCCACAGCACTAGTGTCCTTGTGAGAGGAGGCCCGGGGGCTCTGTCTCTGCCCCGCGAGGACACAGGGGACAAGGGCGTCTGCAGCCAGGGAGAGGCCTCACCAGGAACCGGCTGGGCTGGCACCTTGCGCTCGGACTTCTAGCCTCTAGAACCGAGAGAGTAGATGTCTGCCGTTTTAGATGTCTGCTCTTTCAGTCGCCAGCCTGCAGTGTTTGCCACGGTGACCGAGCAGGCAGCCGGTTCCCCCGGCCCTGGGGTCCTTGGTGACCACGAGCCACGCTCCAGCCGGCTGCCGTGTGGCTCGGAGGCCCCAGAAGCCAGAGAGGCCCCGGTCAGTGCAGCGGCCCCACTGGTGTCCCTGCAGGGAGCTCCCTCCCAGCTGCAGGGCTGGGATCAGCATTTTGCAAGTGGGACACTAGGACAGCAGCAAGGGCATGACCCTCACCCCCAAGCCCCCCACGGCCCCAGGAGACAGAGGCCCCCTAGGTGGGCACCGATGGGCAGCACGCCAGCCCCGGGCTATGCCCCACGCCAGCGCTGGGCTTTCAGCGTGCAGTCCTGCTTTCCCTCGGGTCAGCTGCTTCTGAGGGACGGGACGTGTCCCAGGGACCCTGTGAGCATGAGGCCATCCCTCATTCTTTGCTGTGAAGTAAGTTTTGGGGTTGAAAACGCAGGGAGAAGCACTTCAGAATCTTCTGAATAAACATTCAGGTAGACGGGAGGGGGAGTGAGAACACCTCTGGGCCAGGGAAGACTGATGGGCGCACGTGCCCCGCAAGGACGCGTTACCGCTGCCTTCCAGACCGCATAGGGGGCCTGCTGGTTACTCGGTGCTGGACGGCGCCCTGCAGCCAGTGGGGCCTCGGCGAGGGGAGGCCGAGCCTCTTCTCTGCCTCCCCTTCGCAGACCTGAGCTCCTCCGGGAAGGAGAGGTGCTGGGAAGAGGCTGTCCACCCACCGAGAGCGGCGTGTCGTCCACCTTCCTGCTGGGCTCTGGGGAGCACGCATGGGCGCAAACATCCTCTGGCCCCTGTGCATCTGGGTG
The DNA here is from genome assembly GCF_039906515.1 of Pseudorca crassidens. NCBI lineage: Eukaryota > Metazoa > Chordata > Mammalia > Artiodactyla > Delphinidae > Pseudorca > Pseudorca crassidens. The sequence continues at coordinate 1,251,130 of NC_090298.1, forward strand.
GGTCCGTCTGCAAAGCACCTCCCAGGCCATCTGGCTGCCGATTTTCTGGCCGCCTGCCCTCCAGGCCGGCCGTCAGCCAAACCAGCAGCGGTTGCCCAGGGGCTGGTGTAGACGGTCCCTCCGACCGCTGCTCCTTGTACGCAAGTGGACGGCCCGCAGGTGGGAAGGCTGAGCTCTGCGTCCTGAAGGCCCTCCCCTCCCCGCGGGACCCCCCGTGGTCAGCACCCCGGCGGGGTGGGCTGGCCGTGCAGAGAGCAGGCAGCCCTGCGGCCCCTCGGTAAGCAGGCTGACTTGTAGCTACAGACGACGCACCTGCTGGGTCCAAGGTGCGGGGCAGGCGCCGAGGCGGGGGCTGCTTCCTGACCTCAGGCGCCAGGAGCGGCCGCGTTGCTGGTTTCTGCAGTTCCGTCGGAGCCGTCTCACCACGTCCCAAACACCGAGAAGGCCGCCAGGCGTCACCTCCAGGGGGAGTGTCTCCACCCTCCGGCGACGGGTCTCAGCGCAGGGCCCGGCCAGCCGCCGGCAGACCGTCAGCCGTGTCGGAGCTGGACCCTCGCACCTGCCGTGCTCGCATCCCGGGAAAGCACGGCTCAGGGCTCAGCGTCTCCGACGGGTCAGCGTGTCCTGGGATCTGATTCTGGCCAGAGTCTGGAGTTTGAGGGGGCGAGGGGAGGCCTGGAGGAGCCTCGGCACCCCTGGCAGGACCACCGTGGCAGGTGGGGGCCTGAGGGCCCTCCATCAGGGCAGGGAGGAGACCCCCACAGAGTAGAGGCATCCGCGGACCCATGTTTCCGGGCCCTCGGGGTTCTTGGACAGCAAGAGACATGTCAGCAAGACCCTGTACACCTTCCCCTGCACGTGAGGGCCGGGGCGGGGGTGGGGGGACCATCCCTGCAAAGGGGACCGGCTTGTCCTGTCAGCACTTCAGACAGGAGCGCTGGGCGGGGGTCAGGTGGATCCCGGGACGGCCCTCCTGGATGGCCCAGTTTGGCCCTTTGGGCCGGCAGAGGCCCAGAGCTCTGAGCGGGGCACGGCAGGCGAGATGGGGTCTGAGCCATGGTGACCGAGGGTCCGTGGTGGGCCCGGGCCTCGCCCTGGGGCAAGGGGAAGCAAAGGGACGGGGTGTGGCTGTCGCCCAGGTAGAGTCCCAGGGCTGGGGGGTGGGGGCAGGCCACACCTGCCACTGGGTCACGGAGGGGAGGGGCAGGGGGGAGGGGTCCGGCTTCCCCACCTGAAGTGGGGCCTAGACCGGGAGAGTGAGGCTGGCGTCCCGACCCCAGGGTTAGATGGGCCCCTCCTGGCTCAGGTGAGCGCTCAGGTGGGGAAGGGCTTTCCGGGGAGGCTGTCCCTATCCCGGCCCCGTGGACTTCAGGGCGGAGGGTCAACCCTGCTCCCCAGCCACCACTGACCCTGCCTTTCCCAAACCCCAGCCCGTGCGGCCCCTCCTCCGACCTCCGACCTCCGACCTGTCCCTGCTCTGAAGACTCTGGTCAGGCGGCCCCGCTCCTTGACACTTCTGCCAGCCTCTCACGTGTTCAGGGCTGACTCAGGCACTGCCGCCCTGTGATCTTGCCCTCCGAACCCCGGCTGCCAGCCAAGACCACACCCGGGCCTGTGTCACATCCGACCCCAGCCCAGCCCGGCCAACACTGCAGCCCTGGGAGCCCAGGGCAGCTCCTGGCACCCTGGGCCCTCCGGCCGCAGCACCCACCTGCCGGCTGTGCTCACCTCGACCCTCAGCCTCGCCCACCCTCACCCGTCCTCCCGCTCTAGAACCTTCTCCCCGGCACCCCCTCCAAATTTCCCGAGTCTGCTCTGGGGGGCCCCATGCCCGGGGGGCCCTCTGACGCTCAGGAGGGTCCCCAGAGCTTGGTTTGCTTCCCTTCCCCCACCTCAGGCTTTCAGTGGTGTCCGCAACCCTGCGTCCAGCCTGACCGCCTGGCCCTGAGCCCACCTCCGCTCCCCCGGTGAGCTGACTACGCCTGGGCTTATCTCCACGTCTCCTTCCCTTCCCGGCAGCTCTCCTGAAGGAATTAACTTTCCTGTACACGAATTCTTGCAAACTGCACACCGTGTAAGTGGGAACGTGATCTGCTCAGAAGCCTCCCTCTGTCTAACTCTTTTCAGTTACCTCTTCAGAGCCGCTCTTGGCTTCCAACCACGGGCATCCCTGAGGTCGGCCCGTCCGCACCCAGGAGCCCCCAGGGCTGCCCTCCAGTGGCAGCAGTGGAAGGGCAGTGGGTCACCTCCCCCACCTCAGGAGGCGCTGGTACTAGGGGGTGGCATCTTCGCAGCACCCCTCCTGTGTCCCTCCCAGTGTCCCCTAGGCATACGCATCCAGGCCACCCCCCTGGCAGGGGCCCCCGCCCTCTCCACTCACCCCCTGCAGCCAGCACCGTCTCATCTCCAGGAGCTTCGAGGGGCCCCCCAACCTGCCCGGCTTGATGACTCTCGCCTTCGGGCGGTTAGCCTGCCGTGCAGGCCTGACCCCGGCCCGCCTCTCCGGCCCAGCCCCGTCCCTGACTCCCCTGGTCATCTTTGAATGTGGGGACCCTGGTGTCCTCGCCCGGCTCCTCTCCACTCCGCCCAGCCCCACAGTGGCCCGTCCCGAGGGGCATCTGCACGCAGTAGGTGCTCGGGATGGGGCCGTCTGCCCAGGCGGGGCCGCCGTGTTGAAGGCTGTCGGTGACCTCTTGGCGGGCGTCGTAAGGCCTACTGGTGAGCGTAGCCCCACGGATGCCACCCCTTTGTTCGGCTGCGCCCGTCTGTTACAGAGGCCATGGGAACCCCAGCAGAGTCCACACCCACTGGGAGAGCCCGCGAACCGGCCACTCTGGCCCAAGGTCAACACGGCTTCCAGTGGAGACTGTCTCTCGGGCCCTGGCACCCAGGGAGTTGTGGATCACATGGAAACGGTTCCAAAATTGTTCTTTTGGGTGAACCTCGAACTTTGCTCTCATGATAAAAATGCTCCCTGTAAACTACATTCCCTCCTGAGCACCTCTGTTTGGAGGTGCAGCGGCACCGGGGCCTCACCTGCCTGTCCAGGCTCAGCAATGCTCCTCAAACCACATGTCCCCTGAACCACGGTTCTCGCTCACGCGCGACTGCCCAGGCCGCCAGCACCCACGCTCTGGCCCAGAGGGCGCTGCGGGGGCCGCGGCGGAGGCCCTGGGCGCCCCTCCACAGCAGATGCCCCCGGACCTGCTCTGGGTGACCTCTGTGCACCTCAGGTCTCCCCAGGTGCTAAGGGAGGAGCCCTGCCCCCTACTCCCAGGGGACTCAGGGCCCCTGTAAGGAGGGGCGAGTGGCATGGGCAGCCCCAGGGCTGGGTCTGCTGAGCTCATCCCATGGGGCCCGAGGAAGGGTTCTGAGTGTCCCGGGAGCTGGGATGCAGGACGGGGGGGCTGACTTTTGCGGGGAGGGGCAGACGCAGGGGCGTGAAGGCTCTGGACTGGTCTGAGGGGAGCTGGGGAGGGCGCTGGCAGGGAGCTGAGGGGCCAGAGGGTTTGGGGAGAAGGGACCTGAACTGGGAGAGTTGGGGTGCCATGTGGGGGTCCTGTAGGGAACCCCACAGGGACCACAGGTGCAGAGGCGGGGTTCCTGGACTGCCCCACCCTCCAGGATTTTTCCCCAGGGACACTGGGTGCAGCGGGGCGCTGGGGGGTGCAGGGCCTCTTGGAAAAGTACTGGCCTGGGAGGCCGCTGAGAAGTCAATGCCTCAGGTTGATGGTTAATCTCGAGCCCAGGCATAAAAACAACTTGACCTGGGCAGCTAGCGGGAGCGGGGGAGGGGCAGTGACTGTGGGCGCTCATGCCTCGCTGGGGAGGGCAGGCCGGGCCACCCCTCTGCTCCCAAAGCCCGGAGGTCAAGTGGATGGACGTGAGGACCCCCATACACATTCTCACAAGGGACCCCGGCACCCCTGTGCCCACCGTCTGCCCATTTCTCTGGGCTGCAGAGGGTAGGGCTCGGACGTCCTCAGCTGCAGGTGGAAGGTGACGCAGCCCCTAAGAGAGGCCGGGGAAGTCCTTGTCCCAGGTGGGGGGCCAAGCAGGTGGGGAGCCGGCAGAGGGAGCCTGAGCCAGCAGGGAGGAGGGAAGCCAGTGGGCACAGAGGCCAGCAGGACGCCACCGCCTTGCATTCCCGCAGGAAATGGTGCCCCTTCACGGTCACCAGCAGGAGGAGGAAAGATCCTCACCCCGCCCGGCAACGGCTCAGCCAATGAACAGCCCGTTTCCCCCGATGGGCTCTCTGGGTGTAGAAGCCCCTCCCAACTCCCCTGCTTCCTGTGAAAGAAGGTCCTCCCCCGTGTCCTCCGGGCCGGCCCGGCTCCCCGTGCCTGCGCGCCTCCCCCGTGTCCTCCGGGCCGGCCCGGCTCCCGTGCCTGCGCGCCTCCCCCGTGTCCTCCGGGCCGGCCCGGCTCCCCGTGCCTGCGCGCCTCCCCCGTGTCCTCCGGGCCGGCCCGGCTCCCCGTGCCTGCGCGCCTCCCCCGTGTCCTCCGGGCCGGCCCGGCTCCCGTGCCTGCGCGCCTCCCCCGTGTCCTCCGGGCCGGCCCGGCTCCCCGTGCCTGCGCGCCTCCCCCGTGTCCTCCGGGCCGGCCCGGCTCCCCGTGCCTGCGCGCCTCCCCCGTGTCCTCCGGGCCGGCCCGGCTCCCGTGCCTGCGCGCCTCCCCCGTGTCCTCCGGGCCGGCCCGGCTCCCCGTGCCTGCGCGCCTCCCCCGTGTCCTCCGGGCCGGCCCGGCTCCCCGTGCCTGCGCGCCTCCCCCGTGTCCTCCGGGCCGGCCCGGCTCCCCGTGCCTGCGCGCCTCCCCCGTGTCCTCCGGGCCGGCCCGGCTCCCCGTGCCTGCGCGCCTCCCCCGTGTCCTCCGGGCCGGCCCGGCTCCCCGTGCCTGCGCGCCTCCCCCGTGTCCTCCGGGCCGGCCCGGCTCCCCGTGCCTGCGCGCCTCCCCCGTGTCCTCCGGGCCGGCCCGGCTCCCCGTGCCTGCGCGCCTCCCCCGTGTCCTCCGGGCCGGCCCGGCTCCCGTGCCTGCGCGCCTCCCCCGTGTCCTCCGGGCCGGCCCGGCTCCCCGTGCCTGCGCGCCTCCCCCGTGTCCTCCGGGCCGGCCCGGCTCCCCGTGCCTGCGCGCCTCCCCCGTGTCCTCCGGGCCGGCCCGGCTCCCCGTGCCTGCGTGCCAGGACTGCAATTCTTTGCGGCTCCTGAGTAAACCTGTTCTACTGGTAAAGATGGGTCATAAAAATTCTAGTATGTCCCTACACGGGGGCTAGTGGGCAGTGTGTTTTATAGTGTGGGAAAACACAATATGTTAACTGGAAAATGCAAAATGATGCCGATTGTGAATATATATTAGGATATGCGTGTCACATGTGTGTATGCACATATATATACACGTACATACATACGTATCAGAAGAAAAATGCGAAATTAGCTTTTTACAACCGTCTGTGGATGGTGAAATCATGAATGCTTTTTACCCATGTCTTGTGTTTGTCCTGCATTTTCCAAATTACATTGCACATTTCCATTACAAAAATGTATTGCTTTTATCATCACAAGCTATAAAAATATAAATGTGGACGTGTTACTACTGACCTGACAAAACTTTAGACCCTGTAGCTAATGCCTTGTCTGCTTTTTCCAACCACACAAAACAAGTCGGAGGGCTCTGTGCAGTGGGCCCGGGGCTCCCAGGCGGACCACCCCCTCCCCAGGCCTCCTGGACAGCCACGGCACCCTCCCTGCCCCTCCCACTTCTCTCCGCTGAGCTCTGAGGGCAGCTGTTATCATAAGGAAGGCAGAACCACACTGCATCTCATCCCTGCTTATCTGGGGTTATTTCCTCAGAGATCCAGTTGCTAACAATCAGTTCTCCAGATAACCCAGCAGTAAACAAACAGGTGGGAATGGGACTCCAGGGGACTCTGGCCTCTGCCGGCCATGGTGAGCAAGGGTCCAAAGCCAGCATCCCTGGGTACCAGCTGCACTCCGGCAGGCGCCCTGGGGAGTCCTGCTGCTGGAGAGCGGGCCGTGGGGCGGCCCTTCCGGAAAGCGATGGGCGAGTGCGGCAGGTGCAGGGGCTGGACAGCCCGCACCAGCTCCCTCTCTCTGTCTCTGTCTCTGTCTCTCTCCTGCAGAGACAGTGCTCTGCTCCCTCTTCCCCTTAAGAAGACAAACACAGAGCAAACACAGATAAAGACCAGGAGGCTGTCCTGCGGGTGGCTGGCGCCAAGCTGTGGGCTCAACTCTGGGCCCCAAAGGCAGTGAATCCAGCCTGGGGGTGGGGGGGGAGGCGGGGACGGGACGGAGAAGCAGCCAAGGTCCTGAGAGTCCCGGGACCTCGACTCAGTACCTGGGGCCTTGCAATCAGCTCCTCCGTGAGGACACAGCGCCCGAGAGGCAAAGGTGACTGCTGCGGGGATCAGGGGACCACACGGCCCCCCACCTGTCGCCCGAAGCCCGCGAGGGCAGGACTCAAGCATAGTCAATTCTGTCCGAGGCCCTGCTGTCCGGGACTTACGGGCGCCGTCCTGCCCGGCCCAGGGAGACGGCACAGCTCGGCTCCTTTTCCCGAGGATTTGAAAGGTGGGCGTCCTCTTAACACAACTGGAAGAGAAATAGGAAGCTGGCCTTCAGCCCCATTGAGATAGAACCTGATAGAAAAGATGCGAAATTGATCAGGGTGGCACCCACTTTATAAAGGTGTCAACAAACCATCTGGTCCGTTTCAAGCACATTTTAAAAAGCTTATGAAATTGGCAGAGATTAAGGACACGAATCCCCACGGTTGGTGAAAGTGCGGAGAGTAGGCTGCCCGTCTTCGTCTTGGCAGGAGGAAGGGGTGGTTTGTGACCCGCGTCTGCTCTGGGGGTGGAGGAACCAGAGCCCGTGAGCAACTGGGATTCTGGACTGACTCCTCTGGAAAGGAACGTAGCTGTGAAACCTCTGGGCTAACCTGCGGCAAACTGCAGCCAGGGGTACAAATAATTCCTGGGAAACCTGGGGTCATCCCAGGAATGCGAGGTTGTTTCAAAGTTAAAAATCAAGCTGTATGTTCACCACCTTAAGAGAACAAAGGAAAAGGAGTTTATAGCTGACCGTTAAAAGAAAAAGGGCCCCTCAAGGGTGACGGGGGGAGCGGCTGAAGGCCGGGTTTCTTCTGGGAGTGACGGAACGCTCTGACCTCTGCTGTTGTGACGGGTGCACAGCGCTGTGAATACACTAAAGGGAGTGAATTGTCATTTGTGAGAATCCCGCCTCAGCAAAGCTGTCACGGCAAAATGCAAGGGCCTCTGAGCGCGCGCGGAGCAGAAGGCAGCGGCCTCTGAGCGCGCGCGGAGCAGAAGGCAGCGGCCCCTGAGCGCGCGCGGAGCAGAAGGCAGCGGCCTCTGAGCGCGCGCGGAGCAGAAGGCAGCGTCCTTAACCGGACAAGAGTCTCTACAAAAACCTCCGCCGTACTCAATGGTCCGAGTGGGGAAATGCTGAAAACTTCTCCCAAGACGGGAAACGAAGCCGGCTGCTCCTGTTACCAGCTGTGTGCAGTGCTGGACACAACGTACTGAGGTGAGAAAAGTAGAAGAGGAAAAGGTAAAAGGATGGGAAAAGATGAATTAAAAGTGTCGTTCTCAGTTGGCATAACTTTGTATTGATGGGCCTTCCCTGGTGGTTCTGTGGCTGCGATTCTGCGCTCCCAATGCAGGAGGCCTGGGTTCCATCCCTGGTCAGGGAACTAGATCCCACACGCCGCAACTGAGAGTCCGCGTGTTGCAACTAAGACCTGACACAGCCAAATAAATAAATTTTAAAAAATATTTTTTTTTATTGAGAATATCTTTTTTTTTTTTTTTTGCCATATGCAGGCCTCTCACTGCTGTGGCCCCTCCCATTGTGGAGCACAGGCTCCGGACGCGCAGGCTCAGCGGCCATGGCTCACAGGCCCAGCCGCTCCGCGGCACGTGGAATCTTTCCAGACCGGGGCACGAACCCGTGTCCCCTGCATCGGCAGGCGGACTCTCAACCACTGCGCCACCAGGGAAGCCCAAGAATGTCTTTTAAAAGCAATGGTTAAACATGTCAGAGAAACATAGTGTGAGTGTGTTTCGTGTTTGGTAATTGCAATCACTGTTGCTTTAGTTGTGGTCACCCATTTACAATGCTTGGTGACAGTTGATTCATCTCTTGTAAACATAAAATACAGTGTGTGTGAAAAAAAATACTAGCAAACAGAATCCAACAGCACATTAAAAAAAATGTCAGAGAAAGAGTTTGATATGAAAATTGTGTTGTTATGTGTACCAGCAATACACAATGAAAAGATAAACATGAAGAACAAATACCATTCGCAAGAGTGTTCAGAAATGCCAAATGCAAGAATAAATGTGATGGAAGATCTCCAAGACCGCCACACGAGAAAAGCCATAAAATGAATTCCCTGGTGGTGCAGTGGTTAGGACTCTGCATTTTCACTGCTGAGGGTGCAGGCTCAAGCCCCGTTCAGGGAACTACAAGATCCCACAAGCAATGTGGAGTGGCCAAAAAGCCACAAAAACTGTAAAACATTACTGAGAAAAAGAAGACCTACATTAATGGAGGGATGTACTACGCTTACGGTTTGAAAAACTCAGTATTGTTAAGGTCCCGTTTAAACTGATCTATAGACTGAATGCACTTGAATCAAAATCCCAGCAGGTTTTCTGTGGAAATTGGCAAGCTTATCCCACAAAGTATGCATCCTTGAAGAACACACTTGGAAGACGTAAGACCTTCAGGAATACATCTTCAGGAATGAAGGCTGTGTGCCCTGGAGAAGAGAGTGGACAGAAAGACCAAAGGAACACGGTGGAAAGTGAAGAAACAGACCACAGGTACGAACATTTATGGCAAGGGCAGCTCCGCAGGAAGTGAGAAAGGGTGACAGTCTGGGTAAAAGGTGCCACAGGTTGTTTGGACGTGTCCCCCGCCCACCCCCACCCCCAAGAAGGACTCTTGGCCAACAGCTGCCCGCACACAGCACGTGACAAGAGGATCATTGACTTAAACACACAGGAAAACATTAAAGCTTCTGGATTAAACGTGAGACGGTGTCTTCATGACCTTGAGGTGGGCAAGGTCTTTTAAAGGTGAGCTGATCCGACAACATTGTAATGGGAGCTTCTTCTCATCAGAGGCACCCTGAGAGGACAGGAGGCCAGAGGCTAAGCGGGAAGACGCTTGGGAAGCTCTGGGTCCCAGAGCGCATGACCAGGTCCTCGAGGTTAGCGGGACGGGGCCAGCATCCCACCAGCAAAGGACAATTGAATGGGTTTCACGGGAGGACAGCGGTGTCACAGGCCTGGGGGGAACGCCGGTTAAGGCCACCGTGCACTGCCTTTAGCGGCGTCACTGTGGCCACAAGGTCCAGAGGCCGGTGACTGGTGACAGTGTGGACCATCCCCGGGGGCCGGCCTGCGGGTAGCTAGCTGGCTCAGTCCTCTCGGAAGCGGCTTTGCAGCGTCTTCTCAGGCTGGGCCAAGTGCACGCCCTGGGGGCGTCATCCGCCCCGGTACCGTCCCGAGTGCACCGGGAGGCGAGGACGGGCTTCAGAGCGGCACTCGTGGAAACGGCACAAACCAGACGCTGTCCCGCAGGTTGAGGACAGATTGACGGACCAGGCACTTTCCGCGAGAAGACAGCGGGGCGGAGGCACGAAGAAGCCAGGGACCTCGCTTGGCCCGGGAAGCCGGGAGCGGGAGGTGCCCTCCGGAGCAGCAAACCCAGCTGTGCTTTCAGAGCTGCAGGTGGACGGACAGACGGCGCCCGGGGGTGGGGTGGGCAGGGCCTCTGGGTTCTGGGATGTTCTGTCTCTTGATCCGCGTGATTGTTACAGGGATGTGCCCACTCTACGAAAATTCACCAACCTGTCAACCAGTAACAAAAAGACATGTGTTCACATACAGTTATCACAGCGATATTTATAACAGGGAGAAGTCGGAAGCAGCAGAGGTGCGCCACGTCAGGGAAAGTTTCTGTAGTAAATGACAGCAGGCCCGACACCCGGAGCACGCTTGACGTTCCGCATCAAAAATGATGTTTGAAAGAAAAGTTTAACACAGAGCTAATAAAATAAAATAAAGAAGAATCTAAATTTAGTTTAAAAGTTTTAATTTAACGAACGGAACATTCTCAAGATATGATGTTAAGTAAAAATCATGCACAGGGGCTTCCCTGGTGGCGCAGTGGTTGAGAGGCCGCCTGCCGATGCGGGGCACACGGGTTCGTGCCCCGGTCCGGGAAGACCCCACATGCCGCGGAGCGGCTGGGCCCGTGAGCCATGGCCACTGAGCCTGCGCGTCCGGAGCCTGTGCTCCGCAGCGGGAGAGGCCACAGCAGTGAGAGGCCCGCGTACCGCAAAAAAAAAAAAAATCATGCACAGACACTGACATGTCAAGTAGTGGGTGAGTGGGTGTCATACACATTCATAAAACTGTATAGAACAGTGAGAAAATTCCTGGTGTAAACTCTCCAATTTTCCTTACTCTAAGCATGTATTGTTTTGTAATAAAAAGTTGCTAGGGCAAATGTGAGTGAAGAGACAGGGAGAGGAGAGTGCAGCCGGGAACGGGGGACCAGGCAATCAGCCAGAGAGCTAAGTAAGCCGCACGTCCGTCACAGGAGAGGATGCTCCTGTGGATGGAGAGCAGGGCCACCCGCAGTCTGTGTCCCGCTCGAAGCGGGAGGATGGCCCCCTGGACACCCGGAGGGCGGCAGGGCCGGAGGAGCAGTAGGGGCCTCGGCCGGAGTGGGGGGCGAGGTGAGAGCTCACGGCAGGGCAGGCAGGACCTGCAGGCTCCGGAGGCCTTTGCCCGTAGAGACATAGGAGCTGGTGGAGGGTTCCAGCTGGGGGGCGGGGGAGGGGCGGGGGCGGCAGGGCAATGGCTCTGAGCCCCCAGGAGAGCCCGTGGGGATGAGGACCCAGCCTGGAGGCCCCACCTGAAGCAGCTCTGGGCACCGGGCGCCGGTGGCCCCGCTCTCTGAGGACCTATTTAGAGCCCAGAGCTCGGGCCGGAGGGTCTAGGCGGCACCGAGCTCAGCGTAGACAGGGCTGCGGGCTGCTGCCAGGATCCAGGGCTCCAGCTGGAAGGCAGTCAGGATGCCCCGCGTCCCCGCGCTGGCAGCGAGAGCTGGGGAAAGAGGGCCCCTCCCGTCCTCCTCAGGGGGGGCTGTGGCCGGTGGGCGGGGCTCCGAGGGTGCGGAGAGCCCGAGTCCTGCAGAGCCAGGCGGCTGTCCTACCATCGGGTCCCTCTTCCCGGAGAGTCCGGTGTGCGCGGTGGGGGTGGGGGTGGGCGAGGCTCACCTGAGCCGCTGCCTTGGCGTTTGCACAGGGGGAGGGGCCGGCAGCGCCAGGGAGCAGCCCGGAGGGTCCACGGCGCCTCTGCAGATAAGGCATTAACAGTCTGGTGGACTCGCCCTCCAGATCTGCTGACGCTTCCTTTCAGCCCAGGTGCTCGGAGTGAGGTGCCAAAGGTTCCCTATAAAGTGCTGGGGCTCCGGCCCGTGGCCACTTACCCTCTGCTCCGGCCGCGCCTGAGGGACCCACCTGCGCCCGCCATGGTCAGGCTGCTGCTGCCCAACCCCGGCCTGGAGGCCCGGATCCCCACGCTGGCCGAGCTGGAGACCCTGGAGAAGCAGGAGAGCAGCTCCCGGCCGAAGTGGGACAACAAGGCTCAGTACATGCTCACCTGCGTGGGCTTCTGCGTGGGCCTGGGCAACGTGTGGCGCTTCCCCTACCTGTGCCAGAGCCACGGCGGAGGTAGGCGGGGGGCGGGCGACGCACACGCCTCCGCCCAGGCCCCACTGCGGCCTGGGGGCCGGCAAGCCCCTCGGCTCCGGGCGCGCTGGGCCGGCGCATCCAGGGCCTGCGCGTCAGGTGGGCCCCCGTGCTCCAGCAGCCTGGAGCCCTGCCCCGTTCCCAGACCTGGTCTGACCCGGGGGCGGGGGTCAGGGAGGAGCCGGCCGCTCCTCAGGGGAAGCCCCTCCTCTGAGCGTGGAAGGTGCTGGCTCGACGGGCAGTGACGCCGGCCCTTGGTGAGTCTGCCATGTGGGCACCGGGCTGAGCCCGCCCCGTGTGTCACCTTCCGTGCCGGCCTGGGGTAGGGGAACGGGACGGGGAGGAGGTCTGGGGCAGGTGCAGCGCTCACGGGACGGCCGAGAGCTGGCGGGTCGGATGCTCTGGGGATGCTCCTGCTTCTGTGGGCTCTTGAGCGCCCTCCAGTGGCCTGAGTCAGTTCTAACTGAGGAAGCTGCGGGCTCTCCCAGGCTTTGTGACACGAGTGTCCCCCAGAAGAGCAGACGTGGAGGTGGCCTCCCGGGGTCCCCGCAGTGCCGCCCCCAAGGGCTCGAGCTCCCGAGTGTCTGCGAGGGTGTGTCCTCTGAGCCTCTGGTCCAGGCTGCGCTTCCCTCTGTGCCTGGGGCCCCAGGGAGCCTGCGAGGTCAGGACCCCCAGCCTGAGTCCGGCCTGTTCTTGCCGGGCTCTCAGCGGCTTCAGTGAGGCTGGTGCCCCCCTCTGGAAGTTGCTGGTCACGGCCCCTGAAGGGCCGTCCTGGCGGAGGGTCCCAGCCTCGAGTCCAGCCCCCTGGGCGGGCGGGTGTGGGAGCCCCGGCTGTTTCAGCTCCCTGGGGCTTGGAAAGAACCTACCGCTTTTCTGGGCTTGGGGGGTGCGGGAAGCTGGCATCTCTCCCCACCCCCCTCCCCCACCCGTCCGCACCGCTCCTCCCTCGACGCCTCAGGGTGGCCTCACTTCAGGAATCTCCTCCTTCGTCCTTTGTGCCCCTCCTTCCCAAGTCCCCGGTGAGCGTTCCGTGGGCTCCGCACGCATGGTTATATGTCCAGCCGGCAAGCGGGCAGTGCACCTACTGCCTGTCTTCTGCTCCGACCAGGAGTCCAGCATCGGGCGCCACGCTTGCACTCAGCTCCCTGGTCCCCACGCCGCACCCCGCCCTCCCCCGCGCCATCTGGGTTTCCAGGAGGTGGGCCCCCCCGGGGTGCCTGGATCGCCAGTCTCCACACCCTCTGCGATGGCCACCTCTGCCCGTCCAGCAGACCCGGGGCACACACGGGCTGGGTGCTCCTGCAGGGGACAGGGCCCAGGCGAGGAGGGCAGAGCAGGGCCCGCGGGAGTGCGGGGTCCCGGGTGGTCCCACTTCTGGGGTCGTGACCTCTAGGCCCTGGACAAACCCAGGCCTCCTCTCCGCCCCCAGGCCCTCAGGGCAGCTGCTGTGCCCGCAGGGCGGTGCCTCGGGGCTCTGGCGTTCCCTGGCCTGGGGGACCTGGACGCCTTTCAGGGGTCCGCTCTGCCAGATGTTGACTGGGACCGCACAGACCAGCAGGGTGGACCAGGCCCGGGGAGGGCAGGACCCGCCCGCGCGGCTTGGGCCCCTCCCGCAGGCCGGCTCCGCGGCAGCCGAGCAGGGTCTCCCGGGCACTAAGTCCAGATCACGGGACTGGCAGGGATGCAGGGCAGGCCCTGGGTGAGGGCGGGCGGTGGTGTCATTTGGGGAAATGGCGGGGGGACCCACGGCCCCTCCCTGGGTGTCTGGGGAAGGGCAGTGCCCGGGGGAGGCTGGCCCTCAGCTGAGGCACCTGCTGCCCACCCCCAACACAAGCCCAGGCACGGGACCACCCCAAGTCCCCGGGCAAATCCTCGACACGGGAAGGGCAGCAGCCTCAGTTTCCACTTCGCTTTCCTCCTGGAAGCCGACTGAGGGTCTGCGATTATCCTTCATGATTAAACAAAAGTGAGGCGCCCCTGGGAGACTCCAAAGCTGAGAGGTACCCCGCACCCGAACCTGCGCCACGTGGGCCACTGCCAGGCCCTCTTCCGGCAGCTCCCTCCTCCCTCGTCCGGCAGCTCCCTCCTCCCTCTTCCGGCAGCTCCCTCCTCCCTCGTCCGGCAGCTCCCTCCTCCCTCGTCCGGCAGCTCCCTCCTCCCTCGTCTGGCGTCTGGCTTCCTGATTTTCGGAGAGAAACTCCATGTCGTTATCCCGGGGCGGCGGTGGGGTGGGGTGGTGTTTACGTCTCCTGCCCCCGCATCTCTCTCTGCATGTGTGTCCCTCCGTGGGGGCCGTCTCCGTCTCTGGGGACCTTTGGAACCATGCCGGGCACCGGGCACTTACGTGGCTTTCCTCCCTCACTGAGACCCACAGCCCTCCTTCCTCTGTCCCTCCGCCTCCTCCACACCTGCCCCCACAGAAGGGAAGCCCGTTTAAAAAGGGAAGATGCATATTCCCTGGAGCCTGAGTTTCTTGAGAGAAAAGAAGCCAAGAACCGCACATCCCTGGAAAGAACAAGGTGCAGAGTGCCTGCCTCCTGCTGGTGCTGCTAGGGCTGGGGGAACTGGGCAGGCGGACTGCACAGCATGGGCACACAGGAGGGCTCCCTGGCCCAGCCCACCTCTGGGGTGCAGTGGACACGTGCTGGTCCCACCCTCCCATCCTCTTGAAGCTCTAGTCCCCGAGGAACTTGTGGGAGGGAGAGGTGCCAGGACCACAGGCAGCAGGGGGGGCTTCCTGGAAGAAGTGTATCCAAGCGAGGTTTTCAAGGATGAATAGGAGTTTCCTGATGGAGGTGAAGGGGCAGGGAGACTGGGGGTGGGGGTGAGTAAAAGTGGCCTCATGAGGGGAGGGGACGGGATTTGGAATCCTGGGGTTGTTTTCTTCTTGGTAGTTCTGCCCCAAAGATTTTCAAATCAAGCTCCCAAGAAAACGTCAGATAGACAAATCTTATTTCAACTTTACCTTCACTGACAGAGGGATCGCAGGAGTCCCTGCCCTGAGCCTACGTCTTCGGCCATGTCCCCAGACCCAGGGCAGCTCCCCTCCCCTCCCTCAGGGGATCCGTCTGCTGGGCCTTCTTTTCCTGGGGTCTTTCCTCGTGGTCACAGCCCACACCCCTTGCTTCCTGGCCCTAGGCCCCCTGGCAGCCCTGGAACCGGAAGAAGCCTGTCCCTGCAGCCCCAGGTTGGGAGAGAGTCTTGCGGCCCATGGCCCCTCAGCGTCCTGGCGTGGAGACCGAGGAAGGGCCACGGGGAGGGCGGAGGTGCCACTGGGCTCTGGGGCCTGTCCGCCCAATGTGAGGGCTCTGTGGAGGCAGACGGAGGAGGGAAAAAGAGAAAAGGCCGAGGGACTAACCCAGGAGCTAAAGGGAAAGCTGGGCTGGCAGAGGCTGTGGGCCCCCCGCCCCTCCAAGTCCCTCTCGACACACACACGCACACATGCGTGCTCAGCACGCATGTGCACACAGACACACACTCTCAAACACACCTGCACAAGGACACACTGCCGTGCACGCTCACACCGAGTGTCCACATACATACGGACACGCCCACATGCTCACACATACACACTCATTCACATACCCGTGGGCGCACACACACACACACGTGTGAATGCACACATGCGTGCACTCACTGGCACACACAGCGCCAGGCCAGTGAGGACCTCTAGCTCAGGGTGTGACACGCACGCTGACCGGGAGGCCAGTGTGGGGAGGTGGTGGCCTGGCTGGGGTCTGGGAGACAGCGGGGCAGAAGTGAAGAGTTTGAGATATCTGGGGGAGAACAGAGAATGAGCGTGCCGGAGAAAGGAGGCGGGGGCAGGGAGGACTAGGGGGAGAGGTGGGCGCAGGGATGGCAGGGAGACGGGGGCTGCACAGACACTCCAGACGGGGTGTCACACCCAGGGTGAGGGGCAGATGCAGGGCACCCCCTCACTTGGTCGGTTCACAGCTGGACACCGGCCACTTGGGGCGGAGAGGTAGTGCCACAGAGCGAGCATCCCAGGGCAGTGCTGGCAGCCCCGGTGTCCTGGGAACCCAACCGCGCGACCCCATCGGGCTGGACCTGGATCCGCTCGTGAGTCCTGAAGCAGTCGTGTGTTTCCAATTCTTATCACCCAGTTTCGGCTTTGAGCTTCGTCCCGATTAATGTAACGACCTTTGGTGACCACGATCGTGCTAATCTCGGCTGCGTTGCGCCCGGTGCAGTGCCAGGCCGTGTGCACCTAGAATGCCCCCCCTGTTTTCCCCAGAGCCCAGTTCAGGGTGTTGGGAGCAGCTGGGGGGCCGACCTGGATCAGGCCAGGGCGGCTGGTACAACCGTGGCTTGGGGGCTGGGGGTGGTGGTGCTGAGGACAGAGCAGTGGGAAGGGGCGTCGCTGTGGGCCGGGTAGCAGAGCCCAGTGGGCGCACACGCACCATGAAAGCAGGTGTCACCACGTCCCCGTCCTTCATTTACACTCGGCAGATGTTCACGGGGCTCCTGGTCGGTGCCAGGCTGGACCCTGCTGCCCGTCAGGGAGCAGGGCCGGCAGGTGCTGCGTCTGCTCCCGCACGTCCCCAGGGCAGGGTCCCTGAGCCTCAGATTCAGATGCCCTCCTGCCAGATGTCCGGGTCAGCCTCTGAACCCCTGGCCTCTCCCCTCTGCCCTTCACTACCTTTGCGTGAGGGTGCCACGTGTGTCCACACCCGCTGAGGGGCTCACCCTGGCACGTGCCCCTCCCTGGGCTCCACCTACACGTGGACACCATCCCTCGTCCTCCGGGGGCTGTGGCGCAGACAGCGTCCTGCAGGGATGGCAGACAAGGGTGAGCCGGCCCCCGTTAGGAGGTGGCGTGAGCCCCACCCACAGCAACACCGCTGGCCGTCACCACGGGCATTGTCGACGGCGATATCCTTTGTGTTTGTGACAAACGCCTGTGAAGGTGGCCTGTGCAGTCCAGCGAGCCGCCCCCTGACTGCACGCCGCCCCTCCCTCTCCAGGGGCGTTTATGATCCCTTTCCTCATCCTGCTGGTCCTGGAGGGGATCCCCCTGCTGCACCTGGAGTTCGCCATCGGGCAGCGGCTGCGGAAGGGGAGCGTGGGCGTCTGGAGCTCCATTCACCCGGCCCTCAAGGGCGTAGGTGCGTGTCTGCACTCAGACTTGGGCGCCTGCCTGGGGTCCCGTGTTGGCAGCCAGCCCCACCCCGTCCTCCTTCCTTCCCTTCACGTTTCAGGGAGAGGAAGGTCCCGGGACTCCACGGCCCCCACCCTGAGGCCTTTGCAAACCCTTCCTTAGAATCTCCTGGGGTGTGGCTGCAGGGTCCAGGCCACCAGGGGCTAACCGGGCAGCAGAGGACGTCCCGAGTCCCCAGGCGTGCAGGACCTGGGAGGGGCAGACATGTGGGGAGAGCGGAGCGCCCCACGGCCTGCCCAGAGCAGGGACCTGGAGGGACGCTGACCACCGGGGGCTTCCCCCTGCTGTCTGGGGCCTCCGTCCACGCACACGCAGTGGGCCAGGAGGCTCCCCCAGAGGTGACCTCCCCACCCCCCTCAGGCATCGCATCCATGTTCGTGTCCTTCATGGTGGGTCTCTACTACAACACCATCATCGCCTGGGTCATGTGGTACTTCTTCAACTCCTTCCAGGACCCCCTGCCGTGGAGCCAGTGCCCGCTCAACGCCAACCAGACAGGTGAGCCCTGGAGGGCCTGGGGGGGGGCGCCGGCCCGCGAGCAGCCGTCCTCTGATTCTCCGAAGTTCGCGTGGTTGTAGCCCAAGTTTGGCAAAAACCGGAGCACAGAGAGGGGCGGGCCCTGCCCCCGTGGGCTCCCTGGCTGCACTGGGACCGTTCAGGGCAACTTCCCGTCTCTGGGGATGGGGGCGGGGTGAGGGTGAGGGGAGGTCTGCCAGGATTAGACCATGCCCCCCTTGACAGGGTCTCTCTGTGGTTCCGTGAGCCTGGGGGGCAATCAGGACCCTGGGACCCTGGGGCTCAGAGTGGCGAGAGTGTGTGAGGTTGAACAGAGCTGCCCGGTGTGGGCTCCGGCCTGGGACCCCCAAAGACTGGTGATCCCCGAATGGCTGAGTGCCGCGGGGTGGGGGTGGGGGGAGAAGGCAGGCCGTCGAGGCCCTGTGTGCACGCCACACGTGTGCAAGGGTGTGTGCACGTGTGTGCCTGTACCTGGGTTTGCATACAAGTCCGTTTGGCGTGTGCACATGCTAACCATGCACACAAGCAGTGCACGTGCACACGACCGCATGCAAGCGTGCCCGCGTGCACACACCTGCTAGTGCGTCGCGCGCATATTGTCTGTTGCGTGTGTCTGTGTGGGTGTGCACACACGTGTATGCCTGGGCACAGGCGCACTGCACCCCTGGCATCAGTGCCCTGGGACCTGGGCCCGAGTTTCCTTCCTGGGGGTCCGTGCGCTCTGTGACCCACACTGACGCGGGTGGCCGTGCCAGGCTACGTGGAGGAGTGTGCCCGCAGCTCCTCCGTGGATTACTACTGGTACCGAGAGACCCTCAACGTGTCCACCTCCATCGACGACTCGGGCTCCGTGCAGTGGTGGATCCTGCTGTGCCTGACGTGCGCCTGGAGCGTGCTCTACGTGTGCACCATCCGCGGCATCGAGACCACCGGGAAGGTGCGGGGACAGCGGGGGGGCCACGCCCAAGCTGCGGGCACCCCTGGGGGCGTCGGGGGGCCACGCCCAAGCTGCGGGCACCCCTGGGGGCGTCGGGGGGCCACGCCCAAGCTGCCGCCCCTTCAGCCAGCTCCGGGGCCCAGCCCCCGCGTGCCCTCTGTCCGGGAGGGCTGTGCCGGTCACCCAGGCCCGCGCCACAGACTCGGTGCTGGACCAGGTGGCTCTCGAGCACATGTTTAAGAAGCCGAGTGGGGGAGTGACAGTGACGTCCGTCTGAGGGGCAGAGCTAAACAGTAACCATGTTCACAGCAGAGCATAGAAACCAGAGAGGGAGGCTGGGGCCCGGGGCGCACGGAGGAGAGCAGCGCAGGTCCCACGTGGCCAGCCCTCCTCTTCGAGGCCGGGGCCCCCACCCCCGCTCCGGCCTCCTTCGTCCCACACCTGCCACCTCCCCAGGCCGTGTACGTCACGTCCACGCTGCCCTACGTCGTCCTGACCATCTTCCTGATCCGGGGCCTGACGCTGAAGGGAGCTTCCAGTGGCATTATCTTCCTCTTCACGCCCAACGTGAGTCCCCGCCGGCCACCCGCTGGCCTGGGCACTGCAGCGCCTGCCTGGTCCCAGGGTCCCTGCATGTGGGCCGGGCCTGTGCGTGTCATGGGCCGGCTCAGCTGCGGCTCTGGGTGGAGGGTCATCAGCTGTCTCCTCGGGGTCGTTTTCCCTCTGACCGCCTGCCGGTGGCCTCGGCCGTCACCTTGCCTCCAGGCTCCCGTCCCCCCCGGGCGCCCCTCCTGTGTCTCCCACGCCCCCGCGTCAGCGGCGCACAGCCGAAGGTGTCTGTTTGGCCGCAGGTCACGGAGTTGGCCAACCCAGTCACCTGGCTCGACGCGGGGGCCCAGGTCTTCTACTCCTTCTCGCTGGCCTTTGGGGGCCTCATCTCCTTCTCCAGCTACAACTCTGTCCAGTGAGTACGAGGGACAGAGGGTCCCGTGGGCGGCAGGGTTGTCACTCCACCAGGTGTTCCAGTGCTCAGAGCCTCAGTCTCCGCATCGGACCTGCCGTGAGCGTGAAGGGAAGGGACGCGCGCTCTCCAGAGGCGCCGGTCCGAGCCTCTTGGATTGCGGTCGGCTGGGCCGTGAGCAGGCGGGCGGGACCTGCTTACCCTTTCGCCTCCCCTTTGTGCCTTAGCCCTTGCGGCAGCGAGCGCTGCTGCTACCCCCTCCGTCCCCCACCCCTCGGTACCCGCGCCGTCCACCCCAGACAGACACCCACACCCACACCACCCACCCCAGGGCCTCCAGGGGAGCGCAGCGGTGTCCACTCATCTCATAAGCACTTACGGAGTGCCCGCCCCCACCTCCCACACGCCAGGACCCATGCTCCTGGGTCCCGCGTCCATGCGTCCGGCAGAGGCGCACCAGCACGGTGAGCTTCTGTCAGGTCGCAGGCAATGAGAGACTCGGAGAAAAGGAAGAACCGAGCAGGGCGAGCGGTCTGGAGCCGGGGGCTGGGCCGGCTTGGTGTCAGAGCGGGCTGGGGCTCCAGAGCACGTGATCAAAGGCTCCGACGGCGGGTGGGCGCCGAGTGTGGTCGCCCAGGCCGGGGGCGCCGAGTGTGGTCGCCCAGGCCGGGGGCGCCGAGTGTGGTCGCCCAGGCCGGGGGCGCCGTGAGGCCCAGCGGATTGGCGGCGGGGCGTGGGGGTAGTTGAGGGTGAAGATTCAGCTGCTTCCAGCCGCACACACCCGCCCCCTTTAAAGCGCACAGTCCCGTGGCTTTTCGTGTGTTCACAGTCATGCAACGATTGCCGCTAATCCCAGAATATTTCCAACCCCCGAGAGAAAGCCCGCACCCTCCCCGGCCCCGGAACGCTCAGCCGCTTTCTCCCCGGGGGTCAGCCCCTCCCGACATCTCACAGATGCGGCCTCCACCAGGCTCCGCCCTCTGTGTCTGGCTCCTCCCACTGAACTTGAGGCCCTCGGGGTTCCTCACGCTCCTTCCTTTCGTGGCTGAGTCGCCCTGAGGCCTGTGGACGGGCCACGCTGGGCTCCGTGTATCATCCCTCGGCCGCTGGCACCTGGTTGTGTCCACTTTCCGGCTGCTGTGAACGTTTGCGTCCAAGCTCCGTGTGCGCCTGTTCTGGCTCCCCACAGGTGTACCCCAAGGGGCAGGGCTGGAGGGCTGCAGGGCGGCTCGAGGTCTAAGCATCTGGGGCGCCGTTCTCCACCGCGGCCCCCCTGCCTCACAGCCCCCCCAGGGCCGTGTGCGCGGCCCTGGTCTCTCCACACCCTCACGCCCACCCGTCACTCTCAAATGTTTTGGTTCCGGCCGCCTCGGTGGGTGTGCCGTGGCGTCTCACTGTGGTTTGACTTGCATTTCCCTGGGGCTCCTGATGGAAGCGCCTGGAAGGATGGTGTTGTCAGCAGCGGGGAGGGGGGAGGTCAGTGGTCATGTGCTGAGCTGAGGGAGGCTTCGGGTGTCCAGGTGGAGGGGGGCGTCCTCAGCCGTGAGGGCCTGCGGCCGGCAGAAGGGGTCCCGGCCAGGGGGTGGGGGACACCTGGCCCACGCCGCCTCTTTGAAGCCTCTGTGGCTGGCGGGCTGTAAGGTCCAGGCCGTCCTGCCCGCGTGGGGCTGACGAGTCACCTCCCGGGCCCAGAGCAGACGCTGGCCCAGCAGAGACTTGAACACAGGCATCTCCGGCTCCAGCTCTGGGGTCCCCAGGGCCTGTGGGGGCACCGAGGGGCCACCAGGTCGCAGCAGGGCTTGGGGACCGTCACCTGGCATCGGGCGGGTTGTCCGAGAGCCCCCTCCCCCATCCATGCCCGGGGGCGGCTCCGTCCCAGGCTGGCCCGATGGCTCTGGCCGTCCCACTCGTGCCGGCGCGGGCTGGCCGGGTGGACACGGCGTCCCCGGGCCTGTGGTCACCGAAGCCGCTTTCGTCCGCAGCAACAACTGCGAGATGGATTCGGTCATCGTGTCTGTGATCAACGGCTTCACGTCCGTGTACGCGGCCACCGTGGTCTACTCCATCATCGGCTTCCGGGCCACCGAGCGCTTCGATGACTGCTTCAGCGCGTGAGTGGCCGGCTGGCGCCCGGGTGGCCGCTGCGTCCCCGCCCCTCGCCTCCGCCTCCAGGGAGCCCGCCCGGGGCTGGAGTCAGCCTCACTCTCTTTCCAGGAACATCTTGACACTCATCAATGGGTTCGACCTGCCCGAAGGCAACGTGACACAGGAGAACTTCGCCGAGATGCAGCGGTGGTGCAATGCCTCCAACCCCGCGGCCTACGCAGAGCTCAAGTTCCAGACGTGCGACATGAACACCTTCCTCTCGGAGGTAGGCACCTTGGGCCGCGACGCAGGGCAGCGGGCACCTTGGGTGGACCCCAAGCTTCCCCCGGGAGCTCAGTTCTGACAGACCCGTCCCCCTGCCACGTGCCGGCCCACCCTGCCCCTCCTGCCCCTTGGGCGCCGGGTCTAGGTCACCAGCGTCTGCTGGGCCACGAGCCCCAAGTGTGAGGCCCCGAGATGCAGAGGCAGGGACCCAAGGGCCCCCATGGGCCTGACCTCTCCATGGCCTCAGGTCAAACACACAAAAACACCCCGGGGTCCATTTTTACTTTAATTTCTTCTGCAAAAAGGGCAGAGTCATTATAACTGTACTTTTTTTTTTTTTTTTTTTTTTTTTGCGGTACGCGGGCCTCTCACTGTTGTGGCCTCTCCCGCTGCGGAGCACAGGCTCCGGACGCGCAGGCTCAGCGGCCATGGCTCACGGGCCCAGCCGCTCCGCGGCATGTGGGATCTTCCCGGACCGGGGCACGAACCCGCGTCCCCTGCGTTGGCAGGCGGACTCTCAACCACTGCGCCACCAGGGAAGCCCATAACTGTACTTTTGAAATTGCTCGACGGCCTGTGGCTGTCACGGTGCTGGGAAACCCTCGCCTGACGCACAAATGCTTTGAACACCAGCTCCAAGATTAGTGACGTTTCGTTCTGTGATGCTCGTGGGCCAACATTTACTAATTTTGTTTTTGCAATTTTCTTATTTGGAGCCACCCGACATTTCGGGGCACGTGGAGCATTGTGGGGGCCTGGCACTGTTTCTCCGGCAACAGCACAATCTCTCCAGGAGTGGACACAGAGCAGAGGGTCCTCCCTGCCTGGCTCTCCCCTGGGAGCCCCGGGTGAGAGGGACGGAGTCACAGTGACCCCCTCCCCCGCCAAGAGACTGAATTTCCTTTCTTTTTAAAAAGCAACCTTATCGAGGTGTCAGTTCTCACCTGGAAGCTCTCCCGTGTCCAGCGCAGTTTGCAGGGTTTTAGTAAGTTTACGCCGTAAGTTCATGCAGTCCCGCACCCTGGACGTCCTCCGTCAGCAGAGCTCCTGCCCCCCTCCCCACGCCCCGGGCAGCGCAGACGTGCTTTTGTCTTTTCCACGGGGTCTGGGCTCTTAGACCCCCGGACACGCTCCTCCGCGTTGTGGGCACCAGGCCGCTGGTGACGACGCCCCTCAGCCTCCCACCCTTCTGCGCGGAGCTGAGTCCTTGTGTCCTGGGCCCTGGCGTAAACGCTGCTATGCTGCCTTGGGCCCCGGCTTCTGATGGGATCCCGGCCCTGCGTGGGTCCTGCAGGGGCTGCCGGTTCCCCGCTCAGTCCCTCCGAGCTCAGGTTTAAAATACGCTTAGGGCTAAAAGACGAGATCTGGTCGTTTCCCAGAATGGCTCCCGTCAGCCGTATTCGCGTGGTGCTGGCTGGCGGGTGGGGGGCCGTCTGACAACAGGGCCAGCCTGGCCCCTGGGTGACGCGCCTGCCGCACCCTGCAGGGTGTGGAGGGCACCGGGCTGGCGTTCATCGTGTTCACCGAGGCCATCACCAGGATGCCGGCGGCCCCGCTCTGGTCCGTGCTCTTCTTTATCATGCTGTTCTGTCTGGGCCTGTCGTCCATGTTCGGGAACATGGAGGGTGTGGTGGTGCCCCTGCAGGACCTCAACGTCATCCCCAAAAAGTGGCCCAAGGAGCTGCTTACAGGTAGGCCGGACCGGGGCCAGGGCTGTGCGGGCAGAGCTGGGAGGACCGGCTCCGGGGGTCTCAGCCGTGGTGCAGATGTGGGGCCTGGGTCCCCGGCGGCCCGCTCTGCCCCGGCGACAATGGCCCTGCTGTGCCCCGCAGGCCTCATCTGCTTGGGGACGTACCTCCTCGCCTTAGTTTTCACGCTGAACTCCGGCCAGTACTGGCTGTCCCTGCTGGACAGGTACGCGGGCTCCATCCCCCTGCTCACCGTTGCCTTCTTCGAGATGTTCTCCGTCGTCTACGTGTACGGCATAGACAGGTAAGAGGGAAGGCGAAGGACCATCTCTAATGGCCAGGGGACATTCCCATCACAGGACAAAGGGATGCGTTCGGGGCAGGACAAGGGGCGGCAGGCCCGCGAAGACACGGGACCAAGCCTGCATCTCCCTTCCGGCCCGGCGTGGTGTAGGCAGGGGCCTGGCCCTGGGAGGGCGACAGGGAGAGAAGAGGGGTCCCGCATGCATGCAAACCGTACCCCCTCCAGCCTCCGGATGCTCCCAGGCCCCAGGATAAGCGCTGGCAGCAGCGGAAGGAGATAGCACAGTCTCGGGGTGGGTGAGAGAAGCCAGGGTGGGTGCACAGGCAGGCCGCTTGCTGTGGGTAGAGGGGCTTCCCCAGCACCCCACCTGTGGGGTGCACAGCCAGGGCTGCACAGCCAGGGCTGCTCCCTGGGGTCTGGGGAGGGCTTCTCAGGCAAAGAAAGGCAGACAAGTGTGGCCTGGTCAGCCATCCCTTGGCCAGCCGTTCAGGGCATCGGGGATCGGTGGGGACCCAGAAGACGGTCCCTGGGCTCTTAGTAGGAGCTGGACTCACCACAGCTCCAGAAATAATCTGCTGGAAACCCATAGAGGGAGCCACCTTGGGACCCCTTCCCTGCACCCCCAAGAGCACGCGCGTGTGTAAGGACACACGTGCAGGGGGTTCACTCGCAACACAACTTGAACCAGCCTGGTGGCGCCGTGGGGAGACTGAGGCGCACTTGGGAGACCTGCTGTGTGTAGCATCAGCAGACGTCAGGGAGGGACGTGCGGATGGAAAGGTACGGATGTCACCGCATGTGTGATGCTGACCTTGCAGCAGGTGTGAAACTGTCTGAGAGAGCACATCCCTCTGTGAACAGCCGGAAGACTGTTGAAGCCAGACACTGGCCCGGGGCAGCTGCCCTGTATCACTTGCCTCGGGGAGGACGGGCCGAGCGGAAGCGTCCGGTCACGGGGCTCCTGGGCCCCACGGGGGACGAGGCCCGGGCGCCTGTGCTTCTCCAGCAGCATCGTCTGTGTTCGCCGGGCCCTGGACGGCTCACGTTCACGCTCTGCCCACTTTGTTCTGATTTCTGCAGATGACAAACGCATCTGTGCAGAAGGGCATTGGGCACAGGACAGGGGGAGATGGTGAGGTTCCCCAAGGTCAGGGCTGCTGCTATGCCAAGGAGGCTGAGGCAGAGGCTTCGACGGCTTCCCTCCTCCATCCCCAGAAGTTCCGGCCCCTCCTTTGCATCAGTGCCTGCCCGGGGCCACCTCTGACGCGAGTCCACAGTCCAGCTGGGCAGTGGTGCGGTGGGGCGGCGGGGGTTCTCAGAGGCTACAGATCGGCTTCTGCTGCACCCACGGTGGTCTTCCTCGGGGAGGTGCACCTTTGCCCAGAAGGATGTGACGGGTCAGGGTGCGGCGTGGCAGGACTGGGACCGTCTGTCTGGGGGTGGAGAGGCTGCCTGCCCTCCGCCGTCTTGGGATGAAAGGCATCTCAGTGTGCACCGGCGACAGCCCCCTCGGTCTCTGCTTCCAGGTTCAACAGGGACATCGAGTTCATGATCGGCCACAAGCCCAGCATCTTCTGGCAGGTCACGTGGAGGGTGGTGAGCCCCCTGCTCATGCTGACCATCTTCCTGTTCTTCCTCGTGATCAGCGTCAACGAGGAGCTCGTGTACAGCGTCTGGAACCCGGCCTACGTGAGCCCTGGGCCTCCGCGGTGGGGCTGGGGGCCGGCTCCCCCGCCCTTCAGCCTGGAGGCCAGGAGGGAGTCACACGGGGGAGAGGGCATTTCGCCCCGAGGGAGGCCCCGGCTGCCTCGTCTGCTCACCCCAAGGTCGCTCTCTCTCTCCAGGAGGAATTTCCCAAATCCCAGAAAGTGAAGTACCCGAACTGGGTGTACGGCGTGGTGGTCGTCGTGGCCGGGGTGCCCTGCCTAGCCATCCCTGGCTTTGCCATCTACAAGCTCATCAGGAACCGCTTCCAGAGGGCAGGGGACCAGCAGGGGCTGGTTGGCACGCAGTCCACGGTCTCGGTGAACGGGGACGTGAGGTCTTGAGTGGCCCCGCCCACAGCACTGGGGGTGGTGCCAGAGGAGAGGGTGGGCTGCACGTGCGTGCGTGTGTGAGCGTGTGTGTGTGCACGAGTGTGTGTGTATCGTGTGAGTGTGCCTGCGTGGGAGCGTGTGTACACGAGTGTGTGCCTGTGTACACATGTGTGCACGTGTGAGTGTATATACGTACGTGCACAAGAGTGTTTGCATATGCGTGGATGCTGTGTGAGTGCACGTGTGTGAGTGTGTATGTGTACATTGCAAGTGTACAAGTATAAAAGTGTGTACACAGTGTGTGTGCCTACATAGGTATGTGTGTAGGGCTGAGTGTATATACATGTGCAAGGCTATGTGTGCGTGTGTCAGTGTATGTAAGCATGTGTGCACAAAAGGAGACAGCAGGGACCCTCCCGGTGTGGGTATACACACATGTGAGTGTGTGCACATGCATGTGTACGTGTGCTTGTACGCGCATGTGTGAGTAGGTGCATACGTGAGTCGGCACATGAATGTACTCGCACGTGTGAGTGTGTGTGCAGTGCGTGTGTCTGTGCACCGTGCACACGTGCGTATGTGTGTCTGTGTGTACGCATGCACACCTATGGCTGTGTGTGTACACACGCACGTTGCCCTGTAGCACACGTGCCTGCCAGGTGAGGCCAGCGGCCCGGGAGCAGACTGGTGGTCCCCCCGCCCTGCCCGCACTCCCAGGGAGAGTCAGAGCTGCAGCGGGGGTGCGCCCGCTGGGTGTGCCCTGCTCACCTCGGCCCCTAGGAACATAATCTCGTTGCCCCCCCCCCCTCCCCTCGCTGTCACCTCCTAAGCTCGGGACTCCCGCGGTGAGGTCGGGGCCTTTACCTCGTGGCTAGGAGCGCCCTTCTCAAGGCCTGTCCAGAAGAGGCCAGTGAGCTTGCGAGAACCTGGCAGAGTCCTGTGGGGCCCCGCCCACCTGCTGGCCGCGAAGAGCCCCCAAGTCTTGGCCACATTCCGGCGTCGTGAAGGCTGACCCACTTAATCACTGCATCTGGCCGCCATGAACAGACGAATAGTTAATAAAACTCAGCTTGGGCGATTTGGGGCAGAAAACCCCCCTTCGTGTTTTCTTGAGAGGACGGTAACTGCATGAACATTTAGCCAGGTGTTGGAAAAGACGAGTTACAGGGTAGCTAACTCAGCCTTGGCCACCGAGGTGGAGGACGGTGCACGCGTCCCGAGCAACGGCAGGGGAGCCACGAGGGCCCGGAGGACCGTCCACCCGGCGTCGCTCGGCGAAGGCTGGCGTCAGCTCCTCTCTCCCAGTCAGGGACGGGATGCGACACCCATTCTCAGGCCAGGTCACGTGGCACTTGGGTGTTTGTTTCCAAGAACTGGTTGCCTCCACTTTCCATGGAAAAATCTGGAAGTTTAAGTTAAACTGGACCTTCTGGGGATTCTCGGAGCAGGATGGGAGACCCGAGTGGGAGTGGGTCCCGGCGCCATGTCCCTCCCACTTGGAGACGCCCCGCCAGCTTCCGCAGAACCCCACCTCCCTGCTCCCCAGAGTGTTCCGACCCTCCTCTGGGACAGCTCTGCTGCGGACCCCCTGGACACACGCCCCTACCTCCCGCCCCGGGGCACGGAGGGGCACACGCTCGCAGGCGTGACCTGGCCGGGTTGGTCCGTCCGTCTCTCTGTGGCTTGGTGAGGGCTTCCTGCAGACTTCACATTTCGCAAATCGTTAGAAATCTGGGCTTCGTGGGCATCGCGCATCTGTCTGAATAAATCTCTCCCTTTCACACTCTTGGCCTAAATGCTGTCTAAATGCAGAGGACACGCAAGCAGCGGAGCCGCAGCCTCGAGGGGACGGGGCCAGACTGCGCTTCTGCTGCGCCCACGGAGCCCCCATTACCCGAGGTGCCCGGTGGAGTGCGGGGGTGGGTGCGCCTTGACCTCAGGATATGGGAGCTGCCGGCCGGGTCACTGTGGGGGGACAGGGAAAAGAGGGAGCTGGAGGCACGGAGGGGAAGGCCTGTGTGGGTCACTCGGGGCTGGGCCTGCCCTCCCCCTCCCATTTCCAGCCTCCCCTCCCCCTCCCCCCACTGCTTTCCATCTTCTCTGATTCTCCCTTTTCTCACTTTTTCCCATCCCAAAAAGGGATGTCTAAAAATGTGTCCCCTGGGGCCTGTGTTTCCGGGACCCCCATGTTTGGTCTCGGCAGCCCGGCTGCAAGCCCGCCGTCCAGGAAACATGAGATTATGGATGTAGGGCCCGGGCCTGTGCTAGTGGAAGCGTCTGCTGGGTCGGGGCGAACGCGTCCAGGGGGCCCCAGTGGGAGTCTTAGGCTGAATCCGCCGTGACAGCTCACTACCTCGCCAGCCCGCAGGCAGGAGGTGCTCCGAGGTAAGGCGAGGGCTCACGTGTACCCCCAGCCTGGCCAAGCCCCCTCCCCTGCACCCTGGTGTCACCCTCCCCCCCCAGGGAGCCCCCTGAGGATCCAGGCCCCCACTCCCTCCGCGACCCCTGTGGCTAATGGTGGGCTCACACCCAGCGTGCATTCCTGGGCACCTGGGTGCCAGTGGACGCAGAGGGGAGGGCTGATCTTCTGGAACTTACCTGGGCATCCTCAGAACAGGAGCACTGGGAGCCAGAGGGAAAGTTCACGTTCAGACAATCTGAGAAGTTTGGAAATCGCTTTGGAAGATAAATGTGGCTTAAAAATAAACGCGGCCCCAGGCCCGGCAGCCCTGCCCGGGCGCTGGCCCCACGTCCACACAGAGCCGCGTGCAGGTGTTCATCTCAGCTGCCGCTCACAGCCCCACCCGCCCAGTGCGCAGCGGACACGGAGCCCCATGGCCGCACTGCACCCCTCCCGGTGGGTCTCCAGAGACTGAGGCCGACCCCACGGTCACACGGTTTATACAGGGTGCCTGAGATGACGAATCTATAGCAACGCAGCGCGGAGCAGGCCGCCAGGGGTGCGGCCACACAGGGGACACAGGGGCCCTCGGGGACGGACACGTCCGCTGTGGCGTTGGCGAGATTTTTGCAGGACGTCTCCACTGGGGGGCTGGGAGCGTGGGCACTTGGTACTGCTCCTCACGGCAACGTGCAAGTCTGCAATTATCTCACGAAGTTAATTAAAAGTAAAATTTTATAAAAACAACTAAAGGTGCCCCAGCCTTGGAATCCTTGAGGTTCTCGTGCTGGTGGTGGCAGCAGCTGTGGGCTGTTGGCGTCGGGCGGGAGCCAGCGGGGGGCGGGGGCACGCAGTTGTGGCGGGCGGGGGGTTGTTACCAATTAACCGGCTCCACTGGTTTTCCTTCAAATCATGAAAAATCACACCTGCAGGGGAGCCGGCTTGCGGCTTCCCGTCCCCAGTGGAGGTCCCGGGCTGCGGCCAGGAGCAGGTGGTGGGCATGGCGGGCACCCTGGAGCCGGACCCACCTGTGCATGCTGGAGGGGACGAGCGGCCCAAGTGGGACAACAAGCTCCAGTGCCTCCTGAGTTGCGTCGGGTTTGCCGTGGGCCTGGGCAACCTCTGGAGGTCCCCGTACCTGTGCCAGACCTACGGGGGAGGTGAGCCGCGCACCCTCCACATCCGCCCCCACCTGCGGCCTCCAGGGTGTTAGGGACCTGCCGCCCCCGGGGGATTTGTCCCTCTGAGGCCCAGTGGCCTCAGGTTTGCGGTGCTGTTCACTAGGCTGCCCGTCTGGGCTTGCGGCGGTCAGGGCCCAGGCCCCCTCTGCAGGCGCTGCGGCCTTGCTGACAGCACCCCAGAGCGCGAGCCCAGGGCTTTGCTCGGGGTCCCAGCAGCGAAGCCCATGGGCTGGAGCCGGAGCGGCTCAGCTGGGCTGCTTCTCACTCGAGGGCCTTCTCTCGGTGTCACACTTGCTCTTGGGGACATGAGGCCGCAGGCTGGCTGGACCACTGCCTTCGGGGGCAGACGTGGCCCGTTTTGTCCCCAGGTTCAGGGCGGGGGTTTTCAGGCAGGCTCGTCCTCATGTGGGTTCTGAACTGAGGCTCCTCTGCCCCTGAGAGACCGGCGGTTCCCCAGCACCTTCCGACCTTCCCGCCTGAGTTGGTCTCTGGTGGGAAATTTGGGGAGTGTCTCTTTCAGGGCCCAGGAGCTGGTGACACTCACGCCCCGTCTTCTGGTCACGGGGAGGCATCCTTGCCCTTCAGGGGTGGACAGCCAGCCCTCCTCGCGAGATGGGGGGCAGTGGGCGGTGGGAAGCAGACCTCACGTGAGCACCGCCTGCCGGCTTCCTGGTCATAAGGACGCTGCGTCTTTATAAAGTCTTTGTTTCCTGATTGTGAGACGATACAGGGCATGCAGGAGAGTTTGAAAGTGCAGGTACCCCTGTAACAGCTGCCCCAGAGATGCCAGAGCTCCCGCGGTTTGGGGTCGGGCGAGCGCCTGGGTCCCGGGTCTCCTGGCCAGCGCCTCTCTGACGCGGGCCCCTCGGGAACTGCAGAGGCACAGGCGGCAGACCCGACCCGGGGCTCGTGGGGGCCTCTCGGCGCCCTTTGCGTCAGGTCAGGGCCTTGGCGACGCTCCGCACGCGGGGGATCTGACGTCTGCAAACGTTTCACTGCCCACAACCTTACTCGCTGCTCAGAGCTGCCGGAGCCGGGGGCCTGGGAAGCCCTTTCCTGCGAGGTCCGTCTCCCCGCGATCCAGACAGTGAGGCCCTCGGGGCGGCCGTGCCCAGGGCTTTGAGACACTCCTGTCGCCTCTGTTTTCAGTCGTGGAAGCTCTCGCTGCAGCGTCATGAGATACTTAAGCTTCTCACGCTGCGAGAGGCCCTTTTCTCCTGCCCTGAGCACCTCTGCTGACTCCCAGGATGAGGGAGAGGCAAGAAGCAGACGGCGCCTCACCCTGACTTGCACAGACTCCCCACCCCAGTGTTCTGCCCCCGCTCTGGAAGCGTCAGGCAACGCTGGGACAGAATTGAGCAGAGCATCTAGACAGATGGCCAGGGATCCTGTCACACAGACGCTACTCCGCAGCGAGCTGTTCTTTAAGTCAGACGACGGTAGAAGCCCAAAGGCCCGGCGGTGACTCCGGTCGCCGACCGCGGGGCTCCGACACGGGCTGCGGCTCGGGGTTCACCCCAGGGAGACACACGGATGGGGTCCCCCATCGAGAGGCTGCGATTTCTGCGCTGCCCTGTCCCGCCCGGACTTCCGCGTCCCTGGAGGTCTGCGGACTCTGGCACCGGAAGCGGCGCAGTTAAGTCGTGCGGGTTTTTAAGGAGCCCTGGCGTCCAGCAGCGATCCTCTCGGCTTGCGCTTCCTTCAGACGCCTTTGCCGTCACTCTTCTGTGTGAACCAGAGACACAGAGGCACCAGCCCGGGTGTCTGGCCTGGTGTCGACTGTCTCGGTGGGTTTGGGAAGCAGTCCCCCCCAGCGACGTGTCACCCCTCCACACACGCACACACACAGCGTGTCACTCTCCTTTCTGTCCTCGTGTGATTCTCTCCGTAAAGATCTTGGGCAACCCGGGCTATTGGTGCTGTTCCGACCGGAACCTGCTTTTTCCCCACAGTTTCTTAGCGGATTGGCCTGGTGTGTGCTGCACCCAGCACCCCCGGGCTGGTGGAGCGCGGGGTGAGGGTGGGGCTCTCCGAGATCCGCCAGCGGGCTGCCGTGCACAGCGGGCCCCCCCGA
Source organism: Pseudorca crassidens (assembly GCF_039906515.1). NCBI lineage: Eukaryota > Metazoa > Chordata > Mammalia > Artiodactyla > Delphinidae > Pseudorca > Pseudorca crassidens. The sequence continues at coordinate 1,282,581 of NC_090298.1, forward strand.
CGGGGCTGCGTGCTCCGCGTCACCGGCTCTTTGGTGCCCCTTCTGCTCTCAGGGCTGTGGCACAAAACGTGTGAGGTTTTCCCCACACCGACCGGGTCTCCGGTCCTCAGTGGACACCGACGGGGTGCCCCACGACTTCACCCCACCCTGACACCGCCTGACCCCACAGGCCAAGGGCTCACCCACAAGATGCCCGCCTCAGACGCCAATCTGGAGCAGTGGGTCCCCAGGTCACCCACAGCTTCTGTCCAACTTGGCTACAAATTCAAGGGGTCCCACGACCCCTCCTAAGGCTCAATAATTGGCTAGAATGGCTCCCAGGACTCAGGAAAGCACTTAGGCTCACAGGTTTATTATAAAGCACACACTCAGAATCGCCACATGGAAGAGGCGTGAAGGGCGAGGCGCAGGGAGGGGCACGGAGACCCCCCCTCCGCAGGGGCCACCCGCCTGTGCCTTGAGTGTCACCCACCCAGAAGCCCCGCCGGGCAGGGTTTTCGGTGGGACCACTCGCCACTGACTGGGGATTAACTCGGTCTCCCTGGTGGGCGTGGTCAGGGCCTCTGGCCACCGGCTCCATCCTCCAGGAGTTATACCTCATTGGCACGAGCCCAGGTAAGGTTAAAGGGCTTCTCACGGGCCGCAGATGCTGCTTCTCTCTCCCGTCGCCCGCGAGATGCTGAAGGTCTTGGGAGCTCTGAGCTCCGAAATGCATTTCTTTTCGGGATGAGGACCAAATACGCTTGTCTTACTTCATCCCAGCATCACGGATCTTGTGGACCCTGCGCTGAGGTCCACCCGATGGTGGACCAACTCTCCTCCCTCCTTCAGATCTAGCAGAAATGAACTTACTGTGTGAGCTGAGGGAGGCAGGTGCCCACGCTGGACGTGGAGCCCTCTGCGCCCTGCCCCCAGCGCCCCAGCCTGGTTTGCGATCTGCGTTCCTGTCCCCATGGCAGTCCCGTTGGGGTTGAGAGGCATCGGATGCGCAGGGTGGACGCTGCTCCCCACGTGGTCACAGAAATGCCTCTTGTTCTCTTCTCCCCCAGTGCGGCGACTCAGCCCCAGGAGAAACCCCCGCCCTCCCCGGATATTTCCTCTGGGTGGGCCCAGTCATGCTGACCTCAGCCACCCCTAGGCCCCCACCTGGGCCCGTCCGGCCGGGGTTTCCCCTCAGAGCAGGGGGGAGGGGGAAGGGGGCCAGGGTCTGGTTAGCCTGGAGGCTACAGCCCTTCCTAGACAGCGTGTCACATACCTAGGACTCGGTCCCTGCCCGTGTGGCCATTCCACGTCAGTCCTCGCCACGCTGCAGCTGTGCGTCCCGAGGCCTAAGGGTGGCTGGGAGGCCCGCCTGCAGGAGACCCCATGGTGCAGCGTAGAGACGGGGCAGGCAGGGAGGAGGGGCCCTCCGTCTGTGCCCCGGGCCCCGGCCCTGTGACCGGCCCCTTCCCCCAGGGGCTCCCTGGGTGACCTGGGTTTTGTCCACACCCATCTAGCTCCGAGTCCCAGCCCACAGATGCCCTCGCACCCCGGGGGCGTCCGGCGCCTCCACTGAGGCTGAGTCCCTCCAGAGTTTAACTTTCTCCTCTAATGCGGCTGCTACGCAGAAGACACCGACAAGCACTGTTTGCCCCAAGCGCTGGCCCTGGAGTCCCGTCAGAGGCCAACGTGGGCTGAGGGCTCCGTGGCCACCTGCTCCCTCCAGGGCCCCAGCTCAGCCTCCAGACACCGGATTGTGACACGCAAAGCCAGACGGAGGCTGTGCTGGTGAAGAACACGGGGCCTGTGGGGCGAGCAAGTGGCTCCTGGACGCTGAGTCCAGGCTTCCTGCAGACGGCGTGGGGGGCGCAGCCGGCCGACCTCGCTGGCCAGGCGCTGACGCTGAGCCGCTCCGTGGGGCCACCTGGGCCTGTGCAGGGGGCGGGGGCAGCTGCCGTCGGTCCTGGAGCATCGACGTGCCCACACATGCCGGTCCGAAGCGCGCGGCTGGCGGGGACCCGGAGGGAAGGGCCCTCAGGCGAGACACCAACATCGCCGACTCCGTGCTGGGGAGTTAGTGGCCCTCCCGACAGCGTGGGAGCATCCAGTGGGGAACCGGGGTCTCCCCAGCAGGCCTGGCAGGTCTGTGGGTTCGGGGAGGCCAGGCCCTGCCACCTCGCGGCACCCACTTTGTCCACGGGGGCTCGCGGGGCAGAAGGGCCGCCGCCATCTCTGCCTGCCCTTCCCTCGGGCTCTGGCATCCGTCAGTACGTGCTGGGGGCCTCGGCGACCTCTCGCGCCGCCGCTGGGTCCACCTCCCAGCGTCTGGACTGGGGTGAAGGGTTGGAGAGACAGGTTCCTGCGCCAACTCAGGGCGAAGCTTGGGAGACCGTCTGGGGTGTCTCCTACTCCGAGGCTCCACGTGAGCAGACCGGCTCCCCGACTCAGGAGCCCCGGAACCAGGGGTCACAGGGCCTCAGGGAGAACAACGCAGCCTGTCTGTGGATGAAAACCACCAATAAAGCACCAGATGGTGGGGTGACACCAAGTCATTTAAAACAATGGCAACCCCCTGACATGGGGGTCCCCTATCCTCCCCTCGGGCAGCCACAAGCGCTTCTCCCTCACCCGTGTCGTTCTCTGGCCCGAGGCCTGGCCGGGCAGACGGCGCCGCTGGCTGACCGCTGCGTCTTTTCAGACACCTTCATCATCCCCTACCTCATCGCCCGGCCTTCGAGGGCAGCCGCTTCCACATCGAGCTCACCATTGGCCAGCGCCTGTGCAGGGGCAGCCTCGGGTGTGGACAGCCATCTCGCCCTACCTGGGCAGAGAGGGTACGCACCTCTCTGCTGGGGGCAGCGGGGCGGGGGGGCGGGCTGCATTTACGTGTGCCATGCGCGTTTCGTGGGTGTTTGATCACCACTCCAGTGCATATCCGGTTGTTTTGAACCTGCAGACACGGGAGGTGCCCTGATGTAAGGATGCAGGGGCCCGGGCAGCGGCGTCCCTGTGGGAGGACTGGATGCCGGGTGTGGTGGCAGAGGCGGCGGGCCGGCCCCGGCGCAGCAGCAGGCTGTCCCGTATCGCCCAGCTCATGCGTGCAGAGCGCTGAGCCCGCCTATCCCCGAAGCTCAGGCGCCAGGGGAGACCAGGCGAGGGCAGGCCCAGCGCCCCGTGTACCCTCGAGGTGGGCGCTGCACTAAGGGAAGCTCAGGCGCCAGGGGAGACCAGGCGGGGGCAGACCCAGCTCCCCGTGTACCCTCGAGGCGGGTGCTGCACTAAGGGAAGCTCAGGCGCCAGGGGAGACCAGGCGGAGGGCAGGCCCAGCTCCCCGTGGCCAGGGGAGACCAGGCGGGGGCAGACCCAGCACCCTGCGTACCCTCGAGGCGGGCGCTGCACTAAGGGATCCTAGCACCACCGTCCAGCCCTGTGACACACCTGGTGGCTGCAGGCCGTCTGAAAGCCCCACCTGGAAGCAGCCTGAGGCTGGTGGAGAGCCAAACGCAGCCCAGCCCGGAGAGCACCACATGGCCGGGAAGGTGACGGGTTGCCCACGGGCGGACGCAGCCAGCTGCAGGCCTGCAGGCAGACAGTGGGAGCCCTTTGGGGCGATGTAGGGAGCAGAACTGTGGGATGTGCTTGAGGACGGTCTGCAACGGGGCAGCCAGGAGGGGGACGCTGACCGCGGCTGGAGCCCGCAGGGCTCAGCAGCTTCGTCACATCTGTCCTGGCCAGCGCACGCCGCGCCGCGGTCCTGGCCAGCACGCACTGCGCCGCGGTCCTGGCCAGCACGCACTGTGACGCAGTCCTGGCCAGCATGCGCCGTGACACAGTCCTGGCCAGCGCGCGCCGCGACGCGGTCCTGGCCAGCACGCACTGCGACGCGGTCCTGGCCAGCGTGCGCTGCGACGCGGTCCTGGCATGGGTGCTGTGGTACCTCCCCAACTCCTCCCAACCCGCTGCCCTGCAGCGCCTGCCCGCCGGACCTCAACCACACGGGCACTGCTCTCGGGGGGGAAGCCCAGCCTCGGCCGGCACCTTGAGACTGGGTCTCGTTACCCCTGCTGTTGCCTGCTCCCTGCGGGACCCAGGGCCCCGGACGCTCTGTTCCTTCACTGAGGAGCACCCAGGCCCTCGCGGCTGCCCGTGTGCTCGGCGACAGGAGGGTGACGCACAGGCTGCTGCGCTCCCTGATCTAAGTCCTTAGGTGGAGACCCCAGCCAAGGGCGTCATCGGGGGACACCTCCCAGATGTGGGGAACAGTCACGGTTTTCAAGTTCGCTCGTAAAGCTGGGTTGATCTCTTTCCCTTCCTGCCTCTAGCTGATAGAAACTTGTGCTCGGCACACGCTGGACAAGGCTGGCCCTGGGTGCTCAGGCCAAGGGGCTGGGCTGGGAGGCTCCCCGTGTCGGCCACAGAGGCCACTGGCAGTCAGCCTCCCTGCCCCTTACTCAGGGTGGCAGCGGTCCCGCTCGGTGTGCCTCGGTCATCTGCAGTCTATGGCCAGCCCATGACTGCACGGGCTGGCTCCAGGCTGGAGTGCCGGGATAGCAGCGCTGTGAGCCTCTTCCGGTACCGGCAGACGCTGAACATCACGGCCGACACCAACGACAGTGGCTCTGTCCAGCGCTGGCTGCGGGTCTGCTTGACGGCCTCCTGGGCCATGGTGCACCTGTGCGTCATCAGAGGCACTGAGACCACTGGGAAGGTGAGAGCCCACAGGCCAGACCCCGCTCCCACCAGCCCCAGAGGACCCCTCCCCATTTCCATCATTGCTGGCCTCTGGGGTCCAGAGGCTCGGCGAGGAGGGGCGCAACTTCAGCGCTGTCACGTGTCCCCGGAGAACTGAGGCCTTTGTCACCGTGAGGTGAAGCTCCTTAGCCTGGCGACCGTCGGCTCCAGGTGCACTGGGATGTTAGAGGAGCTGCCCCAGCCTTTGCTGACTAAATCAACATAGTGCACTTTTTCCAATTTTTTCTTTTCACCTCTCTGGGCCTTTTTGTTTGAGGTGTCATTCTCGTAGACAGCATACAGTTGGTCTTGTTTTTTATCCAGTCTGACAATCCCTGCCTTTTTTTTTTTTTTTTAATTGGCTGCGTTGGGTCTTCGTTGCTGCGCGTGGGCTTTCTCTAGTTGCCGCGAGCGGGGGCTGCTCTTCCTTGCGGTGCGTGGGCCTCTCATTGCGGGGGCTTCTCTCGTTGCGGAGCACGGGCTCTAGGTGTGCGGGCTTGAGTAGTTGCGGCGCACAGGCTCAGTAGTTGTGGCTCACAGGCTTAGTTGCTCCGCGGCACGTGGGATCTTCCCGGACCAGGGCTCGAACCCGTGTCCCCTGAATCGGCAGGCGGATTCTTAACCACTGCGCCACCAGGGGAGCCCCCCTGCCTTTTTTATCTGGTTTGGTTTAGCTTGTCACCTCGTACTTCCTTCCTGCTTGTCCCCTCTGTTCTGTGCTCCTGTTTCACTCTTGCTGAGTATTTTTTGGTCCCACTCTATGTGCTTTGCTCATTAGTAGCAACTTGGTGGTTGAATCAGGGGTTGTAGCATCATGGTCTGTCTCCAGGCAACGCTGTACCACTGCACGGAGGAAGCTCTCAGCATCACCCTCCCTCCCCAGTGTCCACACCGTTGTCGTACATTTGACTTGCAATGTGTTATAAGCAGCAAGTTCATTCTCAGCACTTTTTTTTTTTTTTTTTTGGCTGCCCGGCACGGCTTGTGGGATCTTAGTTCCATGACCAAAGTGCCAAGTCTAACCACTAGACCGCCAGGAAACTCCTGCATTCTCAGCATTTTTGTTTCAAACAGTGGATTATCTTTTAAAGAGACGTAGACAATGAGAAAAAACATACTGATAGCTACCTGGTCTCCACGCAATAAGGACCAGGGGAGCCGGAGCCTAAGCCCCCAAGCCTGCCTCTCAAATTGCACCCAGCACAGAGCTTCCCGCCCTCTCTTCCTTCCGGGCTTGGATAAGTCTAATATGTTATATGTCTGTCCTCTAAATGACTGTGACGAAATCCTGTGCATTTCTCAGGTCTCCCGATCCGTGATCATGGAGGTTTGCAGGTCCGAGTGTGCGTGTGTGCCTGTGCTTTTCCTCGGTTACCACGTGAGGGTGATGGTTACTCTCCCGTGAGGGGCTCCAAGCTTGAGGGGAATTTTGGAAGCAGCCGTCAGTCGCAACAAGCCAGCCAGAAAGCCCGAATAATCCTGCCATGAAAGTCCCTGAAGATGCGCTGGGTAGTTCCCCAGTGTCTGCATTGGGGTCTGGGGGTCAGGAGGGAAGGGCGTCCACTCGCAGATGCCGTGTGTGCAGACCCCTCCTCAACCCTGGAAGAATTGGGGGCTGGTCCTTCTGCGGGAGAAGGTGTGGGCAGGTGTGTGGCCCCATGGACCCTGAGAAGCGGCCAGCTGGGGGCCTCAGCGTGGAAGGAAGAGGGGCCTGACTGTGGGCGAGGGGGAGTCCGCCCACCCTGGGGAGGCCATCGCCCTCCTCAGCGGCGTCCACGTATGGGCTTCAGGGGGGGCCCCAAACGCCGCAAGCTTGACTGGAGCTCACATCCCACCATCCCCTCCCAGATCCCATGGGTGACGTGACAGTGGACCCAAGCATCTCGGTACACCCACCCCTCTCAAGGGTTCACGCGGAACAGACACACTGAGAAGACTAACGGCCGGCCTTTTTCAGGCAATTTTTCATGGCCTCGTTCCTGCACCTGCTCCTCTCGGTTTTCCTCATCAGAGGACTCACCCTGCCTGGGGCGACCGAAGGACAGACCTACCCATTCGCGCCCGATGTAAGTGGGTCCCGAATCCAAGCCCCCAGGGGTCCGGGCTCTGGAAGCACGCGAGCCGGGGCCCCTGCGCAGCCCAGCTCGTCCCAACCCCTGGCTGTGGGAGCAGAGGTGTGGTCACAAGGAGGGGCAGCCTGGGATCCCAGGGGTCAGGTTTGGAGGGGAGGGAGCAGAGGAGGACTTGGTCTGGAACATGGGGACCGCTATGAAATGGGGGTTCAGGGGGGAGGCCGGCTGGGGACCCACATGTCCCACCCCTGGGGCCCTCACCCAGCAGTGCAGCCCCACCAGGCGAGGACCACGGGCCATTCCACAGTCTCCGGGGCCCAGCATCCCCGGGACCCCAGGGGCTGCCCGGCTCATCCCGCAGCCTCCCAGGCAGAGCCCTGCCCGGGGGAGGGACAGACCCCTGGTATGCAAGCGGGTGGAGGTTTGCCCGGTCTAGCAGCAGAAACATCAGGCACTGTGTGCACGGGGGCCCCACCTGGCCCTCAAGTCCTCAAAACCCCGGGCCTGAGGGGAGCAGTACACACCCTGAGTCCGAGCTGCTCAGCCTTGACTCCCAGCCCGAGAGGGCGGTGCCCCTAGCGCTCAGGGCCACACGTCTCGTGTGGCTGGGACCCGGGGGGCCATTACGCATCACGAACAGGCAGGTGGAGTTGGCCATGTCAACTGCTCCTCGCGTGCGGCCCCGAACTCTTCTCGGGGCCTGAGCAGGTGGCACTGCTCGTGGGAGTAGTCCCAGGGACGCTGGGAACATTCCAGAACAGGAGGCACTGGGCCAGGGCAGCTTGTCTGATCTCGGGCCCCTATCTCCTTGCAGATGCAGGTCCTGCAGAGCCCCCTGGATGCAGCCACCCAGATACTCTTTTCTCTGTCCCTGGCCTTCGGAGGACACGTCACTTTTGCAAGTTACAACCCGCCCAGGGAGGGCCGGGCTGGGGGCAGGGAGCCAGGCTTCAGAGAGACACACCACGCGTTTCTTTGCCGTGACCTGCTGCCGGGGACGGAGGGTGATCTGGTGTGAGCTTCTGAGAAGAACAGATTGTCAGGATCTGGTAATTACTGAGTCACCCCCCAAGGGCCGGGAGGTTGGGGCCCTCTGGGGCAGCTTCCAGCAAGTTCCGGAGTGGCTGCAGGCAGAGAACCTGGGTCATCAAACCCCGGAACAAGGCCATCACCGGGGGCTGCCTGTGTGTGACGCATGTGGCCATAAAAGCAGAAATACTGCCTGTGTCCACCTCCTTGTTACTTAAAATAGACGCCAGGCCCACGCCCGTTTATGGATGGACTGGCCCTGGCACCAGGCACGACCGCAGGCCAAAAGCCACTCGGCGCCGGCAGTGACGCGCTTAAACCTACCTCCAGGTGGCTGTCCGTGCAGACAGGCGGGGGGCGGGGGGCAGGAGAGGGGGTGGGGACCACAGGGTGAGTGTGAGCCGGGCCCCTGGGAGGGTGTCAGCAGGGAGGGGTCTGAGCTGTCCTCAGAGCACAGCAGCGCACCGTGCTCCAGGTCGAGCACAGGCGGCCCCCGGGGGCCCTGATGACACGCGTGTCTGCCCAGGAACAACTGTAAGAGGGACGCGGTGACCATCGCCCTGGTCAACGGCATGACCTCCCTCTGCGCCCATTACTGTCTTCTCTGTCCCGGGGTTCAAGGCGGCCAGCGACCACGGGCGCTGACTGGATGGGGGAGCACAGTGCCCTCGGGCTCTGGGGCCAGGCGGCCCCGAGCTCAGCCCGCACGTGGGGATCCCCCAGATGACCTTCTGTTTCCCCAGAGCAGTGGGGTGGAGGGTCCACCCAGAACCTGGAATGGGACCTGACCCGGAAGCAGGGTCCTTGCAGAGATGACTGGTTAAGGTGAGGTTGTCCTGGACAGGGTGGGTCCCCAATCCAATGGCTGGTGTCCTGATAAGAGACAGAAGGGGGACACACAGACACGGAGGAGAAGGCCGGGTGACCACAGAGGCAGAGGCTGGAGGGACGTGGCCACAAGCCCGGGGACACTTGGGCCCCAGGGGCTAGAAGAGGCAGGAAGGACCCTCTCCTGTAGCCTCCGGAGGGAGCGCGGTCCTGCCCACACCTTGATCTTGGACGGCTGGCTGCAGAGCTGGGAAAGGATGAATCCCTGTTATTTTAAGACTCCCCAGGCTGACGTCGTTTGTCACAACAGCCCCGGGAGCTGACGCTGTTAGGATGCCCCCACCCTTGAAGTTACCACGTTACACGGACGGCCTGGTGGCCTCCAGACATGGTTTAGCGGTTGGAGCCCGTCTGAGCTGCACAAGCCTGCCTTTGGGCACTGCTGAACGTCCCCACGGCCCCGGACGGCCAGCGGAACGGTGGCCGTGTCAGCAGAGCGTGGGGGGACGCCTGTCCTGACCCTGCTCGGCTGCGCTGGGGGATGAAGGGCAGCGCCAGGCGCTCCGGGCACTGCTGAGCAAGTGCGCCTCTTGGAATGTTCCGGAGAGGCTGCAGTGGCCACGCCCGAGCGGTGAGCAGCGTCACCCCCGCGGGACAGCAGCTCATCCCCGTCTTCTTGTTGCACCTGGGACACTGGATAGCACTTAAACAGCAAAATCACCGACAAAAATGCGAAAACCGCAGCCACAGCAGCCTGGGAGAGGCTTGTCTACAGCTCCACGGATGAGAGGGCAGAGCGTCCCGGGGGCCTGGCGGGAACGGGCGCGTCAGCCACTCTGGACACGTCTGCAAATGTCCTCGGGATGGTGTGGGGACTGGATGCAAGGTGACAAGTTCCTTCTAGCCAGCAGGAGAATTCGCAAACGTGGAAGCCCCGCGGAGTCTGAGCCTTGAGCCCTGAGACAGACGTGGAGGCATGAGGAGAGCTGCCCCCCCGCAGCCCCACCGCAGCAGCTCTAGGAGCGCCACCCCCAGGGCCATCGGGCCCTCGAGTCGGGGAGGCAAGGAGTGGCAGGTCCATTTGTATCCGGGCCCCGAGGCTGCAGCCTCTGTCCCCCGTGTGTGCATGAGGCCAGGCCTCCCAGGGCCCGCCCCTAGGGCATCTGCTCCCCCCACCGGCCACCCTGCAGAAACATCCTCTGCCTCGTCAATGCCTTCGATCTCCCCGACCAGAGCATCTCCAGGGAGGACTATGCGGCTGCCCTCGTGCACCTTGACTCCACCTGGCCCGAGCGGGTGGCGGGCTCCCCCTGGAGGCCTGCTGCCTGGAGGACTTCCTGGATAAGGTACCCCAGGGGCTGCGGCCAGGCTGCAGGTGGCTGCAGGCGTTGAGCCAGGGTCAGCAGTGAAGGGATCAGGGCTGACCCTGTGCCTTGCTTCTCTGAGCTCCTAGAAAACCCCACGGCCTAAATGCAGCAGGTCCGACGGGCCCTGCCCAGCAGTTGGGGATCCAGGCTGACCCGAGAGTGGGAGTTGTGGGTGCCCAGAGCCAAGGGAGAGGGGCCTGAGCGTAGCCACGGAGCCAGGCTGTGTCTGGAGGAGATACGCACAGGGCCAGCTGATGCGGGGACAGGGACAGCAGGCTGGGGGCAGTCGGGGGGCAGGACCTCGGGACAGTCGTCGGATGGGCTCCTGAGCCCAAGGCCCCCAGGCCCCACGGCGCCTGCTGCAGGGGGTTTAGGGCACAGGCCCCCTTCCTTCAGAGGTGCACCTGTGGTTTGTTATAACACAGCCCGACTCAGGAGGGGGCTGGTGCGCACGCGTGCCCCGGTGCGGATGCGCCGCGTTGCAGAGCCCCCGGGCACAGGCCTGGCCTCCGTCGTCGTCACACAGGCGCCCCCACATGCCGGGGGCCCCCGTCTGGGCCTGCTCTTCTCAGGGATACTGTTCAGCCTGGGCCTGACGTCCACGCTCAGGAACACGGAAAGCGTCGTCACACCACTCCTGGACTTGAAGGCCACGCCCAGATGGGTCCCCAAGGAGGCCCTCCCTGCAGGGCCTGTCCTCACTGCCCTGCTGCCTCTACCCTCTGTCCACTCTGCCCGACGTCCATGAGGGCTCAAGGGCCCTGACCCCGCAGCGCTGGCTCAGTGCCTCAAGGATCGTCACAGGGGAGCTGAGGGTCAGGGAGGGGACTCCGTCCCACACTGCCCACGGAGGCCACTCCATCCGAGCACGTCCTCCAGCTCCGTAGGTGCAGGGGGACATGCTAGGGGGAGTGGACAAGGGGAGACGCCTGAACATGGGGGCTGGGTCCAGGGCTGGCCCGCCTGCTTCACGCTGCGGGCGGGAAACTACTGGCTCGAGATCTTTGACCGCTACGTCGCTTCCCTGGACCTGAACCTCTTCGCGTTCTCCGAGGTGACTGGTGTCATTTATGTTTATGGGAAGAAATAGTGAGTCAGCTTCCAGGGGTCCCGCCCCTCTGCTCCAAGCGTCCCCAAGTACACACGTGTGGGCATCGGGCAGCCGGTCTCCTGGACAGCTGCGAGATGACACGGACCATCTGAGTTCCCTCCCCGAACAAACCCGTCCACAGATGCACCCCTGGGACCCACCCGCCGGCTGTGGGGATGCTAGTGACAAAACGACCAGTCCCCAGCCATGCGGGGGGACTCCTAAAGTCCAAGGACAGGTGGACACCCAGGGTTCCAAGCCCCACCGTCCTGGAGGCCTCTGAGGAGGCCCCACGCTGGTCCTGCCCATCCACACCTGGCCTGGGCCTGCGGCGCACCTGTCACTCACACCTGCACTCACATCTGTCTCCCTCATGGCCACTCACGCCTGGACTCACACCTGTCACCCTGACCGTAGCCCTGCCCAGATGACCCTGGACGTTGTGCCTCTAGGAGATCTGAGAGGCCCCAAATGCCAGGGCCTCCATGCTGCTCTGTGGGCACTGGGACAGCAGGCTTGTCTCCGGAGGGATGCTGCCCGCCTCGCGACACCGGAGTAAGAGGCAGTGGTCCGTGGTGATGAGGGGGGAACAGTGAGGCCCTGGACTCACGGGTTGTGGGTCTCAGAAGGGGACCCTCAGGAGCCGTGAGGAGTGGCCTGGGGGGGGGACAGGAAGGGGAGGGGCCCCAGGAGGGTGGGCTCCTGGGTGGCTGATACCTCCTCCTGGGTCTGTAGCGGCTGCTGCACGTCCTGGGCTTCCGTCCCCATCCTGGGGGCCCGGGTCAGGTGCCGCCTTCCCTCCCACAGCGGGCCGGCAGAGGGTTCTCTACCCCTCACAGAGCCGGAGCTCCCCGCCCCCAGGGCCAAATCCACGGGTCCTGCCGTTCCCTGGGCCAGGCTGACCTGCCCCTCTGGCCTTCCCCACACATTGACCTGGGGTTGGGTCCTCATCAGGACCCCAGAAGTTTGCCTGGTCCGGGGGCCACTCAGGAAGATGTGGGGCAAAGGTCAGAGTGGAGGTGGGGCGGCCCCGTGGGCTCCATCTGTGTGGCAGGACAGAGGCTACTGGTCGAGCGGCTGGGGGATCTGAGCCCGTGGCAGGTCTGAGTGTCTCTGTGGCAGGTTCTGTGACGACGTAGCGTGGATGACCGTGCGCGGCCCGGCCTCTACTGGCAGGCGACCTGGAAGGCTGTCAGCCCCCTGCTGCTGCCGACCACCTTTGTGGCCTACATTGCCCTCCTGGCCAGCTCACCCCGGGCTGCGAGGCCTGGAACCCCCAACATGTAGGTCTCTGGGTGGGGGTCCGGGAGCACCGGGGCCACCTCAGACCCGGCCTGGCCCTTCCCTGGCACCTCCGGGGCCCAGGGGACCCTCACGGTGGACATTCGTGCCCTAAGGGCCACGTGGGCTGCTTGTGCTTTGAGACCCCAGATCCCCAGATCCCCGATGTCCCCGGGGGCAACGGTGCCAATTCCAGTGACCTTGGGCAAGGGCCTCCGTCGGTGGCGGGAGGACAGGAGCAGTTTCCAGACTCCGGTGACTTCGCAGGTGCCTGAAGCCCCTCCCACAGGGACGTGGCTTCAGGCCACACTTGCCCAGCGCCGCGGGATGGGCTCTGCAAACGCCCAGCCGGGCCGCAGACTAGAAACCGCCGCCGAGCCGGTCAGAGCGTGAGCCGCGTGGGCCCGCCGACCTGCCGGCTGTCTGGTGGCTCCGAGCTGCCCCTCGCCTGGAGTGCTGAAGCAGCTGCTTTCAAACTCTCCCCAGAAAGGAGCTGCCCCTGAGGACCAGGACGAATGGCGCCACGTTTCTCAAAGAGCTTCTCGTGGCTGTTGTTGTCCTGTTCGCCACAGTGCCTCAGCTTGGGTGGCGGCACTGCCCCCCTTACGGGGGGAGCGCAGCGTCTGACGATGCCCAGCGGATCAGACCCGGCAGCCCCTAGGGGTGTGCAGAGTGGCTGCCTCCAGAACCCGACGCCCCAGATCCCAGGCCTGTCTCAGAGCCAAAACCCTACGAGAGGCTCCGCCAAGCCCCGGGGCTTCCGCTGCCCGAGTCCCCGCTGCCCCAGGGAGCGGGCCCCGGCCGTGGGCCTTTTCCATCCACCCACCCTGGGTGCTTCGTCTCGGGAAGAGATGGGACGAAGCTGCCCCACACAACTCAGCCCCTGTGGCCGAGCGTCCGCCTCGCTGCGTCCGGGAGTGGAGGTGGGGGGGACCTGCCCCCTGTCCGATGCCCACCTCGGGGCCTCGTGTCCTGCAGCACAGCTCCCCTCGGGCAGGAGCAGGCCTGCCCGGGCTGGGTGCAGGCCACCTGCGCGCTCCTGTCCTCCCTGCCTGCACTGTGGGTCCCGCTGGCCCCGCTGCTCACCCGGCACAGACAGAAGCGGCAGCACAGGCGTCCGAAGCTGCACGGCGGTGGGGGGGGGGGGCGGCCGAGGGCGGGGCCGGGGTGGCAGGGGGGGGCCCTGCCTGTGCCGGAGCCCGACCACGCCAGCAGACACCCGCCTGACCCGAGGCCCGCGGTTGTTGCTCCCGACGCCGTCGCGCCCTCCAGACCAGCTCGCGGCACAGCCCAGCGCCGACACTGCAGTCCACGCGCTTCCCCAGATGGGGGACAGCCCGCCGTCTGCCTCCTGGGCCCTGCGGCGGGCCAGGCGCTGTACCCGGCGACTCCACGGGCAAACAACTGGGGTGCCGACAGCCAGGCCAGCGGTAGGGGGGCATCTGGGAAGGCCCAGCCACACCCCACAGCCGAGGGGTCTCGTGCCACGCGAGCTTGGGAACCTGCAGGCAGGGCCGGTCTCCAAGGAAAAGCAGACTGCGTTCTCTGCCATGAGGCCCTGCCCCATAGAAGTCCTTTTCTTTACCTAGAGCCCTGGAGTCACGGGGAGGGGCTGGTGTGCTGCACGTGATGGGGAATCTCGGGGGTGTGGGTCCGTCTCGACCGACGTTCGGGCCACCCAATGCAGAGACTCGTCACAGAAGCACGGCCCATCCTGCTCTCAAAGGCCAGGGAGCTGCGGCGGGAAAGCCAGCAGCGAGGCCGCCTCTTCCCAGGCGTGGCTCAGAAGCCCTGCCTTTATTCTTAGAGACTTTCTCAGTCGAATGTGTCAGGAATGATCAAAAAGGCCGATTACCACGCAGGTTTCGACTGTCTCCAGGGGAAGCCGTCCTCACTCATGCCCGGTCCTTCCTTCAGACAAGACCTGCCCATTCTCGAGCCCACTCACCTCCCCCCGCCCTCCTCCGACAGCCAGGGGTCGGCTCTACGGCGCTGGGCACTGGGTACACGGGCTTGCTTCCAGCCCCCAGCCCCGTGGCCTCACTCAAGGAGACCGTGTGTGTCCTTGTATCCTGCTGGGAACACGTCCCGCTAAGCTCCAGTCCCAGGCGGGGCCAACGCTGTCCGTGGTCCTGAACCACCCCCAGCTGACAAGTGCCACGGTGTGGCCAGGCATGCGTGAGGGGGCCCTCCTCGCCCCCGGCAGCCCAGACCCCAGCAAACAGAAGCACGTGCACTACAGCCCACCCAAAAGGAGCTGAGTATTAACGCGGGGCTAACCCAAGAGTGCCCCCAAAGAGAGTCCTAAGCCGCAGGGGGAGCCCGGGGCCCGCACGTTGCCCGCTCCGTGCCACGCTCCGTGCCTCGTGGCCCCTTCCTCCATCAAAAAGCCAACACAGCCGCGAGTCTTCTTCAACCTCCCTCCTCCACGTTCAGGGACCCTGGGCTTCCAGTGGGTCCGCCCAGGGGATCCGGGATCACGTCCCGGCTTCAGGTTAGCTGATTAGTTACAAACTCCACCTGCACCTGTAACGCCCCTTTGCCACGTCCAGTGACGTGGATTCTGGGGTTAGGGTGTGGCGTCTTTGGGGGTCATTATTCTCCCGCCAGCGCCTGGGGGACTCTGAGCTGCCAGGTCTGGGAAGCCCTCTGCTCTACAGCGAGCTTCACAGCTGAGCGTCCCGTGGCTGGGCCAGCACACACCAGGGCTATGGCGGTGAGGGGAGCAGAGCCGTGGGGCTCAGGGCCCCCGGGCATCGTCTGTGCCCTGCTTTCACTCCTGCCCCTCGTGCCTTTCACACCTTGGCTTCTCTGGCTGTGCACACATCTCGGGGCACGGGAGTCAGAGGCTCCTTCACCTGCAGTTCAGACCTAGGGAAGCCCAAGAAACTAGATGTTTTTTCTTTGCTTCTCAGCATTTTATTATTTTCATGTTTCACCCTGAGGAGACTCGGTAGTCTGCGTGGTGATTTAAAACAATAGATAAATCAGAGTGAGGTCTTACTCAGTTGCGCCTGACCAGAGCACACGCCCTTCCCAAGGGTTTTACGCTTTAGTAAAATACAAGTGACTTTGAGTAAAACTGGGACAAAATGCATGTGGTAGACAAGGTTCTAGAGGCATGGAGAAGGCAGAAAACTGAGCCACGACTGACCTGCTTCTGGAAATGCCAGAAACAGGTCCAGGGGCGCTGGGAGCCCGTGGTGGCCGGTGGCGGGTCAGTGGGGTGCAGCTGTGGGGTCCAGGTCACCTCCCCCTGCATGGGGAACTCTCTGCTTTGGGCAGCAGGTCAGTCCTTCCCAGCAGGGGCACCGCCAGGCCGGCAGCAGGTGGGTGGGGTCAGTCCCGCACTGATTATTTATGATGCGCTTGTGGACTTGGGTCCATCATAAACGCTCGGTCACTCGGACGCTGCAGCAGTGGCAGTGAACGGGCAACAGCCATAAACCCCGGCAGGCGGCCTGCACTCACGCTCAGCTGACCTGGGCTGCGTTAGCACCGAGCCCGTCCAAGGTACGCTTGACGGCACCTGCCACATCATGTGGACCCATCAGGGCCATCCTGGAAGGAAGCCTCGGGAACTGCTCAAGGTCATCAAAATGCCGCTTTCCAGCCTCCGTGTCGTCCCCGGGCACAGGGCGGAGAGCCGGCCCCCAGGTCACCCCCCGAGCTGCCCCTCCTGCTGTGAGCCCCACGGGGCTCTGAAGGGCGCAGCCTCAGTGCAGACAGAGCAGGGCAGGCCCGGGCGCTGGCTTCTCCAGGTGGAGGCGCCTCACGGGGACCTGAGGCCGGCTGGACGCGGAGGCGGGGACGCTGACGGGCTGCTGCGAGGGGGCCCGCTCTCACACAAGCCCCCCGGCACCTCAGATCCTCCTGGTGTCGGCCGAGCCGTGTCCCTGCAGCCTCGCCCTTACCCACCTCCTGAGCCCTGACCCTGACGCTGGACCCAGCCAGCCTCTGTCAGCTCCACCCCGGGGGGGTCACGGCATGGAAGACAGCCCCCAGACCAGCCTCCAACTTCCCTGCCCCCCAGCAGCACCAATACCACCTGGAAATAATTTGATTCACATTCCCAGACCTGCTGGGCCGGAAACGTGTGTGTGTGTGTGGGTGGCATCTGTGTGGTCCACCCCCCAGGGGATCACGGAGGCAGCACCTGTGTGGTCTACCCCCCCCCCCAGGGGACCAGGGGTGGCATCTGTGTGGTTCAACCCCACACCAGGGAGCCCAGGTTGAAATCTGCCCCTTGCCTCCAAGCCCCTGGGCTCCCTGGACAAGCTCTCTGGGGCACTTGGCCATGGCCAGTCAGGGGCTGACCACCGTTCTCCCCGGGTCCTCCACACGGCCCCCCGAGGCACAACCCTTGACCTTGAGCAGAGCCCCATATGCCCCGGCAGTGCAGGGAGGCCCCCGTGCATAAGGAAGACTCCCGTAGAGGCCTTACCCTCGGGGACCCGAGCAGCTCCCCCCACTTCCGGGAGGCCCCGTTCCCAGGCCTATCGTGCTCTTCCCCAGGCGCTGTGCCCGAGTCCGGCTAACCGGATGTGACAGCACGTGACCAAAGGAGCCCCACAGCGGTCAGCACGCAGGCCACCCAGATGACAGAGGGGGGCAGACGGGGTGGACAGCCAGGGACTGCCTGCCTTAGCACGCCCACCTGCCCAGGTCCAGCACGCGGCGACAGGCGAGGAGACAAGCACTCTGGGGGAGGGATGGCGCCAGACTGGGACCCCCGTGTGCACGGCCCTCGCTGCTCACTCCACAGAGCCCGCGGGAAGGAGGGGAATCCCACGGTCCACTGAGAAGGTAACGGGCAGAGGAGAAACATGCTCAGGAGGAATCCCGATGTCCTGGACCTCAGACCTTTCTTGTCCGTCCTCTCCCACGTGTCCACGGAGCTTGGCCAGAGCTGGCTGCAGCAGTGGCGGGTGCTGGGCCGGGCCCCATGGGAGCACCCTCTCTGAGCCACCCGCCCCTCCCTCCACATCCCCCGCACCAGGAAGCCCCCTCCAGGCCGAGAACCCATGTGGCTCTCGCACCCCAACAGGTGCACGTGTTTGTAATTACAGAACACAGACCTCACTAGTACGCGTTTTAATACAAACTCAGAGAACAGTCATAAGCTGTGAAACCAATCAGCAAAGGCTCCTTTCACTGGGGTGACAGGGCGGGGGGGCAGGAGGGGGTGCAGGAGTGCAATCAGGACGACCTGGGCCGTGTGCTGAGAGGGGACCAGCGGGGAGGGCCCAGAGATGGGGGCGCGGGCGGGTGCAGAGCGTAAGGACAGGCGGGCTCGGAAGCAGGGGCGGGGCCGGGTGGAACCAGGCCTCAAACAGCTGACCGGGCCCTTGGCTTCTGGGGAAAGCGCCACGGGGCGTGAACCGCAGATGCAGCCGGCAGAGGCACCCGGGGCAGGCACTGCTCCCGAGGTGGGTGTGAACGGCTGGGCTGGGCACTGACTGCACAGGTCAGCAGGAAGGAGCCCACGCCCACCACTCAGCCCCACGTGCCACCCCGTGCCCTCGCTCCAGACCGGGGCAGCCCCTGCAGCGAGGGGAAGGGGGCGACAAAGGGCCCCCCAGCCCCGTCCAGATGCCTGCCGCCCGATGCCCGGCTCTCCCACCTGCCGCTTCCCGGTGGTCAGCGGCTGGAGAACGGACCCCGTCACGGGAAGGCCACGGCGCGCGGGCCCTGCTTCCCTGAGGACTTGGGGGCTGCCCCCTCCCACCGGGCTCCGGAGCCCAGCCCAGCCCAGTCTGTGAGCAGGGCTGCCGTCAGTCCAAGATGGTCTTAAAGTCTGCGGTCAGGGCCGGGTCGGCTGCTGCCTCCAGGGCGGCCAGAGTGGCCCTCGGGAGCCGCCGGCACAGTCGGGCTCTGGCTACAAGGCAGCGACTGAAGTCAGGCCACCAAACCCCCACCTACGCCCCGGAGAAACCAGAGGCCGCCCTTCCCCGGGGCCCGCAGGCACTTACACTGCCAAGCACCCTGCGTGCAGGCGGGATTGGGGTGGCCACCTCAGGAGGGGCAAGCACCCACCCCTGCCGGGGGCACGGGGACTGTCCGGCAGAGGCCCGAGGGGGATCTGGGTCGGGGGTGCGAGGAAGGACACGCGGGTGGGGGGCTGCAGGGGAGACGGAGGACGAGGACCCGGGGCGGGGTGGAGAGGTGGCGAGACCCGGGTGGTCATGCCAGGCCCCTGGACGAGGGAGGGGGCCTGTAACCCTCGGGGCACCCGCACCCTCACCTGGGGGCTCTGAGACCCGCCCACCTGCCCCTCAGACACGGAGGGGCCCCAGCACCGGAGCGCAGGGCCCGCACCTCACGAAGGGGCGCCTGGCACTCCACCCGCGCCTACCTGTCCGCAGCGCCCCCAGAAGACAGCTGTAGGTGACGCGGTGACGAGCTAGCTTGAGCAGAAAGGCGTGCAGGCAGAGCCACTGCGCGGCCTCGGAAGGAAACGGGCCGGAGGCGCCCTTGGCCCCCAGTGACATCCCTGGGGGACACGAGGAGAGGCTGAGGCTCCGCTGGCCCCGCCGCAGCGTTCCTCCCTGGGGATACCAGGGGCCCCAGATGGTACCCTCCTGGCGGGGTCCCTCCAGGCTGATGGCATGAGTGAGGTCTTGGGGGCGGCGGGGGGGGAGACTGGCCACTTCATTTCAGGGGCCACCCGACACGAGCACCAAGGAATTCTGAAAACTGAGACGTTTTCTTCAACTTCTCCAAGAAACCTCCACAAACAGACGTGACGAAGAGCAAAGTCTGTTACACCCAGGACCTCAGAGACACGCACGGCCTGAACCTCAGACAGATCGGGAACGCCCAGGACGAGGCCGGAGGTGCAGACACAGGGGCTGCAGTGCGAGCGTTCAGGTGGGGACGCCCCCGAGGAGGCCGGGCCAAGGAGCGGTGAAGCCAAAGCCGTCGGGCGCGCGGCTGCCGTGGGTGCCCCTCGCTGAGGTGGGCAGGGGTGGCCCGGGGCCTCCTGCGGACCCTGGCCTGGACTGACGCAAGCGCCCAGAGCCCCAGGGGAGGAGGGCCACCAGCTGGCCCCCAAGCACCACGTCACTCTCCAGTCACGTGGCAGAGGGTGGCGAGCTGCTAGCAGGTTAAAGGCGCCCCGACGCCCCATCTCCGCCGTGGCTGCTGGAGAGGCAGGTGCTGCAGTGGCTGCAGGACACGGGGGACCCGGGACGGGCACAGGACGGAGCGTGTGGGCGTGACCCCGATGCCCAGCGCCCCGGGCGACCCCTCGGCCCGCCAGCCATGCCCTGGTCGCCTGTGCACACCTGCGTTCCTGGCTCTCAGGAGGGCGTGGCAGCGGGACGAGGTGTCAGAGATGACCCGGAGGAAAAACGAGGGGTTCCTCCCGACTGGCTGATTAAACGGGAGCTGCAGCACACACGCGTGGAACCTGGGGATGTCAGCTCTGTCAGGGCCCAGCCTCCCCAGGCTGCCTGGGGCAGGGCTCCCTGGAAACCATGGGCGGCAAGCCTGGCTCTGGGTCCCCGAGGCCAGCCGGCGCGGTGAGTGAAGGACGGGGTCCGCCTCCCCAAGGTGGACAAGAGCGGACTCCACGATCACCTGCCCGGCCCTGGTTCTTGGAGGGGGACCGCAGAGCCACCCGAGGGCAGGGAACGTTCCGGAAGGGGCTGGAATGATCGGGAGCCGCATCCCGCCGTCCCTTCCGGGGGCGCCTGAGTGTTCGGGACCACACACGCCTCCTGTGCGCTGACTGGCCCTCTGCTCGCCTACCCGCCCCTGCCCCGCGGCCACCCTCCTCCCGCCAGCCCCTCCCGCCGCGGGGACTCGGGCCGCCCCGGCCGCTCGGGCCTCCCAGCACCATCTGGTGCCCGGGAGCAGCGCCTCCAGAGCTGCCGCGGGCTCCGCGGAGAGGCGGTTCCGCCGCGGAGACGCACCCGCTGCTTCCTCACGGACCCGGGGGCAGCGCGCTCCCCGGGGCGGGGCCGTCGCCTCCCTCGCGGAGCAGCTACCCGTGGACCCACCTGTAGGCCTGCAGCAGGAATATCTTGTAAACATTTGTGAAAACTGTCTCAAGACTGTTCACCTGGAGTCATAAGAAAAAGCAATGTTGGCGATACCTCTGGTGTTTGAGTTTGTCTTTTGCTTTATTGCCCCATCAAACGGAACGAAAAAAAGGACCATCTCAGTAAGAATCCATCAGTCTCTCCCGTGAAACCCGCCAGGTCCTCACTGGGGCCCCTCAGCAGCTGCGGTGGAGTCAGGCCTGCGGGAAGGACAAGGGGGAGAGCCCAGCCTGGCTGGACGACGGCCTGGGCCCCGCGGCTCCAGCGCTGAGGCCACAGCGGTCCTGGGCCCTACAGCCTGTGAGGAGGGGCCCGGGCGAGGATGGCAGGGCAGCCACGCGGCAGGGTGAGGGCCGGGGGCCCTGGACACACACACGCACACTCACCCACACAGTGCACACCTGCACACACAGGCACAGGCACGCATACCCACACACTACACACCTGCACATAATCGCAGGCACACTCGTTCACACACACGTGAACCTGAGAGTGCACACGTATGTGATGCCTGATGCGCCCCCACACACGTGCACGCGCCCGCACACGGGAACAGACACACGTGCCCCCCCAGGATCTGCGCCGCGCGCGCAGACCTTCCGGTGGCGTCGGCTGCCCTCCGCTCTGCAGCCCCAGCCGCCCACGGGCAACCCGCACACCTGCAGGTCCAGGAAGAGCCCTTGGCACTTCAGCCGCAAGACCGCCGAGAGTTTGCGACGCATGTTCCTCCCAGGCTTGAAGCCCTGGTTGAAGGTGAGGCTCGCTCTGATCGAGGTCCCGGCGTAACTGCGAGACAGCGTGGGGTTCGTGGAAACACGTGTGTCCACTTCACACTCTGACCGCCACACACGTCCAGCCCATCAGCTGCGCTGGGCCGGAATGGGCGCCAGTCCCCCAAACGGTCACAGCTTCACGGGGAGCCAGACAACCTGGTGGACAGTTCATGACTGACCGGTGTGGTCGGTGCCCGGACACGAGAGGGGGCGGCGGGAGCAGCAGACGGACGCGTGGAACCGCGCGTGGAACGCGTCTGCACTTGCGTCTTCCCGGGAGCACCCCAGAAAGAGGACCAAGTGCAGCCCTGAGGGCTCCAGCAGAACCGCGTTACCAGCGCAGGACGGGGCACGCCCATCCACCACCGTCTTGACACCTGCGCTTTTTATTCATGAGAAAGCACAGGTTCCTGTGTCCACGTGCATCGCGAGTCTCTCTGCGCAAAGCCTGAGGTTGGGCTGTGTGCTCTCAGGCTCAGTGTGGGGGAGGTGGGGGGACGGGCTCTCAGGGGCCGAACTGCATCCCCCACACTCACAGGCTGAAGCCCCGACCCCCGAGACCGTCTGGGGATAAGGCCTTTAAGACGGTGATTAAGGCAAAATGGAATCATAAAGGTGGGGCCCTAATCCCATGGGACTGGTGCCCCAAGAGGAGACACCGAGGGGCTGAACACAGAGGGTGACCGTGTGGGGCCTTGGGGAGCAGATGCGTCCACATGCACTCACAGGAGAGGCCCCAGGAGAAACCGGCCTGTGACAGCTGGACCTCAGCTTCCAGCCTCCAGGACCGAGAGAAAGGAAAGGTCCGTGGTGTTTTTTGCGGCAGCCTGAGCTGACCGAGGCAGGGACCCAAGACTCTGTGTACAGAGCAGGCCACACGCACGGCAGCCCTGCTCCCCGACGGGCCAGAGGTGACCACGAATCCTGGTGCCCAGTGAGACCACGGGGACCCTTGTCTGGCAGGTCCTGGAAGCTCTGGTTCAGATCCACACGCTTCCCGGCGGAACACGCTGTGTCCCCGAGTCTGCCACGCGATTTCCTTTTATCAAAAACGCCCAGAAGGTACTTCCCTGGTGGTCCAGTGGTAAAGAATCTGCCTTTCAATGCAGGGGACGCAGGTTCGATCCCTGGTTGGGGAACTAAGATCCCACATGCTGCGGGGCGACTAAGCCCGTGCGCCGCAACTACTGAGCTCGCGCGCCTCGACGAGAGAGCCCGCATGCCGCAAACTACGGAGCCCACGTGCCCTGGAGCCCGTACGCCACAACTAGAGAGAGAAAAACTCGCACACCACAACTAGAGAAGCGTGCACGCCGCAACGAAAGATCCCGCGTGCCGCAACCAAAAGCGCCCAGAAAACGCCTCCCCCAGAGAGTCCATCCCCTAGTGCCCGCCGCTGGCCTCTGACCCCCCTGCCACGCGGGGGGACGCGCAGAGCTGCGCGGCGCAGCGCTCACCTGGAGTGGTCACAGCGCACCTCCAGGGTGCGGGTGTCCAGCAGTAAACCACACCAGGGGAACAGGCAGTGCGCCGGCAGCTGCAGGGGGGCCGCGCCGCCCAGGCCACCGTCCTCCACGGGGAAGTTCACCACCGTCTTCTGCAGGTTCGCCAGGCAGCCATACTCGGGCACGCCGCGGACCAGGGCCCTGCAGCAGGGGGGCACGTCAGCCACCGGGCAGAGGGCACGCCACCCGCGGGTCTCGGAGGCATAGGTCAGCGTCACCTAACAGCCCGGCGAGGCGGGCGGGGACTGGAGGGCTGGGACCATGAGCCCGCGAGGAAGGCCGGACACAGCCCTGCTCTGGCCTCCAGGCTTCTGCGCAAACAAGTACCAACGATTAGAGGTCAGGGTGGACAGGCCAGCAAGGGCAGAGGCAGGCAGCGGGAAAGGGGAGCATGGAAGGCCCAAGAGCCAGTCCTGAAGGACGAGCACACGCCGGGATGGCCCTCCAGGTAAGACAGGTGGGCGACTGAGCTGACGGGTCGGCTGGGACCCGGGAGACACGGGGCTCGGAGGGCAGGCAGAGTCCAAGGGACGGGTCCTCTCTGTGACGGCCAGCCGATGTGTCCACCTGGCGAGGCTGCGGTCCCCAGGTGTGCACACTCGAGTCTGCGTTAAGACCAGGGGATCTGTAGGTGGGGCTGACACCTGCAACCAGCCGGCTTCAAAGGCGGACACTTCCCAGAGTGGGGCGGGCTCACCCATCGGGGAAGGGCCCTGAGAGCCAAACAGGGGTGTCCTGACTGCGGGGGTCGCCCACTGACTGCAGCCCCAGCACCTGCGCTTCCTGCCACCCGCCCCCGGGTTTCAAACCTGCCCAGCCAGCCCCACCATCACGCAAGCCAGCTCCTTTGCAGCAAGTCTCCTGGACGTGTGCCTGTCTGCTGCGCCCCCTGGTGGGACCCTACGGACACGCTCAGAGCTACCTCCCTGCCCAGCCCAACGACCACAGAGCAGCGCCGCTCCCAGAACTTCCCATGACAGAGGCGACGACCTCTGCACTGTCCCTTCTGGTGGCCACTGGACACGTGTGGCCACTGAGCTCTCCAACTGTGGCCGGTACCCATGCGGACCCGTGTGCAACACGGGTTTACATTTGCAGTGTCCTGTGACGGGGCCGCCATAGGGAGCCCCAGAGCATCACAGCGGGCGGACTCTACAGGCTTCAAGCTGGGGTACCCCGCAGGCAGACATGGGATCCGTGGCTGCTGTCCAGGTGGGTTTCTCCAAAGGCAGCCCAGCGACCAAAGTGTCAGGCTCGGGGATGGCTTGAGGGCTCAGTTTTGAACTTTCTCCTCCCTTGGAAAACCACGCTTTGAAACAAGCCCCCAGACTCCCGGGACAGATGGGGCACTGTGGCCGCAGCCCGAAGGGTCCCAGGTGCCGGGTTTGCTTTGGGCACCAAACCCATGCGATCCCCACGCCTGGTAACCCCTCCTCCTTGACACGTCTGAATTCCCCGCTCTCGCAGACGCTCTCCGCGGGGAAGCCACAGGTGAGCCGTGCAGGCCTTCCCTCTTCCGTCCCCTGTGGTGCGGAGCGCACAGCCTCTGCTCCGTCCACCACAGTGCATCATGGGCGCAGAACCTCCAAGGAACCTCTGCAGACCCAGCCCTGCTGCCTGAGCTCCTGCAGTGGCACCTGCGTCCTGACGGCCACGCCAGCAACAGGAGGAAGTGACGGCACTCTGGGCTCTCAGAGCCGCGGGACCACACCGTGTGACACTCCCCAGAGATGTGACGTGTGGGGAGCACGGACGTTCGCACACAGGTCCCACCGTCGTACGTGGGCCAAAACGCGCCTGCAGAGACACACGCGTGGGGGCCCTTACCTGAGGAAGGCTTTGGCTCGTGGGAGGTGAGGGGTGACCAGCAGGAAGTCGTCCACGAAGCGCAGGAGAACCCTGGACACGGATTGACCCCGAGATGAGGGGGACCCTGAACGCACTGCTTTACGCCCACAGGCAGCGTCCTCCCACAGGAGCCAACGCTGAAAATTTAATGTCTGTGTTCCCGTGGACACGGGTAAAGCGACCTTCTCCACAGAATCGAACCGAAGACTCTGGCTTCTGTGGGATTCGGCTCCAGCTACGAATGCCGAGCAGGGGCCCTGCAGCTGGGCCGGAAGCACACGAGCTTGGCGCGGGTCCGAAGCCCCGGCCACACAGAAGGCCACGTTTCCTCCCCACTTGAGGCCTGCTGACCACCTCCTGTGCGCCGTTATGAGAAGAAAGGGTGAGGCCCGGCCTACATCCAGGACCAAAAGTACGAACAGGCCCCCAGCAAGGCAACGCCCGCCCACAGAAGGTCCGTACCCGTCCCGCTGGATTCCGGGGAAGAGCTCGTTCTCCATGTCTCCGTAGCAGAAGCTGCAGAGCAGGGTGGACAGGATGGAGCCCTGGGGGACCCCCTGACACTGGACGTAGGACCTGGGGGGCAGGACGCGCTTAGAAGGTGGGCCAGCCACGGTGGGCCTCCTGCTTACGTCGTAAACACATGCACAGACGTGGAGCACAGACGCACATGCACACGTGTGTCCACGCCGCACCCGCCTGGGGGGACATGAATCAAGATTTATCACGCTCCCCCGCGAGGCCCTGCCACGCCTAGGTCACACGTGGCACGACCCCTCTCCACGAAGGTCACAGCGGGTGGTGGTGCCCCTGGGGAGGAGCCAGGGGTCACAGGCGTGGCCTTTCCGGTGGAGAAAGTCCTCTTCCCACCCGGTACCATTTACACGCACGTGCAGACGTGTTCCCTTGGTCAAAATTCGCCCCGTTGTGCAGTTGGCACGTGTGCCTCCCCAGGGTGTACGTGTTTTTTTATATTTTAACATGATTATCTTTCAGTAAGTGCTGTAATTACTGAGAATATAATAATAATGAAAATACACCCTTTAACTAGAAAGCTTCCTGAGCGTGGCCCACGGTTAACGACCTCCGAGAAGGCCCCGCGGTCCAGGCTGACCTCTAACGGCCGTGGCCGTGAGCCCGAACCCCCGGGGCCGCTGCTCTCCTCGGTCGCACACGGGGTCCCGCTCAGGCACTCGCCCAGGCCGGTTTGGCTCCGCACACGTTAAAGAAGTTATCTGCCGGCTTCTGAACGCAAGGACTTCCCACAACCGTGGGAGCCTTGCTCTGTCACCCGGCCGCACGGCCGCAGTGCCTGTCCGCGGCCGGTAAGGGGGAGCCGCGGGTCCGGACTCACCTGCCCCCGATCCTGACCACGTGGTTGTGGACCAGGCGTAGGAAGAGCTTGAAGAGGCTGCCGCCGGCCTCGTTCAGGGAGCAGCTCTGCGAAGGCAGGCAGGCGTTCACCAGCGTGGATGCCGCCCTGGGCCAGCCGGCGGGCCAGCCGGACGGCTCACGGTGGGGGCCCCGGACCCAAAGGAAGGCGTCTGGTGTCTGGGAGCCTCACATCGTGGCAGGGTCGCCCCGAGACTATCGTGCACAAAGCACGGGGACCGCGAGGGCCGACCCGCTGCTGGCAAACCTGGCTTTGGGACACTCTGCTCACACGAGGCAACAGGTCGCTCGATGGGTAGCTCGAGGCGGGTGTACGGGGCAAGCCCTCTCTTGTCCTCCTAGAGGGAGGGGGCTCGCCTTCGTGTGACCTCGAGGCCAAACTGCGAGCGAAGATGTACGGCAAATCTCAGAAGAGCCGCGGGCAGGCGGCAGAGGGTGCGTGAGGCCCAGAAGAGGGAAAATGTGGCCAAAGGTGGCTGCAAGTCTCTGCCAGCCACAGAGGGTGTGAGCAAGCACCCGCACTGACCTGCTCGATGACCACGGCGTCCCTCAGTGAGCCCGCTGCCTGCAGGCGCTCCACGAACTGTCTCATGTAAGGCTGGAGGTCCGTGAAGGTGGACACCTGCTGGCCGGGAAGGCGGGGTGAGGCGAGCGGACGCCCCCCTCCCCAAGCCCCGATAGCAAGGGCACACTCAGAACGGGGAACAGAGCCTGGGAGGCTCCGCCCTGCAGCTTCTGTGGTGCCCCTGCCATGGCCGCTACGACCAGGGATGAGATGCAGAGCACGGCCGCCTGGAGATGCTGGGGAGGCGGGATGCAGGCGGGCTGGGGTCTCAGTCCTCGGGGTGCATCCCACCCTCACCCCGACTTCTCCCCAAGGCCTGTATCCACCGTGGGAGGTGGAGCCCGAGCAGAAAGTGGGGGCTCTGAGGCTGAAGATGCTGGGGTTCAGAGCCACGAAGTAGCTGGGACTGAGGGGCAGTTCCCGGGGGAGGGGCTGCAGAGAAAACACCCTGAGCAGCAGGCGCCCCTGGAGCCACGCCGAGTGGGGCTGAGGGAGCCCAGCCCCTCCGAGGGGACCACACTGGGGAAGGGCCGAGTGAGGGAGACCAGGCACCACTGTCTAGAATGGACCCCCGCCGAACTAAGGTCACGGCTCCACCGCTGCCAGGAAAACACCACCCACTCCGGAGAAAAGCTCGCAAAACCCTTGTGTTAAAACCCCTATTTACAAAGTGTGGCACACTGGGAAAAAATTCCAGAAGCTATAGAATAGGCCTGTGTGACCAAAACCACCCACAAACCAGCAGAAACAGACACGACAGAAACCTGCCTGCAGGCGAGCTGGTATCACTCAAGATAACACTGCTAACAAAACAAAGATGGAGGATGTAACCAGAGCCCTGGAATCTGTGAGAAAATTCACATGGATTTCTAACACTGAAAAACAGGCTGGCTAAAATTAAAAATTTCATAAATGGGTTTAAAATCAGAGACAGAAAAGAGCAGGTGAGTGAACCAGAAAACAGGTCTATAAACGCGCAGATTCCAGCAGAGACGGAACATGTTAAAGCAGCAGCGCAAAAATTAACTCAGAACAGGCCCTGGACTGAACGCCGCAGCTCGAGCGAGAAACATTCCAAAGGAGCATCAGGGTCAGGCAGCCGGGCAGGCGCGCCGCTCGAGCACAACACGGCTTCAGCCCCGCCCCGCGGATACGCTGGAGCCCGCAAAACAAAAGCGTCTGTCTGTGGAGACTCCACTTGCAAAAGAAAAGGCGAGACAGGCGAGAAGGCGCCTGGGAGCCCACAGCTGCCCAAGGACTTGTCCCCAGAGCGTGGGAAGGTCCCCTAAGATGGATGACCAAGGAGACAGCCTGGCAGCACCGGGGAGATGGGATGGGCACCCCATGAGAGGACACAACCACGTGGCCGGTACGCAAGGTGCCCAGAACCGGATCTCCCCAGACCGAGTCCCACAGACAGGACCGCGCTGCGCCACCGGGCGGCCGGGCTGCAAGCTGCAGCCCTGGTCCCTCGGTACCGCCAATACCGCCGCCAGGGCCCCCTGCAGCGCCTGCAGCCGCGCTGGAACCTCTTGGGCAACATCGCCTAAAACTACACAAGCCTGGAATCCGCCCACGGCAACGAGGACTTTGTTTCCCAAACGGCACATCCTGGGGATGCTGGCAGCGGCCGCACTCACGTCCAAAGAGGAACCGGCAAACGCCCACCCAGCGGAAGGCGAAACCTCACCGCGCACGGTGACCGCGGACAGAACACGGAGACGCTGCTCTGGGCGGCTGGACCCCAGACGCGGCGGAAACCGGACAGGAGGGCAGAGTTTCCCTGATTTCACATTACAGAGTTAGAGACAAGCGAGCATGTCGCCGTGCTCGGGGTAGGAGAGGTGCCCCCGGGGGCGGGAGGGAGTCCCGCGGGCGCTGCTGTTCTGGGCCGTGAAGCGGAGAAGACGTCATCCCTGTCCACAAACCCAAGATCCTGCGTCGCACACTCAGGACTCGCAAACCATGCTCACCAGCGCCTTGTGCTGGGGTCTTCACACGCGCCTTTTCCAAGAACTTCTGGGGGAATTCCGCCCCCCCCCCACGCCTCCAGTACACACGCTGTTTCGGCCGGGGTGGGGTGGGGAGGTGGTCCAAAAGCCTTCCCGACAAGCGCTAGGAAACCCCCCACCTGATGGCCTCGGGCTCAACCGAATGCCCTTGTCCCCTCCCAGCCCTGCCTGGGCCGGAGGCCCCAGGTGGCTGCGGCGAGGGGCTGCCCTTCCACCCTCAACCCACTGCGCCCACACGGACATCAGCGCGGCCCAGGAGTCCCGGGCGAGGCGCCCTGTGGCACCTCCCCGCCCATGGAGCACACGCGGCCCTGCTGCGTGGCCGCTGGGACACCACGGAAACACGCGTGGCTCTGCTGCCACCAGGGTCCCTCCTCTCTGATCAGCCCGCTGTGTAGTCGGGGCCCTGCAGCTGTGAAGGGGCAGCGGGAGGACAGTAACCGACGGGAACACCAAGAGTGAAGATGACGACCGCGCGTGCGCATGCGCGGGGGTGGGGGGGTGGGGGGTGGGGGAGGAGGGCCTGCCGCGCACGCCCACGCCCACGCCCACCACCACCACGCCCACCACGCCCACCACCACCACCACGGCGCATGCCCCTCCCGCAGACCGCGCCTCCCGCAGCCCACGCCCCCCACCACCCAACGCACGCTTCCCGCAGAGCGCGCTCCCCAGCACCGAACACACCCCAGGTGGGGCTTACGTGTCTCTTGAAGGACTTCCGCACGTGTCCGCGGGCAGTCCTCTGGACCACGGCATACTGGCGCACGCAGTACGAGTTCTCATGAGGCCGGATCACGTTGGCTATCACCTCCGCCAGCCTGTCCTGGGGGAGCGCGTCGTACGCCCCCGCCACGTCCACCTACATGGGAACCGAAGTGCCTGAGGACGCGCTCACCTGGTCCCCGAGTTCCCGGTCCCTCTGGTTCTGACCTGCGGTCAGCAAACCCTGGGGTGAATCGTACACCAGGGGACTGGGGAGACCCTGGCCCCCCCCACACTGTCCCGTCCCCGCCCCCCACGCCCGCTCCCCACGGGGCTCTCGCTGATACCCACTTCCCCCGGACTCTAAGCACCCTCGGGGCGGGTCTTCGCCCCTCTCTCTGAGCTGCAAGCTGATGACCAGGGTACCAGGGCACCCGGCGCTGGGGTGTGAGCAGGTGTCTCCTTCCCTGAAGGAGCTCCCGTGGAGTTGGGGTGCAGTCACAGAGTCCACTCCACAGGGGAAGGCACAAAGCCTCGGCCCCGGGGAGCCAGACACCCCCAAATGGAGATGGGGTTCCCTGCCCTCCCGCGCACAGAAGAATCTGTGGGACGCGGACACGGCTCCACCAAGGGGTGACTCGTTCTGGCAAACACGGGACTGCAAAAGGCTGGCCACTGCCCACACTGGCGGGGGCCCGAGGCGAGGGGTCACCCGCAGGGCCGGTTCCCTTGGTGGGGGGCGGGAATCGGGCGCCCACCTTGACGAAGTAGAGCGGGGCCACCGGGCCCCGGGCCCGCAGGGGCAGCACGAAGGCCTGCCAGGCCCTGTAAATGTCGTCCATGCCCAGCACGGAGGCCCCCAGAAGGCCGGGGCGCCTCAGCCGCTCGTAGTTTAGCACGGCGAACAGGGTCTTGACCTGGGAGGTGAGATGCTGGACCTGCAGGCCCAGCCCAGGACGACCAGTGTCACCAGAGGGGCCCCAGACCAAGGGGATGTGGGGTCAGACAGCCCCCGGGACGAGAGGCAGGCCCCCGCGCTGTGCCGCCGCCGCCGCCACCCCCGCCTACCCCGCCTCCCTCGGACCGCAGAAGGGCCAGATGGCTGCCCCCCCACGCCCACCCCAGACCCCAGGGTCTCCCCAGGACCCGTCCTGGGGTCACGGACGCCACGTGTGGGAAAAGGCAAGTAGCCACACCCTTGGTCCCCTCTACTTACCTGGTCCCCCCCACCCAGCGAAGAGGGGTGCTGCCTCCTGGGGGCCCCACCTCCTAGGGGACCCCAGCCCACTGGGCGAGCACTTTGTCTTCGCTCATGGACCAAACCCCCATCAGCAGCGACAGCTTCTCTTTCTCACTAACGGTAGAATCCCCCCAAATCCCCCCCAAATCCTACAGGGAGGCGCATGGAAGGGGGCAGAGCTGCTGGTGAGGCAGAGGTGCCGTGGCGGGGAGAGCAGTCACGGGGGCTCACCATGGGGGTGAGGTCCTACGGGGGTCCTCGGGACCCTGGCAGGCTGGTGACAGCTAGCGCATGGTCCCTCTGCCCCGGAGAGCACACCGTGCCCACCCCCGGAGGATTGCAGGGGCCAGGGGCACAGAGGGTTCCCAGAGCCCATCCAGCACCTCACAGGACTGGCCTTCCCGGGAGCTCCTTCTCTGGGCCCGGGAACCCCCATCCACGGCACCCCACCATTCCACGGCCTCACTGGGGCTGCCAGCCCCCCGAGACCCTGACTACAACCACCAGGCCTGGGGTTCAAATGCACTTTGCCTAAAAGCGGCACAAGCGGCGACCTTCCTGTCTCTGTGCGACCTCCCGGCTCCCACGACGTCGCCCATGTTCACGATGGGCCGCAGCCCGCTGGGCTTGGGGACGAAGCGGAGCTTGGACGTCGGCAGAGCCGGCCTGTCCTCCTGGAGTCGCCTGACATCTGCCTCGGATAGCTCGCGGAGCTGCACGCGCTCTAAGTGTTGTCTGAAACAGAGGTGCCCGTGGGAAGCCGGGGCGGGCAAGCATGGCAGCCGCCAGTGCCCGTGAAGCCGGCAGAACCCATGCCCAGCACCCCAGACTTGCGGCGTGGCCGGGCGTCAGCTGGAGGCCCCTCCTCGGCAGGGCCGGGACACCCAGTTCCCGGTGGACAGAGCCCCGGCTGGTGTAGGCCGGGACCCATGGGCCAGAGAGCCCGCCCTCCTCTATACAGAATGGGCAGGGAGTGCTCGGCGCGGCCCCGAGGAACAGAAATGTCTCCCCATGGGCCTGCTAGCTCCTTGTTACCTGTGACCTTCAGCCTTTACCCCAAAACCACCCACAGGGAGGGCCTGGGTGGCCCCTGCCTCCTGGCCGCTGGGGTGAGGATGCTCCCTGGGCTGGTGGCCCCAGGGGTGAAGCGTGGTTCCAAGCACAGCCCCTCATGGGATTCAAACACCCACCAGGCAGGGGTCGGGCCCCATGGGCCCCACAAGGACAGCCTAAACGGCCGCTTTGGGTCACGTGGCGTGAAATACTTAAATGGGGCGCCTTCGCTCAAGACCACGATCAAGACGTCCAGAGCCTCCCCCCACCAGACACAGGAGGACACGGGCCCCAGCACGTGCGCTCAGGGACCCCGGCCCGGCTCCCTCCACAGACGTCCTAACGCAGGGCATGGCTCTGGCGCAAATGCTGAGCTCTCTGACACTGGGAGCCTCGCCAGGCCCAGCCCGTGTCTTTCGGGCTGTCACCCCATCCATCCTGGCTGGTTCCTATCCAGCTGACACCTGCCCAGTCTTTCCAAATGGACATAAGACAGTCAGTGAGCAGCTGAGACAAAGCTCATGGCCGCCCCACGGCCATCCAGCCCCCGGGAGGCCTGCTTCACGGCAACGCCTCTGCCCCAGACGCGCCCCACTGCATGGCGTCAAATAGGCGGGTCTGTCATCTGTGTCATCCTCCGTTCTGTGCGGATTAAACAGCACCGGGCCCATGTGCCGGGGGAAGTAAGCGGCCCGCCCGTACTGCTTCAGTCCAGACAGACTCCCAGACCCCACAGGCCATCCAGCCCAAGCCCCCGGCCTTCAGGTAGGAAGGGGCTTGCAGGAGTCCGTGACGGGGGCGGGGTCCCTGGAGGGGCTGGCCGAGGAGCCCTGGGCAGGGAGAGGCCGTGGTTCCCCATGGCCGTACCTGATGCCGACGCTCTGCAGCTGACTCCAGACGCGCTTCCGGAAGAAGAAGAGCCGGTTCTTCTGGAACGTGGTCTCCGTGACATAGAAGAACGCCCTGAGCACCTCGACCACGTACGCACCCATCAGCCAGCACAGGAACCTGGCCAGGACGGCCTCGCGCAGACGGTGCTCGGCGGCCGGGACGCAGCGAGCCCCTGGGAGGAGAGAGGCCGGTGCTCACCCCGCGTGCTGCCTGAGCGGCCCCTCGGGCCTGGACGGCTGCACGTGCGGCCCACGGGCCGTGACTCGGAGCCTCGGGCAGAGGAGAACGCGGGTATCTCAGCAACGACGCTTCCCCCATTGCATGTTAAAGTGACTGTTGGATCACCGGGCTTTGATAAAAAACGTCTTTAAGTTAGTTTCACCTTTCCTTTTTTACTTTCTTATTGGGGCTACGGAAAATCTGAAATGTATGTAGCTCACGTTAGGTTTCTACTGGGCGGCGATGACGTGGAACCTCATCATCTGTCCCCTTTACACACAGGCTGGAGGAAGCAGAGACTGCTCTCCACACGGGGGACGTGCAGTTGAGGCTGGCGTGCATCGCCCCCGGGGGGCAAGAGCCAGAAACACCTGGGCTTTTCCAGGCTGAACACCGCGGGCAAGCAGACACAGCCACACACCAGGGATGCCCGACACCGCGGGGCTCCGGACCCAGCCGCGGGCCAAGGTGAGCGCGCTCCCCTGCGGTCCTCTGCGTTTTACTCTGTGCACTCGGAAACGTCTCCAGCAGAGGTGCGTCTCGAGAGCTGTCACCAGGCTGCCAGGGGGGCCTCACTGCGGACAGAGCCAGGGCTTCACCACCCGTAACCGGCATGAAAGAAACACAGAGGAGAAGAAGGGGCCCCAGAGGCAGGTCTGGGGCAGGACAATGAACAGTGAGCAAGGAGAAGAGAAGGGGGATGAAGCTACATAAACATCGACTGTAGAAACGGTACCAGCAGCATCTAACTTGGGACACCACTGGGTTAGTGGAGGGAACAGCTCAAGTGTGATCTGGTCCCAACACGCAAGGCCCTTACACGGTTCCCAAGGTAACCAACCACCCAGGGAGGGTAAGTGGAGAATACAGAGCTAACACTGGAAGCAAACCCAACGCACGCACACCCACGTGAGAAAATGCACGTCAGGAAACGAGGAATAACAACGCGGAAGAGGGGGCCAAAGTGCAAGGTGAAAACGGCATCCACACTCGCCTATCATCACAGGAAATGAAAAAAAATCACTCCCGGTAAGTGGTAAAGACTGTCAGAATGGATTGAAAATAAACGGAAAACGTCAGCTCAGGGCTTCCCTGGTGGCGCAGCGGTTGAGAGTCCGCCTGCCGATGCGGGGGACGCGGGTTCGTGCCCCGGTCCGGGAAGATCCCACGTGCCGCGGAGCGGCTGCGCCCGTGAGCCATGGCCGCTGAGCCTGCGCGTCCGGAGCCTGTGCTCCGCAACGGGAGAGGCCACAGCAGTGAGAGGCCCGCGTACCGCAAAAAAAAAAAAAAAAAAGAAAAGTCAGCTCAGTGCTGTTGTTAAGACACTTAAACCACGTATCCTCATAGGATACGAACAGGTTGAAGATAAAAACTAAATAATGAAAAACGACACAAGCAGGAAATACTAACCAACGGGAAGGCGGGTAAACACACTTTATGGTAAAAAGAGCCACTAAACATTCACAGGGAAGATTAAGTCTAAAATGTGCCGGCAGCTAACAACCCACCGTGCAGACCATCGGGCAAGCAGGAAAGGACACGCCCACGCCCTGGGGCCGTGTACCCTCAGCGTCGCGGCATCCGGAAAGACACACATTTTGCACGGCACCCGACGTGGTGACCACAGCACCAACCCCGGCCTGCAAACACACGGGAACCATTAGTGCTAACGCCACACACGAGACCAAGCCAGTCTCCGCGGGCTCCAGGCCACCGCGGTCCTACGCACCCGCACGTGGCTGAGTCAGAAATCAACAGTAAAAGGCAATTTAAAACTGCCACACGTTCGGAAAATAAAACATAATCGTCCAAAGAACTCCAAGATCAACGGAGCCATCACAGTAGAAACAGAAAACACCGAAAAGCGGCCGATCGAAACACGGGGCAGCTACTGCGGGGCTAGGGAAATGCACAGCCGGGGAGGGAGTCGGAGGGGCGGCAGGTGACTGAGGAGGAGAGAGGTGGGGAAATTAGGAGCGGCCGACACCCCGCTGAGACGCCAGAGCCACGCCTCAGGTCCATGGGGCTCAGGGGCGGGAGGGGGAACGCTCCCACCCGCAGCTCAGGAAAAGCAACCGTGGTCGGATGTAGGCGGACAGGATGGGCCAACCAGAAGCTAAGGCAGCGAGCAGGAATCCTTCTGGTGATGTCTCTAGTGACACGTGGCCCCAGATGTGGACAGCCCGGTTGTCTGGCCTCCGGGGCTGGGGATCAGGGAGCTGACAGGTATCAGTGGGCAGCATGGCAGGCACGACAATGGCCTCAACGGAGGCAGAGGAGGCTGGCGCTGTGGACGGAGTGCCTGGCCGGCACGGAGGAAGGGCAGCATTCCGGCAGG
Organism: Pseudorca crassidens; assembly: GCF_039906515.1. Classification (NCBI taxonomy): domain Eukaryota; kingdom Metazoa; phylum Chordata; class Mammalia; order Artiodactyla; family Delphinidae; genus Pseudorca; species Pseudorca crassidens. Next base: position 1,317,544 of record NC_090298.1, read on the forward strand.
AGAGGGTGGAAGAGGCGACCTCGGAGAGCCGCAGCTCAGAGCAGCATTTATTCAGCCAGCGGGCAGAAGGCGTGGCCGAGGCCATGGAAAGGAGCAAATGACCAGGGGCATAGCTCAGGTGAGCAAGGGCCCAGTCGCCTGGGAAAACACCACCTCCTCAGTGCCTGCAGCTCGAGGGGCACGGGGACCCCATCTGAAATCGGGGCCAGAGCACAGAACTCAGAGCCTCCTTCCACAGAGCAGGCTGGGGCCCCACGAGCACAGAGGCGTCAGGTGAGGGCCTGGGCTCCCGAGCCCACCTTCTGGAGACTCATCCACGGCGTCCCACGTGCAGGGAGTCACGCAAGATGCCAAGTTTCTGGAGATCCGCTGTAGGACACCGAGCGTGCAGTACGCAGTACTGTGCTGTCCACTTCAACGTTGTTTAAGAGGGCAGGTCTCATGTTACGTTCCCACAATTGAAAAAACATTTTTTTAAACCAAGTTGCTGAAGGTCACCCTGACTGTCCGCGTCACCTGCCCCGGGGTCTCTTGGGGAGCCAGAAAGGGTGTGCCCCGGCTGCACCTGAGGCCACCACAGCCGCGATCTTTGGGGCCCCCACCCCGGGGACTGTCACACGCATGGGGGAGGTGGGGGGCAAACCTGGCTCTCACAGACGACTTCCTTCTAGAGGTCATGATCATCTCAGGAGCGTGGGGAGAGCAGGGAGGGTGCTGGGCCTTTCACTCCTGGCTCCGCCCTGCCAAGGAGGGTGCTGACCCAGGCGGGGCTGACAGTGGCTGGGCCGGAGGAAGCCCAACGTCAAACCCAGAACACCACAGTGGGAGGGACACGGCAGGCTCAGCTCCACAGAAAATATCCTGCCGGCGCCCACAGTGGCTGCCCACTGCCCTGAGACAGCGGTCGGCGTCCTGATGCTCCCCTTTGACCCCTGGTGACGCTGGGGCCTTGTTCAAGGACACGGTCTTTTCACTCCTCCCACCTGCCTGCCCCGACCTAGCAGAGGCACAATTAGAACTCGCATCCGGATCCGCGTGGGGGCTGACCAGATCCAGCGGGGAACCGAGGAGCCGCACCTCCCAACCCCATAAACGGGGTTCTGGGTCCAGCCCCCGTTTCTATCAGCGGGGCCACGCCAAGGCGATAAACCTTGACGTCAAAAAGGGTTACGAATGACCCGCAGACACGCCCACGGGACCTCCTGTTGACCTCCGTCTGTCGGCGCAGCCCTAGACCACGTGTCCCGCCTGCTCACCGCCCCTCCCCATCGCCCAGAACCTGCCTGAGCCCATGAACGTCCGGAGATTTATGCGAACTGGATGGGGGGAGAGGGGGACAGAGGCAGAGCACTCAGAGGGAGCAACCCGACAGCCACCAAGAAGCCCCCTGCCCCCCGAGCGAGGTACGGAGGAGGCCCTGCCGCACTCGAGGGCCCGAGGGCGGGGTCCTCACCTGGGCTCCCGCGCAGCCAGGCGCAGTCCTGCACCTTCATCTTCCAGGTCAGCTCCTGCGGTGAGAGCTTGCCGTGCTTCCCCAGAGAGAGGAGCTTCTTCACATTCCTCAGGAAGCGGCGCTCGTTGTGCCGGGAGCCCCAGAGGCCTGCGGGCACCAGCCGGCGAAGGCAGGCCCGCAGGAGGCCGTACACCTGCCAGGGGCTGCTGTGCTGGCGCAGCAGCTGGACCAGGCGGCGCGAGCCCGCGTCCCCCTCGGGGGTAGCGGCCGGCCTCTCCCCGGAGCGGGCGCCCACTCCAGGGCTCTCCCGATCGCCTGGCCCCGCTGGGGTGGTGGAGGCCGGCAGTGGGCAGTGCGCCCTGAGAAGTGCGCCGTAGGGGCACCGCACGTGGTTCTCAAGCAGCTCCCGAAACAGGGGCCTCATCCGCCAGTAGCGCGCGGGCAGGCGGCGAGTCCTGCGCGGAACCCCTGGTGGCCGGGGCTTAGAGCCCAGAAAGATGGTCTCCACGAGTCTCTGGGCCCCCGCCAGGCTGGGAGGCAGGCAGCAGAGCAGGAAGGAGCGGCGCAGCCGTTCTTTGCTACCCGAGCAGTAGAGGAACTGCTTGGTCTCAGCCCACGCTCGGGGACCGGGCTCGCCCTGGGGATGTGACGGCCGCCAGGATGGGGAGCGAACACCCCCCTCGCCGCCCACCAGCGGGAAGGGGCGACGGGTCCTGGGCACGTTGCCCTCCTGAGACTTGGCTTCCGCGGCGGCTCTGGTAGGTGTCATCACGCGGGGGTCGCTGTCGCTCCGCCCAGGCGCCCTGCGCAGGTGGGCCCCGGGCGCCTGCCCTTCGGTACCCCGCTCGGGCTCCAGGCCATGCCTGGGCTTCTTGGCTGGAGGCGGACGGCCCCCCGCGCCGCCCCGACGCCGCCTCGCGCCCTTGGCCGGCAGCTCCCGGGGTCCCCCCGCCTCCCCGTCGCCGCCATTCCCGGCCTGGCGCGTGAGTCCGAGGCCAGTCCGGGTTCCGCCCGCGCGTCGCGTGGGCCGCGCCGCGGCGGCGGTGCAGAGGTCATAGAGCGGCGGCCCGCACACCTGGTAGGCGCAGCTGGGGGGCACCAGCAGGTAGAGTGCGCAGCGCGCCAGCAGGTGGGTGAGCACGTCATCGCCCACGCGGCGCAGCAGCAGTCCCCACGCGCCGCTGCCGCGCAGCGTGTCCGTCACCGTGTTGGGCAGGTAGCTCCGCACGCTGGTCGTGAAGGCCACGGGCGGCCCGCCGCGGGCCCCGTCCAGCAGCGCGAAGCCGAAGGCCAGCACGTTTCTCGCGCCGCGCTCACAGAGCCTTTGCACGACCCTGGCCACCAGCTCCTTCAGGCAGGACACCTGCAGGGGAGGGCTCCTGAGTCGCTGGGGACGCAGGTACGTCCTTCCCCACCCCCTCCACCACCACCGCGGCGGGCCCGACCGGAGTCCCCGGAGGCAGCCCACCTGGCGGAAGGACGGGGCGGCAGGAGGCGGCTGCGCATCCCAGGGCACGCACACCAGGCACTGGGCCACGAGCGCGCGAAAGGCCACCGGGTCCCCGCGCCGCACGAGCCGCCGGTCCTCGGGCCCCAGGCGCCGCACGAAGGTGGCCAGCGGCAGAACCTGCCGGTAGCGGTCCCGCAGCAGGGCGCGCACCGCCCGGCACCTGGGCGCGCGCGGCATCTTCGGAGCAAGGGGGGTCCGCGCGGAGGAAGGGGCGGGGTCGGGAGGAGGAAGGGGCGGGGTCGCGGGAGCCCCGCAGCCCCGCCCTTAGTTCACCCTGCGGGCCGCGGGTGTGGCCCCAGAGGTGTTTGCGCCCAGGTGCCTCGAGAACCTGCTCCGACCGCGCAGCTGCTCCGCGCAGTGTCCCCACCCACACGCCGTGACCCCTCCCAGGGCGCAGGGGTCTTGCGAGGGTCGCACAGAGGAGAGGCTCTATGGTACCGAGGGAGGGGACCATAACGTGGGGTCCCTGGGGGACCTGGTGCATTCTGCGCCCCCGCGGAGCGGGTCCTTCTGGTGTGTTACTGTCTCACGTGGGCCGTGAACGGGCAGTGAGGGATGCTTTGGGGTCCAGCAGGGGCTCATGGCAGCGAATTTGTAATGATGTGCAAAGAAGAGAATGGACCACCGCCCCTGCCCCGCGGGCCTGGGGAAGCCAAGGCAGCAGGCGCACCCTGGACCTGGACCGGCACGCGGTGGGGCTCCTGGAGCTCTTTCCCGGCTCCGGCGGCTGGCAGTGGTCAGCAGGCAGCGGTCGGCGGGCAGTGGTCAGCAGGCAACAGCGGCACTTCCCCCACCGGCTTGGTCTCCCTGACCCCAGGCTGTAGTTTCTCTTTTTGAGTTCTTCTGTGATCCCCACCAAAACCAAAAATCCTCAAATCCGCTCCCTATGAATCACCCACCTGATGGGTTGGGCAAAGGAAGGGGAGAAGAGGAGCCGCAGCCTCCCTGGGGCACCACCTGCAGGCTCCTGGCACCTGCCATGGCCTCCCTCCATACCCAGAGCTGCCGTTCCCTCCGCAAGCACCAGGAGGAAGGTGAGGCTGGACAGGTCAAGGGCCTGTCCCCAGGCTCGCAGCCCCAGGGAGAGGAGGAGCCCCCACCTTGCAGCCCAGCCGCAGACCCTCCCCAGGCCTGGGGCACCGTTCTGACAACGGCTGGTCATGTGAGCCAGACAGTTCAGAGCAGTCGCCCTAATGACATTCCACCCAAAGCCAGACGCTGCAGTTCTTCAAGGTTGAGTCGTAAGAAATGGGAAGCTTCTGGGTCTTGGGAGGCTTGCGGGGACGAGGCACCTGAGTTTGGCAAACACTGGGCGGCTGAACAAATGTTAACCTTTCACAACGTTAAGAAGCGTGGTCAGAAATTGCTCGTCTTCATGGCGTAAACAGACCTCTGCTACCCCTCCGTCGATGACGCCGTCTCACATTCATCCTGCTTGCTCTGGTCTGCCCGGCTCGTAACCCTCGGGACTAAGGGTGGCTCTCCTGGAAGTCCACTGCGTGAGCGCCGCAAGGTCTCTGAGACTTGCTTGTTTCTGCCAGTAGAGGATTTGGGGCGGCTTTGGGGAATTTGTTCTTTTCCAACAACTAGAAACTGGAGAAACCAGCATGGAAAACAATTTTTTTTTTTTTAAAGAAGAAACAGAAGCAGTGTGAACAATACCATGTTGAAGTGAGGAAACTTTTCCTAGAGAGAATGGAAATCGTTCATCTCCTGAATACTCTGTGCACTATTACACGTGCGGTTAATCCGTCTCTGGAAAGCTAGGGGTGGTCTCAAGTCACTGCGCCATAAAACATGAAGATGTTCCCAGAAAAAATTTCATATTGTCGGCTTATGACAAAATACAGCAAAATCCGATTCTAGAACTTCTGGAAGGCAGGGGATGGGTTTCACACTTCATACCTGGCAATTTCTAAACAGTGGATTCTGTGCCAGGAGCCAAATACGTGTCGTTTGTCACTGAAGGGGCAAACAGAGCCCCCCGCCCCCCAATTACGCAGTAGCCCGACTGAGGTTTCCTACTGAGTGTGCAGTGATTGGACACCGGGGCTGCTCTTGGGGAGCTGGTGGGGGGCCTGCAGGGCTGGCAGTGGACCATCGCCCCCCGTCTGCGCGGAGTCACCGCAAGGCGTGAAGAGGGAGAAGCCCAGCAAAGGGAGGAAAGAGGGTCCCAGAGACTCCAACCGGTGGGCATGACCGGAGCCCTGGCCAGTGCTTAAATTAACGATTAACGCCATTGGTTCCCGAGCAGGGCTGTCCGAGGGCAGCGGCTGCTTCCTGCGTTCGCTGCCACTGGCCTCGGGACACCGCAGCCCCGCGGGCGCAGGAGGGCCGGCTCTGGAGGGCGGTCCAGGGAGGGGGACAGGCCACAGTGACGCGTCCGGCACCACCCCTTGCCCACGGGCTGGCACACCTGATGCACCTGCCCGCCCCCCGACACAGGCACCCTCGGGTCTGCAGTCAGGACGAGGGACAGCACCACCAGGACCCAAAAGGGTCTCAGCTGAGGAGGTTGGCGGCTGAAACATATGCAGTGCAATGTAGGGACACATGCAGACGGCTGAACAGCACGGGGTAAAAACAAAGCGGCCAGCAGCGCAGCCCCGAGCCCAGTGCTGGGGCCTGAGGACCAGATGCTGGGAGGGGAGAGAGAGAGGGAGGGGGAGGGGGAGGGAGAGGGAGAGGAGGGGGAGGGGGAGGGGGAGGGAGAGGGAGAGGGAGAGGGAGGGGGAGGGGGAGGGGGAGGGAGAGGGAGAGGGAGAGGGAGAAGAACAGGGGGAGAGGAAGAGAGGGAGGGAGAGAGGGAGAGAGAGAAGAGGGATGGCCTGCGGACCCACCAAGCTCTCTGACCCCAACCTCTGCCTCTGTGGCTGCGTCCCCCTCCCTGACCCTGACAAGGAGCCTGCAATTGACTCAGGGTCCAGCTAGTCCAGGGCCGTGTCCCGGCCTCAAAGCCCCTAGGAAGGGGCATCCTTGAGCCATCCTTCTGCCTGCGACACTCAATGCAGCAGAGCGTGCAGCTGGTTGAGGGCAGCAGCTCTGCCTCTGGGGTCCTCTCCCAGCGCCCCTGGTGGCTAATCCCCTGTGACACGGTGGACACCAAGCCAGGACCGGGACACTGACCCTGGTGCAGCGTGTGAGTGGAAGGCGGTGTCATTTTGTCACCCGTGTAGACTCGTGTGCCCAGCACTGCCATCAGGACACAGAACTGGCCGCCGCCTCCGGCTGGGCCCCCGAGTTCCCCCTACACGCACACACATACACCATGACTCGCCTACTCTGTGCTGAACCGTGTCCCTTCAAGACACTTACATAGATGGGACCATATTACACGTCACCTCAAGGTGACTTTTCCACTCAGCATAATTCCTGTGTGTGTCAGTTGTCAGCCCCTTTGATCCCAGAACAGCATTCCAGGCCTGGACGGACAGCTAATGTAACCACGCGGCGTGTTGAGGGGCATTTGCGTTTTTCCCACTTTGGAACCATTACAAATACAGCTGCCGTGAATGACTGCAGTTAGGGTGTTTGTTGTACGTAACGTACACAATTACATGACTTTTCGTCGCTCGAGGACAAGCGCCCAGGGGTCCGGTCGCTGGGTCACGTCCTAAGTATGTGTCTAGTTTTCCGTTTTGCATCCCAACCAGTGCCACATGAGAGGTCCCTCGCCTGCACTTGGTGGTGTCGCTGATTTTTCCTGCAGGGACAGACGGGTCCTGAGAGGCCTGAACTCCAGCAGCGCTAGAGACACCCGGGAGGGGGCGCTGATGCGACAGCAGGTCTGCACGTGGGCCGAGGTGGGTCTGGCTCAGGGAACAGAGAAGGCAGATGATGGGCAGAGCACTGCCCTTCGTGCTGGACACCAAGGGGTCGGGGGGCGGGGGGAACATCGCCGAGGCAGCCTTAGGGACCAGCATTTAGGAAGTGTTCTCTGGAGAAGCAGAGGGGCAGAGGGGCCGGACCTCCTCTCGGCACCAGAGGGAGAGCCAAGGGGCCCACTGGGGAGGGGATGGAGCAGGGGACAAGGAGGACGGTCCTGGCGGCAGGGACCACGCAGGCAGGAGGCGGCAGCCGCCCTGGGTGGAGGGCTGCCCTCCAGGACCTCGGCCCCCGTCCCGTCTCCCAGGTTCTCTGAGTCCAAGGATCCCGTCGTTCCAACGTGCGGGCTCAGAGCAACCGTTTTATTATCTCATGGGGTTCATGGGTCAGGCGCCTGGGTGGGTCTCCGGGAGCGGACTCATGCAGTGGATGTTTTATGCCCCTATTTTGTGGAGGTTTGTCCTGCCTCAGGTTTACTGGAACGGTTGTTTAATTCTTAGAGGTAAAGATAAATAACATGAAGAACGGTCTTTGTTTTCGTGGAACGTTACGATTCACACAGCGACTTCCCACACAGCAGCTCCTATAGCGGCCCCGGAGGAGGTGGGTAGGTGTCATCGTCCCACCCTGCAGGTCCGCATGGCGGCTTCCTGAGAGCCCCCAAGAACTGGGGCAGAGCCAGGACGGTGTCCCGCTGCACACCCAGCTGGCGCTGGGGCGACGCAGCGTAGCCAGGAGAAAAGGCAGCAAGTTGGGTGGGGGACCCAGGCACACAGCCCACAGGCTCACTGCCTGCCCGGACGGCGACTCTGGGGAATACAGTCATCTTTCCCCAGTTTCTCAGTGCACGAGGCCTTTGATCTCCCGCGGCAGCTTGGCCTCAGATCCGTCTGACCCGCTTCCACGCCTTTGTGTACTTTCTCTCACACCTTAAACCGCCTTATGAAAACCAATAAAAAGTGCTTAGGACTAAAAATCCCTCCAAATGGGGCATTTAGTCCTCGCACTTCAGCAAACACAGTTCAGCTTCTGTTATACACACACCTTTGGCTCTCTGCACACTTGAAAGTTATTTGATGAAATTTAAGGAAGCGGTAAGATAAAATTATCCACTTGGATGCCGAATGGTGGAATTTACTCACAGAATTAAGCCCTTTAATCGCTCCCGGCCCAGCCGTGTCCCAGTTCCCCAGTGGGCACGGCCCAGGGCCGGGGCGGGGGGCATCTACAAAGCCCTTCAGCGGAGGGGGTCCTCGCCAGGGTCACTGAGAAGCAGTGAGCCATGGGGCCACTCTGCCCCGCCCGTCACAAGAGCGAGGGGGGAGGGGGAGAAAAGAGGCCGGGGTCCGAGCTTCGCTCTGAGCGAGCTGGGTCTTCCTCACAGACACACCGAGTCCACGGTCAGAATGCAGGGCAGCTGCAGCTCGGGGGGGGCAGGCCGAGGGCTGGCTGGGTTCTAGCTCCTTCCAGGCCGCCAGCCACGCTCCAGGAAGCGCCAGAATGATCTCAGAAGAGCCCGAGAGCATATCACACCCACCAGAGCCTTCCACGGCTCCTGGGAGAAAACCAGACGCGTCACCCCGGACCCTGAGCTCACAGGGCCTCGGAGGGTCTCAAGGTGCTTCTGCCCACAGAGCTCGGGACCCGGCAGACGGGACACGAGCTCTAACCCTTCCTGGAAGGAATCACCCGCACATCTGGCCTCGGGATTCCCACAGATCAGTCTTAACCAAACGAGCTCACAACCGAAAACCTCTGGACACACAGGAGGACGAAGTACCGTGAGTGAGAGCAGATGGACCCCAGCAAAAACAAAGCAGCTGCATCAGGCCTGCAGACTCTGCAGCCACGAAGGACACTCACCCCCAGTGCCGACCCGTCCTCTACGCAAACCCAGAGGCGGGAAAGCAGGCAGAGGAGAAGACCCCTCAGACAGACCAGGAGCTTTAATAAATACAATTAAATAGAACGTCTGGAACCATATAGATGACTGAATAATGAACAATTCAGTAAGTGAACTAAGTACCAAAGTCGAGAAAATTAGCACCGTGGAAACACGGATCTCTCTGCAAACACTGCGTTCAGCACAGAGGGGCAAGGAGGCTGACAGCAAGGAGGGAGGACAGAACAAATCCTAGCAGAGAAGAAACGTGTGGGAAGGGCATTTCTGGGATAAGTGGCCGAGGCTCTCCCATTGCCGATGGTAGACTCGAACACGCTGTTGGAATCAGTGCATCACACGTGGAAAGGGAGACGGCAAGGACGCCACACGTGGTAGAGGGAGCATCGCCGACTCAGACGGGAGAAGCCACAGCGGCTCTGGAAAGGCTGCAGGCAGCGGGAGATGAACCGCCATCCACCGGGAGCACCTTTCAAGGATAAGGGTGAAGTAAAGGCCTGTGTGCGGAATAAACCTGGAAGGGTCTTACCAGCAGCCGGATTCCTAAAGGATGTGCTTCAGGAAGGAAGGTCTGGTCTGAGAAACGTGGGCCAGGGAATGGAAGCACGTGTGAGAGGAGGCGGCTTCACTCGCGAGGTTCAGGGAGAAACGGCCAGGACCCCGCGGGAGCGGCACTGAAGTGGGGTCAGAGTGAAACGTCCCGAAACGTTCTTCCCGCGAGGCCTGTCCGGCCTGGATGTGCGGTGATGCTGCCTGGGCGTCAGGGAGCATCCCATCCTGCTCCGTCTTCTGAAGACCACAGCACTGGTACCACCTCTTCCCTAAATGTCAGGGGGACGCACCGAGAAGCCGTCTCGTTCTAAGGTTCTTTGTGGGAAAGGTTTAGCTTCAAGTTGAGTTTTCAGAAGAGACAGGGCTATTCAGGTTTCTTCCTGTGAGAGCTTGGGTGGTCTGTGTCTCTCCAGGGCTTTGTCCATTTGTCCGTGTTTTTGGCTGTATCGGCACAAAGCTGCCCGGATGTTCTTCACTATCCTTTAAACATGTAGAATCTGGTGATGTCACCTCCCTCCTAACCGGTGCTGTGACTGCGTTTTCCCTCGTTTCCTCCTAATTAGTCTGGCTGGAGGTTTATTCATTTTATTGATCTTCTCAAAGAACAAGATTTTGAGTTCATTAACATTCCGGACTATCTTTTTCTGAAGATTTTTTTTGATGGGGACCATTTTGAAAGTCTTTATTGGACTTGTTACAATATTGCTTCTGTTTTATGTTTTGATTGTTTGGCCCTGAGGCGTGTGGGATCTCAGCTTCCTGACCAGGGATCGAGCCCGCACCCCCTGCACTGGAAGGCAAAGCCTTAACCACTGGACCGCCAGGGAAGTCCCAGTACTGTCTTTCTCCTGTGTCACTGATTCCTGCTCTGATACATGTTATGTTCTCCTTCTTCCTTTGGGTTTCATCTGCTCTTAGTTTCCTAAGGTGGAAGCTGAGGATGTGGACACCTTTTCCCGCTATAGGTTTTTAGTGCCCTGACCCCTCGTATGCATGGCTTCAGCCGGGCCTCCGCCTCCCCAGCAAGTACCACAGACGTGGATGTTCGTGTTTTCATTTTCATTCACTTCAAAATACTTTCCTATTTCCCTTTTGGTTCCTTCTTTGATTCATGGCCTATTTCAAAGTGGTGATATTTCATTTCCAAATATTTGGAGATTTTCCCAGATCCTTCTGTTATTGATTTCTGACTTAACTCTACTGGGGCTAAGGAACATAATTTGTATGACTTGAAGCATTTTAAATGTTGTTTAGGCTGGTGTTATGGCCCAGAATATTCTTTCTTGGTAAATGCTCTGTTTTTTTTTTTTTTGGTACGCGGACCTCTCACTGCTGTGGCCTCTCCCGTTGCGGAGCCCAGGCTCCGGACGCGCAGGCTCAGCGGCCATGGCTCACGGGCCCAGCCGCTCCGCGGCATGTGGGATCCTCCCGGACCGGGGCACGAACCCGCGTCCCCTGCATCGGCAGGCGGACTCTCAACCACTGCGCCCCCAGGGAAGCCCTCTGTATGCTCTTGAAAAGAATGTGTGCACTTCTGAAGTTGGGTGGAGTGTCTGTGAATAGGTCACGTAGAGTGAAAGTGTTCAAGTCTCCTCTGTTCTTACAGAGGTTCCCTAGTACTTGTTCTATCAATTACTGAGACGGCGCTGGCATCTCTCACAACTGTGGGCTCCACTATTTCTCCTTGCATTTCTAAACGTTTTTGCTTAATATATTTTCAAGCTCTGTTATTGGGCACATAAACACTGAAGATTGTTATGTCCTTTTGATGAAATGATACCTTTATTTTTATGAAAAGACTTTATTTCTTGGTAATATTATTTCTCTAAAATATACTTTTCCTGATGTTAACATGGTGGATCTTCTCTCAGTGTTTGATTTTAACCTGTGTTCTTGGGTCCTGCTTTTTTATTTGGTCTGGTAATCTCTGCCTTTTAGTTGGGGTGTCTAAACCATTTACATTTAATGCGATTATTAACAAGCTGGGTTTAAGTGTACAGTTTTGCTACTGGTTTCAACTCGTCCCAACCGTCCTCGCTCCTTTCCACGTTGCCCTGCCTTCTCCTGCGCTGAGTGTTTCTGTCTTCCTCATTGGCTGTTTTGTTTCAGAGGCCCCTCGTCTCTAACCCGTCTCCATCCACCTGGAGTCGTAGCACATCTTCACACGCAGTGCGAGAACCTCCCTGCGGGCCTTTGTGCTGTCACACATTTTACTGCTCCATGTTATGAACCTCACAAAACATTGTTATGTTTTAGCTTTAAGTGGCTTGCTATTTTTAGATCGTTTAAATAAGAAAATAAGTCTGCACTTGCCCATGTGGTTGCTGTTTCCAGGGTTTCCCCTGCTTTGTGCAGATCAGATTTGTACCTGCTGCCCTCATCCCTGATGGAAGGACTCCCTGTAACTTCTCACAAGCAGATTTGCTGTGATGAATTCTCCCAGCTTTTGGATGTCTGTAACTCCCGTTTTAAAATGTATCCTGAGACATACGTGCAGTGGGTAAAGAATTCTAAGTCAGCAGCTTCTCTTCTAAAACACGGGGGGTGCATGCTGCCCGCTGGCCTCTGCATGCAGTTCTCGGTCCGGCTTTGTGAGGACTCGTGGGAAGGACACACAGCCCTGACCCTGAGAGCCGCCTCCAGACACCAGCCAGTGCCCAGCCGCCTCGGCTCCATGTTCTGCCTAGGGACGGGCCCTTTGATGAACTTCCGGAGGCCACAGGCTGCCAGTGTAGACATCGCCGAGGAATGATCCCATCGATGAGAACGACTGGATTCAGAGCCAGGCACAGGGGCTGAGATGCTGACGTACGTACAGGCCTCCTGTGTGTGCTCATGTGCCCACACCCGGTGAGGGCTGGCTCTCCGGAGCTAACCTCACTGAGCGTGACTCGACCCCGTCACCCTCCAGATCTCGCCCTTCCCTGTTCCGTCAGTGAAGACGCCTCCCTGCCCTGTTTCTCCCTCTGCGCTACCCAGGGCGTTTCTCTAGCGAAACCCCATCCACCTGACCCCTCAGGGTGCGCCGACATCGGCTTCAATACCAGACGCAGGCATTTTAAGAACAGTCCTGGCCTGAGAGGTTCTTTAAATTTGCTCCTTTTAACAAACATAGAGAAAAACCACATCACACGTTCATTTCTGGGAATGGGGTAAATGCAGCATCTGAAACCTTACATGTTATGCCAGATCAAAAAAAGTGTTACAGCCAGAGAAATTTATTTTAAAATAGAAACATACATACATTAAGCCTTAAAATAGTCAAATTTTAAACAAAAAGGAAAAAAGCCGTTTGATCCCAGAGTCTGCACGGAATGGATTCAAAAAGGCGTCTGATATCCCCTCAAGGACTGTTTACAGACCCCGAGACGAACTCCCCCGGGTGGGGGCAGGGCAGTGACAGCGCAGCCCCCGCCAGCGCCGGACGCTCCCGCAGCCACGGTGACCGGACAGACGTCCACGCGGGCAGCGGCGGCAGTGCTGCCAGCTCCCGTCGGACACAGCGTGACGGAACCCGGGGACGTGAGGGACGTTCAGGGTTTTGGCAACGCAGGGGGCGTGATGTCAGGAAGTTCCACCAAAGCCTCTGCGTGGCTGCGAGCAGCCAGGGTCGGGCTCAGTCTTCGTGGGGTTTCCGCTGGGGATTCCCCTCGTAGGACTCCCCGAACTCGTTCACTCTGCTCTTATCCACGGGATAAAGCCTGCAACGAGACCACGCGTGCGTCACGCCAGCTGGTTTGGACAGATGCGTGCGCGTGTCCTGGGCGCTCGATGGCCAAGACCCGGACGGTCGGCTCACCACGGGAGAGGCGCGTGTGGGTTTGCCCCGTGCCCTCCCGGTGTTCTCGTGACGGTCAGGCCAGAGCTCTGCCCTTGAGGCCGATGAGAGGACGAGGACAGGGATGCCCAAGGAGAGGCAGGGCTGGGATGCGTCCACAGGGGACCTGACCCCGGGCCCCCGCTGCGCAGCACAGGGGCTGAGGCAGCTCCTCCGCCGGACTCCGCTACAGCAGCTGCGAGCGACCCTCATGCCGCACGAGAGCCGTGTGCTCGAGGGGCGATCAAATCAGACAGAAGCGGCGCTCCGGCACCCAGGCGCCAGGCGCCAGCCACCACCCACCAATCTCTCCCCGCAGGACCAGGCGTGGGTCTGCGGCCCGAGCGAGTCCACTGGGGCAGCAGCGCCGCAGGCCGGCACTCACCATCGCTGGTACAGGTACACGAGAAACACCACGTCGTCCCTGAAGCAGGCCAGCCGGTGGGAGGTGGGCATGGTGATGACGAAGGCGAACACGTCGTCGATGAAGGTGTTGAAGGCCTATGGCGGGCGGGCGGGGCCGTGGGACAGGGCCCCAGCACCCACCCGGACCACCCAGGCACACGGCCACGCCCCTGCGCTCGCGCCGCCCAGTGACCTCAGGGCCACCCCGCGAAGCGGGAGCCAGCCGGGGCGGGAGGGGCTGACGCCCAGGGTACCCCCCTGCACAGACTCCAAGGCCCAGCGTCCCACCTGCTCTCCGCACGCGGGACCCAGGAGCACCACCTGGGAGCCTGGCTATCACGGTGCCGGCCTGCCCGAGAACGGCCAACCGGTTCTGAAGGCAGAAGCATGTTCTAACCATTGCCCCGCCCCAAAGCCGCTCGCTCTAGTTCACAGCCAACCCACCTGTGTGTGTGGGACAGGCCATGACGCGCTAAGACAGCCCTCGGCCAGCCCGGCCCCGGGAAACTGGACGCGCCGTCTGGGTGGACACGGACCCAGCACCCCAGACGCTGGCCACCGTGTCAAGGGCGTCTGCCTGCTCTCTGATTCGTGTCGGTGAGCAGCAGCACGGCTCTAACTCGGAGAACCCCTTGTGCTGCTGTGACAGAGAAGCCTGGCCTTTCAGAGCCGCCGCAGGGCACCCTGTGTCTTAAAGGAGCCCCCGGCGCTCCTCCGCAGAGGGGCCTCCTGAGGCATGGCCCAGCCTGGCGGCAAGTCCCCGAGGGCCCTGAGCAGGCGAGGCACTGACCTTGTAGGTGAAAGCCTTCCAGGGCAGGTGAGCCACCGACTTCATCTGGGGACGGGGGGACGGAGCGCGTCAGCGGCGGCACGGGGACGCGGGGGGCGGCACGGGGACGCGGGCACGCGTCTTACCTTGTAGTTCACGAAGAGCTGGGGCAGCATGAAGAGGAAGCCAAAGGCGTAGACCCCTGAGGAGACAGACGCGGCGTGGAGGCGTGCCGTCTCGGGCCTGCGGCCGCTCCCGCCGGGCTTCAGGACCACCTGACCCCCCACGCCCGGGAGCACCGTCCTGCGGTGAACCACCTGCCTCCCGCCCGCGGGGCTGTGAGACAGCGCCCCTGCCCACGCCCGGTGAACGCGGCAGCCTGCGAGCCCGGCCCCGTCCGCCTGCAGAGCGGCCGCGCGGTCAGGACGAGCCTAGTGGGCGGGCGCTCCTCCCAGGACACAGGGCTGGGGGCTGGGGCTCCAGCGTGCCCTAAGACAGCGGGTTCACTGCCCGCACCCAACCATTCCACGGAGAGCACACCGCCCACGGCCAGTCCCGCAGGGCCCAGAGAGAACACGGGGCAGGGCGGGGCCTGACGGGGACCTCTCGGCGCACCGGGCCACGCAGCGGCGGGACAAAGCGACCGCTGTGAACGCTGCCTCTGAGACGGGAGACCCAGGACTCACCGTTGACGAAGCTGCTGACCAACCAGGAGTACCAGCTGGAAGGGAGGGGCGGGTGATGGCGGAGGCCGCAGGCCCCGGCGCTAGTCTGCTAACCGCCGAGCCCCACGCGCCCACGCTCTGCTCCCCGGTCCCGGGACCCGCGGGCTGGCCAGGGGCGACCCGCGCGGGGAGCGGCTTCCCAGGGGCCCCCGCCGAGGTGAGGGCAGAGACTTGGCGCCTACCGACTTTCCTTCACGACTGTCAGTGAGACGGGGCCACGGACGCCCGTGGGCGCCTCGGCCCCTGTGGCCCCGGGCAGTGTGCTCAAGCCCGAGGCCTGCGCCCGTGAGCATTCCCGACCCCGCAAGGGCCAGGGAGGGCCGCGCAGGGCCAGCAGCGGGGCAGGCCCAGGCCTGCGGCCGAGGGGCGTCCCAGTGCCGGCCCCACTGCTGGCCCAGCCAGTGACCCTGAGCCCCAGCTGAAGAGCAGCAAAGGCGACGTCCTACCTCTTATATCTGACATTCAGCAGAGAATAGACGGCGCCCCCGATGCAGAGAGGGTAAAGGAGGTACGACAAGTACTTCATGGCCTACGGGGGACAGAAAACGTCCGGTGGGAGTCCACCATCAAACCTGCAGAAACTTCCTGGACGGAACTCACAGACAACGGGGCAAACACCCAGAACGTTTAGGGCAGCGAAGCCAGTCTGTGTGGAGGATGTGTGTCAGTGAGCATCTGTGCAAACCCCACAGAACGTCCACCACGAAGACCGCACGGCACAGGTAACAGTAACAATACTGGCCCGTGAAACACAGCCAAGCTGACAGACCGACCCAGGGCAGAGAAATGACGCCACATCCTGGAAAGAACTCTGAGGAGATGCTCCCAGAACTCCGAGTTAGGGCTGCCTTCCAACTAACGCGGTGTGTCACCCTTAATTCTGATTTGAACTTTATCAAAAACCCAATAAAAACTGGGATGCAGCTGATGCCCATTAAGCCAGAAAATAAAATCATCCCTGCTCGGGAAACGTGTATCACATCAAACTGAAAACCACAGTTCCCCTCGGCAGGGGGAGTCCGATGGCCTAGGACGCAGAGCCTGTGGGGTCACCACGTCTCAGGGACAGAGGCTCAGCTCGCAGCCCCACAGCTGACCACCGGAAATAAGATATCTCCCGGTGGTACAGGACTGAGCACGGGCGCCCGCAGGGGCTGGGAAAGAGAGGAGCCCCCGGCCTCCCTCCCGGGTCAGGAACCGCAGGCAGGCAGGCTCCCTGGGGGTCTTGGCTCCAGGCAGGCATGCATGCCCCAGGTCGCCGCTCACCTGAGTGTCATACTCCTCCGTCTGCCTTTCAGATTCACTGTAAGTGCCGAACTGCAAGGAAATTCAGTGCAGCCGCGTTAAACCGCGGCCCAGGCAGGCGTCTGCGCTCAGCTGGGCCGCCACGCAAGGAGGGACAGGGCGGCAGGCTGAGAGGCACGAACCCTCGGCCCAGGCGTGGCAGTGCCCCCGCTTCAGAGCCGGGGGTGCAGAAGACCCGATGGCCCCAACCCGCGAGCCACACCGTGTGGGACGCGAGGCGGAAGCAGGCCCGTGAGCCTGTGCGGCGCTCCTCGCGCTGCTTCCTGTTCCCAGTTCCATTGAGTTTTGCAGTGAAGACACTGCTCTTAAAGCAAAGCGGGTTCCCTGGGCTGACTCAGATCAAGAGAAGCCGCATCCCGTCTCCGAGTGCCCTGCCCTTGACCTGGAAACCTGGAGTGCCGTAAACCCCAAGGCCTGTCACAGAAAGCAGAGTGAGCTGCCCGCCCGTAAACCTCAGTGACGCCCGAGCCCCCGCCCGAATCTGCCCAGGGAAGTGCACAGCAGACGGCAGCTGTCAGGGAGGCTAGGAACTGTGCTGTCATGTGGAGGCATCGCCCCCTGCAGGAGTGGGGAGGGCCACCCCTGAGCCTGGCCGACCACGTCCTGTCCGGTCACGGAGGTGGACGTGATGCTCAGCGTGCTGGTGCTGGGCCTACGCCTGGGGACCCCGGGCACATCAGAGAGCCCCGGAGAGGTGCGGTGACCCGCCCACTCGCCCCGAGACGCCCCTGCACCTCCCTGCCGGTCTGCAGGTGACAAGCTGCCCCTGGGGTCGGAAGGTCAGCAACATGAGCACGTGACGATCACCGGCCCTCACGGTGACCTGCATCTCACCAGGACGCAGCTAGGAAGTGCATCAGCAGTCAGCCTGCACGAGCAGACCGGCCGAAACCCGAAGAAGGTGGGCTGGGAGAAGCCGCAGGAGATGACACATCCCCGAGAGGGTGCGGCTGGGTCCCTACCTGAAATGCGGGCCTCAGGCCTCTCCAGATGACGGTCACCTTCAAGGCCTTTTTCACTTTCCACAGCTGAGAAGTTGAAAAGTCCACACTTCAGGCTCCAGGACCGGGGAGAAGCCAGGACCCACTCCTCGGACGGTGACTGACCAGGGCACCGGCCGCTCGGGCCCCTCGCGCCCCAGCCCAGCCCGACCCTTCAGCTACGCGCTGTTCCTCACCTTGCCGGCGGGGACGCCCCGGGACGGCCCCCGGTCTCCAGCCCACACCCAGTGTGCCCACGTGGACCTGGGCCCCTCCCCGGGGCCACTGAGGTGGCGCCGGTCGGGCCGTCCCCCCGCCCAGCCCATCTGCACTGGCGCCCCACTCCGCCTGTCCCCAGACTCGCCCTGGCACCTTCTTTCTGCTCCCTGGGGCACCCCAAGCCCCACGCCCTGCTGTGGCTGGGTCTCTCCAGGACCCTCCCTTAAGTGGGACCTGCACCACGGCCGTGAGGTCGGTTCCGCACAGTGACTAGTGCCCACAGGGGGTCCTGCCAGCACTTCCTTGATGGGCGGTGCCAGCGCCGTCCCCAAGCCGACAGCCGTGTGAGCCAGTGCCCACTGGCAGGGGCGCTGGAATACGACCACAGCTGAGGGTCCCGGTCAGGGTGGCGCCAGGGGCCTGCCGCCCCCCCCACCGCCCCTGCATCACACGTTCTGCTCCGCACGGCGTCCAGCGCAGCGAGAGCTGCACGGGCTTCAGCCACCGTGTTAGCAAGTCCCGTGGACAGACGGGCCAAGCTGAAGCTTCCGGGCCACGAGGAACGTGGAGGCATCGGCAGCTCTGCCCGAGGAGCCGCGGCAGCCACGCCCTCGCCCTGCTGCCGCGCCGGCAGCCACTTCTTCGGCAGTGACGCGGGTCCCGACTGCGCCGAGCGCTTGGGCACCGGAACCACAGACACGGCGCTCAGCCCGGCGGCCCGGAGGGCAGCTCACCTCGATGGCAGCCCCGATGCCTGCAGGAACCAGCACCAGCAGGCTCGTCCGCTCGTCCAGCAGGAACAGGAAGATGACCACGGTGCTGAAGCAGCGCCAGAGCACTGGGGAGAAACGGGCTGTGCTGAGGCCCGGGGAGCGGCCCCCCACGCACCAGCACCCTGACCGCTTCTGCCCCTTTGTCCACTACAAAGGAACCGTGGACCACAGGCGGCGACGGGAAATGCAAAACGATTACAAAAGGCTACGGCCCCAGCAGAAGGCAACCTCAGCAGGTGAACGTGTGTAAGTTACACTTACAGACACAAAAGGCACAGGAGGCGTGCTAAGAACACTGGTTCCTGACGGGATCCCGCACTCTAATCCCAGGCTCTCCTGCTTTCACACGGGCCCTGCGGAGCCTGCGTCTGTCCTTTAAAAGCTGCACTTTGTCCTTTCAGGTTGTGCTTTAGGAGATGCCGCAGCCGTGGAGACACTCCCAGTAGGGAGCTCCCTGCCGGGAGCTCAGGCCCCGGGACCCACAAGCCCCGCTCGTGCCACAGGCTGAAAAGGCCAGGGGAGGGCGCAGGAGGGCTCAGCGGGGGACCCTCCCCCCAAGGAAGCCAGAGGTCATGACAGAAGACCTCGAGACACGGACTCTGGCCTCGGGGGCCACCCAGCATCCCAGAGCACCCACTCGGGTGTCACTTCCGCAGGAGGAAAAGAACCGTCTCTTGCTGGAGACCCAGCTCGGGAGACAAGCAAGACTGTGAACCGACACAGACGGGCGCTGAGCACCGGCACCCGTGTCGCCTGCCCTCCGTGCTCCCAGGCTTCCGTGGCGCTCACCACGACAGCGGACATAGCACCCTCCCGGGCTGCTGCCACAGGGCATCTAAAAGCCCCTCCCGAACGAGAGCCACGGGCGATCGCAAACTGTAGGTTTCCAGACGAGCTTTATCCCCCGCCTGCATCAGCGGCGGCGGGACAGGCCCCGAGGGCGGGGGCAGTTCTCAGAGCACCTACCTGCTTTGGTGGACATTCCGGTCATGCTCTTCTTTTTCTTCCAGAAGCTGATATCATTTTTAAACGCTAGGAAATCAAAAAGCAGCTGGAAAGAAAACGGGACAGCGATGAGCCCCTCAACCTGTGTAGACAAGCCCGGGCCCGACCTCAGATGCTGGCCGTTCAGTAACACCCGTGTCTCCCAGCGCAGCTCTGGAAGATCCGGCTCCACTGGCGGCCAGTTCCCAGGCCCTGGGGACCGGCTGCAGCTTGGCGCCGGTGCCTCGCGGCCTCAGCCCTGCCCCTGCCCCCGAGCCCCCAGCCGCGGTGTGTAACGGGGGTTCTGCCGGCAGGGCTGATCCGTCACTCTCTGAACTGCCACGCCATACCTCCCACGAGCAAACGCTTGTTTTACAAAGTCAGTCGTTGATCTCACTGGTTTTGGATTTGTTTTCAAAACAGCTTCCAAAAGCAGCAGATGAAGCCCCAGGTCCTTCAGCTGGTCAGCGCCCGAGGTGCAGACCCTCTCCCGAGCGGGGTGGGGGGCAGGCCCCGCTGAGGGCCCGGGACCACTCACGTGGAACGCGGCCACGAAGAAGGTCAGCGCTAAGAAATACAAGTTGGTGTCGACGAAAATCCCTTTCACTTCGTCAGCGTCCTTCTCTGAAAACCCTGCAAAGGACCGAGACCCTGCGTGAGACGGACGACGCCAACCCCACACCAGAGCCCTGGCCGGGCTACCCCTCATCAGCAGGAAGAGCTCCGCGGGCCACACGTGCCCTTTCAAGGGGGACGATCGCACAGGCGGAATGGAAGCCGGGCTCCGGGGCTCCCGGGCTGGACTGAGCCCTGAACCCGGGGCACCCGCCCAGCGGCCTCACCGAACTGCTGCAGTGAGAACACAGCGTCCTGCATGTGGATCCAGAAGCGCAGCCGCCCCAGCGAGATCTTGTCGTAGGACACGGTGAGGGGCAGCTCGGTGGTGGAGCGGTTGATGACCTGCGGGGAGCGCGCTGTCAGAGCCCAGCCCCACGCATGCCGCTCCGCCCGGACCCAAGGCCGCGTCTCCCCTGCCCTCTCCCCCTGTGGGGCCCCAGCTGTCTTCGCGGCCCCGGCAGGGCGCCTCCCCCAGGAAGCCCTGGCACCCTGACCTCCCGCCCACCACCCGGGCCCTGCGCGTCTCTCGTGACCACAGCCCCGGGCGCTGGCGCCTCCTGGGCAGGAGCTGGGGGCCCGCCCGAGCGGCCGAGCCACGCACAGGCCCGAGGGAGCCCTGGCTACTCACCGTGAGGTCCTTGACCCGGCTGCTGAGCTGATCGATGAACAGGATGGGCAGGTAGTGCACCGTCTTCCCCAGCCGGATCCTGGGGGATTGGAGCCGTTTCAAGGCTGCAGCGAGCTCCCGGGCCCCCAGGGTGACCTCACAGAGCTCACTCCCCCGCATCTTCAGTGGCTTCTGGTCACAAGAGTCCCAGGACACGCCTCCCCAGGGCAGCAGGGGCGCCACGAACTACGTTCTTCCCCTGCAGAGCTGCCACCAGGAGGAGGTGGGGACCATGCGCACAGTGGGACACCACTCAGGACGCGAGGGGAAGCAAGGGGCTGCGTGTGCGTTGACACGGGGCAGCCCGCGACGTGGTGAGAAGCCAATACCCATCGACCCTCCACGCCTGGCTTTCACCCCATGATCCTTCTGTGCCTTTCACACTCAACCGTGTGAATGGATCATGTGTTCAGAAATTAGATTTTAGTTTTACAAAAGGGAAAACCTCATGACACCACCACAGGACCCACTGGAAACTGAAGAAGGAAACAATTCTGAGCAGAGCCATTTCTAGGTGCTATGTGACGACCCAGTGACAGGCTGTGATCTCACAGGGGGGCTCCCTGAAGTGTAGAGACACAGGATAATCTAAGTCAGTCACTCTAACAGTCTTGCTTACGATAGCAAGTGATGGGAACAGAACAACCTAATAATCAATTTTAAGCAAAGGTAATCGAGTCAGAGCTAACAGGACGCAGACACGACAAAACCTCCCGTGCACGGTGCAGAGGAATAGGGTCTCATCAAGGCTCTCCACTTTCCCTTCCAGCTTCTGCCAAGAGCAAAGGGCAAGATGACTGCCTGCCGTGTCATCGTTTCCCCTCCATATCCTGGCGGCAGCCGTGATCAGCAAGACACCCGGGGAGCAGGGACAGGCTGGGGCGCTCCAGGAAGCACCCCAGGCCCCTCGTCACAGAGAGGGCTCAGGAATGTGGGCACGGCCCATCTGCTTTAGGATTCTGGCCGGCCTCCATCCCTCCACCCGCCACCCACCAGGTCACCCCTTTGCCGTCCGCTCAGGGAGTGAACGAGCGATGCGCAAAGCTGGGCAGGTGAATGTGAACTACGGTGGCCTTCCCACCGTCCGGGCCTCAGCTCAGCGGCCAGACCAGCAGCACTTACATCTTCATGTACCGATGCACATCGGCGGGCAGGGAGGCCCCGTCAAAGACAAAGTCATCCACCATCACGTTCAGGGTCAGCCTTGGTCTCCAGTGAGACACGGGTTCGTCCAGGGCACTCGCTGGCCTCTTCTCAGCCTCGATCTGCTGCTACACGTAAGGACTGACTTAGAGGAAAAGACCAAGGCTGGAGCGGGAGGGGCCCGGGGGGGCTGAGGCAGCAGGGTGCTGGCACTGTCACCTGGGAACAGCCCACGAGCCGAGAGCACAACCGTAAGAAGGGCCAGCGGAGCATATGGGAGGACCCACGGCTGCCAGCTCCCCGACTCTCATTCCCGCGCTTCCTTCTCGCAACAGAAGACAAGGGTGTGCTGTTTCGCACCACGGGGTCCTGGATCGCACTGCCTCCTGTTTCGGGCCCTTGTCCGGAGCAGGGATTCCGAGAAGGACGAGGCTCCGGCACATTTGCAGAGGTGCTGGAGCTGAGAGCCCCGCCCTCTGCAAGGAGGCTGAAGGGAGCCGCCTCTAAACCAGCTCCACCCCGCTGTCTGGAAAGGGGCATTTCCATGTCTAGGGAACAAGCCTAAAGCTACTGAACTCAGAAACAAACTCTGCCCGCCAAGGAAATCTTGATTTCAGATCTAACTGAGAAGCTCTGTGAACCGTGTCGTTCTATTAACATTCATCTCCTCCCTAAAGCTACAATTTAGCACTAACAGTTACACTAAAAACGTTAGCGACAGCTAACGTTTATTCAGCACCTGTAAGTTCCAGAGACTCCTTCCACCCTTCACACCACCGCCTGGCACCCCAGAAAGGCCCACGAGGCAGTGTCGTGCGGTCCCCAGGGAAACAGAACTGAGGGGTCTCTCCAAGGACACACACGAGACAGCTGCAGACACATCCTGGAAAGCTGCCGCCCCTGGCGTGGATGACTTCCCTTGCATTCAACGTGGACCCAAATACCAGGATCGCTCCGTCCCACCCTCCACTGCGGTAATGACCGCGTATGTGATCTCCAGCCTTTCCCTGTACGTACAGCTTTCTATGGGTGTACAAAATACAATTTGCACACACACCTTTTTCATAATTTTGAGTTATATCCTTAGAATAAATATTCAAGCGTTGTCCTGTCCTACACACAGTGCAGTGTCTCCCAACTCTAAGTTCTGACTGCAGCTGAGCTCTGCAGAAGGGGCTGCCCTGGACCCATTGGGGTGCACACACGCTCTCTGGGGGCTGAGAGGTCCTGTGGCCTGAGAAGGCATCTGGGTAAAGAAAGTCACTGAACAGGCTTCCCTGGCGATCCAGTGGTTAAGACTCCACGCTTCCACTACAAGGGGCACGGGTTCGACCCCTGGTTGGGGAACTAAGATCCCGCATGCCACACGGCACAGCCAGAAAAAATAAAAAACAAAAATCACTGAACTACTTAAACTGCACGTCACTAATTCGACATAAACTTATCTGCAAACCCATGAGAAGTTACTGAGCTGAAAATGTATGTGCCAGTAACATCTGATCGCTTCACTTCCCAGCAGTCAGTCCAGCGCCAGATGCAAACCGTACGTGCAGACACGTGTGTGTGAACTACAAGGGGGTCAGCAGGTTTCCTTCAGCCGGCACCGCTCACCTGTGTGGCAGATTCCCCAGTGAGCAGGTTCACCTCTTCCGGTTTGGGGACCATGTAGGTGGTCAGCGGGCTCACCAGGTGCACCTGCTTCCCGTCGTGCCAGGGCAGGACGCCGGCGTGATGGACAAAGATGTAGGCATACAGCGTCCCGTTGTTCCTGGTTTTCTTTGGAACAGAAACATTGACTGTCCTGCAACAAAACAAATGATGATTTCAATCACGTACACATTACGTTGTGTGTGCACAGAATGGAGACTATGCAAATATTTCCATGAAAAATGTTGTTTCAAACTCAGACCAACTGATTTTAGCTGAGAAATACTAAAAACGAGACCCAGCGACCTGGACGTTCCTGAAGTCCTGCGTGCGCACATTTATGGACCATGCCCTGCAAGCACGGCAGCTGCCCAAAAGCTGAAAGGCCTGCATTCCGGGCGCTGAGGTCACAGGCTAAGGGGGCCAACACCAAACGTGTGGGCCCCGCCCCCTGCCCCGCCCCCGCAGCGGCAAGAGGATGTGTATCCCGCAAGACACCACGCACCCCGGTGCTCACTCTGACGCCTCCCAGACAGCCAAGAGGGAAGAGGAGAACTTGTGACAAACACATGATCTTTAAAATTAAACTTGCTAGAATTTAAGAAACTAAAACCATAGCTTAAATACAGCTTCAAAAAGCCACTCTACAGACGTCAACGTTTATATTGCTTGCTCTGTTGCAAAGTTACATTTCACTTAATTACGATTTTCTGCCGAATTCTTTCCTCCGTCCCCTTCCCTTTTCCCTTCTAGACGACATAACTGAACCACTTCTGCCAGGAAAACACAAGTTGTTTTCTGTGGGAAACTGCGTGTGTAAGCTCTGTTCCCCACGTAGTCCCCACCATAATCCCCACTCCTCTGGAAGCTCCCCAGGGCCGCACCGTATCCCACAGCTGTCAGACGCTGGGTAAGCTACTTCCTAAAGGACAAACTCGGCGTCTGCTACTTTCAAGTAAAAAAGTTTGCTTGTGTGCGTATCACACACACCTGCAATGAAAACGTTCTACCGTGCACGAGATGGCTGGTGACGCTGCTTCTCCGTGGTACCCTCCTCACGTGCAGAACGCTGACCTGTCAACAATCTCAACGTCAATGATGCCTGCCTGTCACCCTGTCCACAACCATACCTTTCAAATTTGGACTCCACGTCAAAGTCCTCCACGTTCAAGACCAGGTCCACGTTGTTCTCGGCACCCAGGTTGGACCGTGTGGCGGTGTACACGCTGAGCTGGAAAGGACGTCAAGAAAGTCAGCTGGGCAAGGCCCCTGGCAGAAAGCACACAGAGACCTGACCAGCCACACAGGGAAAGGTGCATCTTAACTCCGCAAGGGACACAACTCCGCCCGGTGACAGGACGTTCCGGGACGCGCCTGCTGCAAAGGAACAACCTGCTAAAGTGTGTGGCTGCCTGATGAACGGGGCAGGGGTACAGGGACTCTGGACGCCATGTGATGGGGTGAAGAGGGGCACGGGGGCCAGCGTGCGGGGTCAGGAGCTTTAGGATTCGGGAGCGGGGAGGAGAGGACTCTGCCCAGACCCGGTCAGGTTCAGGTGCGAAGGGCCCGGCCCCGCCCAGCCCGAGATCAGAGGTCAGGTGCGAAGGCCGGCGCTCACCTGCAGCTTGGGCCTCCGCGCCAGGTAGGGCTGGATGCAGTTGCCGTCGCCGGCGCACGGGCGGGTGTAGACGATGCCATACATGACCCAGCAGGTGTGCACCACGTACACCACGAACACGCCCACGACCAGGCTGGTGAAGGAGCTGCGGCCGCTCCACATGGCGCCGCCGCCGCCGCCGCCGCCCGGCCCGGCCCGCCTCGCAGCCGCGGGCCCCGCCGCCCGCCCTTCCGGCACCCTGCCGGCCGCTCCGGCCGCCGCCGCTCACGCGAGAGCCGCTGCGCGCCGCCGCCACCACCGGGGAAAGAACGCGCTGCGCGCCGCGGGCCGCCAGCCGCCCCGCATGCTCCCGCCGCCGCCGCCGCCGCCGCCGCCGCCGACCTGTCGCTGCGGGATTCGCCGGTGCGCCGCTTCCGGGCCCGCGCCGCCCGCCGGAAGTGGGCGCGCCGCGCGGCCCCCTGGGAAGCGTAGTCCTGCCGCCGCCGCGCACGCGCGCACGCCTGCGTGGCTGGCGCGACGCTATCGTCACCCGCCTGCGCCGTCCTCCCGGCGTACCCCGCGGGGTCCGGGCGCTGGCAATTCGGCGGGTCCCAGGGCACCTATGGGGCGAGGGCATCGGGAGGGCCGGGGCGCAGGGCTCTCCAACGCCGCCACCACCGGAGAAGCGGGAGGGACCCTCGCACCCGGGCCAAACGGCGGGGCGGCGTGTGAACGCGGAGGAGCCGGGCCTGAGACGCGGCGGGGGTGTGCGCTGTTCTCAGCCTTTCTGAGTCTGGCGTTATGTCAACGTGAAAAATGGAAGAGAAAAGAAATAGACTCACTAAAGTCAGCGACCCTTTCGTGTTGATTTCCGTCGTCTTTAAATATGAACCCCCAGAGGGGCGCCTTTGAAGAAAAACACAGCATTTCTAAATGAAGGGCCGAGGCCCTTGTCAACGAAAGTAATCGATAAACAATCTATAACAATAGAAAAGAGTTTTATTTGAGCCAAGCTGAGGACTAGCCCAGAAGCCCGCTTACCAGGTTTCCCCGAGAAACTGCTCCGGATAAGCATGATTTTCGGCACAGTTTTATATTTCGTCAGAACAAAGAACATTAAACAAGTCAGATAACATTTCTTCAAGGTTTTAATAAAGAGAACAGATCAGCACGTAAACAGCGAATCAGTATGGCCTTGGCGCCTGGGAAGGGCTTCTTATCAAAGGAGGACCAGCATTGGCGTCCCAGGAAGAGCGCCATTTAATCTTTTTTTTTAACGTGGACATTCTTTACTTCTGGTCAATGTGTCCTTTTTTTCTAATAATTAAAGCAGATGTACAATGTATGTCTGATAGGCCACAAACAGGCTATTTTAGTTAGCATCAAATTCAAGTTAATTCATATATAAGCCAGAACGACTTCCCTATATCTCAATATGTGAACAGTTTTTTTTTCTTTTTTCTTTTTTTCTTTTAAATCACCCTCCAGTGCCTCCCAGGAGCCGAGGCTGCTGAGGGCTGGACCGGATCCTCAGTAGCTCCCCTTAGGGCCAACCCCCCCGCCCGCTAGAGGGAGAGCTCAGCTGGGGCTCCAGGGAGTGAGGGAACTCATTCCCCCTGTCCAGGCTGTTGAAAGCTGCCCAGTTGGCTCCTGGAAGGGCACGTGCTCTTCCTGTTTGCATTAAAGAGTCCGTGGAATCAGGACCTTTGATTCATTGGAGCCTCCCATGCCCAGTGGCCGGCCCTCTGTGATGGAGAATGCGCCATCCTCATTTGCATTCACATCCACTTCTCTTTTCCTTCTGTCTCACAATCAAAAACATTGCTAAGCGTTTATAGAAACAGTAGATGCTGTTAAAGACCCAATAAATTGCTCAGGGCTTCAGAGAAGGGGGTGGGGGCTCGCTGAGTAGATGGGAGAGTGATTTGCTGCTGCCGAGACGGTGGAGGGATGGAGGCCTCCCAGGAGCAAGGCATCAGGGGCGGAGTGCAGCGGTGGCTCTGGGTCACCCCCCTGGGATATGGGTCAGAGACTTAGGGGCATCGGAGACTTTTCCCTGCCTCTTGCACCCTCACGTACTCACCCTCCCCTGTAGCATCTTCTTGTGGCCATGTTGGCTTCCGCCATTGGAATAGCATGTAGCTGGACCCCCGTCTCCACCTTCCCCTTCCGCCTGCTCCCTGTTCAGCACACCTGCCCTCCTGTTGGAAACCCTTTGCTGACTCCTGTCACCCTGAGTATAAAATCCATCCTCCGTAGCAGGCTTGCCAGCCCTTTGCCCTCAGCTGTCGTGCGCTGTGCTCCTGCCACACTTGGGGAGCACCTTCAGGGATGGGCTGCCCTACACCCTGCGGCTTTGCCCTTGGTGCTCTACTGTGCAGCGGAGGAAGGCATGCTATAGGCCTCTTAGTCTGCAGGGAACAAAGGCCACCTCCAGTTTTGTGAGCCTACAAGGGGATGGGTGCAGTACCCAGGGCAGGGCATCTCATGGCATCCAGAGGCCAGGATACAGCCGGCCTTCAGTGGGGGGGCTCTAGGATGCAGCTTCACATCCCTCTCCCAATCTTGCAGACTGAGCTTTGATCCAGTTTGAACTCTGTTCCAGGTGCAGCTGGTTATTGTTCTGCAGGGAGGAGAGCCGTCCCGCAGAGCTGGGTGTCCCGCTGTTTGTGCGTCCAGGAACTATGAAAAGGCCTTGGTGTGTGGGAGCTTGGGGCCCACACAGCTTCCAGACTCCAGGTCACGCCCTGTGTCCGATGCCCAGCCCTCTTGGTGAGGATGTGGCTCCCACGGGGTTCTCTTTCCCACCCACAAAAAATACTCAGTGTTGGAAAGTTCCTCATAACAGCTCTCCTGTTTCTGAGCGGCCCTCCTGGTGCTGGTTTGTAGGTGATATCTGGAGAACTTACTGTTGAGGGTGGGCATTTGGTTGGGGTCCCTCGAATGCTAATCCCTTTCCTCCAGAGTGAGGCTTATTCTCAGGGCCCCTCAAATGTCAGCCCCGGGTGCTGTGTGAGATCAGAACCCCAGTGCTCACACACACCACTCAGGCCGTCACAGCCGGGTGCTCTGCGCTGTTTCCTCACGGCGTGGGGTCACCTGGAGAAAGAGGGAAGCAGCTGCTGCGCCCAGGGCTGCATGGAGCGCCCCCACCGCCCAAAGGCCTTTCTTTACTTCATTCATGGTAATTCCCAAGTGGAGTGGACTCCCGGTATGATCCCAAGTTTTTATTTTATTTTTTGGGCCCAAGAACTACTCACCACGCCCCTGAGGATGAATGACTATGGACAGCCTTGGATGGAGTCCACAGACCCAGGTTTCCAGGATAAGGGAGGGGGCTGCCATCGGGGGGAGAAACCTCCTCCGTACCCCCTCACTTCCAGGTACGCCATTGAGTCCATTGTTGTTTTTGCTTTAAACATTCAACTATATTTTAAGTAAATTTAAAATGAGCAAAGATACATTTTGTTTCTGTACATACACCTGTGCTCTTGGCTCTCGTGTACATATGCTGGCTTCTAGCTGGTGTTTATTCCTTTAGCCTCAGTAACTTCCGTTAGCATTTCTTGTTCTGCCAATCTGCTGGTGGTAAATTCTCTCAACTATTGCTTGTATGAGACTCTTTTTAATTTGCCTTCACTTTTTGGAAAGATTTTCACTAAGTGTATAATTCTAGGTTGATGGGCATTTTTTCTTCCAGCATGTTAAAGAATATTGTTTTATTATCTTCCAGTTTGCATTGTTTCTGATGAGAGGTTAGCGGTTATAGCTATATTACCCTTGTTTCACTTTATGTAGGCTGTCTGTTTTCTCTGGCTGCTTTTAGAATTTTTATAAAAAGTCGCTGGTTTTCGGCAGTTTGCTGTAGCAGTTTCCCTTGTTTGTCCTGTGTGAGGCCAGTTGAACTTATTCAATTTGTGAGTTTCATCAAACTTTAAAATGTTGCAGCCAGGATTTCTTCAAATACTTTTCGTCTGCCTCTTCTTTGGGGTATGTACGTTGACGTGTGTGTTAGACAGCCTGCTCTCCCAATGTCAGTGAGGCTGTTGACTTTTTCGGGTTTTATCTCCTCTCCTTGCTTAGGTTTGAGTACTTTCTAAAGCTATGTATTCAAGCTCCCTGGTATATTTTTGCAGTTTCCAAACTGCTCTTAAGCTTATCCTGTGAATTTTTCATTTTAGATGTTATAGTTTTCATCTCTAGAAGTTCCACTGAGTTTTAAAAAAAATTATTTATTTTATTTATTTATTTTTGGCTGCGTTGGGTCTTTGTTGCTGTGCGTGCGTTTTCTCTAGTTGCAGTGAGCGGGCTTCTCATTGCGTTGGCTTCTCTTGCTGTGGAGCATGGGCTCTAGGAGTGCGGGCTTCAGTAGTTGTGGCACACGGGCTTCAGTAGTTGTGGCTCACGAGCTCTAGAGCACAGGCTCAGTAGCTGTGGTGAACGGGCTTAGTTGCTCCGTGGCATGTGGGATCTTCCTGGACCAGGGATCAAACCCATGTCCGCTGCATTGGCAGGCAGACTCTCAACCACTGCGCCACCAGGGAAGCCCTCCATTGAGTTTTTAATTCTTTTGTTTACCTGCATCTGGAGAAAACACCCTATGGTAAATGGTGGTGTTTCTTGTGTTTCTTTACAGCCACACGTCTCTATTTTGTGGATGTACCACAGTTTATTCAATGGTCTCCATGTTGTTAGACAACTGGGTTGTTTCCAGTCTTTAGTTATTAAGACTAGGGCTGTAATGCATACCCCTGAATATACAATTTCTCATAGTTTTTGACGGTGTGTCTGAGATAGGTTCTGAGAGGTGGAGGCGTAGGTTCAGATGGTAGGTGCAGGTGTTCTCACCAGGTGCAGCCACGTTTCTTCCCCGGCTGGCACACGGCTCAGATTCTCACCGCCAGTGTGAGCGTGCGTGCTCTTCTGGTGCTCTGCGTTCAGGGTCCAGTGTCAAACAGTCTGACAGGTGAGGTGCTGTTACGTGGTGGGAGTTTTCGTGGGTGTCTCTCTGAAGACGAGAGACGCCTGGCCGTGTTGGAGCAGAGCTGTGGCCGCTCTGAGCCCCATTCTGTGCTGAACTTGGGGTGTTTCCTGAGCCCATTCATCCTGACGCATCGGAGGTGACTCTGCAGGGTTTATTTATCAGCAAAAATAAAACCCTGTGAAGAGAAACTGTGAGAAATGCAGTTGAGGTGCTGCTATGTGGAAACAGCAGGAACAGATCGGAGGCGCCGAATGGGGTGGGTGCCGGCCTCTGGGCCCCTTCTCCCCTGGGGTGGGTTGGCTTGTATTCCTAGGTGTGGTCACAGCTCGCGGAGTGAAGTTGGCCGTGACCAGTCAGTCCTGGACACTGGACTCAGCTTTCAGGTGAGACGTGTAACTCCTCCTAGAGTTACCTTTGGTGAAATCGGGATAATCCGCCTATTGGCGGAGAGTTGAGGAGAGCAGATGTTGGAAACCCGCGGCCCAGAGCCCAGCATGAAGGACCAGCCAGGCCCTACTAGGTTGTCCTGGCCGCCGGACCATCGTTTGTTGGACGGCTGCCCTGTGAGGCCTTGGCCGGCCTGGAGGGAGGGTCAGAAGGGTCTGGCTCTGGGTCCGTGTGGGTTTGCCGTGGTGGCTTCAGCAGCTGACATCCCTTGTCTGAGTTCTGGAGGCTGGGGGCCCAAGATCAAGGTCTCTTTGAGGGCCATCTCCTCACTGTGCCCTCATATCTGTCCCTGCCTGTGTCCTAATCTCTTCTTGCAGTGACAGCGCTCGGATTGGATTAGCGCCCTCCCTGGTGACCCCTTTCAGCTTGATTACCTCTTTAAAGACCTTATGTCTGAATTCAGTGACATTCTGGGGTCCTGGGGGTTAGGGCGTCAACATGTAAGTTTGGAGGGAAACAGTTCATCCCATACAGCCCCTCCTCCAACTCCATTGCGACTCCTCCTGGAATGTCACCAAAATCGGCTGTTTCGAGGCTTAGAGGAGATGGCGGGCAGGAGTGTGAGGTCACGGGAAGGGAGGGGTGCACACAAGCGGGTGCAGCGGCTCTCACCCTCTCAGGAGTTGGGCGCCCTCTGCTTCTCTCACAGCTGGATTGGCCCTGGCCCCAGGGCGCAGTCCCCACCCCGGGGGCAGCGTGCGCCGTCCTTGCGCGAGCGGGGCTGGTGTGGGTCGTGTCCTGAGGGGCTCGGGAGGCAGGCCCGTAGATCCCTCTGCCCCAGCGAGGTGCTGGTGGTCCGCCCCGCGGTGCCCTCACGGACGGACCAGCTTTCCAGGAGGAAGATCAACGTGACGAGAGGTTTCAGCCTTAGAGCCCTCAGCCCTGTCATCATCTCACACATAGCTCAGCCCTGTCATCATCTCACAGATAGCTCAGCCCTGTCATCATCTCACACATAGCTCAGCCCTGTCATCATCTCACACATAGCTCAGCCCTGTCATCATCTCACACATAGCTGGGCGAACCTTCCTGCAGAGCTTCTAACATGACTCCGTGTCGGTACTGGAAACGTGTTTTTGAACAAATAATAGATTCTCTTCTCTGGAACATGCGGGGAGCCAAACAGCTTTTGAAGGCCCCAAACCTTCAGGAAATAGCCCTTCATGGCAGGAAGAGGCCAATTTGACATGGCCACGTCTGGAGCTCTGTCCTGCTTCCCTTGTGCTCTGATGTTTCTGTCTGAGCTCCAGCCCTGGGCCCTGATTGTTGCTATAACAACCCCGCCCAGGACTGAGAGCAAAATCGACAGCCCTGGATCTTCCACGTGGAGACCCCACTGCGAGGGTGCAGATCCCTCCCAGAGGGCACGGAGTCTCTGCACACCTGCCGCAGGTGCGCACGGGGAGCTGGGGCTGAGTCCAGAGAGGCTGCCCCAGCGCAGGGCGAGGGCCAGGAGGGAGCGAGGGAGCCTTTTAGCAGCGGGAGTGGGATGGGCACAGAGAGGCCGGGCCCCGTGCTCAAGACCTGGACGGCTGGGGCCGGTCTCCTGGGGGTGGGTGGCGTCCCGCACAGTGTCCCTGCCCGGCCTCTCCCGCTGACATCGTCTCGGGCCTGGCCTTGCTTACACTGAGCTCGTTAGAGCTGTGAGCAGGGCTTTCTTCCAGGCTGGACTGGTCAGCCCAGCACTCACATCTCATCGCAGAGTGAGCACAGCCCTCGCTCGGTGGACGTTGGGTCCCAAATGTCTCCAGTGACGTCAGCTGCTCAGGCAAACTCCGTGCGGTTCACCATGGCGGGGGGTTGGGCAGAAACGTTAACTGCGAGCCCTCCGTACGGCGTCCAGAACTCAGAGAACAGGAGACGATCTGCTCACGAAATAACTACATTTCTGTCTGAACAGAGTGCGTCTGTGAGATGCTGTCCCCGGGAGAGTCACCCCCGTCACACGTCCACCCGAGCTGGTGCACAGCCATGTGACCTCAGGTGGGCCCTGGGCCTCCCCAGTCGCCTGTTCTGTCTGGGGTGCGTGGGTGAGGAGGGATCCCGCGACTCAGGGAGCCTTCCTTGCTGTCTGCGGCCGTACATCTCCTGGTGGGCTTCCGAGACCACTCCCTTCAGCTGCTCCCAGCTGGACACGTCCCCAGGGAGCTCCGGGTCATGCTCCTCTGGCCACCAGGTAGTCTTGTTCTAAACGGTTAGCTTTCTCTTCCTTCACATCTTTTCTCAACGTCTCTCTTTCCAGCCTGAGTTAAGATCTGAGGTTTTCCAGTTCTTCACTGGTGGCCTCCAGTTTTCACGTCTCTGTTGATTTGATCTCGAGTTTTGCTTCCCTTTAAGCTGACTCAGGGCCCCTCCTATAAGTGTATAAGCTAGTATAGTATAGTATAGTATAAGCTATAAGTGTCTCAGAATTTGCTGTCTTTTCTCCAGAAGAGCAGAAGCTCCATTGGCCAGTCCCTTGTCCCCACCTGAATTAACTAAAACTCTGACCGGGACCGTACACACCACCATCTCCAGGACCAGCGTGAGGCAGACACTGAGGCTGTCAGCCGACTTCCAGGGCCCGGCCTGTGCGGCGGAGGGTTTGCCCTGCCCAGGTGAGGCCTGGCCCTTTGCCCCCGACTCCAAGGCCCTGGAATGTCTGGCCTGATGCGAGCATCCTTGCTTCCCTGGCCCAGGGAACATGACTCAGGTCAGCCACGCCATGTGGTCACACCAAATAAAACCCTGGACTCAAGGGCTCAGGCCGGGCTCCCTGGCCGTCGCCCCCCGGGCGTGTTGTCACCGTCCGGGACTCCTCGGAGGGAGGGTGCCCGGGCTCCCCTGGGCCCTGCCTTTGTGTCTTCCCCCTGCACACCCCTCCCCCGCCGGCTGGCTGTAATCTGGGCGCTTGGCTGTCATAAGTCATAAGTCAGTTTTGCTGAGCTGAGTCCTAGTGAGTCATTGAACCTCAGGGTGGTCTCGGGACCCTCGCACTGCACAGCCAGCAGCTGCAGAACATCACCCGGCACCGCCAGCACCGGGACACAGAGCAGACCTGGGGCGGGGCCGGTGGGGGGGGGACTTGCAGCAAGAGGGTGCCTCCTGCCTCCCTCCCTCCCTCCCCCTCCCCCGCACAGGGATGATGTCACATGACCTGGGGGCAGGGCGGGCTGCCTGGGGGGGGGGCAAGACTCTGGCAGATGTGGTGCTGTGGACGTCTAATGCCCCGCAGCTCAGGGTTCACCTGCAGAGAGAGGTGCTGAGAAGGACCGGGAGATGGCCTCAGGGGTCCCTGGGGAGGCCCTCGCAGTCCCTCGGAGCGGGGCACAGCCCTGGCCACGGCTGCATCCTCCCGGGCCCCTGGCGACGGTGGGTGTGCTGTCACCCCAGGCTGCCGTGCGATCCCCGACATGCACACCCGAAGGAGGATGCCAGCACTGGCGAGTCCCGGGGCTGGGGGAGCGGACCGGCAGGGGCGGGTGGTCAGCAGGGCAACTGCAGGTGCCAGTCAGGGCTGGCGGGGTGCCGCCATGTAGGGAGACGCAGAGGCCAAATCTCTGGGGATCCGCCGAGCAGGGCTGCAGAGCACAGGGCGCTGAGGCCTCCGCCGAGCAGGGCTGCAGAGCACAGGGCGCGGAGGCCTCCGCGGAGCAGGGCCGCGCATGTGCAGCAGACGGAGAGGGCAGGGCGCCCTCCAGGACCCCATTCTCACCAGGCACGGGGGCTCGGGGGCCCGCGGTCTCAGGTGGCAATAGGAGCGGGCGGATGGGAGCTCCTTACGGGTTTGGGAGGTGGGTGACGTCGGGGGCACAGTTGCCGCCGGGTTTGGGCGCGTTTGGAGCTTTGAGTGCAGTGCGGCTGGCCTGTCAGGTGACGGAGGGCCGGCTGCGTGGAAGGAGGGGCTCAGGCCCAAAACGTGGGGTCTGCATTGGGGGAAGGGGGCGTGACAGCAGCCCGACCAATGGCTGGGGTGGCAGTGATGGGGTGAATGACCCCAGAGGACTGGAAAGACAGCCAGAGAGAAGAGGCCACATGGGGCGAGGTGGGTGGAAGGTGACGGCTCCGGGGACAGGAGGTCGAGACCAAGCAGTCTGGATGTGGAAGGTCCTGAGGCCGAGGGAGGAGAGCAGAGGGAAGAGAAGGACACGGGGAGTTGGCAGAGAAGGCCGGCCGCTCAGCGCCACGAGGAGACTGCCACCCTGGGGTGCAATGCGGCCAGGACCTGCAGTCACCCCGCAGGGGATTGGGGGGGAGTCAGGGAGGGAGGGGCGGAGTCTGGCAGGGTAGGGGCTGGGATTATCTACCCAGGGGAAGGCAGGGTCCATTCATCGCCCTTCAGGGTGGAAGCCCGACTTGCTCCGCCGTCCTGGTCGTCATCTCGGTGAGGAGAGGCCTGAGGAAGACAGACCCTGGGCAAGAATTAACACGTCCAGCCGGCTCTTTCCGCCTCTGTCCAGCGTCAAAGCCGGTGTTGGATGGGCACGTTGGTGACAACCACGGCCTCTGACGGGGGCCAAGGGCTGAAGGAGGCGGCTGGGCCTCGCGCACAGGCAGGTGCTGCACGGTGGTGCCGCGTGGCCATGGGTCCAGGCAGCCAGTTATGTAGATTCCCCCACCGCCTTTGTCACTCTCCTCCCTCTGTCTTCCCCTGTGACCCGGTGCCCCCTGCCGGGGGGGACCAGGCCCAAGGGCTGCGCTGGACGCTGTGGGCCTTTGGCTGGTGGCCCCATGCCTGGTTGTTAGGGTGCCCTGGCCCTGTGTGAGCGGTTCGCAAGGTCTTGCCGGACACCCGGTGGAAAGCTTGAGCCCAGATTCTGATTATTTACTTATAAACACATAATTTTTGCATGTTTTTAACAAGTCTGATCTTTCTAGGAATTTGCAATAAGGTGGTCGGGGAGGACGGTGCTCGGCTCTGTGGAGAACAAGCAGGTAGTGGCCGTCACTCTGGACAACAGGGCACTCGTGTCACCTGCCCTCCCCGCGGCTGCAGTCCCACAGCACCACGATGGGGACGCTGGGTCCAATACCTTGCCTTCCAGGGGAGGCATCTGTGCATCTAGGTACCAAAGTACCTGTTTGCACGTGCAAACTTATTCACCCTCTGCTCCTTTATGACAGGCCGTTACATTGATCTTTCCGAAATGATACGTACAAGTAGGTAACACTGACCCTGACTTTCATTTCGGCAGAGCAAGAGGCGACGGGAAAATGTTTGTTACAAAAGGCAGGCACCAAGGTCGGCAAGATTGCGACTCACGGACGGCCAGTGAACATCCTCTACGACGGCCGAGGGAATGGTGACCACGGAACGTGTGCCACCCGAGAGGCGACAGCAGCAGAGGACGCCCTGGAGGCCACTCTCGGCCCCTTCTTGTGCCCAGGTGGATGGAGATGAGGGTTTTCGTCATTAATTCTTGAAAATTCTTCTATTGGTCTGAATATTTGAAATTTCAGTTTTTGGACAGCAGACCAGTGGAATAGGAGGTATAGAATCAGATGCACATAGACATTTGGCCTATGGTAAAGGTGGGAGAAGATGGACTTTCGAAAATAATATTCTTGGGACAACTGGGCAGCCATTAGAAAAGGATAAAACGGAATCCTTAGCTCATACTCTACACCAGAATAACCCCCCAAAGGACTAGAGATATAAATACAAAAAAATGAAACGTTAAGTTCTAGAGGAAAACACAGGGGAGAAAAGCCTTTCTAGTTACAGTTTACAATTCAGTAGAACAAATAAAAATCAGTAAGTTTAACCATTTAAAATGAAGTGTACCCAATCAAAATCCCAGCAAGTTATTGTAAGTGAATGTCAAGAAAGTGATTCTCAAATTAACATGGAGAGGAGGGAAAAGACCCAGAACAGCCAAGGCAACATTGAAGGAGAAGGACCGAGTTGGAGGACGGACGCCACCCGACTCCAGGACTTACTGTGAAGCTACAGTAACCGAGACTGCGGTGTCGGGGACGGAAAAGACGTATAGATCAACGGACAGAACAGAGCCCAGAAACAGACCCTATAAATGTGGTCACTGACCTTTGACAAGGGAGCAAACACAACGCAACGGAGCAGAGACAGTCTCTTCGACAAATGGTGCTGGGACAAGTGATGTCCACACAGAAGATGAATCGAGACCTCACACCCTTCACAAAATCAACTCAAAATGGATCAGGGACCTGAAATGAAACTACAAAACTATGAAACTCCCAGAGGATAAGATGGGAGAAACCTAGATGACCTCAGGTCTGGAGATGAGTTTTTAGACCCAACACCAAAAGTATGATCTATGAAAGAAAGAATTGATGAGTTGGGATTTGTTGAAACTAATGAAGTGTCTGTGAAAGCTAAGAGAATGAAAAAAGTCACAGATGGGGAGGAAATATTTGCAAAACACGCATCTGATAAAGGACTATTATCCAACATATACAAAGAACTCTTTACACTCAGTAATAACAAAACCAGCAACCCCATTTTAAAAATTGGAAAAGATCTGAATATACACCTTGCCAAAGAGGATACACAGATGACAGATTCACATATGAAAAGATGCTTCACATCCTATGTGCAAGTTAAAGCAACAACGAGACACCGTCATGCACCTATTAATCCAGAACACGACAGCACCGAATGCTCACGAGGACGTGGAGCAACGGGAACCTCCTTCACTCTGGTGGGCACGCAACGTGGTACAGACGCTTCGGAAGACAGTTGGGCAGCTTTTTACAAATGTAAACCTACTCTTACCATACGATCCAGCAATCAGACTTTCTGCTCTTTACCCAAAGGAGGTGAAAACTTATGTCCACGCAAAAACGTGCATATGGACGTCTATAGCAGCTTTATTCATAACTGCCAAAGCTTGGAAACCACCAAGGTGTCCTTTAGTAGGTTGCGGGGTGAATAAACTGTGGTACATCAGACACTGAAAAGAAGTGAGCTATGAAGCTGTGAAGAGACACTGGGGAGCCTTGAATACACATGATCGAGTGAAGGAAGCCAATCTGAAAAGGCTACAGATGGTGTGATTCCAAATGTACGATATTCTGGAAAAGATAAACCTACAGATACAGTGAAAGCATCAGGGGTCACCAGGGCTGTGGGGAGCGATGAGCAGACAGAGCGCAGAGGACTTCCAGGGCGGGGGATGCTCTGTGCGACACTGTAATGATGGAAGCACTGATCTAGCCGTCGGGGTTGAGGACGGCCAGCCTCGGGTGAATCGGCCACGTCTTCTCACTTGAGGGCGTGGAGTTCCCACACATGGAATAATATCATATCGTTAGAAAGAAAGAAACGGGCAACCGCTGGGAATTCCCTGGCTGTCCAGTGGTTAGGACTGCGCGCTTCCACTGCAGGACTGCAGGGGACACGGGTTCGATCCCTGGCCAGGGAACTAAGATCCCGCATGCTGCGTGCTGTGGCCAAAAGAAAAAAAGAAAAAAAAAAAAAAAAGAAACAGGCGATGGGAACAAGCGCCTGGGGCTGCCCAGCGAGCTCGCAAACTGCAGGGTCTAAAGCGACAGGGGTTTATTGTCTCTTGTCTGGGAGCAGGTGCCAGACGGTGGTTCCCGCTGAGGCCTGGGGAGAACCTGCCCCGCTCTGGCAGCTCGGGGCTGGGTCCCTGGGCAGGGGCCACCCTCCTGTTCCCGCGGCTCCCCTCTGCGTGCCCGCCCTCTTCTTACGGGACGCCCGTGCTGGACTGGGCCCGCGCCACCCGGTACAGCCTCGTCCTGGCCACCCACTTCTGCGGAGACCCTACGTCAAATAAGGGCCTGTTCTGGGTCTGGGTGGACATGAACTTGGGGAGGTGCCATTGCACGCGGGCACAGCCGTAGGACAAAGCGGCGGTGACGTAACCATGCAAGTCGAAGGCTTCGAGCACAGCGCTCACACTGTGTGTCAGTGAGGTATACGCCAAGGACAAAGGAACATCGTTTACTTCAGGGTCACGTTCTAACTGTTCGTTTGGAAATGACTTTGGACTCATAAAAAAGCAAAACCGCACAGTGTGTTCCGGCGTGTCCTGCAGCTGCACCCCCGGAGCCAACGACTCCATCGCCACCATGCCCTGCTCACGGCGGGGAAGGGAACACCGACCCAGCTCCGTGAGCACTGTTGACACCGGTGCAACGTGGCCTCATCTGAGCAGGACCCACCGCAGGACATGCATGGCGTTTAGTCACCATGTCTCCTGGGTCTCCTCCAAGGAGACCTCATTCTTGGACGTTTGGGGGACACTGGCCCAGGCTAGGCCTGTCAGCTGGGGCTCGTCTGCTGCTGCCTTGCGGCCACGCTGAGGACGCGCCCCTGGGTAGGAACCCACAGGGGTGGCACTGGGCCCTTCTGGGGGCCTCTTGTCCGCGTGTGCGCGGCAGGTGGTCTGCTCCACCGTGAACTTGCTGCGTCTCCGTTCGCTGTCTCATGGGGAGACTATCTCACGTCTCATCATAATTTCCCACCAATTTTTACATCCCTAGATGCTTCTGGCCTAACACAGTGATCACTGTGGTGTTTGCTGAGTGGCCGTTCTGAGCCCATTGGCCCTTCTGCGTTTATGAACCGTAATTCGGCTTCTCCTCCTTATCTGGGCATTTGTTTTCCTAGCTGGTGTGATGGACTACACATCTGTGTGCCCCAAATCCGTATGTTGAAGCCCTGACCCCCAGTGGGAAGCATGGGGAGGTGGGCCTTGGAGGTGATTAGGTTCAGACGAGCCCACGCAGGTGGGGCCCGTGGTGGGACTGGTGTCTGTGTCTACTGCGTGAGGACCCTGCCAGCCCCGTGGCCTGGGGCCTCCAGCCTCCGGGGCCGTGAGATCAGACGAGCCCACGCAGGTGGGGCCCGTGGTGGGACTGGTGTCTGTGTCTACTGCGTGAGGACCCTGCCAGCCCCGTGGCCTGGGGCCTCCAGCCTGCGGGGCCGTGAGAAATCTGCCTGCTGTTTAAACACCCATCTGTGGTGTTTGTCAGGGCAGCCTGGGCTGAGGCAGGAGTCTGTAACCCGTCACTGTCATTATTGTTATTCTTTGGTCAGCTCGTCCCAGGTTTGGCCTTCGGGAGCCCTTCGGGGTGGCTCTGTCCTTCCCATGGGCCCCCCATTGTGGCCCCAAAGGACACTCCAGGCTCACT
Source organism: Pseudorca crassidens (assembly GCF_039906515.1). Taxonomy (NCBI): domain Eukaryota; kingdom Metazoa; phylum Chordata; class Mammalia; order Artiodactyla; family Delphinidae; genus Pseudorca; species Pseudorca crassidens. The sequence goes on from NC_090298.1 coordinate 1,356,981, forward strand.
GGCGCCTTCTGGGCCTGAGCTCTGGAATCAGCGGTTTCTCCAGGGCGCCCTGATGCCTCTGGCGGGAGAAGGATCTTCGGAACTGCGGTCTGGGCTCAGAGTGGGCTCCATGCCCACCTGGGCGCTGCGGCGTCTGAGGCCGGAGCTCAGAACATGCTTCCACACACACGTGTGCCCAGGTCTCCGCCCGCCTGCCTGGCCGTGCGTGTCCACACCCATATCTGTGTCACAGTCCTGAGCGCGTGCGGACTCCCATGTGGGGCGGCAGCCCCCCTCCCCCTTCCCCTGCTGACCTGCGGCTCCTTCCTCCAGCCCAGACTCGCATTATCCAGGGCCTCGTGCTTGGAGGGTTTGCGGCTCTGCTGTTGCCGTCCTGAAATTCTGAGCGAGTTTTGAGCAAGGGCCCCGCGTTCTCATTTTGAACAGAACTTGCAAACTGTGCAGCCGTTCTGATTACCTACGCGTTTGCCTGCTTGCCTAATTCTAGAATAAATACAGAGCAATTTCAGGATGGCTCACTCATCTCTGTGCAAAACAAACGCCCTAACTAGGGCACAGCTCTACGCCTGACGGTTCTCAGTCAAAACACCGTCTTCCAGTGACCGGGCTGGGCTGGGGTCAGGTGTCCATCTGTCCACCCACACAGGCTGGGCTGGCACACCCTAGGTCCGGTGGACGGTTGGCCGGCCCAGTGAGGGGGGCTGAGGGAGGAGGGGCATGCAGGGCTGGAGAGGGAGGGACGTGGGGACACTCAGGCCTGGGCCAGGGAAGGGCTGGCCCCCGTCTGGCTGGACGGGAGCACAAGCTGGGCACCAGGCCGGTGGCCGGGCCTGGCATGTTTGTGCTTTATCTGCACCTGGTCACCCAGCTCATTCAGTTTTAATTAAACTAACCTCACGAGTGAGGCAACGGCTTAGCATCACTCCCATGAGAAACAGGGGGAGGATGACGGGGGCAGTGCCCAACGGCGGAGCAGCCCCTCCTGTGTGGGACGAGCGGTCAGCAACCCGGCCAGGGGTCAGGAGTGACCATCTGGACGGCCAGCCCTGGTGGCGGCTCTGCAGGGGCACTCGCGTCCGCTGTGGCTGCTGAGCCTGGCCTGGCGCCGTGGGTGGGATCTGTAGCTTCGTGGGCCCCCTTCCTCGTTAGCACATCCTGTGCAGACTCACATCTCGGGACACACCTACTTTGTGGAGCATGTGGACATGCGACTGGCCCTCCGGCTTCCGGCGGGGCACAGGGAACAGTGGGGAGCCCCTCGCAGGGTGGCAGAAAGGGAAGTGCCGAGCACAGCCCCGATGCGGCCTCAGGGGAGCACCGGCTGGACTGGGTGCAGAGGGCAGCGCCTCTGGTGCTCCCAGCACCCGCTCCTCGGCTGCCCCGGCCTGGCCCGGATTGCTGGGACACCTGGAGGGCTGGCCACGCCTCCCTCGCCTTCAGCGACCCCTGCTTTCCCCCGGATCTCACCGTCCAGTGACTGTCGTGCATCCCTGGGGCTCCTCTCTGGCTTCTGCCCCCCGAGTCACTTGGGGAAGAGATCCAGGCACCTTCCACCCCCAGCCCGGCACCACGATGGTGTGTGTGGGTGAGTGCACACACGTACCCCACACGCGTGCACATGCTCACATGAGCACACATCTACACACACGTGCACACTCACGCGTGCACTGGCACGAGTACACCTACATCACTCCCTTGAGCGTGTGACGTGCTTTCTCGACCACGACACCGGTGAGGTTGGTGGGAATCCTCTTTTCCCTGGGCCATCGTGCGCTTTCCAGGATGGGCAGCGGGTGGGACTTGGGGTCCCGGGCAGCGTTAGATGGGGACCGCCAGCACAGGGCACACACAGCTGGCATCCGTCGGCACGTGAGGTTTTGGGGTCCGGCACCCAGGCTCTGTCCTGCGGCCGTCGCTCAGGAAGAGGCTGGCGGTCTGGCTCCAGAACCCTGGCTCTGCCTGCTGTGGAAGGCATTGGGGCTGTCTCGGCACCCAGGTGCCTCCTCCGTCCTGGGCTGGACATCGAGGTGTGGATCAGTCGTGTGCATCTGTTTCCTGGTGGGCACTCGCGGCGTCAGACAGGAAGCAGTCTACTCCTCAGCCCCAGTGCATGTGTAACCTGTGTCTAAGTAACTGAACAAAAAGTCTCCGGAAACAATTCTTACCCTTGTAACATACAGCGCACGTGGCGTTTTCTAATTCATTAAAAGAAAGAGTTGCTACCCTTGTGTTGGATCCTCCATCCACTGATGGTTTGACCTGCAGGCCGGGAAGCACGGCCCTCGCCCCTCCCACCCCCGTCTGTGTGTTTCTGGTGGGGCTCACAGAGCGGCAGGGAGGGGCTGTGCCGGCCACACCCGCCCACGTCAGCCCCCGAGCGGGGCCTCAGCCCTCTCCTCTCCCGCGTCCCCATGAGCTCGTCAGATCATTGCAGCTGCCACTGAAGCATCTCTTCTGCATCCCGCCTGCTGTGCTGGGACCCTGGGGCTCTGGGGCCTCTTAGCACATCAGCGTCAGTGCATTTGCTGTGTTTGTTAGGCTGAGAGTCTCCCCGGTGAGCTGTGGACCCCAGGACGTGGCCAGGCCTGTCTGGGGCTCCGTTGTCTCTGCAGCACCTCCCAGGTGCTTGGCACTAGTAGGATGTCATGTGTGTTCACTGGACAGAAAGATGAGGGAGGGGAGGTGTGAGTGTCCTGGGGCTGCCATAACCCCTGTTCAGCGGCCGGAAGTCTGAGGTCAAGGTGTCAGTGGGGCTGGTTCCTTCTAAGGCCGAGGGAGAACCTGGTCCAGGCCCCCTCCAGCTTCTCTGCTCTGCTGGCGTCCTTGGCGCCCTGGACCTGTGGAAGCGTCACCCCATCTCGGCCCCATCTTCACATGGCGTCTCCCGGGAACGTGTCTATCTCCGAATGTCCTGTTTCTACAAGGACGCCAGTCCTACTGGATCAGGGCCTGGTCCTGCAGTGTGACCTCATCTTAACCAAATCTATTCACAAAGACCCCATTTCTAACAAGGTCACACTCCCAGGTACTGGGGGTTAGGACTTCAACACGAATCTGGGGGCACAAGTGCAGCCCTAACTGGACAAGAAGTGTGGTGGAGTCCTGGAAATCCCGGGGGCCGGCGTCCAGGCTGCGGGCCCCAGCTCTCCCTCAGGGCCTCTGTTTCTTCAGCCCCAACTCAACGCGTCCACAGTGAGTGCCGAGTCCTCCTGGCCAGGGGCTCACGTGCACGCAGGACCCAGCTGGCTCCCAAACCCGAATGCAGGAAGGGCGGTGGGCCGTCGAGGGGCCCCTCGGACGCTTTGCCCGCCTGTCCCAGCCCTGCGGGACTCGGAGCCCTCCTGGCCTCCCTGAACTACGGGGGCCTCACGCCCTGGCCTGCTCAGCCACTGGTCTGCCAGTCTGTCGACTGCTGCCGTGACGGGAGGCTGGGGGCCGGGCAGGAGAGGGTCTCGGGCCGCGGCCCGTCTGAGGCCCGACGGGGAAGGACTCTGTCTAAGCCCCCAGGCTGCTCTCGTGGCCGCAGGCCGGACTCGGTTTTGCTGAATGCTGGCCGGAGGCTACTCCCGCTGCCCCCGGGACCTGGGCCGTCTGCGTCCTCATCACGGAGGAGACTCCAGTAAAGCGGGTGCGGCCTCCGCGGTTTGTCCCTTCATTTCTGCTGCGTCCTGTCAGTTAGATGGGAGCTGCAGCGGGGCGGCGGGGGCAGGGCACCCGAGGGCGTGAGCTCTGGGAGGCGGGGCAGCCAGACCCCTGGGAGCAGAGGAGGCCTGCGGCATGGGGCAGGGGAGAGGCCACGGGGAAAGGGTCACACGGCCCCATTCGGACTCGTTTCCTCCAATGGCGACTGGAGACAGGGTCGATGGCGGGGCCTGGGGCACCTGTGGCTGAGACGGGAGGTGTCCCCGGAGGGCAAACAGCTCTGTGGGGTGGAGGTGGAGGCTTGGGTGCGTGAGCCACACCCTCCCGGGGCGGGGATGGCAGAGAAGATGCCCCAGCGAGGCCAGTGCACACGTGCATCGGCGTCTGGTCGACATGAGTAGGATGGAGAAGCCGCCCAGGGACCCAAGGGGCCGGACGGTGGTCGGCCGGACGCTCAGCGACAGGCAGGGCGTTTGCGGGCGGGGGCGGGGAGAGGGGGCGTTCCCAGCGCCCCTCCCCGCCTGCCCTGTTTGCGCCGGGTCGCGGGCGACGGGCCTGTGGGAGGGGTCTTGGACTCGGCTGAGGCTCTAATCTCCCTCGTGCTCCCTGGAATCTCCCAGCCCTGCCTGGGAGCTTGAATCTCATTTTGTGCCATTTTAGTTTCAAAGCATTTTTTTATTTTTGGTGAAAGTCTGTTGTTTTGCTAAAACAAGGAAGAGTTTCCTGATATGAGCCCAAACGCAGGGATGTGTTTTTCCATCAGAGAAGAGAAGGTCTAAGACTTTCCCAGCTGAAGAGCCTCAGCACAGAGAGCAGGTGTTTAAAGGCTGAATTCTAGACCTGGACCCAGAGACGTCACAGGGCAGCGCAGGGCTGGAGACCTCGGCCAGGCCCTCCCATCTCACCCGGAGTCACACCCATCCGTGGTGCAAGGGGATGGGGGCTTGGAGGAGGGGGTGTGAGCACTGCACTCGGTCTGCTGAGTGTAACGGGCCCTGCATCTACAAGGTTCTCAGAGCGGGGCCCACGGGAGCGAGGGGGGGTGCCTTGGACCCTTGGGCGCCCATCCTCGCTGGCGTTATCCACTCCCTCCTTCCTGCCCAAGAGGCACTTCCTTCCCGGTCCTCGTTGGCTGCTACGGACACTTCACTGCACGGGCAGAGCGTCTCCCGGCCAAGGCTGCGCCCACATCTCCAAAGCCCTGGCCCCTGTATCCACGTGGGCACCGTGGATGCCTGCAGGGAGGCGTACCCGGGCCACGCCCACAGGGGGCGCGTCAGAGTGACGGGCGTCCCAACGCGCGCACAAGGTAATGGTGCTGTGGTCAGAGAGCGAAGGAACGGACAGCTTAGGGGTTCAAATAAATTTGCATTTCCAAAGTCAGATAGAGCCATAAAAGCAAACCATTAGCTGGATTAAAAACAACTTTTCTACATGCCAGCCGTAACCAGGAAGCATATTAGAAAACGTCAGCTCTCTGTCTGAGATACCGCTCAGAGCAGACGGAAACACCACCAGCCACACTCACCCAGGACTTCTCAGCACTTCCCACATTTTAACACTTTAACGCTTTTAATAGCCACCCAGGTGGGCAGGGGGAGGCACCTATGACAGGTGGGCAAACAGGTGGGCAGTGAGGACCCAGGCAGCGGCAGGACCAGTTATTCACCTGGACAGTCGGGCCAGCCCTGCCCTTGCCTCCCTCTCCCGCTTCGTCCTCAGAGAGCTGAAGTCCCCACCCAGGAGATAAAGGGTGAGCCGGGCCGGCATCACCACCAGAGGGGGAGCCCAGGGTCACCCTCCGGCGGCTTCTCATTCAAGGTGATCATTTCTGGTGTGATAGAACATTTTAGAATTTACATTTAGTTTCTCTGTGTGCACAAGGCTTTAAAGATATCAGAGCATTTAATAGCTGATGGCTCGTAACACCATCTTTGAATACATTTATTGAAAACTGTTCCAAATATTAACCTTTGATCCCGGTGGGAAGGAGCTGGCCGACTGCGCTGCTGCGTAAATACAGACGCCAGGCGGGTTTTAGCCCAGAGCAACGCCCTGTCTACACAACAAATGACTTGAAGCAAAGAACTCAGTTCTTGGAATAAGTAGAATTATTCAAATTCTAGGTAAACATCTTCAGCACCGAGTCAATACTGACTTGGGTTTTAAGTTTTGTTAAGTAAACGCAAGCCAGCCTGCGCTGGGGGACGCAGTGGGGCCCCCGGGGGCTGGAGACTAGGCCGTTCTGGAGGTACCAGGCAGACTGGGGTGCTCGCTGCCCTACCCAGGGCGGGGCCCCGAGGCCTTTGACCCTGACCTGCAAGGGCCTGTCTCCCCCCACCCTGTTGTCTCTGTCTGTCTCTGACTTTCTGTCTCTCTCGCGGTCGCTCCCTCGCGCAGGTAAGATGCATACCTGAAACACATGTTTCACAAAACAGACCTTGCCCTTCTTAGGTGCGCTGACTCTGATGTTTTCTATTTTGTTAAATTGAAAAAAACTCAAGGCAGACTCACTAAATTGGCATAGTCCAACGTTTCCCATTCTGTGTAACGACACCACAAATTGTCTGCCGTGGCCCAGTGCAGGGGCGGCCGGGATCACCCGGGGCACCATTACCTAAGGCCAGGGGCTGGGCAGGTGGACTACCATCTTTGGTTTTGTTTTCCTAGCTCTGGGTGGGCCTTCTGTGCTCAGTGGGAGGCCCCCGATCTGCTAGGAGGCTCTGTCAGTGGCGTTGGGGCCCTGGGGGTCCTTGGGGGAGGAGGGGAGCAGGAAGGTCCCCCGAGGTCAGGGCGTGGCAGCATCTTCCACAGGGGACCATGGAACACAGGACTTGCTAATTAAGTGTCTCAAAAAAAGTGACCTTTTCCTGCTGTCAGTGACCAGGAGACAGGTAAAGATGCTGGTCAGGTGCGTCTATAGAGATTAAGGGAGAAGTTGTGGGGCAAAACCAAAGAAAGCCAACTACGGAGGAATCTGTTTACCCTTCAAATCACCTATTTCACTGTTGCCAAACCTTTATTAAAATGCTTCTCTCAAAGGAAAAATCACACGGCTTTTCTGGGCTTTAACACCCAGATTTTGTGTCTAAAGGTCACTGGGTGAAGAGTGTGAACCTGATGGCAAAGTGCGGTGTGGACAGAGGGACCGAGGCCTCCCATCAACAGAATTAGGGTACGGGCGGCCTCCTCCTGCCCAGGGAGCTGGCTTCTGCACCAGGTTAGTGTGGAAAGAAAACACTTCTTCGGGTGTTTCAAAATTGACACGTTTCACTTGTATTAAAGAACCTGACCTCCCCTTGGAGAACAGATGCCAAACACAGCATTCAGATGGCTACTGGGGTGTGTGAGACTGGACCAGAATGGTAGACCTTTACATGTAATACAGGACCTTCCACCATCTGTGTTTCCACCCATCCACCTACCTGTCCATCCACCCAGGTACACACCATCTACCCATCCACCCACCCATCCATCCACCCATCCACCCACCCATCCATCCACCCACCCACCCACCCACCCACCCATCCACCCACTCATCCATCCATCTACCCATCCACCCATCCACCCACCCACCCACCCATCCATCCACCCATCCACCCATCCATATACCCATCCACCCACCCATCCATATACCCATCCATCCACCCATCCACCCACCCACCCACCCATCCATCCACCCACCCATCCACCCACCCATCCATCCATCTACCCATCCACCCATCCACCCACCCATCCATATACCCACCCACCCACCCATCCATCCACCCACCCATCCACCCATCCACCCACCCACCCACCCATCCATCCACCCACCCACCCATCCATCCACCCATCCACCCATCCATCCATCTACCCACCCACCCATCCACCCATCCATCCATCTACCCACCCACCCATCCATATACCCATCCATCCACCCATCCATCCACTCACCCATCCATCCCGTCATCCATCCACTCACCCATCCATCAGTCCACCATTCCTCCACTTACACATTCATCATTCATCTATCAATCTAACCACTTGCTCATCAGCCCTCCATCCATCCATTCATCCCTCCCTCCGTCATCTGTCCATTCATTGTCTACACACCCATCCATCCATTTTCTACCCCTCTTCCCTCACTCCTTTCTCCATTTCCTCCTTCTATCCATCCATCAATCCACCCGTCCACCAACCACCCATCTATCCATCCACCTAAATACCCATCCATTAACTCATTCATCTGTAAATATAAATTGAGTGCCACTGTCTACTGTGTACCAGGTCTATTTAAGACAATGGCAGAAGTGAAGGAGACCAGCTCAGCCCCTGCTCCCAGGGGAGCTCCTGCTCAAACTGGGGGGGGTGGGCAGTGAGCGCTCTCCATTCCATGGGACACCTGCTGGGGAGGCCTGGGGACAGTGGGCGATCAAGGAGCACTGAGCAGGGCAGAACCCAGAAGCGGGGCCAGAGAAGACTTCCAGAGGTGGCGTCCAAGCATAATGATAAACAACGGAGCTCTCCTCTGGGCTGTGACCAGAGCTGACTGGTGTCTAGAAGGACCTCTTTGGCCAGGGTGGACAAGAGATCCTTAGGGACCAAAGGCAGGGAGCCACTCGGGACTCTGGTGTTGTCTCCCCAGAAGAGGCTCTTGGGCTGGGCAGTAGCAGTGGTCAGACCACATGGCTGGAGTCTGGACACCTGGGGAGACTGCAGGGGAGCTGACCAGGCAGGTGAGGGCTTGAGAGAGAGGTGGGACAGATGGGGGCAGGAGGGGGTGGCGCGCAGCCAGCGGGGGCCCTGGGGTGGGTCTGGGTTAAGCCCACTGGACCTGGGAGGGGCTGTGCTTGCTCTTGGCCAGGGAGAGGTGAGTGAAGGCAGGTTCTCAAGGGAGGGGGAGGGGGGGCCCGAGGCAGCCTCCGGCACAAAACGACATCGAGCGGGAACCTGGCCGTTTTCCCATGGGTTTCTTTTATTGTTGGTAACGACCACACAAGAGGCCACTGTGAGACAGATGGACGTGGACAACACGAGTGCTCAACACTCCTGGGAAGGACAGGGTGGGCCCGATTCCTCTCGCGCTCCGGTCCGCAAGCTGGTTTCCTGAGCGGCCGGTTCCACAGGCCTGGGCCGAGGTCCATTCGCAGGGATGGCCGAGGAGCCGCCGTGGGCCTGTCTGGCAGTGCCTCTCCTGCGGCCCAGCAGCCCGTGCTTGGACTGCGGCCGTGCTCCCTCCAGGATGGCAGTGCTGGGAGCATTTCCCAGCTGAGGGTCCAACACCCTCGCCAAGGACCACGGGAACGTCAGCAAACAGATTTCAGAAACCAGCCCTGCGTTCTGAGAACTGGCTTTGATTCCCATGTCAATACGATTCTAAAAGCCGTTCCCTGAGGAAACAAGTGCTCTTCCTGACGTGACACGTGCCTCAGAGAGAATTCCGGCGGGGTCTCCCTCCCAAGACTGCGGGGTTCCAGGCTGCCACCTCGGGGGCTCTGCGTGTCGGGGACCACCACGGGGGACGCACTCCTGCTCGTGCCAAGCTCACTTTCTCCGTGGCTGGGGGTCCACGTCGGGCAGGAGTGGTGGCAGCCCACATGCATTTTATGGAGTTTTCTTGTAGCTACAAGGAAATAAACAGCACCCCCATCTCACACCCGGGCCCTGGCCCTCCGTGGGCTCTGAGCAGACCTGTGTGATGTGGGGACACGTGGACCCACTTCGTCACCTTTCGTATGGCTTCCGCCATTTCACCTCTGCACAATTAGGCAAAATACGGCACTCGGTATTTTTAATACGAGCAAAACAAAAGATCCCAGAAGCCATCGTGAGCGCTGGGATTCTCAGAGAATCCGTAATCTATAATTATCGTATTTCTCCTGCACACGTGGGTGACAGCAAGCTGTGGGCTCCAGGGGGCCCTGGGGTGGGCACGGGAGAAGGGAGCAGCTCTAACGCACAGAACACGACTCAGACGTTTCTACCTGTGGGACGGGCACAGACTAGGGAAGTTACACAGTGACACGGTGGGCAGAGGGTCGTCTCTCCGTGGCACAGAGGGTGTGACCAGTCAGGGGAAGGGCTTGAGTGTGTCCGGCGAAGCAGAAGGTGCAGCATGGGAGCAGCCCTCCTTTCTCTCAAAACTCCGATTTCCCTTCCTCGTTGCCTCTGTCCTGCCGTGGACGGTGCCCTGCGGGTCTCCTTCCTCCGCTCCCCTCTACACCACGAGCCAGTGGCGGAGCTGGAAAGAAAACAGGGCTTATTCAGACGTGAAGGGAGGAGCTCCTTGGATAAAAGCCGCTCCTGGGCCGGCGGCCCGGCTTGTAGCTGGGAGATCCCTGAGCCCAGCGGGCGGCTGGGGGCCCAGCACTGCTCCTGGGGCACCACAGACCTGACGCCTATGGAGACAAGTCATCACTTCACGAAGAGATGTTGTCGGCGGGCACAGTGGCCTCGAGGGGCCAGAGCGGGGACCAGCGGCCTCTGCCATCCCTGGCCAGTGTGGCATCAGCTGCTGGGCAGACACTGGATGCCAGCGTGCCTGGGCTGGTCCAGAGCTCTCGCCTACTGGCTCGCACGTGACCTGCGACGCCCCTGGCCCCCTGGGGCCTCTGATCCCGACCCAGTGGAACCCTGCACCCCGTGGAGCTGTCTGCTTTGTGTGACCCTGTGGGTGGGGGATGAGGCCTCGTTCACCGCTCGGGGAAGGGTGAGACGGACGGGGCCCTATTTAGTTGTCCACAAATGTCATCACCTGTTATCACCCAGCTGTTGGTTCAGCTTAGTTTTGAGCACAGGCCATTCGATCACACTAAATGGCAAGGACTGTGTTTTGTAAACATTTCCAGACAAAGACGGGCAGGGCTTGTTTCTGACGCAGCCACACCGGGGGTAGGAAGATGCTGCCTCCGGTCCCACCGCAGGGCCCTCCGTCACCACGGGGAGAGCCTGCTTAGGACGCACCCACACAGCAGCCAAAGGGCCGCCAGAGGGCAGGGCTTGACCAGGGACGCCCCAGACCAGCGCTGAGGCCGGGGGCCACACCTGGGGCCCCAGCTGAGACCCGCCCCCGGCGGTGAAGTGGCCCTGTGTCCTGGCCACAGATGAGCCGAAGGCGACCTTCTCAGAGGAAGGTGTGCTTACGGGGCCTCTCAGAGTCCCCACAGGTGGAGATCGGGCCGTGATGCTGCAGCCAGAAGGGCAGAAGCACAGGTAGCAGCCACCCCGGGCGGGTCGGCAAGAACCGGAAACTCCAGTTCAGATCCCCGCGGACCAGAGAGGTTGTGTGGTCCTCAGATTACTGGGCAGCTGGGTAAGAAATGGTTTAAAAAGCGATAGATGCCACGCACGGTGCTGCACAGTTCCAAGGCCAACTGCTGCTTCCAGACACGTGAACAATGTAACTGTCGGTGAAGGGGGACACAGGAAGGGGGTACGTGACGGAGACGCGTTTCCATAACTGCACACGTGACACTTCCATGTGCAGCGTCAAAGTGAACGGCCACAGCTACAGACAAAGATATTTCTGGTCCAGATGGAGTAATGGGGACTGAATATATTCCACCATCTGACACAGCTTAAAGTGAACAAAATATATATAATAGTGGGTTTTCAGACACAGGAGGCCAGACGACAAAGGACAGATTCCCCGAGGGAGACAAGCAGGGGGGTCTGTCCAGCTGCCCCATTGCGGCCTCGAGGGGCTATCTAGGCTTCAGCGGGGGAGGGGACGCCCAGGTGGGGCAGCGAACCCCTGGCCTGATGAGCTGGGGTGAGCGCTGGGGAGCCCAAGGTGGCTGGAGTTCACAGGATGGAGCTGCAGAGGGGCGAGTGCGGCACTGAGCCCTGGGCACGTGCACAGGGACCCGAGGGTTCAGCTGAGCATTCAGGGCACTCGAGGCCGGAGACACCCTCCCGGCAGGATTCGGGAAATGTCTCTGAAACTCACAGGACGGGAGCTGTGCCCGCCCCGCAGCCAGGCTGGAGCATCTCCTGGATCTCGGGGCGCCGGGTAGAGTGTCCACCAAGGTCTTGCACGAGCATTGGAAACCGCCCCCCACTAAATGCCGCTCTGGTCCCACCTAACAAGTCTTAAAAGCCAAGTCCCCCAAAGATCAAACTGTCTCCGAGTAACTTAATGACGACCCAGAACAAAGCTCAAGAATACGTAAAGGAGCACAGGTACATCCAGCCTCTAACAAGGTAAAACTCACGACAGCCGGAATCCAATTAACAATGACCAGATGTGTGAAGCAGCAGCAGAATTCAACCCCTTATGAGAAAAGGCAACTGACACTGACCCGGAACAGACACAGATGCTGACACTGGCAGATGAGGGAATTACACAGTGATTATAACTGCAGTCCACATGTCCAAAAAGGTAAGTAGAGGCACGAAGGACATAAAAAGACCCAGCGTGAACTTCTAGAGATGAAAACTACAAGGTGTGAAATGATAGGTGTGCTGGATGGGATTATTAGCAGATTAGACTTTGCAGAGGAAAAAAAATTAGTGGACTAAACAAAAGCAACAGAAAGCACGCAAAATAAGACACACAGAGGGAAGAGAATTAACGTGGCCTAAAATATGTGTAACTGGAGCCCACGAAGGGGGTGGGACAGAAAAAAATGGAAGAAATGATAGCCCCAAATTTCCAAATACACTGAAAATTATAAACCCACAGTTCCAAAAGGCTCAGTGGACTGTGGGTATGAGAAGCATGAAGTACGGTGCTGTAACCGTGCACAGTGGAGAAATGAACCCAAAGACTCAGGCAGCGTGATGCCCTTTCAATAAATTTAAAAACAACTGAACCCAAACAGTCTACTTTTCAGGAATAGAGCAGTACCTACAGATGCAACAAAACTGTGCAGCAGAAAATGCATGGGAAATATTCAGCTAGACTGAGATGGTGTTGATATCAGGGGCAGGAGGGTGGCAGACACGGAGGTAGATGTGAGTTACTATCAAGGTGGACTTTTGTACGGTTGTTCACAAGGGTTTATTTTGTTATGTGGTTAAATAAATGAAACACAGGCACGGGTGGACTAATGTACAATGGTGCACCCGGACACAAAACCTAAAAAGACACCTGAAAGAGTATGAGACCCGGAGGAGCCAGGAAAGCCTCGTATGGCAGAGCCCAGGACGGAAGCAGAGAGGCAAGGGGCAAGATTTAAGTAGGGCTGCAAAATTCCCAGAACTCACAAAAAACATGAATTTACAGACCCTGGGCACACAAGAGATGCCGGGAGGAATAAGTAAATAAAACTACTTATAATAGCTTTGCAATAATATAAATAAAAGAAATCTATGCCCAGACACATCACAGGGGAACTGCAGCACCAAATGCAAAGGAAGCTGGAACGGGTCCGGGGACCCCGCCCCATGGAGCCACATGTCTCAGCAGGACTGCAGGGCTGCAGGTGGAGAACCAACATCTTCAAAATGCTAAAAGACCATAACTTGATCGAGAGCCACATGCCTGTGGAAACTCTGTCATAAATAAGGGCAAAGTAAAGACATTCACAGACACACAACAGTGAGGAAGTTTATTAAGACACCCCCTTAAAGGAATGTCTGAAGGATGCTTCTTCGAAAGGCAAGAAAATGGTCCTCAAAGGAAAGACGTATATGCCAAAAAGTAGAGTGAACAAATAAACACTGGACATGCACACTTGTCCAGGGAAGTTTCTGGACAAAATAACAACAATAATAATAGTGACTAAGTTGTGGGTTAAAAATGACATAAATGGAATATTGGACAATAATAGCTTATTAATCTGTAGGAGGAAAATTTAAGTCCTTGTGATATTCAGGATGGGGGTTCAGATAATGTTTAACTTTATACTTAAAGTGAAATATGCATGGTACAATTTCACAAACAACTATGAAATGAATAGAATAAAGTATATAAATTCCAAACAGAGAGGAAAGAGTAGAACAAGAAAAAAAAAAGACCAAGAAATCAATCATAAAAGGCAATAATAAGGTGGAAAAATAAACATTAAAAAATGGAACAGGGTTAAAAAATAGAAGAATGAAGCCTAACTGTACCAATAATCACAACAAATATAAATGGATTAATCTGCCCAGTTGCCAGACTAAAGCATTCCAGTGTATTCGAGGTTTGCAAAAGACACCTAAATGTTAAGATGATTGCAAAATTGGAAGTTAAAAGATCACAAAAGACATTTCAGGTAAACTCAAAAGAAACCTAGTGCAGCTGTAGTCACCTCAGACAAGAAGGACTTTAAGAGCAAAAACACAGCAAGGGAGCAAGGATCGGCCAAGGAGATGTGATCATTCTGAACCCATAACTGTCCCAGAAAACAGGCTCAGAGTAGATAAAGCAAAACCCAGTAGAACTACAAGGGAAAATTGGACAAATATGCTTTCAAGGTCAGATATCCCGTAAATATCTACTGATTACTGATGGTTAAACAGAGCTAAAATGTGCAAAATTGTAAAAGATTTGAACAACGCAGTTACAAGCTCAATCTAATGGACAGAAGGAGAATTGCATGTCAACAACTGGAGAATACATCTCATCTAAAGATACACGTAGCACTTATGAAATTTGATTAGGTACTTGGCCATAAAGGAGTATCAATACACTCCAAAGAATGAGTAAAAAGGTGTCTGAACACAATGCAATTAATTTAGAAATCAATAACAAAAAGATAAATGAAACATCCCCATATATTGGGGAATTTAAAGGCAGACTTCTAAGCATGGGTGGAAGAAGTCACAATGAAAATTAAAATACGCTTAGAACTAAATGATACACAAAATGCTATGTTAAAAGTTGTGACATATAGCTGCTTCACTTTGTTATACAGCAGAAACTAACACAACACTGTAAAGCAATTATACTCCAATAAAGATGTTAACAAAAATGTCTAATTATAAGAAAAAAAAAAGTTGTGGAACACAGCCAACAGGGTATTTTGAGGGAAATTCTTAGCCTTGAATGCTTATGTTAGAAAAGAAGAAAGGTTGAAAATTAATGATCCATGGTCTAAGTTAAGAAGTTAGTAAATGTATGATAGAGTAGACCGATGAAAGTAGAAGGGAGAAATAATGACAGCTGAAATGAACGAGACAGAAAGCAAAGCACAAACAGAGCATCATGCAACCAAGTCGCGACCCTTCGAACTGCACAAGGGGAAGTTCTCTGTCCCAATAGGCCCCCACCTCCGCCCCTGCCTAAAATCATGCCCCTTACGCAGCTTTTGAGTCAGAGTGTCCACGCCCTGGAAGGGCTCAGCTGTGCAGCATTCACAGCTGACGCTGGCGTCCTGACCACGCGCCTCGCTCTGGGGTTGGAGGAGGGTCACCCACCCAGGTCGCCTCCGCCCCCAGCCAGCGGCGGGGAGAGTGGCACTCACCGTGAACTGGCGCACCTCCCCTCTGTCCACCCGCTCGTGCTCCTTCTCGGGCGTGATGGCGTAGGCCAGCTTCTAGAAGACAAGGAGCAACTGTGGGCGCCGGCCCAGCCTCAGCGGGGTGAACGGGCCCTGGTCAATGGCTGTCGACGTGGGAGCTGATGGCTTGGGTCTCCTTAGACCCTGGAGCAAAGTCCAGCCCAACTCGAAGTAGCCACTACTGGAGGAGGCTCATCTCCACGTCAAGCTCACGGTGGGCCCTGAGCAAAGGCGCCCTCCATCTCTTCCAGGAATCCCGGCATCAAGATGTGAGGTGGAGGGACCCCTGTGCCCAACCCACCCACCTCCTCCTTCATAGGTGATGCAGAAGCTTGCCCGAGCGACTGCGAGGCCCAGAGCCACTCCCAACCCACACGGGGGTGCCCGCCTGGGGATCCCGCTGGCCCTGCTCAGCCCCACGTGGACTCGGTCCCAGGAGAGGGTGGGTCCACTGCTTCCACCCCCACCCTCAGACCACTGCCCTTCCACCTGCACTGCACGCCGTAGACCATGTGTGCACACACACAGAGACACACACAGGCAAGTACGCTCGTGTATGTGCCCACGTGAGGACACACACACACCAAGACAGGCACACACAGGTGCGCGCACACACACACAAAGACAGGCACACACAGGCGCACACACACACAAAGACAGGCACACGCACACACACACACACGCACACACGCACGCACAGGCACAGCCCACCCCCACACCAGCCCACGTGTCTCTGGCATGATCACCGGCCCCTCCAGCCCCTCCTGCTGGGCAGAGATGAGCAGGCGGGAGCAGGCCTGGGACAGGGACACCCGCCTGACCTTGTTGGTGGCCTCACAATCGGGGGCGGGGGGAAGGGCAGGTGAGGGAGACCCATCCAGATACACACCTCCCTCGAGGAGCCGGGCAGGCTGCAGAACTTGTAGGCAGCATAGATGGGCACCACGGACATGGAGGACGCAGCGATGGTCCAGCCCAGCGCGTTGGCCCACTCGGGGAAGACGTAGCCTCCGTAGTGCGGGGGCCGGAAGGTCGCGATGCTGACCACGACCACAAACTGAAACCGAGGGACGGGGTCAGGGGCGGCTGGGGGCAGGGGTGCCAAGCGGGTGGCTCCGGTGGAGGGCCCCCCGCACAACGGGACTAGGCCGTGAACCTGGGCAGCGGGCGTCTGTGTGTACTCTGCAGACCGGGGCTGCTGCGGGACGGGGCGGGCGTGCTTGGGGGGCACACAGCCCTCCAGTTCTTAAGTCTGATGGGTGGGGATTCTCTCGCTGTCCCTTGTACACCTCACAGGTTGCCACGCGGGGAGAAGCAGGACAGCTGGCTGGTCTGGAGGTCACATGCCCCAGGCTGCTGGGTAGCTGGAGTGACCAGCAGCCCCTGCAGGTTTGGAGCAGCTCAGGGAGCTTGGGGCTTGAACCGGGAACCTCACCCCCACTCCGCCTCCTCTCTCACGGGCCCTTGGGGTGGAGGGGGCGCTGCCCGAGGCCCCTGCCCCATCTGTGGACGCCCTGGGTGCCGCTGGGCTGGCTGGGCAGGAGGAGGGCCAAGGTCACGAGGTGCTCGCCGGCCTGGGCTCTGCACTCAGAGCTGGAAGGCCGCTGAACGGCTGCCTGGGGCCACCAGACAGGGCAGGCAGTTCCAGCTTCGTGAGCCGTCGGGGCTCGGTCACAGCCACCCAGCCCTGAGGTTGTGGTGTGGATGTGTGGATGAGCCAGCACGGCCCTGTTCCAACGCAACAGGCGGTGGGTGGACCTGGCCGCAGGCCCGAGCTTGCAGACCCCTGTCCTGGATGACAGCAGCTACTGGGGAGCCCTGGGGGCCGTGCTGTCACAGAACCTGAGCGGCTCCCGTCCGGCCTCGCATCTGAGCACCCATCTTCCCAGGTTCTAACCCTTCTCTCGGGCCTCCAGGCAGAGGTCAGCTGACACCCTCCAAGCACAGGGGACGAGCAGGGCCTTAATCGGGTGGGAGCCCTGCCTCCCATGAATGGTTTCTCAGTGGCTCCAGTCGGGGGGGATCTTCAGGAGACCAGAGGATGTGGGGGGCCAGCCTGCCCTCCTGCCTGAGTCCGGTGACATGCTGACTCCCGCCCGTGGAGACCCTGGTCCCCGGGCAGCACCGAGCCCCTCCCCCAGCATCAGGCGTGTGTGGCCCCTGCTGGACCAGGTGGCGGGGGAGCGGGGAAGAGGGGCCTCACCAGGAGGAAGCAGGGGCTGATGAACTTCCAGCACAGCCGCCAGTAGAGGCTGGGCCGCTGCCCGGTCATCTGTTTGATGTCGTCGCTGAACTGCCACACGCCTGTGGGGAGGTGGCCAAGCAGGCGGTCAGCACGGCACCTGCCCGAGACGCGGGCCCCACTGGGCCCTTACCAACCCCGGGCCACCCCCAGCAGACCTGGAGCTCGGGCTGCACGCTGGTGCCCAGGCCGCTCCACCCAGCCGCCCAGGGGTCTTGCTGACCCGGGCCCGATGCATGTCCCCGTGGTGACACTGGGATCACCGATGACCCCAAGGGGGCCTGTGGGGCCTCCGCCCTCCTCCCATCTCAGGTCCTCCCTGTGGCCCACGGCCATCCGTGCTTCCCCTCTGTAATCACTTTTCTCATTTACAAAAATCATAAAATATATAACATATATAAAATAAAATATATACAACATAAAACTTACCAATTTAACCGTTTTTAGTGCACAGCTCAGTGGCATCAAGTACATTCACACTGTTGTGCGAGTACCACCACCATCACCTCCAGAACCTTCTCATCCTCCCCACCTGAGATTCTGTCCCCATTAAATGCTCACTCCCCACCCCCTCAGCCAGCCCATGCCACGCCCCCATCCCACTTCCTGTCTGTGAACCTGACTCTTCCGGGGACCTCACGGGACTCCTACAGGATCTGTCCTTCTGTAACTGGCTTATGTCACCGAGCATGGTGTCCTCAAGGCTCCTCCATGCTGTAGTAGCATGTGTCACAATGTCCTTTCCGTTTATGTGAACGTTCTTTTGTAAGGAAAGCTACTTCTAGAAGCTCCGTGTGCCACAGCTCTCTCCAGATCTTACAGTGATTTCTCTTGCCCTGAGCCTGGCCTGGCCTCTGGTCATGTGACAGCAGCTGGTTGGCCGAGTCTGTGCCACATGCGGGGACACAGCAGAGCTACACCGCCGTGCGGAATCCCCTCTTCACACTCCAACCCCACCAGCAGATCCCGGACTCGGACCCTGGAGGAGTGGGGTGGAGGGGGCTGACCCCAAAGGCCAGCAGAGACGGGCGTGTCCGCCAGGCCCCTCGGGCCCTCAGGCAGGTCCAGGGCGGGCCAGCCCGTCCTCAGGGACCTGGGGGCACAGAGGTGGGCGCGTTCTGGGTGTGAGCTGCTGTCCGGAGAAACAGCGTGACCTCTGTCTTCGGAGGCTTCGGGGAGCACCCGGTCCCTGCAGGGCCAGCCTCCCTCCGTCTCCGCCAGCCCCACGTTCGTGGCTGTGGGATACGTTTGAAGCACTTTCTCTCCTTCTCTGAGGTTTTATTTTGGGGTGGGGAGATTATGATTTAAAGCTACAGGCAAGTATTGATTCCAGGTGCCAATGAAGGCACAGAGAGCTCGATATTTCCCTTTTCTGTAGCAAAGTAACTACAATTGGGAGAGTTCTTGGGATATGGACTATTTGCCAGGTTAAGCCTCTCAAAACTAGAGTGCTTTTCAGGTTGTAATTCCAGGGCCGAGGCAGAGACCGTGACCCCCTCGTGTGACAGCAGGGCTGCTGCGACACTGCGGTTCCTGAACAGCACAGACCTGGCTTGGGCTGCGGCACGTACACGTGCAGAGGCGTGTGCCCGTTATCGCGAGCTTTCACTGCAAACTCCCCCAAGGATACCTGGCCAGGAGAGCTGAGCGGCCCCATGACCCCAGGTCACAGGAAAGAAACGGAGAGAGAGCAAGGTGGGCCCGGGCAGCAGGCTGGAAAGGGCACAGCGTCTGCAGCTGTCAAACCTACAGCAGGACATCCCGGGAAACATGGCGGGCGCCCCAGGAGGGGCCGGGGAGCACGGCTGCAGGCGGGGCTGCGCCTCTTCCAGGGGCTGCCTGCTGACCAGCAGGCCCCTGGCCTCGAGGGGCTCCCAGGCCTAATCCACGAATGAGCGCTGGACCAGGGCGGGGGGTGGTCTGGAGTCCAGGTGGTGCTGTCCGCGCAGGGTCAGGAGCTCTGGCCTGACGCTGAACAGCGGCTCTCTGAACACCACCGTCACCCCTCCCGTCAGCTGAGGGCCTTAGTGCCACGTCCCCAGAAAGAAGCCCACTCAGCCTGTTCCCCTGCCACCTCGGTGCTGAGACCTCGCCTCCAGCACCAGCCAGTGTCCCAGCGTCCTCGCAAATCCTTCCTCCTCAAGAACCAGCAGCGTGATTATGTGGCCACCCCGAGAGCTCTGACCGCAGTAAGGATTTCGGGCTGCCGTCCAGGCTGTCCTCACTGATCCATGGAACCGCTGGCCGCCAAGCCTCCTCTGTGATGTGTGGTGACCACAGAGCAGGGCAGCTTTGCCAGAAAGGAAGCAGCACAGCGACAAAGCCCAAGGACGCTGGCCCGGCCGGTCACAGTGACGGCACAGGGGCTGGGTCTTTGCGGTTGGAGCACACCAGCCCCCCGAGGGAAGCTCCGTCCTTACCGTAGAACCAGGCCACCCCGATGACCTCCATGAGCACCCCGAAGAGGATGGACGTGCCGGCCGCAAAGTGGTCCAGCAGCGTGAAGACATAGATGCCACCCTAGGAGAGAGGGGAGCGCCTGCTGAACTCGGGGTGCCCGGTGTGGCACGCCTCGCCCACGAAGGTGCGCTCTCCAAAGCATAAACCTGGCCTGCAGTTTCAGTTGACAGACAACTTCTAGTTTACTCCCTAGAGAGTGTTATTTGAATCACTAAAATTCAGTCCACAAGCAGCTTAGGGACCCATCTATTCCGAAAAAGAAAAACTCCTCTCCTCCCCAGCAATTAGGGATGAAGGCAAAGCAAATGCCAAAGTTGGCAGGGACTCTGTGAGGGAGGGGACCTGGGTCCTGCATCTCCCCGACAGGCCTCCCCTGAGCCTCCTGGCCCACAAACTCACGGGCTCTTCCCAGGGAGCTGTCCAGGTTCTGAAACACTCCAGACCAAGTGCTCAGGCACCCAGGGACCGCGTGAGACCATGGCGACTCTGAGTGACCGTGGCTCCCTGCGTGTGTTCAAGGCCACCCCGAGTGTGACCACAGCCACCCATGTATTACGGGTCACGGGTTGTTTGGAGGGGTGCAGCCCTCGGAAATGCTGTGGTTCTGTCTGGTCTGACAGCAGTAACCATTGCTGCCCAACACCAAATTCTAATGAGACATCGTCAGGCGGGCGAGCGCAGGTACGCAGGTACGCACGTTGGTGACGCAGAAGAGGGAGAGAAGGAAGGTTGCCAGGACGATGACGAGGGTGAAGAGCTCCCGGTGCCTGTGCAGCAGCTGGAACTCATCGATGAGCCCGGTGATCACCGACTCCATCCCGCCCATCTGCAGGCGACACAGGGCAGAGGAGCGCTGGGGGCGGGGCCGGCGCTCTGCACCCCGCCTAGGCCGCCATTCGGGCAACGCAACGGACGCGCACAGTCAGGAGCTGCACGGTGTCCGGGGTGCAGAATACACCCTCGGCACGGGCTGCCCTGGAGACGCGGCCACTGGAGAGGGAGGACCTGGGTAGATGCCCTGTCCCCTGGTGAGGATTTGCCAGACGGGGGTGGAGCGCTACGTGGCCCTCGTAATACCGTCCCCTGCGTCGCCACAAAGGCTCAGCTCTGCTGGGCTTTTCTAAGCAAGTGTCTGCCCCACAAGCGCAGCTTAGTTTTGCTCCCAGGGAGGACCTGGCGTGGCCACTGGCCATGTCCTCACTGATTAAGCCCTCCTGACTCTCAGTACTGTCGTGACGGGGTGTCGCCCACGAAACCCGGCCAGCTGGGGAGCCTCCCTGCCCTGCGCTGCTGGGACCGCCTCCTCCAGGAAGTGCTGACTATGGGAGTCACCGCCAAGGCTGTGCCCACCCAGTGGGCAGGTGACAAGGCTGACGGGGAGACGGAGGTGGAGGGCTACAGCGCGTGGCCAGCAGTCACACGGTGGGGATCCGTGGGCCTCCGCACTTCCCAGGAAGCTCGGATGAACGTGGGGCCTGAGGTCCTGGCTGGTGGTCCCAGCAGGCCACGTGGAGGAGTAGCCCGAGGAAGTCCGCCTGCCGAGCCAGCGCCCATGCGCCCGCAGGGCCGCCACAGGATGCTCAGAGGGCCTGGCTGCAGCCTCCGCTTCCCACCCCGCACGGGCACCCTTCCTCCTGGCGGCTGAGGGGCAGGGAAGGCGTGAGTCAGGCTGCCGGGGCCCTGTGTGTCCCGTCGCCCCGTTGCCTCGTCTTCCTGCACGGCCCTGCTGCCCCCGGCCCTGTGCCTGTGTGTTTAGGGCTCTCAGGGGGCTTGCTGTTCCCCCCCCACCCCCAGGGGAAGAAGAGGGGCGAGCTGGTCCGAAGCCTCCTTGCCAGTTACTATGGGACCCTGACTCCCATGCAGGGGCTCTGTGCAGGCACAGGGGTTTGGGAGACCCGCAAGGGCATCCGGGGCCGGCCCGGCCCTGTGAGGGCTGGCTGTCACTGGCGGGCCCACGGCACGCGGAGCGCCGAGGTCACTCACGGCGCTGTCGATTCCCAGGGTGAGTAGCATGACGAAGAAAACCACGGCCCAGACGGAGGACAGCGGGAGCGTGGCAAGCGCCTCGGGGTAGATGACGAAGATCAGCCCCGGCCCTGAAAGCAGACCCCGCCGTTGCTTCCCGCCACCCCCAGCTCCACCCCCGCCCGGAGACCACAAAGCCCTGCCCACGGCCTTCTTTCCGCCCTCCTTGGAAAGTCCTCCCTCCTGGAAGTCAGGGCCCAGGACTCTGGAGAATGGAAACTGGATCCATGGGAGGGAGGGCCTCTGTTCTGTCCCCTCCAGCCCCCCCGACCGCCTCCCGGGGCTGTGCGGGCCCTGGGAGAGGAGGGGGCACAGCCAACGGGAAGAGGGTGGGAGTGGCTTCCAGGGGCCCTACGCTTTATCCCTCCAAGCACTCGGGGCGCCTCCTGGTTTGTCTCTCGTGCCTGTCGTGGACACACGTGCGCTGCCCACACGCTCAGGCATGCTGTGGTCCACGTAGCCCACACTGTACACATTTTTCTGTGCCAACGTATTACTCTGAGTATCATCTCTAGAAACCACGTACTGTTACGTGGTTTGGAGACGGGGCGGACAGACCCCTCCAAGACTGCGGTGGGAAAGCTGGGGGCTGGGGTGAGATCTCAGCAAGTGTTCCCAAAGTAAAAAAGATGCCCACAGGAAACCGCTAGTTGATCATTCTCGCGGGTAACCTAAAAAGCGCCACGTAGCTCCCGGGCACGGGCTGCCGAGCACTTGATCACGGAGGTGTGACAGCTTTTCTGGTTCCCTCGTCCTCAGCGGGGCCTGTTCGGGTGCCAGCTGTTAGGAACAGGGCACTTACTGACCCTGCTAGAGAAACAAAGGCCAGAGCCAGGGTCCACCCCCCAGGGTCTCTTAGGAGCCCTGGTGTCAGGCCTGTGCTCTGCGATTCCCAACCCCACGGAAGGAGCAGGGTTTCCGGTGTGGAGCGAAGGGGTGGCTCGTTTGAAAAGCTCCACAGTCTAAATGCCACAAACCCAGGAAGATATAACCATGTGCTCGGCCGAACGTAAGCGCAACATCCTCACCTTTCATTTCTGTTCTCGGGTTAACATTTCACCCTGTTTTCTTGAGAATTAGAGCCATAAGTGACATTTACTTTGCTTGTCACGGAAATGCATAGAATACATTCAGCTGACTTCAGGGGTTGATGGAGGTTCTTGCAAACTATTGCTACTCACCATAATAAAGGGCAGAAGAGCGGTGCAAATGCATAAATGCCACAGAGTAAATTTCACTGCTCTGCGCTCATTTGCATTATGTTCCCTTTCTCCTGCCTATATTGGATTTTTTTTTTTCCTACAGGAAAGAGTATGGATTTGGGAACACTTGCTGAGATTCCACCCCAGCCCCCAGCTTTCCCACCGCAGTCTTGGAGGGGTCTGTCCGCCCCGTCTCCAAACCTCTGTTTCCTGCTTTCAAAGTGTGGCTCCAAATGGGATCTAATGCAACTGCAAAGCTCTTGCGCAGCAAAGGAAACCATAAACAAGACGAAAAGACAGCCCTCAGAATGGGAGAAAGTATTTGCAAATGAAGCAACTGACAAAGGATTAATCTCCAAAATTTTCAAGCAGCTCATGCAGCTCAATAACAAAAAACAAACAACCCAATCCAAAAATGGGCCGAAGACCTACATAGACATTTCTCCAAAGAAGATGTAGAGATGGCCAACAAACACATGAAAAGATGCTCAACATCACTAATCATTAGAGAAATGCAAGTCCAAACCACAGTGAGGTATCACCTCACACCAGTCAGAATGGCCGTCATCAGAAAATCTACCAACAACAAATGCTGGAGAGGGTGTGGAGAAAAGGGATCCCTCTTGCACTGTTGGTGGGAATGTAAATTGATACAGCCACTATGGAGAACAATATGGAGGTTCCTTAAAAAACTACAAATAGAACTACCATACGACCCAGCAATCCCACTACTGGGCATATACCCAGAGAAAACCATAATTCAAAAAGACACATGCACCCCAATGTTCACTGCAGCACTATTTACAATAGCCAGGACATGGAAGCAACCTAAATGCCCATTGACAGACGAATGGATAAAGAAGATGTGGCACATATATACAATGGCATATTACTCAGCCATTAAAAGGAACGAAATTGGGTCATTTGTTGAGACGTGGATGGGTCTAGAGACTGTCATACAGAGTGAAGTAAGCAGAAAGAGAAAGGCAAATATCGTATATTAACGCATATATGTGGAATCTAGAAAAATGGTACAGATGAACCGGTTTGCAGGGCAGAAATTGAGAAACAGACGTAGAGAACAAACCTATGGACACCAAGCGGGGGAAGCAGCGGGGGTGGGGCTGGGGGTGGGGGTGGGATGAATTGGGCGATCGGGATTGACATGTATATACTGATGTGCATAAAATTGATGACTAATAAGAACCTGCTGTATAAAAAAATAAATAAAATTCAAAAATTCAAAAAAAAAAAGTGCGGCTCCCAACACTCAACTTCTCAAGAACTGGATGGGCTGACGGGCCGACCCGCTGAGAGCTCAGGGCGCAGGTGGGGTTGGCCCTCTGTCCCCCTCAGCCCCTCCCTGAAGGCTACCCTCCCGCTCAAGAGTGAGAAGACCCAGGAGGAGATCAGTCCCCCAGCCCCCGGGAGAAGAGGGGCTTCCCAGGGGAAGGGAGGGGCCCACCCCTGAGCAGGACGGTCTCGGGGGAGGCCCCTCCTGGCTCGCGCACAGCGATCCTGCAGGCCGGTGAGGGTGGCGGCCGTCGTGGGAGGCCTTGGGGTCCTGGGCTGACCCAGCTTCAGGCTGCCTAAGCCGTGACTTTCTGCCCAGCACCCCGGGGGCTCTCTCCTGCGGGGCCCAGCTCGGTCCCTGTGTCACCTGGGCCCAAGTCCTCCCCCGCCCACTCCCCCTCAGCTAACTTCCTGGTTTGCAGACACTCGGTGTCTGTGACAGCATGGTGAGCAGGTTGGGAACATGGGTCTCTGTTGTCACCGTGTCCAGAGACTTCGGGGGATTCTCAGCGATTATCCAAATCCCATCTACACGTGCCATGGCCACTGGGTATCTGGAGGAAAAGCTTGGAACAGAGTAACTGCTATGTCCAAACCAGTCCAGCTTCCTTCTGGCTGACCACACCGAGGTCCGTGCCACTTGGAACAGCTCAGAGCCCTGAACTTCACATCCCTGGCCAGGTGTAAACAACGGCGGGGGCCACCCAGTGAGGGGAACCAGACCCTCGTCCTGCAGCCGAGTGGTCTCTGCAAGGCACCCTGGGACGAGGGGCAAAGATGCCCCAGCCTCTGCATGCGGTGGCCCGAGGGGGCAGGCGCAGGGCGCGCTGCACCCAGGATCCTGTTCTCAGTAGCAGCAGCAGCTCGTGGGAAGGGCTCTGGAGGCCTGTGCATTTCCCTCTAGGTTTGCAGGGAAAACACTCATCGAGAACTGGGCAGCCTGAACCCCGGGAGCGGGCGGGGTGGGGGGAGGGACCTGCCTGCCCCGGGGCACTCACCGTCCTTGGCCACGTCCCCGATGGGCACACTGTGCTTCTGGGCCATGTACCCCAGGAAGGAGAAGACCACGAAGCCGGAGGAGAAGCTCGTCAGCGAGTTGACGGAGGTGGTGATGATCGCGTCTCTGCAGGAACAAGACGTGCTGTCTCAGCACCCGGCCTGGAGCCGCTGCAATTTCCAGTCATTATTCGTAATTTACTGCATCTGGGGCAGGCAGCTCCGGGGGCGCTTCCCCAGTCGAGCAGGCCAGCCCCTCCTGCAGCCCCAGAGGCTGTCCGGGGCTGCCCTGCGGGAGGGAGGCTGGCATCCGGTGATGGTGACAGGACCTCCCACCTGGAGCCCCCACTGAGCGGCTTAGGGCTCTGGTCAGACGTTGGCTAGGCCAGGCCCTACGGCCCGTCCATGTTTGCCTGGGGACCCCGACTCAGTGCTGAAGGCGAGACAGTCCAGCCAGCAAAGCTGGGGCTCCAGGTGGGCAGCACAGACGACCACAGGGCTCCCGACCCCCGCTCGACAGGGGCTGCCAGGCGGGGCTCTGAGATGTCTCCCGGGGAGCTTGTTAAGATGAAGGTTCTGACGGGGCGGGTCTGGTGGGCCCCAGATGCTGTGTTTCCCATTGGCTCCTGGGGGTCCCGTGCTGCCGGTTGTGGACCCCACTCTGACGGCTGAGAATTCAGAGAGCAGGGGAGGGGGGAGTGTGGGGTCAGCCCTCCTGGTGCCCGAGTGGAAGGACGTTTGCAGGGTGCTCAGACCCAGGTGGGCACAGGGTGGGCTCTGGTCCTGCCGTGCAGACCCCACCTTTGTGTGGCCCTCTGGGTAGCAGTCAGCCTGGCCATTTTGCTGTGCGCACCGTCTTTGTATTTTTACCGCATTTTTATCCTCATGATATGAAAGAGAATAAATACAGGCTCATGAAGGTCAAAGAAAGCAGTCCTGGATGAAATTCTTTCTCTGTTTTCAGAAGGATTTCAGGGCCAGCAAGCGGCTGCAGGTCACTCAGGTCATCCGGGCGGGGAGGCCCCAGAGCCCTGGGCGCACAGTGAAGCCACCTTCCGGCTTGTCCCGGTGCCGGGTCCCCGGCGGCCTCTGCACAGTCTGGGATGCCCCTCATCCCTAGGTGTGGGCCGGGTGGGGCCCTTCCCCACGAGGAAGGGCCTTCCATGCAGGCCCTTCCTCGTGGGGCACGTGGGGGAGGAGACCCACCCTGAGTGCTGGGAGGATGAGGCCGGCTGGGTGGGGCAGGGGATGGAGCAGGGGGCAGAGGAAGGGGCCTGGGTGTGTGGGGGGGTCCGGGACGCCTCCTCCCAGCGAGGCGATCAGCATCTCCACTGCTTCGATGCTCCCTTAAAGCCACAGTCAGCATTGAGCCTAGAGCTTTCCTGTTCGGTTTCCACTTTAAAAGCCATTTGCTTTGAGTTGCAAGCACAGCTCATTTCCCCCTCCCTTCATCCAGGGACACATTATCTCCTAAAGCCAGCGATGCCCCCCCACATCAGCTGTGCCCCCACTTGGCTCTGCAGAGCCTCTTACAGGAGCCCGGGACTCACCTGTAGCAGTTGTTGGTGAATTTATTGTAACTGGAGAAAGCTATGAGCACTCCAAGCCCCACTCCCAGCGAGAAGCATATCTGGACGGCGGCGTCTATCCAGACCTGCGCGGAGCAGGGACACAGACAGAGCGGCGGTGAGAGGTCCCTGCGGGGGGCTCGGCCAGCCCGAGGACAGGGAGTGATCATGGGGTGGACCCACTGGGGTGGACCCACAGACGGCCGCGCCTTCGCTGCCAGGGGCTCCAGGGAACAGGGTCGAACTTAAACTCGACATCATTGTCAACAAGCAAATGTCATCTCAGGGAATAAACCTTTCCCGCGTTGCTGGCCCGAGAGAGCCTGAAACACAGGGGGTTGCGTCTTGTTGCAGGACCTGCGGTTTCTCATTACTCCAGCTGGTGAGGGTTGGTCTGGCCCGTGACCCTGGTAACAGCAGTAATTTATGAAAATGCTGTGTGACGTGCGTGCCTCAATCAGACACGTGCCCACCAACACGCACTTTCTGTCCTTCCCATGGAAGCACATCGTGAGTGCAGGGTGAGTGCCTGGTGAGTGCATGGTGAGTACACAGTGAGCGCGCGGTGAGCGCACGGTGAGAGCACGGTGAGCACATGTGAGTGCAGGGTGAGCACGCGGGGACGTGAAGAAAGCCCTGTGGAGCTGACCGTGGCTCTGACACTGTGCGCTTGCTGGGGGTGGCACAGGTGACATCCGGGTGCCAACACACATGACAAGTGAAGGCCTGCAGTCGATACTGGACCAAGGAGGTATTTTGAAAGTCAGACACGACCCTCTTGGTCAGGGTGATGTGGAGACCAGCTGGTGATGGCGATGTGGGCCCCCCTTGGCCCTGCATAGCCTGGGGCAGGGATGAAGAGAGTGGAAGCCCACCCTGGGGGCCTGGTCAGACCTGCTGTGCCGGAAGGTCCTGGGGGCTGTCTCCACAGCCCGTGGTGCAGGCCTGTGGGCCGAGGTCCTCAGGCAGTGACTCCAGAGCTCCCCAGCTGGAGACACAGGGCAGCTGGCCTGAGTGTGACTGAGTGAGGGGGCTGGACGTGGAGCCCACACGCCAGGACCAGTGGTGCTTGGTCCTTCGGGCAGCACGCCCAGTCTTGGGGTCACCCCAGCACTGGGGACAGCATTTCCCAGCTCAAGGCCTAGAGTGGCCGGGTGGGCAGGGGGCCGAGGGGTCCCCTCGTGTTGGTCACCAGCCAGCTCGTCTGGGCAGGTAGCTGCGGACAGGAGGCGGTGTCGCCGGGGGGGCTCCTGTCTCCTCTCAACCCCAGGTCCTCACAGTGGGCAGCGGCCACCCCAGAGTCTTTGCACGTGCAGCTCACCCATCGGGTTACGCCTCCCAGCCATCTGTCCAGGCCTTTGCTCACTGCCGCTCCTAGGACCCAGCTCCAGACCCAGGCCACGGTCCACCCTGGGGCCCGCCTGGGCAGCCTCTCAGAACTGGCCTGGACTTGCCCTTCCTTTACTTCCCGTCCTCCTCTCTCCTGCTGGCATGGAGCCCTCCCGGACAGCACTCTGTCCAGCCCAGACCCCGCCTGTCCGCTGGAGCAGCTCCACGAGAGCTGCAGATGACGACTGAGAGTCTGGACGGCCTGAAAGGGCTGGGCCTCTGGATGCCACTGAGGACAGTGGCGCTGACCCTGAAGGCAGTCCCCTTCATCCCCATGGGGGTCTAGCAATGGCCCCAGGCCGCAGGGCAGCCTCCACGTCAGAGCAGCACAGGGTCCCCGCTGCCAGGGGCACAAGAAGGGACGGAGCCGACGGTTACTTCTGCCCCATCCGCTTGCTGGCCCGGCCCCTCAGTGGAACCTCTGCTCCCACCCGGCCCGGACCATTGAGGACCTGGCCAGGCCCCTCCCTGTGGCCCCTCTGGACTGAGCCATCATGGCTGAACCCCCAGGGGGTGGGCAGGGATGAGCCTGGGACGGTGCTGGGGCCCTGCACCCCGATCTGGGCCAGTCCCCAACCACATCCCCTCGGGGCCTGTGGGACCTGGCCCCCCACTGCCAAGCCCCAGGGGAAGGGTGCCGGGGCCGCTCAGTCTCTGAGGGAGGCTGTCCTGAGCCTGGGAGAGGGTGTACAGGCAGCCGCTGGGCCCGGAGCAGTCCTGGGAGGACGGCTCAGGACGGCCGCCCAGCGGGTGAGGCCCAGGCCCTGCTCTGTCCTGGAGGACGTGGTGCAGAGTCAGCCAGAACCCCACGGGGGCACCAGGAACGGCCCCAGCCTCTGCGCTGGGGACTGCATAGACCTGTCCTTTGGGGACTGTGGTCTCCCAGGAGCCCAGTGCTGTGGGCCTGCTCTGTCCTGGTCTCTGCTCTTCCCCTCCCTAGCTGACGGGACTGTTAGAGGCAGGGACACTCAGGTCAGGTCCAGTCCTGTTGTGTCTCCGTCGCCCACCACCTACGCCTGTCCTTCTGTCATCCATCTGTCATCCACTGCCTGTCTGCCTATGATCCATCATCCGTCCACTGAAATCTATTATCTGTCTCGTCCATCTGCCAATCTACCTCGCTTGTGACAACCACCGGTTCCTACTTTTCTCTGATTTCTTCACACCCCTGGCATCTGTTTTGCGCACCCTCATGCCGCCTGTCCTTCCTGACGCCCCACTTCTCTTTGACTTCCAGATCACGCCCAGCTGGCCTTGGACGCCCAAGGCCACCTCCTCCTGCCAGCACCCCCCAGCTGCCACGGGCTTTCCTGAGGACGGATGCCCTGCTGACCTCTCAGCTCCCCGGGCTCGGCTCTGCAGCTGTGGGGCCCCGGACCCGCTGCTGGACGGACTCTGCCTTTAGCTGTCCGTGGAGACCCGTGTGCTGTCCTCACAGCCTCGGTCCTCGGGTGGGCTGCCCGGCTGGTGCCCTGCTCACGGCTGCCCTCGCCTGTGTGCTTGTGGGGCCGAGACCATGGGGCTTTCCTCTCGCTGCCCCTCGGCACCCGACCTCCGCCCTGCCAGCGCCCCCCATTCCCACGGTTCCTGGGGTCGGAGCCACGTCTGCCTCCCCTTCTCGCCCTTCCTGCCCACTGCTGCCCCAGGCGGTGCTTCCTCCGACCCGATGAGCCCCACAGCCGACCCTCTCACAACCTGGCAGCGTCAGGCCCGGGCCCCACGCCCTCGCCCTCGTGCTGCTCCCGGTAGCTCAGCCTCCCTGGGTGGCCACTGGGGCCCCTCCCTCTGCCCAGTCTAGTCCACCTGATTTTCCAGTGACCCTGCCTCCCGCCCAGCCTCCCCGCTTCTGGGCCTGTTTCCCTGCGATGCTGCTGCCTCTCTCTCTCTCTCTCTCTCTCTCTCGCTCGCTCGCTCTCTCTCTCTCGCCACCCACCGCCGCCCCGCCATTGCCTGGCAGAGCCTCCTCTCTTCATGAGGTTGTCTTCTCATATTTCAACCCAGAATTACTTCTTCCTTTGCTGAAGAAACCTGCAGCCTGACTGTGGAGTAAGTTCTGGCCACGATGCGGTCACATCGCGCCTTTATGCCGGGGGCGCCGGGTGCTTGACCATCAAGGTCTGGCTCCCCGAGGGGGACCCTAGTTCGCGCAGCCTCAGCCCAGCTCCGAGGATGCATCCGGGGCCAGAGCTTGCGGCTGCGATCCAGCTGAGCGGCAACAGCCTCGGGCACAGACCGGGCGGCCCCACAGGTGCTCATCCCAGGAGCCGGGAGCGTTCCTCCAGGGAGAGCACGGCCCACGGCGAAGAGGTCGAGAGGCAGCCAACTCCCGCTCTCTCCCTGCAGAAACCTGGGTGACCTGTTCCCCTAATGTCCTTACTCTGGTCCATTCTGCTGCTTGCTGTGCCCACACGGCCCCTCGTCACCTGGACAGGGAACTCTGCTCGGTGGGCCCAGCACACAGCGGGGGGAGTGAGCCTTTGGGGCCTCCTGCCTGGGATGTAGAGCCCCGTGACCCACAAGGACTGGGGCCGCGAGCGGAGGGCGCACTCACCGAGGCCTCGCAGAGCCGATGGAAGTCCACGCTCAGGTACGCTCTGATGCCGTCCACGGCCCCAGGGAGGGTGACGCCTCGCAGGAGCAGCGCAAAGAGGACCACGTACGGCATGGTGGCCGTGATCCACACGACCTGGGGAGCGCACAGTGTCACCAGGCCGCACCGGCCCCCGGCCACCCTCATGGTTTGTGCTCAGAGAGGGGGACCTCAGACTGGGAAGCCCGGCGCCCAAACAGTCACAGGACGCCAGCTCAAAAAATGCCTCCTGGAGCGAGACTGTCCAGTGCCTTCTATCCTGTATGTTGTCTTTCCCGGGGATTAAAATGGACAAATAATTTGGCAAGGAAGGAGCCCTCCTTCTCTGCACTTGGGCTCTGGCAGTAGGCAGCATTGGCTGAACTCCTGATGAGGCAGATGTGAGTGATTTGCACTGACTGTGCAAATGGGCACCTGGCTAACTTGTGAAAGATGGACTCTGGGCCGCGGGGGTGTGGAGGAAGCCCCTGTGGCCGTCGGAAGACCCTCAGGTGCTGGAGAGCCCCTGCAGGTGTGAGCCCGAGGGATGGGGGCATTCTGGTCATCGTTGCTTTGGGCGCCCAGATAAGGACCAAAATATTTTCATCAGCAAAAATATTTTGTTGTGCTTGTCTTCACGCTGAAAGCACTCTCCTGACATCATTCTTCAACCACAGCCACCTGTCCCAACCCACCACGGCCACCTGTCCACTCCCAACCCACCACGGCCCACCTGTCCACTCCCCAACCCACCACGGCCTACCTGTCCACTCCCCAACCCACCACGGCCCACCTGTCCACTCCCAACCCACCACGGCCCACCTGTCCACTCCCCAACCCACCACGGCCCACCTGTCCACTCCCCAACCCACCACGGCCCACCTGTCCACTCCTCAACCCACCACGGCCCACCTATCCATTCCCCAACCCACCACGGCCACCTATCCACTCCCAACCCACCACGGCCACCTGTCCATTCCCCAACCCACCACGGCCACCTGTCCACTCCCCAGCTGGCGAGCCTTGCTGCCTCACCTTCCCAGAAGTCTTCACTCCCTTCCACAGGCTGAAGTAGAGCAGGACAATGACCAGTACCAGGCAGGATGCGAGCTGCCACCGGGGAGGGCCCAGGTCGTCGATGCCCTGGCTCTCGTGGAGGTGCAGCACGCCGCGCCTGGAGAGGAAGGAGATGGGGGTCCTGGGGGGGCTGCCTCCCTGCCCAGAACTGGAACAGGGGGCTGCACTTGTGCAGAGACCCGCCCTCCCCCACTCGGCATGGCAGCAGGGACCTGGCCTGATGGAGACCCCCACCCCTCGCCCCCCACCCCAGAAAGGCCAGGACCCCAGCCTTAGTGGAGATGCAGGGCCCACCCTCCAGGTGAGCAGAGCAGGTGGGCCACCGCACGCTGGGAGCCCACAGAAGCCCAGCCCTGGCCCAGGGCCACACGGTCAGGAGCAAGTAGAGTGTGATAACTTAGAGACGCAGATTGCAGACCCTGTAGCAGCCGCTGAAGATGAAGACAGAGCTAGACGGACCTCCCTGGCGGCCCAGTGGCTAAGACCCCACGCTTCCAAAGCCGGGGCCACGGGTGTGATCCCTGGTCGGGGAGCTGAGATCCCACATGCCGTGTGGTGTGGCCAAGAAAACAAAACAAAACAAGAAAAGAAGAGCTAGAGCTTATTAGCAAATGGAGTAGGTAAAGTGGAAGCCAAAATAATGAATTAATTCCAAAGAAAATAAACAGAGGAAACAAGAAACAATGAACCGGTGGGACAAGCAAGATGAAAGACTAAGCCCTAACCATACTGATAATTATTGATTGGAAACACTCTAATTAAAGGACAGAGATTGTCATAGTAAATAAAAAAGCAAGAACCAACTCTGTGCTGTCTGCATGAAACCCACTTCAAATATGATACATATAGGTTTAAAACATAAGGATGGAGAAGATATCCCATGTAAACACTATTCATAGGAAAGCTGGAGTGATCATATTAATATCAGACAAAGCTGACATCAGAATGAGGAACAGGGACTTCCCTGGTGGCACAGTGGTTAAGAATTCGCCTGCCAATGCAGGGGACACGGGTTCGAGCCCTCCTCTGGGAAGATCCCACATGCCGTGGAGCAACTAAGCCTGTGCTCCACAACTGCTGAGCCTGCGCTCTAGACCCCACGAGCCACAACTACTGAGCCCGTGTGCCACAACTACTGAAGCCCACGCGCCTAGAGCCTGTGCTCCGCGACGAGAAGCCACCGCAATGAAAAGCCCACGTGTCGCAACAAAGAGTAGCCCCCACTCACTGCAACTAGAGAAAGCCCGCGCGCAGCAACAAAGACCCAATGTAGCCAAAAAAAGAAAAAAAAAAGAATGAGGAATGGTACCAAGAGGGACATTTCATAATGGAAAAGGGCTCAATTAAAAGATTTGATAAACATGTGTGCACTTTAGAACAGAGCTTTAAAATACATGAATGAAGCAAAAACTGATAGAACTGTGAAGGGAAATAGGCAAATCCACAATTATAATTGAGGTTTCAACACCCCTTTCACAGTAACTGATAGAACAAATAAACAGTAAGGATGTAGAAAACTTAAACAGCACTAGGAGCTGACAGGACCCAGCCAACATGTCTACCCAACAGCAGCAGGACACACATTCTAAGTGCACGTGGAATACTTACCAGGATAAACCATATATTGGGCAATATGACAAATCTCAGTATATTTAGGAATAATGAGGTTTTAAAATATATTATCTCACCAAATCTGAATTAAATTAGAAATCAATAACAGAAATATATCTAGAAAACCTCCAAGTATTTTAAAGTCAAACAACAAATTTCTAAAAATCTCCTGGGAATCAAAGAAGAAATCACAGGGCAGATCAGGGAATACTTGAATACACAACATATTAAACGTGCAGGAGGCAGCTAAAGCAGTCTCTTAGAGGCAAGTTTGTAGCTTTAAATATATCGCGTTCTAATTTATAGTAGGAAGTAGGTGAAGGTGGTTTTAATAAGTGTTTATGGAGTTGAGGGAAATTTAACACTAGTTGGAGTTACAGGGGCCAATCTTTTGGGGTTTCCGAAGCCCACATGCACTCTGTAGCACTTACAGCTTTACTACTTCAATGATTATAGTTATCCTGGAATTTCATGGTGGGATGTGAGCTCCCTAATTACATGTGCCTTCAAGAACATGTAATGCTTTCCACAAAGATCTGCTTTATAAAGTGGGTTTACATTCCAGAAAACCCTTGCAGACCTGACACTCAGTGGGGCCTGTCTCAGGGAAACCCAGTCACCACCGTTAGTGAAATCACCTGGCGTGTCATCAGTTCAGTTTAATAACTCATCGTGTCATTAATGATCTATGACTTCGTCGTAAACCTTCAAAGGCCCCGCCTTTGTCCCAGGGTCACCTCCAAATACGGTTGGACATCTGCTCCTGCTAACAGCCCTTTACGTGGAGGGTTCAGGCAGCTTTCCAGCTCAATCTTTCTCTTCCAGACTTGGAATTTCCAAACAGACTTCACTAGTGAGCTCTTTTTTTTTTTTTTTAATTCACCTATCACATATGTTTCCTTCTAGCATTCTTACTAATAAATCATTGACTAATCAGTTTTTTTCCCTCTATTTTTCTCACCTGAAAAATCATTTAGTTAAATCAACTCTTTCCACACCTCCCAAACAAAAGGTAAGAATCCCCAAATGGCCTCACCTGACACATTTGATATCTCTTAAAGCTTTCTAAACATTCTAAATTGCACCAAAATCCATCTTAAAATTGCAAAAGACACACTAGCTTAAAAACTTAGCCATCGTTTTGTTGGTGAAATGATAACTTAAACCCAACTCTAGCGAGAGCTGATTCTGCACGTCTGTCAGTGGTGGGACGGGTGGGATGCTCCCAGGTGCTCACCCACAGCCATGTCTGCTTTCTGGTGCAGGGGTCCCCACCCCTCCCTCTCTCTCTTCTGGTCCCCCGTCTCCCATCACACACGAAACCTGAGAGCTGGGCCACTGGTGAGAGTACTTGCAGCCCGGGCTTTGACCTGTCCATGAGATACTCTTAGGTTTGGGAAATGCAGTAATGAACCGGCTGGCAACAAGCCCCTGAGAATGCACAGGCAGCTCTGATGAACGCTGTGCTCTCCTCTACTTGGACGAATCTATCATCTCTTGCTTGTTTGTCGCTCTGTGTCCTGCCCACACACTCAGGTGACAGGGCCTGGGTTTCCATTTCTCACGGGTACGTCCGCATTGGTGTCTTTCAGGCAGATCTAATGGGACCCATCCCAGGTGGACTCTCGTCTCCAGCCCGTCCTCTGAAACCCGCTCGCCCCCTCCTGAGAGCTCCTGGAGACCCAGGCCCTCACGCCCCAGCTTTGGACTCTCCCTCCTCCGGGCAGGCGGGTTCTCAGTGGCCCCTCTCTTTCCCGCTTTGCGGAACCTCCCTCCCTGCCCTCCCCAGACTCCTTCACTCTCTAATCCCAAACTGCCCAAAAGAGTATCTTCCAAAAAATTAAACAAGTCCCATCACACACAACCCTCGTCCGCACGCTAACCATGCTCTTCCCAATAATGCCTGAGAAAGGCACCCCATCCCTCCGGCGGTCCCCCCAGGCCCCCCAAACCCCGCCTCGCTCCGTTCCTGCCCATCGCTGCCACTTTCTGAAGCAGCCAGTCCTGGAGATACGTTCCCTACGTGTGGCGGGGATTCTAGAGCAAAGGACTTAGACCCTGAGTATCTGAAACACACAACTTCAGATGCTGAATGTCTCTGCAGGTTCCATGAACATCCCTTGCCCTTCTGGCGGTGTCACTCCTACCCCCACACGACAGATTCTCCCAGTGCCCGAAGGCTCAGTTTCTCTCCTGCACACCTGCTGTCTCACCCAGCTCCACAGGCCCCAGGAGTGGGACGGTGCCTTCCCTCAGGGAAGACCTCGGGCAACTGTCTGATGGTCCTGCCTCCGGCTGGAGGCCGGGCCATGAGCGGAGGGAGAACGGGGAAGGTGACTGGGAAAGGGGAGCCCGGCCCCCTCTGGAGGCAGTGCTGCAGCCCCCGGAGCCCAGCCCCACACGCCTCCTCCCTGCGGCATCTGCAGGGCCACAGGCCATCCCCCCCAACAGACCCCAAAGGGCCGCAGGGAGCAGGTGGGGCAGCCCATCCAGTTTCCCTTCCCTGCGAGGTCTCCCTGCAGGAGCCGTGCTGAGCTGCTAGAGGTGGGGTCAGAAATAAGCCCACAAGAGCCCAGAGGAACGGGACGTGGCACTGGCCAGGGAGGGGTCCTCCCCACATCCTCGGGAGGCAGCAGGGGCAGGTGGCTGGCCCGGGTCCCCCTCCCCACCCCCGGGGGTGTCATCAGACCCCGAGGCCCCCACTTACTCAAAGTACTCGGCGGCAGGGGTGGTCCTGAAGGTGTCATTGGGGTCAGGGCTGGAGCTGGGGGCGCGGGCATCGGAGCAGCGGGGGCTGTTCCAGGTGTGGTTGCAGTGGGTCCAGGGCAGCTCCGTGGTGAAGGAGGAGAAGAGGTAGTGCAGCGCCCAGGCGATGATGACGTTGTAGAAGAAGCCGATGTAGAGTGAGATGAGGATGACCGTGTAGCCCACGCCTGGTGGGGAGAGCATGGCCCCATTAGCAGCTCACCCGTGCCCCTCCCCCCACGGGTCGCAGCTCCACCTGGGCTGTCCCGGAACCAGGCAGCGCCTTCAGACACGCCAGAAGACGAGGGAAAGGGTGGGTCCCAGACTTCGCGTCATGGTCAGAGAAGGGGCTGCCCACTTCCAAAACCATCCGTGGCCCTTGACGTCTACCCAGACATGCAGGGCTATCCAGGGACGCCCTGGTACAGCCAGGTCACCCGCAGACATACGGGGTAATGGAGGGCCATCCGTGGCTGTCCACCATCACTCACAGCCAGTCCGGGTCATCCAGGCTCACTTAAGGTCATCTAGGGCCACGCTGGGTCACCCAGGGCAACTCAACCCAGGGTTATCCAGGGCCACTGGCCAAACAAAACCATCAGAATCGTCTGCAGGCACCCAGGCCCAGCCAGGGCCATCTAGGAACACCCAAGGGTACAAAACATCACGTCGACAAAGGCCACCCCAAACCGCTCAGGGTCACCTAAGGCCATCCAGGGCTACCCATGCCAATAGGGCCATGAAGGCCATCCAGGGTCACCCAGGGATGCCCAGTGCCTCCCAGAGCCATGCAGGGCCACCAATAGTCACTAAGGGATAACTAGGGTCTTTCACGCTCTTCCACAGCCATCCAGGCTCATCCAGGACCACCCAGGGCCTCCAAGACAATCCATGCCTACCTGGGCTACCTAGAGCTGTCCAGGGCCATTCATGGCCACCCATAGCTAACCATAGCTAACCTAGTGCCTCTAGGCCACTCAGGGCAAACAGAGTCAGCTGGGTCTACCCAACATCACCCAGGACCATGCATGACCATCCAGGGTCTCCAAGGGTCACCTATGACCACGCTGGGGCCCCCAGGGCTTGTCAGAGTCCCTTTCCCGGATCACAAGCCCTGGAATTTGTTGACAGTCCCTGAGGGGCTCCTGGCTCCTGGAGCAGAACAGAGTGGTGAGCAGTCTTTGGAGACGCGACACCCTGGCTGTGGTGGACGGACGGTCTGGCAGTGAGACCTCTTCCCTATTCAGCGTTGGACAAGCACTGTCGGGTCCCGCGACTGCGGGTGACTGTAACAGGCTCCATGCAGAGCTCTCCTGTTTCAGCATTCTTTCCCGGCGTTGCTGCTAGGACTAGTTTGGGCTCTGACTGTAACTTCACTGTCTTAGAACCTGGGGGGCGCCCTGCCCCGTCTTTCCCGCCTGTGTCCAGGGAGGAGCTTGCCTTCAAGCTGACGTCTTCGCGGAGTGGCTTGGCTTGTTTTTTATGGGTCTAGCCCTTAGGAGAAGCTATTTTCCTGCTCAGGACACTTCATTAAAATTCTCTTTCCTCTTCTGAAAGCAAAAAGAGAGGGACTACAATTTACTTATGTGTAGATATTAAACAGATACCGTATCAGGAGTGATTTATTTAAAAGCAAACAGTCCCTGGCACGTGGTCCCTCTTGGAAAACACGCTCAGTAGCAGTGATGGCAAAACCCAAACTGTTCCTTCAGAAGGCCTTCTGCAACGTGGACTCATCAATGTGAAATAACTCTTTACTGCACTTCTGCTCCCTGAGCTCCTTAGGAGAGGCTGGCTGCCCGTGAACTCGCCCCGGCAGCCACGTCGGCGGGAAGTGCGTCCCGGAAGGTGTTCCGTGGTGGTGAGCGGCTGTGGGTGCCTGCCCGGAAATCTTGGGAAGGTGACAGCGCTGCGCACCAAATCCTCCGCTTGAAGTTTGGGGAACTCAACGGAGCCTCTGATCAAACGCTAAAGCAGGTCCAATCCGGGGTCGGAGAGAGCTGCCTCCGCTTCCGGTCCTTCAGAACCCACCGCCGTGTGGACAGCCCTCCGCGGGGCAGGCCAGGTTTCTCGCTGTCACAGCAGAGGGACAAGGGTGCCCCGGGCTGGCGTGGCTCCTAGGACACGTGGGCTTTGCCCCATCAGCCGCAGCACACCAGCCCCGGAGGGTCCCCCATCCAAGGGCGCTGCCGTCCAGCTGCCCCAAAGGCCTGCGTGAAGGAGCGATTTCCTGGGAATGTGGCTGTGAGCGCCAGCCATTCTTTCGGTCCCTCTGAGTTCTGTCCTCCAGGACCACAGAGCCCCAGGAAGCCCTGGCCCTGGGCCGCCCAAGGGCAGCCCCTCACCGACCCTCCCTTCAACTTCTTCCTTTCTGTCACTTAAGACCCAGCCGCACGAAATCCACTGCCCTGTTTGCTCTGAGAACGCTCTTGTTCAGTGAATGATCAGGGTTCATACGTCATCACATACGCTAAATCAAGCCCCACCTGATACGTTTCTTCTATCATTCTGTGCCACGGGAAACGTCCCTCCCAAGGAGGTGGCAGGCTCGGTCCCCTCTAATACTTCCAGTGAAAATAGGAATGAAAACTTGATTTGTTCCTCTTTTGTCCTGGAGGCTCGAGACCGAGTGTGGGTTTCGATCACAGCTTTTAAGGTCAATTTTCTTAAATCTCAGTTTGTTCAGTATTTTTAATATCAACTCTGCATGCATTTTGTTTTCTTTCAAGCCACTTAAAATTCCTTTTTAGAAAGAGGGAGAGTTGGTAAACCACACTAAAATATTACTGACCACAAAATATAATAAATTATTTGATAGTCGCTAAAATAGGTGCTTTCCATGCCGTACACACAGTGGCGGGGGGGGGGGTTCTTAGGCAATTAACCAGACAACCTGAAACGGGGCATCCTCGGGCCTCAAGAGGGACAACAGCCCCCTCCTCCACCACTAAAGCCAGGTCACTCCAGAGCGTGCCCCGGAGCTGGCTTCAGCAGGAAGAGGGGGTCAGGGCCAAAGAGTAATTCCAGGACCCCGGCTGGAGGACACGCCCTGATGGGGCAGCTCCCATTCCTTGCAAGACTCATTGGCAGGTCTTTGAAGAAAACAGGAGAGAATTCCTCCGCTGTGGGTCTGAGCGCCTTTCGTATCTACTTGGTGTGTGTGTGCGTATGTATGTGCACGTGTGTGTGTGTGTGTGTGTGTGCGTGTGTCTATGAGAGAGAGGGGGCAGGGGGAGGGGAGGGGCAGGGAGGGAATGAGAGGGAGAGGGAGAGGGAGAGGGGAGACAGAGACAGAGGAAGGAGAGGGAGGGAGGGAGGGAGAGCTTGGAGAGACCCCGTCCCAGGCCCCGTGGTCACACTGGCTGCCCTCAGCATCACCGACAGCCTCTGGAGGGACAGTGCCGGGGACCAAGGACACGGCACGGCCCTCTGAGGGCCCTCGCCCTGACCGTGGGCGTCACTGCCTGGCCTTCTCGGGTTGATCTCAGTGCTGTCAGGCCCATGGAAGGACTCCCGGGTCCAGGGAAGGGAAAGACAGGGAAGAGGGCTCCCCGGAGAGCTGGCTTCCCTTCCGCAGGGCCCGGATGCGCCAATCGCCCATTGGAGGACCTGCAGCCCCATGATGACCGTTTGGGGCATTTTAACTGATGTCTTCGTTTATCATGTGTTCCCCCTACTTGATGACACATGAAAGTACGTGCAATTTTATTAGTTAAACTTTTTTTAAGACAAGGAAGGAAAGGAAGACGTGTATCAGGGTATCCAGGACAGCACGGTTTGCCTCACCTCACTCAAGGAGCGATGCCGACCTCCCGTCCAATGGGCATCCTATGGAGAAACTTAACCTGAATGAGCAGGTGATCACCTGCTAGGGATTGTAGCTTCGTTAGTATCAAACATTCAAGGTTTCTCTTCTTCACACATAGAAGTTCTTGCGTTGATTCTCTGATCTGCAACAAACAGCCCTGTGCTGATAACACAAGGATTCCAAGGCTCGACGGCTGACGTCCTGTGATGTGCGATTTCCCCAAATCTCCAGCCCGCGGGCGCTGCAGGTGCTTCTCCATGTGGCCTCACTGGCCCCGCACAGCCCTCCAGGAGGATGAGTTTCCAGACCTGGGAGGCAGCAGCGTGGATGGGCCGTGACGTGGAGTAGAGCTCGGAGCCAGCTGGCGTCTGCCCGGGTCTCCAGGCTCCGAGGCCAGGCCATGCTGACGGCCCCGCAGCTGCACGCGTAACTTCCCCGTGGAGGGGCTGACACTCTCACTGTTCGAGTCAGATGTTCTGCAGTAACCAAATTCTTCAGGCTTAACTAGTCCTTCGAGACCCCTGGAGACCCCTCATTGACGTTCTACAAACTGCAGTGTAGAGATTCACTTTGGCAGTTTTGTTGGAGAAAATTCTTCTTCTGGTAGGACACACAGCTGGAAATGTGCTTCTGTCTGCGGGCCTGCAGCCCTGGGGTCAGCGTCCTTTTTCTCGGGAAAGAGGCCGAAGTAAACGTGTCGCACAGCCGGCGTCCTTCCCTGGCGCCCCCAGGACGGTCACTTGAGGGCGGGCCCGCCTCATGTCCGACCCGGCACCTTTGTGCTGTGTAACTACCGACTGCTGCGCAGCCCATCGCGGGAGATGCTGGCTGCCCGGCAGGCCCGGAGGACAGGATGAACTCACGCGTCCTGAAGTGTCAGGGTGGACTCGCCGCCCCTGACGGTATCGGCCCTGCCCGCAGACACCGGCCGTGCCCTCGACCTGCCCGGCTCTGAAGAGGCGCCCGCAGTCTCAGCTTCCTGCGCTTCCGCCCTCGGGAACCCCGAGCGCACCAGAGGCCGTTCCAGTGACTTACTTAAGCTTTGACTGCTGTGAGCAAATCCTGCTAAGGGGACGCCCAGCACTGGCACCTGAACCCAGAGCTGCTGCCTCGCCCTGCAGAGGCGTGTGGGGTGAGCTGGGCCAGGGGTTCCCTGCAGCTGCATTGCTGGGTGAGCTGTACATCATCTAGCCTAGGAGAAAGGGGCTCATGCCTTAGGGTTCAACCAGCAGGCCATCAAAAGGAAGAACTCCACCACAGATGGTAGACAGATCGTGCTGTGGGTTGGATCGTGGCCTCCAACGTTCATTTGTTGAAGTTTTCCCCCAGTATTTCAGAATGTGACCTTATTTGGAGGAAGGGTCTTTACAGAGGTGGGCCCTAGTTCAGTGTGACTGATGTCCCTGTAAAAAGGGAAGTTTGGATGGAGAGACACACATGCAGGGAGGATGTGAAGACCCAGGGAGAAGACAGCCGCCCACGACCCAAGGAGTGAGGCCTGGAGCAGCGCCCCCCGCTTCCATCCCTCAGAAGGAATCAACCTCACCAGCGCCTTGAGTTTGGACTTCAGAACTTTGAGACAACAAACATCTATTATTTAAGCCACTCAGTTTGCAGCACTTCGTAAGGCAGCCCTAGCAAACTAATACAGATGGAGAGATAGATGAATGACAGATTATAGGTGACGGATGACAGATCTAGAGCTAGGAGTATTTTTTATCTTTTCTACTATTTTAGCACTTTGACAAAACAACACTACTCATCCATTGCAGGCTGGCCTCACCTGGGAACAAGGAGACACACTCAAATCCTTAGTCATTACAGAGCTTTAAAGTAGGACCAACATTAAAAGGATGTGTCCACGTGCCTAGACACCCAGCAAAGCAGGACTGAACGCACACAGCTGGGGTTGACTTGCTTCAGAATCGCTCCAGGCTTGCCCTGGTCCACACCGCGTGCAAGGGGCCGTCCCCGCCGTTACCTTTCAGGATAGGGCAGATCTTCCAGACGCCAGCAGCGCCCTCCCTGTTGAACTGCCCGAGGGCCAGCTCCATGTAGAAAAGCGGCATACCGGCAATGACCATGAAGAGCAGGTAGGGGACCAGGAAGGCACCTGGGGGACACAACAGCGTGTTCAGCCTGCGGCCGAGGACGGGCTGGCCTGTTGTCATTGGGGCGAGGGCTCGGCCGTCCCAGCCGACCACGTGTGTCCTGGGCACGACCCTTGTCATCCGTCTCCTGTCCCTGTTTCTCCCTGAAGCTCCCTGCAGGCAGGGGCGGTGAGCTTCCTGCCTCCATGCCTGGCCCCCGCTGTCCAAGACTCCGGTCAGCTCCCTCCCCAAGTCATGGGTCAGCCCACGTCGTGGCTTTGCTCCTGGGCGCCGTCCCTTCCCCACCTGCGCGGCAGGGCCTGCCCTGTGTCCCCCTCCCCCCTCCTGAGCCGTGAATCCTCGGGATGTGACCCTGCCCGGCCCCTGGCATGTGGAACCTGCAGCCTCGCTCAGGGCACAAAGTTCAGGCCCCGCAGGCTCAGCCTCCTTAAGCCCTCTGGCTCCCCCTCAGATAAGGGCTTTGTCTCGGCTCTCTTCCAGGGAGGGCGGGGGAGACAGGGAGACCCCAGACTGATGCCTGTCTTGGGGCAACTTCTGTACCTGCTTAGGTCTCCAGTGGGGTGCCAAAACGCCGACCCACGCCCAGGCACCCTGGAAGGCCCTCCCCAAGGAAGCCTGCCGAAGCCCCAAGTGTGGGGCATGGAGTGACCCCTGACAGGGGCTGGCAGAGTCGGGGGACTCACGGGAAACAGGCACCAACCTGTTCTCAGCTCGAATTTTCGTGGTGACCCTGGCCCATCTCTTAGTTTTCTGCCTCAAGCCCACACACGGGAGTTCTGGGACCGGCTGTGCAGGGGGAGGGGGACGGGCACACTCCCAGGGCATCTTTGGTGCTGTCAACGGCCACGGGCCTCTGCATGCTTGTAAACACGGGTTAAATCAGCCAAAGATACCACTCTCTGGGCCTTGGAGAATTTTCTTTTCCAAAGTGAAAGTCACCTTTGG
Organism: Pseudorca crassidens; assembly: GCF_039906515.1. Lineage (NCBI taxonomy): Eukaryota > Metazoa > Chordata > Mammalia > Artiodactyla > Delphinidae > Pseudorca > Pseudorca crassidens. Next base: position 1,400,072 of record NC_090298.1, read on the forward strand.
AAACAGAAAGCGGAGCCACGGTGCCTCTGACCACTCGCTCGGGGACCCTGCCTTCCTGGCCTCAGCATCAGCTCCAGGACATTCATCTGGGGAAACTGCGCCCCACTTACGCCGCATTCCTCCAGATGCCAGCCGTGTGGCCCTGGCTGGCAGGAGGGCGCGGGGGAGGGGGGACGCACTCACCCCCGCCATTTTTGTAGCACAGGTAAGGGAACCGCCAGACGTTGGCCAGGTCCACAGCGAAGCCAATCACCGAGAGGAGGAAGTCGGCCTTCTTGCTCCAGGTCTCCCGATCCTGGGCCTGCGCGGGGCTCTGCGGGGGGTTGAGGAGGGTGGAGTTCGTGAGCTGCATCCCATTTTGTTCCTTGACCAGGACGAGTTCCACCGCCTTCGGGCCGGTGGCATTGGCCTCCTTAGCTGTGGCCACCACGGAAGACATCAGTGCCACAGAGCACCTGCTCTTACTCATGGCCTCCTGGACTCAGAGCTTCCTCCCTCTTGGTCTACAACCAGCGTGAAAGAGAAACACACAGGGATGCACTGATTTAGTAGCCGGATCACGGTGCACCCGGTGGCCTGAGCACAGATCTGAGGCATTTCCAGCCATTTTTGGGGGGCAGAGCAAACGCACTCCAAGCACCCAGGAGGACACAGCCAGGGTTGAGGACAGTAGGAGATGAGCTGCCTTCCTCGTGGGGCTGGGAGACGGGCCGTGGAGACCTCAGGACAGACTCTGCTCCACTCCCCCCTTCCCACGCACCCCTCTCCATTCCCATCCAAGTGCAAGGCTGTGTCCTCTCTAATTTAGTAATAATGCAAGATGCTACCTCCGCACTCCCCACATGGCCAGGGAGTAACTGGCAGCACCCCTACAGCCTGGACGCTCAGCACCCCACAACCCTGCACCCCTGCCCCATCTCGACAACCTTCAAATACGACAGTGCACATACATTCTTTATACTCAGAGACCAAAGGCAAAAGCAAAATTCTAAAACCAGAGTCAGCCACGGGAATTCAAAGTTTCAAAGGAACGATTACAAGAGTTTCCTTCAAGGAATGGCTGCACATTCCACGTCCACCTGTGGCCACACCTGGAAGGGCTGGGCAGGGACAAGAGCTCCCGGTCAGGTAAATCCTTCCAGTCAGGATTTACCTGGGGGTTTACAGGACTAGCTCCTGCACGTAGTAGCTTTACCAGGGAAATCATCTCCAGGTTACCTTCTTGAAACTCTGGGTAACATAATCAAGGAGAACAGAAGGAATTACACACAGTGCGTAACACAGAAATTACGCGGCCCTCGAAGCCCAGGGCAGCTTCAAATATGACTTCTTCTGGCATTTGGATGTTTCAACTGCAGACGCTTGCACGTGTACACGTACACACACACACACACACACACACACTCTGAAGCAGCAGGTAGCAGGATGGTAGTGGTAAAGGGGTTATTTTCCTCTGCACCCAAGTTTGAACAGAAACCCACAACACGTCATCGTATGCACCACGTCTCTGTGACAAACACAACAGCACATTCCTGAGATGAATGAAAAGGGACAGAAGGGACTCGGGGGTGGGGAGAAGCGGGAGGGACGGGCCTGCAGCGGGGTCCAGCGGAGAGGGCCGGGCAGGCTCCAGATCCCGGCCGGTTTGCTCTGACAGCGGCCCTCGCAGGCGCATCGGGGACCACCTGCCAGGGAGACCCCGGCTCTGCATTTGGGGTGAGCTCACCCCACCCCTGAAGCCCCGGCCTCAGAGGCCAGGTTTGGGTACAGAAAGCGAATGTGGTGCTTAGAAAGTGTGATTCTGCACCGAGAACAGAAACAGAGCCGCAGTCCGACCCTACAGCCTGGACGCTCAGCACCCCACAACCCTGCACCCCTGCCCCGCCTTAAAAGTCAAAGACTAAGCCCTGTGAGAAGAAGCGATGGCTGAGAAAATCACCACTACTGGCTCTGGGGGCCGCTTGCCCAGGTGCCCCCAACCCCGGGCAGGTCTGGTTCAGCAGGGAGGGGTCAGCGCCTCAGGGAAGCCGGGACAGCCGGCCCCTGCCCCGTCTCTCCGAGCCTGGGGCAGGATGGGGCCAGGGGCCACGGGGGCGCACATCAGCCCCGTGCCCGCTCCGGGGCTCGCACCTCTCGGCCACCTCACCTTAAGATCGCCAACGGCACTGTCGCGGCGCTGTGCACCCCAACTGTTGGCGACTTTTGGAGACGCCGCAGCCTGCGGGACACGGCGCTCCCCGACGGTGCTCGCCCCGGCCCGGCGCCCCCCGGCCGCAGCCTTCGGGTTCAGAGGCGGGAGCGGAGCGCCCGGAGGATGCGCAGGGGCACCTGTGCGGGGAGCGGGCCACGGGGCGGCCCGGCCTCACCTGTGCGCCCCAGCCTCGACTCTGCTGGGGTCCTGACACCGAGCGTCCACGGAAGCTCCCGCTCGGGTTCCGCTGCGCTCCGGGCTCTTATCTTGTCGCCGGGACCCGCCCCGCCGGCCACCGGGGGCGCTCACCCGCCCTGGCTCCGCCTCCGTGCCGCCCCGGGTGGGCGGAGGACGAGCCCGGACGCGCCCCCGAGCCCCGCCCCCCAGGACCCGACCGCCGGCGCCAGTCAGCGGCCAGCAGCGCGCTCTGCCCGAGGCCTCGCGCGTCCCGGAACCTGGGGCGAGTGACAGCAGGGTCCCTTCTGGGTCCCAGGCCTCGCAGGACCGAGACGGGCGGTTTTCTGTCTCCTTCCACTCGAGCTTGCGCCCCCCGGGGCTGCCCCGCGCATCTGCCTGGGGCGGGGCTCCCCTGGCCCACCCGCCGCTCCGCCCGGGGAGGAAGCTGGGTGGCGGGCGCGCGGGGCACAGCGCGGGATCCCGCGGGGCCGAGCCGGGTCTTGCCTCCCTCCCCCTCTCCTGCCCACTCTCCCTGTTCCCGCCGCTGCCGCAGGGGCCGCCTTCCCGATGCTGCACCGACCCCTCTCCCCAGACGTCGGTTCCGTCCGTTCCTCCCGCCGCGGCCGCCCATCCCGAGGTCTGGCGCCCTGGGGGCATCACCTCCACCAGCCGGTCCCACTCGAGTTGGGCCGGCCTGGGGGCAGGGGTCCTGCGTCTGGCGTTTGGGGTCCTGTGGGCGTCCCTAGCCGGGCCGCGGAGACCCCGCCCGGGTCTCTGCCTTCTCTCCTCCGGTCTTGCGCCCCGGCCGCGAGGTACCCGATCCTCGCCCGGATCCGGGCTGCGGGGACGCGGGTCCTTCTGTGGCCCGAGAGCCGACCCCTCGCAGGACCCAGTGTCCGCGCGCGTCAAGCAAGGAGCGAAGCGTCGTCGCGCTTTGCCCACATGGAGAGCGAATCGACTGGAACCAAGGGGCTCGAATCACACTCGCATCGGAACACGATTTCCAGGGACAGCCCGGAAAGCCACAGCTGTCGATACTGGCTCAGGACGGACTGATTCGGAATCATTGCTGAGATGACCCCCAGCAAGTCGGCACATTCATGACGCGGAGGAATGGAGTCCCCAGACCACCAAGCAGGCCCAGGACCCCCAGGTGCAGGACAGCATCAAGGTAGGTGGCACCCTGGCTCTGCACATGGTGGAGGCCCTGGTGACCCAAGCCTGGGCCGTAACCCTCCCCTCCCCACTCCGTGTGAGCTTTGATTTTCCTGCCCTGCGCTGGCTGCAGAGGGGCGTCCACGCCAGCTGCTCTCCACCCTGTCTGGGCCGTATGTCCCTCCTCGGCGGTGCCGCAGAAGCAGTGACCCTGTACAGGGGCCCGCAGAGCACCCTGGCTCATCTCACTGCCCCTCTGGCAGCTTCCCCACCAGGGGCTGGTGCCCAGGACAGGGCTGGTACCTGGTACCGGGGAAGCACCGGCAGGGGCTGCTCTTCCAGGCAGGACTGGGATCCGTGGAAGAGCCCACGACTCAGGGTCCCGGCTTCCGCTGGCTATGCTAACAGAAACGCCACAGGCGGGGCTATGCTAACAGAAACGCCACAGGCGGGGCAGCTTACGCACAGGGAAGTGTTGGCTGGAAGTCAAGTCCTCGCACGGCGGAAGTGCTCTGGAACCACCTTTATGAGAGCACTGGGGCCACTCATGAGGGCTCAGCCCGTGACCTGACCACTTCCCAGAGGCCCGACTCCTAGGACCATCGCACGGGCGTTAGGGTTTCAGCATGAATTCTGGGGACGCAATTCATTCCGTACACCCGGGGAGGGGCAGGGATTTCAGAAGATGGTGATGTGCCGCCTTGAATCTGTGACCAGTGGCCATCACAGCAGGCGGGCTCTCCCCACAGATGCTCCACAATGGGTTTCAAGAAAGAGGAGTGATCCTAGGTTTGGGCCTAATGGGCAGGGTCACAGGAACACAGAGCAGAGCCAGTGAGCTCAGCAGTGTATGTTAAAAGCACACATACTAGGGCTTCCCTGGTGGCGCAGTGGTTGAGGGTCCGCCTGCCGACGCAGGGGACGCGGGTTCGTGCCCCGGTCCGGGAGGATCCCACATGCCGCGGAGCGGCAGGGCCCGTGAGCCGTGGCCGCTGAGCCTGCGTGTCCGGAGCCTGTGCTCCGCAAGGGGAGAGGCCACAACAGTGAGAGGCCCGCGTACCGCAAAAAAAAAAAAAAGCACACATACTAGATGGAAACACCTGGGAAGCAGAGCAAACCCTGCCGGGGCCGGGGAGGTGGGAGCAGCTGTGGCTCAAGCCCAACAGCGAACCTGCACCGAGGAGAAGAGTCCTGCGTGCGTCCAGGAGCGCCCCCCGCCCCGCCCCACCCGCCCCTCTCTTCTAACGGTGACGCAGGATGAGGAGCCCGGGTGCGCTGGAGCAGAATGACGTGGGAGCTGGGCCCGCAGCCTGGCCGCAGAAGGCAGAGCAGGCAGCTGCCCGGCTCCTGTGCACCTCCAACGTCCCCGGCAGGGCCCCCCTGTCGGCACCTCCATCGTCCCCGGCAGGGCCCCCCCGTCGGCACCTGCATCGTCCCCGGCAGGGCCCCCCCTGTCGGCACCTGCATCGTCCCCGGCAGGGCCCCCCCTGTCGGCACCTCCATCGTCCCCGGCAGGGTCCCCCCTGTCGGCACCTGCATCGTCCCCGGCAGGGCCCCCCTGTCGGCACCTGCATCGTCCCCGGCAGGGTCCTCCCTGTCGGCATCTGTGCGGGTGGAACCTGTGGGGTTAGAGCTGATTAGACGGCGGCCTTCGCATGCTTGGAGCTTTGCCCAAGGTTTATTATTGGCGTGGCTGCTGTTGGCTCAGAGCCCTGGATGGACGAAGTATCTCAGAGTATCGTCCTGCCGACCCTCAGGGCAGTCGCTCGCTGTCTGCTGTGGACCTGTTGCAGCCGCAGAGCCCGTGGGGGGGCCCAGGGGAGAGCCCGGGGCTCTGGCTCCCAGCTGCTGCCCCCAGAGCGGCTCTGCCCCGCTGGTGACACCCATCTGGGTGCCGCCAACCGAGGAGGTCGCTGCTGGACGTTGCCCTGTGTCCTGTCTCGAGCAGCCTGCTTCACCCTGACTTGGAAGGCAGCGTGGGTGCTCCCCCGACAGGGGGCCCATCCACGGGAGGACAAAGGCCACACGCTGATGTCAAGGCCTTCGAGGTTCCCGAGAGGCTGGAGCCATGGTGGATAAACGCAGAATTCTATCTGCGCTTCAGAAAGCCATCTGCAGGTGAGGCCGGGGTAGTGGTGCCCGGTGAGCACAGCAGTCCAACAGCAGAGGGGAGGTGCTTCTTCATCCCCAGATGCACGTCTGTCAGGAGGTGCCTGGCTGGAGGGCCGCCACCCCGAAGCTCTGTTAGGAAGAGCTGGAGAGCTCAGGTGGCACCACACTGGTGATGGGGTCGGTCCCCGGCTGGGTTTTAAGGGTGATTGCCGTAACTGATGGGGTGGCTTAAACGACAGAATAGCGTCCTCTCTGTTCTGGAGCCAGAAGGCTGAGATCAGGGCATCGGCAGGGCTGCCTCCTTTCGAGGACTGAGGGGGAGTCAGTTCCAGGCCCCCCTCCAGCTTCTGGGGGTTTGCTGGCATCCCTGGCGTCGTTGGCTTGTAGAAGCGTCGCCCCATCTCCGCCTTCACGCTCACATGGTGTTCTCTGTGTGTGTGCGCGCGTGTGTGTGTGTGTCTGTGTCATGTTGATCGGGGCCGGACCTAATGCTCCATTTTAGCTTGATTACCTCCGCAAAGACCTCAGCTCCAATTAAGGCCACATTCTGAGGTCCTGGGGCTTAGAATTTCACAATCTGAATCTGGGGGCACAGTTCAACCCACAACAAAGAAGAACCTTAACAGGGCCGTTCTCGAGGGGAGCAGCTGAGAACATGTCCGAGCCTCCCGACACGTGGTCCCAGCAGCTCAGGCTAGTTTAATCTGGACGCGCAAAGCCTTGGAGGGGGAGGAGTGCGGTGCAGGAGAGCTGGCTTCAGGCGTCCTGCTGCTTCCAGGGAAGAAGGGACTCTCGGGGGCGGTGCCAACAGAGGGTGGGAGAAGATGCCCTGCTCAGGGCACTGGCAGGGCCCTTGGGGCTCAGTTCAGGCCTCGCTCCCTCTGGCTTTGCTTTAGACGTAAGGGGCCAAGCAGAACCGTGGTGCTTGGACCCTCCCTGGGCGCTGGGCTCGGAGCCCATGGGAGCACCTCTGCTACAGCTCCCTCGCCCTTTCTGACCCTGCGCTGCTGCAGGCATCGACACCAGACCAGAATGCCGGGCTCCAGGTGGCCGGACGAGGCCTCGCCCCAAGTTCACAGGTCACACGACGTTCGTGAGGTGGCCCAGCCTCCGTCCTCCCCTCTGCTTGCTGACCACCCTCACACGGTGCGAAAGGGACCGAAATAACGATCGCTTCCGGCAGCGACCCTCAGGGCAGCGCCGGGCTTTGTGCTCAGCGGCCTCCTGCGCTCAGAGGGTCCTGGCCACCCTGGCCTGGCTTCTCCTCACCGAGGGACAAAGGGCAGCGAGCAGACGGAAAGAAAAGCTGCCAGCAGCCTGGGAGCGCCCCCGGGCACTCCATGCTGCTGTGGCCATCTGTCCAGATAGATGCTTGGACCCTGCACCCCAAGCTCCCACGTGCCGAGGCTGGAGCCTAGGACTGCGCTTCCCGAAGGGCTTCCGTCAGGCCAGCTCAGGGTCTGCGGTGGGAAGACCGGCCAAGCCCGCAGGGGCAGCTGCAGAGACGGAGGAGGAGGCCCGTGGGCGAGCCTGCTTCCCAAGTTATTCATGGGGTTCATTTTGAGGGGAGCGCAGAGCAGGCGGCACTGGCAAGAGGGGGCTGTGACCTAGCGCGGTTCCCAAGTCACCCGCGTAAACCCTGGCCCGCACCCAAAGCAAGGATTCTGGGTCTCACCCTCAGAGACTCTGAGTCAGCAGGTCTGAGGTGGGACCTGGGGACCTGCGTTCCTAACAACTCGGGGGATGCCACTGCTGCTGGTTGTGGGGCCACACTCTGAGAAACACTGACCTGGCCGGACCCATGGGGCGTGGAAGATTCTGGAAGATAGGGATGCAGCGTGGAGCCCCCGGCAGCCCCTGCAGGGACTCAGTGCAAACACTTGGAGTTCTGGAGAATAACCAAACAGTCTTCTGAAAAGCCTTATGCTCCGTTTGAATTATATACCGCTGAGCCGTAGTAGAAACTCAAAGAAACTCAGTTAGCATATAAGCTGAGCTGCCTGGCATAAATTAACCAGCCAACCCATAAAGTTTGGTACTGACAGCAATTTGCCATCACCAAGTGGAGGCAATATACACGCTTTCAGGCTCGGGCGGGTGCTGCAGACACAACTAAGCTGCAGGAACAGGTGCCCCCCTTGTTGCACCGGTATCACCCCGTTAACCCGTACCTGGGCTTCACGGGCGTTTCTTATGACCATCTGACTGCGGAAACATGGATCCCACAGTGTACCGACCCCACCGGGGAGCGGAAGCCTGCAGCACTGCAGCCACGCTCGGAAGACACAGGGAAGTCTTCCCAGTGGGCAGATACCTGAGCAGTGCACAGGGCTGTACCTTAGCCAGGAAGAAGACAGTCAGAGGTACGGGTCTCAGTGATTCTTACACACTGGCTAGTGTTTGGTTGTGTGATAAGGGAGTTCAAAGAAAATCGGGAAATTGATGACCTTTAAAGTAAAATTTAAAATAATTTCATCTACAACAGTATCCGAAACAAAATGCTTAGGCATAAAATGCGTGCGTGCAAGACGTGGATGTTGAAATCTAGACACAGCTGAAGAACTAAAAGGGCCGGAGGAAGTGGAGTGGTAAGACCACGTCCGTGATCTAAAGGCTCAGTATCATTAAGACGTTAATTTCTTCCCAAACTGACTATAGATTGACCCAGTTCCAACCAAAATTCTAACTGGCTCTTTTGAACAGCTCAACCAGTTGGTTCTAAAATGCATAGGGACCCAGAGTAGCCAAAACAATGCCGAAAAATAACGAGATTGGAGGACAAAGGAAACTTTGTAATCCCACCGTCTGCACAAAACTTAACTGTATTTTCTGTCATTATTTTGCCATTTGTGTCCTCGCTCTACAGACAGCTTTATTGGGGGTTAATCGATACCATAAACAGTGCGGGTCTCAAGTGCACAACTTGGGAGGCCGTTTATGTGGCCACGGGACACGAGCGCCATGAGGATAATGTTCATCACACTCAGACAGTCGTCGTGCTCCTGCGTATCCATCTTTATCCGCCCCATCCAGGCAACCGCTCGTCCGACAGCTATAGATTCCTTTTTTCTTCCTAGGATTTTATATAAGTGGAACCTACAGGAAGGGCTGTTTTTCGGTCTCTTCCTCCCACTCAGCATGTTTGAGCTGAATCTGTGTTGTTACACGAATCCGTGAATTCCTTTTCGTTGCTGAGTAGTGTTCCATCGTATAGATAGAGCATATAATCTATTCATCCATTCACCTGCTGATGGACGTTTGACTCTTACAAATAAAAGCCCTGTGAACACTTGTGCCTGAGTCTCTGTGTGGACATGTGCTTTCATCTCTCTGAGTTAAGTGCTTGGTTGTGGAATGGCTGGGTCATTTGGTTGATGTGTGTTTAACTGTTTTCAAAAACTGTCAGGTTGTTTTGCGAAGTGGTGACACTGTTTGACATTTCCAAGAACAGTGCAAGAGTTTCCATTGCTCCACGTCCTTGGCAACACTTAGAACGGCCGGTCTTTTAAATCTTAGCCATTCTAATAAGTGTGCAGTAGTATCTCATTACCGTTTAGATTGGCATTTCTCTAATGACTCAGTGTTTCAGCAGTCCTTCATGTGTGTGGTTGCCATCAGTATCACTTCTTGTCAAGTGGACGTTCAAATCTTCTGCACATTTGGGTTGTTTGTTTGTTACATTATTATTGAGTTTTGAGGGTTCTTTACATATTCTGGATACAAGTCCTTTATCAGGTGCTTTGTAAATATCTTTCCCAATCTTGGATTGCCTTTTCATTCTCTTAATAGAGTCTTTTGAAGAACAGAAGTTATTAATTTTGATGAAGCCCAACTTATCAAATTTTTTAATGAATCCTGCTTTTAGTGCCGTGTCTGAGAAATTTTTACTTAACCCAAGATCACAAAAATTTTCACAAAAAAAGTTTTCCTCTAAGAGTTTTAAAATTTTAGGTTCTACCCTTATGAATAAGATCCACTTAAAATTACCGTGGTGTAAAGTATAGATCAGTTTCGTACCCTTGTCCTATTGGTCATTGGGAGAGAAGCGTTGAAACCTTGAGGCACAGCCATGGGGGCTGGTCTTATAGTCCTTGTGGTTCTGCTGTCTTTGCATGGTTCATGTGGAAGCTCTCTTAGGGTTGCCATGGCCTCCTGGGAGCTGAATCCTTACGTGAAATGACCTCTCTTACACCCGCTGACCACTTGGGCTCTGAGATCAACGTTTGCCCTACCTTCTTTGGATGGAGTTGGCACTGTCCTCTTCCTTTTGGCCCTTTGGTGGCCGGGTAAAGTGTGCTTCCTGCAGGCCTCTTGTGGTTGGTTCTTGCTTTTACATCCAATCTGACGATTTCTGCTGACTGATTGGGGTGTTTGACCATTTACATTTAATGTAGTGCTGATACAGTTGGGTTACATCTACCATCTGCTACACTGTGCCCTCTGTCCCCCTTTACCACCGTTCCTGCTGTCCTTCAGACTGAGGAGTTTTCAAGTCCCACGTTCTGCTTCCCCTGTTGGACTCTTGGCCGTATCTCTTTGCTGTGTCATTTTCGTGTCACCTTCCAGTGGCATCACACTGCTGTACATGTCATTAGGACGGACCTGGGGCCACTTCTAGTCACCCCTCCCGGCCTCTGTGCCATTGTCACCTATGTGCTGTGAACCCCAGAAAGCACTGTCAGCTTTACTTTAGATAGTCATCCTTTACAGAGATTTAAATGATGAGAAACAAGTGTTTCTATTACGCACGTGATTCCAGCTCTGCGCCTCCTCAGGCCTCCGTGTGGATCGAGATCTCAGAATGGAATCACTTTCCTTCTGCTGTAAGGACTTACTTTCACACACTGTGTAGTGAGGTCTGCCAGCCAGTGACAAATTTTTTTAGCTTTTGTGTCTAAAAACATTTTTATTTCTCTGTTGTGAAAGCTGTTTTTGCCGAGTGAAGAATTCTGGGTTGACCGTGTTCTTTTTCTTTGCGTGTTTTATGGACGTGGCTTCTGTCGTTCTGATGAAGAATCTGCTCTGTGCACACGGTCGTTGCCGTGTCCTTTTCCTCCGGTGGCTGACCTTCTCTTTATCATCTGTTTTAAGCGTTCGATTACGATGCTCCTGGTGTGTTTCCTCCATGGCGCCTGTGCTTGGAGTTCGTTGAGCTCCTTGGACCCAGGGGTTTATAGTCTGTACTGGATTTGGGAAAGTATTTCTTCAAATATTTTTGTTTGCCCTTGGGACTCCAGTGGTATATATATCAGGCCACTTGAAGTCTCACACTCACTGGTGCTCAGTGCAAAATTTGCTCTTTTTTCTCTATTTTGTTTTGAATAGTTTGCACTACTACTCTTCACGTTCCCTTGCTGTCTCCTCTGTGATGTCAAAGCCACCCTTAATCCCAACCAGGGTATCTTGCGTCACAAACATCGTAGTTCTTACCTGTAGAATTTCGATTTGTGTCTTTTAAAAGACACCTGTCATGTCTTAACTACACACGGTTAGTCTTGCTTCCAGCTAGCTTTTGAACACGGATTTTGCATAATGATTGTCAATGCCTTCATCTACTAATTCCATCGCCCGAGTCACTTCTGGGTCTGTTTTCGTTGATTGTAGATCATCCTTCCTGCTTTTTTGCGTCTAGGTGACCTCTGATGGGATGCAAGTCATTGTGAATTTGACCCCTTGAATGCTGGGTAGTTGTATATTCCTTTGAATATTCTCGAACTTTGGGCTGCAGGTAAGCTACTTACAAAGAGTTTGGTCATTCTTTCAGGTCTTGCTTTTAAGCTTTGTGTAGCAAGACCAGAGTCGAGTTTGGCCGAGGGGGTTACGACTTCTTCACGACTCAGGCAAAACCCATCTGAGTTTCCACCCGAAATCCCCTTCCAGGATGGCAGCCTCTGCCCCTCCATCTTGACCAAAAGCAAAATTGTGGCCTCATTAACGTTTATTAAGTTGAAAAGAACTAATCAGAGCCCGAGCCACTCTTGACAATCCTGTGGTAGACCCCTGCCAGACTCTCGTGTGGCTGGGGGGCCATGGAGGTCGGTCCTGCCCCTGGAATGTGGGCGGCTTCCTTTGGATGAGAGAACATACACTGTACGATTTAAATATTTCGAGATTTACTCTCGAGCCAAGCATGGAGTCTATTTTGCCAACTGCTTCATGTGCATTTTTAATGGCAATGAAGTCAATTTGGTAAACAGCATTTTTCAAATTTTCTACAGAACTGTGCTCCTTTCCCTGGTGGTTCTATAGACGACTGAGAGAATTGTGTGAACATCTCCAGCTATGTTTGCTGATTTACTTATTGCCTCTTTTCATTCTGCCTATGTTTGCTTAGTATATTTCAAGGTACGTCACTGGGGATGTACCCCTTTAGGAGGACTGTGTCCTCGGGTGAACTGAACCCTTCATGGCTCTGCAGTGTTTGTCTTTGACACCGTAATCCTTCTCCTCTTAAAGGTCACTTACTGTGATATTATTAATCCTGCTACATCAGCTGTCTTGTGGTTATGTTTGCACATTACATATATTTCCGTTTTTTGTTTTTTTTTTAAACTTTCAACATGTGTTTAAACAGCATATAGTTAGGGTTTTTTGTTTGCTTTTTAATTTGGTCCAGCGACTGTCCTTTAGGAGTTTTTAGTCTATATTTAATGTAATTACTGGTACGGTTGGATTTAGGTTTACCAGTTGCTGTTTGTTTTCTAGTTGTATCATCTGTCCTTTGTTCTTTATTTTTTTCTTCTTACTTTCCTGCTTAGTCTGGGTGAAATTATTATTTTAAGCTATCCCATTTTATTTATCTATAGGCTTATTAACTAGTCATACCTCTGTGTTTTTATTTTGTTTTCTCTGAAGGCTTCCAATACGTTTTTAAGTTTTCACGGTCTCTCTTTAAATAACACTAATTCTTTCTGCAGAGCCAGGTTTCCACATGCATGTCACTCTTACCTTCGTTCCATGATAGCATTTTCTTTTTCTCTGGCTGCTTTTAAGATTACCTCTTTACCAGCGGCTTCCAGAATTTTTTGTAAAGTGCCTTTTGCCGTATTTTTGTTATATTTCTTCTGCTTGTGGCGAGTGGAGCCTCTTGGATATCTGAGCTGCTAGATTTGGGAAAACTCTGGCCGTTACTCTGTCCAATAGGTTTTTCTGTCCTAGCCTCCCCTTCCCTGGGCCTCCGTCACCTGTGATAGGACCCTTGGTGTTTCTTTCGGTCAGCTTTCTGCCCAGTCTTTGCTCCATCGGGCCCACACGTTGCTACGCGATGGGCTCGTGGTGTTTTCTCTGTAGTGCGTATCTCAGGTGCCCCTGCCCAGGGCGGGATGCGGCTGGTGGCTATGGGCCTGCCTCTCTTCCCAGCCGACCCAGCGAGGACAGCACGGCAGGGGACGGAGGCGCTGGGTGAGGCACGGAGGCCCACCCGGACCCCGCCTTGTCAGACACGGGCCCAGGACTTAGCTCCCAGCGCGGCCCCTTCTCTGGGCGTCGGCTTGCTCGCACCGGACCCCCGTCCTCGAGGGGAAATGCTTGTCGTCATCCTGATGCACTTGTGCGGGGGGTGGACTTCCTTCCCGCCCCTGCGGCTCTGGCAGCACGGCCTGCGGACCTCACTGGCGGCTGACTCCCGCCGCCCAGCTCGTGCTACGTCAAGAAGGGATTTATCTTACCGCAAGGCAAGCCTGGCAGCTCTGAGCGAGCCCCCACCAGAAGCCGCCGGCCTGACGGGAGGAGAACGACTTCTGACGCTTCAGAGACCGGGGTCCGTCCTAATGGGTGCCCCCGTGGCATGCAGGCTGTGCTTCGAGCTGGTCGCTCACAACGCACGTCCGCGACACCCGGGGGCCCGTGGGAACGCTCTTCTCACCCTCATGGCCGGGGACCGCGGGGTGTGGCCTGTGTGATTCTGCGTCTGTGGGATGCCCTAGCCTGTGGGACTCGGGTGCCACGTGCTGCGCTCCGGCCGGGGACATGTGAGCAGCGGTAGGGTTTTATTTCTGTGCAGAAGCGTCGGGCTCTTCTCTTCCCTGTGCGGCCGCCTGGCTGGACCCGGGAGAGAGGCTGCGCTGGCAGACGGGGACGTGCGGGGACAGGCAGCTGGAGCTGCCCCAGGACAGGTGAGCGAGGGGTAACCCGTCGCTGCCCTGAATCTTGGCCCGAGAGCCAGCCACATGCTTCTGTTCTCTTCTCTGCAGCTCTGGGCTTGTCCGTCTTGAGGGTCTCCGTTCCGCTGGATGAGACACTCCTACTCGGGACACCGCGGAGCCTCCGCGCTGCAAGTTCAGATGGCCACCAGCCGTTGGGCTCCTCCGGCCGGCGACGTGACAGGGCCGGGGGTGTCACGGGTGCTAACGGCAGCAGGGGAAGGGGGCCCGGGGCTCCTCTGGGTGCTTCTCCGCACTTTCAGGACAAATCCTGTGACCAGCAGAGGCAAGACCACAGGCTCCGGATACTTTGGAGTGAAAATGTGAGTCGTCTCACTGGGCAAAGACCCGACCGTCCAAGGTGTGGTGGGGGCCACAGGACAGGGGACGGGGGACGGGGTAGGGGGGACGGGAGGACGGGGGAGGGGGGTGGGGGAGCGGGGAGGGAGGCTGGAGGAAGGGGGATGGGGGGCGGGGGATGGGGAACGGGGAGGGGGTGGGGGAGGGTGGTGGGGGAGGGGAGGGTGGTGGGGGAGGGTGGTGGGGAAGGGGGAGGGAGCACGGAGGAAGGGGGACGGGGGACGGGGGACGGGGGAGGGGAGGGAGGAAGGAAGGAAGTAAATACCGGCCTCAGCCACACAACCGGCCCCGGAAGTGAGGACGGCAGCGCCCTTGCAGCCGCCTTCCTGCCTGGCGCGCGCGCGCGCGTGCGTGCATGCGTGCGTGTGTGCGTGTGTGTGTGTCCTCAGTTTACAGAGGGAACGGCAGTGTTGAGGAGCGGGCACTTTGGGAACTAGGGAAAACCTAGTTTTCCGTGTGACAGAGCATCGGGGGGTGTCTGCCAGCACCAGAAGAGTGAACATCTCCGGGATGGACGCGAGGGTTCCCGGGATCTTACTTTCTGGGAGGAGGCGGAGCCTCTGCGTTTGCAGAAGTGACCATTACATCACGTGCGTCACTCCCTCGCGGGAAGGAGCGAGGATGGGCCCTGCGTGGCTGGAGGGATGGGCTGTCCTGGCCACTGGCCGCCTGCTGCTCTCGGCGGCATCCCCGTGTGCAGCGCTCTGCCCCAGGAGGGGGCCGGGGTCTGCCACTGTCCCACTGGCTGGAAGGCTTCCGGCCGGATCAGCAAATGGGGGCAGGGGGTTGGGCAGAGGTGAACCTTCTGCTTCTGTAGGAATCGCCACCAGGAACACCTTGAGCGCCCACCACTCCTTAACACCCGTCCCCTCTGGGGCGCTGGGAACCCCCTCAAGCCGCGGCAGTGTGCCCCCCCCCCCGCCCCCACCGCAGCTCCCAGAGGCTGCTTGTCCCCTTCCTTCGACTGGGAAGCTGTGTCCAGCTTTGAATGTGAAATGTCCAGACCTTGGCTTGCTTTGGCCCTTTTTTTTACTTAAAGACTTGAGCAAACTTTAACCAATTTCAAAGGCAACACCCATTTGTTATGTTAGGAAGGGCCAATGCCTACCCCTGGTGCATGAATGTCATTCTGGTGCATTTCGTCCGCCGCCGCCCCGATGGGGTCAGACCACGGGCTCCCTCTCCGGCTTCCCTGGCTTACGACATGAACACGATGCTAAGGGTCACTCCATCCGGAAGCCGCTGGCTACACAACCTCAATTTTCTCCTCTACAGTTTTCGGGACTGCAGTACGCCAGCTCTTTCTTTCACTTCTATTTCTAAATCCCTCACTGACTTAATAGGACGAATTCAAGATTCCTGTCTCTCTCCGCTCGACAAAGCGTACATAGAAGGTGCGTGTTTCGCAGAGAAATTATAGAAACCAACTCAGCAGGTCGGCAAACAGCCTACGAGGTTGAGTTCTGTGAGGCGTCAGCGGCTGTCTGCGTGCCAGTGAAACCTCCGACCCTCCCTTTACCATCCAGAAAGCTTTTTCTACAGAAGTTCAATTACGATGCTTCCCCAACGTCCTAGAAAAGCACTAAGAAATCTCAGCGGGACTGGTTCTCCTGTCACAGCCTGCGTCACGTCCGCTGTTGTCTTTCTGATGAAAAAAAACCGCACGTAACAAATACGTCCTCAAGTACATAAGACTTTGCGTTTTATTCGTTCCATTGAAAACCCCGAGTTTGTTGGGAGGCACCCGTCCCACCCCCTCGCGCCCGGCAGGGCCTCTGCAGGCGGCGGGCGCCCCTGCGGCTCCTGGCCCCACACAAGGGGATTCAGTCCCGAGCTCTGTACGTTCACAGTTCTGGATGCCCGCGACCCTAAGTCGCTACGAAAGAGAAGAGTTATCAGGAGGAACAAACATCCATTCGATGTCTGTTTATCAGAGATTTTTTCCTGAAAACGCACAGCGGCATTTCATTCAAAAACCCTTCATCCACAGACGCAGGGCCCAGGCCCTTCCTCGGAACATCTCAGTTCGTTCACCTCCTTCATTGCCAGGTGTGGGTTTTTCTCTTTTAAAAACGAAACTCCACGCATCCCACGATCATGAAGTCAGTCCTGGTCGCTACCAAGGCCGTGCGGGAAGCTCTGTGCCCGACGGGCGGCGCCCTGGAATGTCAGTCACCCCGCACCCTGCGCGGGGCAGGAGGGGCTTCGGAATGAACGGAAGTTAAGGGTGTTTCCTTTTTCTGACGTCTAACCGTAGACACGCACATCTCCAAGCCTCAGGCAGTTAGTAAACATTTCCCCTGTACTTCTGGCTCTGGTGGTCCCTTCCTGTGGAGATGCCCCCAGGAGAAATTAGAAACCAAAAAAAATTGCCCAAACAGACCCAGAGGCTTTGCTTCAGGGAACAGACTCAAGTGTGTGGTTGTCATTGTGCTTTGAGGACAGGTTTCTAGTTATGTCACAAGGACATGAGTCAAGGTGGTTTCATGAGAGTGAAGACAGCACCTGGAGCCCCTCCCCGAGCCCGGTGGCGCTGCGCCCCACTGACGCCCCCGGACATAGAGAGCGACTGGAGCCCCCCGGGCCTCCCGGGCGCCCCAACTGCCCGTTGCCGCTGCTTCCCACCCCCTCCTTCCCCGAGGCTCATCCGTCTCCAGATGCCCCGAGAACCTGGTGCGAATGGGGGGACAGTCAGCGCAGGCGGGGCCTTCCAGAGTGTCACCATCCCCTGGGGCACCCGGCCCGGGAGACAGGAAACCCTGCCCCCGCCATTTACACCCCGGCCCACCTCATCTCCCCGACATTCAATGCTCTGATCGGAGCTGACACTTTGGTGAAGTAGATCATGTCGCACGGAAACAGAAACCCCAAGCTGGTATAAAAAGAGGGGGTTTGTAAAGGACCGAGGAGACAAAAAAGTGGTTCCGGGCCGGGTGCCTCAGCGGAGAGGAGTTCCCTGGCCGAGAGAGGCCGGAGGGAGAGTTAGCTCAAAGCCCCAGACAGCCTCAGGGTCTGGCAGGAAAAGGGCCTGTAAGTAAACATCCCCTGACCCTCCAAGGAAGATGCAGTAGAAAAGCAATTCTCTTTTCGTAAAAAAATGCTGAGTGTTTCCTGAAGCATCTAAATGAAGTTTATAAAATACTCATGAGCTCCTGCAAATATAGAAACGTTGAAAAATCAGGTGGCGGGTCTGCCCACCGGTTCCACCGAGGTCGGCAGAGACTTTGTGCCGGAATCGATACGCGGGTGACACGTCCCGCGTTCAGGTGCGCGTGGCAGCCGCCGGCCTGCGCAGCCTGGAACGGACCAGCAGGGACGGTGGGAGAGGATGGAAACAAAACGGGAGGCTCGAGGTGAAAAGAGAGCAACGCCCGGGCCGGCCCCCGAGTGCCGCCTGGAAGGGAGCTCCGGGAGCCGCCCCCATGAGCTCACCGCGCCCGCCCGTCAGGGCAGGGCACGCACAGCCACGGCCTCGGGCCCGCGCTGCTCTAGGACTCGGGCCCGAGGGCAGGAAAGGGACAGCGCGTGTGGGAGCGTGGAGCCCGGATGCTGTCACAGCAAATGGGGCGGCGGCTGCGGAGATGCCTCGTCTCTCCAGAACCTTACGTCCTAGTCCAGCTTCTTACGAAAAGGCTCCGTCCCAGCGGCCGAGTTTTCGGGGCTGAAGTCAGCGCAGAAGCCGTTGGGGGTGGGAGCCAGGGGTGTCTGTGCGCAGCTCTGGGAGTGCGTCTGCTCGGGGTACAGGTATTCCTCCGCGAAGTCGGGGTACGCTTCGGCAAACCTCTCGAAGTCGCCTGGAAAGACAAAGGCACCTTGGTTACCGGCCTGCGGGGGCAAAGGTCTAGAGTCTGGGGTCTCTCCCTGGCGCCCCACTCACACCCTGGGGGCGTCGTGGCATCTACATGGACCCTCGGGAGGCCACGAGAGGCACCGCACCTCAGTTTTCTGTGTGAAGACCAGGGTGGCTCTCACGTCATTTCGGCTACTCCTGCTTTGGGGAAACTAAAGGGTCAAGTCAGGGATGTATTCCGCGTGCTCACATCCTGGCAGCGGCCTCATACCCCCGAGGCAGGAGCCTCGATGGACACAGCTAGGCCCTGGGGACACCGGGTGCACAGAGAGTCACCCCGAGCCATCGTGGGGCCTGCGCGGCTCTGTGTCTCCTCGTGGCCCTGGGTCCCGGCGTCGGGGTGGGGAGCGCCCTCGGGCTCGCGCTGGGGCACCCTGGGGGCTCGGTGATGCTCAGAGGCCCGGGCCCAGGGCACTGCAAGCTCCAGCGGCTGCAGGGAAACGCGTGCTCCCGCTGGGAGCGGAGCTGCCTCCACGGGGAGTCTGTAGTCGGTCAGGGCTCCGAGCCTCGGCAGTAGCACCCGCTCCCCGGGAGGCGCGGCCCCCTTTAGCGCAGACACGCGCGCACACCCGGACCAACGCGCTGCGGCACCTGCCTGACATTTGGACGCGATTAAAAACACATCCAAACACAACGTGCACAATGACCTTTCCTGAGCAAACGTCTCCTCTTACTGTAGGGAGATTATGGGCTCATCCTCAGATGTGCACGCGGGCTGGCGCGCTGAGCGGGCCGCCTTCTGGGGCTCCTGCTGCCCCCACACCCCCGGCCTCGGTCCCCAGGCGGGTTCCGGTCCCAGTTCCCGAGGATCTCGGCTGTCCCGCGTTGTGTGGCGACAGGTGACGCAGCCAAAACCCCGGGAGAGGAGATGCCCCAGGAATCGGTCCTGACGGGCCGGGCACGGAGTCCCTCCCCCACCGGGGACCCTGACCTCAGCCCGGCCGCAGCCCCGGGGATGGCGCCTACTTTACAGCTGGGCTGGGAACGTGCTTCTGTTAACGGCCTGCAGAAGCGAGACTGGAAGCTCCCACCCCAGCCCTGCCAGGTTTCAGGAGAGCCTGGCGAGAGTGCAGGGGGCAGTGCCTCCCCCACCTCGCACCAGGGGCGTCCTCCCCAGCTCCCAGCCACTCACCGAACGTGATCCTGCCCTTCTCCTCTTGGTCGATCGCCCGGAAGAGGTCGGTCACGGTCAGTTCAGCCACGCCCAAGGCGGTCTTCAGGATGCTGGACAGGGCGTGCTCGTCTATGCTGCCGTCCTCCTGTGACCCGTACATCTGCAAGGCAGGGGCAGGAGTCACCTCGCGGCCCCGCCAGCCCCGACTATCCAGGGCAGCTGCTTCTCCTCCTTGGCGTTCCCAGCTCTCCGGCCGGCCCAGATAGCACAGGGTCAGAAGGGCCGGAACTCAGCTGCACGACCGAGCCCTCGGGAGCCCTCAGCACCTCGGGCAGGTGGTAGCCGGGAGCCCTCAGCTCCCTGCTCGTGTGTTTTTATTTTTGTTTTTGTTTTTGCGGTACGTGGGCCTCTCACTGTTGTGGCCTCTCCCGTTGCGGAGCACAGGCTCCAGACGCGCAGGCTCAGCGGCCATGGCTCACGGGCGCAGCCGCTCCGCGGCATGTGGGATCTTCCCGGACTGGGGCACGAACCCGTGTGCCCTGCATCGGCAGGCGGACTCTCAACCACCGCGCCACCAGGGAAGCCCTGCTCTTGTGTTTTAAATCCACCAAGAAAGGGTGGTATATACACTGCAACGTGAGGACCTGGCGTTCAGCCTTTGGCTGCGAGGTGCCCACTTCACGGATGCCCACCTGAATGAACACTGCGGCTGTGAGTCGCGGTGACCAGTGAAACCACCAGGAAAGGAGCCAGGCCGCCCCGCCACCATGAGGTCCCCCTTCCAGAAGGCCCTGGGTGACCCGCATAACTGACCACCTCAGGGACCCCGCTTCTCCTCTCCCGTGCCCTAATTCCCACTCTTACGCTTTAAATTCGCCAAGAGTGAACCCCCAAAACCCTAGGCCCCTACCCTCAACCCTGACAAAGGCAGAGCCCCAGATCCACACTCTCGCCCCGTGAGCTGTGACCTCGCTGCCCCCAGGGCACGCCGTGTGCCTCCAGGACCTGTGAGTAACAGACCTTTCTTTTCCAAGCTCCCTGATGGCTGTTGCCGAGGGCGCACTGCAGTCACCCTGAGAGCCCCAGGGGCCAGTCCAGCCGCAGCCCTGGCTACCGACGGGCTGAGACCAGCACACGACTGCATTCCATCCTGCGCCGTGAATTCCTGACGTCCTCCTCCTGCTGCCCTAGTTTGGGAGGAGCGGCCCCTGCCCCCCCCCCCCCACCAGCCTGACCAGGGCTGCAGGAGAGCTGGGGGCCGTCACCGCTGCGCTGTCTATGGGCTCTCCTCCCCACGCTGGGGGCCCCCTGACCAATCTGCTCCCCAACCCCTGGAACTTCTTGGAGCATTCACTCTGCCCTCCCGCCTAGAGGTGGGCTTCCCGCGGCGGGATGTCCACATGAGCAGGACACACCGGCCCCGCTGTGGGGATGCCCGGGCGCGGGGCCGTCTGCCTTCCCGGGGGGCCCGTGAGGGGTGGTCACCGCAGGGGAGGTCGCCGTGGAGCAGTGCCGGGACCCACAAGGCGGCACAAGCGGTGTCGTCCTCCCCGCAGCCCTCGCACCTGCCCTCCGGTGGGGCCTGGTAGCGCTGCTACAAGGTGCTCATGCGTACGCTCAGCTGTTTCACTGAGCAACAAGCTGGCCACCTCCCTGCCAGCCACTGTCGTGGCAGCAGAGTCCACCGCAAGATGTCAGAGAAGCTGCTGCAGGGCCACCAGATGGGCGTGGCCGAGGCAGCACCGGCACAGGGGCGATGAGCCCAAGGGCAACCCTGGGAGGTGCCCGCCAAGGCCGGAGGGGACAGGCTTTCCGAGACAGGGCGCTACGAAGGACCGCCGCCGTCTGATTAGCCCCCGTGGCCTGGCCCGCAGAAGCCGCCCTGCACCGTGGGGGACTCTCCCAGTCTGCCATGGAGAGGGTCTGCTAGGGTCAGGAGGGAGAGAAGGGGTTCTCCCGGCAGTGAGTGACCGCGGCTTCCTGACCTATACATCATATTTTCGTGAGTCTGGCTAATGTGAGTTGCACCTGTGAGACACAGACAGAATGTCTCTAGGTGGCAAAGCGAGCCCAGCTCCACCCTAGGGGACTGACCAGGTGAGGCCATGCTTGAGGGCAGCCAGGTGGATCTGCGGGCGGGCCGGGACCCCATAATGGGCCTTCCCCAGACTCACTGCACCCATGGTGAACGGCCTGGCTCTGGGCTACGCCGGGGCAGGCGGCTCCTCAGTCCCAAAGCCCTGCTTTCCTCTGGTCAACACGCTGATGGGGAGGCCGTGTTGGGAGACAGAACCCATTGGTCCCGCTCAGGCGTCCAGGACTCAGGAAGACCCTTCCCCACACTCTTCTTACGAGTGAGGGCTCTTTAAATTCCAGGGAGAAATAAAGTAGAGGAGGTTTGCCGGCCTCTTTACAAACAACGGCTGCAGTACAAGCTTATGTGAGAAGAGCAGGCAGACGGCAAGTTTACCAAAGTCATAAGGGCTATAAAAGGTCTCACAGGCCTCACGTGACCCAGGTCTCACCGACCCCACAACTTACAGGTCGCGTAAACGCCACACTTACCTTGAACGCCAGCCGGATGGTGTCCAGGGTCTGCGACGGCCGGCAGACGACGGACAAGGCGACCACGTACTCCCGCATGTCCATCTCCCCGCCGCCCTTCTGGGAAGAGACGCTTTCAGGGACAGGCCTGCCCCCTCCCGAGCATGGGTGTGACGTCACAGGCCTTTTGGCAACCCGCTTACAAAAACCCCAACTACAGGCGTGTTTATCAGCAAACGTTGATTTAAAGCCAAATTTCTAGGTGCATTCGACAGCATCTTTTGGGGAGAAAATACCCCCAGAGACTGGGTGGCTGGCAGGATGGGCAACAAGGGCTGGTCTCCCCTTCTCTGCTTCCAAAATTGTCTGAAGAACATTTCTATCACAAGGGAAACAGCTGCCCCCAAGCCCCCCCAACAAGGCTGTACCTCATCAAACAGGGCAAACAGGTCCTCCAGCGCCCGGGACTCGGGGACCTCCAGCTGCGCCGCGAACTTGGGCAGCGTCAAGCTCCCGCCCTGCTTCATCCTCGCGCTTTCTGCATGTCGGTCCAGATCGCGTTCGAGTTTTTCTGGTTTTAGCCTAAACAAAAAATGAGGGGAACATTCTTTTTCAATAAAATTACAAAATGCTGAAAATGGCAGATTTACTGTCATGTATTAAGACCCAACAAAACATTAAAACGATTCATAGACCAAGCAGCAGTCAGTCCTCGAGAAGAGAGGCTCTTCCAGGAGCTTGAAGGCACGAGTGTGCCCTGTGTGAGCGTCCGCACAAGCACTGACACCCCTGTGGGTGTGCGGGCCCCACCCTTAGGCAGGTCCTCAGGGGATGGCGGACGGTGGTGGCGGGTGGGGCGCGTCCCTAAAGAGACAGCCAGGGCCGACCATTCAGGGTTTAAGACACTTACTTCTGTGTGGAATTTGAAAAAAAGAGAAAAGAAAAAAACCCCAAACCTCAGAAAAAGCACCATTAATTATCTCGATCGCCCGCCACCCGTGACCTCCAGCTCGGTCACCAAGTGCCCAGGCGGAGACCCTGCAGTGGCCTGGTGGGCGTCTCAGGCGCCCACAGGAGCACTGCCTCCAACTGGGTGCTCGAGAGAAAGCAGCAGGGAACTCACCCCAGCCCCCTCACCAGCCTGGCAAACTCGAGAAGGCATGTGTCCGCGGGGAGACGAAGCTGGCCTTCCGCCAGGGCCAGCTGGCAGTCCTCAAACGTGTAGTCAGTTACGGAGACGCCCAGGGCCCTGCGGGAGAGAAGGGCACTGCCATCAGCCGGCCCCTCGGGGCAGCAGAGCGAGCGCGCTGGACGCTGAGGTGGGCGGGAAGGTGATGTTTAAAGGCCACGTTCAGGCGGTCCCCTGGTGGCCTAGTGGTTAGGATTTGCCACTTTCACTGCAGCGGCCCGGGTTCCATCCCTGGTCGGGGAACAGCCCTACATGCCTCGAGGTGTGGCCAAAATAGAAACAGACAAACAAATCAATAAATAGAATAGAGACCACGTTCAGCTAAACATAAAGGCCGAAGAGCTGGCCCCAAAGCTCAGTTACGTGGAACCTGGGGCCGCCCCGGCTTCGTGGTTAGCCTCTATCGCTGTGGTTTCCGCCCTCTAGGGAGCTAGCACGCATCTAGCGCCTTGAAGAGGACGACGCTGCCCGCACTGGTGCTCAGCTCAGCTCAAGTCATCTTTGCGGGCAGCAGGGGCCGCTGCTATCTGTGCTGGTACCACCCTGAAGTGAGAGGGAGAGACAGAACCCAGTCATTCCAAGAGCGGCGTCAGATTTCAAGAAAAATGGCCTCCTGACTATCGTGGAAAGCGCGTTCATGGCAGGAAATTTACCACATACAGAAAACTGGCCCCCAAGCCCGCCTCCGTCACTGAAAGGGCGTTTACTCATTCCGATGGGACAGTCGGCCCTCCGGATCCGTGGTTCCACATCCAAGGACACGGGGGGCGGCTGCACTAGACTGTCTCACAGGAGGGACTCGAGCATCCTTGGGTTTTGGTCTCCGAGGGTCCGGGAACCAGCCCCTGGCGGGTACTGGGGCACCGCTATAGCTCCTTGCTGCCATGGCAACGCTGTGTGCGTCAGGTAATAAGGAAACAGCGAAGCTGAAGGCCTCTTTCCGGGGCTGCTAAGCTCCCCTTAGGAGCGCGTAGGCCTGGTCGCGTGGGGACGGACGCCAGAAGCGCCCCAGGAGCTCCCGGGCTATCCACAGGAAGGGGGACGGGGCTGGCTCAGGGCCGCCTGCAAAGCTGTCGGGACCCCGGCCCTTCCCGGGTGCAGCCCCGGTGTGACTGAAGACCAGGCAGGTGACGGCCCACGCCCGTGGTTCTGGCTGTGAGGCAAGGGGAGACCCGATGGGTTTCTGCCCTTTTCCACTGAACACGACGTGTCTCTGTTAACACCGATTATAGGATGCCATAGAAGTTTCTTTAGGATACATATTTAAAATATTTAGTAGTTAATTTGTCTGAACACGAACAACGACAACAAAAAATTACACCTAACCTGTCAGGCCTGCGAC
This sequence comes from Pseudorca crassidens, assembly GCF_039906515.1. Lineage (NCBI taxonomy): Eukaryota > Metazoa > Chordata > Mammalia > Artiodactyla > Delphinidae > Pseudorca > Pseudorca crassidens. Next base: position 1,424,247 of record NC_090298.1, read on the forward strand.
TCTGTGGGTATTATTTTCTTATCTAGAGGTTGATCAAGGGTGTCACTCACTGCCCTGACTTCCCAAACGCTGGGAGTTGAGAATCTCCCGCATCCCGGCAGCTCTGTGTCCGCATGTGGGATTCGGAGAAGGGGGGCCTGAGGGGAGCGGGCGCGTCTGGCTGGACTCCACTGCCGGCGCCTAACACTCTGAGGGCGCCTGGGCGGACTGAACGCCTGGCTGAGTTCAATTCACGTGTGCCGAGGTTAACGCATGACTTTGCTCAGCGTGTCTCACAGAACGCACTAGAGCGGGGACGACGCATCCCTCGTGAGGAGATGGACTTTCCCTTAGAAACTAAGTCGCGCCAGGCAGCCGTGTGCACCTCCCCACAGGGGACGCCGTCCGAGCACCCCTCCAGGCACCGCAGTGGCCGAACTCAGAGGCAGCCTCTGCCCCGGAGAAGAGAGGAGGGGAGGGAGGGGCTGGGACTGAGAGGAAGGGTGAAGGCACCTGGGGTCTGCGCTGAGGCTGCCAGGGCCCGAAACAAGCGGGAACTGCAGGGAAGTAGGAAGTGAGAATATTCCTAGCTACACACACACTGTGGTACGAGCAGTGCGAGATTAAGTGCACAAATACCACACTCAGCTCGGCGGGACGGAGGTAGAACCTTAGTAACGCTGTCTGGGTAGATGGCACGTGTCGAGGATGCACCAGCCCAGGCCCCGCTGCCTGTCTCCAAGGGACGCACACGGACGCAGCCCCCGTGGGGACTGCTGGCTAATGGGGACGTTTGCAATGTGCAGAATTAAGTGGCAATGAACCATCTTCCAAATGTTGAACAAGCAGAAACGTCCTCCAACAGGATCAGGAGACAATGCACGCAGCCAAGCACACGCTGGCCGATGCCCAGCCTAGGCTGGCTCCAGCCGCCTCCCCGACGCCGCTGACTGGCTTTACAGCGAGGCCACGGCACTGGCGGACACGGACCCTGGGTAACAAATACTCAGGGTGGCCAAGGGCACCGGGGCTTCCCCGCCGCGGAAGGGGCGCGCACTCACTCTGCCATCACGTGCCGCACGTTGCTGGCGTACAGAGCGGGGTCCTGCTTCTCCTCCTCCGACGGGGTGTACACGGGAAGGAACTGTGCACACAGAGACGCCGGTTACCCGCACGAGCACAAGACACTGCCCTCGCCCCCCCCCCCCCCACCACGATGACAACCTGCTCCCGGACAAATCAAGACCTCTGTCAGAGCGCCCTCCACCGGCATCGTCTCTGGAGTTGTCACTGCTGCCCATGCACGCACACGTGTGTAAACTCACAACCCACCTTTCCTCAGCAGGAGCACCACTCCTCCGACACAGAAGCCAGAGAGTCGTGCTTACGACTTCGCACAGGGGCTTAGTCTTTGGAATCGAAAGAATCGCAGGTGTGCTTCCACTTCTAAAGTCTCAGTTTTGTGTTGCGGGTAACACGACAAATTATTTCCACTTGAAAGACTATTATTAGCTTTTTGACAACTACTGCATTTGCAGAATATAATAAACTGTCCCAGGAACGTGTGTCTCTGCGTGTTTTAAATAAGTACGTCTCACAGCCTGTGCCGACCCCCCATTGTAGAAAAGGAAAATGACCATCACCGAGCCCTTTTCTCTAGTATGGACATTCAAGAATACAGGAACATCCCCAAATCCTATCAGTTCTCATCGTATAATGCTAGTCTCTCGCTTACTGCTACCTTTTTAAAAACTTTGTAAGTTGCAACAGTTCCTCATATCAGCACTGGCGTCTTGTAGGAGTGACGCAAAGAATTTAGAGTGATTTCACAAAGCCATACAGTTTCTTTCCAACTCGTCAAATTAGAAACCAGTCTGAAACAGAGCATCTTCCTTGGAGTCTCTCCCCGCTGCTGCCTCTCGGCCACCAGCAAACGAGCCACATAAAATACCGTGGGTTGCAGGCCAGCCACCCTTGGACCCGGGCCACGGCCCTTCCAGCCCAGTCCTTCATAATTAAGCGGCTTATGTTCTACTGAAGTGAAAAACCTGGCTGAAAGCCGGGCTCATTTGTAAATTCGGTATTACTCTGCAGTATTTATCAGAAGGTAGCAAATGAAATGCTTTAAGCTGTGTAAGACTCATCTCTCATGTTCAGGTGTAGGAGTAGCAGGTTAACTCCCCTTTGAAGAAAATAGACCCTATTCCTCATCCACTCAATTAAGTTTACAGGCTGCATGAATGTGACCATACTTATCTGAGTAGGGAGGACAGGTATTGTGACTTTGGAAACGGGCTGAATGCGGGGAGGCAGGCTACCTGGTCTGACCAAGTATTAAACAGGATAACAGTATGATAAGTTTAGCAGTTCGATATCAGCAGTGTCAGTACTGGGTAGAAGTAGAAGCCAAAAGAATCAGTAATTGCAGGTATGTCCTTAAGCTATGCTAACCATAATAAAAGAATGACGGGCTTAGCTTCCTGTTGATTTTTAAAATCCTATCTGAATGGATAAACAGTCACGCAAGAGACACAAAGTTGATGCAAACCCCCTGGGAAGCACCTTTGAGGAGCCATGCGAAATGGAAAAAGTTCAAAGCAAGACAGATGACGTATAACTTTGGATCTGTACAGACACCAACATGACGCTGTATAATACTATATCTACAGAGACCCCTATATATCATTGTATCCATATAACATTATATGTATAGAGACATCAAAATAACATTGTGTAACGCTGTATCTATAGAGACCACAATGTAACATTATAACAATACAGACAGAATAACATTGTATAACATGGCATCTGTATAAACTCCCACACAACACTGTGTAACACTGTATCTATACAAACCTCAATTTCCACTTGATTGTGAAACTGACACAACGTGAGCCACAGGATTTTCAACCTTAAAAATGAACGGATTTCAGCACTGGTTAAAAGCTTCCCAATTCCTTTTAGTTAAAGTCTCCAGACCCCGCTCCCCTGCAGAGAGCACCACCGAGCAGGCAATGCTCCTTCCCGAGGGGATGCGGCGCCTTCCTCAGCCTAAACCTGAACCTTAAACACACCGCTGAGTGACAAGGCTACTTTGATTAAACAGAAGCCGCCACTGAGCTTATTAAACACACGCACACCCGCCTGGCTGTGCCCTGTCTGACCTCCGGCTCAGGAGGTCTCGTCTACCCGACCCGGGCCCCTCCTGGCTGTCCCAGGCCCTACATCATGCCATCCCCATGCCCAGGCCACTGGGACCCTGAAGGATCCCCTTCCCAGACAATCCCCAGCTTCCGCCCACTCCGCCCTCCAGCCTCAGCACTGCCCCCCCCCACCCCTGGATGCGCCAGGGGCCTCGGAGGGCTCTGCGTGGCCTCACCGCCCGGCCCTCCGCCTCCGAACGCCAGCCCACATGCCGGCGCCTGGACCCCCGTACGCCCCCAGCGGCCGCGCGGGAGGAGGCCCCACGCTCCCCTCTCCTCTCCGGGCCGACCGTGTGCAGCTGATCGCCGAGCTGACAGACACAGGCGGGAAGAGAAGTTCTCAGTTACGTTCCCGCCAGGGCCCTGGAATCCAGGAGTGGGAAGAAGGCCAGCCTCGTGCAGCTAGCCTCCCTGGGCCGAACCGAACTGCCGCCCAGCAGCAGTGGCCCTGCGCTCCGTTTCTGCCTTTGCTAAAGTACGCAGCACAGCGGTCACTGGAGCGGGCCTGCTTTCCTGGGAGGACAGGACAAACAAGACAGGGCGGGGTATGACTTACGCTCCGGGGCCTTGCCACGTCCAGGTGATGGTGTCCTGGGGGCAGGAAAGGAGCGATGAGTCAGGAAGGAAGCCCTGGGCGCCGCGCCCCTCCTCCTTGCCCGCGGGCATGCCGGCCTCGCCCCGCCCCGGACCCCAGAGGCGCTGTCTTCCCTACCAGCCACGTCCCCTCTGGGGCAGGGGAGAAGGGGGAGCCCACCACCGCAGGTCCCCCCAGACTCGCTCACCTCTCCTCCCACGGCCCCGGGGTCACCCATCCCAGCATCCACCCAAGACCCCGTCCTGCCCCCCTTCTGCCTCCGCCTTCTCCGGGCGCCCGGGGCAACTTCAGTCCACACCCGGACCTGCTCTGTGCTCTGCAGGCCCCGCCCTGCCCATCACCACCACCTAGCCAGGTGATGCTGTTGGCAGCCCCGTTCCAGCTCCACACCCACTTGAGCCCCCAGGGTCCCCGCCTGGACTCTCGGTCAGAGACGCGCCCCCGACGGGGGCAGGGAGCACGGAACAAAGCCACAGGGCCGCATCTCCCCCACCCCGTGCCTGCCCGGGGTCCCACGGGAACATTTCAGATGCCCTCCATCCTCAGCCACCTTGGTGAGGACCGTGGGTGACACATGTGCTGCTTCTGCCCTGACACCGGTCACCCACCAGGGCTTCCTTCTCTCGCAGGCCTGACACCCACCTGCCCCCTTATGGCTCCTGGAAACCCACCTGCCACGGGTCGTCCCACACGCAGTCCCCAGCCCAGCCCCCTCCACGCAGGTCGGTGCTCAAACCTTAGCCAGCCGAAGAGCACGTGACACAGACTGTGAGCGCAAGGCGGGGGTCACCGTTCCCCGAAGAGCCCAGCGCCGTGCTTCCAATACGCGGATGCAACAAACTTAAAAAGGGGAAAATCTAGAATCCTACACACAGGTGACGGATTCTCATTCTCAGAAGCTGGCTAGCGAACGCACCTCTTCAGAGCTGTAGGAACAGCTGTGTCTGCCGGCCCGTGCGGCTGCCACTTCTGACTGGCGCTCACACACTGGGCCTGTCCACACCCATGGGCACACGGTCAGTGCACTGACCTTGGACCCCAGGGCCCTGGCCCGGAAGAGGGAGGGCTGAAAGCCCCTGGTGCCCACAGATGTCACACGGGGGTTACAGGCAGGGCGGCCCAGGAGGAGTGCCCACAGGCACCAGAACCTCGTCCGGGCCCCCCACCCTGCGAGCTGAGCTGGGGCCCGTCCAGATCACCTTTCTGCACCTGGCAGAGGGACCACGGAGGTACTTAGCCTCTTTCCCTCCTGCTGCCAGCCTCTGGGAATTAAATATTCTCAGTTTTAAAGTGTCCCAGAGTGCGAGCTGGGAGGCAAGAGCCACTGGGGACCCGGGGGTCTCACACCTACACGTCAGGCTCAAGGAAGGGCCAGGGCTTTGCGATCCATGAAAGCGGGACTTGTGAGCTAGTGCTGGGGAGTGTGGCAGAGTGCCAGGGTAGATGGAGACAATGTCCTGAGATACCGGGCAATTCTCAGGCCCAGGAAATTCACTGGACATTCGTGCCAGGGAAACACACTCACCAGTTTGTTTGGGTACCGCAAAACCACCGGCTGGACGGGAACTCCTGGGATAAACGCACCTGCAGAGGGAGAAAGGGACACCTCTTATCTCCATGGCAGCAAGTCCCCTGCCCATACTTCCCGTGTGGGTCTCAGAACAAAGTGGGCTTCTCTGACAGGCCTTCCCGGTCAGCGGTCATTCAGTGCTGGGCAGGTTTCCTCAACATCTGTGCCAGCCGTGGACACTCAGAGAAAACCCCAGGGTCACAGGAAACAGGCACAAGGGCATCTCCTGGGTGAGGCGCTTTGGTGGGAGTGAGGGTCTCCCCCACCTTCTCGAGGCAGAAAAGAAATAATTAAGAAAACTACTTACCAGGCTTGAAGGTAATTAGGCAGGTCCTGTTGGTACAAGTGCCTTCTGGGAAAATCATTATCTTGAAATGGAAAAAAAAATCAGCATCAAAGGGACAGTTCCGAGTTCACAGGGGCCAATTTCACAACCTATTTCCTCCAGTCCTGATGTGACTTAGGCACTTTAATTATATTCAGTTGAAAAAGTTAAGACGCATACAGAAGGCTTCAGTAATTTCCCTTCTGACTGCTGGTTCGACTAAAACCTGGAAGCAACGCAGGTACGCGAACAGCGCGTGCCTCCTTGGGCGGTGGGATATGTGAACAGGTGGCCTTAGCGCCCACCTGCAGCTGCTGTGCGGACGAGATCCCCCTGCCTGGGGCCGGCAGCCACGAGCACAAGGCAGGACGAAGGTGCAGGGATGGAGAGCCCGTGGCTGAGTACGGGACCTGGGGTGGGGTCGGGGAGAGGCTGGGGCCGGGCCAGCAGCGCAAACACCCATAGCGCCGGCGGCGGAGTAGCGCCTTCCTCGCCAGGACCTCCGGTCACTCCAACTCCTACTGACTTCCGTCAGCACAACGTAAGCTAACTTTCCCCTGCGCGGTGGAAAATACAGCCCACGAGGCTGCTTTCAATCCTGAGCCCCAGAGCACGGTCGTCTCCAAGGGGCACCGAGTCAGCGTGGGGCCGACCCCAGCACGCCTGCGGCTCAGGCAGGCGAGCTGAATGGCGGAGGGGCTCAACCTGTTCTTGTGTGGACGGCAGCTGGAGGCCCCGGAAGCACAGCCCCCAAAGGGCTGCCCGTCCTCGGGCACGGGTGCCACAGCAACGCCTTCAATGTCTTCCGAGCGGCCAGAGCCCAGAGTCCTGTGGGACCTCCGGCTTCTCGAGGTCGGCTCGAGTGAAAAGAAAAACTACACATACGCAGCGTAGGTCGAACGCACCCACAGCTAACACTGGCCGAGGCCCCTGCTCCCCGGCCCGGGGCAGCCTTCCCGATGCCCCGAGGGAACCGGACGCGCCAGACGGACAAGCCCGGAACTCTTAGAAGCAATGGGGTGCACCTTGCAGCCTAAGGCAGTGTTCAGACGTGAGACCATGCTGACCCCAGGGTCAGGGCAGCTGGCTCTTTCCGACACAGAACTTAAAAGACGATTCGGGAACTTGAGATGCATGAGAATCGTTTCCCCCATTTCTTTTATTTTTAAAACGCCAGAACCCGAACTACCTGATAGTCGGCACGTTCTTGGATTTGCACTCATCGAAAATAAAACGCAACGCAAGGAACCCAGCCTCCGGGGAAAGCAAGCTCTGGCCCTCGTGCTTCCCCTTCCCCTCCAATCCCTAAGGTCGCCTCTAGGAGAACCGCTGAGAACGCAAGCAGCGCGGCACACCTGCGGCCACTTCCCGCTGGACTGCGCCCTCCTCTTGATCACTTCCACCGTCTTCCTGCGCGAATCCTGGTCCATCCGGGACACGAACACCGGCCGGATGTACTTTATCAGAGCTGAAAGAGAGGGGGGCGGTGCTTGTGTTGCGGTGCTGCTCACAGCGCCCGGTGAGAGGTGAGCCCCCAGAGGTGCCCCGAGGGCTGTGCCGTGGCGCAGGCAGGCAGGCAGCCAGCCAGCGCGGACCACGAGGGATCGGGGAGGGGGGGCACTGAGGCTTCAGTGGACTTAGAGGATGGCCAGAAGCCCTGCAAACTGCGGGGCCCACAGTAACAACTCCAAGCGTTCTCAGATGACAAATCAGGAGAAAGAGACAGATGGGGCTGACCCCATGGGGCGTGGAGAGCCTTTGGTCACCCGTGTCACTGGTGGGGGGCTGTGGGGGGGAAGTGGGGAGGCCCCAGAGCCAGAAGGGCCTGGGGCACGTGGCTCAGACCCCACCAGCCTCGCTGCGGGCTGAACTGTGTCCCTCAGAGACACAGGCTGACGTCCTAGCCCAGGTGCCTAGGACTGACTTCGTTTGGAAACAGGGGCTCTGCAGATGCCGTCAAGTTCAGATGAGGTCACACTGCGCTGGGGTGGGCCCTGATCAGTGACTGGTGTCCCCGTAAGGAGGAGAGAGGGAGAGATCGCCACGTGATGACAGAGGCAAGGACGGGGTGATGTGGCCATGGCCGGGGGAGGCCCAGGAGAGCCGGGACCACTGGAGACCGGAGGGCGGCCTGGGATGGACTCTCCCTTGGGACCAACCTGCCGACACCTTGATTTTGGACCTCTGGCCCCCGGAACAGTGAGAGAATATACATTTCTGCAGTTTTGAGCTCTGTGGTCTGTGCTGCTTTGTCACGGCTGCCCCAGGACACTCACACAGACCCCATTCCAGCAACACACACACGGCCCCCAACACGCGTGTGAGGTCAGGGCTCCCTGACCGAAGCTGATGGCGATACCCAGCCCACTGGTCCTCTCGAACGAGGATGTAAAGGCGGGAAGATACTTCTTAGAAAACTTTGCACTGATGGCAGGCAGAGGCCGTGGCAGTTGGTCCCTCCTGGGCCGGTGAGGCCACGTCCCCACCTGCTCTGCCCCAGGGCCACACCTCGCTGGTACCAAGATGAGCTCTGAGCTTCTTTTCTGAGCATTTCTGTTACTTGTAAAGAGTAATATTTCATGACTTACGTCTTGGAGGTCTTCCGAAAAGCAAAGAAAAACCATTTTAAAAAAGAATAAAATCCTATCTAGTTGGGTCCATGGCGCTCACAAAATCTAAGTGGATCTCAGTGATAGTTTTTCCCATGTCTCGAAACATTTTGCTTCTTCACCAAATTGGAACTCTTTTATCCTTCCGCACCAATTACTCCTGATGCTGCTAAAAAATGACCATGAGAAGGAAAGGGAGGTTCGGTGGAATCACCCAGAAGGACGGGGCGCAGGGAAACAGGGGAGCCCAGCGACCGGCCTGGCCGAGCACGGCGCCGCTTCCCAGGGGGCGAGGGGGAAGGAGGCCGGCTCACCTGGCGGGGGTGGGTTTTACCGGTCAGAGCTACTCTGTCTACACGGCAAAGAGAAGAAAGTGGATGAGGAGGCTTTTCCCAATTCCTGGACGGACGCGAGGCCCAAGGCGCGGAACCCCGAGGGCTCTCTGGACCCAGGACGGCAGGGGTCCCCGACTGCGCGTGTCCGTGGGGACCCCACCCGAGTCCCACCCGAGAACTGCACGCTTCTGAGGACAGAAGGGACACGCAGTCTCTGTCCCGCGAGCCCCGAGCCCGGACAACAAGGGCCCGATGCCCGCTTCGCCGAAAGGCCGCGGGCGGCTCTGTGGTCAAGACATTTGAAGCGGTGGGTAAATGCATGGGAGGGGCAGGAAGGAGCCTCCCCTGGAGCCTCCGGAGGGAGCGGGGCCCTGGGGCACCTTGATGGCAGGCTTCTGGTCCCGGAGCTGGGAGAGGACGAATTCCTGTGATTTTAAGCCCTCAGCTTTGGTGACGGGTTACGAGGTCTCAGGACGCTCATACACCTGGATTTACGGTACAGAAACTAACTCAATGGGACAGTTACTGAGCTGTCCCCAACTTCTAGAGCTTCTGTGTGATGAGGGTGACACGTTCTTCTTAGAACTTCAAGGAGCACTTCAACACCTCACAGCCAAGGGCACTTGCGTGTTCATAAAAAATGAAAATCACAACAATATCACAGAAGAAATCACAGAAAAGAAAACAGGGATGCAAGGCCCGATGCCTATTTCACGTGGGTATGAGCTGCGTGGGCGTGGCTGTGCTGCCACCGTGACCCGGACTGGCCGCCACTGGGGCTTCACTCCCAGCAGGACAGGGGCTCACTCACTTCCCCATATCGGGATGTCCCTGCTCTCCGCCTTCATCACGATGGAGGACATCGTCATGGTGACGGGGATGGCATCGAAGTAGGAGGAGTGCGGTGCCAGGGTGAGGATGGCGGCCTCGGCGGGCAGCGCCCGCCGCCCCTTCACGGCCACGCGGTGGAAGCCGCCGGCAAACCACATGGTGCGCATGATGGCCTTGAGCAGGACGTCCACGACCCTGCAACAGAAGCGCAGCTGTCAGACCCAGGCCTGGCGGGGGACGCAGCCCCACTGCCCACACCCCATCAGGGACTGTGCCAGTCCCAGGAGACCTGCCGCCGCTGTCACTGAAACATCCGAGGAGGGAAGGGAAGGCGGCTGTGCTTTCTTCCCTCCGACTGTGCACGTGGGCAGCAGAACGCTGTCGCATCCGTTCACTCAGGAAAACGGAAGCCGTCTCAGCCCCGTTACGGGGACAGCAGCATGTGAGAAGGGAGGCCCCCAGGACAGAACGAGAGACACAGACACGTCGGGTGAGCTCTCAGCATCCTAAGGATATAAGTTTTAAATGAAAAGAAATCGTCGGCACCTAAAATGCGCGCTGAAATGTGGAGAGGCGGCAGAGCTGAGGTCAGGAGCAGAGACGCGCTGGGCGAGCCCCACCCTCGCCTCCCGCAGGCGGCCTCAGGCTCCGGGATGCAGCCTTCTCCGGATGAAATTAGATGGACAATCAACTTGGAAAACACAGTAAAAATCAGGCTAGATTAACTGAATTTGCTTCTTATTTATTCTTTTTTAAACACATGAGAACGTAAGCATCTAAACCTGCACATTCCCTTTCACGGGAATCTCTGACGCTACAAACCAGATCACTGTTCACGTCCCTGAAACCGCGGTGAGTGACGGCCCGGCGGGCGAGGGACGGCAGGCCACGCACCCGAGTCCTTGGGAGAAGGACCCATGTCTCGCTGTGCTGCTGGGCTACGTGGGCGATCAAATTGGGCAAAAGCCACTGCATAGAAGCACAGGAGCCTCAATCCTTACTGGACTGATTTCCCAAGGGGCTTAACAACCCTCGCAAGAGAATTCCCAAGACGAGCCCCGACAGGTCTGAGCAGGTCTCTGAAGCGGCACCGCGCCTGCAAGGAGCCACCGGGAAACGACCTCCTCCGACCACGGGCAGGCCCCGCACGGTCAGTCGCCCACGCAACGCGGGGCCACGCTGGGCGCTGCGTCTAGAGCTAGGCGACCACAAAGCGCGCACTTCCATCGCCTGTTCTGCTGCACAGTTTTAAATGCACTTCTCTGCATGCGTGTTATTCTTCACGATAAAGTCATGTACAAAAATAA